>NC_133335.1:87464182-88895956 GCF_042186555.1 Aquarana catesbeiana
TATTCCGCCAAATTAATGGCTGTTTGAAACAGGCGGAACCGGCTGGCCAGAATTCCAAACGCATTCTCAACCACTCTTCTAGCTCTGGCCAGCCCGGTAATTAAAAACCCTCCTCTCCGGGGTGAGGGTTCTTTGGGGGAATGGCCTCATGAGGTGCTTGCTGAGAGCGCGAAGGCTTCATCGGCAATGAAGACAAAGGGGAGTCCTTCCACGTTATCCTCATCAGGTGGCAATCCCAGGCCACCACTCTGGAGGACGCTGGCAGAACTCCGTCTGGGCAAATACTCCTCCATCCGACATCCGGCCATTCTTCCCCACGTCCACATATAAAAAATCATAGTGTGCCGACACCACCGCCATTAAAACAATACTGTGGAACCCCTTATAATTAAAATAATATGACCCCGAATGGGGTTGGTGGCACAATGTGGACATGTTTCCCATCTATAGCCCCTCCACAATTGGGAAAGTCCCAACGGCTGGCAAAATGGGATGCCACAGTCTGCCATTCCTGTGGCGTTGAAGGAAACTGGGAAATCAAACAAGAAAACCAAAATCAATTAATTTTGAAGCTAACATTGCAAGAAAATTAGACAATTAAAAACATTATTCCCCAGCATCAGTATAACATTCAATAATTTAATTGTTCTGGAATAACTAATATGGAAAGGCACACTTATCAGATTGCTCACCCCCTCTGATGGAACATTGATTACATTTTAGGGGGTTGTGAAATCCCTAAAAAAAATTACTTTTAGGACACGCAGGAATTTAGGGACTAAAAAGGCTACAAGACTGCAGTTGTCGCACTCTGCAGGTGCAGTTGCTAACCAGCTTACAGTAAATGAGGTAATGTAAAAAGGCATTCATGTTGCAAGGAGTACACAATCACATGCAAGGGCAATTAATGAAAACACTTTGAGGCTTGCATATGATTTGATGATGGAAATCAGCAGAGCTTCTGCTCATTTACTAAAGCACTGGTACAAATGCACTTGTAGAGTGCACATGCATTTTGCAAAGTGCAACATATATTTGCTTTAGACAAATCAACACCACAGAACATTCCAGCAAATTTTAACGAGGGTGGGGGTGGGGGGGGTTGTGAAATCTAGATAATTGCTCATTAGCAGCACACTATTTGGAGTGAGTTTAGGTGGGGGGGGGGGGGGTGGGGGGGTTGTGAAATCTAGATAATTGCTCATTAGCAGCACACTATTTGGAGTGAGTTTAGGTGGGGGGGGGGGTGGGGGGGGTTGTGAAATCTAGATAATTGCTCATTAGCAGCACACTATTTGGAGTGAGTTTAGGTGGGGGGGGTGGGGGGGTTGTGAAATCTAGATAATTGCTCATTAGCAGCACACTATTTGGAGTGAGTTTAGGTGGGGGGGGGGTGGGGGGGTTGTGAAATCTAGATAATTGCTCATTAGCAGCACACTATTTGGAGTGAGTTTAGGTGGGGGGGGGTGGGGGGGTTGTGAAATCTAGATAATTGCTCATTAGCAGCACACTATTTGGAGTGAGTTTAGGTGGGGGGGGGGGGGGTTGTGAAATCTAGATAATTGCTCATTAGCAGCACACTATTTGGAGTGAGTTTAGGTGGGGGGGGTGGGGGGGGTTGTGAAATCTAGATAATTGCTCATTAGCAGCACACTATTTGGAGTGAGTTTAGGTGGGGGGGGGGGTGGGGGGGTTGTGAAATCTAGATAATTGCTCATTAGCAGCACACTATTTGGAGTGAGTTTAGGTGGGGGGGGGGGTGGGGGGGTTGTGAAATCTAGATAATTGCTCATTAGCAGCACACTAAATACACTCAAACAAAATACATTCCAAATGAGTAGACTAGGTGGATATGTTCCCATCACTTCATGCTGGAAGGTTATTGAAGGAAAATATACATGCATGACAAAAAATAACAGGAAAAAATTCCAGCATGTGTGAGGATAAAAAGGGGACATTCACACTATATTGCAATGATGGTAAGTAGTGTTTGAAGCAAGAAATACATCACATTATCAAAGATTACATAAAAGAACATGTGATGCTAATAAAAGAAAAATATCTTACCTTAATATAGTCCTTCTGCAGGACCTGTATGATGGCAGAACAGGTCTCTGGGATAATGATCCCCAGAGCCTGGGGGGAGATGCCTGTCGAGAACTTAAGGTCCTGCAGGCTTCTCCCTGTGGCCAAATACCGCAAGGTAGCGACCAGCCTCTGCTCCGGAGTGATGGCTTGCCTCATGCAGGTATCCTGCCTGCTGATATAGGGGGTCAGCAAAGCCAACAAACGGTCAAAAACGGGGTCCGTCATCCGGAGAAAGTTCCTGAAATCCTCAGGATTATTCTCACGGATCTCACGGAGCAAAGGCATGTGACAGAACTGGTCACGCTGAAGCAACCAATTCTTGGTCCATGAACTCCTCCTCGCCCTGTTCATGGACTGGTCTTGGGCTGAAGAATAAACTACAGCACCAAGCACATACAATGCACGAGCTCTACGACGAGTACGTACAGGTAACATGGCTTCAAAACGGTCGGCTGGTCAGAACGCACTAAACAGAACGCACTGAAGAACAGCAAGGCCTGTGAAGAACGACCTGAAAATCAGGAACGAAGCGGCCAATAAAACAAAGATTTCTCAATGCCAACTGACCAAACGCACTGAAAAGCAGATACAAACCTCACAAGCACAGACTGAACAACAGTTAAAACGAACTGAAAAATACGAGTCTCACAAGCGCGAATCGTCTCTCACCAAACTTCTACTAACACGAGATAAACACGAGATTAGCAGAAGGAGCCCAAAGGGTGTCGTACGGGCTATTGAACTTCCGTTTTATAGTCTCGTCGGACTTGGTGTACGTCACCGCGTACTAGGCTGTCGTACTTTTGTGTGGTCGTGTGTGTGCAAGTCCGTTCGTAAGAAAGTCTGCCGCAAGTCCGCCGAAGGTACGTCGGAAGTATGTCGGACAGGCTGTCGGACTTTTGTAGACGAAAAGTCCGACCGTGTGTACGCGGCATTAGAATGGCCCAGTCAAGGTCTAGACCTAAATCCAATTGGGAATCTGTGGAAAGACTTGAAAATTGTTGTTCACAGACACTCTCCATCCAATCTGACAGAGCTTGAGCTATTTTGCAAAGAAGAATGGGCAAATATGTCACTCTCCAGATGTGCAAAGACGGTAGAGAAATATACCCAAAAAGACTTGCAGCTGTAATTACAGCAAAAGGTGGTTCTACAAAGTATTGACTCAGAGGGGGTAAATACAAATGAACGCCACACTTTTCATATATTTATTTGTAAAAAAAATTGAAAACCATTTATAATTTTACTTCCACATCACAATTACCGTATTTATCGCATATAACACGCACCCCAATTTAAGAGGCAAGTTTCAGGAATTTTTTTTTTTTTTTTTAAATAAACCACTTTGAAGCAAATAATGGTCAGTGAGCATCAATGCAGCCTGATTAGTGCCCATTTGCAGCCTCAATGCAGCCTAATCTGTGCCCATCTGCAGCTTCTTCAGTGCAGCCTGATCTGTGCCCATCTGCAGCCTGATCTGTGCCAATCTGCATCCTTCCATTTCAGGATTTTGTTCACACAACTTCTCCCATGTCATCAATGTATTTGCTGATGATGTTATTCTGCTCTTAACTGACCCCAATGAATCCCTTATGAATACCCATAAAGTGTTGCAAGCATTTAGGTGTGACTTGCCTCTCGGCAGCTCCACCACTCCGCAATCCAGCAAAAAGCCGTCAGCTCCCGCTGCCTCGTGTACAAGTGCCATCTTGGTGTGAGCCGAGTGCGAGCCAAATTAGAGCCGAACGGAGAGCCGAGTCGAGAGGAGATGATGGCTCGGTGATTTTTGGTGGAACTCGTCCCACTCCTTCCCCTCCGAGGTACGCTGTCGCCCCTATTTTCAGGGAGTAAAAGTGCGTGTTATATGCCAATAAATACGGTATGTGCAACTTTGTGTTGGTCTATCACATAAAATCCCAATGTAATCAAATATAAGACGAAACAGGGATCTCTTATTGTGTACCTTTTCTTCATGTGTCTCTTATGTGTTATACTTAGTTTCTATTGTACCTACTGTATAATGGCAAAAGTTGCTCCACCTTACTAATACTTAGATGAAGAGCTTTGAAAACTATGTATATGCAGAAGGATGATATACTTATGGGGCTTTGTTATGGTATTGAAGGTTATCATAAAGTAACATTATAAATGTCAGAACAGAAATTCAGGGTATGAGTACGTTGATGTTGTTGATGTTGTTGATGTTGTTCAGGGTATACGTAAGTTGATGTAAGACTGTAATTAAGCAAAGATGATTATTTAAAAGAACGTTTCAGTGAAAATGGATGGATGGCTTGAATTAGGTGTCTCAGCCTTCTGCCCCTCCCATCCAGTCATTTGCATATGTGTGTGAACACTGGAAGGCGTTGTTTGAAGGAACAAAACATAAGAGAATGTGATGAACATGCTATATAAAGAAAGCAGTATAAAAAATATAAAGTTAGATAAATACCATATTGGAAAATATGATATGATTATATACAATGCCCTGATATGTACAGTATATATGTTTTCAAAAGTTATAAAGACTGTGGAGTACTGCCTTTCCACTGGCAAGGCATTGCCTTTAGCCACCTGAACCTTCAGACCAAAGATTCTTCCAACCATACCCTTGTAAATGCTGCCCGGAGATCCTGTGTTCAGCTATAGCCAGCCTCCTAGTGAATGAGATGTTACACCCCCTTCTCAGGGAACCACAAAAACTGCATTATTGTAATAGACTATATTCCACCATTTCTTTTGAAAGTGGGATTTCCTTACTCCTAGCATGTAATGGTTTTATTAACTGTTGTTTCTGTCCACTACTGATTACATACTCTTTTACAATTCGTTTACAAAAGGTTTTATTAATGTATAGCAAAAATAGTACAAAGGTACTACATGCATCCAAAGAAAAACATTAAAATGCACAGGTAGCATTGGATGGACAAAATTCCAGATATAGTGCAAAATATAATCAATGGTTGTGTACGTAAAACATGCACAGGGCAGAAACTGGGGGGGAGCACTGGAATATGTAGAGTAATCATCCAAGATAGACGTGCTCTATTCCCCCAATCCAAGACAGGGGAATAGAAAAGGCAATGAGAGGCCATCCACAAAGAACCAAAATGTGTAGTAAACAATCCGGAGAAAAAAAAAGGGAGAAAGGAAAAGAGAGGAAGAAAAGAGCAGAAAAAGAGAACAGCAATGTATCCCAGGGGTTCAATAGCGCAGAAATATCAGATTTCCAGCAATTGATGGTCAAAACGCTAAAAATGAGAATGAGGATTCCAAGGCTGCCAAACTCTGAGGAATTTATCATGAGAATTGGTCAATATAGCAGTCAGTTTTTCTTTAACTATAATATCATTCATCCAGTGTTTCACCGCCTCAAAGCTAAGGACCGGACACTTCCATGCCCTGACAATAGTGAGCTTGGTTACTGTAATTAAATGAACAGCAAGCTGCCATTCAGCACAAAAGGGAGTATCTGTGGGCTTAAAAAACAGAGCCTCGAAAGGGTTTCTCTAACGGTTGGAGTGTAACAATGTACGAAGCAAAGCGTAGACCTGAATACATAATCTGCTCACTCTTGGGCAGTACCACCAAATATGCGCCATTGTTCCCTGTTGGGCACAGCCCCGGAAGCAAGTTGAGGGATAATTAGGAACAATTTGAGCTAGTCGAACCAACATGTAGTACCAGCGATAAACACTTTGTACACATTCTCAAGTGTGAGGACATTTTTTGAGCATTTAGATACAGCCAAAGTCATGATCTGCCAGTCCTGAGGATTCAACCTCATTGCCAGTTTGTTTTCCCATTGATACCTATACTGTCGCACAGGAGGTTGTTTTGTTTAGTAGAGATTATCGAGGGGTATGTCAGTGAAATAAGACCCGGTGAATGGGGCATGAGCAACAAAGATTTTTAAAGGGCGTCAGGCTTTATGGAGTGGATTTGAAGCGAATGAGACTGGAGATGAAGCTGTAGGTAGCGATAATGTTTATGCAAAGGTATCTCATGAAAAGTTTCCAAGGTCAAAATCCTGGTGGGCGAGAAGAGAGTGAACATTAGTGAAGCCATGCTCAGACCACCAAAGAAATCTCCAGGCTGGGAGGGAACAGAGGGCAACGAAGCAACTGTAATAGGGCGTACACACGGTCGGACTTTGTTCGGACATTCCGACAACAAAATCCTAGGATTTTTTCAGACGGATGTTGGCTCAAACTTTTTTTTGTCTACACACGGTCGCACAAAGTTGTCGGAATTTCCGATCACTAACCACGCGGTCACGTACACCACGTACGACGAGACTAGAAAAGGCCGGTTCAGAACCAAGCGCGGCACCCTTTGGGCTCCTTTTGCTAATCTCGTGTTAGTAAAAGTTTGGTGAGAGACGATTCGCGCTTTTTCAGACTCGTGGCTTTCAGATCGTTTTCTGCCATTCAGTTTGTGCTTGTGGGTTTGTATCTGTTCTTCAGTGCGTGCAAGCAAGTTCCGCGTGACTTTAATTAGTCATTGTATTCTTGTTCATTCGTTACTGTTTTTCAGGTCGCTCTTCACAGGCCTTGCTGTTCTTCAGTGCGTTCTGTTACTTCGTTCTGAGCAGCCGACCGTTTTCTAGCCATGTTGCGTATGCGTACTCCTCGTAGAGTACGTACTGTGCGGGGGCTTGGTGTTGGGGTCCTGACCTTGACACAAGTCCAGTCCATGAACAGGGTGGGGAGGAGTTCATGGACCAAGAATTGGTTGCTTCAGTGTGACCAGTTCTCTCATATGCCTTTGCTCCCTGAGATCCGTGAGAATAATCCTGATGATTTCAGGAACTTTCTCAGGATGACGGACCCCGTGTTTCACCGTTTGTTGGCTTCGCTGACCCCCTATATCAGCAGGCAGGATACCTGCATGAGGCAAGCCATCACTCCGGAGCAGAGGTTAGTCGCTACCCTGCGGTATTTGGCGACAGGGAGAAGCCTGCAGGACTTGAAGTTCTCGACAGGCATCTCCCCCCAGGCTCTGGGGATCATTATCCCAGAGACCTGTTCTGCCATCATCCAGGTCCTACAGAAGGAGTATATGAAGGTAAGATTTTTATCCTTTAATATCACATTTTATTGTATTTAATGTTTGATAATATATTGTATTTCTTTCCTCATTCCCTAATTACCATGATTGTAATATGCTGTGAATGTCCCCTTTGTCCTCATTCATGCAGGATTTTTATGTAATGATTATTTTAGGTCCTTCATACATATTTGCCCTTCAATAACCTCCCCAGCATGGTGTCTCCTGCCCTATATTCACCTCATGTAGTCACTTAACAATGTATTTTTTCTGCTCCATAGTAGTGCTTTACCCCAAACACCCCCTAAAATGTTTGGAAATGTTATTTTTGATTTAAATTCAGGCAGAGTGCCAGAGGCTTTTTTTTGTGGTGTCCCCAAATAATTTTTAGTAACCCTCCCTCCCCCAACTGCTAAGTCAGCTGATCCCAATTCTCTATGTATCCTCAATCATCTATCTGCTGACTTTGCCAAACCCATACACACTATACCCACCTCTTTACTGGTCAGATGTATGGAGGAATTCACCAAAGCATGTAGTGCAAGGGCCTGCCTGTATACTTTCCAATGGTACTGTTTAAAGTATTTGTGTCCTATTATTATCTTGACAGGTAATAGCAGAATGTCCAAATGTCCTCAAATGTGTACAATGTGTATTTATATCTTTGTATTATGACACTTCTTACCTGTCCAGTGGGCTGCCAATAGTGTAACTAAGGAGGGGCTGTTCCAAGTAATACCCTGTATTTAGGCATTCATCTCTCAATGAAGTGAAGAGGGTTACCTGTCCAAGATTTCCACACACCCCCTATAATGTTAGAAATGGCCCATGAGAGGGGGGGAGGGGGAATATGATAGGTGTACCTTATACTTTGGCCTTGTTAAATTCCCCTTACTAAATGCTATCTGGAGGTTGCCCCATAATGTTTGTGTCTAATCTGCTTGCAATGTTTCTGTGAAAAAATAGTAATGTTTATTGTTTTTTCCTCAACAGTTTCCTTCCACGCCACAGGAATGGCAGACTGTGGCCTCCCACTTTGCCCAGCGGTGGGACTTTCCTAACTGCGGAGGGGCAATTGATGGGAAACACGTCCACATCGTCCCACCACCCAACTCGGGGTCGTACTATTATAATTACAAGGGGTTCAATAGTATAGTGATGTTGGCGGTGGTGTCGGCTAATTACAACTTCTTGTATGTGGACGTGGGGAAGAATGGCCGGATGTCCGATGGTGGAGTCATCGCCCAGACGGAGTTCTACAGGCATCTCCAGAATGGCAGCTTGGACTTGCCAGCTCCAGAGGACAATGTTGAAGGACTCCCATTTGTGTTCGTTGCTGATGAAGCGTTTGCGCTGGGGGACCACCTGATGCGGCCATTCCCAATGAGGACCCTCACCCCGGAACAGAGGGTTTTTAATTACCGGCTGGCCAGAGCCCGAAGAGTGGTGGAGAACACATTTGGAATCCTGGCCAGCCGGTTCCACCTATTTCTGACACCCATCCATATGGCGGAGTATAAACTGAACCATATTATACTTGCGTGCTGTGTTCTCCATAACTTTTTAAGGAAACATTTGGCCAACTATGCTGGCTCAGTTGGGCCTGAGGCTGGAATCATACATCAAAACACACTGATGGTGCTTGAAAGTGGCCGTCCTGGCTTGCCCTCCCTGAGTGCCCGTGATGTCCGGTTACGCTACCTGGAGTTCTTTGCGGGTAGGGGGGCTATCAATATGCCAGAAAATCTGTGAAGCCTTTTTATAATAAAAACAAAAATTCTTTGTGGACATTTACTGCTTGTGTTTGTTTTAGCTGACCCTGACAGAAATGTTTTGAGTGCAGAAAATGGCGTGATTGTGTAACCTTATACAAAGCACTGTTGGCTGTTATTTACTAAATGCAAAAACACATTTCACTACAAGTGCACTTGCAACTGCACTGAAACTGCACTTGTAGTGCAAAGTGGATTTGCCCTTAGGAAATAACCCCCATTTTCTCAGAAAACAATAATTACATCACCCCAAAAGTGTTGTAGCGTTGAGACAATAATCCACACATTCTTGATTAACAATCTTTTTAATACCTGCACAATCACATGTGCATTTACCAAAGGTTTTTCAAACAAACCAACATGTTTGTTGTATAAAATTTTTGTGGTGGCATTATCCAAAATCAAAATGTCCATTTTATAGAAAACAGGCGTGTGTAAAACCAACAAGAAAGACACAAATCTTGAACTTACAAACGTCACATTTGGTCGAATTTGAAGGCAATATCAGACATGAGTATTTAGGAACTGTGTTTGATATTGCGTTCAGATGGGGGGAAATCACCCCTGGAAAAGCCAAATTTGGAAGATGCACACAAATTTCCCAATGTCAACATGTGTGACCTGCCATCACGGGGGATCAAGGGACGTGTTTTGGGGGAGAAACCCCTTCCTCACCGCTACTTTATTATTGAGAAAGGGGTTGCACCCCCAAAACGCCTCCATTGATCTCCCATGATGGCAGATAGCACATGTTGGCACACTGTGTGCATCCTCCAAATTTGGCTTTGTCAAAAATCACAAAAAGATTTAGCACATTGTAGCACACAAAAGAAGAAATTGATTTGGAGGGGTTTTAAACTCGCCCCAAAACATCAATGATGTTTTTATATTTTGGAATAACATCATTGATGTTTTGCTTGATGATTTCCAATTGTAAATTACACCCCATGATCTCCCCGATCAGGATCTGGGCACTTTCGGATGTGAAAGGATCTGGATCCACAACATCACGATCACCTAAAAAGAGAGGAACCCCAAAATAAATTTGGTTAAAAAAAAATGCCGCCATCCATCTCTTATCTGAGCCTGTGGTTGCAGACACTCACCTGTTGTGGTAACTAGTTCCACCACGTCTTCATCCTCCTGCTCAGCTTGTGTTGGGGGGATTTCCCCTTCTTCCAGGGGGGGGGGCTCTGGTCTCCTCGGATGAGGGGTGTCCTCCGAGTCTTTTCTCCCCTATGTAAAACAAAAAAGGTATACTTAGCACACAGATATTTAATGTCAGAACTATAAAGATGAAACATTGCTTGGAAGTGGGGTACAATTGTCAATTTTAGCCGAGTTCCAAGATGTAGCTTTTTCAGTGTCCTTTGTCAAGCTGCAATACTTTACCTGTTTTGTACAAGCTTCACCGATGGAGACCCCCCTATAGTATACACTGGAGCACCTGTGTGGGACCCCCTAATAAAAATGGTGTTCTGGGGTCCCACACTAGTGCTCCAGTGTCCAGATGTGTAAACAGCTGCTCAGTGTCCTCTCCTTACACAGAATCTAGTTTGCATTTCTTTCAAGTAAGAAAGCCATCTACACAACCCAATTCTTTGAAGACAAGTATAGGGCGTCAAAATGGTGGCCAAATGCATATGGGCTAAACAATGGTATTTTATAGTTGGAACGAAAAATGTTTGATCCGAACGAATAATGTGCCCATGAACATGAAAGTTGCCATTTTAAACTGTACAACAGTTCCTAAAAGCACATGGAGCAGCACGAACGTAATAAAGACAAAAAGAATTGGAACACAGCACAACTACTTACTTTTTTGCAGCACTCTCCGGATCTTTCTGTACTGCTCGTGTTCTCGTAATTTGAGGTCCGACCACCGGTTCCTGAGCTGATCTTTCGATCGTCGTACCCCGAAATTCCGGTGCAGACTCCTGACCACTTTCGCCATGATCTTGGCCATTCGGATATTGGGGTTGGGGTAAGGCCCATACTTTCCATCATAGTCGGCCTTCTTCAGGATGTCCACCATTTCCAACATCTCCCCAAAGGAAATATTTGAGTCCTTAAATCTCCTCCTTCTGGATCGGGACGTGTCCGGATCCGGCCTTTCCTCCTCCTCGTTGCTACAATTAGCACGCACCTGCTGTCTATCCGCCATGTGCTCTTCCCCCACTGCGCCGAACAAAAAGGGGCGGGGAATAGACTAGAAAGAACGTCAGGGGCGGGCGGAGTTATACGCATGCGCAGTGTGTATAAAGCGTAACACACGTGCGTATTACGTACGATCTGTGAGCGGAGGAAGGAGCATCGGAGACGTCGATCGTGATAACGAACGTAAGATCTAAACTTGCGCCTATACTGCTTCGAAATGGAAGCCTATATTGTAACAAGATTAGGGGAGTTTTGCCTGACATTAGGGTTTGTCTTGTGTTGTGTCTTGCAGAGAAAATGGATGGGTTCAATGACCACAATTTCCTGCCCCTGTTCATAGACAAATACAGGGAGCTGCCCTGTCTGTGGCAAGTGAGACACCCCCACTATAATCACAAACAGAAGAGGCAGGCAGCGCTGGAGAAACTGCTGGAGTTGGTGAAGCCGGTGGTCCCCACAGCAACCATCCCTTATTTAAAAGCCAAAATTGGTGGCCTGAGGAGCACTTATCTTAGGGAGCGCAAGAAGGTCACAGATTCCCAGAGGTCCGGAGCAGCAGCAGATGACGTTTATGTCCCCAGACTGTGGTACTATGAGAGACTGCGATTTCTGTCAGACCACACTGAAGTCAGGGAATCCCTCTTCACTCTTCCTTCCACTCTTCCTTCCACCCCAGCTGAGGCTTTCGATGTCCAACCTGGGCCTTCCAGCCAGGAAGAAGTGGAGGAGCCCAGCTGGAGTCAGGTATAGCATTGTTCTACTGATTTCTGGTCAATAAAGAAATGATCTTGACTAGATGTTATTATTGATCACTAATTGCTGATTGAAAAAAGTGTTTTACATATCAATAGACAGTAGTGGGCACCCAAAATTGGGACAAGAATGAAAACTTCTGGGCTCAGAAGGATAGTCTGTTATATTTGTTAACATTCAATTTGCAGCAGTCAGGAGGTGAAAATTGTGTGTGATTGATGAAGAAAAAACTAAAACTATGTCCCTTTTTCATACACAGGAAGACCTCAGCCAGGAGGAGGTTGTGGAATGTGGCAGTCAGGAGGAGGCGGGGATTAGTGGCAGCCAGGAGGAGGCGGGGATTAGTGGCAGCCAGGAGGAGGCGGGGCTAAGTTTCAGCCAAGAGAAGCCTGGGACCAGTCGCAGCCTGACTGAGTCTCAGGTCCCTCCCCTCCGCCTGCCATATAAACGAGCCAGGAAGGCCACTCCGAGTCCCGTGCAGGATTCAGCGTTCAGGCTAATTCAGGAGGCTTCGGCGTCCCTCCGAGCCTTACCAACTCCTGAAGAGGCCTTTGCCTGCATGGCTGCCACCAAATTGCAGGGCATGCAGGAGGGTCAACGCAAGCTCTGTGAGGACCTGCTTTATAAAGTCCTACGTAAGGGGGTGAGTGGGGAACTAACACCCAAGACCGACGTGGTTGAATTGGACCATCCTCCTCCTCCTCCTCCTGCTGCCACAACTCCAACACCACAGCCACCGCATGGAAGGAGGCGTGGAAAGAAGACCAAAGAGTGATGGCCCTGGGTTCAGTCTGGTCTGACAGAAGATGCAGTCTCTCGTATGACCATAGCCTGGGGACACAGATGTCATCTGCTGCTGTTCATAATCTCTGGGACTTCTGGACCAGACTGCACTCCCTTAGATAAGGACTCCTCAGGCCACCAATTTTGCTTAAAAATAGTTAATGTCTGCCCTGGGGGTACAAGGCTTCACCCACTTCTGCAGTTTCTCCAGCGTTGCCTCCCTCTTTGTTTAGTTGTGAGCCGTTAATAAAATTTTTTCTGTAAATTATACTCTCCTGTGTGTGTTTTCATCCAAAAAGGACAGTTTGTTGGTGAGGATTCAGGTACATTTCTAAAGTACAATGTGAAATTAACAAGAGACAACAACACCAAACAATCTCCTACAGATTAAATAGAACAAAATATCAATGGTGTTGTGGGAACTTGTCACAAAAAACACACACAAACATTTTCGGGAGTACAAATCCAAATCGCAAAAAAAATAAAAATAAAATACAAACACAAAAAAAAATCTACATTAAAGCCAAAAAATATATAAAAAATATACAAAAATATGTTGTCAGATGTGAGAAATCAAAATATATTGAGGGAATCACGATAAATAGTAACGAAATAAGTTTGTGAGAAGTGTGTGTGAATATGAGCAGCAAAACGACTTAATTCTTGTCACATTATAAAGAAGAAGAGAGTGCGCTGTATTAAACCATTTTTTACATTGCAGTGTGACGAAAGTGCTGTATCCATTGCGAACGCTAAGTTTACCAGAACGAGCTGTTCCGTCTTGGAATTTCTTCTGAGCATGCGTGGCACTTTGTGTGTCGGAACAGGCCACACACAGTCGGAATTGACGCGATCGGATTTTGTTGTCGGAAAATTTTATCTCCTGCTCTCCAACTTTGTGTGTCGGAAAATCCGATGGAAAATGTCCGATGGAGCCCACACACGGTCGGAATTTCCGACAACACGCTCCGATCGGACATTTTTCATCGGAAAATCCGACCGTGTGTACGGGGCATAATAATGGCAAATGGGGGGAAATTAAGCCAACAGAAAATTTAATTTCCAAAGTCGAAGGGTATGGAGCAAGGCAGGGCCCAATGTAGAGGAACAGGATGCTGAAGGGAGCCAGGGTAAAGAGGATAATGGGACAGGGTGAGAGTCAATTATATCAAAAGCAGCCCTAAGTGGAAGGTGATGAGTAGCATGAAGATATGATAATGGGGCTAAATTGTCCGCCAGATACGCGTGGAGATTAGGGACCGATAACCCACCATTTATTTTATGGGCAAATAATACACCACGGCAACGCTGTATCCTGGCCTAGGCCAACAAGGCCCAGGCCTAGGGCAGCACTTTGCAGGGGGGCAGCACGGAAAGAGTCCCGCGGCTTGCGTTACACTGTTAGTGTAGCACCAGTCATGGGGCTGACTGAGGTTAGAGGCAAATTAGTCTAGCACCCCCATAAAGCGTCCGCACTGCTTCCGGTATGCAGGCGGCCAGCATTCCGCAACTGTGGGGGGGTCCTCTCGATAAAATTATCAGAAATTTGTGCTTAAAGTAGAACTATAGGCAACTTTTTTTTTTTCATTTTGGATAGAATAAGGGAGGGTTATAACCCCTGTCAGTTTATTTTTTACCATCCCTGTCCCATTGCAGAGATTTCCCTTCACTTCTTGTCCCATAGCCAAACAGGAAGTGAAAGGAAATCTATGCAAATTAAGGTAATCAATCCCCCCCCCAGGCCCTCAGAACCAGTGTCCCACTCGAAAATTTCAGGCGGGTCCTAAACAGCAGGGAGTGTGGCTTTGACAGGAAGAGGTGGGTCATATTTAAATTAGGGGGTGCACAAGTTTAGTCAGGCCTAGGGCAGCACAAAACCTAAATACACTACTGCACCACGGTTGATGCGAGGGTATGAAGACCCCCAGATAAATTTCTAAATTTTCCATTGGTGAATTTGAAGCATATGAGGGGGTACAGGAAGAACTCTGAAAACATACAGAAGCTTAGGAAGGTAGGTCCTACCAAACCAGGACAACGGGAGATTACTCCAAGAGGTTAAAAGTCTAGAAAGCTGCTTGAAAAAGACCGGGTAATTGGCCTGGTAAAGCTCGTAGTAAGAGGAGGTCAGTTTAATACCAAGATATGGTAAAGTTGTGGTCAACTGAAAGGGACTGATTTCCTGGGGTTAACACGCAACCCAGAGAACAAGGCGAAGGAGTCCAGCAGCTACCTCAAGCTTAGGAAAGTAATACGAGGAGAGTTAAGGGTCAATAAGATGTCGTCCCCAAAACTAATATAGATATTTTGTGTAGACATGTGCATTTCGTTTCGTTCCGAATCGAAATTCGGACAAATTTTTCATTATTTGGAAATTCGTATGCATCCAAATTTCCGAATTACAAAAGTAACGAATTTAAACGAATCCAAAAAAAAAAACTAACGAATTCTAAAAACAAATTTGAATCGAATGCGAAAACAAATTCAAATCGAATTAGAAAACATTTCGAATCGAATTAGAAAAAAATAGAAAACGATTTTCTAAAAAATACAATAACATAGAATATAAAGTAATAAAGCAATAGAATATATATATATATATATATATATATATATATATATATATATATATATATATATATATATATATATATATATATATATATATATATATGTATATACATGTATATATATATATATATACACACACACACATATATATACATATACATATGTATATATATATATATATATATATACATATATATATGTATATACATATATATATATATATATATATATATACATATACATTTTTTATTAATCTGTTCTATTGTTTTTCTATGCTTTTCTTTTCTATTATTTTCTATTCTATAATAGTCTTTTCTATTCAAATTCAAATTCATTCTATACGAAATTCGAATTTCGGCACATAGCTTCTGAAGTTCGAATTTCGTATAGAATGAATTCAAATTTGAATAGAAAGGATTAGAATAGAAAATAATAGAAAACAATAGACTAGAAAAACAATAGAACAGAATAGAATAAAATATAATATATATATTATATTTTTTTCTATTCTGTTCTATTGTTTTTCTATGCTATTATTTTCTATTCTATTCTAATCTTTTCTATTCAAATTTGATTTCGGTCTATATGAAATTCGAATTTTGGAAGATGAGATATATATATAAAATTATATTTTTTTCTATTCTGTTCCATTGTTTTTCTATGCTATTCTTTTCTATTCTATTCTAAACTTTTTCTATTTGAATTCGGAAGCCATCTTCCGAAATTTGAATTTCGTATAGAATGAATTCAAATTTGAATAGAAAAGATTAGATTAGAATAGAATAGAAAATAATAGAAAAGAATAGACTAGAAAAAGAATAGAACAGAATAGAATAAAATATAATATATATATTATATTTTATTCTATTCTGTTCTATTCTTTTTCTAGTCTATTCTTTTCTATTATTTTCTATTCTAATCTTTTCTATTCAAATTCAAATTCATTCTATACGAAATTCGAATTTTGAAAGCCATCTTCCGAAATTCGAATTTCGTATAGAATGTATTCAAATTCGAATAGAAAAGTTTAGAATAGAATAGAAAAGAATAGCATAGAAAAACAACGGAACAGAATAGAAAAAAATATAATACATATATATATATATATAAAACCATCTTCCAAAATTGGAATTTGGTACAGAATGAATTCGAATTTGAATAGAAAAGATTAGAATAGAATATATTACATTTTTTTCTATTCTGTTCTATTGTTTTTCTATGCTATTCTTTTATATTTTCTATTTTATTGTAATCTTTTTTATTGGAATTCGATTTCATTCTACACGAATTTTGAAGTTCGCAAAATGGTTATATATAGTTTACTTTTTCAAATTCGGTTAAATTTTTTTCGAATGCGGTAGAATTTTTTCGAATACGAAACTAAACGAGTTCTGAAAACGAATGTAACGTATGTAACGAATTTAACTAAATGAATTTAGCTAAATAACGAATCGAAACTAAACGAAACTAAACTAATTTTTTCATCATGCACATTTTTGTGGACAGAATCCACCAAATCCAGACCTTTAATATCAGCATGATTGCATCAGAGAAGAAAATCCGGACAGCCGCACACCAGGAGAATATAATCCAAAAGACTTCCTTTATTGTAAAATCAGGAACATATCGTGTACAGGACACCATAGACAGAGCGTACAGGCAGTCTATGGTGTCCTATACTCGATATGTTCCTGATTTTACAATAAAGGAAGTCTTTTGGATTATATTCTCCTGGTGTGCGGCTGTCCGGATTTTCTTCTTTGCTCACAGCTTCAATCAGCATTAGCCAGCACTTGGGGCTCTTTACCTCTGGAGAGCAACATTCATTCCATACCTGGTTCAAATCTGCATTAGTGCGGGGAAAACATTTGTATTGCATGATTCCATCAGAGGTTCCATAGGTAAAACAAACAGAAAGGGGACACATGGCAACCCTGCCGTGCCCCCTGCTAGATAGGAAAAGGTAAAAACTCAAAGCCATAATATTTAACTTTAGCCTGTGGTGAGCTATATAGGGTAGTCATCCACTGTAGGAAAAACAGGCCAAGGACAGCTGTGAAGTACGGCCATGATAGAAAATCAAAGGCCTTGGAGATGTCAAGAGACTGATTTAGATATTACGGGAGCCAGAGACGTGAGTCAGTTGGATTACCCGTCGAATGCCATCAAGCTCTTGATGTTTTGGAACAAATCCTACTTCGTCTTGCTTAATAAGGCGAGGCAGAAAGAAGTTAAGCCTATTGGCCAGGATTTTAGTAAAAATCTTCAAACCAATGTTAATGAGAGAAATAGGTCGATAGTTGGCCCAATTATGGTGATCTTTGTCAGGCCTGGGGATCATAACAATATTAGCTGTCAAAATGGAGGAGGGAAAAGCAGCCCCTATTTTTACTGAGTTATACATAGCAGTAAAATGGGGGGCAAGAACAATTGCCAGCTTTTTATAGTAGAGGGCTCTATAGCCATCTGGGCCTGGACGTTTGCCAAATTTTAAATCTTTAATGCATTGTAAGACTTCGGAAACAGCAATATCATGATCCATGAGAGTCGTATGTGCATGAGAAAGTTTTGGCAAAGGAAGAGTAGCTAAAAAGTTTGCAATAAAGGCAGGATCAGCTTGTGCTGAGTCGTACGCTTATACAATTCTATCTGCACTGTCAAATAATCTGCATGTTATTCTGATCAATTGCCTAATACTGTTAGATAACCGATATACACAAACCAGATGTACCAGAGGTCTCCAAAGACCCACATTTTGGAAAATGGCAGTGGCTGTGCAGAGACTGGCCTGCATTATTAATTACTTTTAAAAGCAATCTTGGATACTGAGGAACACATCTCCTGCAGACCTCACTCTACTTCCCCCAGATTGTAAGAAACATTGGGTGAGATTTTCTAAAAGTCAGGTGCATTTGTGCATGGCAGCAAATCAGCTTCTTCAGCTTGTTCAATTAAGCTTTGACAATAAATCCTGGAAGCTGATTGGTTTCTATGCAGAGCTGCACCAGATTTTATACTCTCCAGGTTTAGTAAATCAACTCCATTGCCTACCAACTTTGCTGACTGAAATCCCCTGTGTGCAATAACCAGCCAATTACAGTATGACTTTGGACATAAAATAACATTCTTCACATCAGTAGAGTAGCGTGGGGGGGGGGGGGGGCTGTGGCCGTGGCCCCGGGCGCAATATCTGGAGGGGCACGTAAATCCCGACTCCCGCCATCCCGATTTCTGACTCAGGACTTTGCGCTAGGGAGTCCCGAGTTTGTCACTGTCTGCTCCCCGTCTCCGCCACTCTCCATGTTTCCGTGCTAAGCTGCCGGAGCTTCCCCAGCTGTCCGACCTCAGCGATGGACACTCTCTGCGATTGGCTGCACTCAGTCATGTGTAGGCGCAGCGGCAGACAAAGCTGGCTTTGGCAGGTGATCGAGGCTTGCTCCCGTCTCGCTGTCCAGGTCTCATCGCTGGCTGGGCAGGCTTCCACCACACTCCGCAGTCTGCATATGAGAGACTAGGGGAGCCCGGGTGAGTGGTTGCTGTGTACTGCCATGCCAGAGACAAGCAGGCTCGCTCAGTAATGATCGGGAATCAGATCAGGTAGGATGGGGATGGCTGGGATTTACAGCGGGTTTTTTTATCCAGGGTGACACATGTTCTGCCAGGCTGAAATTAGATGAGGGGGGAAGTTTATCTGAAGTGCTGTTTTTCTACCACTTCTGGGACACCTCACATCCTGGGCAGTGTATAATACATATGGAGGGGGGACAGTGTATATACAATACATGAGGGGGAGGGGGGTATGTGTATATATTTAATACATGAGGGGGCAGTATATATCATACATGGGGATCAGTGTATATATAAATTATGGGGGGGTCAGTGTATATATAATATAGGGGGTTATGGGGGTGTTAGTGTATATATAATATATGGGGGGTCAGTGTGTGTATATAATACATGGGGGGCAGTGTGTGTAATACATGGGTGGGGGTCAGTGTATATATAATATATGGGGTTAGTGTATATATAAAACATAGGGTGAGGGGGGGGGGTCAGTGTATATATAATACAGGGGGGGTCAGGGGGTGTTTATAATAAATGGGGGGGGGGCAGTGTGTGTAATAAATGGGGTGATGGGGGGGTCAGTGTATATATAATACATGGGGTGATGGGGGGGACAGCAACACA
Source organism: Aquarana catesbeiana (assembly GCF_042186555.1). Lineage (NCBI taxonomy): Eukaryota > Metazoa > Chordata > Amphibia > Anura > Ranidae > Aquarana > Aquarana catesbeiana. Next base: position 87,483,544 of record NC_133335.1, read on the forward strand.
GATGCATTTTACTTTAATCACGTGAGTATTTTCTTGAAATACAATACATGTGCTTAGGGGGTAAGGGGTTTAATACAGTACTAGTGGAAGGGAGTACTAAAAGTACACGGGTTAGGGGGCGCAAATTACTTGACTGGCCCCGGGTGCTGATAACCCACACTACGTCACTGCTTCACATTGTGTTGTGAGCCCTTCCCTGCTGTTTCTCCACTCCCCATGAATGTGGTAGGGACCAGTGGCGGTGCGTCCATAAGGGCGCACGGGCGCCGACCCCTCTCTCCAGCCACCCCCTCTATGACCAATGGATAGATTCATGCTTAGGGACCGCTAGCCTGGTTACAACTGTCTAAGAGATATCTCCCCCTTAATAATGATCTCCTCTTATTGCTGCTGTGCCTCTGAGACAGAAGTTGAAGGGAAATCTCCTTGACAGGACAAATTCCAAAAATACCAACAGGGGTCTTACGCAGCCTCTACTCTTATTAAAGATTTCAGCTTTACACATGCTTTAAGGCAAATATACTTTTATTAGATTAATGCTAAAAATTTGCATTGTATTCTGCTTTAGCTGGGGTTTGGGGTTGTGTGTTGCTATGTCCATTTGTATAGTGACTTTATTGCAATAATATGGAGTTAGATATATTATTTAAGAGCATATGGGCAGGAAGTTGGTGGGAGGGGCTTGGAGAGTTTTTTGAAAGAAACGTGTTCGGACAATAGATGTGTTTGGAAGAACAATGGAGTAACACATGGCTGCCGGAAGCTGGATAACTTTGGAGACATTTTTAGTTGGACTGAGTAAGGAACCATGAAGGACATTACATCTTAAACCCCTAGGTTAAGTAACTGTTTAGTTTACTTAATGCGTACATATTGTACATGCTTATATTTGTAGGTATATTTTGTAAGCTATGAATTGTGTTGTATTGTGCATCCTACAGTTGTATGTGCAGTTTTTTCCTGTTTAGTAAAGCATTGATACACTACAGAAGTCTAAGTTTCCTTGGTTTTACCGTAAGAACTTTAATAGATACAGTGCCTTGCAAAAGTATTCACACCCTTGGCATTTTTCATGTTTTGTTGCCTCACAACCTGGAATTAACATGGATTGTTTGAGGATTTGCATCATATAATTTACAGAACATGCCCACAACTTTGAAGGTGTTTTTTTTTTTTTTTTGTGAAGCAAACAACAAATAGGACAAAAATAACATAAAAAGTCAATGTGCATAACTATTCACCCCCCTAAAGTGAATACTTTGTAGAGCCACCTTTTGCAGCTATCACAGCTCCAAGTCGCTTTGGATAAGTTTCTATGAGCTTGCCACATCTTACCAATGGGATTTTTGCCCATTCCTCCTTGTAAAACTGCTCCAGCATCCTTCAAGTTGGATGGTTTGCGCTTGTTAACAGCAATCTTTAAGTCTGACCACAGATATTCTATTGGATTGAGGTCTGGGCTATAACTAGGCCATTCCAACACATTTACTTGTTTCCCCTTAAACCACTCAAGTTGGGGCCATTGTCCAGCTGGAAGGTGGACCTTCATCCTAGCCTCAAATCACACACAGAGTGGTACAGGTTTTGCTCAAGAATATACTTGTATTTGTACCATCCATCATTCCCTCAACTCTGACCAGTTTCCCAGTCCTGGCTGCTGAAAAACATCCCCACAGCATGATGCTGCCACCACCATGTTTCACTGTGGGGATGGTGTTATTTGGGTGATGTGATGTGTTGGGTTTGCGCCAGACATACAGTTTTCTTTGATGGCCAAAAAGCTCAAATGGAGCTCTATGGAGCGTACGGCTTATTATCGTCCTATGTACATATACTCTAGTCTCTGCTGTGGAACTCTGCAGCTCCTCCAGGGTTACCTTAGGTCTCTGTGCTGCCTCTCTGATTAAAGCCCTCTTTGCCCGATCCGTGAGTTTTGGTGTGCAGCCGTCTCTTGGTAGGTTTGCTGTTGTGCCATGTTCTTTCCATTTGGTTATGATAAATTTGATGGTGCTCCTAGGGATCATCAAATATTTGGATATTTTTATATAACCTAACCCTGACTTGTACTTCTCAACAATATTGTCCCTTACTTGTTTGGAGAGTTCCTTGGTCTTCATGGCAGTGTTTGGTTAGTGGTGCCTCTTGCTTAGGTGTTGCAGCCTCTGGGGCCTTTCAAAAAGGTGTGTATATGTAATGACAGATCATGTGACACTTAGATTGCACACAGGTGGACATCATTTCACAAATTATGTGACTTCTGAAGGTAATTGGTTGCATCAGAGCTTTTTATGGGCTTCATAACAAAGGGGGTGAATACATACACACATGCCAATTATCAGTTTTTTTATTTCTGAAAAATAGTTTTATGTATATATTTTTCTAATTTTACTTCACCAACTTAGACTATTGTGTTCTGATCCATCACATATAATTCAGATTAAAAAAAACCTTTGAACTAAGGCTGTAATGTAACAAAATAGGTAAAAAGCCAAGGGGGTGAATACTTTTGCAAGGCACTGTAGACACAAAGCATAACATTGGGGGCTATCTGGGCCAGAAATAGTCAGTGGATGTCTGTTGTAAAGGAGCTGGATGGATATGCTTCTCCTTTGAACAGAGCTTGGGATCGAGTCTCTGATCTTTCCTCGGATTTTAGTCTCAAAAGTTTTGGATTCAGTAAGGGAGAAATGTTGTTCATGTGTTTGGTTTGCATTTCCTGCATGCTCTACATATTGAATCTAAAAAGAGGGAAAAGGCAGAATTAGAAGGAGATTTACTGAAGGAGAAGCTTGCAGTGGCATCCAAGTGTTTTGAAGAAACTGCAAGCAAGGCAAAAATTTAGAAAGTAGGGTAATCAAAGTTAAACCTGCAGTGGCTTCCAAGTGTATTCAAACCCCTGTAGGCCGAGCTGAAGTCTTGAATGAGCGGTGTACAACCCTCATGAACAAGTCTAATGATTGTCAGGGCTGGGCTCAGCCCTTCCTTCTCTGAGCTGGCCGCTCAGCTGTCGGCTAATTGCCAGCTCCTTTCTCTCCACAGTGACTCAGCTGTTGATGATCTGCTCGTCAGTCCTGGCTACTTAAAGCCGTCCAGCTCACTTCATCTCTGCCTTCGCCTTGGTCACACCTCAGAGACTTGCTCGGCTTACGTCCCTTCTGGCTCCTGATCCTGCTTGCTGTACTACTATGTTGATCTCTGGCTCTCTGACATTGGCATTGGCTGACTACCCAATCTGGTTACTGAACTCTGGCTATGTATTGACTACGCTTACTCTGTTTACCTTTATATTATTAAACAAGTGTGATTAACTGTACTTCTGTCTCGGTCTGATTCATGGTTTCTGACAGTAGGCGAAGGCCATGAATTCAGAAGATACAGTCAGTCCACTTGTTGGTTATATTTTTTCCAGATTGGATGACCAGGATCACCGCATGGATCTGTTTGCCTTGGCGTTACAAATGCTCCTGAGTCGCATGGTTCACCTGGAATCCTCCACTATGGCTGCTCTGGTACAACCTGTGTTGCAGGCCGTCCCTGCTGCTGCTCCAGTCTCTGTGCAGGCACCCGCCTCGAGTATTGCCTCTATAAGAGGCATGTCTGGTTACGCTCCGCTTCCCCAGCGATTTGGGGGCAATCCATTTCAATGCAGAGGGTTTTTCAACCAGGTTGAGATATACTTTGAGATGCTGCCCCAGGTGTTTCCCACGGACAGAAGCAAAGTAGGTTTCGTGATATCTTTGCTTTCTGAGAGAGCCTTGGCCTGGGCTAACCATCCATGGGAGACGCAAAAACCCATGGTCCCGAGTTACCCAGAATTTGTGGCTTCCTTCAAAAGGGTATTTGATGTTCCCGCACGCTCCACTTCTGCTGCCAAGAGCCTCATGTCCATCAAACAGAGTACAAGAGCTGTTTCCGTTTACGCCATTGAATTTCGTACTCTGGCAGCAGAGGTTGCTTGGAACAATGAGGTCCTTGTGGTTGCCTTCTCTCATGGTCTCTCGGATAACATCAAGGATGAGATAGCAGCCCGAGATATACCCACTGAGCTGGAGAGGTTGATCACATTTGCCATCCTCATTGACTCCAGACTCAGAGAAAGACTCTCTTTTAAGGAGCACTGGTGCAAGCCTCCTGTACATTTGTCTCCAAGCTTTGCAGTCCCACCCTTGCCTCCCTCACCTCCCATGTCTCCTGGTACCGAGTCGGAGGAGTACCGTGATTTTAGCGATGTCTTTGACAAAGGTCAAGCTGGTACTTTGCCTCCACACCGGTCATATGATTGCGCAATTGACCTTCAACCTGGTGCCATACCCCCTCATGGCTGGGTTTACCCTTTGTCGGTCTTAGAGGGTAAGATTATGGAGGAGTATGTTGCAGACGCACTTTCTTGAGGTTTCATCCGCAAATCCTCATCTCCTGCTGGTGCTGGTTTCTATTTTGTGAAGAAGAAGAGTGGTGAACCGAGACCTTGTATCGATTATAGGGGTCTCAATCGTTTCATGATTAAGAATGCCTATCCCATTCCGTTGATTACGGAGTTATTTGACCGACTCAAGGGAGCAGCGGTTTTCACGAAGCTTGATTTGAGAGGGGCATACAATCTTGTCAGGATTAAGGAGGGTGATGAGTGGAAAACTACGTTTAATACCAGATCAGGTCATTATGAGTATCTCATAATGCCTTTTGGCCTTTGTAACGCTCCAGCAGTTTTCCAGGAGTTCATTAACGATTTTCTCTGAGATTTGTTGCATTTATGTGTGGTGGTTTATCTCGACGATATCCTCATATTTTCCAAGTCCCTGGAGAGCCACCACACAGATGTCTGTCGTGTGCTTCAGAGACTAAGAGAGAACAATCTCTACTGTAAATTGGAAAAGTGAGAATTCCATTGTGAACAGGTTAAATTCCTGGGCTATGTCATTTCCACTGCTGGTTTTTCGTTGGCCCAATGAAACTTTCAGCGGTCCTACAGTGGCCTCAACCTGTGGGTTTACGTCCTCTGCAGCATTTTCTTGGCTTTTCCAACTATTATTGGAAGTTTATTCGTAACTTCTCGTCTCTGGTCAAGCCCCTGACTGATATGACCAGGAAAAACGGCAACCCACAGAGTTGGTCTCCGGAGTCCATTAAGGCCTTTGAGAGTCTCAAGGCTGCCTGTTTCTGCTCTTGTGTTGGCACACCCTGATCCTACGTTGCCTTTTATCCTAGAAGTTGATGCTTCTGAGACTGGAGTTGGCACCCTTCTGTCTCAACGTCCTAACTCTGAGTGCGCTATGCATCCGTGTAGCTACTTTTCCAAGAAATTGTCACCGGCTGAGTGCAATTACAAGATTGGTGACAGAGAGCTGTTGGCGATCATTTTAGCCCTGAAAGAATGGAGACATCTCCTCGAAGGTACCACTGTGCCAGTTCTAATTCTTACTGACCATAAGAATCTCACATTCTTGTCTGAGGCTAAGCGCCTCTTTCCCAGGAGGGCGCGATGGGCTCTTTTCTTGTCGCATTTTAATTACATTGCCTCATTCTTACCTGGTTCTAAGAATGTAAGGGCTGATGCCTTGTCACGACAATTTTCCTCCACTTCCAAGATGGATTCGGTTCCAGTTCCTGTGATTCCTCCTGATCGTATTTTGGCTATGGTTCGCACCAGACTTACTTCTCCTTTGGGTGACAAAATTCTTGCTGCTCAGGTCGATGCTCCTCCTGAAAAACCTTGTGACCACTGCTTTGTTCCCGAGAGTCTCCGTACTGCTGTGCTCCAGACTCACCATTCTCCCAAGGCTGCTGGCCACCCTGGGAAGAATCAACTCTTTTGGGCCATTTCCCAACAATTCTGGTGGCCTAGTCTACATGCTGATGTAACCACCTTCGTAGCTGCCTGTTCCGTGTGTGCTCAGAGTAAGACTCCACGACACCTTCCAGTGGGCCTCCTACAACCCATACCCAATGGAAAGAGGCCCTGGACCCACCTGTCTATGGATTTCACTGTGGAGTTACCCAAATCCCAGGGCACCACAGTTATCCTTATGGTGGTTGACCGATTCTCGAAAATGTTGCATTGTATTCCACTCAAGAAGTTGCCTACTTCTAAGTAACTGGCTTCTATTTTTGCTCAGGAGATCTTCCCCTTACATGGGCTACCCAAGGTGGTTGTCTCAGACAGGGGTGTCAGTTTGTGTCCCGGTTCTGGCGAGCCTTTTGTGCACAGTTGGGTATTCAGCTTGCTTTCCCCTCTGCATATCACCTGCAGTCTAATGGGGCCACAGAACGAGCCAATCAGTCCTTGGAGCAATTCCTACGTTGCTATATTTCTGACCATCATAACAACTGGTCAGACCTCTTACCATGGGCGGAGTTTGCTCACAATAGTGCCTTGAATTCAGCTTCCCGTTTGTCCCCGTTTATGGCGAACTATGGTTTCCAACCTTCCGTGTTGCCTGCCTCATTTGTTCCGCAGAGTATTCCTGCGTTATAGGAGCATCTCCGTGGTCTTCGTTCCACTTGGGCACAAGTTCAGGAGGCTTTGCGACATGCTAACGATAGGTACAGACTCCAAGCTGACCGCAGACGCCTGCCTGCGCCTTCCTACCAGGTTGGGGACAGAGTCTGGCTGTCGCCTCGCAACCTCCGACTTCGTGTTCCTTCTTTGACGTTCGCACCTCGGTTTATTGGGCCTTTCCGTATCCTTCACAGGATTAACCCAGTGACTTACACGTTGGACCTTCCTCCTAGTATGCGCATCTCTAATGTGTTTCATGTCTTCTTATTGAAACCTTTGGTCTGCAACCGATTTATCACTTCAGTGCCACGTCCTCACCCTATACAGGTTGAGAACCATGAGGAGTATGAAGTACAATCCATTGTTGACTCCCATAGGTTCCGTGGGCACATACAGTACCTGGTGCATTGGAAGAGGAACGCTCTTGGGTCTCATCCTCGGAAGTACATGCCCCTGTCCTCCGTGATTACCATAGATGTTTTCCTTCAAGCCTGGTGGTCCTCCGAGGGGGAGGGGTCATTGAGGAGGGGGTACTGTCAGGGTTGGGTTCAGCCCTTCCGTCTCTGAGCTGGCGCTCAGCTGGCGCTCAGCTGGCAGCTAATTGCCAGCTCCTTTCTCTCCACAGTGACTCAGCTGTTGATGATCTGCTCGTCAGTCCTGGCTACTTAAAGCCGTACAGCTCACTTTATCTCTGCCTTCACCTTTGGTCACATCTCAGAGACTTTCTTCTGCGTTCCTGTTGAAGACTTGCTCAGGTTACGTCCCTTCTGGCTCCTGATCCTGCTTGCTGTACTACTACATTGATCTCTGGCTCTCTGACATTGGCATTGGCTGACTACCCGACCTGGTTACTGAACTCTGGCTGTGTATTGACTACGCTTACTCTGTTTACTTTTTTATTATTAAACAAGTATGATTAACTGTACTTCTGTCTCGGTCTGATTCATGGTTTCTGACAATGATGCCCTAACAAAGGACAAATGCGCGAAGCCTGTAAGTAGAAGTAAGGCATGTGCCACTGTTACTTCCCATAAACGGGAAGCTGAGAATTTGATCACCTCAAATGGCCGAGTTGAGTCAGATACAAAGAAGGCAAGGCCTATGAACTCCAGGAGACACATGTGGATTGATTTACTTAAGGTGGGGGTCCCTAAAGAGGATATAGATGGGATTCCTACACTGGCATTGCTTCAGAAGTGGAAGCAAGTGGTTGGGAATGGTAAATTTAGTCACATTAAGTGTTTCTGTTGCCATAAAATGGGGCATTTTGCAAAAAAGTGCCATGCTGTGAAGACTGGACAAAAGCAGGCCTGTGTTCTTCCCAGGACAGCACAGAGAGACATGCAAGTTTATTTGTTACATTGCAAGTCAATGCCTTTCCATGAAAGTGTTTCAAGGCAACAGTGGGCACCCTACAATAGTTTTGCAGTTAGAAATGGGCAGAGAGAGAAATGTGAGCAGTGAGCTATGTTTTTGGCAGAGTTGGAGGGAACATATAATCTGCTTTGTCTCTTACTCTTTTTGGGTACTGAGCATCGAGAAGTGGAGCATGCAGAGCAGATGACCATGCTAGATGGGATGTGGCAGAACAGAAGAGAGCCTGAGGAAGATGTGGATGATTTCCTGATGGTGGCTGAATTGGAGTGGACTTTCATCTGAGCATTTCTTTATGACCAAGAGGACAAGAGACTTTCACCTGGGACATTCTTTACACAAACTGCCAAAGACACTGTTAACCCTGCTCAAAAGTAATGTTGCAGCCTTCCAGGGACAACAAAACAAAAGTCTGACCGCCCAGAAGATACAGGACTTCAAAAGGGAATTTTTTCCTCCCATTTACAATAAGGGGGGTTTATTTTGCCCTTGAGTCGTGAGTCGGGTCGCGGGTCCCGCGGACTCGATCGCCGCGGGCATACCCGCGATCGCCTCACGGAGAGGACGAACGGGGAGATGCCGCTGTAAACAGTATCTCCCCGTTCTGCCTAGTGACAAGTGTCACTCGATCTCTGCTCCCTGTCATCGGAGCAGAGATCAGTGACGTCACACACCAGCCCATCCCCCTGACAGTTAGAAATCACTCCTCTAGGACATACTTAACCCCTCCCCGCCCCCTAGTAGTTAACCCCTTCACTGCCAGTGTCATTTATACAGGAATCAATGCATTTTTATAGCACTGATTGCTGTATAAATGACAATGGTCCCAAAAATGTGTAAAAAATGTCCGACATGTCCGCCATAACGTCACAGTCACAATAAAAATCGCTGATCGCCGCCATTACTAGTAAAAAAAAAATTATTAATAAAAATGCCATAAAACTATCTCCTATTTTGTAAACGCTATAACTTGTAAGCGCAAACAAATCAATAAACGCTTATTGTGATTTTTTTTTACCAAAAGTATGTAGAAGAATATGTATCAGCCTAAACAAAAAATGTTTTTTATATATTTTTTGGGGATAATTATTATAGCAAAATGTAAAAAATAATGCGTTTTTTTCAAAATTGTCGCTCTTATTTTGTTTATGGCACAAAAAATAAAAATCGCAGAGATGATCAAATACCACCAAAAGAAAGCTCTATTTGTGGGAAAAAAAGGACGTCAATTTTGTTTCGGAGCCACGTCGCAGGACCGCGCAATTGTCAATTAAAGCGACGCAGTGCCGAATCGCAAAAAACGCTCTGGTCAGGAAGGGGGTAAATCTTTCCGGGGGCTGAAGTGGTTAAGAGCATATGTTTACAGAGGCTCCTCCCCTTCATTGATATGTAAATAAACCAGTTGTATATTTTTTAGAGCTGAGCAGAGGAAGTTGGTAGGCAGGAAGTTGGTGGGAGGGGCTTGGAGAGTTTTTTTAAAGAAACATATGTTCGGACGAGAGATGTGTTTGGAAGGACGATGGAGTAACACATGGCTGCCGGAAGCTGGATAACTTTGGAGACATTTTTAGTTGGACTGAGCAAGGAACCATGAAGGACATTACATCTTAAACCCCTAAGTTGAGTAACTGTATAGTTTACTTAACCACTTCAATACTGGGCACATTCGCCCCCTTCCTTCCCAGACCAATTTTCAGCTTTCAGCGCTCTCACAATTTCAATGACAATTGCGTGGTCATACAATGCTGTGCCCAAATGAAATTTTTATCATTTTGTTCACACAAATAGAGCTTTCTTTTGGTGGTATTTATTCATGACTCCGTTTTTTATTTTTTGCGATAAAAGCGAAAAAAAGAGCGGAAATTTGGAAAAAAAACAATATTTTCTTCTTTCTATTTTAATAAAAATCCAATAAAATCGAATTTTGTCATATATTTAAGCCAAAATGTATTCTGCTACATGTTTTTGTTTAAAAAAATCCCGTTAAGTGTATAATAATTGGTTCGTGTGATCACGGACACATGTGCGCAAATGATCATGTACAGATGTGCGCAGGTGATCACGGACATATGTGTGCAGATAATCATTGGGACATGTGATTTTACTTGGACATATGTGGGGGACAGGTGTTTTTACTATGTGGGGACATGTGTTTTGGGGACATGTGTTTTGGGGACATGTATTTTGGGGACATGTATTTTGGGGACATGTGTTTTGGGGACATGTGTTTTGGGGACATTGTGTGTTTACTTTGTGTTTTTTTTACATTGTGGGGACACTAGACTGGTGATAAGTGAGTAAAAAGCTGTAAAAAACAGCTCATACTCACTGATCACCAGCTGGCTGCAGCGATCCGCTCTCCTCTCCTCACTGACAACTTCCGTGTGAGGAGAGGAGAGCAGATTGCCTAGCAACCGGCTCTGTGTTTACATCACATGATGGCTGTGATTCGACACGGCCATCATGTGATCAGGAGGGCCAATCGCAGAGCCCTCCTACCGATCGGAGATGCGCCGTGTCCGGGTGACACGAGCGCATCGGGATCACGCGGGCACGCGCGCACGATCCCACTCCTTCTGAGGGACGTTCCTGAACGTCCACTCAGAAGGAGAGATAGCCCACCCGGCCGTTTATGTGCAGTGGCCGGGTGGGAAGTGGTTAAAGAGATTGCAATGGTTCAAGTTTTATTTTTTTTAAATAACAAACATATCATACTTACCTCCACTGTGCAGTTCATTTTGCACAGAGTGGCCCCAAACACTGTCTTCTGGAGTTCCTCGGCGGCTCTCGTGGCTCCTCCCCGCATTAGATAACCTCCTAGGAGAAGCGCTCTCCCGGGAGATTACCTTGCGGGTGTGTACCCGAGTCCAGCATTCGGCGTCCATAGACACGAATGCCGGACTCGGCCCCGGCGCCTGCATCATTGGATTTGATTAACAGCAGCGGGAGCCAATGGCTGCACTGCTATCAATCTATCCAATCAAGAGCCGAGAACCCCAGGCAGAGGAAAAGCGCGTCTCCGCCGGGTGAAATTCCAGGGCTCAGGTAAGTAAAAGGGGGGGCTGGTCACTGCCAGGTGTTTTTTCATCTTAGGTTTTTTTTAATTAGGTTTTAAAGTATATATTAAGCCAAAACTTTTTTTTTGTTTTGAGATTTGAGTATAGTAAGGTAAAGTCATTGACGTTTTTTTTTTTTTCTCATCTTTGTCTAATTAGTTAGATTTTCCTTGATCATGTAGACTCAAAAGGAAGTGAGAGGCTATCTTTCAGTGTGAGGGATATTTCCTTTTAGACAGTGTCCCCATTGGAAGATTTCCCTCTGCCACCCCTCTGTTCTGGTGGCAATTCAAAAGTCTGGATTTACCCTCATTATCATTCCCAGTGAAATTGTTATGAGGACAATTAGAGAAGGTGAATCTCCCACAGACAGCAATAAAAAACTGATAGTGGTTCTAATTCTTCATCACTGTATCTAAATCTTAAAAAAAAGCCTTTAGTTATACTTTAACCCCATAAACCAAGCAAATCACACAGCAATTATTAACTAATAGGTAAATACCCAATAACTGATAATGCTTAGGCATTATCTTTATCTTTTTGCAGCATGTCTCTAGTGTCTCTTCTCTTCTCGTATGTCAGTCAGTTTTGCCATGTACACTAAAAAACACAGTTGCTAGTTATAGATAGTATGTGATGCATAAACATATCATACACTAGAGCTACAGTCGTTGACTCATCGAGCAAAGGGTAGGTCTGTTTATTTAGGTAGTGCTGTTTTAAAAGAGCATTGCTTCTGTATTAAAACATTTTTAACTCTTGAATATGACTAAAATGAAATATGGTGGGTCAAACCCATTCTTATATAGAGCCTTCTAGATCACACCTCCTTTATTAGTCCTCTTTTTAAGCTATACTTTAATTTTTTTCATTAGAATGTAGGGGATGATTAGTTGACTATATACAAGATTTTAGTAAAGAAAACGGTATCATTAGCAGTAAGCAGCATAGATTCAGCATGGATTCATGAAGAATCGTTCTTGCCAGACCAATCTATTAAACTCCCTGACGGTATTCCCGAGTCTGGCTCGGGGTGGATTTTCAGTACCAAAAGCGGTAACCCAGAGCCATACTCGGGATCGCATCGCAGGATCCAGGAAGAGCTTACTTTTCTTGTCCCCTGGATCCTGTGGTGTCTCCCCGCAGTGTGAGCGAGCTGTCCTCCGCTCAATCTATCATTGTGCCCGGGCTCCGTTCCCTGCGAGTGCTGCGACTCACGGGGACGGAGAACGGCGCCAAATTCAAAAAGTAAAAAACACAATACATATACAGTACACTGTAATCTTACAGATTACATTACTGTATCAATTTATTTCACATCCCTTATGTCCCTAGTGGTTTCTCCAGTGGCCTGCATGCAGTTTTATATTATAAAAACTGTTCTTTTTGCCTGGAAACTGTCCATAGCAACCAAAACCGTCCCTTTACATCAAAAGCAGGTTTAGACCAGCTAGAAAACAGAGATAATAAATTAGAATCACTTGCAGAATTGAGCGATAGTGATTTGTGGGGAGATCCGTCATCAAGCACTGAAAGTAACGACAGCAACAATTCTGCAACTGAGCAAATTTCAGTGTTTTTGATTTGATTACATTATTGAATCATTTTTATTATATTATTATTTCTTATAATTATTTATAGTTATTTTTTATATTATAATTTATAATTTAGTGTTTCAAACTTTATCATACCTGGGATGTCTATTAGACTCTTGTTTGGACAGATTTAAGTGTGTTATTCCTAAGAATTACAGGCCTACAATATAAAACACCCAAATTTCCATGCAAAATAATTGTACCGCTTTCAGCACCAAAAATCTGAAATAATCATACCGCCAGGGAGGTTAACCTTCTATGAAGAAGTGAGCTACCATCTTGATAAAGGAAGGCCTGTGGATGTGGTGTATCTGGATTTTGCAAAGGCATTCAATACAGTTCCCCACAAGCATTTACTGTACAAATTAAGGTCTGTCAGCATGGACCATAGGGCGAGTGCTTTGCAGCCTAAGCAACACTGTACCTGTAACCTCACTTGAGATATTTGACAAGTTCTAATTATTCTAACGTTTCTTTTCTGTATAAATAAATGTAATTGTTTATCTTTTCGCACTGTTATCTTTCGTTTTTATTCTTATATAGACAAAGGTTTAATCACTTATTTTTTGTATCATTAATCATTTAAGTGAGGTATAAACATTGCCAACACAGTACTTGAATTGAAAACTGATTAAAGGGGAGAGTCCAAAGGTTGGTGATAAATGGTGAGTACTCAGAATGGTCTGGTGTGGAAAGTGGGGTCCCCCAGGGTTCTGTCCTGGGACCAATCCTATTTAAATTATTCATAAATGATCTGGAGGATGGGGTAAACAGCTCAATCTCAGTATGTGCGGATAATACCAAATTAAGCAGGGCAATAACTTCTACGGGATGTGGAAACCTTGCAAGAAGACCTAAACAAAATAATGAGGTGGTCAACTACATGGAAAATGAGGTTTAATGTTGAAAATGTAAGGTAATTTGGGTGCCAAAAATACGACCGCAAGTTACTGGTTACAGAGAGAATCTCTGGGGGAATCTAGGATGGAAAAGGACCCGGGGGTCCTAGTAGATGACAGGCTCAGCAATGGCATGCAATGCCAAGCTGCTGCAAGCAAAGCCAACAGAATATTGGCATGCATTAAAAAGGAGATTCACTCCAGAGATAAAACGATAATTCTCCCACTCTGCAAGACTCTGGTCCGGCCGCATCTTGAGTATGACGTCCAGTTCTTGGCAGCAGTCCTCAGGAAGGATGTGATGGAACTGGAGAGAATCGAGAGAAGAGCAACAAAGCTAATTAAGGGAATAGAGCAGTGGTCATCAACCCTGTCCTCAGGGCCCACTAACAGGCCAGGTTTGCAAGATAACTGAAATACATCCCAGGTGATATCATTTGCTGCTCAGTGATTGCAGTATTCTAGTCTGCATCTCCCCAAGGTAATACTTAAAACCTGGGCTGTTAGTGGGCCCTGAGGACAGGGTTGATGACCACTGGAATAGAGGACCTCAGCTATGGGGAAAGGCTACAAGTATTGAACGTATTCACTCCGGAGAGAAGACGATTGAGAGAGATTATGATATCAACGTACAAATACTGTACTGGTGACCCTAGCATAGGGAAAAAAAAACAATTTAGTGAAAGGGAATTTAAAAAGACACACAGGCGCTCACTAAAACTGGAAGAGAAGCTGTTTAACCTTAAACTGCATAAAGGGTTCTTTACTGTCAAAGCAGGAAGGATGTGGAATTCTCTTCCACAAGCAGTGGTATGAGCAGGGAGCAATGACCGGTTCAAAAAATTATTAGATGGGCAATGTACTATTAACATAAACACATGCACACACACATCTTAGGTTGAACTGGATGGACTGATGTCTTTTTTCAACCTCACCAACTATGTAACTATGCAACACCCATAGATTACAGATAGAAGGAAAACTTTCCAAAGTTATAGGAAGAATAATGGATTGCACCAAGTCTAATCTCAATCACGTGCCAGTATCCAGGGCTTTGACATCAGGGAAAAAAAACAATACTATTATTTTCAGCGTTTGCTTATTGGCACCTTTCAGTGATTTGGCTCCCCTGTGTTAGTCAGCAGCAGCTGCAAGGGAGAAGATGGAGTGCCGACAACAGGATACTATAGGTGATGCCACTGCTCCAGGCTTTACCAGCTGTTGTTGAGCACTCTTTCCTCTCTCCTGGCTAACACAGGGGATCACATGACTGGAACGGGCTGAAAATAGGTAAGTACCATATATAAATCTTTTTTACACAGGTTAGTCAGCATAGGCATCAGGAAAGGGGTGGGGGAGGTATTTGTAAGGCTAGTTAGGTTTGAGCTGGAATTCTAGCTTAATTTGAGAATATACCTTAATGATTCCTCCCCATTCACTACTTTATTAATAAACTGAACGGGTATTTTTTGGTTGTGCCCAGAGTTGGGCATTAAAGTGGAAATGCAGTCTGCTCACATAATTTGTAATAAAAAGATCTTTGCCATTCTAAAGCTTCCCTCTAACCATGCCAAATATGCTGCAGAAATCTCCCTCCACTGAGTCTGGCTGCAACCATTTTACCTGTCGGCAGCTGAAGCTGCTGCCTGTTCACTTCCTGGATTTACACATACACAGAGGCACACCTCCAGCTCTGCAGCTCTCATTGGCCCTCTTATGACTCATCCCCCTTCCCTTCCTGGCAAACTCTCACGAGAGTGAGAGGGGGAGCTGTGCATGATATCATAATAGATGTGAAAACTAAAGTAAACTGCACTTGTGTAAACGTATTAAACTTGTGTATAGCAGCACCACTGACGTGAGATATGATCACATAAATAATGAATATATAGCAAAAGTATTGCGCTAAACAAAAATATAAATATACATATAAATGTAAAACAATGAGTCCATGTGTCTTCCAACTGACATCAGTGCAATGCCTTCACTTTGATAAAAAGTGTACAAACGATTGGTCTTTTAATTCCTCCGCCTTGTGATAACCACCCACCATATTAAAGGATGTACTCTTACCAGAGCGTATTGACCATCTATTACGTGGGGGTCAAATATGGCTTGTGTATCTTATATGTCCCATCCATGCTTGCTGTGCCACATCAAAGAACAAGAGGAATCGTCCAGCAGTCACCTCCGTTCCCAAAGCAAGATGTCCAGTGGGATGTGTCATTATAAAGATAAATGCCAATAGTATAAAGTCCTTAAAAATCTGCTTTATTTAAGTAATGCATAGCATGCCATTACATGGGTACAATCTTCCTCGGTCCAAAGACAAGGACGTTGGTTCAATCCAAATGCAATGACAGGAGATAAAACTTTTACATGTTTATCCCCTGTCATCACATTTGGATTGAACCAACGTCCTTTGGATTGAGATTGACCTCAATTGATGAAGAAATTAGGTTTTTTACATTTTTTTTATTGGGAATGTTTTAAAACAGAAAGTAAAAAATATTGTTTTTTTTTTTAATTGTCAGTCTTTTTTAGTATATAGCGTAAAAAATAAAAACCGCAGAGGTGATCAAATGCCACCAAAAAAGGACATACATTTTTTGGGGTACAATGTCGCACAACCACACAATTGCCAGTTAAAGTAACACAGTGCCGTATCACAAAAAATGGCCTGGTCATGAAGGTAAAACCTTCCAGGGGTGTTTTCATAAATGATCACATTTTCCATGTATTCCATGTTAATAACCCCAATGTAGAAAGTTTTATGACCATGCATAATTGTTTTTTTTTTTTTTTTAACTGTGTATAAACTAATAAAACTATTATTTTATGATGTGTACGTCCCTTAAAAAGTATCTCCACTTTTGTTGAGGAAAAAAATCCTCTCTGGGTGATCAATGTAAATTGCAGGGATTTTACCAAACTTTGGAGCAAATTACTATGTTTTGTTGCTGTAAAGAAATAACTGTTTAGTTTGCAGACTGATTGTAAATGGGAGGGTCTGGTTCATTACAATCTCTGTTTTCTAAGGCCCCTTTCACACATGTGGATCGCTCATTTCATCAGTTCAGTCACATCAAAACTCATTCATCAGTTTTTCATCCTTGGTCATCAGTTTTTCATCAGTTTTTTTTTTTACATCCACTAACCAATGCAATACTTACCATTTGTCAGTTTACATGTTTTTCGTCCGATCCGTTTTTTTTGACTAATGAAAAATAGGGCTTTCATTAGTTCAAAAAAAGAATGTTGATGGAAGCGGATGAAATCGGATGCAAATGGATGATCATCCATTGTCATCCGTTTTTCCATAGGAATGCATAGCTATGCATCAATCTATCCATTATGCATATAGGGGGTGGCCTGGAGAGAGGGGGCGGCACCTGGGCGCCCCTTATGGACAGACCGCCCCTGGTAGCAAATGTATATGCTATATTTTTTTTTTTATTTGCCATATTTTTTTCCATGAAAGTGGACTTACCATTTGATTCTAAAGTACCTTTATACAGCAACCTATATATCGTAGGTATAGGGTTTACGATTCTGCACCAATGTTATTAAATTTAAGAAGCAAGTTTAAGGTGTAAAGGTCATGTACACATACAATTAACATTCACTTATTGAAAGAAAGATTTCAAATATTTCCAATGAATTATCGTATTTATCGGCATATAACACGCACTTTTTTTCCCCTTAAAATCAGGGGAAAATCGTGGGTTATAGGCCGATCCCCGCCAATTTTGGTTGATAGGAGCAATCGCCGCCGACATACACAGCTGTGTGTAAATTCAAATATGGTGCAGAGAGTGCAGGGACTCGTCGGAGTCGAGATACACATACCCGAGTGTCCTCGGCTTTTCTCGGCGCCGCTCACAGTCACGCCCAGTCCCGCCATTGGACCTGTGTTATGTCCATCATAGGGCGGGACTGGGCGTGACTGTGAGCGGTGCCAAGAAAAGCCGAGGACACTCGGGTATGTGTATCTCGGCTCCGACGAATCCCTGCAGTCTCGGCGCCATATTTGAATTTACACACGGCTGTGTATGTCGGCGGCGATCACACAAGGCTGCACTGACAAGGCTGCACTGGGGCAAAGCTGCACTGACAAGGCTGCACTGGGGCAAAGCTGCACTGACAAGGCTGCACTGACAAGGCTGCACTGGGGCAAGGCTGCACTGACAAGGCTGCACTGGGGCAAAGCTGCACTGACAAGGCTGCAATGGACACTGGGGCAAGGCTGCACTGACACTGACAAGGCTGCAGATGGACACGATAACGCTGCATTGATGGGCATTTTAATGTAAGTTTTTCTTCCTTAAACTTTACTCCTAAAAGTTTTTTTCCTTAAAATTCCCTCCTAAACTTGGGGTGCGTGTTATACGCCAGCGCGTGTTATACGCCGATAAATACGTTATATTGATTTCACTTTTATAGAAAGGTCCCGCAATCTCAAAGTTTACAGTACAGAAAACATGTAAGTCTTTTGCAATCTGTAGAAAATAATTTTTAAACCAGACCAGATCACAATAGCAAGATGTTACCTTCTTACGTATCTTTATATCTAGGTGACCTGATACCAGGGTAGTTTTATTGCATGCAATGTCTTTATCTTGCCTGACCTTGTCCTTGTGTGGAACAGAACGATTCTTGTTTTATAACATTATCAGATTTATCTCTGTATGTATCACCTTACTTTTATTTAACTTTGGAACAGGGATTTTTCAGTTGCTGGCGTGATGCTTTAAAAAAACACTAGTGCATAGTGCTAACAGAATCAGGAAAATCTTTTTTTTTTCCCTGAATGTTTTTACACAGATCTGTCTTATCTGTAGAAATCCTGTGAATTCAGCTCTTCAGGTAATCATGATTTATGAATTGTATACTTGTCTGAAGATTAGATAAATCTTTATGGAGCTATTCATGCAAACCAAAAAATTTGCAAATCATCTGCTTGCCTGATTTTCAAATCATTTTGCTTACGACTACCAGAGGGTGGAACATTTTGATGAGTAAACTACAGCAAACAGTTCTTCTTAAAGTGTATTGCTGCAAAGGAATAGTTGCATTCGTTTTCCTTTTTCATACTTTTTTCCTTTTTTTCCCATATGCTAAACAAGCCAGTAATGCACTACTTATCACTAACTGTATACCTATGGAGGGTTGTCACCCTAGGCTGCTTGCTCTATCTCTAGACTGCAGGTGTCAGCATATGGTAGCAAACAGCCTACAATGATAACACTGCCATAGCTCCCAACTGTCCCTGATTTGGAGGGACTGTCCCTGATTTGGAGCAATGTCCCTCTGTCCCTCTTTCCTCCTCTTTTGTCCCTCATTTTGATCTATATATTTGTATATAAAATTCACTTTTTATCTTTCAAAAAGTGTTTCCCAAACTTTTATCCAAATTCTAAATTTGTCAATTTTAAAAGACAATATAAAGGAATAGTAGTGGTAAAAAAAAAGCACTTGTAGATTTAATTAACCTTTTTTTAAAATCATTTCCCCTTTAAGGGGCGTGGCAGGGGGCGTGTCCTATGCCTACATATGTTTGCTAGTAGGTGTCCCTCATTCCCATCTCAAAATGTTGGGAGGTATGCACTGCATCTGCACAGATGTATACTAATGAGTCTTGTCACCCTAGAACAGGAAGTACATTACTGCCTGGATCACCGGGTGTGGTGTTTTTAAAAAAAAAATCCTGGCCCACCCTCACATCAGCAAATAACGGGTTAACACCTCCTTTGGAGCCCCACATGACCACATGTTTCAAGATGAATAAAAGACAGACCCTCCCCCAACTAAGATGTTTCCTTTTTTGGTCATGCTCCAGGCCACATGTTGATTGCAGTTGGTAAGTAATTTGTTTGCTGAATCCCCTCGCCGAACCTACCCCTCCATGTTCAGCCTGTCATGGACATGGAAGACCCTGAATGCTGGAGGTAAATCCTTCTAAGAACTGGGTGCCTTTTTTTGTGCCAAGGCCACGGGCAAAATGATGCTTAAACAGCATTGACATTGTACAGGTGTGGTATTATAAGAGCTCTGCAATGTCATCATTGTCTCTCCCTTGGGTTTTTTTTCCTGTCTTTTTATATGCAGTGCACCGCACTGCTCTCCTGGCTTTATTGTCAGTCTGAGAGCAGCTGTGAATGATGTCAAAGAGTGCGGGGAGATGGGCAGCACAGGATGGGAGCTGCCAGACGCATGCAATGATGTAAATGATCCTGGAGGTCTGCAGAGGATAGGGCTTGTCTCCCTCTCTCTCTGCAGTCCTGCCAGGTAAAGGACTTACCTCAGATTCTCACTGAGTCTCCTGTCTGCCTCTGGATGGGCTGTCCTGGCTCCCTTGCTGTGCACTTCTGTGGGCTTGACAGTCTGACTGTTTTTTGTCTCAGACTCTGACTGTGTCTGCTGTCTGCCCTTGGAAGTGCTGCCTGAAGCTCACCTGTGGCTGCTTCTGAAGTGAGTGGATGAAGACAGATGGCTCTTAACCTGTTCCCGACCGGCTCACGCTGATATACTGCGGCAGAATGGCTGTCAGATTACCTTTCTGAGGCCGAGATGCTGAGAGCGGCTCGCCTCGTTACTGAGCGCAGTATACCCCTGAAGTTGGGACAGAGGGTATAATGCTCAAAGAAGCATGGGTTGCCAGCAGGATGTGCATGACTTGAGCAGATGACCACTTGCAGGCAACTTGAGGAGGTGCTGGAAGCAGTCCTTAAGGAGTGTGGCAGGATACAGGGTGTAGGGTATCCAGGGAAGTCAGCAAAGACCTGGCCGAGGATCCAACACCGGTGATCATACACGGGTAGGTAGACTGGTGTAGGAAATAACAAAGTCTCTAAGGCAGGCCGGGGTCACACACAAGTAGCAGAGGTATTCAGATAGAAACAAGTCCTTTAAACAGGCCAAGGTCATACACAGGCAAGCAGACAGGTTTAGGCAGAAGAGTAGTCCTTAGGATAAGCCGGGGTCATAAACAGGCAAGTAGGCTGATTAGGCAGAAGAGTAGTCCTTAGGGTAAGCCGGGTCAGAGCCAGGAGAAGATCAGGGTAAGCCAAGGAACAATCCGGGTCACAGCGAGACAACAGGAAACAGGTGCAGGTTCAGGAACTCAGGGAGAGCTGAAGACAATCCAGCAACTTGGGTCAGACAGAGGCAGCCTTATATAGGCCAGCAGGTGGAACCATCTGTCACATGATGCGCCTATGGCGCCCATTTCTTCTACTGGCAAGATTGCCAGTACTTCCACAGCCTATTCCCTGACAGTGCTCCCCCTAAGGGGCAGCCTCCGGATGCCCAATCTAGCCATTCTCTCGGAGTGTCTGCTGTGGAAGGCTTGTACTAGTTGAGGGGCATGTATATTGCTTGAGGGCTCCCAGGAATTATCCTCTGGAGGGTACCCCTTCCACTTGATGAGGTCCTGTACTTGTCTCCCTCTTTTCCTGCAATCCAAGATGGTCTCTACCTCAAATTCAGTCTCACCTCCTACTAAGACTGGAGGTGGTGGTAATCTTCTCTTTCTGGGAAGGGACTGGGAACTGTTGGTTTCAACAGTAAAGCATGAAATACTGGGTGAATCTTGTAGGAACTGGGCAATGCCAATTCAAAGGCTACTGGATTTATCACCTTCCTTATCTTAAAAGGACCAATGAACCTTGGTCCCAGTTTTCATAATGGACATGAGACTTTGAGGTTTATTGCGGACAGCCAAACTTCATCTCCTACCTTGAAAGTAGGGCTGTCTTTTCTCCCTTTGTCATGATATTTCTTGTAACTATCTTGTGCTTCTTGCATGGCTTCCCGAAGTTGTTGATAATTGGAATGGATGAATTTTAACCTGTCCTGGACTGCAGGTACGGATGTTTCTGGAATGGAATTAGGTAAAAATGATGGGTGAAAGCCATAATTGGCCCAGAAGGGAGTTTGATTAGTGGTAGTATGTAAAGAGTTATTGTAGGCAAATTCCGCACAAGGGAGAAGAGAGGGCCAGTCGCTTGAGAACAGGTGCAGAAACAACGAAGATATTGTTCCAGCGTCTGATTTGTCGTTTCAGTCTGGCCGTTGCTCTGTGGATGATAGGCAGACGAAAGACATACTTCAATTGCTAAAGATTAACAGAGATTCTTCCAGAATTTATAAGTAAATTGTACTCTTCTATCAGATACAATGCTATCTGGTAATCCATGTAACCTGACAATTTCTTTAATGAAAATATTCGCTGTATCAACAGTACAGGGAATGCCAACCATAGGTAAGAAATGTGCCATTTTTGAAAGGTGATTCCCCACTACCAAAATAGTGGTGAAACCTTTGGAAGGGGGCAAGTCTACGATGAAGTCCATCTAAATCTTTCTCCAGGGCTGTTCTGGGATGGGCAATGGTCTCAACAGGCCCCAAGAGTTGGTATTGGCCCCTTTATTATGTTGCCAAATGGTACATGATCTGACATAGTCTTGACAATCTTGCCTCCAGCTGGGCCACCAAAAGGAGTGCTGTATAAGCTCTGAGGTTTTCTGAACCCCAAAATGACCAGCAAGCTTATGGTCGTGGAAGGTCCTTAAGACTTGGAGTCTCACTTGTTGAGGGATGAATATCTTGCCTCAAAACCAAAATAATCCTTCCTGATTTGTCAAAGAAGGTACCTCGAGTTCAGTACACTGCCTGGAAGCTTGTCCAATTGCTGTCTTTAGGTCAGGTTGTATAAGCAAAACATTTTTCACAGACAGGAAGGTACCTGGTCTAACTGTTTCGGGAACATCTGGGAACATTCTAGACAAAGCATCTGCTTTCCTGTTCTTAGAGCCAGGACGGTAGGAAATGTGGAAGTTGAACCTGGAAAAGAACAATGCCCACGGAGCTTGATGAGGTCTTAAACGTCTTGATGTTCTAAGATATTCCAGGTTCTTGTGATCCGTAAAAATCATAATAGGGTGAGCAGCTCCCTCCAGTAGGTACCGCCATTCTTCTAAAGCAAATTTGATGGCCAATAGTTCCCGATCGTCCACGTCATAGTTCTTATCTGGTGGACTCAATTTCCATGAGGCAAAGTCTACAGGGTGAAGGAGTGACTTAGGCCCTTGACGTTGGGACAAGATTGCCCCTGTGGCTATTTCTGAGGCGTCTACCTCCAGCACATAAGGCAGAGCCGGATCCAGATGTTACTGGAGCGGAAATTAACAACTTCTTCAATTTATTGAAGGACACTTGGGCTTCTTTGGGCCACTGAAACCGAACCTGCTGGTGAGTCAACTGGGTAATGGGTGCTATTATCGCAGAGAATCCCTTCACAAACCTTTGATAGAGATTGGCAAAACCAATAAATCATTGGACGCCCTTCTTATCTACAGGGGCTGGCCACTCCAGAATTGCCTTGGGCTTTTGTGGATCCATTGCAATTCCCTCGGTGGAGATGACAAATCCTAAAAACTGAACAACTGGTCTTTTGAAATCGCATTTCTTTACTTTTACATAAAGTCCACGTTCCCTGAGAGTTGAAAGTACCTTCTTTACATGGTTTTGATGAAGCTACAATGTGGCAGAGAAGATCAGGATGTCATCAAGATAGACAATCATAAAGTTATCAAGATATTCCTTAACCACATCCCGACCGCCGCACGCCGATGTACGTCGGCAAAATGGCACGGCTGGGCAAATGGACTTACAGGTAAGTCCATTTGAATTACCCGCCGTGTCAGTGCGTGCGCGCCGGCCGGGAGCTCCGTGAGAGGACGAACGGGGAGATGCTGATGTAAACAGCATCTCCCCGTTCTGCCTAGTGAGAAGTGTCACTGATCACAGCTGCCTGTCATCGGGAGCAGTGATCAGCGTAGTGACACTGCTAGCCCATCCCCCCTACAGTTAGAATCACTCCCCTAGGACATACTTAACCCCTCCCCATCCCCTAGTGGTTAACCCCTTCACTGCCAGTGTCATTTACACAATAATCAGTGCATTTTTTAATCGCACTGATCGCTGTATAAATGACAATGGTCCCAAAAATGTGTCAAAAATGTCCGACATGTCCACCATAACATCGCAGTCACAATAAAAATCGATGATCGCCGCCATTACTTGTAAAAAAAAAAAAATATTAATAAAAATGCCATAAAACTATCCCGTATTTTGTAAATGCTATAACTTTTGCGCAAAACAATCAAACGCTTATTGCGAATTTTTTACCAAAAATATGTAGAAGAATACGATCAGCCTAAACTGAGGAAAAAAAAATTTTTTTATATATTTTTGGGGGATATTTAATATAGCAAAATGTAAAAAATAATGCTTTTTTTTCAAAATTGTCACTCTTCTTTTGTTTATAGCGCAAAAAATAAAAATCGCAGAGGTGATCAAATACCACCAAAAGAAAGCTCTATTTGTGGGAAAAAAAGGACGTCAATTTTGTTTGAGAGCCACGTCGCACGACCGCGCAATTGTCAATTAAAGCGACGCAGTGCCGAATCGCAAAAAGTTCTCTGGTCAGGAAGGGGGTAAAATCTTCCGGGGCTGAAGCGGTTAAAGATGTAATTTACCAAATGTTGGAAAGTAGCCGGAGCGTTACAGAGTCCAAATGGCATGACAAGGTACTCAAAATGGCCAAATCGAGGTCTGAAAGCTGTCTTCCATTCGTCCCCCTCCCGGATTCGTACAAGATTATAGGCTCCTCATAGGTCCAGTTTAGTGAAAATGCAGGCAGTTCGGAACCTCATTCCTGGAATAGTTCAGGAATGAGGGGGGGCGGGGAGCGATTTTTGATGCTAATCTTGTTGAGAGCTCTATAATCTACACAGGGTCTCAAGGTACCATCCTTCTTCTTAACAAAGAATATTCCAGCTCCGGCCGGGGATGAGGAAAGGCGAATTAAGCCCTTCTCAAGGTTTTCGTCGATATAAGTCCGTAAAGCTTCTAACTCGACCTCTGATAGGGGGAATATTCGGCCAAATGGGTAATAATTCAATTGGACAATTATAAGGTCGATGTGGAGGGAGTTTGTTTGCTTTCTTTTTATTAAAAATGTCCATAAACTCTTGGTATGCTGAAGGGACATTCTAATGTTCATTAGAAGTAGGTTGAGTTATCAGGCAATTGGCCGATTTGAAAGTCCTTGGGACAAGACAATGTTGGGAACAATAAGTAGAAGGGAAGGATATCTCTTCTCTTTCATGCCTCAATCTATGTGTAGATTATGGGCCTGTAGCCATGGAGGTCCTAGAATAATAGGAAACATAGGTGAACAGATGATGTCAAAATGGATAAATTCTTGGTGGCCAGAATCTGTAGTGGTGAGAATGGGCCTGGTTTCCTGGGTAACGGGTCCAGAGCAGGGTAGAGAGCCATCTGCTAGGTGTATTTTAAGGCTCTGTTTTTTCTTGTGGAGTGGAATACAAAGTCTCTTTGCCAAGGAGGAGTCCAGGAAGCAGCTACATGCCCCAGAGTCAACGATGGTGTCCGGCTTCTTCGCAATACAGGCAAAGATTGGCCTGGCGGCGGCATTGCTTCTCATCGAAAGTCAAGGGAGAACAGACCAGACCAAGTTGCATGGGTTCACATTTGGAAGCAGGAGAAGAGAAATAGGCAGGTAGAGTGGAATGAACTGGTGGAACTTTAGGTAGCATCCAGGTAGGCCGGGAAGTCTGGAAACGTTCGGACCGCCGCTCTTGCAGGCTCCTGTCCAACTTGATGGCTAGTTGAATGAGGCCCTCCAGGGTAGCAGGGGTCTCAACTCGGGCAAGTTCATCCTTAAGAGCCTCTGAAATACCATTGGGATATTGATACTTGAGAGCAACCTTGTTTTACCCAGTGTCAGCAGACCATTTACGAAAGTCCACAGTATAGTCATCAACCGGGAGTTTACCATGGGTCAGTGTGTGCAGGATGGTTTCAGCAGCGGCCGTACGCTGTGGGTCATCATAAAGCTGAGCCATTGATTCCAAGAAAATATATACAGAATCTAATACAGGGCTTTTCTGTTCGAGCAGGTTGTGGGCCCAGGCCTGGGGCTCTTCTGACAGCAAAGAGATAAGGGATCCCACCTTTACACACTCTGTGAAGAAAGTTCTGGGTTGGAGAGCTAGGTACAGTAAGCAAGCATTCCTCAGGGCTCTGAACTTCTGATCGCCCCTGAAATGTTCAGGCGTGGGGACTCTTGGTTCAGGGGGAGTCATTACCACAGTAGGATTCGAGCTGGCCCCCTCTTGAGGAGAGGAAGCTGGGGCCAAACTGGCAGATGAGGAGCCTAGGTCTGCAGGCGCCAGTGCTACAGTCAGCTGCTGTAGCTGCCCTTCTAGTTGAAAATAGCCCTCTTGAAGTCTCTGTACTGCCTGGGTAAGGGTGCTAACCTGCTGGCATAGGGCCTCGAGTGGGGAGCCAACTCTGTCGGCCTCTGACATGGCTGGATTGTACTATCAGATTACCTTTCCGAGGCCGAGATGCTGAGAGCGGCACCCCTTGAGGCTGAGCGCAGTATACCCCTGAAGTTGGTACAGAGGGTATAATGGTCAAAGAAGAACGGGTTGCCAGCAGGATGTGCAGGACTTGAACAGATGACCACTTGCAGACAACTTTAGGAGGTGCTGGAAGCAGTCCTTAAGGAGTGTGGACAGGATACAGGGCGTAGGGTATCCAGGGAAGTCTGCAAAAGCCTGGCCGAGGATCCAATGCCGGTGATCATACACAGGTAGGTAGACTGGTGTAGGAAATAGCAAAGTCTCTAAGGCAGCAGGCATCTTGAGGAGGTGTTGGAAGCAGTCCTTAAGGAGTGTGGACAGGATACAGGGTGTAGGGTATCCAGGGAATTCAGCAAAGGCCTGGCCGAGGATCCAACACCGGTGATCATACACGGGTAGGTAGACTGGTGTAGGTAATAGCAAAGTCTCTAAGGCAGGCCAGGGTCACACACAAATAGCAGAGGTATTCAGATAGAAACAAGTCCTTTAAACAGGCAAGCAGACCGGTTTAGGCAGAAAAGTAGTCCTTAGGATAAGCCAGGGTCATAAACAGGCAAGCTGGCTGATTAGGCAGAAGAGTAGTCCTTAGGGTAAGCTGGGTCAGAGCCAGGAGAAGATCAGGGTAAGCCAAGGAACAATCCGTGTCACAGCGAGACAACAAGGAGGGAGAGCTAAAGACAATCCAGCAACTTGGGTCAGACAGAGGCAGCCTTATATAGGCCAGCAGGGGGAACCGTCTGTCACATGATGCGCCTATGGCGCCCATTTCTTCTACTGGCAAGATTGCCAGTACTTCCACGGCCTATTCCCTGACAATGGCTCTCCTGGGCAAAACTCCGTACGGGTACATCCTTCCCCTTTTCGGCCACCAGGGGGCGCGCGTGCCCGCTGCACGGCGGGGGAACCCGATGTGTGTGGCTGGCGGTTGCGATTGTATGCATGAGTGCCAGCACAGGGATTTGTGTGTGTAAACGCATAAATCCCTGTGCTGTCAGAGGAGAGGAGACATGTCGTTTGTTCCCAGTAAGTAGTAATGAGCTTCGTGTTCGACTCGAACATAGTGTGTTCAGTCGTTCGCCGAATTACGAACGTTATGGGCCGTTCGTGCCAAATTCGAGTGGCTTGTCACGGCCCATAATTCACTGCGGCATCGCAGTGCATTGCTGGCTGATGATTGGCCAAGCATGCACTATGACCCGCATGCTTGGCCAATCACAGCGCCATGTGTACAGAGAGCCGTAGTTGGCCAAAGCCAGGGAGGCTTTGGCCAATTATGGCTCAGGGGGTTTAGTACATGCCACACACTATATAAGGCCGCCTGCACATCGGCCCTGTGTAGTGTGTTGCGGTGGAGAGAGATAGACAGAGAGACAGTGTCATTTGATTTAAGTTAGATAGAGTAGGCAGGTCGAGTCAGTTAGCTGCATTTACAGTGTATTGTATATATATATGCATCCCAGGTGTTGTGTGTGTATATATATATATATATACTGTATTCACTGTATTCTATATTCTCTTCCTAATATACTGACAGGCAGGCAGGCAGGCAGGCAGGTGTCCTTCTTCTGATACTATTAATAGCACAGACAGGCTCTTGAAGTATTTTGCAGTTAGTGTACTGTGTACCCTGCACAGTTGCACCTACAGTATAGCTACCTGAAGCCAGGTGCTTGTGTGCTTCTTCTGATCCTATTAATAGCACAGGCAGGCTCTTGAAGTATTTCCAGTTAGTGTACTGTGTAACCCTGCACAGTTGCACCTACAGTATAGCTACTTGAAGACAGGTGCTTGTGTGCTTCTTCTGATCCTATTAATAGCACAGGCAGGCTCTTGACGTATTTCCAGTTAGTGTACTGTGTAACCCTGCACAGTTGCACCTACAGTATAGCTACCTGAAGACAAGTGCAGGTGTTGTCATACTAATAATACTACAGGCAGGCAGTTGATTCTGCTAGCTGAAGTATAATCTGTATATATATATATACATCCCAGTTTTGTGCAGCTACATCTCACTGCAGGCCAATAGTATGTCTGGAAGGCCAACAAGGAGAGGCAGACAGTCACGTAGAATGTGGAAGGCAATGTCTTGGCCTCGCTGGACAGGGCGGTCAGCGGTAAGGTGCATATTACCGCTGACTCATGGTCCAGCAGGCATGGACAGGGATGTTACCTAAGTTTCACGGCGCACTGGGTGACTCTGCTGGCAGCTGGGAAGGATGCAGGACAAGGTGCAGTAGTGTTGGAGGTTGTTCCGCCGCCACGCCTCCAAAATGCTACTACTGGTGATTCTGACACACCTCTCTCCTCTACCCCCTCCTCTTCTTCTTCCTCCATGGCCTCTTCCCGTGCTTTGTACTCGGAACCAGCGGTGCTCCATAGGCGTTCAAGGGGCTACGCAGGCCAAAAGATGCCATGCGGTGCTTGAGCTGGTGTGCTTGGGGGGCAGGAGCCACACTGGGGCAGAGATTCTGTCAGCTCTGCAGGGGCAGGTTCAGAGGTGGTTGACGCCACACCAGCTTAAGCCAGGAATGGTGGTTTTGGACAATGGCACCAACCTCCTCTCCGCCCTCCGACAGGGACAACTGACCCATGTGTCTTGTTTGGCTCACGTCCCTAACTTGGTGGTGCAGCGGTTCTTGGGCAGGTACCCGGGTTTCCAGGATCTCCTGAGGCAGGCCAGGAAAGTCTGTGTGCATTTCCGCTGGTCATATAATGCCAGTGCTCGGCTGGCTGACCTCCAAAAGAAATGTAACCTGCCCAAGAACCGCCTAATCTGTGACATGCCCACCAGGTGGAACTCAACGTTGGCCATGCTGCAGCGGCTGCACATGCAGCAGAGGGCCATCAATGAGTACCTGTGCAACTATGGCACCAGGACAGGGTCAGGGGAGCTTGTTTTTTTTTCCCCACGCCAGTGGGCCATGATCAGGGATGCATGCACTGTACTGTCACCATTTAAGGAGGCCACGAGGATGGTGAGCAGTGACAATGCATGCATCAGTGACACTGTCCCCCTTGTCCACCTGTTGGAGCACACGCTGCGTGGAATAATGGACAGGGCACTTGAGGCAGAACAGAGGCAGGAAGAGGAGGACTTCCTTAGCTCTCAAGGCCCCCTTTATCCAGACAGTGTTCCTGCGTGCCTGCCGATCATACAGGAAGAGGACGAGGAGGAGGATTGTGTCAGCATGGAGGTGGAGCCTGGCACTCAGCATCAGCAGCAGTCTTTAAGGGATCATTTACAGTGGCTGCGGATCATGTCGTCCTTAGTGACCCAGAGGACTCCGGACCGAATGCCTCAGCAAACCTATGCTGCATGGCCTCCCTGATCCTGCAAAGCCTGCGGAAAGATCCTCGTATTCGTGGTATCAAGGAGAGGGATCGTTACTGGCTGGACACACAGATGTACAGAAAAGCTCTGATAGGGTCACAGATGTTTGGAAGGCTCTGATGGGGACACAGATGTGTGGAAGGCTCTGATGGGGACACAGATGTGCAGAAAAGCTCTGATAGGGACACAGATGTGTGGAAGGCTCTGATGGAGACACAGATGTGCAGGAAGGCTCTGATGGGGAAAGAGATGTGTGGAAGGCTCTGATGGGGACACAAATGTATGGAAGGCTCTGATGGGGACATAGATGTACAGAAAAGCTCTGATGGGGACACAGATGTTTGGAAAGGCTCTGATGGGGACACAGATGTGCAGAAAAGCTCTGATTGTAACACGGATGTGTGGAAAGGCTCTAATGGGGACACAAATGTGCAAGGCGGCTCTGATGGGGACACAGATGTGGGGGAGACTGATGGAGAAACAGATGTGAGGGAGAGCTCTGATGGGGAAACAGATGTGTGGGGAGGCTTTTATGGGGACACAGATGCGCAGGAAGACTCTGATGGAAACATAGACGTGTGAGGAAGCACATACATTCATTTATAAGTAACTCTTTTTTTTGGAGCCCACGAATATGTGTAAAATTTACGATGTGGCCCTCCAGGTAAGGTATACTATCTGCTGACAGCAGCTGCTATATATAGCGTCTCAGATATTCCATAGCGCAGAAATTGTTTAACTTTAAGGAGAAAATGTGTTCACTTCAATCATGCAAGTAAAAATTCTGTGTTATTCATTCTTCTTGCACATGACTAGGTATTGAAAAGTAAATATAACATCACCTTATATCAGGGGTAGGCAACCCCCGGCACTGGTGCCGCAAGCGGCACACAAAGCCTCTTTTGCCGGCATTCGACTCCCTCCCCATCAGCAGAGCAGCGCAGGAAAGTGTCAGTGAGACACTATGCATTCCAATTTCAGGGTTCCCCACGCCGCACCTGCACTGTGACCCCACACATTGTAAAAGATGGGAAACATTGTTTGGTTCTCTAAATTTGCTGTAGCTGCGATCGTCAGCTTTTCACAGTCAATCACAGTCCTGCTAGCCCCGTCCACCATCTGGAGGAAGATGACTTGCTTGGTTGCCACTACAAATCTCAGAAAGAAGGAATTTCACTGTGATTGAGAACCACAATCAGGTGACAGTTTGTGGAATTACTGTTGAGCTTCTGGGAACTTTGCTGAAATTATTCCTGAACCTTTGCGTCACTTACTACTGAACCCCTGCACTCTGTGTCCCTTACTACTGAACCCCTGCACTCTGTGTCCCTTTAAGCCACAGCCAGTATTCAGCGCAATAAAGATCACACCCAACTTTTCTGTGGCGCAGAGCACCGCACTTTTTCTCAGCTGTGGGTGCCCAGCTTATGATCTTGCACACAGGCCCACTGCTTTCAGAAAATGCCCCTGACCTGAGCTCATCATTGTGCATCTATTCCATCACATACATCACATCACATACAAGCACGTGGGCTGGATGCGATAGGTGAATCAGCAGGATGAGTGTGCCAGGACAGGTAGATGTGTGTCATCTCTGCTTCATTTCACCACTCTGCATATCACGCATATCATAGATGAGCAGGAGGGTACAGCGGTGGGGAAAATGAGCAGGAGGGCTTCAGGGTTGGGACAGATGAGCAGGAGGGTACAGCAGTGGGGCAGATGTGCAGGGAGGTACAGTGGTGGAAGAGATGAGAAGGGAGTTCAGCAGTGGGACAGAAGAACAGGGGGGTACAAAGTTTTGGCAGATAAGCAGGGGATTTAGTATTGGGCGGGATAAACAGGTGGGTTCAGTGTTGGGCCAGATGAGCAGGGGGTTCAGTGTTGGGCCAGATGAGCAGGGGGGTTCAGTGATGGGCCAGATGAGAAACGTGTTCAGCAGCGGGGCAGTAAAGCAGGGGGGGTAGAACAGTGGGGCAGATGTGAAAGGAGGTGTATTGGTGGGACAGATGAGCAGGGGGTTACAGTGGTGGGGACGGAGAGCAGGGGGAACAGAGGTGGGGCAGAAGAGCAGGGGGGTACAGAGGTGAGACAGATGTGCAGGAGACACATTGGTGGGGCAGATGAGAAAGCGGGTTACAGTGGTGGGGCAGATGAGCAGATGGGTTCAGTGTTAGGACAGATGAGAAGGTGATTCAGTAGTGAGACAGAAGAGCATGGGTATACGGCGGTGGAGCAGATCTGCAGGGAGGTACAGTGGTGGGGCAGATGAGAAAAGCGGGTACATTGATTGGGCAGATGAGCAGGAGGTACAGTGGTGGGATGGATGAGAAGGGGTTTCAGCAGTGGGACAGAAAAGCAGGGGGGTACAGTGATGGGGCAGATGACCAGGGGGTTACAGTGGTGGGACAGATGAGCAGGGGGGGTTCAGTGTTGGGCCAGATGAGAAGGGGGTTACAGTGGTGGGAAAGATGAGCAGGGGGGGTTACAGCAGTGGGGCAGAGAAGCAGGGGGGTACTGTGGCTGGGCAGATGTGCAGAGGGGGTAGAGCAGTGTGGCAGATGTGAAAGGAGGTACATCGGTGGAACACATGAGCAGGAGGTTACAGTGGTGGGGCAGGAGAGCAGAGGGTACAGTGGTGGGACAGATGTGCAGGAGGTACAATGGTGAGGCAGATGAGAAAGGGGGTTACAGTGGTGGGGCAGATGAGCAGATAAGTTACATAGTTACATAGTAGGTGAGGTTGAAAAAAGACACAGTTCAGTGTTAGGACAGATGAGAAGATGGTTCAGCGGTGAGACAGAAGAGCATGGGGGTACGGCAATGGAGCAGATGTGCAGGGCGGTACAGTGGTGGGGCAGATGAGAAAGGGGGAACATTGGTGGGGCAGATGAGCAGGGGGTTACAGTGGTGGGACAGAAGAGCAGGGTGGTACAGTGATGGGACAGATGAGCAGGGGGGTATAGAGGTGAGGCAGATGTGCAGGGGGTTACAGTGGTGGGGCAGATGAGAAAGGGGGTACATGGGTGGGACAGATGAGAAAGGGGGTACAATGGTGGGGCAGATGAGAAGGGTAGTACAGTGGTGGGGCAGATGAGAAAGGGGGTACATTGGTGGGGCAGATGAGAAAGGGGTTATATTGGTGGGGCAGATGAGCAGGGTGGTACAGTGGTGGGGTAGATGTACAGGGGGATACAGTAATGGGGCAGAGGAGCAGGGGGTTACAGTGGTGGGGCAGATGAGCAGGGGGGTACAGTGGTGGGGCAGATGTGCAGGGGGTTACAGTGGTGGGGCAGATAAGCAGATGAGCAGGGTAGTACAGTGGTGGGGCAGATGAGCAGGGGGACAGTGATCTGAGGTGTGAAGGTGCATAAATTGGGGCTGATCTGAGGCATGAGAGTGCAGGATGTTAATTTCTCACCACTACTAAAGTAGTTTACATCATTTACTTTAAAAAAAATCCTTTTCCTAATTGAGAGTGTGAAGTTGACATTTTTTTGTTTTAAAATCGGCACGCTCAATTTCTTTGAAAACATTTTTTCGGCACACTGTGCTCAAAAGGTTGCCTACCCCTACCCTATATGGTAACTAAGTGAATACTGTACAATGTGAACATTCTCTCCCCCATCAGTTAGCCAACCCAACTGCATACTTTGTGACCTTCAAACATTGATTACCATATTCTCATTGCGTATTTCTTATTTTTGCATACAAAGTATGAATCCGAGTCACTATACATCTTTTCCCACCCAGCTCAGCAGGATGACATAAACTGGAGCTATGACCTGAATTGTGGGCACATTACAGCATGACTTTAAAGCCATACTGAAACCTTGTGATTCATTACTGTAATGAGATCAGGCTTCATATACAGCAGACAATTTGCTGTTCTATTACTTTTTTTTTAAACTGCTAAGTGATGAAGCAAGGGTTAATATACCCCAAGCTGGTAGCAGGTAGGAGAGTCAGACCACTGCTCTCACACACAATGCAATGGCCTGGTCCTTCAATGGTCTGACACATTCACCCCAACACTGCTACAACCAACATTGCTCTTGCTCCCAAAGCAGAACTGAATTTGGGGGGGGGGAAGGGTGGGCATATTGAACTGCCTTGTATGTGAAAGCTGTGGTCCAACTTTCTTACATACTGCCAGCATAAGTTTTTTTAACTCTTGCTGCAGCACACTTAAAAAAAAAAAAAACCACAACAAAAACTGCTGATGTATTACTGTATATACAGCCTAATTGCATTTCAGTAATAAATCATAAGTATATAATATGGGATTTATTTCTCCTCTATAAATAAAGGAAGTAAACGTATATGAGTGTGGGATGAATGGCACTGGCAGCAACAGAAAGAAGGGTGTATTTATGGTACCTATGGTCCATGAGTGTAACCACAATAATACACCAGTCAAGAATACATATTTAATTTGTCATATGATTTATTAAAATCCCAATAAGAAAGCATTTCTTCCTTATAGAAAAATAAATGGAATAAAACAGAACAGACACCATGCCTTGAGCTGATCTAATACTAAATAAGCAGACTCATTTCCCAGCAATTAATTACTTTCAACTACACTAATGAAAGGTAGTTCCATTGTTTTGTTCAGCTAAAATTAACAGACAAATGAAGCAAAACTGATCATTGCCCAAGTTTGCATTCAGGTAGTTTGCAATGGAGGTAATGTCCCAACTTTTTAATCATTTCCCTGTTGAGATAGATGAAGTATTCTGAATCTGACGCTTTCTGAATCAATCTGAATTTTCAACATGTATCATCAAAGGTCAACCTTCACTGACGCAGAAGAAAAAGACCATTTGATCTCAAATTCACTTCCAAGTGGCAAACCAAGTTTCTGTATTTTTAGGTACTGGAAAGAAAACAAAGACAATGAACATTATACAGCTACTGATCAATTATAAGGAATGCGCTGTTTCATGAGAACAAGTGCTTGGTAAACATACGTTAAGGAGCCATTTGTAGGAAAGTAAAGGAGCAAAAGTGGAGCTGTTGCCTATAGTGATCAATGATCTTTAAAAGGAGAAGTATGGTCAATGTTCTTTTGGCCATACTTCTCATGCGGGTCACAGGAGTGAACTTTGTTCTGCACTACTGTGATCCTTATTCAACCGACAGTGGGCTAAAGCCAGCTGCCATCATAGAGCCAGTCCAGGCTCTGCAGGGACAATAATGTCAGGATCTATCCAAATGCCTAACCAGCAGCTGGCTAGCACGCTGCTGATAGCCTGGGCCAGCCACTACCATCCCCTCCACAGCTTGGCACTCCAGTGAACTCTGAAAGGGCAGAACAGAGAGCCGGTGACTAACAGTCACCGGCTCTCTGCTCAGTGAAGATTGGGAACTGAGCGATCAGCGGTCTTGGCTTGCTCAGTTCTCTTCGGCCAATGGGGGACAGATGTAGCATCGGATTTATGCTGCAGCTATATGGGTGTGTATGATTTTTTTTTTTTAATCTTGCACTTCTCTTTAATACATAAAGGGGTTGATTTACTAAAGGCAAATATACTGTGCATTGCAAGTGCACTTGCTCCAGAGCTTAGTAAATGAGGTAAAGCTTCACTTTGCAAATAATACTCAACTATATGCAAGGAAAAAAAAAAAAAAACGCATTTTTGCTTGTACATGATTGGACGATAGAAATCAGTAGAGCTTCCCCTCAAATTAGAGCAAATGCACTTGAACTGCACTTGCAGTGCACAGTAGATTTGCCTTTAGTAAAATCAACCTTAAAGTGTATCTACAACCCTCCTTGGAATTCCATTGCAAATGTCAGTGTAGGCAGCAGATGTACGTACTTGTTACAAACAGGTATACAAATTTGGGGCAAGTGCGGAGGAGCACTGAGACCACCCTCATTGCAGCTGAACTTCCTTCCTGCCACTGCAGCCATCACACAAACAGCAGGCAAGGGGTTTGTGAGCAGGGATTCAGAGAAACTAGTTACCTATCAGGTCCGCTCCACTTTTTTTTAGACAGCAGTCAGTAGGTGGATCCATAACCAATACACATCCTGCTATTGGCTATAGAATCTGCCCAATGCCTGCTGTCAATCACAAGAAGAGAGCGGACCTGATGGAGAACTATTCCTGCAGCTTCCCCATCAGGCTCCACCCACTGTTAGCATCACCAGTTAGTGAGTCCTTAACAACCAGTGACAGATGGGGAGGAGAGGACCAGGTTATCTCAAGAATAGAACCACCTTGGACAGTGATGGAGAACCTTGGCACCCCAGATGTTTTGGAACTAAATTTCCCATGATGCTCAACTAAACTGCAGAGTGCATGAGCATCATGGGAAATGTAGTTCCAAAACATCTGGGGTGCCAAGATTTGCCAGGATGATGAGATGAAGTGCATTGTGTACCGTGTCACTTGGGCGACAGAAGCAAAGAATTAAAACTTTGGTGAAACTTGTTTTTTTAAATAATTTCTGACCCTCAGAATTCACTAATTAACTTCTAAATTACTACAGGTGTCCAGCCCTGCACAATATCCTATCTGTAACTGGAGAATAGTCAGAATGTTGCTTTGGATTTTAACATTTCCATACATCTTTTGGTGCTTGTACCTGTAGGTGCCAAAACTTGCAAGGGAAAAATCCAGTGTCAATTCTAATTTAGTTGTTGATTTAGTAGACAGGGTATAAAAGAACCCTTTCCCATAGTGATGATTAAAGTGTAACTAAAGGCAATTCTTTTTTATTTTGGATAGAGTAAGGGAAAGTTATATCCTGTTTTTTGCCATCTGTACCCCATTGGAGAGATTTTCCTTCATTTCCTGTCCCATAGCCAAAAGAGAAAATGAGAGGAAATCCCTTCAAAGTGAGAGAATCCGTAGTTGTCACCTCGTTACTCACCTCGGATTGCGAGTAACGCGGTTAACGAGCTTTTCGCAATACGAACACTGTATTTTTTAAAATTGTAACTCGGTTTGCGAGTGTTGTCTCGCAAAATGAGCACGTATCAGGCCAAAGCGGTGTGCAGTACCACTTTGGGCCTGAGGTGGGGGGTGCCGGAGCTGAGCAGAGCC
The DNA here is from genome assembly GCF_042186555.1 of Aquarana catesbeiana. NCBI lineage: Eukaryota > Metazoa > Chordata > Amphibia > Anura > Ranidae > Aquarana > Aquarana catesbeiana. The sequence goes on from NC_133335.1 coordinate 87,519,811, forward strand.
GAACATCGTCGTTCGGAAATGCACGGAAATGCCAGAGGACAGCACAGCTGACCTCGGCAAATCTCGGGTAGGAAGTCCTTCCGAGGTTTGCCGAGGTCAGCTGAAGTGTCCTCCGGCGCCCCCCTGCCTCTGGCCGCAGTCAATGCGGAACAAATTATTTTTGTTTCCATTGACTTCAATGGGAAAACTCGCTTTCATATGCGAGTACTTTGGATTACGAGCATACTCCTGGAACGACTATGCTCGTAATCCAAGGTTCCACTGTATGTCCTCATTATAAGATTTCTCCTCTAATCCTTTCTTTTACTTTTACTCAGTGATAATGGTATACTGGACAAATAGAGAGAGCGAATCTCCTAATTGGGGGCACAGACTACAATACAAACCAAGAGATGTTCTAATCCCTCTCCACTCTATCCAAGGCTAAAAGAAAAAAAGTTTTGCCTTTTGTTGTAATTGAAATTGGTTTCCTTGCTGCACTGTACATGCAATACTTTAATACTAGTTTAAGAAGTTATTTAGTTGTGTTGCGCAATTAGGAGTTTATTTTATAATGGCTAAGATTTGTGTTGGTAGAAAGAAATCTAAGCTCTGACCTTACACATTTTTTTGTACAAAGATCCAGTTATTTTAGTCCGGGTTCACACTAGTGTGATCTCAGACCTCGCATGTGATTTGTACCGGATTGCAGTACAGATCACATGCGAAGTCTGTGCGATGTGATTTTAGCCATACAAACTGTATGGCTGAAATCGCATTGCATTCGCATAGAAAATGGTGCAGGACCCTTGTTTTGGTCTGCACTGGAATCGGATCACATGGGTGTTCATACCTATGCGATCCGATTCCTGCAGCATTTCACAGTTCGCACTGCGATCTGCGAACCGATCTGGGTGCGTCATTTAGTTTACATTGACACCCCCAGCCATTCGCAGATCTCAGTGTGAACCACTGTGCGATTCAGGTGTGATGCAGGAACTGCACTTAATTTGCAGGTTTCCCGCATTGCACCAGTGTGAACCCAGTCTTAATGTCCTAAAGTATAAACTAAAGCCAAAAAACTTTTTTTCAAATTTTGATAGAGTAAGGAAGACCCGTCAGGTTTTTTTTTTTTTACCATCTGTGTCCCACTGTGGAGATTTCCTTCACTTTGTCTTGTAGACATAACAGCAAGTTAGAAATATACTCTCTTAGGCCGGCCATACACGGTTTGAATCTCCGCTGGTTCAGCAGGAACCAGCGGAGATTCAAACCGTTAATGGGCAGGCTCAATGTACCAAGTTGATTGATCGATCATACCAAGTACCAGTAGATACACTTAAAAATCAATACCTGTTCATTCTGCAAATACTGATAATCTTGAGCAGGGGCACCATTGATCAGGATTTCCTTAGGAATATTTGCTATTCCAAACAGACCCACTTCGTTGAGCTTCAGGTTCTTTGCTTCTTTTTCTAATTTCACCACTTTACTGACAAGGGTTTTCTGTAAAGAAAATAAAGAGATAAAAAAAAAACTACATTCATGGTATATTGTTAAAGGCCAACTGAACATTCCATTTAAACCTACTAAATACATAACAGGTGCAACTAAACAAAAAGGTGTTCTAAGTAAGATTGGGCCAAGCACCCCTCTGTTCAGTTTGCAGCAAAACTCCCGAACAGGGGAAATGTTCTAATCCAAATGGAGAACCCCATTGAATTCTATGGGAGCCGAACAGGAAAAATCAAAAGTGCCTATTTTGAAGGCTTATATGAAAGTAATTGGCCATAAAAGGGGTATGAGGGTCTGGTTATTACCCTGGGGGACATGTATCAATAAAAATGTTTTGTTTTTTTTTAAACTATCATTTTTACAGAAGCAGTGTTTTTAATTATGCTTAAAGTGCAACAATAAAAATGAAAAATCCTTTAACCACTTAAAGACCAGCCGTCGCAGTTGTACTGCAGCAGGTTGGCTCTCCTGGGCGAATCACCGTCATTGTACGTCGGCCGCTTTAAGACCTCTAGGGGGCACGCGCACGCCCGCAGCGCGATGCTGGAGCTGATGCTTGTGGCCGGGAGGAGAGACAGATCTGCTGTTCCTAGTGATTAGGAACAGCGATCTGTCTCCTCCTCTAGTCACTACACTACCCCCACAGTTAGAAACACCTCCCTAGGGAACACTTAACCCCTTGTCATTTATACAGTAATCAGTGGCTATTTTTAGCACTGATCGCTATGTAAATGTCAATGGTCCCAAAAAAGTGTCAAAAGTGTCCGTTCTGTCTGTCGCAATGTTGCAGTCCCATTAAAAATCGCTGATCATCATTACTAGTAAAAAAAAAAATGTATAATAAAAATGTCATAAATCAATCCCCTATTTTGTAGACGCTATAACTTTTGTGCAAACCAATCAATATACGCTTATTGCGATTTTTTTACCAAAAATATGTAGAAGAATACATATCGGCCTAAACTGATGAATAAATTAGTTTTTTTTTACATTTTTTGGGGGATATTTATTCTAGCAAAATGTAAAAAATATTGTTTTTTTTTCAAAATTGACGGTCTTTTTTTGTTTATAGCGCAAATAAACAACTCAGAGGTGATCAAATACCACCATAAGAAAGCTCTATTTGTGGGGAAAAAAGGACAAACATTTTGTTTGGGTACAGCGTCGCACGACTGCGCAATTGTCAGTTAAAGCAACGCAAGGCCGAATCGCAAAAAATGGCCTGATCATTAAGGGGGCAAATTTTTACGGTCCTTAAGTGGTTAAATATAGTGACTGGGGGGTCTCCTTAATTTGCCTGTAAAGTGGCGCATCTGTAGCATGCATAAAACATGCTACAGCAAAAATGAAATTTCTAAAGTAAAAAACTAGTCAAATCCCATTTAAAATGATGGTTACAATTGCTATTGAAAAAAATAAAGAAAAATACGGCATGGGGTCCCCTTCCCCAGTCCATACCAGGCCCTTCGGGTCTTGAATGGATTTTAAGGGAAACCCCACACCAAAATGAAAAAAAAAACAGCTTGCAGATCAAGAAAGGGGAAGGGACGAGTGAGCACCCCTCCTCCTGAACCATACCAGGCCACATGACCTCAACATGGGGAAAAGGGCCTCTTCCCCACAACCCTGGGCTGTGGTTGTTGGGGTCTGCGGGGGGGGGGCTTATCGAAATCTGGAAACCCCCTTTAACGAGTAGGGGCCCCCAGATCCCAGCCCCCCATTTGAATGGGTATCGGGTACATCGTACCCCAACCCATTCATCAAAAAAGTTTCACAAAGTAAAAACCGCAAGAAGCAGCGCTCAGTGCATTGCAGGGTGTTTGTCTGGGCGAACACTGTGCAAATTCGGATGTTCGGCGATCGGCCGAACAGGCATATGTTTGGCCCAAACTCATGCTCGGGCCAAACCATTGGCTCATCCCTAGTTCTAAGCCAGTTTATTTTCTTCAGAAAGCAGCCACAACTTGAGTACAAAAACCATGTCCCCTGCCAGGATGCTGTAGAGAAGGACCCTTGCTCTCTGTATGTAAAAAAAAAAGGGTCTTTCTTCAGAGTTTCAACACACCCCCTACTTAGTCACGGGGAGAGCTGTCCAATCAGCAAGGTGCAGAGGGTGTGTCAGACCTCTGTAAAGAGACCACTGCTTCCACATAGAGAGCAAATGTCCTTCTCTACAGCATGCTGGCAGGGGACAGGTTTTTCTGTGCTGTGGCTGCTTTCCAAAGAAAGTTAACCATAATGCCACGTACACACGATCGGACATTCCGACAACAAAATCCTGGATTTATTTCCAACGGATGTTGGCTCAAACTTGTCTTGCATACACACGGTCACGCAAATCTTGTCGGAAATTCCGAACGTCAAGAACGCAGTGACATACAGCACGTACGACGAGCTGAGAAAAATGAAGTTCAATAGCCAGTGCAGCTCTTCTGCTTGATTCCGAGCATGCATGGAATTTTGTGCGTCGAAATTTTGTACACACGATCGGAATTTCCGACAACAGATTTTGTTGTTGGAAAATTTGAGAACCAGCTCCCAAATTTTTGTTGTCGGAAATTCCGACAACAAATGTCCAATGGAGCCTACACATGGTCAGAATTTCCGACAACAAGCTCACATCGAACATTTGTTGTCGGAAATTCTGACCATGTGTACGCGGCATAAGAGTATGCACACCTTTTGTTTTGATGCACATAAAATAAATTAAGCTGATTTAAACCTAAAGCCTAACTCCTAAATTGAAAAATCTTCCCTTGCTGTGGGGCTGCACCTACACTTCAAAGGCTAACTGCTTGTTTAGTCTTTGAAAGAGTGAGTAAAACCACTTTAACTTGCCTTATTCACCCCCCCCCCCCCATGGTGTTGCCCCTACACTTTGGCAGTGGATTGTCTCTCGACATCATCACATCCAATACACAGTTATGCACTCTGCACTGGTCTTGATGATGTCAGGACCTTAGGCCACTGGCGCATGGGGGAAATAATACTGTGGGGATCAGTATAGCAGTGCAGAGGACTGGAGAATTAGGTAAGTAGATCTTCTTTACTATATTATCTAGACCTAAACAACAGCATTTGTAAGCCTCATGCATAGGGTTGCCACCTGTACCTGTTTCACCCGGACAGTCCGGGTTCTGAATCATCTGCCCGGTTTTCAGACTCTCTGAAACCCGGACAGACCATTCAGGCAGGGGGAGCTCCATTAGCATATTTGTCGCTGTGGAGACATCAGCAGTGTCACTGCTTCTCCATAAATACACTGTGCTGGTGTGTTTGTTAGAATCTAAAGCTCATTCCTGTCTCCCCCCCACCTCCAGGCTCCTGTAGGGTCTCTCTTATCAGTGACTTAACTCTCCTCCCCACCTCCGATCACTAGTGCGGTGTGCTTAGAGAACCCGGGAGGCGGAGCTGAGGAGGAGATCATGTTGGGAGGAGTAGATAATGTCGGGCTGGCACTGTTCACACTACATGCAGGGAAGAGGTGAGCTGAGAGTTTTTGTCTGAATCTCCTAGGGTGGAAAGCTGACAGGATTTGTTTTGTAGGAGTTGCTGTGAAGGGTTAAGGTGACAGGAGGATTGGTCTGAAGTGTGTCTGAACATATTTTCCAAGCCTCACACCTCTATACAAATATCCTCAGTCCAGATAATGTGCAGTAATTTATTTATTTTATTTAAGGTACTTATATAGCACCATTAATTTACGCAGCGCTTTACATATACATTATACATTCACATCAGTCCCTACCCTCAAGGAGCTTACAATCTAAGGTCCCTAACACACATTCATACATACTAGGGTCAATTTAGACAGGATCCAATTAACCTACCAGCATGTCTTTGGAGTGTGGGAGTAAACACACGCAGACACAGGGAGAACATGCAAACTCCAGGCAGGTAGTGTCGTGGTAGCAGGATTACTGCTAGGCGAGAGTGCTACCCACTACACCACTGTTATGACCATTCATTAACCCTGTGTTTATGTGGAGAGTGTAAACTTCTGATTGTACAGAGCTTGGATAACACAGGGATATATGAATGGTCATACATTACCTTCACATCATCTGTACATACAGACTGCTAGGAGCTGGCAGTTTTCATTGTTGTACTGTTGTAAATATTAGTGGATGAGTACAATAGCTTTTGTTTTTATATACATCACTTCTTCTCAGCCCCCAACTTCCCCCATGTGTATCACCCCCAGACCACTTCATACATCCAGCTGGCATCATCCCCTCCGCACTTCTCTCCTATACATTCTACCCTCACCATCCCCTCTGCACTCCTCTCCTATACATACTACCCCCACTATCCCCTCCGCACTCCTCTCCTATACATACTACCCCCACCATCCCCTCCGCACTCCTCTCCTATACATACTACCCTCACCATCCCCTCCACACTCCTCTCCTGTACATACTACCCCCTCCATCCCCTCCGCACTCCTCTCCTATACATACTACCCCCACCATCCCCTCTGCACTCCTCTCCTGTACATACTACCCCCACCATCCCCTCCGCACTCCTCTCCTTTACATACTACCCTCACCATCCCCTCCGCACTCCTCTCCTATACATACTACCCTCACCATCCCCTCCGCACTCCTCTCCTATACATACTACCCTCACCATCCCCTCCGCACTCCTCTCCTATATATACTACCCCCGCCATCCCCTCCACAATCTTCTCCTATAATACTACCCGCACCATCCCCTCCACACTCCTCTCCTATACATACTACCCCCGCCATCCCCTTCACACTCCTCTCCTATAATACTACCCCCACCATCCCCTCCTCACTCCCCTCCTATACATACTACCCTCACCATCCCCTCCGCACTTCTCTCCTATGCATTCTCATACCAACTGTCACAAATTTCCTGGGACATTACCGGGATTTAGACCCTTTTCCCGGATTTAGCCATTCCCGGGAAATGTCCCAGGAAATTCTTATTTTACCAATTTTTTTTTTCCGCCACCACTAGAGGTCTGTGGCCGACAGAGACAATGTCTCCACCGGCCGCCATTTTCCCGAAGACACAAATAAACAATTACTGTTTAGCAATGGTCGGGTGGCTGCCAATAGAATTTGAGCTGTGGCACCTCCCACCTCCCGCACTGCTGGCATCTGTCTGTGACCTGTGGGAAGGGGCGGGGGTGCGCGGCGCCGCAGCTCAATTGCTATTGGCAGCCACCCGGCTATTTTGTCCCATTCTATTTAGTAATGGCGGCGGAGAGAGTCTCCACTGCTGGGAATGCCTGATGTAAGGAAAGGGGGGGCTCCACTGGGGGTTGCCTGGTGTAAGGACAGGACTCTGCTGGCAATGCCTGATGTAAGGGCGGACTCCGCTGGCAATGTCTGATGTAAGGGGGGACTCCGCTGGCAATGTCTGATGTAAGGGGGGACTCCCCTGCAATGCTTGATGTAAAGGGGGACTCCGCTGGCAATGCCTGGTGTAAGGACAGGACTCTGCTGGCAATGCCTGATGTAAAGGGGGACTCCACTGCAATGCCTGATGTAAGGGGGACTCTGCTGGCATTGTCTGATGTAAGGGGAGACTCCGCTGCATTGTCTGATGTAAGGGGATTTCGCTGGCAATGTCTGATGTAAGGGGGGACTCCGCTGGCAATGTCTGATGTAAGGGGGACTCCCCTGGCAATGTCTGATGTAAGGGGGACTCCCCTGGCAATGTCTGATGTAAGGGGGGACTCTGCTGCAATGTCTGCTGTAAGGGGGACTCCACTGGCAATGTCTGATGTAAGGGGGGACTCCGCTGGCAATGCAAACAATCAGCACAGACCCCCCCTGTCAGGAGAGCCGCCGATTGGATCTCCTTTACTCGGGTCTGTCAGATGCGAGGGAGGAAAACCAATAAACTGCTCTTTCTGTTTATCGTGATTGGACACGGCTGATCACATGGTAAAGAGCTTCCGTCAGAGGCTCTTTACCGAAATCGGTGATGTGGTGCGTCAGATTGACCCACGGGCGCGCGATTGTGGCTTATCCTGCTGGAAGTCATATGACGGGAAGTGGTTAAATACCACCAAAAGAAAGCTCTATTTGTCTCAAAAAAAATTATAAAAATTTTATGTAGGTACAGTGTTGCATGACTGCACAATTGTCATGCAAAGTGCAACAGTGCTGAAAGCTGGCCTAGTCAGGAAGGGGTGAAAGTGCCCAGTATTGAAGTGGTTAAAGTGAATTTAGACTTAGACAGCCTTATGTTTTAAACAGCATGAGACAAGTTAGTTGTGAAATATATAGCACTTGCAGTGGGTACAAAAAAAATTTGGGACATTATTTTGCATGTAGGCGGAGCCTTGCTATAATTAGGGGGCGTGGCATTCTTTTTGTAGGCGGGGCATACTGTAACAGAAAAATGTGGCGTGCATGAAAATGGGCGTGGTTTGAGTGGAATAGTGGGTGTGTCTTAAATGGGCGTGGCTCGGAAGGGGTGTGGTATGAGATGAATGAGGGATGGAGGGAGAAAGAAAGAAAGAGGGAGAGAAAGAAAGAGAGTAAGAAAGAAAGAAAGAGGGAGAAAAAGAAAAAGAAAGAGAGAAAGAAAAAGAGAGAAAGAAAAAGGGATGGAGTGACAGCAGGCCCAGATCCTACACAACAGTAGAAATATGTGTATTCCAGAAAGTTTAACAAATCAGTAGATAAAGATACTCCAAACACCTGGTGTTGGCGCTTCAATCATCCCGGCACCAAGGTTGTTATGGTGTCAGGATGATTGAAGTGCATTATTTCTATTATTACATTGTAATATAGAATGAAATTATTTAACTCACCATAATGCAGAATCAGTGGAAGCCCTGAGCGTGTCACCTGCCACCTCGCCTGCCACCAGATGCCATCAGGTGTTCCCAGCGGAGTCCCCCCTTACATCAGGCATTTCCAGCTGACTCCTCCCTTACATCAGGCATTGCCAGCAGAGTCCTCCCTTACATCAGGCATTGCCAGTGGAGTCCCCCCTTACATCAGGCATTGCCAGCGGAGTCCCCCCTACATCAGACATTGCCAGCGGAGTCCCCCCTTACATCAGACATTGCCAGCAGAGTCCTCCCTTACATTAGGCATTGCCAGCAGAGTCCTCCCTTACATCAGGCATTGCCAGCTGAGTCTCCCCTTACATCAGGCATTGCTGGCAATGCCTGATGTAAGTGAGGACTCTGCTGGCAATGCCTGATGTAAGGGGGGACTCAGCTGGCAATGCCTGATGTAAGGGGGGACTCAGCTGGCAATGCCTGATGTAAGGGAGGACTCCGCTGGCAATGCCTGATGTAAGGGGGGACTCCGCTGGCAATGTCTGATGTAAGGGGGGACTCTGCTGGCAATGCCTGATATAAGGGAGGACTCTGCTGGCAATGTCTGATGTAAGGGGGGACTCTGCTGGCAATGCCTGATGTAAGGGGGGACTCAGCTGGCAATGTCTGATGTAAGGGGGGACTCTGCTGGCAATGCTTGATGTAAGGGAGGACTCTGCCGGCAATGCCTGATGTAAGGGAGGACTCTGCCGGCATTGCCTGATGTAAGGGAGGACTCTGCTGGCAATGTCTGATGTAAGGGGGGACTCCGCTGGCAATGTCTTATGTAAGGGGGGACTCTGCTGGCAATGCCTGATGTAAGGGAGGACTCTGCTGGCAATGCCTGATATAAGGGAGGACTCTGCTGGCAATGTCTGATGTAAGGGAGGACTCTGCTGGCAATGTCTGATGTAAGGGAGGACTCTGCTGGCAATGCCTGATGTAAGGGAGGACTTTGCTGGCAATGTCTGATGTAAGGGGGGACTCAGCTGGCAATGCCTGATGTAAGCGAGGACTCTGCTGGCAAAGCCTGATGTAAGGGAGGACTCTGCTGGCAAAGCCTGATGTAAATGAGGCCTCTGCTGGCAAAGCCTGATGTAAATGAGGCCTCTGCTGGCAATGCCTGATGTAAGGGAGGACTCTGCTGGCAGAGTCCTCCCTTACATCAGGCATTGCCAGCTGAGTCCCCCCTTACATCAGACATTGCCAGCAAAGTCCTCCCTTACATCAGGCATTGCCAGCAGAGTCCTCCCTTACATCAGACATTGCCAGCGGAGTCCCCCTTACATCCGACATTGCCAGCGGAGTCCCCCCTTACCTCAGGCATTGCCAGCAGAGTCCCCCCTTACATAAGACATTGCCAGCGGAGTCCCCCTTTACATCAGGCATTGCCAGCAGAGTCCTCTCTTACATCAGGCATTGCCAGCAGAGTCCTGTCCTTACACCAAGCATCCCCCAATGGAGCCCCCCTTTCCTTACAGATCAGGCATTCCCAGCAGTGGAGACTCTCTCCGCTGCCATTACTAATCAGAATGGGCCAAAATAGCCGGGTGGCTGCCAATAGCAATTGAGCTGCGGCGCCGCCCACCCCTTCCCACATTAGGTCACAGACAGATGGCAGCGGGGCGGGAGGTGGGCGGTGCCACAGCTCAAATTCTATTGGCAGCCACCCGGCCATTACTAAACAGTAATTTGGTCTTTGGGAAAATGGCGGCAGGTGGAGACATTGTCTCCGTCGGCCACAGACCTCTAGCGGCGGCGAAAAAAGAAAAAAAAATGGTAAAATAAGAATTTCCCGGGACATTTCCCAGGAATGGCTAAATCTGGGAAAAGGGTCTAAATCCCGAGACAGTTGGTAAGTATGTGGGAATTCGCTAGGTACCCTTTGTCTAGGCCAGGGATATGCAATTAGCGGACCTCCAGCTGTTGCAGAACTACAATTCCCATGAGGCATAGCAAGACTCTGAGAGCCACAAGCATGACACCCAGAGGCCGAGGCATGATGGGACTTGTAGTTTAGCAACAGCTGGAGGTCTGCTAATTGCATATCCCTGGTCTAGGCTCACTTTGCTACTCATTGCACACCTGTGGAACAGCTATTTCTGTTCTTAGACGCACAATGATGACATCATCAGTGTTATCCAGTAAGGAGAAACTGAGATGGGTAGGGTATACCTATCATGCTCAAGATTTCTTAAGGCTTGACCAGGCCATTTCTGGCACTTTTTGTTGTTTACTTGTAACGATCGGTATTTTTTTTCTAGAAAGTTTCTTAGAACCCTAAACATTATATATTTTTTAAAGCAGAGGCCTTGAATAAGTTGCTGTATTTTACATTTTTTCATGCCACATGGTATTTGTGCAGCAGTTTTTTTAAACACAGTTCTTTTGAGAAAAAAAATAAAATTAAAATTAAAAATTAAAAATAAAATTAAAATTTTAATGCAATAAAACACAATACATAACCCAATTTATGGTAAAATATAAGGCTACTTTCACATTGGGGCCATGTTAGTGCTAAAGTGCCACTCGTTTTAGCAGAGCTTTAGCGTGGTTTAAGTGGCGCTTTTTGTCCGTTAGCGGGGGTTAACCCCCCCCGCTAGCGATCAAAGAAAGGGTTTTAAAGAGCCCATGTTGCGGCGCTTCGGAAGCACTGCCCATTCATTGCAATGGGGAGGGGAGTTTTGGGAGCTCTGCAAACCAATCCAAAGATGCTGCTTGCAAGACTTTTTCTAACGTCCCACTAGCACACCTCCCCAGCGTGAAAGCATCTGGGCTTTCATATTTGGGCAGCAGTTTTCAGGTGCTGTACAGGCCCTATTTCTAATATTAAAATGCCTGAAAACTGTCTCAGTGTAAAAGGGATCTAAAAGATAATCTTATGCCGAGTAAATAGAAGTTAAATAGATATCAAACATGTAACGCTTTAAAATTGCGCACGCCCGTGCAACGGCAACAGATGACATGAATTTTACTATTCATAGGCAACACTTTAAAAGCCTTTACAGGTTACCACTTTAGATTTACCACTTTAGATTTACAGAGGAGGTCTAGTGCTAGAGTTATTGCCCATGTTCTGATGTTCCCGGTGATACCTCACCTGTGTAGGGCGATTGCGAGCACAGGGGCACTTTACTTTTTTTAATTTTTTTTTTTACATTAGTTTTAAAAAAATGTTTGGATCACTTTTATTGCTGTCACAAGGAATGTAAACATCCTTTGTGACAGCAACAGGCATGTGACAGGTACTCTTTGGCAGTGATAGGTAGCACTGATAGGCGGCACTGATGGGCAGCCTTTATGGGCACTGATGGGAACTGATAGGCAGCACTGACAGGCGGCACTGATTGCCATCACTGGTGGGCACAGGTGGGCACTGGCAGGCATCGCTGATGGGACTGCACTGATAACCAATGCACTGATTATCAGTGCAGATTCCCCGCTAGAAAAGCCGCTTATCGGCTCTCCTCTGCTCACGCGCTGTCAGTGTGAATGCCGATATCCGGCGTTTCCTATTTACACTGTGATCAGCTGTGATTGGACACAGCTGATCACATGGCAAAGAGCCCATGTCATAGGCTCTGCCTTGTTCTGACAGACGTCATATGATGCCCAGTCAGAACAATGAAACCCCGCCCAGCTGTCATTTTGATATAGGCCGATCGGAAAGGTGTTAATTTTGTTTTTCGTATATTCGTTTTCTAAAACTTTTGGAACAGTTTGAATTTGGATCGTTTCAAATTCTGTGTGAAGAATAGCTGGTTGTTAAGGAGCAAGCCGGGAAGCCAGCCACTGCGTCCTTAAAGTGTAAGTAAACCCCCCTATCGTTTTCAGCCAAGGAAGCTGTCATCTTTGCCTCTGTTTAATCCACAACTGCCATGATGATTCCGATTTAACAACTGAAGACTCATCAGCTGTCAGAGGGCTTCCCCACTGACAGCTGAAATGTAAACAAAAGAATGCCGGCAATGTAAAATTCAGAAAAAAACAAAAAACACAGTGTGGGGTACCGCAACAATCCATAGCAGGCTCTATGGGTCTGGTCTGGATTTTAAGGGGAACCCCACTCCTAAATAAAAAAATGGCATGGGGCCCCCCCAAAATCCATACCAGACCCTTTGGCCGAGCATGCAGTCCGGCAGGCCAGGAAAGGGGGGGCGAGTGAGTGCCCCTCCTCCTGAATAATACCAGGCCACATATCCCCATCAATATGGCTACACCTCCCATGTTGAGGGTGAGTGCCTCTTCCCCACAACCCTGGCTGGTGGTTATAGGGGTCTCTGGGCAGGGGGCTTATCGGGATCTGGAAGCCCCTTTAACAAGGGGGCCCCCAGATCCTGGCCCCCCCATGTGAATGAGTATGGGATAAATATTACCCCTACCCATTCACCAAAAAAGGGTAAAAACTGAGTAAAGACACAATACAAGTTTTTTGACAAGTCCTTTATTAAATAAAAAAAATGTCCCCCCGGTGTAGCTCCACCATCAATCATGATGCAAGCTGCACCCAAAAAAATTTAAAAAAATCCTCCGGTCCCGAAGGCTCCAGCTGTCTGCCTGCTCCACCGTCTGACAGTTCTTAAATAGCTGGCGTCACAAGGGGACGGGGTCACTCTATGATGTCATCGGTGACTCCTCCACTTAATTATTTAAGAAATTCCAAAGGGCCTGGTATGGATTGCGGGACCCCATACTGTTTTATTTCTGAATTTCTCATTCCCAGCATTCTTTTGTTTACAGTCAGCTGTCAGCAGGGAAGCCCACTGACAGCTGATGAGGCATCGGTTGTTAACCACTTCAGCCCCAGAATGATTTACCCCCTTCCTGACCAGAGCACTTTTTACAATTTGGCACTGCGTCACTTTAACTGCTAATTGCGCGGTCATGCAATGCTGTACCCAAATGAAATTTGCGTCCTTTTGTTCCCACAAATAGAGCTTTCTTTTGATGGTATTTGATCACCTCTGCGGTTTTTATTTTTTGCGCTATAAACGGAAAAAGACCGAAAATTTTGAAAAAAAATGATATTTTCTAATTTTTGTTATAAAAAAAATCCAATAAACTCAATTTTAGTCATACATTTAGTCCAAAATGTATTCAGCCACATATCTTTGGTAAAATAAATGTCAATAAGCGTATATTTATTGGTTTGCGCAAAAGTTATAGCGTCTACAAACTAGGATACATTTTCTGGAATTTACACAGCTTTTAGTTTATGACTGCCTATGTCATTTCTTGAGGTGCTAAAATGGCAGGGCAGTACAAAACCCCCCAAATGACCCCATTTTGGAAAGTAGACACACCAAGGAAATTGCTGAGAGGCATGTTGAGCCCATTGAATATTATTTTTTTTGTCCCAAGTGATTGAATAATGACAAAAAAAAAATTACAAAAAGTTGTCACTAAATGATATATTGCTCACACAGGGCATTGGCATATGTGGAATTGCACCCCAAAATACATTTAGCTGCTTCTTCTGAGTATGGGGATACCACCTGTGTGGGACTTTTTGGGAGCCTAGCCACGTACAGGGCCCCGAAAACCAATCACCGCCTTCAGGGTTTCTAAGGGCGTAAATTTTTGATTTCACTCCTCACTACCTATCACAGTTTTGAAGGCCATAAAATGCCAGGACAGTTCAACCCCCCCCAAATTACCCCATTTTGGAAAGTAGACACCCCAAGCTATTTGCTCAGAGGCATGTTGAGTCCATGGAATATTTTATATTTTGCCACAAGTTGCGGGAAAATGACAAACTATTTTTTTTTTTTTTTATTTGCACAAAGTTGTCACTAAATGATATATTGCTCACACAGGCCATGGGCATATGTGGAATTACACCCCAAAATACATTCTGCTGCTTCTCTTGAGTATGGGGATACCACATGTGTGGGACTTTTTGGGAGCCTAGCTGCGTACGGGGCCCCCGAAAACCAATCACCGCCTTCAGGATTTCTAAGGGCGTAAATTTTTGATTTCATTCCTCACTACCTATCACAGTTTTGAAGGCCATAAAATACCAAGATGACACAAAACCCCCCAAAATGACCCCATTTTGGAAAGTAGACACCCCAAGCTATTTGCTGAGAGGCATGGTAAGTATTTTGCAGCTCTCATTTGTTTTTGAAAATGAAGAAAGAAAAGAAAAATGTATTTTTTTTTCTTTTTTCAATTTTCAAAACTTTGTGACAAAAAGCGAGGTCTGCAAAATGCTCACCATACCTCTCAGCAAATAGCTTGGGGTGTCTACTTTCCAAAATGGGGTCATTTGGGCGGGGGGGGGGGTTGTGCCATCTGGGCATTCCATGGCCTCCGAAACTGTGATAGGCAGTGAAGAGTGAAATCAAAAATTTACACCCTTAGAAACCCTGAAGGCGGTGATTGGTTTTTGAGGTCCCATATGCGGCTAGGCTCCCAAAAAGTCTCACACATGCGGTATCCCCGTACTCAGGAGAAGCAACAGAATGTATTTTGGGGTGTAATTCCACATATTCCCATGGCATGTTTGAGCAATATATCATTTAGTGACAACTTTGTGCAAAAAAAAAATGGTCTTTTTCCCGCAACTTGTGTCACAATATAAAATATTCCATGGACTCGACATGCCTCTCAGCAAATAATTTGGGGGGTTTTGAACTGTTCTGGCATTTTATGCACAACATTTAGAAGCTTATGTCACACATCATCCACTCTTCTAACCACTTGAAGACAAAGCCCTTTCTGACACTATTTGTTTACATGAAAAAATATTTTTTTTTTTGCAAGAAAATTACTTTGAACCCCCAAACATTATATATATTTTTTAAAGCAAAGGTCCTACAGATTAAAATGGTGGGTGTTTCATTTTTTTTTTTCACACAGTATTTGCGCAGCGATTTTTCAAACGCATTTTTTGGGGAAAAAACACACTTTTTTTCATTTGAATGCACTAAAAAACACTATATTGCCCAAATGTTTGATGAAATGAAAAAGATGATCTTAGGCCGAGTACATGGATACCAAACATGACATGCTTTTAAATTGCGCCCAAACGTGCAGTGGCGACAAACTACATACATTTTTAAAAGCCTTTAAAAGCTTTTACAGGTTACCACTTTAGATTTACAGAGGAGGTCTACAGCTAAAATGACTGCCCTCGATCTGACCTTCGCAGTGATACCTCACATGCATGGTTCAATTGCTGTTTACATTTGACGCCATACCAACGCTTGCGTTCGCCTTTGCGCAAGAGCAGGGGGGGACAGGGGTGCTTTTTTTTTGTTATCTTTCTTTTTTTTTTGCTTTTTTATCTTATTTTTAAACTGTTCCTTTCATTTTTTTTTTTTTATCATTTTTATTGTTATGTCAGGGAATGTAAATATCCCCTATGATAGCAATAGGTAGTGACAGGTACTCTTTTTTGAAAAAAAATGGGGTCTATTAGAACCTAGATCTCTCCTCTGCCCTCAAAGCATCTGATCATACCAAGATCAGTGTGATAAAATGCTTTCCCAATTTCCCAAAGGCGCTGTTTACATCCGGCACAATCTAAGTCATGAAATGCTTGTAGCTTCCGGTTTCTTAGGCCATAGAGATGATTGGAGCCATTCTGGTCTCTGATCAGCTCTATGGTCAGCTGGCCGAATCACCGGCTGCATTCTCAGGTTCCCTGTTGGGACAGGAGAGCCAGAGAAAAACATGGAAGACGGTGGGAGGGGGGGACATTCCCTCCCACTGCTTGTAAAAGCAGTCTAGAGGCTAATTAGCCACTAGGATTGTTTTTACATGAAAGCCGACCGCTGGCTGAAAAGAATGATACCAAGATGATACCTAAACCTGCAGGCATCATTCTGGTATAACCACTCAAAGTCCAGCAACATACCAGTACGTTGCTGGTCCTTGTTGGGCATATATTGTAATCTTTTTTTTCATGCAGCCTGTGGGCTGAACGAAAAAAAGAGATTGATTGGTGGGTATGCCCACCATTAGAATACCTCCCTTCATCCACCCACTTCTAATGATGGGCATACATGCACCATTTATATATGCCAAAGCATGGGGGCATCCGCCCCAAAAGTTAGGAGCAAATCGCTCCTCCGCCCCTGCTGCCCCCATGCTTCGGCATATATCACCTCCGACAGCGCTGGAGTCACGGCTTTATGTATCGTGGGAGCAAATGCTGTTGCTGTCAAGATAAATAACGCCTATATCCACGCTTGCTGCAGACACAACATCTTTTTGGGGGGGTTCGTTGGGTAGGGGTACTCGGGAGGACATAAAGAAAATGCCTCTCATGCAGCCGACTGCATTTGGTTGGGGGAAAGTATGGGTGCTGCAGAAGTGGTGGGTTCCCAATTAGGATTGGCGAATGCAGCAGGAAGGGCATTATGGGCACGATGGGCCTGTATTTGTCTTCTTCTTGGTGGCAGCGGGACACTACTTGTGCTTGCCACCTCACCAGCTTGAACTGCACTTATGGGACTCGCCACGTCACCAAGTGTTACTGCAGTGCTGGTTTGACTACGACCGGGGTGTACTAGGCTGCTGGTGCTTGCCAGTTCACCAAAACGCTACCAAAAAAACTGTTAGCGATCAGGGATCAGGCCTGACTCTGCGAACGCTGCAGTTATGCGTTTAGTGTTTTGTAAGTGACAGTGATCGATCCATACTGCACTTGGGTGGGCTGAGCTGGGCTGGGCTGGGCTGGGTGGAGGGGCAAAACGCAGGTGCTAGCAGGTATCTGGGCTGATCCCGCTAACACTGCGTTTTTGGGAACCCTAAACTGCTAGGGACGCTAGTATAGATCTGATCAGGTATTGATCTGTTCAGATACTATACCACTAAGGGAGGTGTACGGTGCGTGCGTGGGTGTTAGCGCTACTGGCACTAACCTGATGCTGCCTGGGGCTGGTGCTTGCCAGTTCACAAAAACAACTGTTAGCGATCGCAGGGATCAGGCCTGACTCTGCGAACGCTGCAGTTATGCGTTTAGTGTTTTGTAAGTGACAGTGATCGATCGATACTGCACTTGGGTGGGCTGGGCTAGGCCGGGCGGAGGGGCAAAACGCAGGTGCTAGCAGGTATCTGGGCTGATCCTGCTAACACTGCGTTTTTGGGAACCCTAAACTGCTGGGGACGCTAGTATAGATCTGATCGAATCAGATATTGATCCGTTCAGATACTATACCACTAAGGGAGGTGTACGGTGCGTGCGTGGGTGTTAGCGGTACTGGCACTGAACTGACGCTGCCTGGGGTGACGCAGACCCTATCTGACCCTAAAACCTAAGTTATATCACCGCCGGGTGATCAGGGGGCTAAACCTTTATTAGGTAATAAACGGCTGGTGCCCTGACACTATAAAAAATAAACTAACTAACCAGCGTCACCCGTAACAGTTATACGGTGATCACTGGTGAAAGGGTTAACTAGGGGGCAATCAAGGGGTTAAAACCTTTATTAGATAGTATATGGGGGTCCCTGACGCTATAAAACGCTGACGGCGAACTTATATATTTACCTCCCTAACTAGCGTCACCAGTGACACTAATACAGCGATCAGAAAAACGATGATCGCTTAGTGACACTGGCGACGGGGGTGATCAAGGGGTTAAAACTTTATTAGGGGGGGTAGGGGGGTACCCTAGACCTAAAGGGGGCTACCACTAACTGCCCTACCACTTATAACTGTCACAAACTGACACCAATGCAGTAATCAGAAAAAAAAAACTGCTATTGGTGTCATTGTGATGGGGGGGGTGATCAGGGGGTTAACGGGGGGTGATCGGGGGTGAAAAGTGTGCGTAGTGTGTCTTACTGTAAGTGTAGTATTGGTGCACTTACTTAGATGTCTTCTCTCCTCGGCACCGGAATGGAAAATACCGACCCGAGGAGAGATGACATCACTTCCTCTGCTGCTGTCTACATTACAGCAGCAGAGCAAGATTCTCATTCGTTGGGAGCAATCGCGAGGGGGTGGCCACGGATGAGTGGTACGTGATTTTGCCTGCCCGTGCCATTCTGCCGCAGTATATCTGCGTTAGGCGGTCGGAAAGTGGTTAAGGATGCGGTGGCCGGCTTCCCAGCCTGCTCCTTAAAAAAACAGCTATTCTTCACATAGAATTTGAATCGGTCAATCACTTTTTGACCGTTTCAAATTCAAAATATTCCGAAAATTTGAAATTCGTTAGAAAATTATTAAACAAAACTAATTTTGAAACAAAATTAGTAACATAACAAATCTATCCGAAACAAAACACATTTTTCCGTTCTGCACATGTCTAGTTTAGGACACATTAAAGGGTATTCTGTTTTTCATGCCTAGCAGCCAATTAGTATCTGCCTTTTGTGCTGTAACTTGAAAGGAGAGTATCTGATTGGCAGTCAGGAAGAAATTAGACATTTTTTTTAGTAAGAAACCTGTAGGCAGGTTTCCGACAGGTGTATTAGCAAGTCAGTGGTTGGCCCAGGCTGAGGGGGGGAGGGCAGTTAATGCGAGTATTTTAGCTCCCGGGCTTTTTGGATCCATTCTGCCACCTGTGATATAAGAAGGGGGAAGGCTGAGTTCTGGGGGGGGACCACTCGCTCTTAGCCACACGTGCTGTGATTGTGTTTTGAGGAGAACTGATGCAGGTTGCAGTCCGTCTGAGGCACTGGGGTTTTGGGGAACCACCAAGATATGAGGAATGTCAAAATGAACTACTACCTTTCTGAGGTGTGCCTGGGCAGCCAGTTAGTGGTAAATAGAGGCATAATAATACTACTGTTCATATTGGACTGGATTATGAAGCATTTTAAATAA
The DNA here is from genome assembly GCF_042186555.1 of Aquarana catesbeiana. Classification (NCBI taxonomy): domain Eukaryota; kingdom Metazoa; phylum Chordata; class Amphibia; order Anura; family Ranidae; genus Aquarana; species Aquarana catesbeiana. The sequence goes on from NC_133335.1 coordinate 87,538,895, forward strand.
AGTTGCATCAACGGTTCTGAGCCTGGTCTGAAGTTAATCAAAAGGGTGCATGTTAGTTCTGGCGTATCAAAAGAAACAGGGCCAGTAAAGCACATGTGGGGTGCCAAGCTCTACTGCTATGGAAGGTTTACTTGGCGGATTAACAAGAGAAGCAGTATAATTGCTACGGGTAACCAAGCATTAGTTCAAGTAACAATGCAACCAGTCGTGAAATGTGAATTTGAGAAAGGGCCGTGTGCCTGAAATGCGCTGTGCTGCTCTAGTCACAACTCCATGCTGGACGTGCAATCCACAGCCACAGAAGAGGTTGTCATTTTGGTTCAGTTTGGTTTTGGCCAGTTGACAGCGCACGGCACCTTCCCAGCTTCTCCTTTTCATGATCATTGCCGACCCTGCTCCTTTCCGGTCCAGTTCCTGCAAGTGGATGGCACATGCTACCTCCCCGGCTTCTCCAACGGACTCCAGAGAGAAGGGGAGGTGCCGCCAGCATCCACGTCAGCCTGCGAGGCATTGTGCCACGGCAGCGGCATCTGAGCGGTCCAGGCACATCCCTTCCTGAGGGCAGCTTCTTGAGGCTCCTGTGCTTACACCCACTGGGCGGCCCCACATTCCATCCACCTCCCTGGCAAGGAGGTGCTCCAGGACTGACTCATCCAGGTCTGTAATTATTCCACCTCCAGCTGGCTGTTGTATATTTATTGCTGCACACACCACCTTGCAGGTGGTTTTAAGATATATTGATTTTAGCAATTACTTGGTTTTTCATTTGCTGTTTGAATAAGCTCTTTACCCACAGACTGTTCATATTGTACACAAGGTTCACAACAACCATTGCATTAACTGACCAGTTACATTGTACTGTATATGGACTGGGTCTGTCCAATTTAAATTTTTAAAAAATTTCTTACAATTTTTTAATAATTGCAATCACATTTTTGGTTCTCTCCCTCCCTAGCTGTCGGTTTCCAGTAGCAACTGGAACTGAAACTGCGTTACCGAGATCAATGACCTGGTCACATAGGTATGGGAAGGTATGGGAAGGAAGTGCATGTATGAGGTCTTTGCTAGGTGCATGGCTGGACCCTATTCTGTTAATGTGAGTGAGGTAACAGAAGTATGCTGGACTAGTGGAGAGGGTGCGAGCTAAGCAGCGTCCCTCCTCAGGCAAACATACATCAAGTAATAATGTGAAGTGGCAAGGAACATCACTTTCAGAGGAACTCTGTACTTCTATTACTGAACACAGTGTTGCAGCTCATCTCCAAGTTGGGGAGCTGCTTTAATGTTTGATTCCCCAATGACCGTGGTCCCCACACTGGTCCTGGGCATCGGTGAGCATGTGCACGATGAAGGTACCCCCATGTGCAGGGAGAGTTGGCCCCATCCACACACCTCATAAATAAGTCTTGTCATGAGATGCTGAAATCAAAGTCCTGCATTCAGCCTTTCTTTGCTGTCTTTGACCAGAACAAAGGCCTACCTGAGCCATTATTCTAAAATGTTACTTACATCTTGAGCTGAAAATTTAATCAGGGTGTAGTCTCCCCTCTCATATGTGTCCAGACTATCTCCATCATCCCAATATAGCTCTCCATGAGCAGCTCCATCCTTTGTAAGTGCCACCAACAGTATCATACCATTTTTGCGCATCTCTGTTGTAGTCATAGCTGGTTCCTAGTGAAGCAAACAGAAAGAAAGAACATATACATTGTTAGATTCATGTGCATGTTATATTAATATTTTTAAAAAGACAAAAAAAATATTATAGTTCGCTCCATGAAAATGGGTGTGTTTCATGGTTGCAGTAAAAGCATACTGTCTACAGGTGATACTCGAAAAATTAGAATACCGTGCAAAAGTTCATTTATTTCACTAATGCAACTTAAAAGGTGAAACTAATATATGAGATAGACTCAATACATGCAAAGCAAGATAGTTCAAGTTGTGATTTGTCATAATTTTGATGATTATGGCTTACAACTCATGAAAACCCCAAATCCACAATCTCAGAAAATTAGACTATTACATGCAATCAATAAAACAAGGATTATACATAGAACAATATTGGACCTCTGAAAAGTATAAGCATGCATATGTACTCAGTACTTGGTTTGGGCCCCTTTTGCAGCAATTACTGCCTCAATGCAGTGTGGCATGGAAGCTATCAGCCTGTGGCACTGTGAGGTTTTATGGAAGACCAGGATGCTTCGATAGCAGCCTTCAGCTCTTCTGCATTGTTCGGTCTCATGCCTCTCATTTTTCTCTTGGCAATGCCCCATAGATTCTCTATGGGGTTCAGGTCAGGCGAGTTTGCTGGCCAATCAAGCACAGTAATCCCACGGTCATTGAACCAGGTTTTGGTGCTTTTGGCAGTGTGGGCAGGTGCCAAGTCCTGCTGGAAAATGAAGTCAGCATCCCCATAGAGCTCATCTGTGGAAGGAAGCATGAAGTGCTCCAAAATCTCCTGGCAGATGGCTGCTTTGACCCTGGACTTAATGAAGCACAGTGGACCAACACCAGCAGATGACATGGCTCCCCAAATCAGCACAGACTGTGGAAACCTCACAGTGGACTTCAAGCATCTTGCAGTGTGTGTCTCTCCATTCTTCCTCCATACTCTGGGTCCTTGGTTTCCAAATGAGATGCAAAATTTTCTCTCATCAGAAAAGAGGACTGTGGACCATTAAGCAACATACCAGGTCTGTTTTTCTTTAGCCCAGGTAAGACGCTTCTGACGTTGTTTGTTGTTCAGGAGTGGCTTGACAAGAGGAATACGACATTTGAAGCCCATGTCCAAGATCTGTCTGTGTGTTTCTCTTGATGCACTGACTCCAGACTCAGTCCACTCCTTGTGAAAGTCCCCAACACTTTTGAATGGCCTTTTCCTGACAATCCTCTCCAGGCTGCGGTCATCTCTGCTGCTTGTGCACCTTTTTCTTCCACACTTTTCCCTTCCACATAACTTTCTATTAATGTGCTTTGATATAGCACTTTGGGAACATCCAACTTCTTTTGCAATTACCTTTTGAGGCTTTCCCTCCTTATGGAGGGTGTCAGTGATGGTTTTCTGTACAACTATCAGGTCAGCAGTCTGTCCCATGATTGTGATTCCTACTGAACCAGACTGAGAGACCATTTAAAGGCTCAGGAACACTTTGCATGTGTTATGTCTTAACCGCTCATGCAGATATACTGCGGCAGAAGGGCACGTACAGGCAGATTAACATACCTGTACGTTGCCCTTTAAGAGGCGGCTTGCGGGCGCGCGAGCTGCCGGGGGCTGCGTGAGCGTTATCGCTGGTCCCGCGGACTCGATGTCCACGGGGATACCCCAGGGCCGTCTTTAGTGCAGGGCAAACGGGGCACTTGCCCTGGGCCCAATCTTTGTTGGGGGGCCCACGCTAGCCGTGAATTGGGGCCCCGATGACAGCTTTGCAGAGCGCACAGAGGACACGGGAGGATGTATTCCTCGCTAGCCAGCTGAGAGGGGGCGGGGCCGGGAGCTTCACTGACGCTCTGACCCCGCCCATGTGCAGCCTGTGTACTCAGAAAAGAGCTTCTGTAGTGAGAGCCAGTGATCGGAGTGGGAGTGTCAGTGGAGCTTCCGGCCCCGCCCCCTCTATACTGGCTGCTGAATACAGAGGTCCGGGGGCGGAGCCGGGAGCTCCAATGACACTCCCACTCCGATCACTGGCTCTCACTACAGGCGCTCTACTCCCAGTACACAGGCTACACGTGGGTGGGGTCAGAGCGTCAGTGGAACTCCCGGCCCCGCCCCTCTTAGCTGGCTAGCGCGGAATACATCCTCCCATGTCCTCTGTGCGCTATGCAAAGCTGTCATCGGGGCGACCATTCACGGATGATGTAGGCCCCCAACAAAGCATCAGTGGAGCTCCCAGCTGCTTTAGTGAGAGCAGAGAGTGGAAGCCCCGCCCACAGTCCTGAATGTATGTAGTAAGTTTGGCTGGCCAGGTATGTCCTTACAACCATAAAATGCCTGACTGTTTAAACCCTGAGCTGTGTTATTTAACTGTAAAGCTGTGCATTGCTGAAAGTTCTCTGACCATCCCCTGTATAATGTCTGCAGTCTCTGATTGTCTCCTGCAGTATGTCCGCAGTCTCTGATTGTCTCCTGCAGTATGTCCGCAGTCTCTGGTAATCTCCTGCAGTATGTCCGCAGTCTCTGGTAATCTCCTGCAGTATGTCCGCAGTCTCTGGTAATCTCCTGCAGTATGTCTGCAGTCTCTGATTGTCTCCTGCAGTATGTCCGCAGTCTCTGATTGTCTCCTGCAGTATGTCTGCAGTCTCTGGTAATCTCCTGCAGTATGTCCGCAGTCTCTGATTGCCTCCTGCAGTATGTCCGCAGTCTCTGATTGTCTCCTGCAGTATGTCCGCAGTCTCTGGTAATCTCCTGTAGTATGTCCGCAGTCTCTGATTGTCTCCTGCAGTATGTCCGCAGTCTCTGATTGTCTCCTGCAGTATGTCCGCAGTCTCTGATTGTCTCCTGCAGTATGTCCGCAGTCTCTGGTAATCTCCTGTAGTATGTCCGCAGTCTCTGATTGTCTCCTGCAGTATGTCCGCAGTCTCTGATTGTCTCCTGCAGTATGTCCGCAGTCTCTGATTGTCTCCTGCAGTATGTCCGCAGTCTCTGGTAATCTCCTGCAGTATGTCCGCAGTCTCTGATTGTCTCCTGCAGTATGTCCGCAGTCTCTGATTGTTTCCTGCAGTATGTCCGCAGCCTCTAATTGTCTCCTGCAGTATGTCCGCAGTCTCTGATTGTCTCCTGCAGTATGTCCACAGTCTCTGATTGTCTCCTGCAGTATGTCCGCAGTCTCTGATTGTCTCCTGCAGTATGTCTGCAGTCTCTGATTGTTTCCTGCCGTATGTCCGCAGTCTCTGGTAATCTCCTGCAGTATGTTCACAGCCTCTGATTGTCTCCTGCAGTATGTCTGCAGTCTCTGATTGTCTCCTGCAGTATGTCTGCAGTCTCTGGTAATCTCCTGCAGTATGTCCACAGTCTCTGATTGTCTCCTGCAGTATGTCCGCAGTCTCTGGTAATATCCTGCAGTATGTCCGCAGCCTCTGAGTGTCTCCTGCAGTATGTCCGCAGTCTCTGGTAATCTCCTGCAGTATGTCCGCAGCCTCTGATTGTCTCCTGCAGTATGTCCGCAGTCTCTGATTGTCTCCTGCAGTATGTCCGCAGTCTCTGATTGTCTCCTGCAGTATGTCCGCAGTCTCTGTTAATCTCCTGCAGTATGTCCGCAGTCTCTGAGTGTCTCCTGCAGTATTTCCACAGTCTCTGATTGTCTCCTGCAGTATGTCCGCAGTCTCTGGTAATCTCCTGCAGTATGTCCACAGTCTCTGATTGTCTCCTGCAGTATGTCCGCAGCCTCTGATTGTCTCCTGCAGTATGTCTGCAGCCTCTGATTGTCTCCTGCAGTATGTCCGCAGTCTCTGATTGTCTCCTGCAGTATGTCCGCAGTCTCTGTTAATCTCCTGCAGTATGTCCGCAGTCTCTGATTGTCTCCTGCAGTATGTCCGCAGTCTCTGATTGTCTCCTGCAGTATGTCCGCAGTCTCTGATTGTCTCCTGCCATATGTCCGCAGTCTCTGGTAATCTCCTGCAGTATGTCCACAGTCTCTGATTGTCTCCTGCAGTATGTCTGCAGTCTCTGATTGTCTCCTGCAGTATGTCCGCAGTCTCAGGTAATCTCCTGCAGTATGTCCACAGTCTCTGATTGTCTCCTGCAGTATATCCGCAGCCTCTGATTGTCTCCTGCAGTATGTCCGCAGTCTCTGATTGTCTCCTGCAGTATGTCCGCAGTCTCTGTTAATCTCCTGCAGTATGTCTGCAGTCTCTGAGTGTCTCCTGCAGTATTTCCGCAGCCTCTGATTGTCTCCTGCAGTATGTCTGCAGTCTCTGATTGTCTCCTGCAGTATGTCCGCAATCTCTGATTGTCTCCTGCAGTATGTCCACAGTCTATGATTGTCTCCTGCAGTATGTCCACAGTCTCTGATTGTCTCCTGCAGTATGTCCACAGTCTCTGATTGTCTCCTGCAGTATGTCCGCAGTCTCTGATTGTCTCCTGCAGTCTCTGGTAATCTCCTGCAGTATGTCCGCAGCCTCTGAGTGTCTCCTGCAGTATGTCCGCAGTCTCTGGTAATCTCCTGCAGTATGTCTGCAGTCTCTGATTGTCTCCTGCAGTATGTCCGCAGCCTTTGATTGTCTCCTGCAGTATGTCCGCAGTCTATGATTGTCTCCTGCAGTATGTCCGCAGTCTATGATTGTCTCCTGCAGTATGTCCGCAGTCTCTGATTGTCTCCTGCAGTATGTCCGCAGTCTCTGATTGTCTCCTGCAGTATGTCCGCAGTCTCTGATTGTCTCCTGCAGTATGTCCGCAGTCTCTGATTGTCTCCTGCAGTATGTCCGCAGTCTCTGATTGTCTCCTGCAGTATGTCCGCAGTCTCTGATTGTCTCCTGCAGTATGTCCGCAGTCTCTGATTGTCTCCTGCAGTATGTCCGCAGTCTCTGATTGTCTCCTGCAGTATGTCCGCAGTCTCTGATTGTCTCCTGCAGTATGTCCGCAGTCTCTGGTAATCTCCTGCAGTATGTCCGCAGTCTCTGATTGTCTCCTGCAGTATGTCCGCAGTCTCTGATTGTTTCCTGCAGTATGTCCGCAGCCTCTGATTGTCTCCTGCAGTATGTCCGCAGTCTCTGATTGTCTCCTGCAGTATGTCCACAGTCTCTGATTGTCTCCTGCAGTATGTCCGCAGTCTCTGATTGTCTCCTGCAGTATGTCTGCAGTCTCTGATTGTTTCCTGCCGTATGTCCGCAGTCTCTGGTAATCTCCTGCAGTATGTTCACAGCCTCTGATTGTCTCCTGCAGTATGTCTGCAGTCTCTGATTGTCTCCTGCAGTATGTCTGCAGTCTCTGGTAATCTCCTGCAGTATGTCCACAGTCTCTGATTGTCTCCTGCAGTATGTCCGCAGTCTCTGGTAATATCCTGCAGTATGTCCGCAGCCTCTGAGTGTCTCCTGCAGTATGTCCGCAGTCTCTGGTAATCTCCTGCAGTATGTCCGCAGCCTCTGATTGTCTCCTGCAGTATGTCCGCAGTCTCTGATTGTCTCCTGCAGTATGTCCGCAGTCTCTGATTGTCTCCTGCAGTATGTCCGCAGTCTCTGTTAATCTCCTGCAGTATGTCCGCAGTCTCTGAGTGTCTCCTGCAGTATTTCCACAGTCTCTGATTGTCTCCTGCAGTATGTCCGCAGTCTCTGGTAATCTCCTGCAGTATGTCCACAGTCTCTGATTGTCTCCTGCAGTATGTCCGCAGCCTCTGATTGTCTCCTGCAGTATGTCCGCAGCCTCTGATTGTCTCCTGCAGTATGTCCGCAGTCTCTGTTAATCTCCTGCAGTATGTCCGCAGTCTCTGATTGTCTCCTGCAGTATGTCCGCAGTCTCTGATTGTCTCCTGCAGTATGTCCGCAGTCTCTGATTGTCTCCTGCCATATGTCCGCAGTCTCTGGTAATCTCCTGCAGTATGTCCACAGTCTCTGATTGTCTCCTGCAGTATGTCTGCAGTCTCTGATTGTCTCCTGCAGTATGTCCGCAGTCTCAGGTAATCTCCTGCAGTATGTCCACAGTCTCTGATTGTCTCCTGCAGTATATCCGCAGCCTCTGATTGTCTCCTGCAGTATGTCCGCAGTCTCTGATTGTCTCCTGCAGTATGTCCGCAGTCTCTGTTAATCTCCTGCAGTATGTCTGCAGTCTCTGAGTGTCTCCTGCAGTATTTCCGCAGCCTCTGATTGTCTCCTGCAGTATGTCTGCAGTCTCTGATTGTCTCCTGCAGTATGTCCGCAATCTCTGATTGTCTCCTGCAGTATGTCCGCAGTCTCTGATTGTCTCCTGCAGTCTCTGGTAATCTCCTGCAGTATGTCCGCAGCCTCTGAGTGTCTCCTGCAGTATGTCCGCAGTCTCTGGTAATCTCCTGCAGTATGTCTGCAGTCTCTGATTGTCTCCTGCAGTATGTCCGCAGCCTTTGATTGTCTCCTGCAGTATGTCCGCAGTCTATGATTGTCTCCTGCAGTATGTCCGCAGTCTATGATTGTCTCCTGCAGTATGTCCGCAGTCTCTGATTGTCTCCTGCAGTATGTCCACAGTCTCTGATTGTCTCCTGCAGTATGTCCGCAGTCTCTGATTGTCTCCTGCAGTATGTCCGCAGTCTCTGATTGTCTCCTGCAGTATGTCCGCAGTCTCTGATTGTCTCCTGCAGTATGTCCGCTGTCTCTGAACCTCTCCTGTAGTATGTGTATTAATGTGCCCCTTTACTTGCTCAATTATTTGGGATTGCTCCACTGCTCAGTGAGAGGTAATGATGTGCATGAACCTCTAGCAACCAATCAGCAAACAGTAGTGATCTGATTTAATCTCTAGCAACCAATCAGTAAGTGCTAATGATGTGCTGTAACCCCTAGCAACCAATTAGTGAGCGCTAATAATGTACATCAACCTCTAGCAACCAATCGGAAAGCAGAAATTATGTGTTGTAACCTCTAGAAACCAGCCATTAAGCAGTAATGATAGGCTGTAACCTCTGGCAAACAATTGCAATCGCTGCATGATCTGCTGCAGTAAACTGATTTTGAGTCTACCTGCTATTTTTTGTATGTCTCAGAATGGAGGGGGGGCCCCAAGAAAATGTTTGCCCAGGGCCCAATCAAAATTAAAGACGGCCCTGGGATACCCACAATCATTTCCCGGTGAGGAAGAACAGGGAAGTGCTAATGTAGACAAGCATTTCCCCGTTCTGCCTAATGGCACTGACACTGGCCACAGTGGAGATCAGTTTCGTGAGCGGTGTCAGGAGCGGTGATCAGTGTCGTGTCACACAAAGCCCCTCCCTCCACAGTTAGAATCACTCCCTAGGACACACTTAACCCCTACAGCGCCACCTAGTGGTTAACCCCTTCACTGCCAGTCACATTTACACAGTAATCAATGCATTTTTAATCGCACTGATCGCTGTATAAATGTGAATGGTCCCAAAATAGCGCCAAAAGTGTCCGATCTGTCCGCCATAATGTCGCAGTCAGGATAAAAATCATTGATCGCCACCATTACTAGTAAAAAAAAATTATAAATGAAAATGCCATAAAACTATCCCCTATTTTGTAGACGCTTTAACTTTTGCGCAAACCAATCAATAAACGCTTATTGCAATTTTTTTAACCAAAAATATGTAGAAGAATACGTATCGGCCTAAACTGAGAAAAAAAAATGTTTTTTTATATATTTTTTGGGGATATTTAATATAGCAAAAAGTAAAAAATAATGTGTTTTTTTTTCAAAATTGACGCTTTTTTTTGTTTATAGCGCAAAAAATAAAAACCGCAGAGGTGATCAAATACCACCAAAAGAAAGCGCTATTTGTGAGAAAAAGGATGTCAATTGCCACGTCGCACGACCGTGCAATTGTCAGTTAAAGCGATGCAGTGCCGAATCGCAAAAAGTGCTCTGGTCTTTGGCCAGCCAAATGGTCCGGGGCTTAAGTGGTTAATTACCTGATTAGATTGGGACAGTTTTAGCCTAGAATTTTCTAATTTTCTGAGATTACAAAAGAAGGCAGGGAGTAGGGAGTGCCGCAGTTCGCTGCTTCTGTCGGCAGGTGTCCCAACCCCCCACACACAGGGAAAAACACAGGGGACTATTTCGGTACTGAAGGTAGTAGGGTATTAGTACAAAAGGGTGAAGAGGAGATAATAGGATAAAAACTATATTTTTAATAGAAATCCATTTTAAAAGAATGTATATAACACAATAATGCAATGACATATACAGTTGCAATACAGGACAAGGCAATATATACAACCGCATGAATTGCATCCAGTGATAACAGAGATTGTAACAATGACTTGGATTCTCGACCGGTTTCGCGGTATTCACCGCTTCCTCAGGAGAGTAAAGTCTAAAATGTAGCATAAAAAACAAATAAATATACAAAGATTCACAGATGCGTAAAGTTTTTGTAATGGTGGCAGCGAGGTCATTGAAATTACATTGAACAATAATATACAGATTGAATAAAGAAAGGACAGGCTCACCCGCTCAGGTATTCTCTGTAGATATAAGGGGCCCCATACAATTCCCCCTGCGACGAACACAGGGGATAACAGAACAGCCTCTGGTGGGTAAAATATTTAGGTAATTGGTATATGTGTGGGTCATTAAACCACAACACAGAGTAAGGCGTGAAAAAGTAGAGGGGTACCCATAAATTACCTCTAAGTTTGGAACCCAGTGTGCAAAGAACAGGAACTAGAAATTAGTGTGGTTAAGGGAAAAAAGGAAGAGCCTACCCCTCCCCCCTTTCCTGTCCTTCTCCTTCCTTTTTCCCCCCTTTCCCCCCCCCCCCCCCCCCCATTTTCCCCCCCCTCCCCTCCTTCCTATTACCTTCCTTCCTTCTTCTTTCTTTTTCTCTCTCTTCCTTTTTTCCCTTAACCACACTAATTTCTAGTTCCTGTTCTTTGCACACTGGGTTCCAAACTTAGAGGTAATTTATGGGTACCCCTCTACTTTTTCACGCCTTACTCTGTGTTGTGGTTTAATGACCCACACATATACCAATTACCTAAATATTTTACCCACCAGAGGCTGTTCTGTTATCCCCTGTGTTCGTCGCAGGGGGAATTGTATGGGGCCCCTTATATCTACAGAGAATACCTGAGCGGGTGAGCCTGTCCTTTCTTTATTCAATCTGTATATTATTGTTCAATGTAATTTCAATGACCTCGCTGCCACCATTACAAAAACTTTACGCATCTGTGAATCTTTGTATATTTATTTGTTTTTTATGCTACATTTTAGACTTTACTCTCCTGAGGAAGCGGTGAATACCGCGAAACCGGTCGAGAATCCAAGTCATTGTTACAATCTCTGTTATCACTGGATGCAATTCATGCGGTTGTATATATTGCCTTGTCCTGTATTGCAACTGTATATGTCATTGCATTATTGTGTTATATACATTCTTTTAAAATGGATTTCTATTAAAAATATAGTTTTTATCCTATTATCTCCTCTTCACCCTTTTGTACTAATACCCTACTACCTTCAGTACCGAAATAGTCCCCTGTGTTTTTCCCTGTGTGTGGGGGGTTGGGACACCTGCCGACAGAAGCAGCGAACTGCGGCACTCCCTACTCCCTGCCTTCTTTTGTAGTAGATTGTTGGGATGATGGTACTTTATACTTGATAACTTAACTATTTAAACGTAGGCGCTCTGTCCAATTTTCTGAGATTGTGGATTTGGGGTTTTCATGAGCTGTAAGCCATGATCATCACAATTATGAAAAATCACGGCTTGAACTATCTTGCTTTGCATGCATATTTTAACCACACATCGCAAAAGCAGCGCTGACATATTGCCCAGAGATTTACAGAATACATATATTTATTCACTTCGGACCCTGACTGGATATAAAGAGGCAGAACCCCTGGCAAACAGCAAAATACAAATCTGAAAAAATATAAATAAACTACTTAAAGGAGACCTACACTCAAAAACACAAAGGCAACCACCTCACCTAGGGACTGCTAAGCCATATTTCATTTTTTGTTTTTGGGTTAGGAACCCCATTGAAGTCATTTTTTAGACTAATAGGCAAAGAATTGTCAAACACAGGCATTGGGAGATGGCCACTGCCCTGGGGAATATGTACCAAAGCAATTTTAATGATGCTTTAAGGGCAACATTAAAAATGCAAAATGTATTTAAATAACATGCCTGGCATGCCTTGAACCTGCCTGTGAAGTGGCGTACCCATATAATGTACAGTATATAACCTACTATAGCAAAACTGACATTTACAAAATAAAAGCAGCATTTAAATTGCTGGTAAATGTAAGCTCCTGCCTGTCGAATTTTAGCTTTGCACTGGCCTGTTTATTGGACAATAAATCAGCAGCACTGCAAATGCACCAGCTCCTTGCTGAAGCTTAGGAAAACCTCGACCTCTCCGATCAATAAACCGATTCAGCCCAGGAAGATTTTCCCCCCTTCCTGACCAGAGCACTTTTTGCAATTCGGCACTGCGTCGCTTTAACTGATTGCGCGGTCATGCGACATTGCACCAAAACAAAATTGGTGTCCTTTTTTTCCCACAAATTTTTTCCACAAACACCTCTGTGTTTTTTATTTTTTGCGCAATAAACAAAAAAGTGCGACGATTTTGAAAAACAAAGCAATATTTTTTACTTTTTGCTATAATAAATATCCCCCAAAAATATATAAAAGAAACTAATTTTTTCCTCAGTTTAGGCCAATATGCATTCTTCTACATATTTTTGGTAAACAAAAAAAAAAAAAAAAAAATCGCAATAAGCATATATTGATTGGTTTGCACAAACGTTATAGCGTCTACAAAATAGGGGATAGTTTTATGGCATTTTTATTATTTTTTTTTTTATTATATTATTTTTTTATTAGTAATAGTGGCGATCTGCGATTTTTTTCATGACTGCGACATTATGGCGGACAGATCGGACACTTTTGACACTATTTTGGGACCATTGTCATTTATACAGCGATCAGTGCTATAAAAATGCACTGATTACTGTGTAAATGACACTGGCAGGGAAGGGGTTAAACACTAGGGGGTGATCAAGGGGTTAAGTATGTCCTAGGGAGTGATTCTAACTTGCGGGGGGAGGGGCTACACCTCACATGACAGCGATCACTGCTCCCGATGACAGGGAGCAGTGATCTCTGTCATATCACAAGGCAGAACAAGGCAGAACGGGGAAATGCCTTGCTTACATAGGCACTTCCCCGTTCTGAGGCTCCATGACACGATCACCGGGAGACCGCTGTACGCGGTGGGTGCGCCTGCTAGCCCCGCCAATTAAAGGGGACGTACAGGTATGCCCATTTGCCCACCGCTGCCATTGTGCTGACGTATATCGGCGTGCAGCAGTCGGCAAGTGGTTAAACTAGTGAAACAATTTGTAACACCAACACTTTGCTATAGTAGGCTGCTGTGAACTTTGCTACATTTGTCAGCTTCTGTCCACCCGAGTCTCCCTTGCTAGTACAGAGGCTGCCAGTCACAAACACAGATCCATGAACACCGAGAATAATGGCTCCGTCTAGGGCAGTGGTGTCCAACCTTTTGACCTTCCTGGGCCACAATGGAAGAAGAGGAATTGTCTTGGGCCACACATAAAATACACTAACAATAAGGAAAGCTGATGAGAAGAAAAAGTTGGGCAGATCAGAAGTTCCCAAGTCCAGTAAAGAGACACTGTCAAATTTTTCTTCAGCTGCATGTGTTCACTAAGTGTAAACGCATTTTTACAAAAAATACAGAATTTTTTTTTAAATGGATGTAAACCCTCACATCAGGGGTGTTGCTAGGTGGAAAAAAGACCACTCACAATGTGAAAAATTTCATATGACAGAATACAACGTCAGAAGTGATGTAACATGTTGAATAGTTTTGTATGTATTCTTTTGTTTCTGAGCATGCGTAGTCTTGCTCTTACGATTTTATTCATATGAAAACTGTACTAACGAAACGAAAATCGGACGTTGAGTTCACATCCGACAAAAATTTTATAATCTGCACATCCAGCTTTTGTCTGATGAAAAAGCGTAATCGGCTGTCGAATGCACCGTGCTAACAATCCGAAAATCGGCAGACAGCTAGTCGTACAAATTTTTTCATCCGATTTTTGTATCGCATGTACGGGCCTTAAGAATTGATGCTGGTTTGAAGTCAAAAGGGAATCACACCAAATATTGATTTGATTTAGATTTTTCTTCTGTTTGCTCATTTTTTATTTTGTAAATTGATCCAAAATGAACAATTAAAATATACAGTATATCTTTGAAAGCATTCTGCATTTCTTTCCACCTGTCTAAAACTTTTGCACAGTACTGTATACAGTATATATATTTTTTCTTTATTTCTCTCTCTCACCTTACCAAAAATCTTGGATCTGTATTGCTGAAAATGTATGCAATTAACCCTAAGCCTAAGGAATCAAATATATTACCATTGCTCTGTAATAGTAAAGGTAGATTTAAGCCATCAAGAAAAGCACAAGTAAGGCAGGTGAACTGTGTATATAAAAAATGTGAGCACCTTGTACCTTTGCTACCCTTTATGCCATCCCTGTGGTCAGGGCCATCTTTAAGGCGGGGCAAAAGGGGCAGCTGCCCTGAGCCCTATCATTGTTGTGGGGCCCAAAGCAGCTGCCTCATACTTGCCAACTATACCAGTTTAAATTCCCTTGTCCTTAGAAGTTTTAGTCCTGTGCTCTGTCCCGATATTTCAGTGTGAAGTGCTGGTACTAATGCTGCCCAGCTCTGCCCTATTGTTGTGTACAGATCACTCACCTGCAGACCCTGTGTTTACATGTAAATAACCTGCGCTATTTACATATGAATGGCTGGGGAGCCGCCTAAAGACCCAGCCGACCAGCGGTGGCATTCATAAGTAAATAGCTGCAGCCGGTGGCATTGATATGTTAATAAAGGCAGCATTCATATGTATATCATGCCCCCCTGCAGTGAGGAGATGATATGCTGTAACCTCTGGCAACCAATCAGTGAGCAGTACTACTGTACAGTAATCTCTAGCAACCAATTAACAAGCAGAAATCATTTGCTGTCACCTCTAGCAAGTGAGCCGTAATGTGTGCTGTAACCTCTAGCAACCAGTCAGTAAGCAGTAATTATATGCTGTAACCGCTGGCAACCAATCACAATTGCTGCCTGATCTGATACAGTAAACTGAATTTGAGTCTAGCTGCTATTTATTGTATGTCTCAGAGCAGGTGGAGAATGAAATTGCATAGGGGGGGCCCAAGAAATGTTTTGCCCAGTGCCAATCAATATTAAAGACGGCCCTGCCTGTGGTTGGTTGGTGGGGATGTTGGAAAAGTTGTACATAACCAACTAGGTGACCAACTAGGCATACAGTTTTTTTTACTGACAAATACTCCTGCACACAGTTGCCATGGACATTTCCCTGCAAAAACTTTGAATAGGGGAAACTGGCAGTGGGTAGCTTGTTCATTGTATTATTGTGTCTGGCTACAGTTCAGGCCAGACCGCTACATTCTTAAAAAGAGCAAAGCATTATGTGCAAAGTGTAATAACCTATAGCAACCACTCAGAATTCATTTTGCCCAAACCAGGACAGCATAAGGTGGATTCTGACTGGTTGTTTGGTGCTTTGCTCCCACATCATTTACTGAATAAGGCTGGTAATGTCACCTTTAAATTTCAAATCACTCAAGCAGTGCTATACATCTTAATGAGACACTGCATTGTAGAAAACATGTCCTGATGACCTGCCACGCCTATCTTGCTTAAACTTTCATTGGCTGGGTGTAATACAAATTTGATAGTAATCAGTAATATTAATTAGAGGAGGACAGATATATGGAAATACCCCACCACTCCTATAATCCTGGGTTGGTAAAGCATGTACAAATACAACAATATGCCATTATTTTATGGGATTAAAATTAAGTACATGCTACCTAAAAACACGAACAGCTACAGATTTTTAGATCACCATGATAAATAAAAAAAAAAAAAAGATAAATAAAACTTCATGTAACATCTTCTGTTAGCTTAGTATGTGTGGTAAAGCTTCACTTTACAAAGAATCACATGCAAGGGGAAAAAAAAACCAAACCCAGCACTTTTGCTTGCACATGATTGGATGATGGAAGTCAGCAGAGCTCTGGAGCAACTGCACTTGCAAAAGTTCAGTCTATTTGTCTTTAGTAAATCAACCAGTGGTGGCTGGTGCTCAAAATTTTTTGGGGGGCGCAAACAAAAAATTCTGAAAAAAAAAACAATTGCAGCCTCACTGTGCCCATCAATTGCTGCCACTGTGCCATCAAACGCAGCCACTGTGCCCATCAATTGCCGCCGCCGTGCCATCAATTACCGCCACTGTGCCCATCAAACGCTGCCACTGTGCCCATCATTTGCCGCCACTGTGCCCATCAATTGCCGCCACTGTGCCCATCAATTGCCGCCACCGTGCCATCAAACGCAGCCACTGTGCCCATCAATTACCGCCACTGTGCCCATCAAACGCCACCATTGTGCCATCAAATGCAGCCACTGTGCCATCAAATGCAGCCACTGTACCATCAAATGCAGCCACTGTGCCCATTAATTGACGCCACTGTGCCCATTAATTGACGCCACTGTGCCCATCAATTGATGCCACTGTGCCCATCAATTGATGCCACTGTGCCATCAAACACAGCCATTGTGCCCATCAATTGCCGCAACTGTGCCATCAAACACAGCCACTGTGCCCATCAATTGCCACCACTTTGCCATAAAACGCAGCCACTGTGCCATCAAACGCAGCCACTGTGCCCATCAATTGCTGCCACTGCGCCATCAAACACAGCCATTGTGCCCGTCAAACGCAGTCACTGTGCCCATCAATTGCCGCAACTGTGCCATCAAACACAGCCACTGTGCCCATCAATTGCCACCACTTTGCCATAAAACGCAGCCACTGTGCCATCAAATGCAGCCACTGTGCCCATCAAACGCAGCCACTGTGCCCATCAAACGCAGCCACTGTGCCCATCAAACGCAGCCACTGTGCCCATCAAACGCATCCACTGTGCCATCAAATGCAGCCACTGTGCCCATCAAACGCAGCCACTGTGCCCATCAAACGCAGCCACTGTGCCCATCAATTGCCACCACTGTGCCCATCAAACGCAGCCACTGTGCCCATCAAACGCAGCCACTGTGCCCATCAATTGCTGCCACCGTGCCATCAAACGCAGCCACTGTGCCCATCAATTGCCACCACTGTGCCCATCAAACGCAGCCACTGTGCCCATCAAACGCAGCCACTGTGCCCATCAATTGCTGCCACCGTGCCATCAAACGCAGCCACTGTGCCCATCAATTACCGCCACTGTGCCCATCAAACGCAGCCATTGTGCCATCAAATGCAGCCACTGTGCCATCAAATGCAGCCACTGTGCCATCAAATGCAGCCACTGTGCCCATTAATTGACGCCACTGTGCCCATTAATTGACGCCACTGTGCCCATCAATTGATGCCACTGTGCCATCAAACACAGCCATTGTGCCCATCAATTGCCGCAACTGTGCCATCAAACACAGCCACTGTGCCCATCAAACGCTGCCACTGTGCCCATCATTTGCCGCCACTGTGCCCATCAATTGCCGCCACTGTGCCCATCAATTTCCGCCACCGTGCCATCAAACGCAGCCACTGTGCCCATCAATTACCGCCACTGTGCCCATCAAACGCCGCCATTGTGCCATCAAATGCAGCCACTGTGCCATCAAATGCAGCCACTGTGCCCATTAATTGACGCCACTGTGCCCATTAATTGACGCCACTGTGCCCATCAATTGATGCCACTGTGCCATCAAACACAGCCATTGTGCCCATCAATTGCCGCAACTGTGCCATCAAACACAGCCACTGTGCCCATCAATTGCCACCACTTTGCCATAAAATGCAGCCACTGTGCCATCAAACGCAGCCACTGTGCCCATCAATTGCTGCCACTGCGCCATCAAACACAGCCATTGTGCCCATCAAACGCAGTCACTGTGCCCATCAATTGCCGCAACTGTGCCATCAAACACAGCCACTGTGCCCATCAATTGCCACCACTTTGCCATAAAACGCAGCCACTGTGCCATCAAACGCAGCCACTGTGCCCATCAATTGCTGCCACTGCGCCATCAAACACAGCCATTGTGCCCATCAAACGCAGTCACTGTGCCCATCAATTGCCGCAACTGTGCCATCAAACACAGCCACTGTGCCCATCAATTGCCACCACTTTGCCATAAAACGCAGCCACTGTGCCATCAAATGCAGCCACTGTGCCCATCAATTGCTGCCACTGTGCCCATCAAACGCAGCCACTGTGCCCATCAAACGCAGCCACTGTGCCCATCAAACGCATCCACTGTGCCATCAAATGCAGCCACTGTGCCCATCAAACGCAGCCACTGTGCCCATCAAACGCAGCCACTGTGCCCATCAATTGCCACCACTGTGCCCATCAAACGCAGCCACTGTGCCCATCAAACGCAGCCACTGTGCCCATCAATTGCTGCCACCATGCCATCAAACGCAGCCACTGTGCCCATCAATTACCGCCACTGTGCCCATCAAACGCCGCCATTGTGCCATCAAATGCAGCCACTGTGCCATCAAATGCAGCCACTGTGCCATCAAATGCAACCACTGTGCCCATTAATTGACGCCACTGTGCCCATTAATTGACGCCACTGTGCCCATCAATTGATGCCACTGTGCCATCAAACACAGCCATTGTGCCCATCAATTGCCGCAACTGTGCCATCAAACACAGCCACTGTGCCCATCAATTGCCACCACTTTGCCATAAAACGCAGCTACTGTGCCATCAAACGCAGCCACTGTGCCCATCAATTGCTGCCACTGCGCCATCAAACACAGCCATTGTGCCCATCAAACGCAGTCACTGTGCCCATCAATTGCCGCAACTGTGCCATCAAACACAGCCACTGTGCCCATCAATTGCCACCACTTTGCCATAAAATGCAGCCACTGTGCCATCAAATGCAGCCACTGTGCCCATCAATTGCTGCCACTGTGCCCATCAAACGCAGCCACTGTGCCCATCAAACGCATCCACTGTGCCATCAAACGCAGCCACTGTGCCCATCAAACGCAGCCACTGTGCCCATCAATTGCCACCACTGTGCCCATCAAACGCAGCCACTGTGCCCATCAAATGCAGCCACTTTGCCATAAAACGCAGCCACTGTGCCATCAAACGCAGCCACTGTGCCCATCAAATGCTCCCACTGTGCCCATCAAATGCTGCCACTGTGACCATCAAATGCTGCCAGTGTGCCCCCCACCCGTTGTCTGCCTGGCACTCATCCTGTCTCGGTGGGGCAGCGGGTGACGGCGGCGAGTCCTGTCCTCCATGCTCCTCGTTGTCTTCTCCCGTCCTCTGCTATGATTGGACAACTAATAGGCGTCCAATCACAGCGCCTGTCATTTCAGCCAATCAGGTGATGGGTAACAGACCGGAGCACCTGATTGGCGGAGAGGCGGTTCAGTATTAGGAAAGTGAATATTCATTCGCTTTCCTAACACAGCTGAGTGAACTGCAAGCTTGGCGCTCGCTGATTACCTTTTTTAATGCCTATTAGAGCCTATGGCTCTAATCAGGTACTTAAAAAAAAAAAATACCCCCCCCGCTGTAATTCAGGCGCTCGAAAAGGTGCCGGGTGCCTGAATTATATATGAATGAATGAATAGGGGGTGGCAGCGGCAGCCATAGATAGATAGATTCATGCAATACATCAATCTTTCTATTGGTATTAGAGAAGGTGGCAGGAGAGAGGGGGCGGCACCCGTGCGCCCTTATGGACGCACTGCCACTGAATTTGAGATCAGTTTTAGATGCTTCTTACATCTGGGTTCCTTCACAGCTGCTTCACATCTGAATTTTCCTGAATTCTAAGATGTTTTAAAGTGGAAGGCCACCCTAAAATAAAAAATAGCATTGAAATTCTTTAAAAAATGTAAAAAAAAAAACATTTGAAAAAAAAAAAGTAACTTACCTGAAACCCCTGTTGCTAGGCAGTCTTCCTAATCTGCCTCTTCCCATTCCGCGGCGCTTCCTCTTCTTTGGCAAGCGGCCCCATTGCCTTCTGGAAACTGTGTGTGTCCCAGGAAACAACGGGGCCATTCACAAAGCGCCGTGCGACTCGCGCATGCGCAGTAGGAAACGGGCAGTGAAGCTGCAAGGCTCCACTGCCTGTTTCCCTTAGTAAGGATTGAGGCGCCGGCGGCCGATCCGATTGATGGATCGGCCTCGGGGGGCCGACATTGCGGGCTCGCTGGACAGGTAAGTGTCCTTATTAAAAGTCAGCAGCTACAGTGTTTGTAGCTGCTGACTTAAAAAAAAAAAAAAATTGCGGCCGGAACCCCCTTTAAGTATGGTGAGAAAAAAAGCCATTCTGGTGCAAATAAAATCCTATGTACACAAGCAATGCATAATAAAACTACTCTGGAGCTGGATCACCTGTTTGTGGCACTGTGGTCCATGGACCCATAGAGTGCAGTTCCAGTGTCCAACAGCAGGTGTCTCCCAACTGTTAGTAGGTACCAGGTATTATCCTGGGCATACTCTGTTCTTTTTTTTCCCATTTAGCCAGTGGGTAAAAAAACAAAACAAAACAGGATTTCTCTATTAAACAAACAGGGTGGATGGATGAATTCCAGAAGCTGCTCGGCGGGTCATGGGAATAACACGTCAGATGGCATAGTTTATGGTCGGACGGTATCTGATCGTCTTCGAACCTCTGACTTTCGTTCTTGATTAATGAAAACATTCTTGGCAAATGCTTTTGCTTTGGTTCGTCTTGCACCAGTCCAAGAATTTCACCTCTAGCGGCACAATATGAATGCCCCCGGCCATCCCTCTTAATCATGGCCCCAGTTCCGAAAACCAACAAAATAGAACCGGAGTCCTATTCCATTATTCCTAGCTGAAGTATTCAGGGGACCGGCCTGCTTTGAACACTCTAATTTTTTCAAAGTAAACGGTTCAGGCCCCCGGGACACTCAGTCAAGAGCATCGGAGAGGCGCAGAGAGGCAGGGGCTGGGACAGGCGGTAGCTTGCCTCGCGGCAGACCGCCAGCTTGATCCCCAATATCCAACTACGAGCTTTTTAACTGCAGCAACTTTAAGATACGCTATTGGAGATGGAAATATTTATTGATTTGATCTCCAATCATATACAGCTCATCAGTTTATACAAAAATACAAAAGGGGATATAAATAAATCAGTAAACATACTTTCATCAGCATACCTGAAAGGAAATCAACCTATTTCCATGATAGAAAACTGAAGATAACTGAAGCACTCTCCGTGCTTAACCACTTTAGCCCTGGAAGATTTTATCCCCTTCCTGACCAGAGCACTTTTACAATTTGGCACTGCGTCGCTTTAACTGACAATTGCGCAGTCATGCAATGCTGTACCCAAACTAAACTTGCGTCCTTTTTTTCCCACAAATAGAGTTTTCTTTTGGTGGTATTTGATCACCTCTGCGGTTTTCGTTTTTTGCGCTATAAACAAAAAAAGAGTGACAATTTTGAAAAAAAAAAGAAACAATATTTTTTACATTTTGCTATAATAAATATCCCCCAAATTTAAAAAAAAAAAAATTTCTTTATCAGTTTAGGCCGATATATATTCTTCTACATATTTTTGGAAAAAAAAAAAATAAATCGCAATAAGCGTATATTGATTGGTTTGCGCAAAAGTTATAGCGTCTACAAACTATGGGAAAGATTTATGGCATTTTTTATGCCATTTTTATTTATTTTTTTTTTTTTTTTTTACTGGTAATGGCGGTGATCTGCGATTTTTAGAGGTATTGCGACGGACAGATCGGACACTTTTGACACATTTTGTGGACCATTGGCATTTATACAGCTATCAGTGCTATAAAAATGCACTGATTACTGTGTAAATGTCACTGGCAGGGAAGGGGTTAACACTAGGGGGCGATCAAGGGGTTAAATGTGTGTTCCCTCAGTGTGTTCTAACCATATGGGGATAGGATTGAGTAGGAGAGAAGACATATCGCTGTTCCTACTTACTAGGAACAAACGACATGTCTCCTCTCCTCTCTCCTCTAGTGCTGTTTGAACATAGAATCATCCCATTGGGTATGTGTTGTCATGAATCTTTATCTATTTACCCGCAACCCATCCTTTTTTGTTTTCTCACCCACTTATTGATTATTTTTTTATATTTTCATTTTATTTTTTTCATTTTGCATTTCTTGCTCTTTGGGTCTTAACAGCTCTCTATTACTCACGTTCCAAATGTGATGCTCTTCTTCTGATATGTCTCCTTATATTTTTAGAATTTACACATTTGTAAAACTTTCTGAACATTGTCAATTCTCAAACCCCTGATGAAGGTATCAGAATACTGGAAACGCTCCCTATACCACCCTTAGGAGATTACATATGACATGATGATTCATATTTGTATATTTTTTGTTTTGTTTCTTTATGGAATGTATTTTTGTATCGTGTAGACGCTTTTACGCCTTTTTATTGTATACCATTAAAAATATATTATTTTTATTATAAGAGTTGGTGGTCTGTCAAAGTCTTATTGAGGGGGGATATTTTTCCTTGTTCTGTCTCCTCTCCTCTGACAGCCTAGGGATTTGAGTGCTTACACACACAAATCCCCGTTCTGGTGCGCGTGGCCGGCGGCGATCGCGACCGCCGGCCATGCGCATTGGATCCCCCGCCGTGCAGCGGGCGGGCGTGCCTCTGGCAGTGTGCATGCGCCCTCTGGTGGCCGAAAAGGGGAGGGACATACCCATATGGGATTTCGCCCAGGAGAGCCATTCTGCTGGAGTATATCTGCGTGAGGGAACCGGCTAATCATCACACTACAATTAAACAATACCAAACTACAAAAAACTGTACATTACCATTCCAGACCAAGAAACATGACCTTCAGATACATGCAACCCTTTTTCAAAGAATTTCTTCAACAAAATCTACAGGAGTGGAAAGAAAAAGAGAAAGGAATGGAGCAACACCCAGAGATCAACAGGCAGCAGAGACAGGCCTAATATTCCTCTACACCTTTATCCAGACCTCTCTCCTCCACCTATCTTTCTCAAGACCTCGAATCTTCCCAACCTCTCCGAGGGTGTCACTCACCAACACCTCAACAGGAATGATCTTTTGCCACAGGGAAACCTGACACCATGCATTCCAAGTGAAGTAGCAGACCACTAGACTGATTAGAATAAGAATGTCCAAATCAAAACCACTTTGATTCTTGAATGCCCCGTACACCCACTCCGCATAAGACATGCTTGATAGAAAAGGAATACCTAGCACTCTCCACACCCCTTTGTAGACTTCTACATTAAAAGGACACTGAAGTAAGAATTGGAAGGAAATCCCTCAAGGCCAGTGGCACATGGAAAGCAGTGCAAACAATCCTCTCACCCAAGAGCCTCTTAGGGAAGGACTTGATATCTTCCGCCATCACACGCCACTGCCTGAGCTTCTTCAGACACGGGGCAACATAGGCCGGGAGTCTGCCATGCTTGACTCTTAAGCTTTTCATTGGCCCGCTATTCTCCCAACACACCAGAAAAGGCCAACACCCCAGAAAAGGCCTAAGCCAGCTCTGAAATATGGCTACCCGCACAGGCGGTCTCTCTGCCAACATGTTACCAAAGTTATGCTTCAAGAACATTAGAGAGAAAAAAATAAAATAAAATCGGGTTGACCATACCTAGGCCACCCTCCCGCCTGGGAAGATAAGTTATGTACCGCTTGACAAGGTTCAGCCTATTTCCCCATAACAAATGGAAAAAACAGCTGCTGATCCTCGTATAGAGGGACTCCGGCAAAACACAGACACAACTGACATACAAAAGGACTGGAATCAAGTAGGTTTTGATCAAACCAACCCTTTCCCTTAAGGAGAGCCGCCACTCCTTCCAGCTTTTCGTCTTGGCATCGGCATCAGATAGTCTGCCTTCCCAATTTGCTTTACCATAATCACTAGGGCTGAATTCTATGCCTAGCATTTTTACTTTCTGCTGGGGCCTCAGGAAGATGTCCAGGAGCATAAAGCTTTTATCACCTTCACCTATACAGAAAGCTTCTCGTCACGATTTACCTTGAAACCAGATGTCTCAGAATACTGGTCCATCACTGTCACGCCCTCCTGTGCCTCACCTGTCCCAGAGATGAAAACAGAAACATCATCAGCATAGACTACAACCCTTAAAGGTGGCTCCCCAGCAATGCCCAAAGGCACCCCACACAACGGTCCATTCTCTAGCCTTCTGATGAAGGGATCGATCGTGAACGTGTATAGCAAGGGGCTCAGTGAACACCCCTGGCGCACCCCAGAACCAACCCTGAAGGGCCAATCAACCCAACCATTCACCAACATGAAGCTTTCAGCCCCTTCTTAGAAAGTCTTAAAGCGGGGGTCCACCTATCTATCGTTTTTTTTTTTTTTTTAGTTCATTCACAAACTTTTCTTCTCAGCATTACATACTCACATATTGTGTGTAATATGTCTGCCTGTGTCAGATTTCGTCGGAAATAATAACTTATATTATTCACTGCAGGCGGTTTCCATCTTCGTTGTGGGCATTTGAAGCCACAAGCATTTATTTCCTGGATGCGGTGAATACTGTGCTCCCAGCATTCACCGCTCCTTCCCGCACATGCTCAGTGGCATCCTGGGAAGCCTGAGACTAGCTTCCAGGAGACTGTGCGGAGTCTGGGAGAGGCTAGAAACACGCCTACTCCCACAGGAGGAGAACCAGGAAGTGCAAAGAAGAATAGAAAAATAAAAGGTAATTACGGCGATTTAAATTTTTTTAAACGGCAATGTCAGCATCTAGGCAAGGAAGAGAATACATACAGATATTGTTCAAAATTTGGGTGGAACCCTGCTTTAAGCCATCCAATGAGCCCACCCTCCAGACCATACTTGCCAAGGAGAAGCCAAAGGTATTCATAATTTATTCAATCAAAAGCCTCCACCTGATCCAGCGCCAGCAAATACTTTCCTCAGCCAGCAGCTCTGCACCGTTCCAGAAGCTCTCGGACAGTGCTGATGGCGGGAAAGAAGCTCATCTGTGACTGACAAGTGCCAAAAAAAAAACTTTTGCCAGAATCTTCCTATCGACATTAAGAAGGCTAATGGGGTGCCAATTCTCAATCATCGAAGGATCCTTCCCCTTTGACAGCAAGATCACAGCAGAAAACCTATAGAAGGGAGGGAGCGAACCCTCCTGCAAACAGTCATTAAAAACTTCCGCGAAAGAAAGGAGCTATGACAGACTTGAAAGCCTTGTAGAACTCAGCTGTCATTCCATCTGGCCCTGGTGTTTTCTTAATGGCCAGTAGAGTCCAGAAAGCCTGACATCCTTCCCTGATCGAGGTGCTTTTTCCCCAAAAGATCAGCAGAAGAGGACCTCGAGACCTGCAGGATCCCTTACCTGGATTTTGTGAGGGAGCCCGTACTATCCTTTAACCCGTGACCGTCTTAACTGCTGCGTCCTGTTTGCAATTTTGATAAGGGTCGGGTGAGTGATATTTCCCCCGGTCCCTTTCCAAAAGAGGCATGCCGGTCATATTGGAACTTTCTAAGAAGAAGCTTTACCGCAGAAATCACCCCAGGATCTCCGCCACTTGAAACCAGACAGTCGAGCTTGCTCCATAAGTCCTGGTAGGCAACATACTTATCAAATGATTTCTTCCTTCCTTCGACCTTGAAAAACTCAATGGTCTGCTTTTTGATAAGCTCCCACCATTCCGACCTGCTGTTGCAGAAATCCAGGATGGTTACCTGCGCCTGAAAGAAATCCTAAAACTAATATCTAACCTCCTCATCGTCCAAGAGAGCCAAATTAAGTTGCCAGATTCCTCTCCCCTTGGATGGTGCATCTGAGAATCAGAATCATGGATAGCAGAAGGTGATTGGAAAACTCCACCGCACGACACTCAGGAGCCAAGAAAGCAGAGTCCCGCTAAAAAAAAAAAAGATCTATCCTACTCTCAGAACTGGCTCACTAATAAGTGTATCCTGTGCTGTCCGGGCAACGCTTAATGTGCACATCTACCAGACCTGCATCCCTGACTGTCATATTCAAAAAGATGCTGTCATATCCCAGCCTATCTGAGGAGCCCTTCCTGTCTTTGGGCTTAATAATGAAAATCTCCTCCAAGTGCCTTTGTAAAGAGGCGCTTTCTATCCCACTTAGACTGTGGGCCATAGATATTTACTAACCGCAATTTCTGCCCCTTCACGGATATGTCTAAAACCCTACATCTTCCGGTCTCCACCTCAATGACCCGCCGGCACATTGCCATACCGGTAAAAAGCTCCGCAACTCCGTTCTAAGGCTCGGGCACAAGAGATCAGATGGAAGGACCATGTCTCCATTCCCTCTTTGCCAGGTGGATGTCAGCAAGACTATTCAGCCGGGTTTGCTGCAAAATAAAAATAACATAAATTTAATTGGCAAAAAATAAGACCGTACTTCTAGCACTCACAGATTTCAGACTGGCTACATTAATGGTTGCCACCTTTATCGGAGCAGTAACTGCCATCAAGGTAATTGAGACATGTTTCTTAGCCTTTCCATCATCTTTTTTTGAAAGGGGCCTACTTCTCTTCAGAGACCCCCCCCACCTTCCACATCCTCCATCGGGGAACAAGCATCCTCAGATTCTTCCTTGTTCCCAGACAAGGTCCCAAACTGGTTGGAAAGGGGTAGATCATCTGCCTCTCAGTGGCGTCTAAAGCTTTCATATTTAGGGGGGCATATGGGGGGACAGGGACAAAAGTAGGGGGGCAACTATAAAATGAAAATATATCTATATATATATATATATATCTATATATATAGATATCTATATATATATATATAGATATCTAGATATATATATATATATCCTGGGGCCCTTTACTACGATCCCACAACGGGCCCTTTCACATATTCTGCAGTGAGCTCCCTTCCTACTGTATTGGGGCCCCCCAGGGTGGCAGAAAACAAGAGATATATGTCACCAGCATACCAAGAAAATATAAGGGTCCAAAGCAGTGGGAGAACTGTCAGGGTTGCAAAGGTTGTCTTGCCACCGGGCCCTGGTGTTCTACCACTGTGGGGTTCCCCAGCCTCCTCTTGCTGTCCTGCCCCTGCTATTGACAGCGCTGGTCTGGCATCTCTTGGAATTTACAGGCTGGTTCTCCTGTCCTAAGGATGGGAGAAATCAGTCTGTTTTTTCAGTAACTGAGAGTTCTGGTGGAGTCCTTCCTGCAACTCACTCTTCTCCCTGCCAATGAGGATGCACGGGAAGGAGCAGATCGGGCAGCCGTGGTTGTGTGAGCGCTCGCCTTATGCAGTGTCAGCAAGCAGAGGGAGGGGGGAGGAATCACCCGCAGGAGCTGACTGGGGACACACTCCCTCTCAATAGAGACTGTGTTACTCCAGCGGCTGCCCGAGTAAGATGTGGCGCATCCGCTACGAATGCAAACAAAAAGACATTGCCTTTATGTAAAAAAATAAAATTTTTCTTTATTTTTTTTTAATTGGGGGGCACATGGTGGGGCACAGCATAATGTTGGAAGAGACAGAAGAGGCGGGAGACATAACAGGCCTACTGCCCTTCCTTCTAAATGACCAAATGGCCACCTCTCGAGTACACGCTATCAGAAAGAGACGGCTGGCAACACAATCCTACATGCCACCAGTTCCCACCCTAAATTGTTGATAAAATCAATACCCTACACTCAATACCTTCACATCCTACTTCCGGGGATGATAAATTCCAGGCGGAGGCGAATAAATTACAAATTAGACTTCTACAAAGGGGGTATTCACCTATGTGTTTAAAAAGGACTTTTAAAAGAGCAAGGGACCAAACCAGATAAAATCTGCTATTTGGTACAACCAGGAGGGAACAAAATTAGCCAGACAATACTATGTCACAACCAAGAATCATCACAACATACAATAAATAACACGAAAGGATCAGATGAAATCTGGCCATACACTAGCATATTTTATGCATTGATCCAATGCTAAATCAATTTGTTTAAAAAAAATCCTTTAATTACTGTATTTATTGGCGTATAACACTCACTTTTTCACCATGAAAATTGGGTGCAAATAGCGTGTGCGTGTTATACGCCAATACTTCAATTTTAGCTGCCTCAGAGGGGACAGGGAAGGGGGCAGGACGAGCGGCGTCAGATTGCATACAGTGAGAAACTCCTGTTTACTTGGTGGCCTCTATAATAGGAAGTCCCGTCTCCTGGGCCGCCATTGGACCACTGTTCTGTCTATCATAGGAGATTCTCACTGTATGTTATCTGTCGGCGCTTATCCCACCCCTCTCCCTGTCCCCTCTAGGCTGCAGATGGGCATCAATCAGGCTGCACTGATGGCAATGGTGAGGCTGCTGCATTGATGTGGACTTATGAGGCTGCATTGATGGCACTTGTGAGGCTGCAGACGGGCATTGATCAGGCTACATTGAAGGCAATGGTGAGGCTGCAGATGGGCACTGACCCTTATTTTGCTTCAAAGTTCCTTATTTAAAATTTAAGTTTTTTTCCTGAAACTTCCCTCTGAAAATGAATGTGCGTGTTATACGCCTGTGCGTGTTATACGCCGATAAATACGGTACTTACAGACGTACATGATCACTTAAAGACATTTTGGTTCACAGTGAATACACAGGGGACTTTAGGGGAGACCCATGTAAAAGAAATGGTACTTTCAGATGCGGTGGCTGTGCCTACTGCCAATTTATCAACATTGATAGCAACCAGATACTACCAAAAGGACAAAAAATATAGGCCCTCACATTATGCAAATTACCGAACACCTAGGTCTATTTATTGACCTGTCCCTGTGGTTGTTTTTATGTCGTCAAAACCAAATTGGAACTGCATAAGAGGGTCTATAGACATGTACACAGCATGAGAACTTGCAACCCAGATTTCCCACTGAGCAGACACATTCGGGATGTTCACCAGGGAAAATTTCCTAACATCAGATTATTAGTATTGTATCATGTCCATCCTAGTACTAGAGGCGGGGACTGGGACAAAACCCTTTTACAGAGGGAAACCAGATGGATAATGGCATTACGGGCCACTTCTCCACCAGGCCTTAACGATTTCATAAGCTACCGCCCCTTTTTAGAGGGCTTTACATCAGGAGGATGGGAAGGACTAGGTTAGAGGAGAATACATCATGACATTGTTTGAGGTTTCTTTTTTCTTGGTATCAGTGGTTCCTTTATCTCCCTGCATACCCTCTTATATATGGGATACATGTGAATCTCTGTCCCAAAAATAACATACATTATAATGTCTACTTATCCCCATGCCTTCTGAATGCTCTGTGCTTCACCTTTGTTCCATGATGTTCCCTCATTGCAACTTTATTTATTTTCTTACCCTAGATGGCACTCATGCCGCGGGGTTGTCGATGCTGCCCACTAATGGCATCAGCTTGTTCTATATAAGATATATACTGTTTTTGCCTTTTTTCAACCAGTGATCACATGGACTTATCTATACAGATTATTTCTGTTCTAATTTTGTTTTTTATTTTGTCCGATTCTCAATTCTTATGCTCTGTGCTTCTGCTCTCTGTTTGCTGCCTCTTCTGCTAGACAGAATTATGCTCACTGATCCATTTATCCTGGAGTGCATGATGTCGCCCCCCCTTTTGACATGAGGGTTGTGCTATGCGTTACATTGCCTATGGCGCCTATGGCGCGTGCGCTCTCGCGCCATGGTACAGCGCATACGTGGGTACGATGACCCACTGTGCAGGCTCGGGCGTCCAGCGCCATTACTCAAATAGATCCCTGTATCATGCAGTTCGGTGAGTGACGTTCAGACGGAGGTTTCTTTACCTAAACGGTGAGCTTTACAATGTTTTTCTATCTGAAGTCTACTTATGTCTATAGAACACTGACTAATGGTTGCTTTGGTAGTTATTTAAGTCTCTCTTTGAAATGATCACTTTTAGGAGGTCTAATGTCAAATGACTCAGAGTGTGCTACATGTAGATAAGAAGCCATACTGAGGTTTCTGATAGCTTCACTCCCCAAATCTACAGATCTTGGTAAGTACCCTTGTTTCTTTTTTCATAAAACATCTTGCACCATGTTAGATCAGATAACCTTAAAATGACATTGATATATATCTATATTCTTTATACTCTTTCTGGACACCATATATCATTTTCTATGAACACCTCTTACCTTCATTTCATTTCTTTTGCTTTTTTCTTTCTTCTCATTTTTTTTCTTTTCTTTTTTCTTGTTTTTACTATTCCACTCCCTTTTCTCTTTCTTTTTTGTTCACACAGTAGTTTGCAATTTGCTACATATGACTCCCTGTGATCACCAGGCAAATTAAATAAGCAAGCTTTCCCCTTTGACAATACTGTGATACTGGTGTCCTTGGTGGGCATCTGTTTAGACCTCCGCTGGCAGTGCTTCATTCATTTTTCCAAGTTGCATGATGGAACATTTTGCATGGTAGGTGTCACTTATAGCAACTATCATCCAATTGTCTCCCACTGTTGTCAATATCAATGTCTTGTTGCTATGAAATGTTTTTTCTATTTTTTTAGTAAGACGAAATTATGACTGCATATACTCTTACCAATACCCCTGACAAAGGTGCTTGAACCAGAAACGCGTCCGGAGACCACTTTGTACCGGAGAGTAATTTTTATGTTATGCAAATCATGTAACCTGTCATGTTTTTTTGTCTGTTCTTTTTTTTTTCTCTTCTTTTGATTTGGAAATATGTATGTTTTTGATATGTCTTTTTAAAAACACAATGATTATTTTATCTTTAAATGATCAAATGATTTTATGTATACACAATAAATATATTTTCTAATCTACTTATGTGTGGTTGTTGCCTACAAAGTCCCAACGAAGGGCGATTTTCTTTTTCTTGCTTTACTTCTAACGTCCGACCACCCCTCCCCCTCCACACCCTTCCCAGAGACCAGGTCCTCCTGCTCAGCAGCCTCCCTACCTACAGACCCCATAGGCTCCCCTACAGAGTCTCTACGATGTCGAGGGGGAAGAACTGGGGATCAACCGGAACCCCCACTTTAGTACCTGCCAACCCAGCACCCCTAGCTGCCTCAGCTAATTTGAACGTTACAGGGGGGGACAGACACTTGGGTAGGGGTAGACACAATAACAGGGGTGGTTACAACCACAGGAGGAGACACAGACACAAGAGACTCCCCCAGACTGCTGACATTAATGCACTTGAAATCTGAGGAGCTGGCACTGCAACATCAGGCACCTGTAAAGCAGAAACTCCTCTCCCATCCTCTGTGTCCATCCTAAAAAATTCCTCAACCAGGTCATCTTGGTTGTGCAAAGCCTTGGGGCACTGGCTGTAAGAATGTACTAACCTTAAGCAGAGATTACAGCAGATCCTATTACAATCTTTTGCAATGTGCCTCTTCTTCTGGCAAAGAGAGCATCTCACCTCCGAACAGGAAGAGGCAAGTTACCCCCTTTCACCACAATGATTGCACAGTTTGGGCTGTCCTGCATAGATTACCACCAGCCTGTCCTTTCCTATGAATGCAGAGGAGGGGAGGTACTTTATTACATTATCTGAAACATGCAGCTTAACTGTTGCAGTCCAACCCCCCCTGTCATCCTACACCTTTATAAGAGGGACCCATCACATCCTAGCCATACATCTATGCAGTGGTGGCCCGTCCATAGGGGGCGCCCCCCCCCCCCCCCCTCCTGTAGTCACCAAAAAAAAATGGTCCCTTTAAGAAAAAAAAATTTTTAAAAAATGTCCTTTAACTAAGTGCATTGTGTTCGGGCACCAGACACTGTGCATTATGAGAAGCACCACGTCAATTCAATCACGAGATTGCAGATGTGGCGTTTCGTGGACGGGGTTTGGAGCTGCTTTTCGGTGCAATCCATCGCGCCGAGCAGCATCGGCTTTGTTCTCAGTGTGAGAACAGTCACTTCCGGCGGGCTACAAAAAAGATGGCCACCATGAGGACTAATCCCCTTGTGTTTAGTGGAGAGGGGAGGCCTGGAACTAGCTACAGATGCGGCTTGAAGGAGTGTTGTGCTGCCCGGGACACAAATGTGAGGAGGACCCTGCTGCTCCGCTGATGGGGACACAGATGTAAGGAGGGACTCCACTGGGGACAAAGATGTAAGGAGGGGCTCCGCTGGGGACACAGATGTAAGGAGGGGCTCCGCTGGGGATACAGATGTAAGGAGGGGCTCTGCTGACGGGGCACAGATGTAAGGAGGGGCTCTGCTGACGGGGGCACAGATGTAAGGAGGGACTCCGCTGACGGGGACACAGATGTAAAGAGGGACTCCGCTGGGGGCACCTGATGTAAGGAGGGACTCCGCTGGGGGCACCTGATGTAAGGAGGGACTCCGCTGGGGGCACCTGATGTAAGGAGGGACTCCGCTGGGGGCACCTGATGTAAGGATGGACTCCGCTGGGGGCACCTGATGGCAGGCGACGTGGCAAGTGACACGCTCAGAGCTCCCACTGATTCTGCATTATGGTGAGTTGAATGATTTAATTTTATATTACAATGTAATAATAGAAATAATGCGCTTCAATCATCCTGACACCACAACAACCATGGTGCCGGGATGATTGAAGTGCTAACACCAGGTGTTTGGAGTATCTTTATCTGCTGATTGTTAAACTTGCCTGAATACACATATTTCTATTGTTGTGTAGGATCTGGGCCTGCTGTCCCTCCCTCTCTCCCTCTCTTTCCCTCCATCCCTCGTTCATCTCAGACGCTAACCACACCACCTTAGAGCCACGCCCACTATTTCACTGAAACCACGCCCATTTCCACCAAGTGGGAGGGTTCAAAAGAAGGGCGGGGTCTGGCACCCCCCCATCCTAAAACTCTACCAACCGCCACTGCTGCCATGACTGATGCAGGGATAGACTTGTTCCTCACTAAGATTGTAACCGTTTTTACCAGAGGTTGCCTAGAGACCAGCTTGGGCACCAGACCCTCCCACCTAGGTGACCCTCTCCAGTCCCTATCATATTTGAGCCAAAAAACATCAAGGCTCCCAGCACTGAAAAAAGGAGACATGATATTCTGATGAGCCCAAGGGAGAAATGAATGTAAACATGTCCTCAGCCTTAAAGCCCATCTCTAGTATGCAGTCACTGACTTCCCTCCTAATGGGGGGGGGCCCTCACCCTTCCACCTGATTTGTACCACATTTCTCCTCTTGAAGAAACCCCCTGAAGAAAACATCACCCCGGACCGAACCTCTTGCGGATGCCTTAGGCCCTAAACACCCCTTAGGGCCGCAGAATAGCTCAAAGAGGCAGGAGCATTACTTCTACTAGCAGAAATCGCCACAGCCTCACCTATAGCAGCCGCATCTATTATAGGTGTATTCACAGGGCCAGACACAGCAAGGGATACATTCACAGCAGACTAAGACTGGTCATACATTACACAATTTTCCTGTACAACTTTCCTTTAGATTTACCATATAATAGGAGATCAAACCTAAAACACTTTCAATTCATATGCAGTTAGGCAGGCCCTTGTACTACGTAGTTGAAGGTAAATCTAAAGAAAATTGAAGAAGAAAATTGTATGGTGTATGGCCAGCTTCTTCCTTCTTCACTTCAACCACTCTTGAAGTCATCCGTCCATGGTAAGCTGTAAGGGACTCACCCCTCCTAGGGCCCTTTCCCAGGTCCTTGATAGGTGGGACAGGAGGACCGATACTCGGGCCTCCAGGTGATCCTCCACCCAGGTCATTCCCAGGAACCTCCATCTCTCCTTGAATAAGCAAGCAACTTTAGTCTGTGGCTTCACAGGCCTTAACGGATCTCAGTAGACCTCTGCACAATGTGACCGCACACCAAAGGCTGCGGGCACCAGACTTGCCCTCCAATAGATCCTTGTTAAAGGATTTAAAATGTACCCATTCCAATTACAGGGCCTCGAAAGACTCCTGTATTGTTATTTTTCGTCACTACCTCCCCGAGTCGGGAGTGGGTAATTTGCATGCCTGCTGCCTTCCTTGAATGTGGTAGCCGTTTCTCATGTTCCATCTCTGGAATCAAACCCTGATTTCCCTGTTACTCGTGGTCACCATGGTAGAGGCAGAAAGTACATCGAAAGTCGATAGGCCAGACATCCGAATGTATCGTCGCCGTCACTGGGACGTGCGATTGGCCCATGGTTATCTAGAGTCACCAAAGCAGCCGGGCCCCCAGGCCTCCAGATTGGTTTTGGTCTGATAACTGGGACATTATATTCTGACAGCTGCACCTGCTGCTGTCAGAATACACTGATCAGGGGCTGGAGCCGATTGGTTGCAGCAGCTGATCGAAGACAATCAAACGATTGATTGCCCAGGCATGGCCAACCACTAAAAGAAATTCAGCTGGTCCCTGCTGAACTGGCAGAATTTCAAACTGTGTATGGCCAGCTTAAAAAGCAACTAAAAGGTAAAACTTTTTCTTTAAGTTTTGGATAGAGTGGAGAGGGATTAGAACACTTGTCAGTTGTTATTGCTGTCTGTGCCCCCATTGGGAAGGTTCACCCTCTATATTTGTCCTGTTTACCGAAAGTGAAAGTAAAAGTAAAAGAAATTCCCATATTTTGGGTTGCTACCAGAACAGGAATAGAGGTGAATCCTTTCAATGAGGACAGTAGTTCTGGGGACACCCTGAGATTCTCTCACTTTTGGAGGGATTTCTTCTCACTTCCTGTTTTGGCTATGGGACAGAAATAAAGGGAAATCTCCCTAAAGTGGGACACCGATGGCAAAACCCCCCCCCCCAAAAAAAAACCTGACAGGGGTTATAACCCTTCCTTACTCAATACAAAATAAAAAAAGTTTTGCCTTTAGTTCTATTTTAAAGCATTTGTTACCCCCCCCCAAAAAAAATGAGATCATGTTACTTTAAAGCATGTTATACAGCACAGTGCTTGTGCTGTGTAATTTGGCCCCCTGTATCACCCAAAATATCTGGTTGATCCTGCCTGGTTCTGCCCTCCCCCCCTGTAAACTGACCACGGTTTATCATGGCTGCTGAGCCCTGACAGTGGTCAGTTTACGTGCATCCATCATCCGCAGCTCTCCTCTGTCCTCCTCTCCCCCCTCCCTCCCTGCCTGTCAGCTAGTGACAGTGCCTGCCCCCTCCCATCCTGCTGCTAAAATTATTGTGTAATGTACATGCAATCCACTCTGTTAGAAAACGTCCTATGCTCCAATGTATGTTTTTTGTAAGAACTATCCCCATTTCTATCTTATTTCACAGCGCCGCTCGAAGCTCGCGTAACTCCTCGCTGCTCCCCTCCTCTCCTCCCAGCTGACGTCAGTGGGGAATTCACAGCCCCTCCCGCTGTAGCTGTCAGATTGGGAGAGGGAGCAGCGAGGAGTCACGTGAGTGCCGAGTGGCGCTCTGAAATAGGGTAGAAATGGACATATTTTTTACAAAGAACATACACTAGAGCATAGGACATTTTCTAACAGAGGGCTTTACAACCATTTTAGGACTTCATTCCCATGGCCATATCGATCCATATACCCAAGTGAAGGGCTCCTTTCACCCCCATGGTATGCACAGGTAATTTTTACAGCTGCATGCAGGTAGCCTGTTGAAATCGATGACAGACAGGTGGCTGCATGGACTTACACAGATCTCCAAGTGCATCCTGGAGTGTATATCCATGCGAGTTTGATGCATGGATAAGAATGCAATCTGTCTGTTGAATGAGGCCTAAGTCTTTACCTAATCCTGGCTACTGGGAGGGTGTTTAGCTCCTCCTCAGTTAGTTCTCAGTGCCTCGGCATGTAGGCAGGTTAAAACATATGTGCAGTTAGTTATTTAGCAGCTGGCCCAGGCTGGGGGAAGGGCAGTAGCATCGGGAGGGGGGGCTGACCGGGGCTATAGCGTTGAGTGGGCCCCCAAAAATCCCCGGGTCTCGGCATTCATAATGTGAATTATTAGCCCCGAGGGTTTACACAGAGAGTGAGGATCGATCTCCCACTTACCTTGTGTGGCCAGGTGACATACAAAGTCCAGGCTCCTGGACCCGGCTCCTATGATGGAGGTCACACTGGTCCAGTGCTGGGAAGTGTGATGTCCATCATAGGAGCCGGTGTTCTATCAGAACACCGGGTCCAGGAGGCGAACATACAAGTTACAGTGTATAGTGACATGGGACAAGTCGCTTTTCAGAAGAACTCTGCCCTTTATTATTGCACACAGTGAAAGCTCATCTCTAAGTCAGGGAGCTGACTTAATGTTTGATGTTTCACATGATCACAGTCTTTGCCTGGTCTCGGGCATTGATGAGTGTGCACGGGCAAGTGGTTTAGCGGGATGTGTTTTTAAGTTTTATTTGGAGAACTTGGATAGGTGAAGGGAATAAGTAGGATACTCCAAATTCACTATTCACAAACGAGGACAACTTCTCAATAGAACTGTGTAGAAGACTGTCAGTAGTTCAGGCTGTATAGGATGAAGCAAGTCCCTTTGAAGCAGAAGGAATTGACTAGACTTTGGTTCTTCAAGACACTAGCCAGTGTACCCTTTAGCTCACACACCCAGTATGCTGACTTTTAGGACCAAGAGGGGGATTTCAGAATCACACAGTCTCAGGCATCTGTACTCACAAGGCCCTGGCCGCAGGTCACCTTCCTCCATGATACCAGACAAAATCCATGGACATTCTCAGTCAGCTTGCAAAAGAACCACCATGGGTGGTAGCTTCAGTGTTTCAGGCCCTCAGGTTGACCACATGAGGCCGCATGGCAGCAGCCTCCTCCCCACCTGAACCCCTCTCAGAGGGAGACTGGACCACAAGCCCATTAAAATAACATAACCATCTCCTATCCATGGTAAGATGTCATCTCAAAACTAAAAACTGAATATTCAAGAAAAAACCAGGGTCTGTATGCAATGTCGGAAAACCAGGGTTAGCAGTGTGCGCTCCAACTGCGTTCCACCCGATTTACTCAGACTCGGAAGTGACGTTGTGTGCCTGGCCTCGCTTTACGTTCGTTTTGTAATGAATGTCTTTTGAAGCAGTGCCATCTTAGTGCACTCAACCAAAAGGGTTGAGTTATGTTATTTTGGTTGGTTGGTTATGTTATTTTAATTATAGTTTCTAATAAACTTAAAACTTTTTGATACTACACTATTGGAGCCCTTATCTTTTCCATATGAGGACTTTCTGCTGGGATTAACACTTTAATATACTAGCTACCTCCTAGTATTCGGCTGACACAGGATATCCTGACGGGGAATTGGAAGTATCCTGACCCGAAGAGACATCAGAGACCTCAGCTGCTGTATACTATATATGCCATTAACCCCTGCAGGGGTAGTGGTAGCTGGTGAGTGGGGGGACCTGAGAGGGGGAGCATGAAAGTCTCATGAATACCTATGCAACAGAGTACACAAGTCACCTTTTGAATGAACTTCTGTGATCTTTGGAATATTGCATATCATCGTTATTGGGACTAATTTTTCTCCTGTTTTAAATGATTCAGATCAGATGGTATCAGCTCTAGGAGTGTTTGCCTTTCAATGTGCCCAACTTAACTGATCACTGGACTGTTTTGAATCACATTCTTATTTGCTTTGTCATACATATATATATCCTTGGACTGCACTTAGATTGTTTGGATTTGTGTTTTTTTTTGGTCACACCTGTGCAGGGATAGACACGTACACATACGATTTCTGTTAAGCTATCACACATATATTATATTTTTCACTTAGTTTGGATGGAACCGTGAAGACTCCCTTGCCACATTTGCGCAGGGAGGGCCACGAATACACAGGATTTTATCTATTCACTCCACCTGTAGCACTTAGCACTTTATAAAAGGCTTACAAAAGCTTTTTCACTTTATGTTATCCTGCAGACGCCTTTACATTCTTGAATAGGAATCCATGACATCCTCTAGCTTAAACCTAAGTAAGGTAAATAGAGTTTATGTCAGAGAGATTGGTTTCATATACCTATTGATCTCAGGTAGCGCCACCCACCCCATATACTGACTCACTTTATATTCTGGACCCCCCTTTTTTGGGGGAATTCTTTTTTTGGGGAGGCAGCAACCTAGCCACTATCCTAAGCGCAGGGTACTCTACGTTTGTCAGATCCCTTAGAAATCCTGGGGAAATCTTGATAGGTAGGGCCTGTAACAGATATAACAATCTTGGCATTACGTTCATTTTGATATTAATTCTGCCAAACCACGTAAAGACTTCTTTATCCCACTGCTGCAGATCTAGTTTAATCTGTCGTGCTAATGGGGCAAAATTGAGTTTGAACACTCTGTTTAGTTTATTCGGTATTTTAGTCCCTAGGTAGCATACATGGGAATCTGTCCATCTGAAAGCAAAATAAGTAGATAGCTGGTGTTGCAGAGATGTATTCATCTCCACTCCCATCACTTCTGATTTACTATAGTTTATCTTAATATATATATATGGACATCCCTCCATATATACGTAGCTCTGATAATAGGGATGGAAGGGATATAGCTGGAGAGATTATAAAAAATAGTAAGTCGTCCGCATAAGCGTCAAGTTTATGTTCTTCTCCCTTCATTGAGATGCCCCTGATATCTGTATTGGCCCATATGGTTCTTAAAAAGGGTTCCAATGTGAGAATAAAGATAATCGGTGATAGTGGGCATCCCTGCCGCGTTCCATTACATATGGAAAAGGGTCCAGACATTGTGTCATTTATCTTGACCCTTGCTTTTGGAGAAGAATATAACCTTGTGATCCAATTCTGCATCCCATTTCTCAATCCTATGTGTTGTAACGTGGCTCTCAGGAATGTCCAGTCTACCCTATCAAATGCTTTTTCTGCATCTGTGGATATGAGCACTAAGGGTTTTTGATGATATTGAGAAACATGTATGGCACTTAAAACCCGTTGCATGTTTTCTCTACCTTCTCTGTCCAGGGTAAACCCCACTTGGTCGGCATGTATTAAGGAGGGGCTATAGGGTAATAATCTATTTGCGAGTATTTTCGTAAGAATCTTGAGATCCACTTTTAACAATAAAATTGGACGATAACTCGAACATTGAGATGGGTCTTTCCCCTCCTTAGGGATTACAGTTATGTGGGCCATTAATGTCTCCACTGGCATCATTTGCCCTTCACGTATCGAATTGAAGGCAGTCAGAAATCTCGGTGCCAATTTTTCAAAAAAAGTCTTATAATAAAGCAAGGTGTACCCGTCAGGTCCCGGGGCTTTACCTGGTTTTAATGATTTAAGGGCTTCTGAAAATGTTTCTATTGTAATTGGACCATCCATGTCCCCAGCTCCATCATCAGGCAGTCTAGGCATTCCTGAAGCCATTATATATTCCCCAGCTACCTCCCCTCCATTAAGTAACCTCGGAGAAGCTAGTTGACCCTCTATCTGATAAAGACTGGTATAATAATCTCTGAATGCCTTCGCAATTGCCTGTGATGAGATAACTAACACGTCACCCTGGATTTTAATACGTTCAATATAGTTCCGTCCTCTCGTCTCTCTGAGCGCATTAGCTAGCATCTTGCCCGGCTTGTTTCCGTACTCGTAAAATGCTCGCTTGCACCGGCTTAACTTAGCTTTTGCTTTATCCATTAATAATAGATTAACTTTCTTGCCCAAACGCGAGCGTTTCTCCTCCGTCTGTTGTGCATGCGATTTCTTATGCGCCAATTCAAGTACGCGGATCTCCCCGAGCAAAGATTCCAGCTGAGCCCCCAGAAGGCGTTTCCTATGTGCTCCTAATGATATGAGAATTCCTCTAATATAACACTTATGCGCTTCCCATATACATAGTGGGGTTACTTCTCCTGATTCATTAATTGCAAAAAAAAGATTTTAGTTCCTGGTCTATCTGTTTCTCATATTCCAGTTCTTTCAGAAGAGTCTCATTGATCTTCCAGTGCCATTCCCGAGGACCTGAGTCTCCCCATTCTACACCACAATTGGTTGGTGCGTGGTCCGATAATGTAAATGACCCTATAGAAGTCTCAAGTATACATGACAGGGCATTTTGGGAAACAAAGACATAGTCAATTCTGGTATATGTCTTATGCTTTGCTGAAAGGAAAGTGTAATCCCTGTCATGTACATAGAGAGTTCTCCAACTGTCCTTTAATTGCAGGTCTTGGAGAAGTCTCTTCGCTTTGTGCAATTTTGCATAAGATAGATGGGAGGCACCTTTTGAAACGTGTAGGATCTAATGCCATATTTAGGTCTCCTCCCAACAGCAGGATCCCCTCCTTATTTTGGTGTACTAGATTTAAATAAGTCTCAAGGGCTGATACTTGATCCTCATTCGGTAGATATAAGTTAACTAGAGTAACCTTTTGCTCACACAGAGAACCCTTTACAATAAGGAGGCGTCCTGCATCATCTGTAATTATCTTTGATTCTTTCCATGGTATCTGTTTTGACAGAATAATTGATACTCCACTTGCTTTTGAGGTCTGTGAGGCACTGTGGTACACCGTCAGGAATCTATGGTTCCCTAGTCTTGGAATTCTGTCCTTTCTGAAATGTGTCTCTTGTAGGAAAATAATGAGATTTAAGTCCCCCAAGTTCCACAAGCAATCTAGTACGTTTCTCTGGGCTATTAAACCCCATTATAAGAGGTTAAAGTTATCCTGGTCATCTTAATATTTACTTTTACTAGATCTCCAGCAAAAAAGACAGGGGAAAGAGCGGGGAGGAGGAGGCAGGAAGAGGGGGAGAAGAGAGAAAAAAAAAAGAAAAAAAAAAAAAGAAAGGAAAAAAACCCCCCGAAATATCTCAGGATCCGGCCAAAATTTCTGCGATCCTAAGGAAGATATAAACCAAGAGAAAAAGCAAGCACCCTGCAGTTTGCAGACCTGCCCGCTCGACGCTTGGTAAGAAAAGTTAAGACGCCTCAGACTTTCCTCCACTTGAAGGAGAGGCGTTTACAATGGGGACAGTAGATAAGCAGGATAGAGAACTGAGCTAAAGCATCAATCCATGTGCACCCTGTAGAAAAAAAACAAAAAAAGAGATAAACCCATCCTAAAATCCCTATATACGTACCCTCAATTTATTCTCTGTCACAATTCTTTATATATGGACACAAACCTCGGCTCGCTCATTAAACCCCCCCCTTATCCAATTTTGAACATTTCTTATGTTCGTCATATATCCATCATACAAATGACATTAAACCCCTAGTATCCTGTATATAGTAGTTCCCCACTACAGGCCATATTAGGCAGTCACATAATCATACTATAAG
Organism: Aquarana catesbeiana; assembly: GCF_042186555.1. Lineage (NCBI taxonomy): Eukaryota > Metazoa > Chordata > Amphibia > Anura > Ranidae > Aquarana > Aquarana catesbeiana. Next base: position 87,579,861 of record NC_133335.1, read on the forward strand.
GTATACAGCACAATATTCCAGAAGAAGAGAAAAAAAAAGGCCTCCAACACCAAGAAGAAGAAATATACCTTTCTCCAACCCCCCTATACCATCTACTAATCTATCAGCAGTGGAGCATAGACACGTATCTCATTTATAATGAACCCCCCCCGGTGGTCCACTTAACTATAAGTATCCTTCTATCGCTGGGGTACCAAAAAGTACCAAAGAGTATTACTCTACGGGGAAAAAAAAGGGGGGTTCCTAGCTCATTATAGGAAGACACTGTACCTGTAAACAAAGGTCTATACACAGTCGGTCCCACAATCAGTGCATTACTACTCTCTAAATTACCCCCTCCCTCATGTGAACATGTGCTATATTGTTAAACCTGTCCCACTAATAGTTCATCACAAAAAAAAAAAAATTGCAATAATTTTTGATATTGACCCAGTGCAAAGCCAACCATCTAATACCATCTAATACCATCATGCAATATTCCTATGCTGATTAATAGATGATTAATAAGTGTTATAAAAGTGTAAGATCTAGCTGGTCCTTCAACCCAGCCATAAATAAAAATAATTTATATATATGTGCATATGTGTTATGTGATCCCTCCTCTTACATCCTGCTAGGAAAGGGATAAAAAAAAAATAAATAAATAATAAAAAAAAAAAATTCCCCTTTACCTCCCCCCCCTTACCCTCCCCCCTTCCCCGTTTTAACTACTGCTTCTTATACCTTCTGCATGGCCCTGCTTAATACGATTTCCTCTCATCCCCAGTTTGTATATAGTAGGTTAGATAGTGGTCTGTACTTTTGCACATATGTTGACTGATGTTATACAGGTTGCTGTGTTTATGTTGCTTCTCACCTGTCTTGTGTGCTCAAAAAATATCGTCTTTTGCATTTAGTTTTGAGTTCAGTCTCATCTGTGCAGCTCTATATATTTGGTCACTTCTACGCTACAGGGTACCAGCATGTGGTATCCTGACACTCTACCTCTCATCCAACCCATTTTTCCATCAATAGGTGCATGGTAAATCCATTTCAATAGGATCATTTTCTTGTACAATCCAAGGATACAAACTCCTTCAAAACATATGATCTTTATTCATAGCTATGTGAGAAGAATATGTTTTAATAATAAAGATAATTTTGGAGGAGTTCATAGTGCTGGTACCCATACAGATGTAGCGCCCCACCAAAAGTTAGGCTAAATTTAGTTTTAGGCTCCACTGTACTCAGTGGATCAATTATCTTTTTCTGCTCTGGTCAGGTTTCCTTAAAGTCAGTGGTTGTCTGTTACTATCTGCTTCTGGAAGAGGTCTCCAGAAATTAAAAAAAAGGAGGGTCAGCCACTGATTTATGAATATTTTAGACCTCTGCCAATCCCTGGGAAGGGGGCACCTAGAAGGTGATCAATGTTTGAGAGACCTGGGTAGAGTGTTCTTCCTTTGATAGTAGGGTTCTTCTCCTGGGGTTGCTGCAATGGGAGTCAACTTGTGTGAGACAGGAGTAGTAGTCTGGGCCCTAGCAGGTGTTGGGTTGGGGGCCTGGAGAAGATTGTTTAAGGATTTTTGCTAGAGGGCATCATCTTGAAATCCTGGTCTGGAGAAGGATCTTTGCCTCCCTCACTGAAGAGCATCATGTGGAAGCTGGGTGGCAAACAGCTTCTATAATATTATGAGTACGTTTTGGGACTCCCAGATGTGCCTGCTGCTAGAGGGAAGTGAATGCCAGGGGTTACTGTATGAACTGGGTCTGCTCTTAGCGACCTAGAGTTATTGGCCATTCCATATTGCCTCCAGTTAAGGCTGCTATTACAGGATTTGTGCTAAGAAGTTTGTCCTCCTGTTGACTTCTGATATAGTTTTGGAGTAGCCTGAACTCTTAAATTCACTTCTGTGCAAGTTGCTGCAAAAAGGCAAGCATGCTCTGTACCAGCATGGGAGACCTGGGCATATCCTCAGCAGCCCCTCTGAAGGTGAGCACTACATATACAAGCTCTAATGTAGCCTCTGGGAGCAGGTGAAGAAATAGGCACTAAAACAGCCAATCAAAGGTAGGCTCCGATCTAGGGAGGTTCTGGGGTAGACTGCACCTCCTCCATGATTTTAGTCATGCCCCCATCCCAGGTCTCTGGGACCAGTGCATGAGCCACTGAGCCATGACCCAGTCCCTGATCTCCAGCGCAGGCCCCCTGCAATCTACTCTGCAGTGGTTGGGTGTTAGGATCGCCAGAACAGAGTATCAAAACTCCTACCAGAAGGTATTCCTATTCCTGGCCTCCGCAGTAGGGAGTTCCGGCAGAGTTGAGAGAGGGCAGGCATATGAAGAAGTGCTGCCAGGAGTCCGGCAAGTACAACCCCCATGATCATGGTTATACATGGGATCTCTCTGGCTTTCACCTGGAGATTCCAGCTAATCAATTTGATTATTAGGTCTTCAGGCTGCCAGGAGATCCTTCCAATTCAGCTGATTGTCTGACAAGAACCAAGCTATCAATCTCACTGTCATACAGCTGCTAAAATAGGAATTATATAGAAAAAAAGAGCAAGAAATTTTCGTAAAGGTGGACTGTATGGAGAGACTAAGGCAGGAGAAGGGGTGGTACCAGAGAGGATATGCAGGATAATAGAGTGTGAATGAACAACTGCAGGAAGTAAGTAAGCATGAGCCGAACACCCCCAGTTCGGTTCACACCAGAACTTGCGAACAGGCAAAAAATTTTGATGAACACGCGAACATAGTTAAAGTCTATGGGACACGAACATGAAAAATAAAAAGTGCTCATTTTAAAGGCTTATATGCAAGTTATTGCTATAAAAAGTATTTGGGGACCCGGGTCCTGCCCCAGGGGACATGTATCAATGCAAAAAAAAGTTTTAAACACAGACGTTTTTTCGGGAGCAGTGATTTTAATAATGCTTAAAGTGAAACAATAAAAATTAAATTCTCCTTTAAATATCATGCCTGGGGGTGTCCTTATTATGCCTGTAAAATGGCACATTTTTCCCCTGTTTAGAACAATACCACAGCAAAATGACATTTCTAAAAGGAAAAAAGTCATTTAAAACTGATCGTGGCAATATAGATAAAACTCATTGAAAGAAAACGGCATGGGTTCCCCTCTTTAGTCCATTTCCAGGGGTTGGTATGAATATTAAGGGGGACCAGGAACCAAATTTTTTTTTTAAAATTGCGTGGGGGTCCCCCCAAAATCAATACCAGGCTCTTCAGGTCTGGTATGGATATTAAGGGGAACCCTGTGTCAAATTAAAAAAAAAAAGGCGTAGAGGTCCCCCCAAAATCCATACCAGACCCTTATCTAAGCACGCAACCTGGCAGGCCGCAGGAAAAGAGGGGGGACGAGAGAGCGCCCCCCCTGAATCGTACCAGGCCATATGCCCTCAACATGGGGAGGGTGCTTTGGGGTCCCCAAAGCACCTTGTCCCCATCAACATGGGGACAACGGCCTCATCCCCACAACCCTTGCCCGGGGTTGTGGGGGTCTGCAGGCGGGGGGCTTATCGGAATCTGGAAGCCCCCTCTAGAGCAGTGAATCAGCACACCGCCCATGCCCCAGGACGACATCAGGTGTGACGAAATGCATAGGGAGGAGCGACTTGCTGATGTCACCGCGATACACGCAAGTCCCGGAACCACGGGTTGCAATCGAGAGCCGGCAGGCTCTGTGTTTTTGTACTGCATGAATTTGCTTTTACCAATGCAAGTGCATTTTTTTTTATCTATTAAAGTTACCGAAAGATTTTATGCTATGGAAGCTTTTATTTTCTTACGGGAACATCCGGCAAATTGTACCTGTAAGGGGTACAACATCTGGGAAGACGCTGAGACCTTGGCTGTGTACATAAAAGGCCCGGGCTGGGTAAGAAGCCAGAAGCGCATGAGATCTCCTATAATAAGAGATCAACAGGAGTTGGTAAGCGGCAGTGTGTGTGGAGGTGGAAGGCAGATCTTTCTCTCATCACTATTCCCGCGTGTATTGTGTGCGAATTCATAGCGGAGATCTACTATTAATAGAGTGGACTGTTTACAGTGTGCAATTTGATCAATTTCGTTTATGTTATTCACTTTTGAAAGGTTAAATTATTATAATTCATTGCACGGAATCACTTTATGGAAATATAGCGCAACTTGATATGGGAAATTGTTGATTGATGTGTGTATCTTGCAGGAAGTCGCAGCTGTTTTTCTATACCTATTTCAATTTTTATTATAAATCACAATTCATAACACTTATTATTTAGGACAGCGCAGTAATTTTGAAACCATTTTGAGCAAAACATCTACCTACCTGAGCTGGTATGATATAGCCACCTCTAATGTGAAAATTAACAGTGTCCAAGGGAGCTGGAAGGGTTTTCCATTCACCTTTGCTTTCAAATCCTGCACCCTGTAGTATATGATCAGTATGGATTAGTTTAGAAATAAAGCTTTTTAATGTAAATGTAGATATTTTATAACAAAATAAGAAAATACATAATTTACAAACATGCAAATTCAAATAGGCTTTTTAAATTATGCATAAGCTGGAGGAGGCTTAGAACACAGTACAAGGAGAAATTTCCCCAATGACAGCACAGCAATGTAAAAAGAAGCGACAGTGTTTCACTGCAAAAGCCACAATGTTTGACAGGTCTTATAGATTCTATATAGAGGAAAAAGTGTGACCATAATAAGTCAAGCAGGAAGAAATCTGTTGAATAAATCAGTATAGTTATGAATCTAAAACTGCTAAAACTGTATGAATTGCCACTTTTTTTGTTTTAGGTATCATAGGGTAGGCAATTATTTTCACTTTGCAGGACTTTTTTTTCACTTTCCAAGCATTTTAAGAAGTGAAGAGAAATCTCTCCAATAGAACACAAACAATAAATAAACTGATGGGGGTTTCAATCCCTATCCTATTCAACCTCAAGGAACGTTTGAAAAACATTTTAAGATCTCGAGGAACCCCTAAAATAAATTTTTCATCTACAGCTTGTGGTACATTAGTGTGATCAGTTTTAGATATAGCAATAAATATGTAGATTAAACAAACACTAATAAAATATAAGATTTTGATAGAATGGATTGATCGGTACCAGTGAAGGACATTTACAACATAATTATAAATACTGTCTTTATTACAAAAATTATTTTAAAAATCTTTACACATTTACAAATACAACCAAAGGGATTGGCTTGAATCAATATGATCAAAATGATATTTAAACAATATATCTCTATATCTACTAAGTCAGGAGGTCGATGCGCTTCACATCTTTGCTTCCTCAGGACCTCAATTCCTTTGAATGTAAATAGAGATCCTAATCAAAGAAGAACATAACTATTAATCATATTTATTCTGTCAGACTAAAGGAAAAACACCCAGAGCGTTGGCAACTCATCATAAATAGTTAAATATTGTAAGTGGGAAAGGAAGAGGGGATTTTTGCGATGCTTACAAATAATAATGGAAACCAAGGTATAAAAAAGTATAAATTTAATAGAATTATAGTTAAAAACCACACAAGGTCAAACGTTCAATAATATTTAACATTTCAAAATGGAAGTGGTCATAGATTCAAATGTTCAAATTCAGACAAGGAGATTAACGTACGTATATTAACCCGACATGTTTCGCCTAGTGGCTTCATCAGGGTATATATGAATTGCAAAGTGTCTTTGAACTGTATAGAAATCACAGGAAAAACAGAACATAATGAGTATAAAAAAGCAACAAAAATACATTATATTGTGTACAGAAACATTAATAACAATTAGTAACAGTTGCCAAGTGCTCTCCCCAAAGGAAGGGGGAACCTACCGCCTCAAAAGACTCCCGGAGGGGCCACCATCAACAAAGGACCAACCAAAGGGGGAAATGGGCCCTGCGCGGCCACAGAGGGCACGAAAATACCAGGCTGAAAAGTACAATAAAGTATATATGTATGAAAGGATCTAAACAGGTTATAGTTATATATATGAATATATATATAGAATTGCCATCAAATTCACGGGAGAGTGCCCAAAGTATACTTACTTAAAAGCAAGCAAATGCAGAGCATACGGTGGAGAGCAACTAAGATATGGGTTGAATTATATCCAGTATAGCCAAAAGAAATGAATATATCTATGATGGGATAAAGGAAAGGTGTTATGAAAGAATCAAATATAGAGAGAAGGAAAAGGAATGGACATGACAAGAAAAGAAAAAATGACGGTCACACCTGTTGAAATCAGAACCTATAGGCATTTATGAAGGGGGTGGATGGCGTTATGGAGAAGAAGTGAAAAGGGATATAATAATAATTAAGCTAAGCTTACATATTAGTATGTATAATCATATGGCCAGATAGCCAAAAATCAGCTAAAAAAAGGTGCTTCCAAATTATGGAATACACCAGGACAATTGTCTTAATAATGCTCATAGCGTACAATACGGATTTTGTCTTTTAAACCAAAATCTAGAATGTTCCCCCTCCTAAATACCAATCCTAACATCTGGGTCTTCGTCCAGCAAACCACTAAAGCAATTGAAAATTTAGATATAAGTTCTCAGCGAAATCATAATCTCTCATTTTCACAGAAACAAGCCATTAAATCACTACAGACTAATTCTGAAATAATAATTAAACCCGCTGATAAAGGGGGAAATTTGGTTCCTCCCACTACATCCAGGTGCAGGGGGTTACGATAGGGACTAAATTTGCCCCATCGTATGCCAACATGTACCTGGGGGGGTGGGAGAGGGAAATTTTTTCTCGCAATGACCTCACTGGCCTTCTTTTCAATTGCATATCTTGGTATCATTACATCGACGATGTACTAATTTTCTGGTCTGGCACTGAGGCTGAACTTGGACAGTTCTTACGGGCTATCTCCATTAATGATTTCAATATCAATTTCACAATGAATTACAGTCAAACCAAAATCAGCTTTTTAGATTTAGAAATATCCCTGGATGCTGACGGTACTATAAATTCCTCTCTCTATAGAAAGCCCTCAGCAGGGAACACAATCTTACATTCTAGGAGTTCTCATCCTGAGCCATTGCTCAGGACTATACCCTACAGAGTCAATGTCTACGAATCAAACGCAACTGTAGCAAAGATGAAGATTTCAAAAAAGCCACTAGGGGTCTATACTTGTGACTTAAAAAAGAGGATATAGTCATGTATGTTTAAAAAAAAAGCCTACAAGAGGGTACTCAAAAAGACAGAAATTCTCTAATTTCCTCCTCCAAGTGTCGGAAACAACTTGAAACAGTGATAGTTATCACCCATTACTCTAATCACTCACAGATTAGACAGATTTTTGGAAAATTTTGGCCTCTTCTATCTGCAGATCCTGTAATCAAAAAGTATGTAAAAGACTATCCAGAAATTACTTACAGACGTGTTCCATCCTTAAAGGACCATCTTGTGCATAGCCAATTTGACTACCCTTGTCAAGTTGAAACTTTGAACCCAGGAAACTTTTCCTGTGGACACTGACATTTGCTCATTTATCTTTAATGATTCAGAATTTGTTCTTCCTGATGGTCGCAACCATTCCGTCAAACATAGAGTTACATGCCATACGCCCGGGGTTGTCTACTTGGCAAAATGCTTGTGTGGGGGCTTCTATGTGGGGAAAACTAAACGACCTTTCTTCAAACGTGTTAGAGACCACATTAAACCTATTCTGAAATTCAGGATGGACACTGCCATTGGTAGACATGTGGGAATTTGATGCCAATTCTACATTTGCGCAAAGCATCGTAGCTAAACGTCGCGCAGCCGCAACAATCAGATTCAATCCAGAATCGATCAATCCCCAGGCCAATGGTATCTGGCCTGGACCTGGTAATCGCTCCTGGCAAATGAGATCCTTCCCCTGCATGTGTAAGTGTAAACACAGCAGGGGAATTGACATCATCTCTCCTCGTGAAAGTCTTTTCGTTCCAGAGAGAGGAGAGGAGACATCTCAGAGTAAGTGCACCAACACTACACTGACACCATTTCACGTAGGTACACTTGCCAACCCCCGATAACCCCCCGATCGCCCCCCCAGTTAACCTATTCACCCCCTGTCACTGTGTCACCCAGTGCAGTGTTCATATTTTATTTTGATCACTGTACTGGTGTCATTAGCGACAAAAATCAGTGTTATGCCCTGTACACACGATCGGACATTGATCAGACACTCCGACAACAAAATCCATGGATTTTTTCAGACGGATGTTGGCTCAAACTTGTTTTGCATACACACGGTTGCACAAAGTTGTCGGAAAATCCGATCGTTCTAAACGCGGTGACGTAAAACACGTACGTCAAGACTATAAACGGGGCAGTAGCCAATAGCTTTCGTCTCTTAATTTATTCTGAGCATGCGTGGCACTTTGTGCGTCGGAATTGTCCACACACGGTTTACGTAAACGGATTTTGTTGTCGGAAAATTTTATAGCCTGCTCTCAAACTTTGTGTGTCGGAAATTCCGATGGAAAAAGTCCGATGGAGCCCACACACGGTCGGAATTTCCGACAACAAGCTCCGATCACACATATTCTGTCGGAAAGTCCGACCGTGTGTACAGGGCAATAGGGTACTTAGTGTAGGCCCAGATAGGTCTAGGGTCCCCCTAACCAAGATTTAACCCCTTGATCACCCCCTGTCACCAGTGATCACTGTATTAGTGTCACGGGTGACGCTGGTTAGCTAGTTATTTTTTATAGGGTCAGGGCACCCGCCGTATATTACCCAAATAAAGGTTTAACCCCCTGATCACCCGGCAGGTGATATCAGTTAGGTTTTAATGTCAGATAGGGTCTGTGTCTCCCCAGGCAGCATCAGATTAGTGCCAGTAGCGCTAACACCCACGCACGTACCATACACCTCCCTTAGTAGTATAGTGTCTGAACGGATCGATATCTGATCTGATCAGATCTATTCTAGAGTCCCCAGCAGTTTGGGGTTCCCAAATACGCAGTGTTATCGGGATCAGACCAGATACCTGCTAGCACCTGCATTTAGACCCTCTGCCCAGCCCAGCCCACCCAAGTGCAGTATCAACTCAATAATTGAGACATGGCTTTTTCCGTTCACTGGTATCCATACACATTTTTAGTTTTTATCACAGCTTGGTTTGTTTTAATTTTTTTTACACCATTTAGTTTTTCACTTTACGCTTCACGGTGCATTCCCACACGATCATCCCACATCCATTATTGTCACCACGGCACTACCAGCACATTCACTTCTTCCACTCATGATCAAATTGGACCTAATACTCCTAATTTATTTTTATCACCCATCATACCCTTTTTATTCATTAGCATCTCATAATCCTTATATTATCAATAAATTACATACTTTAAAGTAATAGGTTTTACTAACAAGATATATACATATATACAAACAACTACCTCAGTGAGGGCTAATCAGTTATTGCCCTACGGCACTAGATACTTTTAGATACTTTTAGAATATTATTACTAAGGTTTATAACCAAGTCCTTCATATACAATGGCAGGTGCCTCGCCCCCCGGCCTCCCCCCCGTCCAAGTGTGTGGCCCCTTGTAAGTCCGATGGACTGCAGATGTGCCTGTGGGGCACGGAGGGATACGTGTGGTCTTTGGGATCTCTGGTCCTTCATGTTTTTAAACAATCTGGTTTGTGTGGTGCATCTCCACCATATCATCCACTCAATGAATCTAAATCCCCCTGAAGAAGACCAATGGGTCGAAATGCATTGGGGTATTCATGTGGATAATAATTTGATGATATGCCATTCATCTGGGGGCCCTTTTAGCCATGGTTGATGTTTTATGCTGATGTTTGTTACACGTGAAGCAGAGTCTGTATTTTATAATAAATTTGTTGTATATTCGAATTCCTTATGAACTTGATTTACTTTATTGTTACAATAATATTCAATGTATTGCTGCCTAAAAAACCCCCTGGGGAATTTTTGTTTTGTCTTTTTTGTATTATACTGGATATAATTCAACCCACATCTTAGTTGCTTTCCACCGTATGCTCTGCATTTGCTTGCTTTTTAAGTAAGTATACTTTGGGCACTCTCCCGTGAATTTGATGCCAATTCTACATATATATTCATATATATAACTATAACCTGTTTAGATCCTTTCATACATATATACTTTATTGTACTTTTCAGCCTGGTCTTTTTGTGCCATCTGTGGCCGCGCAGGGCCCATTTCCCCTTTTGGTTGGTCCTTTGTTGGTGGTGGCCCCTCCGGGAGTCTTTTGAGGCGGTAGGTTTCCCCTTCCTTTGGGAAGAGCACTTGGCAACTGTTACTAATTGTTATTAATGTGTTTCTGTGGACAATATAATGTATTTTTGTTGCGTTTTTCATACTCATTATGTTCTGTTTTTTTCTGTGATTTCTATACAGTTCAAAGACACTTTGCAATTCGTATATCCCCTGATGAAGCTACTAGGCGAAACATGTCAGGTTAACTGGTTCCGGACCAGCCGCCGCAGTTACACTGCGGCAGATTGGCCCGGTTGCGCAAAGCATCGTAGCTAAACGTCGCGCAGCCGCAACGATTAGATTCAATGCAGAATCGATCAATCCCCAGGCCAATGGTATCTGGCCTGGACCTGGTAATCGCTCCTGGCAAATGAGATCCTTCCCCTGCATGTGTAAGTGTAAACACAGCAGGGGAATTGACAACATCTCAGAGTAAGTGCACCAACACTACACTGACACCATTTCATGTAGGTACACTTGCCACCCCCCGATAACCCCCCGATCGCCCCCCCCAGTTAACCTATTCACCCCCTGTCACTGTGTCACCCAGTGCAGTGTTCATATTTTATTTTGATCACTGTACTGGTGTCATTAGCGACAAAAATCAGTGTTATGCCCTGTACACACGATTGGACATTGATCAGACACTCCGACAACAAAATCCATGGATTTTTTCAGACGGATGTTGGCTCAAACTTGTTTTGCATACACACGGTTGCACAAAGTTGTCGGAAAATCCGATCGTTCTAAACGCGGTGACGTAAAACACGTACGTCAAGACTATAAACGGGGCAGTAGCCAATAGCTTTCGTCTCTTAATTTATTCTGAGCATGCATGGCACTTTGTGCGTCGGAATTGTCCACACACGGTCGGAATTTACGCGAACGGATTTTGTTGTCGGAAAATTTTATATCCTGCTCTCAAACTTTGTGTGTCGGAAATTCCGATGGAAAAAGTCCGATGGAGCCCACACACGGTCGGAATTTCCGACAACAAGCTCCGATCACACATATTCTGTTGGAAAGTCCGACCGTGTGTACAGGGCAATAGGGTACTTAGTGTAGGCCCAGATAGGTCTAGGGTCCCCCTAACCAAGATTTAACCCCTTGATCACCCCCTGTCACCAGTGATCACTGTATTAAGTGTCACGGGTGACGTTGGTTAGCTAGTTATTTTTTATAGGGTCAGGGCACCCGCCGTATATTACCCAAATAAAGGTTTAACCCCCTGATCACCCGGCGGGTGATATCAGTTAGGTTTTAATGTCAGATAGGGTCTGTGTCTCCCCAGGCAGCATCAGATTAGTGCCAGTAGCGCTAACACCCACGCACATACCATACACCTCCCTTAGTAGTATAGTGTCTGAACGGATGGATACCTGATCTGATCAGATCTATTCTAGCGTCCCCAGCAGTTTAGGGTTCCCAAATACGCAGTGTTATCGGGATCAGACCAGATACCTGCTAGCACCTGCATTTAGACCCTCTGCCCAGCCCAGCCCACCCAAGTGCAGTATCAATCGATTACTTTCACTTACAAAACACAACAAACATAACTGCAGCGTTTGCAGAGTCAGGCCTGATCCCTGTGAACGCTAACAGTTTTTTTTGTAGCGCTTGAAGCAGTCGCTGACAGTCAGGAGTTCTTTTTCCTGCAAGTCTCACTACTGTACCAGTAAATTTAGAGACCAAAATGTCAAATCGAAGGTACAGTAGTGAAAAGGCCTACACGTTTCTGAGCATGACAGACAGTGAAGAGGAAGTCACTCATCTGTCAGATTCAGGCTCAGAATACAAACCGGTAGACAGCAACGGCACCCTGACAGATAGCTCTGACGACGGAGTTGTGGTCCCTGCCAAGGTCGGGCGTACCCGACCCCGTTCTTCTGCTGTCGTTGAGGTGCAAGATCGGCATGGGTTCTCGTATGGAGCAGAGAGCCAGTATTAGTGCCGTTCATCCTTCTAGTGAACTGGCAAGCACTAGCGGCCTAGTACATCCTGGTCGTACTTCCAGCACTGCACTTGGTGACATGGCGAGTCCCATAAGTGCAGTTCAAGCTGGTGAGGTGGCTAGCATGCTGCCACCAAGAAGAAGACAAACACAGGCCCGTCGAGCCCATAGTGCTCTTCCTGTTGCATTCGCCAATCCTAATTGGGAGCCCACCACTTCTGAAGCACCTGTATTTCCCCCATTCACTGGCCAACCCGGAATTCCGGTGGAAACAGTTGATTTTACGTCACTTGATTTTTATTCACATTTTTTCAAGGAAGATATCTATAAATCTATTGTGGACCAAAGCAATATGTATGCTGGTCAATTCATCGCCACTAATCCCCAGTTGACCCTTGCCAGAGATTGGAGACCTATTATGGTCTCCAAATTTAAGACCTTCCTGGGTCTATCCCTCCTCATGGGCATAACTAAAAAGAGTGAGTTGCGGTCATATTGGTCCACTGACCCAATGCACCATATGCCCATGTTCTCTTCCTCCATGACCAGGACACGATACAAGCAGATCTTGCGGTTCATGCACTTCAATGACCCTGAATTTGATCGGCTCTACAAGATTCGGCCCCTCATAAACCACTTCAACCAACAGTTTGCAGCCTTGTTTACTCCCGATCAAGTTGTCTGCATTGATGAGTCCCTGATTACGTTTTCTGGCCGCTTGTCTGTCAAACAGTATCTTCCCAGCAAGCGTGCCAGATATGTTGTCAAGATGTATAAGCTCTGTGACAGGGCAACAGGCTATACATATAGTTTTATGGTTTACAAGGGAAAAGATAGTCACGTAGAGCCGGAGAACTGCCCAGACTACAAAGGGAGTGCTGGTAAGATTGTGTGGGACTTGGTGTCACCCTTATTCGGAAAAGGGGTACCACTTGTACGTGGACAATCATTACACGAGCGTGCCACTTTTTAGTCACCTTTTTGATTATGGAATAGGCGCATGTGGCACCATGCCATCTAATCGCTTCCCCCAACGACTTATAGAATCCCGACTTAGACGGGGGAAGAGAGCTGCTTGAAGTGTAATAATTTGTTAGCAGTGAAGTGGAGGGATTCACAGAATGTTTTCGTTCTGTCCTCCCTTCACGCAGAAACAACAGTCCAAATTTCTGCGGCGACTGGTGTTGTGGAGAAACCCCTCTGTGTCCATGAATAGAAGCTTAATATGGGAGGGGTGGACCTCAACGACCAGTTGTTGGCGCTGTAACTAATTGCCCGTAAGGCCAGACGCTGGAACAAAAAAGTGTCTGTATACTTATTTCAATTGGCTCTGCTGAATGCTTTTGTGCTATACAAAGCTTCAGGACGGACTGGATCCTTCCTCAAATTCCAGGGAAGAGATCGTCACAGCCCTTCTGTTTCCAGACGGTGCTGTGGCCCACCTTCCCAACGCAAATGCAGTGAGCCGGCTGTATGAAAGGTATGCCCAACAAGGACCAGCGACGTACTGGTAGGTTTTGTGGTTATACCAGAATGATGCCTGCAGGTTTAGGTATCATCTTGGTATCATTCTTTTCAGCCAGCGGTCCGCTTTCATTTAAAAGCAATCCTAGCAGCTAATTAACCTCTAGACTGCTTTTACAAGCAGTGAGAGGGAACATCCCCACCCCCACCCCCACCGTCTTCCATGGTTTTCTCGGGCTCTCCTGTCCCAACAGGGAACCCGAGAATTCAGGTTCCACCAGCTGACCATAGAGCTGATCAGAGACCAGAATGGCTCCAATCATCTTTCGCATTTTATCACACCGATCTTGGTGTGGTCAGATGCTTTGAGGGCAGAGGAGAGATCTAGGGTCTAATAGACTCCAATTTTTTCAAAAAAGAGTACCTGTCACTAACTATTGATATCATAGGGGATATTTACATTCCCTGAGATAACAATAAAAATGATTAAAAAAAATGAAAGGAACAGTTTAAAAATAAAAAAGCAAAATAAATATTAATAAAAAAAAAGCACCCCTGTCCCCCCGTGCTTACATGCAAAGGCAAACGCAAGTATCAGTCTGGCATATGTATGCATCATGCATGTGAGGTATCACCACGAAGGTCAGATTGAGGGCAGTAAATTTTAGCAGTAGACCTCCTCTGTAAATCTAAAGTGGTAAAGGCTTTTAAAAATGTAGTTTGTCGCTGCTGCACGTTTGTGCACAATTTTAAAGGATATCGTGTTTGGTACTCGGCATAAGATCATCTTTTTTATTTCATCAAACATTTCAGTTCAAAAATGCCATTAAATTAGGTTTTATGGCATTTTTGAACTGTATAGTAAAGATTACTATTATTACATTTATATTTGGCGTATTGTGGCTGGCACTCAGAATATGTAGGTGTTATATAATATTGACCATGGCAGGGTCTGCCATACATTAATTGCAAGATAGACATGGTGGTTGCTGGATAACAAGAAGCGCTCCTATTACAGTGGGGGTTGCGCTCTGTTGTCTTCTATATGGGAGCTCGAGATCTGCTGGCCAAGATTGCGATATTTGCTCTATCGTGCATGCGCATACTTTCGGTTACTGTTCTGTTGGCGTTGGCGTCTGCACATGCGCTAGTGTAGCTGTGGTGAATAGGATTCATTACATGACATGCTTTAGGACATGGGGAAGCTGAACCAGGCATTCCCCTAATCACACCTGATACTATCTGCAATTAGGAAGCCACTTTGGCACCAATATCTGTTTAAATTGTGTCAGTCTGCAGAGAGGAGTTGTGGTGGAAGGTGCTATGCTGTTAGAAGCATATAGAGGTAAGTGCTGCAGACTTTTGGTTATATAGTATATTATAGGAACCTTGTCCTTTAGATGAGATGACAATATGTCCACTGTACTTCCCATAGAACCCTGGTGGATTATAAAGGAAAGAAGGATTAGAAGGCAGCTCTTTGTGGCATAGTAAAGGCAATTTTGACACACAAGTTTTGATGCAAGGTGGCTGGTAAGTGTCAAATATAACTGTGGGTTGTATTGAATAGGTCTTATAGAAAGCAATAAAGAATATTGAGGAAACGAGATTAGTGACTTATGTTGCAACCTTTATTCCCAGACACTTACCTCCCAATTTGAAATACTGCAGGATTCTTGGAACTAATCATTATTATTGCTTGCCATCTGGAATACCATTGGGGTAAATGTGTGATCCTGAGAATCTAAATGGCATTGATTTAGTATATTGTAGTCAGATTGTTTTTCCTTTTTTCTGACACCATAGGTGGTAGGCAGACGCACTAGCTATATAGCTCCCTACTTTGAGTTAAGGATGACTGTTTCCACTTTTCCACTTTTGGGATTATAATCTTAGTAAGTACATATTGTCCTTTGCTGAGGTATTGTTCTAGCACAGGTATAGTCCCCCACCATAATTTACCAACCTCTTGCTCATTTTTTCTCTGCATGGGATTATCTGGACATTTTTATATATATATATATATATATATATATATATATATATATATATATATATATATATATATATATATATATATATATATATATATATATTACACAGTATCTCATAAAAATGAGTACACCCCTCACATTTTTGTAAATATTTTATTATATCTTTTCATGTGACAACACTGAAAAAATTACACTTTGCCACAATGTAAAGTAGTGAGTGTACAGCTTGTATAACAGTGTAAATTTGCTGTCCCCCTCAAAATAACTCAACACACAGCCATTGTCTAAACCACTGGCAAGAAAAGTGAGTATACCCCTAAGTGCTAATGTCCAAATTGGGCCCAAAGTGTCAATATTTTGTGTGGCCACCATTAATTTCCAGCACTGCCTTAACCCTCTTGGGCATGGAGTTCACCAGAGCTTCACGGGTTGCCACTAGAGTCCTCTTCCACTCCTCCATGACGATACACGGAGATGGTGGATGTTAGAGACCTTGCCCTCCCTCACCTTCTGATTGAAGATGCCCCACAGATGCTCAATAGGGTTTAGGTCTGGAGACATGCTTGGCCAGTCCATCGCCTTTACCCTCAGCTTCTTTAGCAAGGCAGTGGTCATCTTGGAGGTGTGTTTGGGGTCGTTATCATGTTGGAATATTGCCCTGCGGCCCCCGTCTCCAAAGGGAGGGGATTATGCTCTGCTTCAGTATGTCACAGTACATGTGGCATTCATGGTTCCCTCAATTAACTGTAGCTCCCCAGTGCCGGCAGCACTCATGCAGCCCCAGACCATGACACTCCCACCACCATGCTTGACTGTAGGCAAGACACTCTTGTCTTTGTACTCCTCAACTGGTTGCCAATACAAACGCTTGACACCATCTGAACCAAATAAGTTTATCTTGGTCTCATCAGACCACAGGACATGGTTCCAGTAATCCATGCCCTTTGTCTGCTTGTCTTCATGAAAACTGTTTGCGGGTTTTCTTGTGCATTGTCTTTAGAAGAGGCTTCCTTCTGGGATGACAGCCATGCAGACCAATTTGATGCAGTGTGCGGCGTATGGTCTGAGCACTGACAGGCTGACCTCCCCCCACCCCTTCAACCTCTGCAGAAATGCTGGCAGCACTCATAGGTCTATTTCCCCAAAGACAACCTCTGCATATGACGCTGAGTACAGGCACTCAACTTCTTTGGTCGACCATGGCAAGTCCTGTTCTGAGTGGTACCTGTCCTGGTAAACCGGTGTATGGTCTTGGCCACTGTGCTGCAGCTCAGTTTTAGGGTCTGGGCAATCTTCTTATAGCCTAGGCCATCTTTATGTAGAGCAACAATTCTTTTTTTCAAATCTTCAGAGAGTTCTTTGCCATTAAATGCCATGTTGAACTTCCAGTGACCAGTATGAGAGCGATTACACCAAATGTTACACAACTGAGATCTTGTAACACTAACAAGTCACATGTCACCGGGGAGGAAAAATGGCTAATTGGGCCCAATTTGGACATTTTCACTTAGGGGTGTACTCACTTTTGTTGCCAGCGGTTTAAACCTTAATGGCTGTGTGTTAGGTTATTTTCAGGGCATAGCAAATTGACACTGTCATACAAGCTGTACACTCACTACTTTACATTGTAGCAAAGTGTCATTTCTTCAGTGTTGTCACATGAAAAGGTATAATAAAATTTTTACAAAAATGTGAGCAGTGTACTCACTTAGGCTCTTCTCAAATTGTATGTGATCTTTGATGCATGGGCTGGTGTAGGAAAAGATATATATATATATATATATATATATATATTGCATTTTTACCTGACAAAATTATGATATAAATATGATTAATAGTTATGTTCTTTGATTAAGATCTCTATTTACAGTTAAAGGAATTGAGGTCCTGCGGAAGCAAAGATGTGAAACGTGTTGACCTCCTGACTTAGATATAGAGATATATTGTTTAATTATCATCTTGATCATATTGATTTGAGCCATTCCCTTTGGTTTTATTTGTATATGTGTAAAGATTTTTTACATTTTTGTAATAAAGACAATATTTATAATGATGTTATAAATGTCCTTCACTGGTCCCGGTAAAGTCTGATCAAACCGTTCTACCAACATCTTCTATAATCTAGCGATGAGGTACCCACTTAGCCCATCAATTCTTATATATAATAAAATATAAAACAGAATTAAATATTAATATCTGAATGACAAAGTCACAAAAAGACATGGAATTTGAATCATGTTCTGTAAGAACAATACCTTTTCAATGGTGCCCACTGCAGACCTTACTTTGCATTAGTGACCAGTGCAAAATTCCAACTTTGCATTGGTGTTCAGAGAAAACTGTTTATGCTGTGTAATGGATAAATATGCCAGAGGTCGGTGACCTGCAAGCTGCCTAATGGAACACCTATGTAGGCCTCTGCCATCCCTTTTCTCTCACGACCCTTGCACAGGAACCCTAAGCTGTCACAGGAGGCCTTTCTTTTCCCTTCTTAACTACCTTGCTGTGCACTACCCACACTTCTCACCTCCCACACTATTCTCCCCTCTGCACAGGTTGGACAAGAGATGGGTTTCCACTGTGCAAGCACCAGTGACCACACAGGCAGGGAGGAAAGTTCACAAGGACTTTGGGCAGCGGATGGTTTCAAGACGATGGGGAATCTTGGTGTGACATCACCAAACAGCCAAAATGATTATAAGCCTATGTTTATAGTTCTGGCTCCCTGATAACATCACGCAAAAAGTCCCCTTTGTCCTGATATCAATTAGCTGCAGGGGAAAAAGTGAAAACACTGTTCGACAAATACAAATCTGCCACAATAGCAGTGGAGCCCCTTTGGATCTAGGGTTTCCACAGAACCCCAGTTGAAAAACCCAGCTTTTTATCATCTTTAAGATCTAATAGAGAGCCAGCATGCTCGACTTTTTAATTCCTTAAACACTTCTATATACATTTACTATTGGAATGCTTTTTTGTATCAGCAGAATTAATGAACATGAAGCAGGTCCAGATATTAGATGTATCCTGTGCTGAACAATGCCTTTGTCCAAATAAAGCTTTTGACTTCCATAAAGTCTTATATGTGCACTCTGTGGATTCTATGGGGATTTAAAATCTGCTGTTTCCTACTCCTACTAGGTCTTTTGAGTTAGCATACTGCTTTGAGCTGAAAATGAACAGTGTACATGATGAAAAGAACCACCAAGGATGTTCAGTGAGATACAAGGATCTAAACCTCTGTTATGCCGTGTACACATGAGCGGAATGTCTGACAGAAAAAGTCCGACGGGAGCTTTTCATCGTATATTCCGATCATGTGTATGCCCCATCGGACTTTTTACATTGAAAATGCTGACGGATCTAGAAAGAGTACATGTTCTAAATTTTTCCGACTGAACCAATTCCTATTGGGAAAACCGCTCGTCTGTATGCTGTTCTGATGTACCAAAAACGACGCACGCTCTGAAGCAAGTACGAGATGGAAGCTATTGGCTACTGGCTACTGAACTTCCGTTTTCTAGTCCCGTTGTACGTGTTGTACGTCACCGCATTCTGGATGGTCGGAATTTGGTGTGACAGTGTGTATGCAAGACAGCTTGAGCGGAATTCCGTCGGAACTCTGTCGGAAAAACCTTCAGCGTTTATTCCGACGGGAAAACCAGTCGTGTGTACAGGGCATAACATACAGAATCTAAACCCTTGTTTAGATTCTGTACAAGGGCTCTAGGATTCTATGACAGGTATGTTTGTGGAAGAAACTCAACATTGTCATAGCAATATGGAAAATGTGTCATTACAGATCTTCCAGTCTATTATCTGGTGATGTAGTGTATAAAGTTAAAGCTCACCCCGACCGGACTGTACCACATTCCAGCAGGAAAATATCCCGTCACTGTGGTTTGTCCCTGCTCCACAACTGGGGTGATCAGAAGAGCCTCTCCCCACATGAACTGGCGATCAATTGTCCATGTGTTTTGGTCATGAGGGAACCTGAGGGAGGCAAGGCAGAGGTTAATGAACCCACATCTAAACAAGCAAAACTGTAATCTGATAAGGTACTCACTCCATAAATGGGGCTCGGACCACAGTTTCCCCAGACGTGTGAGAATTATAAAACAATGTGTACATATAGGGAAGCAGCATATATCTTGCTAGTGTAGCTTTTCGTATTGCATCCACAGCTGTTTTGCTGAAAGAATAAGGTTCCTGGGACTACAATGGAGGAAACAAAAACCATTACAAAGTAGACACATAAATAGGTCAGTTTTTATCTTAGACATTATAGTGTATGTAATCTGTTATACATCTCCTGTTAAAATATTTGCTGTAAAAGCATATTGAGCAAAGATAGCAGAAGATGGGAGCAGCTTTGGCGCAACATCATATATGATGGATATGTATTTATTACTATGGATTAGACTATTGTGTAGAGCTGCAATAAACAGTAGCCATGTGTACATTTGGAAATGTATGATAAACATTTTGGAGAAAATGCTTTGATCCAGAGACATAAATGCAAATGAACAAAATAATGCAAAGCGAAATTATGCTAAACTTTAAGAGAACCTGTGCTTTCCCCATGCAGGGAAAAGCAACACATTTGGTTAACCGATGGCCTTCCCAGTCAAGAACATAGAGTAGTCATACTCCTCTTCCTTTTGCACCCTATTTGTAAGCTCCAAGTCATGACACAGGGATAATGAATATCTCCGCACCTCCATGTGATAGCACTGGGTGCCCAAGCAGCCAATAACAAAGCACCAGCACTATCATATGGGAGGCAGGTTAAGGAGGCAGATTTCTCTGGAATGTATAGTGGAGGAGGGTGGCAGTTAAATTAACCGAAAAAGAAATAAGTGCCCGTGCTATGGTGTGTACAATAAGTGATTCAATGCTTTCGATCAAACTCTTATTAAACAATGGGCTGCTGCTGACGTATAAGGTAAAGGGCCTTTAAGAATGATACAAAATGATTAAACTCAGTGCTGCCCTTAAATATACAAGTAAATTAGTGAACAATAATATATAAAGTGCCTGTGCAAACATATAAAATAGAAAAAAGTCCTATGGTGCAATACAAATAAAGTCCTTTGGTGCAAAGTAATGTGTCCACTTCTGTCTGTGAAGATAAGTGTCACTCCGTGCCACCCTCCTGGGTCCCCACTCACCAGAAATAATCTTTAAGTATGCAAGGTCTTTATCCTACAAGTATATCATATGCCAATGAAGAGAGAGATACTCATAGCGTAATATCGTTAAAATGTATTGTTTAACTGACGGTTGGCAGCACTCCAAGGTGGCGATTTGATGCCTGTATTCCTTTTCTTTGCATTTTTAAACAATACATTTTAGCAATATTACGCATCTCTCTCTTCATTGGCACATGATATACAGTCAGGTCCATAAATATTGGGACATCAACACAATTCTAATCTTTTTGGCTCTATACACCACCATAATGGATTTGAAATAAAAGGAACAAGATGTGCTTTAACTGCAGACTTTCTGCTTTAATTTGAGGGTATTTACATCCAAATCAGGTGAACGGTGTAGGAATTACAACAGTTTGTATGTGTGCCTCCCACTTTTTCAGGGACCAAAAGTAATGGGACACTTGGCTGCTCGGCTGTTCCATGGCCAGGTGTGTGTTATTCCCTCATTATCCCATTTACAAGGAGCAGATAAAAGGTCCAAAGTTAATTTCAAGTGTGCTATTTGCATTTGGAATCTGTTACTGTCAACTCTCAATATGAGATCCAAAGAGCTTTCACTATCAGTGAAGCAAGCCATCATTAGGCTGAAAAAACAAAACAAACCCATCAGAGAGATAGCACAAATATTAGGTGTGGCCAAATCAACTGTTTGGAACATCCTTAAAAAGAAAGAACACAAGGTGAGCTCAGCAAAACCAAAAGACCCGGAAGATTACGGAAAACAACTGTGGTGGATGACCGAAGAATTCTTTCCCTGGTGAAGAAAACACCCTTCACAACAGTTGGCCGGATCAAGAACACTCTCCAGGAGGTAGGTGTATGTGTGTCAAAGTCAACAATCAAGAGAAGACTTCACCAGAGTGAATACAGAGGGTTCACCACAAGATGTAAACCATTGGTGAGCCTCAAAAACAGGAAGGCCAGATTAGAGTTTGCAAAACAACATCTAAAAAAGCCTTCTGGAACAACATCCTATGGACAGATGAAACCAAGATCAACTTGTTCCAGAGTGATGGGAAGAGAAGAGTATGGAGAAGGAAAGGAACTGCTCATGATCCAAAGCATACCACCTCATCAGTGAAGCATGTTGGTGGTAGTGTCATAGCGTGGGCATGTATAGCTGCCCATGGAACTGGTTCTCTTGTATTTATTGATGATGTGACTGCTGACAAAAGCAGCAGGATGAATTCTGAAGTGTTTCGGGCAATAATATCTGCTCATATTCAGCAAAATGCTTTAGAACTCATTGGACGGCGCTTCACAGTGCAGATGGACAATGACCCGAAGTATACTGCGAAAGCAACCAACGACTTTAAGGGAAAGAAGTGGAATGTTATGCAATGGCCAAGTCAATCACCTGACCTGAATCCGATTAAGCATGCATTTCACTTGCTAAAGACAAAACTGAAGGGAAAATGCCCCAAGAACAAGCAGGAACTGAAGACAGTTGCAGTAGAGGCCAGAGAGAGCATCACCAGGGATGAAACCCAGCATCTGGATGATGTCTATGCGTTTCAGACTTCAGGCTGTAATTGGCTGCAAAGGATTTGCAACCAAATATTAAAAAGTGAAAGTTTGATGGATGATTGTTAATCTGTCCCATTACTTTTGGTCCCTTAAAAAGTGGGAGGCACATATACAAACTGTTGTAATTCCTACACCGTTCACCTGATTTGGATGTAAATACCCTCATATTAAAGCTGAAAGTCTGCAGTTAAAGCACATCTTATTTGTTTCATTTCAAATCCATTGTGGTGGTGTATAGAGCCAAAAAGATTAGAATTGTGTCGATGTCCCAATATTTATGGACCTGACTGTATATTCACTGCATAGTAAACATTTAATTCTTGAAGCAGAACTCCAGCCAAAAATAAGACAGAAATGAACAGCCTAATGAAAGACAAAATAACAAAACCAGCTTTTGCTGCAATATTCACCTTCAATCAGTCTACTGGCTAGCATCATTTGGCCTTGCCTCCTCTGAGCCCAGTTCATCCTGGACCAACCCAGCATGTAAATGGACAGTGAAATGAGAAGCAGCACAATGATGAACTCATCTCTCTGTCGCAGTTTTTTCCACCTATCAACATGCTTCCGGTCATCACATTAACTGATTAGCTCCTTATGCTGCATATTCAAACAAGGAAGACACTGATCCAGGCAAGCAGTCACTACAGTCTGAATGCGCTGGGTGCAAGCCACGGCCCGCCACCAATGATCTATAGGAAGAACGGCTGCACACCACACGAATGTTCCAATGATTTTATTAAAAAAAAATAGCAATAAACAGCCAACAACGAGAGTGTTTGAACCCAGGAGGTGACGCGGGCATTTCACACTGACCTCAGTGCTTCTTCAAAAGGTTTTGAAGAAGCACTGAGGTCAGTGTGAAATGCCCGCGTCACCTCCTGGGTTCAAACACTCTCTTTGTTGGCTGTTTATTGCTATTTTTTGGAATAACATTGTTGGAACATTCCTGTGGTATGCAGCCGTTCTTTTCTTTCATATGCTGCAACTTCCTCTCACACTCCAGCCTTGTATATCTGACTAGAGTTGAGCTTTAACTTTTTTCCAACAAATACTCTGTCAGTAGGGATGAGCCGAACACCCCCCGGTTCGGTTCGCACCAGAACCCGCGAACGGACCGAAAGTTCGCACGAACGTTAGAACCCCATTGACGTCTATGGGACTCGAACGTTCGAAATCAAAAGTGCTCATTTTAAAGGCTAATTTGCATGGTATTGTCCTAAAAAGGGTTTGGGGACCCGGGTCCTACCCCAGGGGACATGTATCAATGCAAAAAAAACTTTTAAAAACGGCCGTTTTTTCGGGAGCAGTGATTTTAATGATGCTTAAAGTAAAAAAAAAAAAGTGAAATATTCCTTTAAATATCGTACCTGGGGGGTGTCTATAGTATGCCTGTAAAGTGACGCGTGTTTCCCATGTTTAGAACAGTCCCTGCACCAAATGTCATTTTTAAAGGAAAAAATCTCATTTAAAACTGCTTGCGGGTTTAATGTCATGTCGGGTCATGGCAATATGGATGAAAATCAGTGAGACAAACGGCATGGGTACCCCCCAGTCCATTACCAGTCCCTTTGGGTCTTGTATGGATATTAAGGGGAACCCCGCACCCAAATTAAAATAAGGAAAGGTGTGGGGCCACCAGGCCCTATATACTCTGAACAGCAGTATACAGGCGGTGCAAACAAGACAGGGACTGTAGGTTTGTTGTTAAGTAGAATCTGTTTGTAATTTTGAACATTTTTAACGTGTTTAGCTCCAGCCAAAAAATCTTTTCTAAGCTTTTTGGAAAACATAGGGAAGGGTTATCACCCCTGTGACATTTGTTTTGCTGTCTTTCCTCCTCTTCAGAAGATTTCACCTCACTTTTTTGTCCCAATGAAAAATGTTTTTTGAAAATTTGGGTTTTTTTGTGGAACAAGGATTGGAAAGCATCAGTGGAAAGGAGAACTTGTTTTCCCATATTAACTCTTACAGGAGAGAATTTCCCTTCCTAGGGGTAGATTTCATCTCACTTCCTGTTGTCTCCTTCCGTTTGCAAGTAGGAGTCGTTTGTAAGTTAGATGTTTGAAAGTAGGGTCCTGCCCTATATACTCAGCAGAAATTTGGGCCTTAGGTGTTGCTGTGGCCACAACACTGTAAGCCCTCACAGGGCCCTGCTGTGAAATATTAGATCAAGAATTGTAATTACATGCCCCTGTTGAACAGGAGCTGAAAAATTAGGCCTTAGGCACTGGTGCTGGTGCCACAACACTGCAACCCCTCACAGACACTCTAGTTGGAACGCAGGAACGAGCCCTGCTGCAAATTATTGCTTCAAAAATTGTAATTACACGCCCCTGTTAGACAGGGGCAGAAAAATTGGGCCTTAGGCACTGGTGCTGGTGCCACAACACTGCAACCCCTCACAGACACTCTAGTTGGAACGCAGGAACGAGCCCTGCTGCAAATTATTGCTTCAAAAATTGTAATTACACGCCCCTGTTAGACAGGGGCAGAAAAATTGGGCCTTAGGCACTGGTGCTGGTGCCACAACACTGCAACCCCTCACAGACACTCTAGTTGGAACGCAGGAACGAGCCCTGCTGCAAAGTATTGCATCAAAAATTGTAATTACACGCCCCTGTTAGACAGGGGCAGAAAAATTGGGCCTTAGGCACTGGTGCTGGTGCCACAACACTGCAACAAGCTATCAGCGTGATGATTGAGGAGGAAGAGGATAATTACTCAGGGATAGTCACTCAGCATCAGCATAGGCAGTCTTTGAAGGGATCTGAGATTTCAAAAAAAATTATTCGGTTACATCAGCATCAGGTGCTTGGTAGCTGGTGGTGATCCAAGACTCATTCATTTTTATGAAGGTCAGCCGATCGACCGAGTCGGTGGACAGACGCACCCTGTGATCGGTTACCACGCCTCCAGCAGCACTGAATGTGCGTTCCGAAAGAACGCTGGATGCAGGACAGGCCAGTAGCTCAATTGCATACTGTGCAAGCTCTGGCCAGTGATCCATCCTCAAGACCCAGTAACCCAGAGGATTTTCGGTGGGAAAGGTGTCCAAGTCTGATCTTGCCCCTAGGTATTCCTGCACCATGTAAAACAGACGCTGGCGATGGTTGCTGGAACCGATCATACCTTGGGGCTGCGGACCAAAAAATTGTCTGAACGCATCGGTCAGACGGCCACCTTCTCCACCGCTCCTTCTTTGACTGACCGAAGCCTCAGCAACACATTGTCCAGAAACAGGAGTTTGTAACCTCCCAGTCTCTGGGAACGCGTTGCACAGACCTTTCTGCAAGGCCTCCCGAAGATGTTTCATCCTCTGCTCCCTCTGCGATGGCAAGATAAGGTCCGCAACCTTACCCTTGTAACGTGGATCAAGGAGGGTTGCCAGCCAGTATTGGTCCTTCTCCTTGATACCACGAATACGAGGATCCTTACGCAGGCTTTGCAGGATCAGGGAGGCCATGCAGCGTAGGTTTGCTGAGGCATTCGGTCCGGAGTCCTCTGGGTCACTAAGAACGACATGGTCCGCAGCCACCTCCTCCCAGCCACGTACAAGTCCATGTGTTTCTTGGGACTGATCCCTTAAAGACTGCTGCTGATGCTGAGTGCCAGGCTCCACCTCCATACTGACACAATCTTCCTCCTCCTCCTCTTCCTCCTCGTCCTCTTCCTGTGTGATCGGCGGGCACGCAGGAACACTGTCTGGATAAAGGGGGCCTTGAGAGCTAAGGAAGTCCTCCTCTTCCTGCCTCTGTTCTGCCTCAAGTGCCCTGTCCATTATTCCACGCAGCGTGTGCTCCAACAGGTGGACAAGGGGGACAGTGTCACTGATGCATGCACTGTCACTGCTCACCATCCTCGTGGCCTCCTCGAATGGTGACAGGACAGTGCATGCATCCCTGATCATGGCCCACTGGCGTGGGGAAAAAAAACCAAGCTCCCCTGACCCTGTCCTGGTGCCATAGTCGCACAGGTACTCATTTATGGCCCTCTGCTGCGTGTGCAGCCGCTGCAGCATGGCCAACGTTGAGTTCCACCTGGTGGGCATGTCACAGATTAGGCGGTTCTTGGGCAGGTTAAACTCCTTTTGGAGGTCCGTCAGCCGAGCACTGGCATTATATGACCGGCGGAAATGCACACAGACTTTCCTGGCCTGCCTCAGGACATCCTGTAAGCCCGGGTACCTGCCCAAGAACCGCTGCACCACCAAGTTAAGGACGTGAGCCAAACAGGGCACATGGGTCATTTGTCCCTGTCGGAGGGCAGAGAGGAGGTTGGTGCCATTGTCGCAAACCACCATTCCTGCCTTAAGTTGGCGTGGCGTCAACCACCTCTGAACCTGCCCCTGCAGAGCTGACAGAACCTCTGCCCCAGTGTGGCTCCTGTCCCCCAAGCACACCAGCTCAAGCACCGCATGGCATCTTTTGGCCTGCGTACTTGCGTAGCCCCTTGAACGCCTACGGAGCACCGCTGGTTCCGAGGAAGAGGCCATGGAGGAAGAAGAAGAGGAGGGGGTGGAGGAGAGAGGTGTGTCACAATCAGCATTTTGGAGGCGTGGTGGCGGAACAACCTCCAACACTACTGCACCTTGTCCTGCATCCTTCCCAGCTGCCAGCAGAGTCACCCAATGCGCCGTGAAACTTAGGTAACGTCCCTGTCCATGCCTGCTGGACCATGAGTCAGCGGTAATATGCACCTTACCGCTGACCGCCCTGTCCAGCGAGGCATGGACATTGCCTTCCACATGCCGGTAGAGAGCCGGAATCGCCTTCCGTGAGAAAAAGTGGCGTTTGGGTACCTGCCACTGAGGAACCGCACATTCCACAAACTCACGGAAGGGGGCAGAGTCTACCAACTGAAAAGGCAGCAGTTGAAGTGCTAGCAATTTTGCCAAGCTAGCATTCAACCGCTGGGCATGTGGATGGCTGGGAGCAAACTTCTTTCGGCGGTGCAGCAGCTGGGGCAGGGAAATTTGCCTGGTACAATCTGACGTCGGTGTACCAAAAGCAGATTGCCCACAAGTACTTGGCTGTGACACACCTAATTCTACACCTTCATTCCTCTCACTGCAGGTCTCAGAGAGGACTGAAGGTCTAGTGGGGTTGGAAATCTCAGCTGATGAGGAGCAAGGAGAGATCCTCTTTGTTCTTTGGTGTGGGTCTTTTAGATACGCTTGCCAACGAACTGCATGGCAGGTCAACATATGTCTGGTCAAGCATGTGGTACCCAAGCGGGAGATATTTTGGCCACGCGAGATACGCTTGAGACATATGTTGCAAATAGCAGCGGTGCGATCTGATGCACTCGTCTCAAAAAAGGCCCACACCAAAGAACTTTTTGAATAACGCGCAGAGACTGCAGCGCCCTGCACATGTGGAGCTTTGGGGTGTGATGCAGTCAATGTGCTGCCCTTAGGCTGGCCCCTGGAGGGCATCCTGCCTCGTTGGTGATGTGCTGCCGCCTCCTCCTCCTCCTCCTCCTCCTCCTCCTCCTCCTCCTCTCTCCTATCAGGCACCCACGTTGAGTCAGTGACCTCATCATCCCCTCCCTCCTCATCACTGGAGCAAACCTGGCAGTATGCTGCAGCAGGGGGAGCATGACTGCCAGATTGCTGTCCTTCTTGGGCACCCCCTCTGTCCGCGCTCATGTTACTGCCTTCATCGAGCTCAGTATCGTCATCAGAGCCTTCCAAACGCTGGGCATCCTCCTGGAGCATGTACCCAACACTGTGGTCAAACAGTTCGAGGGAATCCTCATGAGGACATGGTGGAGCTAGGGAAGGAGTCACTGATGACATTGAGCTGAGGGAAGAGGCCGCTGCTTTGCCAGACAAAGCACCCTGGGCATGGGTGAGAGAGGATGAGGAGGATGAGGACGGCTTGGTCATCCACTCGACCAAGTCTTCCGCATGTTGCGGCTCAACATGGCCAGCTGCCGAAAAAAAGGCCAAGCGTGTCCCATGGCCACGTGCTGATGAGGATGCACCGTCTCCACGACCAGCACTAGACACAGAGCCTGCTTGCCCTCTCTTATTGGCTTGTGACTGTCTGCCTCTCCTTCTTGGCCTTCCAGACATACTAATGGCCTGTAGCTGCACTAAGCTGGGATAGAACACCTGTAATTTTCTTCAAGTAGCTTTATATACTGTAACCAGACAAGCCTGCCTGTCAGTAGGAAGATAAGAGGAACGGATCTAGCTGAACACTGTGAGCAGGACGCACTGTACTAAATGTAAATAGTCTAGCTGCCTGACCGTGGTACTAATAGGATCAAATAGAACACCTGTAATTTTCTTCAGGTAGCTTTATATACTGTAACCAGACAAGCCTGCCTGTCATTAGGAAGATAACAGGAACGGATCTAGCTGTACACTGTGAGCAGGACGCACTGTACTAAATGTAAATAGTCTAGCTGCCTGACCGTGGTACTAATAGGATCAAATAGAACACCTGTAATTTTCTTCAGGTAGCTTTATATACTGTAACCAGACAAGCCTGCCTGTCAGTAGGAAGATAACAGGAACGGATCTAGCTGTACACTGTGAGCAGGACGCACTGTACTAAATGTAAATAGTCTAGCTGCCTGACCGTGGTACTAATAGGATCAAATAGAACACCTGTAATTTTCTTCAGGTAGCTTTATATACTGTAACCAGACAAGCCTGCCTGTCAGTAGGAAGATAACAGGAACGGATCTAGCTGTACACTGTGAGCAGGACGCACTGTACTAAATGTAAATAGTCTAGCTGCCTGACCGTGGTACTAATAGGATCAAATAGAACACCTGTAATTTTCTTCAGGTAGCTTTATATACTGTAACCAGACAAGCCTGCCTGTCAGTAGGAAGATAACAGGAACGGATCTAGCTGAACACTGTGAGCAGGACGCACTGTACTAAATGTAAATAGTCTAGCTGCCTGACCGTGGTACTAATAGGATCAAATAGAACACCTGTAATTTTCTTCAGGTAGCTTTATATACTGTAACCAGACAAGCCTGCCGGTCAGTAGGAATTTAACAGGAACGGATCTAGCTGAACACTGTGAGCAGGACGCACTGCATTAAATGTAAATAGTCTAGATAGAAGATAACAGGAACAGATCTAGCTAAACTGAATACAGTGTATATATATATATGCAACACCTGGGATGCATATATATACACAATACACTGTAAGTGCAGCTAACTGACTGACTGTTCTGCCTAATCTATCTAACTCAAATCAAATGACACTGTCTCTCTCTCTCTCTATCTCTCAGCACACCGGAACACACACTACACAGGGCCGCCGTGCAGGCGGCCTTATATAGTGTGGGGTGTGTACTAAATCCCCTGAGCCATAATTGGCCAAAGCCACCCTGGCTTTGGCCAATTACAGCTCTCTCTACTGACAGCGCTGTGATTGGCCAAGCATGCGGGTCATAGTGCATGCTTGGCCAATCATCAGCCAGCAATGCACTGCGATGCCGCAGTGAATTATGGGCCGTGACGCGCCACACGAATTTAGCGCGAACGGCCCATAACGTTCGCAATTCGGCGAACGATCGAACAGCCGATGTTCGAGTCGAACATGGGTTCGACTCGAACACGAAGCTCATCCCTATCTGTCAGGATCACTTAGTGCTCCTCCTGTTCCTCATTCCAGCACACGAGTGTTGGCTGTTGCTTTTCCCCTGTCTGTGTTCACCTGCAGGTGATTGATCTGATCAGTCACGTGATATAAGCAAACCGAGCTAAACCTGCACCTATATTGTGGTAGACGTGACATTCATGACACTATCCTGTATTTCTCGTTAGCTATGGTATAGTTGTTGAAACCTGTGAAAAAGCCAATCATTTGGTTTTGGAAATGCACTGATGACAACCTTGTTCTGTTTCTCACCTTCGCATCTTTAGTGTTGTGATTTCTCATGAATGGATAAAAAGCTCCAACTTGGCTCCAGCGTACACATAGCTCCTCTGAGGCATCCCCGACAAATCCACAGAGGTCTGCCCCCACTAGAGGGATCCCATAGATATTACACAGTACGATAGCTGACATAAAAATAAAAAAACAAGGCTGATAGTAAGATTGCTAGTATACAAAATGAACATCATGGATCCTACAGTAATCAAAGCTAATTTACCCGGTATTGTGTAGTAAAGCTGCTCCCATGTGCTTTCTACATCTCCTGTCCAGTGTCCCGCATATCGCCCAAGAGTGGGGAAATTGGATCGAGAAATCACAAAAGGACGTTTGTTACGGATTTTCACCAATGCACTGTTATAAAATATAGAAAATATTTCATTCTCTTTTTTTTTTTTTTTTACTAACACATTTTTTGATGATGATAATCACGGAGCAGAAACATGTGCTGATAAAAAATCTGAGCAGTAAAAAGAAGGATCACTTACTGATTTGTTATCTAACATATACATTTAAATTCTAAACGAAAAAGGTTTTTGGTTTACTAGAGGGCTTTGGGACTCAACATGTGGTCTGAAGGCAATATGTGGTCTTTTGGTACATTTTGGAAGTTGTTGAGGCCCCCTATACCTCGTAAGTTGACAACCATTGCTATAGGACTGGGGTACTGAATTTTAGTTTGTGGAGGTCTGGTCAGAAAAATGTTCTTCCAGCAGATGTCCAAACACTTGAGACAAGGCAATGGCAACAGGGTAACAATAAGGGGAGGGACCCAGTAACAAAGAAGTCACACAGTCTTATAAGCAAAA
This sequence comes from Aquarana catesbeiana, assembly GCF_042186555.1. Taxonomy (NCBI): domain Eukaryota; kingdom Metazoa; phylum Chordata; class Amphibia; order Anura; family Ranidae; genus Aquarana; species Aquarana catesbeiana. The sequence goes on from NC_133335.1 coordinate 87,610,979, forward strand.
TGACCTGTTGAAGCACAAACATAAGTGTAGTTCATTTTTATAAATGAAAAAAGAAAGACATATCCCGGCAAATTACAGCAATAAGAGAAATATTTCGAAGAGATGGGTGGCATTACTTACAGGGCATGCAAGTAACACATTAGTGCAAAGGAATATCTTGAAGGACCTGCTACTCCAGAAGAGAGAGAACACTCCACAACCTCTATTCCCCCTATAATGACACTCAGCCCATCCAAAGCGTTCCAGCATTTCAATATATGTTTTGCATTCCCATATTTTTATTGTGAGAATATAAAATTAATTTTTTACTGTTAGGACAAGGAAGTTTTTAGAAGAATGTACTGGGCTTTGGTCTTAAAAAGATTGAGAGCCAATGTTCTAGGGCAGTATTGGACTCATAATACAAGCTAGTCACCTGTCACCTACACAGTCCACAGGCAAGCTGAGATCCTGATTGGATAAAAGAGATATGTACGATCTCTGATCTATATGTGATGAAATGCCCCAGAAATTCACCACATACATGACCTGTACAGATTAATTATGTGGGGGTCTTGTGAGCCAAAGATGGACTGATGCCTCTGTGAGGTGAAACAAATATAGATAAGCTGCAAACGCTAACCACGTTTCATTGCGTGCATAAACCAAAAAATATAAATAAACGTGCCTGCGCTGAAAAAACAGATATATCCCAATAGTTGGGAGGTGCATATATAGTGTTAAACTATACTACAAAATTTCAATATAAAAAAAAAAAAAACAGATGGTAATATATAAATTATAGAATGAATACAATCCTTATATAAAAGTATCCCATAAAGTGCAACATGCAAAAAAACAATATATATATGTGGTTATAAATATAAGATCAAAGTGCAAAATCAAGTGTCCACATTTAAAAAGTTCAATTCATTGATATCAACACATAAAGTGCAAGTAAGTGGTGTCCACAAGAAACAGTGTTCCTCATGCTCCTCCTTAATGGTGTTCACAATCCAGCATGCTTCAGTGCTCTCCTGTGACCCCCCACTTGTGCTTACGCTCACCTCTGAGCGTGTGACACGGTAATTAAACGGTGTCTAAACACGCATTGGAGCCACCCCTTGAGCTCATACAGGGTATGCTGGTATAAACTCCACCACTCACAGATGTCATCAGATAGTCTCACATACAAGAAAGAAAGAGCTCCATAGTGTGATACAGTAGGGATTTATTTAAAATATATTAAAACTTCCCTCCAGAAGGGTACTCACAATATGTAGGTGCGTGAGTGCACCAATCTTTCCAGAGAGTGTTTGTATAAAACAAGCGTTTGTATGGCGTGCGGTGTGTCGTTCCTCATCTACCTCTGTTGCTGACAGCTCCGTCCTACCCCTCCCACAGGGATCACGTGCCTTCTTCTGGGGGATCTAATTGGACGGATGCTCTGTGTGTGTGTTTATATGCTGTCGGTGGCCATTTTGCCTAGGACCGCTGACAGCTCTAGTAATAGGCTACATCGATATAAGAATATCCTGTCGGCGGCCATTTTGCCTAGGACCGCCGACATGTCTAGTGTTAGGCTACAACCGCACACGGCGGCCATTTTGCCTAGGACCGTCATCTCCTATAATCATAGGCTACATCACCATGCTCCTTTATTAAACAGCTGTGATAACTACAAGAAAAATTATAACGAAAACTAGCAGTGATAATTACCATTAATCACTGTCATTATTATGTATATGTTACCTAATTAATAATCCAGGACGGAGCTGCACACTTCAGATGACGCCACACCGCACCTCATAGATCATTAAATCATATGCAGAAATAAAAAAAAAATGTTTTATATACTTCAATAAGCCGCCAAGAAAACAGTGAACATAAATAATATTAAATTAGAATAAAAACCGGATCCCAGCATACAATCCCAATTTTAATGCATACTTAATTAATACTCAATATGGAGTCACATACCGAGTGTTAAAACGAGGAATCTAAATCCTATATTATTTAATTAAAAACAAAATATTGTCCTCATCTACCAGAGGGGCTACTTGTAATAGAATATACCTATCAATAGTAATGTAAAAATATAAAAAAAACGCCTAATATTAATCTATAGAATGTTAAAATTAATTAAAACAGTATGAACCTAATTAAGGTGCCCAGAGTGGGTCTTCATCACAATAGTAAGACAGAGAGGACTATGGTGTATGGTGTATCAAAAAGGATAATATACATATCCTGGCGGAACTAGTAATTCCTCCATCACCATGATTTCACAGTCCAAATCTATACATATTGTAATCTAAATTCACATAGCCATGCCGAATAATCCAATAATACATGATGAGATATACCAACCTATTCCTATACCATCTGTAATACTGGTATATATATGGGGTATAATGGGGTATATTAAAAATTACTAAGAAAATCACAAGACATATATATGGGGTATAATGGGGTATATTAAAAATTACTGAGAAAATTACAGGACATATATATGGGTTATAATGGGGTATGTATTCATTTTGACTTGTAATTTTCTCAGTCTGTCTTACTATTGTGATGAAGACCCACTCTGGGCACTTTAATTAGGTTCATGCTGCTTTAATTAATTTTAATATTCTATAGATTAATATTAGGCGTTTTTTTTATATTTTTACATTACTATTGATAGGTATATTCTATTACAAGTAGCCCCTCTGGTAGATGAGGACAATATTTTGTTTTTAATTAAATAATATAGGATTTAGATTCCTCGTTTTAACACTCGGTATGTGACTCCATATTGAGTATTAATTAAGTATGCATTAAAATTGGGATTGTATGCTGGGATCCGGTTTTTACTCTAATTTAATATTATTTATGTTCACTGTTTTCTTGGCGGCTTATTGAAGTATATAAAAATTTTTTTTTTTATTTCTGCATATGATTTAATGATCTATGAGGTGCGGTGTGGCGTCATCTGAAGTGTGCAGCTCTGTCCTGGATTATTAATTAGGTAACATATACATAATAATGACAGTGATTAATGGTAATTATCACTGCTAGTTTTCGTTATAATTTTTCTTGTAGTTATCACAGCTGTTTAATAAAGGAGCATGGTGATGTAGCCTATGATTATAGGAGATGACGGTCCTAGGCAAAATGGCCGCCGTGTGCGGTTGTAGCCTAACACTAGAGATGTCGGCGGTCCTAGGCAAAATGGCCGCCGACAGGATATACTTATATCGATGTAGCCCATTACTAGAGCTGTCAGCGGTCCTAGGCAAAATAGCCACCGACAGCATATAAACACACACACAGAGCATCCGTCCAATTAGATCCCCCATAGGAAGGCACGTGATCCCTGTGCCGAATACGCGTCGGGGAGGGGTAGGACGGAGCTGTCAGCAACAGAGGTAGATGAGGAACGACACACCGCACGCCATACAAACGCTTGTTTTATACAAACACTCTCTGGAAAGATTGGTGCACTCACGCACCTACATATTGTGAGTACCCTTCTGGAGGGAAGTTTTAATATATTTTAAATAAATCCCTACTGTATCACACTATGGAGCTTTTTCTTTCTTGTATGTGAGACTATCTGATGACATCTGAGAGTGGTGGAGTTTATACCAGCATACCCTGTATGAGCCCAAGGGGTGGCTCCAATGCGTGTTTAGACACCGTTTAATTACCGTGTCACACGCTCAGAGGTGAGCGCAAGCACAAGTGGGGGGGTCACAGGAGAGCACTGAAGCATGCTGGATTGTGAACACCATTAAGGAGGAGCATGAGGAACACTGTTTTTTGTGGACACCACTTACTTGCACTCTTTGTGTTGATATCAATGAATTTAACTTTTTAAATGTGGACACTTGATTTTGCACTTTGATCTTATATTTATAACCACATATGTATATTGTTTTTTTGCATGTTGCACTTTATGGGATACTTTTATATAAGGATTGTATTCATTCTATAATTTATATATTACTAGCATTTTTTTTTTTTTTATATTGAAATTTTGTAGTATAGTTTTACACTATATATATATATATGCACCTCCCAACTATTGGGATATATCTGTTTTTACAGCGCAGGCACGTTTATGACCTGTACAGATGCTTGTTTTGACGGTTATTTAATTGGCTGTCACCCCAATACTGGCCTGAAGGACTTCACTAAAATTCAGTTTACATGGTCAATTTGAGAACATTTCCATGATGTTTGCATTATATATGATACATTATACATATGACACAGAGGCATACCGTCAGGGGTCACAATTGTGACTCGGCCCCATGGTCCAGAGGACCCGTGCGGCTTCCCTATTTTACACAGGGACAGGAGGGGTGGCATATACATGAACAGATCCCCTCCATTTTCTGCTGAAATCCTAGTTCTCCTCCTCTCCCTCCCACCTGCACTCAAGTGCTGCAGCAGGAAAGCAGAGTGTATTGGTTCATGTATATGCTGCCCCTCCTCTCCAGGTTACTCATCTTTGCTGGCCAGGCTCCCTGTGTGCTCCCCTGCTCCCCCCCCCCCCCCCCGCCCCCCGGCAGCGCTGCTGGCTTTCTCCCTCTCCTTTCCCACTGGCTGCTGTGGGGGATGTGTCAGGATGGAATGCGGGAGAAGGGGCCAGTAAATATGTAATTTACTGGCCCCTTCCTTTTCTGAAGGAACACAGTGAGTGATCGGTACCAATTGCTCCTGTATCCATTCATAACTGAAGCATAGTAAACTAGCTTTCGCTTGTGAATGAATGGGAAGCTTTGTACAGAGCTATTCCTGTTCATTCGTTCTGTGCTGTGGAAACTGAAGAGAAGGAGATTGAGGACTGTGTCCTCAATCAATCTCTCTCTCTCTCTCTCTCTCTCTGTCTCAAAAGTGAGACATCAGGGGCCTGCTTAGATCACTGATATTTCACCAAAGCCACTCAACAGGGCAGCTAAAAAATTGTAAAAAAAATGTAAAAATAAAGTAAAATAAAAATACTGACGCCGTCCACTGCCCTACTGACACCATCCACTGCTCTACTGACCCCCATCCTCTGCCCTACTGACTGACACCGTCCACTGCTCTACTGACATGTGCACTGCTTTACTGACATCATCCACTGCCCTACTGACTGACACCTTCCATTGCCCTACTGACATGTCCACTGCTTTACTGACACAGTCCACTGCCCTAATGACAATGTCTGCACACCATCCACTGCCCTACTGACACCATCCACTGTCTTACTGACACTGTCCACACACCATCCACTGCCCTACTGACACTGTCCACACACTGTTCACTGCCCTACTGACAATGTCCACTGCACTACTGAAACTGTCCACATACCGTTCACCACCCTACTGACACTGTCCACGCACCGTCCACCGCCCTACTGACAATGTCCACTGCTTTACTGACACCATCCACTGCCCTACTGACTGACACAATCCACTGCACTACTGACTGACACCGTACACTGCCCTACTGACACTGTCCACTGCCCTACTGACACTGACCACACACTGTTCACTGGCCTACTGACCTGTCCACACACTGTTCACTGCCCTACTGACACTGTCCACACACCTCACTGCCCTACTGACACTGTCCACACACCTCAGTGCCCTACTGACACTGTCCACACACCTCACTGCCCTACTGACACTGTCCACACACCTCACTGCCCTACTGACACTGTCCACACACCTCAGTGCCCTACTGACACTGTCCACACACCTCACTGCCCTACTGACACTGTCCACACACCTCACTGCCCTACTGACACTGTCCACACACCTCAGTGCCCTACTGACACTGTCCACACACCTCAGTGCCCTACTGACACTGTCCACACACCTCACTGCCCTACTGACACTGTCAACTGCACTACTGATTTCCAGATTTTCCACTGTCCACTTCTAAGATAGGCTAAGTTTATATTTTTAGAGTGACATTTGTTTAATCGTTTTTCAGATCTAATATTGCATCAGGGCCAATAAGCTTCAAGTTACACCTCTGATATTAAATGACTGTTGTGGTTACCATTCATGTTTGTATTTGTGTTTTGCCTAACAGTTGATATATAAGCTGTATGTGCATTTGTTTCTGACTGTACATCAGCATTTCATCTGTCTTTTCTGAAACTGTTATTGGATCATAGTACTAGTGAGCCTCAGATCCATAGTAGAGGATCTCCAACCTGTTACTTTTGATATCCATCTAAACCACTACTGGAGAGGATTTTTTAAATGTTCAGGGTTGTGAACTTTTCTAAGGTGGGGGTCAATATTTTTTTATGTGAGCAATCATAATTGGTAAATGTAATTTACATTATTTCTTCTAGACTCCTTTTTTTTAGATATCTTGATTGTCAATAGGGCAGAATGGACCAATGGGACCATCATGATTGATTATAATGTATAATCATTGATAACATCTATCTGCATTTGGCAGGACCCTGTTTTATGCACCGTATTTATCGGCATATAACATGCGCTGGCGTATAACACGCACCCCAAGTTTAGGAGGGAAGTTTAAGGAAAAAAACTTTTAGAAGGGAAGTTTAAGGAAAAAAACTTACATTTTAAATGCCCATCGATGCAGCCTTATCAGTGTCCATCTGCAGCCTTGCCCAAAATTGCAGCATGATCAGTTTTTAAATTTTAGTGCCACCGAGATACACAGAGCCGGATGTCCTGTGTATTCGGCTCCTCTCAGCTCGTCTCACAGTCCCGCCCCTCGGCCCGGCTCCTATGATGGACACCACACCGGTCCAATGGCAGGACATAAAGGCTAGGAGGCAGGACTGGGCGTGACTGCGAGCGGAGCCGAGCCAAGTCGAGTACACAGTACACTCGGCTCAGTCTATTTCGGTGGCACTCGCTCCTCTTCCCCTCAGAGACAGGATCAGCATATAACACGCACCCACGATTTTCCCCTGATTTTAAGGGGAAAAAGCTTGTGTTGTACACCGATAAATACGGTATGTGATAATTATGAATGTATCTTGGCTTTAGACTATGTTTATCCATAAGTATAAATCATTCAGCATTAGATTGATGACATGGCTGAACCTTCTATTTTGGGTTTTGATTTGTTCAGTACTGTGTATTTAAGAAAAAAATCTTACATAAAAATAACCCTATATTATAGGTTCTTCGTGTAAGCTGGCAATGGATGTGAACAATTGCATACACATCAACTTATATACATTTTCCTTTTTGTTTTTAAAGGGTCATTAAACCAAGAACAACTTTAACCGTTCTTAGACAGGCTGGCTGCATTTGTTTTCTTCTTTTCCAAGCTAAGAATGTTTTCAGGAAATATAGAAAATGCCTGTTGATCTTGACAGAAATGTGTTCTTGTGACTTTATAAGCTGAACTGGAAGGATAAAACTATTTTATCTTTCTTCTGTGAACTACTAATCTCCTCATCCCCTATGCAATGAAGATGAACAAAGGCAGTCATGTTTGAAGTCAAGACTGTTGGTCAACAGTTGTTATGGCTCCCTATATAGCTCCATAGATGCAATGAACAGTGGGCGCAATAAAGCGCCCGCATCATGGGATTGTGGTTGCCAAAGAAAAATATTTTATAAGGTTTTAATTTTCAAAAAAAAAAAAGAGGTCACGAGGCAAGGAGCGGGAAAAACATTTTCTCCTCAGACTAAGAGGCTATATAAGCCTCTGTGTGACAGACCCGCTCACACTTGCCCTGAGGTGGCTTAAGTTTGAGCTCCCCTGCGCTAACCTGGCTGGCTTGGGCTGTCTCTGGGCATGAAGTCGCTAGTAAGAAGAGTCCTTGAAAGGGCTGCAGCAGAAGGAGGTGATGAATGGCTCCAGCGGTGTTTAGCTCTCTCAGAAACAGACACTCCTGTGGGTAATGTAGCGGAACAGCGAGCTATGGAGCCACTCTGTGAATCTCGGCCAGCTGTCTCTGACTCAGCACAGCGCTCACCGGCTCACAGCATTCAGCGGAGCTTTCCCTCAGAACGTTCTTTTTTAGAAACAGCAGCGGTGAGTGAGGATAGAATTACAGCCATAACTGAGCAAGCGGAGTCAGTGCAAGGGGTTAGAAGAAGCAACAGGCGGGGAAAAGAAGTAGGAGAGTTGTATCCCCTTCTCCAAGCCGTAATAGCCGAGGCAGGGGCAGAACACACATATCATCAACACAATGCAGGGAAACTCAGCCCAGGAATGAAGCAGCTTTGCCTAGTTTAACAGATGTTTCACCGGACTCTCCACCTGCAAGCCTGGCTTCACCTACAATACAGCAGTCGCCACAGTATGCTGGTAGTCAGTCCAGGCAGATACCTCAGTCAAATGTGGCATCACTTGCATCCAGGCCAGCCAGGCTGGATGCTGTGAGAGCCCCTCTGTCTCTTTCCTCCCTTACAGGTGATTTTAGTCAAGCAGCACCAGGTATACAGATTCCAGTCAGATGCAGTCATTCTGAAAACAGTCCAGTCGGTCCTGATAGTCAAGTAACAGCACCAGGTATACAAATTCCTGTCAGATGCAGTCAGTCTGAACACGGTCATGCTGGTCCTGATATTAGTCCAGTAACAGCACCAGGTATACAAATTCCTGTCAGATGCAGTCAGTCTGAACACAGTCATGCTGGTAAGTTTGCTCAAAATGAATTAATTAATCAATTATTAGTGTCATTAAATAAATTTAATGAGAATATAGCTATTAATAATTCCACGTCTGTCTCTACAAACGTATCTCCTTCTCCAGCTAATGTTTGGTCTGGTAACTCTGTAGCTAATATTAATCCTATTCTTATAAATACAAGCATTCCTGTATGCATTCCTAACTCTGTTTCTGAGATATGTTTTAAAGAGGTACTCCACTGTGAAATGTCTCCGTTAGGTTTTCATTTGCATTTATCAGTAAAAGAAAAAACATGGAAAGGGGAATTCTTGCATTTATTATCGTTATTACCTATTGCTAAAGATTTCATTATAAAAATGGATAGAAGATTCTGAGGATAGTACTGAAGATAGACGCCGACCTGTTGCTAGATCCTTTTTTAATTGGTTGCAGGCGTTTTGTATATTCTCTGCGATAATGGGTGAGAAGCATCCAGAGAAATGTCCTGGACTTTTTCAGCATTTGGAGCATATTTTAGAGGCATATAAAAGTTTTGACGGCATGGGATGGTTTAACTACGACGAATCTTTTCGTCAAAAAATTGCAATATACCCTAATTTAAAATGGGGTAACAAAGATGTTGGGCTGTGGTTAAATTTAATTATTCCTCAGAAACCGGTATATGCAAGACCTCAGCCTCAGTCAAATCTGACCTCAAATGCGTCAGCATCAGTTTATAAGAAAGGAACATGTTACGCATTTAATGAAAATCAATGCAAATGGTTGAATTCATGTCATTACCGTCATGAATGTTCTTTTTGTTTTGGTAGCCACCCAGTCTCCAGATGCTTTAAAAGAACATCTAGCAATCAAGTCCTCAGGGATCATACAAAAAGCCTGCATGCCTGTGAGGCTAATCGAAATGCATCCATGGTTAATGTTGTACCCCGACAAGGAGAAAGCACAATTACTAATTGAAGGTTTTTCTACAGGTTTTAAACTCCCTATTTTCACAGGTCCAGGTTGTCAAGTTTCAAAAAATTTTAAATCAGTCTCCCTCAATAGTGAAATAGTTAGGGAAAAATTAATAAAAGAAATTTCAGCCAATAGGATTGCTGGCCCTTTTCTCTTTCCACCGTTTAATACTTTAGAGTTTCCCAGTTGGGTTTAGTACCAAAAAAAAAAAAAAAAAAAAAAAAAAAGAGCCTAACTCTTATCGGCTCATTCATCATCTCTCTTTTCCTACAGGTCAATCCCTAAATGATGAAATTGACCCATTATCTACTACAGTCAAATATGCCACATTTGATGATGCTATTCATATTATTAGAAAATTCGGTCGGGGTGCTTTATTAGCAAAGCAGACATCCAATCAGCCTTTAGATTATTGCCCATTGCTCCAGAATCTTACAATTCCCTTGGTTTCTGTTTTGAAGGCTATTTCTTTTATGATAAATGCCTTCCAATGGGCTGTTCATTGTCCTGTTTTTATTTCGAAAATTTTTTGCTTCTTTTCTTCAGTGGGTACTACAATTTGAATCGGGTCATACGGGGATAATTCATTAACTAGATGACTTCATGTTCATTGGTCCGCCAGATTCTTTAGTTTGTGATTTAATCCTCAGGTTATTTTTCCTTTTATCTAAATATTTTGGTATCCCCCTAGCAATGGAAAAACTACTTTTCCATCTCCAATTATTGAATTCTTAGGCATTAAAATTAATACGCAATTATTCCAGTTTGAGCTTCCTGCTCTAAAAATTTACAGGTTACAATCCTTTATTTCCTTCTTCCTGCGCAGAAAAAAGATTTTATTAAAAGAGCTTCAATCATTTCTGGGTCTTCTGGCTTTTGCTACACGCATTATGCCTATGGGTAGAATATTTTCTAGATGTCAGGTCTAAAATCCCCATTTTCCCACATTAGGTTGATCTGTGCTCTAAAAGATGATCTACTGGTATGGTCCCAATTTTTGCAGGATTTTAATGGCAGATCTTTTTTCCAGGAAGACTTTGTTTTCGCAGCAGATTTAGAGTTATTCACAGACGCTGCTGGTTCTCAAGGTTTTGCTGCTATTTTTCGTTGTCATTGGTGTTCTGGCGTATGGCCCCCAATTTGGATTGTTAACAAGTTTACGAAAAACATAGTTTTGCTGGAACTCTTTCCGGTTCTAGTGGCTTTGGAAATTTGGGGCGATCAGCTCGCTAACAAAAGAATCATTATCAATACAGATAATAGAGGTGTATTATTCGCTTTAAACTGTCTTTCTTCAAAATCGTTACTGGTCATAAAACTTTTGCGTTATTTAGTTCTCTTATGTTTAAAATTAAACATTTGGATTAAGGCAAAACATATACCTGGCAATCTTAATGTCATCGCTGATGCCTTGTCTCGATTCCAGATGGCTTGCTTCAGACAGCTATAAAAAAAAAATGCCTCACGCAGATCTGGTTGGGTACCGCTGCCCGAGTCATCTTTGGGATCTCATTTAAACCCAGTAATCCATATTATTAAGAATTCGATTGCTCAAAAAACATGGACCAATTATTTGGTTGCATGGGAAAGGTGGTTGAATTTCAATAAGGAATTGGGTTCTCCTGCTTTACCACCTTCTGAGAGTTCGATCTTAGCATTTCTTTGTTCTTTAATTCAATTGGATTTTTCCTTTAATCACATTAATAAAATATTAGCAGGAGTTTCTTTTTTCCTGAAGCTGAATAATTTCCCAGCCTGTAACAGTTTATTTTCTGTTAAACAAGCTTTAAAAGGTTTACGGAAGGTTAAGTTGGCTCCAGATAAGCGAAGGCCAATTACTTTGGACACTTTGTCAAAGCTGTGTTTGGCTACTCCTTTTGTTTGCATCTCGGAATACGAAGCTATCTTATTTCATGCTGCATTCGTTTTTATGTTTTTTGCAGCCTTTCGTATATCCGAGATGTTGCCAAATAACAAACACAGTTTAGAAGGTTTGTTTTTATCAGAAGTATCCTTTTCAGACGATAAGGTCTTTGTTTTTGTCAGAAAATCAAAATGGATAGATCAGGCAAAGGCCAGTGGCTCAATCTATTCGCTTTTGGTGACTCCATCCTCTGTCCTTTATTAATTCTCAAAAAATACCTTTCAGCCAGACCAGCTTCAGGTCAGCATTTTTTGTTCACATAGATTCATCTCCTATGACAAAATTCCAGTTTTTAGCAGTCTTCAAACGTTGTTTTACTCATTTGGGCCTTTCCCTTTTCAAATTTTCTACTCATTCTTTCAGAATTGAAGCCGCTACTGAAGCTGCTAGATTGGGTTTGAGTGATGAAGTTATTATGAGATTAGGTAGATGGGAGTCTAGTAGATTTAACATTTACATCCGTCCTAACTTGTCTCTTTGATTATAGGTGATAAATCTTGCATTTGGATATTTGGCCATTCATACATTTACTGGGCTCATAAGAGAGCTGCTCAGCGTTGCTATGGTTCCAACTTATCCTTGCCTGCTGATAAGTTTGTTATACTTTGGAAAGGTATTCGTGGTCTACAATGGTCTAATCTTTTCCTTCACATTTCTGAATTATTTCTTTCTTGGCCTTATCAATCTATCATAATTTTACACGTTGGAGGTAACGATGTTGGTAGATTAAAAACTTTGGATTTAATGTTTTTAATGAAGCAAGATTTGCATCGTTTAAGATTAATGTTTCCAAATACGTGTGTTGTTTTCTCTGAAATGGTGTCTCGACTGCATTGGTTATATTCTAAAGACAGCAGACCATTGGAAAAGATAAAGCGGAGAATTAATCATTCAACTGAAACATTTTTAACATCAATCGGGGGGATCTCCTTCCGTCACGTAGATTTGGAAGGTGGTTTTCCTGGTCTTTACAGACAAGATGGTGTACATCTTTCAGATGTTGGTCTTGACATTTTCAATTTAGGTCTTCAAAATTGCATTGAACAGGCCGCGGTGCTGGGGTAGCCTGGTTTTGTTTTCAAAACCCAGCTGGTGGGGACTTGTTTTTTATGAATTAAATTTTTCAGCTCGAGTCCTATGAGTGAGCAAGTTAGAATTGGTTTTAATTTGAAAGAATATTTATTATATTTCATGGTTTATTGAATAAAGTTATTTGTTTAATTCTAATACCAATAAAGGTGCCGCGGCCAATTTTATTCCAACCTGTTGTAGTGTGATTATTTATTGTTATATAGTGCAACCTACAATTCCATGGAGAAGTGAGGGTAGTCACCCAGGAAGTAGGTGAAAATAAAGCCAGAAAAAAACAAAACAAAACGAATGCAGCCACCACATCTGAGGACTTGAAGGCTGAAATATGTAAAATATTTTTGGGGACTCTGTTTGCTTTCATTTTTAAATGCCTTTTGGATAGATTATGGAGTAATTGCAACTTTTTTTGTGCTGTATGTGTCCCTTTGTCAAGACTGCTAGCAGTGGACTGGTTCTAGGTAGGAGTTTTGCTTTCCCAGGCAGGTTGTATTTGCATGCACACTGCTTAAGGTAAAGCCCATGTGTGATGCTGAGGCTCTATAATTGAATGAACTGAAATTTAACAAATGAACTAAAAGCTAACAAATGAAATGGGTGGGCCAGGACCAGTGAGGCTGGGGAAGAAAGAGCTAGATGAGGCTAGATGTCCTCCAGCCAGGAAATTAAGTGGGCTCTATTTGACTTGCTGCAGCCTCTAATCTACACTTTGAGAAAATCACAGTGTGCAGTGAAATGAGTAGGCAATTTCAGTGGAGGAGAGGAGCCTGTACAACTGTGCAAGACTGAAGGCAATGCTGGAGTTCACTTTATGTTTAGGCTTTGTTGATTGATAACATTACATTGCCATCTACTTACTCATGAGTTGCTATTGCTTCAAACAGTCCGTACATATTATGAAGATTGTAGTGTGATGAGATGTTCTGGTGGCTGGAGGCACAGATGGTGGTATCTCTTAACACTTTCCCAACAACATCTGTAAGATAGATGAACACAGACATTGGAAGCAAACACAAGCCAATAAAATTGTATAACAACAGTACACAACATTTTACATTTTTAAACATTACATTAGGGTTCTGTTCACATCTGAACACTCCAGGAATGCGCAGAATCCCACACTTCAGCATGCATTCCCAGAAAGCTTGAAAAATGCACATTGCACTTGGGGTGCCATTAATTGTTAATGGCAGCTCAAATGTGGGAAACAAAGGTTTGATTTGTCTCAAAACCTGCCAAAAAGCCCTGAAATCCTCCAAGGAGCCCAATTCTCTGTTTTATTTATTTGTTTCAGACGACTCTAGACCAAAACTAAAATTGGTCATATTACAGAGACCTATGGATAGGCTGGAATGGCCCTCCTGAAACATTTAGTAACATGGGTCCTCCCTAAGATACTGTCATAGGCTCTCTTATAAAATATACTAGGAACAAAAGCAAATGTTGATTTTTTTTGCACTTGGGGTGCCATTAATTGTTAATGGCAGCTCAAATGTGGGAAACAAAGGTTTGATTTGTCGCGCATAAAAAAAATGTGACAGATGAAGCAGATTGCTCGGCAAAAAACGCACTAACCAGAATGCTGGAAAACACTACATGAGCTACTTTCCCGCTTTTACTTTCCGCTTTTTGTTTTGCATAGGGCAGCCCATTGAATTTAAAATCAAAACATAGCAAATTTGTGTGCTGTCACTTTGCTAGGTGTATATGGGATCTTAATGTACATAAGATTTGTATTTCTAAAAAGCCATGTAAAAGCATCTGACTGTCTGTTTTTAATGTTGTTACAGTCATTTATTTATGAGCTTGGTGCTTTTACTAATATCTCAAATGAAGTAATTTAACAATATCTGCAATTTAAAGCTCAGCTGCAGGCAAAGACACAGCTGAAGTTCTTATATGACATAGACAGGATGAGCTTAAGTTTCGGTTTGGACATTACTACCGCTATTATACATGACAGCTTCCCACTGTCAATGCTTGCTAAGGAAGCCAGTGGAGTCCTTAAAGTGGAAACCCAATGTCATCCTTTCTAAACTACTGCCATAGGGGTTATATATAAGGATATACATGCTTCCTGCATGTATCTTTACCTGTCAAATGTCTCCCCTCTGTCTGTTATGAGACCCGAAAAACTGCATATTCTGTGGGTGGGTCTGTTGTGTGGAGCTCGGTGGGTGGAATCGTGATGTCAGTAGACTCCCCGCCCACCTCTACACTCCCCTTGTCAATATGCATTTTCCTCTGTGTATTTCTAACACTGAACTTCTGCTATGATCTCTAACATCCAGTGAAAAGACAGGAAAGTAACCACATGACTTCAGCATACCAAATCATGCTGAGGTGTGGAACAGCCAATCCTTGCAGAGCTGCTGAAGAAAGGAGTGGGGGTGGGAATTAAAAAATAATGCCTGTGTCTTAGGCTAGTGCATGAGATATGTAAATCACCTGTCACTCACAGCAAGGGGGAGGATTTGACAAAGTTTTTCTGTGTTTGTCAAGATTTATCTCACTGAACAATAAAAGAGGATTGCTCAGAGCTGGATTAACTCTTTGTGGCAAGACTGGGCTCAAATGATAGGAAATCTTATACTCTAAATTATGACATAAACAAAAAAAATTTCAAGTTTACATCCACTTTAACAACAAGAATGTTACCGGCCCAATTTACTGACTTGGCAGGGAATCCATTTAACCAAGAGTAGCCATGTAATAAAGGGGCATGGATAGATTATGGATAGAAATGGCATTAGGGGTTTTCCATTATTAATACCAAGACTTTCAGGTCTGGTTTGAATTTTGAGGGGGAGCCCAGGAAAAAAAAAGCAGTACATGGTCCCCCACCAAAAATTGGGGAAAGGGTGGAGCGATGAATGTGCTTAACCATACCAGGCCCTATGCCCTTTATCTGGGGGTCTGCAGGAGGGGGGCTTATCAGAATCTGGAAGCACTCTTTAGCAAAAAAAAGGCTACCCAGATACCAGCTCTCCCTCCATGTGAATGAGTAAGGGTACATAGTACCCTTACTCATTCACAAAAAAAAATGTAAAGTGGAAATAAAGAGAGGAAGATTTTTTATTTATTTGAAAAAAAAGTCTCATGATGTAAATCCACTGTCAATCATATTGTCCAGTGATGTAGGTATATCCACATCAGTTACAATCCCTGACGCCTGCAATTAACTTCAATGGAGTTGAGATTTTGCAACCTAAATTTAGTCAAAAACACCAAATCTGCCTCAAGCCGAATTCACTACTCAGCTACTTAAAATCTGCTGTGGTTTACGCCAGTTTTTGTAAGAAGCACACTAATGGCACAGGTGTGTGCTGGCTTCATATAGGAACCAGAGTTAGAGCTCAGAGCCCCGACCTCCCGAAGGAGTCAGTGTGTGAAGGGAGCAGTTAACGTTCTGGCCAGGTCAAAACAGACCAAGGCCAGAGTATGAGAGGGATTCCATGAGGTACATAGCAGCTGGGAAGCTGCACGGAAAGACGCAGAGCTGAGGTACAGCATTTGTGCATGAACACTGGGTTGTGTTTGATGGTCAAGAGGACCAAAAGGTACTACTCAGAGCGGTAAAGCTGCCACAAGAAAGCCAGGAGGCTGAATGTTATGTTTGTTGCATTGATGGTGAGAACCCCCTGCATGTTGTGTGGAGGGGGGTGTTAACTAACTGACATGCACTGACCTACCTGACATACACTGACCTATCTGACATACACTGGGGAGGCGGGCGATGGGGTTCTGTGGAGGGGGGGTGTTACCTACCTGACATACACTGACCTACCTGACACACACTGACCTAACTGACACACACTGACCTAACTAAAACACACTGATCTACCTACATGACATACACTGACCTACCTGACACACACTGACCTATCTGACATACACTGGGGTGGCGGGCGGTGGGGTTGTATGGAGGGGGGGTGTTACCTACCTGACATACACTGACCTACCTGACATACACTGACCTACCTGACACACACTGACCTACTTATCTGACATACACTGACCTACCTGACACGCACTGACCTATCTGGCTGACATACACTGACCTACATGACATACACTGACCTACCTGACATGTACTGACCTACCTGACACGCACTGACCTACCTGGCTGACATACACTGACCTACTTTACATACACTGACCTACCTGACACACACTGACCTACCTGGCTGACATACACTGACCTACTTAACACACACTGACCTACCTATCTGACACACACTGACCCACACTGACCTACCTGACCAGACTTCAGGTGACGTGACCTCCTCCTGCTGCAGCTCAGCCGTAATGTGTGGCGCGCCCATTACAGTAGAGTAGACAGCAGCAGGCACTCCAGGCAGCCAGAGCCATGACAGGAGAGGGGAGGAGAGCCGCACGCCCGAGCACTGAGCGGGGATCTTCTCACAGTGACGCAGGGCCACATTCCTGCCTTCTGGAGCCTGCAGCGCCTATGATGGACATCACACATCCCACGGTCCCAACATTGGACCAGTGGGACATCCATAATAGGCGCTGCAGGCTCCAGAAGGCGGGACCTGCTATGTGGGCCACACTCTAGGGTCAGAATGGTCCCCGCTCGGGCTTGGGGCTAATAATAGAATTGTGAATGCCCAAGACCCGGGGCTTTCTGGGGACCCACTCGGGGCTCCAGCCCTCCTCAGCCCCCCTCCCGATGCCACTGGCTTGGACTGACACCCGTCTCAGCCTCTCGGCCTCTGAGAGCCTGAGACGGCTCGCTCCGCCCCTCCATGACTCAGTGCTCCAATGAGCGAGGAGGGACTGACAGTCTACCGCTCTCTGCTCACTGTGCCCTGAAAACTGAGCAATCAGCGGTGTTCGATGGCTCAAGACTAAGTGTAGAGGTGCCAGGGGCAGATGCAGCATCCACCTAGGTAAGTACGATTCTTAAGAAAAAAATTCCTTACTTCTCTTTTAAGTGTACTGAGCATCTGTCAAACTTAGCAGCACTGTCATGGTGACAGCCATATCAATATCACACTGAAAGAGAAAAATTGTAATTGTAGTATTCATCACCTTCAACATGTAATGAGACCTCCCTTTGGATACATGATGCAGAATGGAAAAATGTGTTTAGTTTCAGATTTGTTATGTTACTAATTTTGTTTCGTTATGGAAGTCGTTTAGTTTGGTTTCGGAATTCATTTAGTTTCGTCTCGTTTTCATTAAGCTTTGTTTTGTTTTCATTAAAATTTGTTTAATTTATAAATCTTCTAACGAATTCCAATTTTTCAGAATGATTAGAACTCGGATCAGGCGAAAAAAGATCATCCGATTCGTTGTCAATCATGTCGCCCCAAGAAAAAAAAAAAAGAAAAAATGCTCTCGCCAACGCTCCCTCATTTGACATTTCTTTTATAGGGTAGGGTGGGGCCACCTGTCTACGTCACCTGGTGGCACCGCCCCTTCTGACATCACAGACCTGAAGGGCCTGGTATGGACTGGGGGGGACCCTAGGCCGTTTTTTTAAACATCTATTGCCGGGCAATTGCTGACATTGTTTTCTTCACATTCATCTGACAGATGATGACTTATGGTTGTTGGGGATGGGGGTGTCTGGCTTCCCGCTGTTTAACAACCAGCTATTTCTTCACACAGAATTTGAATGGGTCGACTGTTATTCGACTGATCCAAATTCTAATCTTTCTGAAAAGTTGGAATTTGTT
This sequence comes from Aquarana catesbeiana, assembly GCF_042186555.1. Lineage (NCBI taxonomy): Eukaryota > Metazoa > Chordata > Amphibia > Anura > Ranidae > Aquarana > Aquarana catesbeiana. Next base: position 87,629,246 of record NC_133335.1, read on the forward strand.
AATGAATGAATGAAATAAAGAAGACAAATTTAAAAAGGATTAAAAAAAAATGAGTTACTATTCGTTACTATTTCATTTGGAGTTTCGGATACATCCGAATCTCTGAATAACCTAAAATTTGTCCGAATTTGCACATGTCTAATGCAGTCTTCACCTTGCAGATGATGATAGATTTGAGAAGTGTGGTATACAGTGATTGCAGTGCTTAGCAGCACAAAAAAAGATTGGGTATCTTTGTCCTACATCCACATGGGAGGAAGTCATTCCTAAGGCTCAGATTAAATTAGGCAACTAGAGGCAAAAGCAACATGTGGCCTATTAAAAACTTACCAGGCACATATGGAGGGTTTTCTAGACTGTTGTCTGGACAGCCATCCAAAGAACCATGAACATTATTAGCCGGCTCATTCATGTCCTACGTCAAAAGGTGGAGGCATTAGGCAGGGACGGTCCAATGAAATTGTTTATAGAAATACCACACATAAATTATACAAGGCTCATATCATTAATTCATAAAAACAGTAATGCTGATTTCAAAACTGTAATAACCCATAGCAATCATTCAGATTTTTATTAGGATGGGGCAATTCCTCCAAAGCCCACTTTGTTACCTTGGCATCAAGATGCTCAGGTAAGATACGAAATCCTTTCATTACATAGAGAGAAGTTGAAGGGGCTGGAGAAAAGCACTGAAAAATAAATCATGGCATTTAATTTTATTTGTCAGGTTAACCCTCATGCTTATGCAGGAGATGAGAGTTTGAGCAACAAAAGGTTTAATTCTGGAAAGTGAGTGTGAACTTTCCTTCTTCCTGCCTCTTACATCATATGAAATATCGCATGACCAGAGATGAAAAGAAAGCTGCCTTTATTCTTGGGCAGGTGCCAGTATTAAGAAGGAGGTACCCATTCCCCCCTCAGAACCCCTTAGCCCCCACCCTCCCTCAGAGCTCCTCCAAAGCCCTTAAACTCCATGCCTCCTTCAGAGTGCCCCCAGAACCCCTCAACTCCCTGCCTATTTCAAAGCTCCTGACACAGACACCAAAGCAGTCTTCTTCCCACTGACACCACCAATGTTGGGCCATTAAAAACAACCAACACTAGGATATTTTGTCCCTCCCAATAACACTGGAGCATTTTTTCCTCCTAACAATGGTGCGCATTCTTTGCTCTCACTCACACCACCATTTTATCTCTGATACTGTTAGCACTGTTTTACCACGGAATGCTATATGCATCCTTTTTAAAACCTTCAATTCACAGTCGTGAACTAAGCATGCACAATCATTGCCTCTACTGCAACCATTGCTCCTACTTTTTTTTTTTTTTTTTTTTACATAGCACTCAGCATTACCTCCATTTTGGTGTGGCACTTTTAGACCTGCCCCTTCATTCTCCTGCTCTCTTAGGCTCACCAATTGCAAAAAGTTGCCAGATATGATAAGACATTGAGCCCTAACATATCTGGGATCTGAGATATGAGATCCTTACTATTAGCTCAGGGTCTGTAAGTCATTCTTGATCACACTATTCTTTTTTTTTGTGTGTCATGTGCCAGGGGACTGTATGGCAGCCATGTAAGCTTTTAATTGGCCCCTAGATAGCACCTCATTCTAAAGGGAATGGTCTAGAGACATTCTCTCTTTTGGGTTTATAGCCCTGGTGCCCAACCTGTAGCCTGGGGGCTGCATGTGGCACTTTGGTATATGACGTGCAGCCCTTGGACCTCAGCTGTCTGTAGTGAGAACGTTAAGTAAGTAATAGCATTGATCTCCACTAGCCTCATGTAATAAGACGGTCCTCTCAAAAAGTTCATACATTGAACATTATGTGCGGCCCTTTGGTGATGTCAGGAGCCGCATTCGAGGCCCCCTTTAGTTCAGAAGTTGGCAACCAATGATCTAGAATTTTGACATGCAGTTCCCTGGAATTCCACCAGGTGTCACTGTTTGGTAGTGTTGGACAATCTTGTACTGTGCAACAGAACTTTATTTATCCCAACCCCCCAGGTTGCTGGGAAGCCATCCTTCCAATCATCAAAGTTGCAAAAATAGTATATAAGGGGAGTGGTGTATGGGGTGCTCAGTCATGGGAGGAACAAGTCTGCTGCCAGGAGACATGTAGCCTGCAGTGCAATTCATACGGTTCCTCTCTGTGGGGAAGCCAAGAACTTCACCCTCCATTGGGAGGTAAAATTAGAGAATGTCCAATGCTTGGAGATGTCTGGACTTTATTTCTCTAAGCTAAATGTAACAGATCTCGCTCAATAGATCCCCACTCTGTAAGAATTTATTTGTAACTGTGTTTGAGTTAGGTTACCAAGCTAATGCACTACCATCTGGAGAGTGGCTGAATTAACACAAAGTGGAGCATCAAAAAGGTATGCACCAGTTTGGACATTATGTCATCCCTGACTAATGAGAACTTCCACTAGAACTTCCTGTGCACTTCTGGAAAGTGGGATCCCTAGCCCTGAGGACAGGGTCAGATAAGCCATGGGATCCTGTTCAATTCAGGATGGAGTGCCTTTAGGGGCTTCTAGAGGGAAAGGAGACAGTAGAGGGCCATCCCAGGAGCAGATTCCTGAAGGCCCCATGTTAAGGGTTTCATTGGGCTCCACCCACTTTAACTCTAACCACTTTAATGGTTAATAATGTACACGTGCTACCCACTTCAAATTTGAGGAAATTACAGCACTAAATTTATAGATTAAATGGCTTTCTATCCTCAGTTTTTTCAGCGGGCCAAACTCTGGTGAGCTTCTCATGGGTGGGTTGGACTTTGACAAAATAGGGATGCAGTGTTCTATTAGGCCCCTTCAGCTCTTATTCTTCTGAGAAGGTCCTTTGGTAGGCCTCCCTCCTCAAGTTGAAGCTCAGTGTAGGGAGAGTTTAACCTGTAAGCAGGCTGTATGTTGGGTTTGAGGCCCCAGGGCTAAAGTCAGAGTTGTATGCCATGAGGTCCTGGGGCTAAAACCTGGGTCTGTCCAGGTCTCTCCCTGTGAGCAGGCTGTGTTCCTGGAAGCCATGGGTGCCTACGATATTTTCGTTGAGTCATGAATGAAATAGAGATACATTAGAACCTTGTATTGTGTGGGTGCTGTGCTCCAGAATAAAGCTGATTAATGCTACTGAATGCTGAATCCCACCCAGCTACTCCTATTTAAGGAGCTGTAAAAGCCCCATGTGAGATTTTAGTATTCTACCGAATTAGTCCTTCTGTCCTACCTTATATCAAGTTCAAACAAAACATTGAAAACCACCTTCAAGTGTGGACCACTGTAGAGACACTGTAGAAAGGACAATGCTGCAAAACTCCCACTATACATATATTAATTCAAATGGTAAAACATTTTACAACATCACCCCACAGTACAGTCTCTTAGCATTAAAGGCCAAACTCAAATTCTGTGGTGAGCTTAATATTATAAAAAAAGAACAGTAGAATCAATGGCACCAGGAGAAGTACACATTATATACCTTGCATGGCTGTTGAAATACATGGCAAGTAAAAAGAAATATACTTCTTGAGTGACTAAACAATGACCACCAATCCTATACCAATCTACCCAGAACATATACAAATTATTTGTGCTTTCTCATAATTAGCGTTTTACTAAACTTATTGTGAACATCTTCTATTATTACTTACAATCCAAGCCCCATCAAAAGGCACTTTTTCATGAAAGGCCTTGAACATGTCATGCCACCATATATGAGCTTCGGGATTAGTGAAATCAACAAACACAGTATAGCCAGGCCAGACCTGCAGAAGAGTTTGACAAAACAAGATGATTAATTGTTTAAATGGAAATCACAGGTCAGACATTATACCAGTGTTCATTTATTGGATGTTATATGTGAACTAACTTGATGAATTTCATTATCCCCTAATGGATGGACCTTTCATTCATTTCAAATCACCGTAGCTGTACGTCGCTCCTTTAAGATGTGACAGCAGGTGTCCGTGAGCTGCTGGGAGGGTGCGCATGCACCCGGCATGTGTCCCTGGAGCCGATGCGCGTGCCTGGCGGGCACAATGACCGCCGGGCACCCGCGTTTGCACATGACAGAGCGAGAACCAGGATCTGTGTGTGTAAACACACAAATCTTGGTTCTCTCAGGGGGAGAGGAGAGAGATCGTGTGTTCATACTATGTATGAACACCGATCTCTCTCCTCCCCTAGTCAGTCCCACCCCCCCTACAGTTAGAACACACATAGGGAACACAGTTAACCAGTTAAAAATATGTAGAAGAATACATATCGTCCTAAACTGAGTAAAAAATTATTTAAAGAAAAAAAAAAATTGGGATATTTATTATAGCAAAAACTAAAAAATATTGTGTTTTTTTCCAAAATTGTCACTCTTTTTTGTTTATAGCGCAAAAAATAAAAACCGCAGAGGTGATCAAATACCACCAAAAGAAAGCTATATCTGTGGGGAAAAAAATAATTTTGTTTGGGTACAATGTCACGCGACCACGCAATTGTCAGTTAAAGCGAGGCAGTGCCGAATCGCAAAAAATGGCCTGGTCAGGAAGGGGGCAAATCCTACCGGAGCTGAAGTGGTTAACCGAAGTAGCACCAGAATATCATAGCTGCTGGGGTATGGATGGGAAGCAGAGGAATAAAGAGTTCAAGGATCAGAGCAATCACCAGCACAAGGGTTACTTTCCACTTCCCACAGTACTGTAAGTAATTTAAATTAAAATGAAGTAAAGTAAGTGAAGTAGAACTAATCCCACTGATTTATAACTGTCACCATTACTAGCATTCTTGGTTAACTATCAACCAAACAGTCAAACCATCAAATGGCTGGTGTCATAACTGATCACATGTGCAGCACCATGGCAACTGCAGATCAAACAGAAGCGAAGATAGCAGCGTCCTTGGCTGTAAAGTATAGGAGGGTTCAATTCCTGTTTAAGTTTGTTAGACCATGGCAAAAATCTTAGTTTATGTGGAAAAAAAGTATAGCAAAGATATAGCATTTATATTGCAGATTTAATAAGTGTGCAAGGCTCATTAAAATATTGATTTTTAAAAACAAAAGTGCTGTTGTCCTTTTTTGTAGTGTTTTAAAAAAAAATGGTTGGACCATTCTCATCCAAGTATCTTCTTTCTTCCTGCTTTCTGCTCATCCATCAATGCATCCAGACTATTAACGGGAATATTTAAATTCTTTTGTTTGGGCCAGCGCAGGAAAGAGAATCTTCATTTAAATAGAATGGCAGTTAGAAATTATGTTTGAATTTAAACAAAGGGAACAATGTTTGCAGAATTAACCCTTAGCTAGAAGTAGTTGGTAACATTTAAAACTGAACTAATCCCATTGATTTAACAGTTTTTCAAAATAGTTACATTCAAGGCATGCAGTGAATGATATGTATATAAATTAAACCTCGCACTGAAAATTCATATGGAACAGACTACTGCACTTTTACATTTCCTGAATACCAGAAAAGAAGTAAAATAAAAACACATAAAAAGACTGCGCTGTCTACAGAAAAAGTAATGAATACTAATATGAATATACCCCAAGTGATATATAAATCCACAAAAGAAAAATATAACTTTAGCACCAATACTCTAGTAGTAAAATTAACATCAATATAATAAATAAACTCGGTATCCAAAACACAAATTGACTCAAAATATAATGATAACACCTCTATGGTGCAAAGATCAATGTCCAAAAACACAAAGTGTTACACAGTGTCCATATATTTGTTGAAACGAAAATAAATATAGATGTAGTTAAAGTGCACTGTCCCCAGTGTGTGTTGATATTTAAATCATATGGTGCCTTCGTCCTCAACCAGTGCTCATAAAAAAAGTAGCCTCTTACTAGATTGCCATGATCTCTATATTATAGGAAATCATGTGCAGCATGAGATAAAGGATTTCTTTCATCCACCCGCATCCAGCTACACGGCGGCACTCGTGCAGGAACACCTCAGCCTCCACACATCCACGTCAGATCATACTGCAAACCTCAGATCTGCTGTCCTTTAGTCTCGGACCATGGTGCGTGTATGAAAAGAGGGGAGACTTATCGTGCAGTATGTCATTTAAAAAAAAAATAAAATATAAAAGTTGTACTTACAAGAGATAAGTTAAAAACAAGGGATAGAGAGAGGTCCGACTGTGGTTTCCACCATCAAGCACGGAAAGCAATGAAGTCAGAGCTCCTATCTCCTTTTGACGCGTTTCCCCATAAAAGGCAGCATCTGGGAACAACTAGAAGTGAAGAAGAGCAGACGTGTGTCCGCTCTCCTTCCTCCCCCTGCTTCTTTGCCCAGCGGCACCTGCTATGCTGGTCCCAGGCCCACAGATGGGTAAGCGTAGCCTGGGATACATAGCGTGTGCAGCATTCAGGTGGCAGCCCAGGTGCCAGGTCAAAACTTCTGGTCACAATGGAAAACTTGGTGCTTGGGGTTTGTTGAGCCCTGCTATAGGCAAAACTTTTTTTCCAAGGGATTCCCTTAATTTGGAGGTATTTCCTCCCACTTCCTGTTTGGCTATGGGACAGGAAGTGAAGGGAAATTTCCCCAATGGGACGCAGATGGCAAAAAATAAACTGACAGGGGTGATAACCCCCTCCTTACTCTATCCAAAATGAAAAAAAAAAATGTTTACACATTTACAATCAACATATGGTGCAAACAGAGCAAGAGAAGAAATGTAGAAGGCACTTTACTTTGCCCACAAGAGGCTGTCCAGTTTCATTGGTAACATAAATGCCTTTCTGTAATCCCTCTTCATACGGTGGATAGCTTCCAGGAGGACTGCTATTGCCAATGGCTGGTTCCTGAAGTAAAAGGTTAAAAACAGATATAGTAATTTTTTTTTTAAATCTGATATCAGCCTTGTACTATATATATATATATATATATATATATATATATATATATATATATATATATATATATATGCTTCTCTTTTTACCATTATCAACACATATCTCATTCCCTTGTCATGAAGATCTTTCACCATCTCTGGAAAATCGCCGAAACGTTCAGGGTCATATGTGAAGTCTCGGTATGCGTCCATGTAGTCAATGTCATTCCACTGCACGTCCTGCAAAGTGTTGTACCATGAAGAAAAATAAAGTAAGGAACCCATAAAACGATTTATTTTCTGGCTTTAAAACAGGAATTCCAGACAAGAAGAACATATACAGTAAATGATGCGGTAAAGGTATTCAGAAAAAAAATCACAAATTATTCTAGACAGTCCTACTGTCATTATCCTTAATTCAGAGCGTATCTCTGGGTGGGGCCAGATATTTGGTACCTAAGGTGGAGTAACAGCACACAGAGACCAAGGAATGTTGCATGATATATTCAAACAAGTACAAGCAACAAACAACACTTGGTGGTTAGCGGAAAAGAGCTGTCTCCTCAGTTCCAACAAAGTGGCAACAAGGCCTAAGTATCACAGGCAACTGAAGTACATCAGTTCTTCACAATAATGCCCTGTACACACGATAGGATTTTCCGACGGAAAATGTGTGATAGGACTTTGTTGTCGGAAATTGCGACCGTGTGTAGGCTCCATCACACATTTTCCATAGGAATTTCCGACACACAAAATTTTCCGACAACAATATCCGTTGTCGGAAATTCCGATCGTGTGTACACAAATCCGACACACAAGGTGCCACGCATGCTCAGAATAAATTAAGAGACGAAAGCTATTGGCTACTGACCCGTTTATAGTCCCGACGTACGTGTTTTACGTCACCATGTTCAGAACGATTAGATTCTCCGACAACTTTGCCCGACCGTGTGTATGCAAGACAAGTTTGAGCCAACATCCGTCGGAAAAAATCCATGGATTTTGTTGTCGGAATGTCCGATCAATGTCCGATCGTGTGTACAGGGCATTAGTGTTATTGGAACACAGGGGTTGATTTTAGGGATGGTCCTGATGTTCGAGTCGAACGTAAGTTCGACTCGAACATCAGGTGTTTGCCTGTTCGCCGAATAGCAAACAATTTGGGGTGTTCGCGGCAAATTCGAAAGCCGCGGAACACCCTTTAAAAGTCTATGGGAGAAATAAAAAGTGCTAATTTTAAAGGCTTATATGCATGGTATTGTCTTAAAAAGTGTTTGGGGACCTGGGTCCTGCCCCAGGGGACATTTATCAATGCAAAAAAAAGTTTTAAAAACGGCCGTGTTTTCGGGAGCAGTGATTTTAATAATGCTTAAAGTGAAACAATAAAAGTGTAATATTCCTTGAAATTTTGTACCTGGGGGTGTCTATAGTATGCCTGTAAAGTGGCGCATGTTTCCCGTGTTTACAACAGTTCGAGAGCAAAATGACATTTCTAAAGGAAAAAAATTCACTTAAAAGTACTCGTGGCTATAATGAATTGTCGGTCCTGGCAATACACATAAACGTTCATTGAAAAAAACGGCATGGGATTCCCCCACAGGGGAACCCCAAACCAAAATTTAAAAAAAAAATGCGTGGGGGTCCCCCCAAATTCCATACCAGGCCCTTCAGGTCTGCTATGGATTTTAAGGGGAACCCCACGCCAGAATTTAAAAAAAAATGGCATGGGGTCTCCCCAAAAATCCATACCAGACCCTTATCCAAGCACGCAACCTGGCAGGCCGCAGGAAAAGAGGGGGGGATGAGAGAGCGCCCCCCCTCCTGAACCGTGCCAGGCCACATGCCCTCAACATTGGGAGGGTGTTTTGGGGTAGTCCCCCAAAGCACCTTGTCCCCATGTTGATGGGGAGAAGGGCCTCATCCTCACAACCCTTGGCCGGTGGTTGTAGGGGTCTGTGGGCGGGGGGCTTATCAGAATCTGGAAGCCTCCTTTAACAAGGGAACCCCCAGATCCCGGCCTACCCCCTGTGTGAAATGGTAACGGGGTACCCCTACCATTTCACAAAAAATGTGTGAAAATGGTAAAAAAAAACACAATACACGCCTTGGGACAAGTCCTTTATTAAAAAAAATAAAATTGTCCCAAGGAGTCTTCTTCTTCTTCTTGCACTCCAACAGACCGAAAAAGAACAAAAAAAAAAGCCGCACGCCGCCTACAATCTGCCTCCATGGGAGGCACCCGCCGTAATGACTGGCTGCTCTCAGGTGACAGCTCTTTTACAACTGAGGGCAGGGCCACACAATGACGTCAGTGAATGACCCCGTCCCTCTCTAAAGCACGGGGATATCCCTATGGCTTCCCCGTAGCATCAGAGGGGGGGCGGGGTCACTCAGTTACGTAATCGGGTGGCCCCGCCACCCTCTGACGCTACGGGGAAGCCATAGGGATGTCCCTGTGCGTCAGAGGGGGGCAGACCGGGTGGCCCTGCCCCCCTCTGACGCCAAGGGAAAGCCATAGGGATGTCCCCGTGCGTCAGAGGGGGTGGGGTCACCTGGCGACGTCATCATGTGGCCCCGCCCTCAGTTATAAAAGAGCTGTCACCTGAGAGCGGCCGGTCATTACGGTGGGTGCCTCCCATGATGACAGATTGTAGGCGATGTGTGGCTTTTTTTTTTCGGTCCGTCGGAGCACGTGAAGAAGAAGACTCCGTGGAACAGTTTTATTTTTTAATTTTTTTAATAAAGGACTTGTGCCAAGGCGTGTATTGTGTTTTTTTACCATTTTCACACCTTTTTTGTGAAATGGTAGGGGTACATTTGTACCCCATTACCATTTCACACAGGGGGGGCGGGATCTGGGGGTCCCCTTGTTAAAGGGGGCTTCCAGAATCCGATAAGCCCCCCCGCCCGCAGACCCCCACAACCACCGGGCAAGGGTTGTGGGGATGAGGCCCTTCTCCTCATCAACATGGGGGGCTACCTCAAAGCACCCTCCCAATGTTGAGGGCAAGTGGCCTGGTACGGTTCAGGGGGGGTCTTTCTCGCCCCCCCTCTTTTCCTGCGGCCTGCCAGGTTGCGTGCTCAGATAAGGGTCTGGTATGGAATTTGGGGGGACCCCCACGCATTTTTTTTTTTAAATTTTGGTTCAGGGTTCCCCTGTGGGGGAATCCCATGCCGTTTTTATCAATGAACTTTTATGTGTATTGTCAGGACTGACAATTCATTATAGCCACAAGTACTTTTAAATGGCTTTTTATTCCTTTAGAAATGTAATTTTGCTGTCAGACTGTTCTAAACACGGGAAACATGCGTCACTTTACAGGCAGACTATAGACACCCCCCAGGTACGAAATTTAAAGGAATATTACACTTTTATTGTTTCACTTTAAGCATTATTAAAATCACTGCTCCCGAAAAAACGGCTGTTTTTAAAACTTTTTTTTGCATTGATACATGTCCCCTGGGGCAGGACCTGGGTCCCCAAACACTTTTTAAGACAATACCATGGATATAAGCCAGGGATATGCAATTATCGGACCTCCAGCTGTTGCAGAACTACAACTCCCATCAGGCATAGCAAGACCCTGACAGCCACAAGCATGACACTCAGAGGCAGAGGCATGATGGGACTTGTAGTTTTGCAACAGCTGGAGGTCCGCTAATTGCATATCCCTGATATAAGCCTTTAAAATGAGCACTTTTGATTTTTCATAGAATTGAATACAAAGAGCTGCGCTTAGGACAGTAGTTTAGGTGTGCTGCCTCCCTTAAAAGAGCTTCCCTAGGGATTCTCTACTAACTAGAATTATATTACCAAGGGTTGTGGCGCTTCCTATAGGGTAATAAATGGGAGGGGTGGTTACCCAGATGGTTTCCCTCAATAGATCCCAATAGAGGTACCTGGTACCTACCAGGGAAAAAAACTTAGTTACCGTGAGGGTATATATGTCTGTGCCTATACACATACACACATATATCCACATGCACCCGTGTGTATCAGCAGTTATAAATGAATAAATAGATAAGTAATACCTTCAAGTTGTCTGGCCTGAGGCCCCTAATAGTGTGGTAAGTTTGCACCATATACCACCACTAGGTGAAAATATCTATACCATATATACGTGCTACTGATCCAAAATAATCAAACCATCAAAATAAACCTCTGCTTACCGTGCAGAAAAAGCATGTGTAAGTATGAGTACAAGACATTACATAATAAATCAAAATAGTGCAAATAAACGTATTGAAATCAGTTAAGTCCAAAAAAAAAAAAAACACAATTTTTCAGTGATTAAAGTCCTTAAAGTGAAAAAACTTATGTGAAAAAACTTTTTGTGAAAAAACTTGTTCAGATCCAATGTTTCAACAATTTCGTGACTTGAGTGCTCTCGGATAATTCCTGTGACTTTTGTGCACCCCCTTGCGGGTCCCCACTCACCAGATCCAACAGCCCCAAAAAGGGGCGACCAGCATAAGATGTCTCAATCACGGTCTCCTCTCCGCGGTAGTTATACGGGCTCCCCAAGGTGGTTTCCGTGCCTTTGATTTTCCCAATGGATTCCTCCAACCTCGGATGGAACAGGCTGCAAGGGGAGTTGCGATCCCAATATTCTCTCCCCCACCTTCCTACCGAGCATCCAAATAGTTTCCCACTATTGGTTTCAATGTTCGCAGTGGCTCCCTCATAGAAAGAAAAAATAGGAAGCTCCCATGGTGTAGTATATATAAAACGCTTTTAATCAAAAGAACTCCATCAACTTACAGCGGAGTAAAAAATAATAAATAAAATAAATAAATAGCCATAAATTTAACTAAATAAAATAACCAGTGAATAAAAACAAATTAGCTCACTCAGGGATGGCCCTGAGAACAGACCCGTAGCGGTAAAAAGTGTTGAAAGTGCGTGCCGCTGGTTAGAGCTGTTTGCGCTCCACCTGCGTTCCAGCTAGGGTCCGTACCCGGAAGTGACGTAGCGTGCGTGGCGTCGTTGTACGCGTTTCGTCATAGGACGTCTTCAGCAACGATGCCACCACGCCACGCACTACGTCCTTTAGTAGGGAGCCATCAAGCTAGATCCGCCCCATACTTCTGACAGTCCAATCCAACCGTAGCAAGGCGGAGTGACACTCCCACCTTGTCTGGAGTGTCAGCAGAGGTAATCATACTGCTTTTCTCGTAATTAGCCCAGCTGCTAGCATTACAAACTATATTGCCATCCTGTATTATACACATTGTCCCTAGGGCAAATAAATAGTGAAGATCCATTAACTTAAGACAATCCATTAACTTAGGACAAATAAATAAATAATGAGAAAATGATGAAAAATCTAGCCCAGATAAAAATAAAAATAAATAAAAATAAAAATAAAACTAAAAATAAAAATAAAAATAAGAATAAAAGTAAAAGTAAAAAATGCTCAGAGGGACTGTATATAAAAAAGAGAGAAAGTCTTGACGTTTATTATGGACCATATATGTAAAGGAGAAAAGGAACCTTTCCATCGACTTAAGTTAGCCTTAATCTCAGCCACTTTCTATACTCCCCCTATACCCTCATATTGTATCATCAAGCGATCAACCTAATATAAGTCCTGCTGGGGGAAAAAAGGGGGAAATGTTTGACCAATAATGCATCAAGGGGCTAAAGCACTTTCCCAAGCCCAAACTAATAGGGAGTATTTTTGAGCCCCATTTTTTAACTTAAGAGAGGTCCTTGGGGGGACTATTACCCATATTGTTACAGATCGAAAATAACAACAGTAATTCTAGTAAAAACATACAGAAATTATCTGTGTTACAAAATTAGGGGGTACGGGCTTTTTGAAGTTTTTACCATTAGGCCTAATCAATTCTAAAAAAAGGTTTGGGGTCACCCCCATATTCTTGGTGTGAGTGATCAGGGGGTTAGATGTCCACTACCTTACAACTTAAGTCCATAGAAGAACCAGCAATAGGTGAGAGTATTGCCATATTTAAATATGTGTACCCCTGTGTCTTACGGATTGGCCAAAAAACAGTTTAAATCGATATCCAGGTTGAGGCCCCTGGGAGCAAGGGACCTCAACCTGTATATCCATGCAGTTTCATTTTGTGATATGAGTGTGGTTTTATTACCCCCTCGCCAGTGATCCTTCACACAGTCGATCCCATAAAAGATCATTCCTGTGGGGTCCCGGTTGTGTACTGTGTCAAAGTGGCGGGAAAGATGATGTTTTGGGAACCCTTTTTTGATGTTTTTAATATGTTCCCGTATTCTCACATAAAGGGGTCGGGTAGTTCTGCCCACATATTGCATTTGGCACGGACACTCGATGACATAGGTCACGTGCGTACTCTGACATGTAATGAGTTCCCTGATCTGATATTGTTTGTAATCTGATCTTGATCAGGGAACTCATTACATGTCAGAGTACGCACGTGACCTATGTCATCGAGTGTCCGTGCCAAATGCAATATGTGGGCAGAACTACCCGACCCCTTTATGTGAGAATACGGGAACATATTAAAAACATCAAAAAAGGGTTCCCAAAACATCATCTTTCCCGCCACTTTGACACAGTACACAACCGGGACCCCACAGGAATGATCTTTTATGGGATCGACTGTGTGAAGGATCACTGGCGAGGGGGTAATAAAACCACACTCATATCACAAAATGAAACTGCATGGATATACAGGTTGAGGTCCCTTGCTCCCAGGGGCCTCAACCTGGATATCGATTTAAACTGTTTTTTGGCCAATCCGTAAGACACAGGGGTACACATATTTAAATATGGCAATACTCTCACCTATTGCTGGTTCTTCTATGGACTTAAGTTGTAAGGTAGTGGACATCTAACCCCCTGATCACTCACACCAAGAATATGGGGGTGACCCCAAACCTTTTTTTAGAATTGATTAGGCCTAATGGTAAAAACTTCAAAAAGCCCGTACCCCCTAATTTTGTAACACAGATAATTTCTGTATGTTTTTACTAGAATTACTGTTGTTATTTTCAATCTGTAACAATATGGGTAATAGTCCCCCCAAGGACCTCTCTTAAGTTAAAAAATGGGGCTCAAAAATACTCCCTATTAGTTTGGGCTTGGGAAAGTGCTTTAGCCCCTTGATGCATTATTGGTCAAACATTTCCCCCTTTTTTCCCCCAGCAGGACTTATATTAGGTTGATCGCTTGATGATACAATATGAGGGTATAGGGGGAGTATAGAAAGTGGCTGAGATTAAGGCTAACTTAAGTCGATGGAAAGGTTCCTTTTCTCCTTTACATATATGGTCCATAATAAACGTCAAGACTTTCTCTCTTTTTTATATACAGTCCCTCTGAGCATTTTTTACTTTTACTTTTATTCTTATTTTTATTTTTAGTTTTATTTTTATTTTTATTTATTTTTATTTTTATCTGGGCTAGATTTTTCATCATTTTCTCATTATTTATTTATTTGTCCTAAGTTAATGGATTGTCTTAAGTTAATGGATCTTCACTATTTATTTGCCCTAGGGACAATGTGTATAATACAGGATGGCAATATAGTTTGTAATGCTAGCAGCTGGGCTAATTACGAGAAAAGCAGTATGATCACCTCTGCTGACACTCCAGACAAGGTGGGAGTGTCACTCCGCCTTGCTACGGTTGGATTGGACTGTCAGAAGTATGGGGCGGATCTAGCTTGATGGCTCCCTACTAAAGGACGTAGTGCGTGGCGTGGTGGCATCGTTGCTGAAGACGTCCTATGACGAAACGCGTACAACGACGCCACGCACGCTACGTCACTTCCGGGTACGGACCCTAGCTGGAACGCAGGTGGAGCGCAAACAGCTCTAACCAGCGGCACGCACTTTCAACACTTTTTACCGCTACGGGTCTGTTCTCAGGGCCATCCCTGAGTGAGCTAATTTGTTTTTATTCACTGGTTATTTTATTTAGTTAAATTTATGGCTATTTATTTATTTTATTTATTATTTTTTACTCCGCTGTAAGTTGATGGAGTTCTTTTGATTAAAAGCGTTTTATATATACTACACCATGGGAGCTTCCTATTTTTTCTTTCTATGAGGGAGCCACTGCGAACATTGAAACCAATAGTGGGAAACTATTTGGATGCTCGGTAGGAAGGTGGGGGAGAGAATATTGGGATCGCAACTCCCCTTGCAGCCTGTTCCATCCGAGGTTGGAGGAATCCATTGGGAAAATCAAAGGCACGGAAACCACCTTGGGGAGCCCGTATAACTACCGCGGAGAGGAGACCGTGATTGAGACATCTTATGCTGGTCGCCCCTTTTTGGGGCTGCTGGATCTGGTGAGTGGGGACCCGCAAGGGGGTGCACAAAAGTCACAGGAATTATCCGAGAGCACTCAAGTCACAAAATTGTTGAAACATTGGATCTGAACAAGTTTTTTCACAAAAAGTTTTTTCACATAAGTTTTTTCACTTTAAGGACTTTAATCACTGAAAAATTGTGTTTTTTTTGTTTTTTTTTTGGACTTAACTGATTTCAATACGTTTATTTGCACTATTTTGATTTATTATGTAATGTCTTGTACTCATACTTACACATGCTTTTTCTGCACGGTAAGCAGAGGTTTATTTTGATGGTTTGATTATTTTGGATCAGTAGCACGTATATATGGTATAGATATTTTCACCTAGTGGTGGTATATGGTGCAAACTTACCACACTATTAGGGGCCTCAGGCCAGACCACTTGAAGGTATTACTTATCTATTTATTCATTTATAACTGCTGATACACACGGGTGCATGTGGATATATGTGTGTATGTTTATAGGCACAGACATATATACCCTCACGGTAACTAAGTTTTTTTCCCTGGTAGGTACCAGGTACCTCTATTGGGATCTATTGAGGGAAACCATCTGGGTAACCACCCCTCCCATTTATTACCCTATAGGAAGCGCCACAACCCTTGGTAATATAATTCTACTTTTGATTTTTCATGTTCGTGTCCCATAGACTTTAACGGTGTTCGCGTGTTCAAACTAATTTTTTGCCTGTAAGCATGTTCTGGTGCGAACCGAACCAGGGAGTATTCGGCCCATCCCTAGTTGATTTACTAAACTGGAGAGCTCAAAATCTGGTGCAGCTGTGTATGGTAGCCAATTAGCTTCTAACTTCAGTCTATTCAGTTAAGCTTTGACAAAAATCTGGAAGCTGTTTGGCTTCTATTCACCAGATTTTGCACACTCCAGTTTTAGTAAATCAACCGCACAGTCTCTGTGCTGGAGAAGACACATGGGCAGGCTTACAAAATCAGGCAACAGCTGAATAGGCAGAGCAGCGCCAAGAACACCTGGGAGGCTAATAGAAAGTCGTAGCCCAGATCCCACAAAGCATAATGGTTAGTGGCAGGGGGGGGACAGCCTATACACAAGTAGGGGGCCCGGACCATGGGTCCCAACCTGCGCCATCTTAACTGTGGGTCAGCTGCTGTTAGAGCGGACCAGCTGCCAGGATGCAGAGGAGGGTGGAGTGGTGGGTGGATCCTACAGGAGGAGGAGGGTGGAGTGGTGGGTGGATCCGGTAAGGAATGACATTGTGCGCCGGGCTGTGGGGGTGGTTGAGGCCAGTTGGTGCCAGTGGAGGGCCCTTGAGGAGGAGAAGGTCAGGGTGGAGGAGCCCCCCTGTTCTTTTTTACAGCTGCTGCCGGAGATCCTAGTGGAGATGGGACACAGACTCAGCTACCCTTCCTGGAACCAGATCCTCTCCACTGACACCATCTGGAGGAGCTGATGTTGGACAGGTGAGAGCTGGGAGGACTGGTGCTTTCCAAGGTGTGTGTGACACCATCCCCCCACTTGTCCCCCAGGCCTCTACCTGTCCCACTGCCTCCCTCCTGTGACACTTCCCCCTCCAGTCCTGCTACCCGCATTTGTCCTGCTGCCCCCCTCCTGTACTATTGCCCCACCTCCTGTCCCACTGCTCACCTCCTGTCACATTGCTCCCCTCCTGTCACACTGCCCTTCTCCTGTCCCCCTGCCCCCTTTCTGTTCAACTTCCCCCCTCCTGTCTCACTTCCCCCCTCCCATTCTCCTGCCCCACTGCACCCTCCTGTCCCACTGCCCACCTCCTGTCACATTGCCCCCCTCCTGTCACACTGCCCTCCTCCTGTCCCCCTGCCCCTTCCTGTCCAACTTCCCCCCTCCTGTCTCACCCCCCCCTCCTGCCCCACTGCCCCCCAGTCACACTGCACCCCTCCTGTCCCCCACCTGTCCTGCTGCCCCTCTCCCGTCCCATTGCCGCCCTCCTGTCACACTGCACCCCACATGTCACACTGCCCCCCCCACACTGCCCCCCAAGAGATGGGACTGGCGGAAGAGCAGGAGGACATGGGTAAGAGGGAATGGTATAAACAGGGCCAAGGATAAATCCAAGGGAAAAAAAAACAAGCTTAACTTACCGACTAGCTCGCAGACAATTAAACCTGTCTAACAGTATGCCTTAAAAGCAGGGGTTTAGTCTGCACGCATGGTAGGAGGAGATGGGACTGGAGGAGGAATGGGATGAAGGAAATGGAACTGGAGGACATGGGATGGAGGAGATTTGACTGGAGGAGGAGGACAAGGGATGGAAGAGATGGGGCTGCAGGAGGAGGACATAAGATGGATACAATTTTTAGAATCACTCCCTTGCCACATCCAAAATATACATAGAAACAAAAGGGGTGGAAGACCACAAGGTCGGACTTTAAAGGCAAGTTGGACCACACTCTTTATATAAAATCCATTTTTTATTTATAGACAAAAATATAAAACCAGAAGATTTACAGAGAATGATGTCAGTTAAAAAAACATGTATTCATATAGACAAAGAGTCGTTGGTCTGCTTCTTCAGGACACACAAAGGGGAAAAAACAAAGAATAGGTCTCATTTTCCTAGGGTATGAATACGCATTTATATATGATTCTCCCTGGGCTGGCACTGGAGCATAAAAGAAAAGCCAAGCAATGTCTGACCAACGACTGTTGTATTTAGCAATTGTTAATAACCAGGGAGAGAATATACTTGGGAGCTTCCATCAGATCATAAACAGCCATAGAATCCTGACAAAGCCGGGAATGGTACAAAAACCCACCAGGTATTAGCCATGAGGGGCCATCAGTCATACACAGCCAGTGGTTGGCCTCCATATAAGGGAGCCAGGGTTCAAACCGTTAAACAAGGAAGATGGCTATCCAAGCCAATTCATCACATTTCTAGCTCTGGCCTTGGAGGATTGGCTTGGATAGCCATCTTCCTTGTTTGAACCCTGTCTCCCTTATATGGAGGCCAACCACTGGCTGTGTATGATTGATGGTCCCCCATGGCTAATACCTGGTGGATTTTTGCTCTGGCTCTGTCAGGATTCTATAGCCATTTATGATTTGATGGAAGTTCCCAAGTATACTCTGCCTTGTGGTTTTATATTTTTGTCTATAAATAAAAAATGGATTTATATAAAGTGTGGTCCAACTTGCCTTTAAAGTCTGACCTAGTGGTCTTCCTCCCCTTTTGTTTTTGACATGAGATGGAGGAGATGGGACTGAAGGAGGAGGAGGACGTGGGATGGAGGAGATGGGACTGGAGTAGGACTACCTGGGATGGGGGAGATGGAACTGCAGGAGGAGGAGGAGGGATGGAGGAGGAGAAGGACATGGGTTGGGGAGATGACACTGGATGAGGAGGACATGGGATGGAGAAATTCAAAATTAGAAAATTCGGAAATTCTAAAATTCGGAAATTCGAAAATCCAAAAATAATAAAAAATAATAATAAAACGTATTATTATTTATTATTATTTAGTTCCGTTCCATTTGTTTCGATGCGGCATTCTTTATTTTGGCTAATTTGTAAATTCAGATAAATTTGTATTCGTTACGTTCACTAACAGCCAAATTTGAAAGGAAATTCCAATACCTATAATTTAATAGTTAGTTATTATTGGTTAGTAATTTTTTCCTACTCATGCATCTGGCTCCTTTCAGGATGCCGGTCGCATGAATTACAGCGGCGGGGGTGTTTTTTTGAAGCACCTGATTAGAGTCATAGGCTCTAATAGGCTTCAAAATAGGGTGGGCGCGGAGCATTGCACCATGAGTCTACCCAGGTGTGTTGGAAAAGCAAATGAATATTCGCTTTTCTAACACTGAATCTTCTCTTTGCCAATCAGGAAGCGTGGGTCTGATACCCGTTTTCCGATTGGCTGAAAGGTCAGGCGATCCTATTGGATGCCTAGGAGGAGGGGGATGCACAGCAGAAGCCGCCGTTATCCACACCACAGGAGGAGGAAGACAGCTGCCGCTTGCTCGCTTCCTATATGGGGGGTAAGTGAGGCTCTCACGAGAGTGAGAGTGAGAGCTGTGCATGATGTTATAAGCCTTTTTACCAGACAAGAAACAGGAAGTGGGCTGTATAAGGTATTTACTAGCAGAAAAAAATAATGTTTTACTATCCAAAGTTAAAACAACAAAGGCAGAGGATTTAATAAACGGAAAGTTGAAAATATGACTGAAGTTCCACTTTAACTACCAGAAGTGTTTATGCTGCTCTTGACTTTGACAAGTCCACAATGACAAGGTTTGCATCATATTTGCATGTTTAACCACTTAAGGACCGAGCCTCTTTTTGAGATTTGTTGTTTACAAGTTAAAAACAGGTTTTTTTTGCTAGAAAATTACTTAGAACCCCCAAACATTACACATTTTTTTCTAACACCCTAGAGAATAAAATGGCAGTCATTGTAATACTTTCTGTCACAACGCATTTGCGCAGCGGTCCTACGATTTTTGGAAAAAATACACTTTTTTGAATTAAAAAATAAGATAATAGTAAAGATAGCCCAACTTTTTTTTATATTGTGAAAGATAATGTTATGCCGAGTAAATTGATACCCATCATGTCACGCTTCTAAATTGCGGCCGCTCGTGGAATGGCAACAAACTTTTACCCTTAAAAATCTCCATAGGCAACGTTTAAAAAATTCTACAGGTTGCATGTTTTGAGTTATAGAGGAGGTCTATGGCTAGAACTATTGCTCTCGCTCTACCGATCATGGCGATACCTCACATGTGTGGTTTGAACACCGTTTTCATATGCGGGTGCTACTCACTTATGCGTTTGCTTCTGCAAGTGAGCTTGGCGGGACGGGGCGCGTTTAAACATTTTTTTTTTCTTATTTATTTTACCTTTTATTTTTTATTTTTACACTGTTCTTTAAAAAAAAAAGTGTCACTTTTATTCCTATTACAAGGAATGTAAACATCCCTTGTAATAAAAGCATGACAGGACCTCTTAAATATGAAATCTGGGGTCAAAAAGACCTCAGTTCTCATATTTACACTAAAATGCAATATAAAAAAATAAACATAAAAAAAAATGTTGTCATTTAAAATAAAAATGAAAAAATGTCCCTTTAAGAGCTATGGGCAGAAGTGACGTTTTGACGTCACTTCCACCCTGCAAAACCCTCTTAAAAGTTAGGCCCTTTCACACTCACAGCACCCGGGCATCGGCTGTAAAGCGCCGCTACTTTTAGCGGCGCTTTGGTGTCGTTTTAGCTGCTCTTTTCGGCAGCTAGCGGGGTACTTTTAACCCCTGCTAGCGGCCAAAAAAGGATTAAAAGCGCCGGCGAAGCGCCGCTGCCCATTGATTTCAATGGGCAGGGGCACTTTAGGAGTGTTGTGTACGATCGCCTCAAAGATGTTGCTTGCAGGACATTTTTGAGGTCCTGCCAGCGCGCCGCTCCAGTGTGAAAGCCCTCGGGCTCCCCAACCTGGTAGGAAGGCGCAGGCAGGCATCTGCGATCAGCATTGAGTCTGTACCTATCATGTGTGTCTCCTGTCCCTTTCTGTCTTCCATTGAAGCTATGTTAGCCGTTGCCATTAATGTTCTCCTGGCTGCTGAACGGTGGCCTGCAACCTGTCCCCTGATTGGATGATTGCTATATGCCTCCTTACCTCTATAAAAAGTTTTATGGGTACTAGTGTATTCTTTATGTAACTTAAAATATTACTTTTGTATGTATTTATATAGTTATTCATTATCTTCATTTGCTTATTTTATTCCCCCTGCACTGTATTCCTGTGTTTGGAGCGTGTTTTTTCCTGCGGTACCGGCCTTTGTCACTGGGGGTCTTTGTTATTCTGGGCGAGTGTGTGATCTTCTGTTCCTGGACTTACCTTATCCATCCACCAGATGGCGGGATTGGATTTCGGACGGTTCCTAGGATGGGGGAACGGCTTTCCTGAGAGAGATTTCTCTCTCTCTGGTTCTATGTGCCGTTTTCGTGCTACTGCGCATGCGCGTGTGCATGTGCAGTCCGAGATCATATCCGGTGATGTCACTGGCCGGGGCGACTGCGCTGGGCCATGACATTTCCCAGATAGGAGCCAGGCCTATTTAATGGGAGCATTCTCCCATTATGGGGCTGTATGCAGGGACGGACGGCATCGGTCTTTTCTCCTAGAGCCCTTTTTTGAGGTAGGCGTTTTTGGAGGTGTGAGTCATCTGCAATGTTCGGCAATGGCGCTGCCACCCCTGACATATTTTTCCTTCCCTCATTTTTTGAATCTTCCACCTTTAACTCCTTATTCATTCGCCCACTTTCTAGGATGCTGTGGCCATGGTTAAGCCCGCATTTTTCCAATCCATCCTATATGGGCACTTTTTGATCACTGGCCTAAATGATGAAATATCCTGTGCATCCTAACCACCTTAACAGGTTAAGTGACCACGTATTAGCTGCTTTTGAGCTGATGCTTTTTTTAATGGGAATTATAGCCGTGTTTATTTAATACATAACCTTTTGAATAGTTGCTATACATATATATTTTTCCCTTAGCTATTCCTCATTACCAAGTTGATGAGCTCCACTTTTGAGACTTCCGCCCCTCCAAACCTTATCGCTGTATACTCTATGATAGATATCTAACAGGTGCGTACTACCTGTGAAATGTATGTATATATTATATATACTTTATTCTAATATGGCCTACTCGGCATAGCTAGTATGCGAATTGTAACTTTTATCAGCAATCTTTCCTGCTGTGTCATTTATGCAGTCTCTTTTCCTTATCTTATTTATCTTTGACGGTTCACTGCCCAATTTTTACATTGTGACATGGCTCCCACACTCACCCAGGAATTGGCCCCTAGGGGCCTATAGATGTCCTTTTGGTTTGGGTCGGTCCAGTTTTGGTAAGCTCCACATGTGCATTCTATACGGGGATGCATTTACATAGTTGAATTATATGTTATCTACTATCCTAATTGACTGCTAGATTTTTAACTGGCTCACCTCTATTACAGATTTGAGTTGGGTCCTTGTATGTTCAAATTGATGCAATCATTATTATACATATGTTTTCTTGTTTGTTTTGAAGCTTGATTATATATTGTTTGTTCCCTATAGAGATATCTACACATAATATTTTCTGAAGCATACTCCTGAAGAAGCATTTGTACGGCGAAACATGTCGAGGTTGAACTGACTTAGGACGAGACCTTGAGTCCTCCTTCATGGATGGATGCACGTCTAATTGTTCAGTTCCTCTTCAGAGATTCAAATTTATGTGTATTGTATACCCTCTCCATATAGGACCTTTTTAATCATGCTCTTGTCCTAAATAAATTCATACTTTTTTATATGATTGTATATGTGAGTCCTTACCGTATCGAGAGTCCATAGTTGCCTCAAATTCTCTGCCTCTTGCTTTTCAAAATTGATAGGACGATGGTACATTACCTTATTGTTTTCAGTTCAGCAACGATAATTAAATCTGTATTCATCATTAGCATGCCGCAATGCATCCTGGACTTGTGCCCAAGTAGATCAAAGACCATGGAGATGCTCCTCTATCACGAAACAAATGAGTCAGGTAACATGAAAGGTTGGAAACCATAGTTCGCCATAAACGGGGACAATCGGGAAGCAGAATTCAAGGCATTAATGTGAGCAAACTCCACCCACGGTAAGAGGTCTGACCAGCTGTTATGATGTCAGAAATATAGCAACGTAGGAATTGCTCCAAGGACTGATTGACTCGTTCTGCGGCCCCATTAGACTGCAGGTGATACGCAGAGGAGAAAGCAAGCTGAATTACCAGTTGTGCACAAAAGGCTCGCCAGAACCGGGACACAAACTGACTACCCCTGTCCGAGACAATCACCTTGGGTAGCCCATGCAAGCGAAAGATCTCCCGAGCAAAAATGGAAGCCAGTTCATTAGAAGTGGGAAACTTCTTAAGTGGAATACAATGGAACATTTTCGAGAACCTGTCAACCACCATAAGGATAACTGTGTTGCCCTGGGAGTTGGGTAACTCCACTATGAAATCCATAGATAGGTGGGTCCAGGGCCTCTCCCCATTGGGTATGGGTTGTAGGAGGCCCACTGGAAGGTGTCCTGGAGTCTTACTCTGAGCACACACGGAACAGGCAGCTACGAAGGCGATTACATCAGCACATAGACTAGGCCACCAGAATTGTTGGGAAATGGAATAAAAGAGTTGATTCTTCCCAGTCTAGCCATCAGCTTGGGAGACTGGTAAGTCTGGAGACACAGCAGTACGGAGATTCTCTGGGACAAAGCAGCGGTCACAAGGTTTCTCAGGAGGAGCATGGACCTGTTACCCAAAGGAGAACTGAAACTGGTGTGAACCGTAGGCAGAATACGATCAGGAGGAATCAAAGGAACAGGAACCGACTCCATCTTGGAGGAAAATTGTCACGACAAAGTGTCAGCCCTTACATTCTTAGTACCGGGTAAGAATGAGACAATGTAATTGAAACTGGACAAGAAAAGAGCCCATCGCGCCCTTCTGGGAGAGAGGCGTTTAGCCTCAGATAAGAATGTGAGATTCTTATGGTCTGTAAAAATGAGAAATGGCACAGTGGTAACTTCGAGGAGATGTCTCCATTCTTTCAATGCTAAAATGATTGCTAACAGCTCTCTGTCACCAATCTCGTAATTACATTCTGCAGGTGACAATTTCTTGGAAAAGTATCCATAAGGATGCATAGAGTAAAGTAATGAACCACGAGGAGAAAAAATGAAATTCTCCAAATTGTTGCCGACATCCCAAATTATATTTATGGAAGAAACCCTCACAGAAAGGGAAAGAGGGAACACTTGTACCCCCTGGTACAAAGGGTCTTTGAAGGCGAACAAACTTTGTTCGCCTTCAAAGTCCCTTTGTACCGGTGGGTACAAGTGTTCCCTCTTTCCCTTTCTGTGAGGGTTCCTTCCATAAATAAGGATGCATAGCATTCTCAGAGGTAGGACGTTGAGACAGAAGGGCGCCAACTCCAGTCTCAGAAGCATCAACCTCAAGGATAAAAGGTAACGTAGGATCAGGATGTGCCAACACAGGAACAGAAACAAAGGCAGCCTTGAGACTCTCAAAGGCTTTAATGGACTCCAGAGAACAACTATGTGGTTTACCGTCTTTTCTAGTCATATCAGTCAGGGGCTTGACCAGAGACGAGAAGTTACGAATAAACTCCCGATGATAGTTGGCAAAGCCAGGAAAATGCTGCAGAGGACGTAAACCCACGGGTCAGGGCCACTATAGGACCGCTGAAAGTTTCTCTGGGTCCATCGAAAAACCAGCAGTGGAAATGAGAGGAATTTAACCTGTTCACGATGGAATTCGCACTTCTCCAATTTACAATAGAGATTGTTCTCTCTTAGTTTCTGAAGAACACGACAGACATCTGTATGGTGGCTCTCCAGGTACTTGGAAAATATGTGGATATCATTGAGATAAACCACCACACATAACTGCAACAAATCTTGGAGCACATCATTAATAAATTCCTGGAAAACTGCCGGGGCGTTACAAAGGCCAAAAGGCATTACGAGGTACTCATAATGGCCTGTTCTGGTACTAAACGCAGTTTTCCACTCATTACCCTCCTTAATCCTCATGAGATCATATGACCCTCTCAAATCAAGTTTTGTGAAAACCATTGCTCCCTTGAGGTGGTCAAATAACTCTGTAATCAATGGAAACGGATAGGCACTCTTAATTGTGAAACAATTGAGACCCCTATAATCAATACAAGGTCTCAGTTCACCACTCTTCTTCTTCACAAAGAAGAAACCAGCACCAGCAGGAGACAAGGATTTACAGGTGAAACCTCGAGAAAGTGCCTCTGCAACATACTCCTCCATGGCCTTATCCTCCAAGACCGACAAAGGGTAAACGAAGGGGTATGGCACCAGGTTGAAGGTCAATTGCGCAATCATATGACCGGTGAGGAGGCAAACTACCGGCTTGACCTTTGTCAAAGACATCGCTAGAATTGCGGTACTCCTCCGGCAGGGAGGAGAGTGAAGAGGTGCACAGGATTGGCTACCTTGTGGAAGCATGTCTTACTGCATTATGGCGACCAGGAGAGAACCTCAGCACAGAGCCAATTAAAAGAGGGGTTGTGCCTCTGTAACCAAGGATAACCGATAACCAGCGGAAACTTAGGTGAGAAAATAACTTGGAATTGGATTATCTCATGGTGAAGAGCCCCTACGACCATGGACAACGGAACAGTCTCAAGTGTCACATGGGCGGGCTGTAGAGGTCTTCCGTCAAGAGCCTCAATTGCAAGTGGAGTGTCACGCAGCTGCAATGGAATCGAGTGCTTCGATACAAAGGCAGCATCAATGAACAGGCGTGCAGCCCTAGAGTCGATTAGAGCCTGTATCTCAACGGATGACTCAGCCCAAGAAAGGGTAACCACAACCAGGGGTTTATCCTTCTGGATAACTGGAGACGAAACAACGCCACCTAAGGTCTGTCCATGACAGGACCTCAAGGTTCGGGTGTTCCCTGGACGGGTTGGACAAGACTTCAAAAAGTGACCTGCCTGGCCACAATAAAGGCACAATCTCTCTCTCCTCCTAAGGGTTCTCTCATCCGCAGAGAGATGCGTGAAGCCCAAGTGCATGGGTTAATCTTCACAGAACCGACTCGGTACCAGGAGGCATGGGAGGTGAGGGAGGCAAGGGTGGGACTGCAAAGTTCTGAGACAAATGTACAGGAAGCTTCCACAAGCGCTCCTTAAAAGGGAGTCTTTCTCTGAGTCTGGAGTCAATGAGGATGGCAAATGTGATCAACCTCGCCAGCTCAGTGGGTATATCTCGGGCTGCTATCTCATCCTTGATGGTATCCGAAAGACCATGAGAAAAAGCAGCCACGAGGGCCTCATTGTTCCAAGCAACCTCTGCTGCCAGAGTACGGAATTCAATGGCTTAATCGGCAACAGTTCTTGTACTCTGTTTGATGGACATGAGGCACTTGGCAGCAGAAGCGGAGCTACCCTTTTAAAAGAAGTCACAAATTCAGGGTAACTCAAGACAACAGGTTTTTGCGTCTCCCATAGAGGGTTTGCCCAGGCCAAGGCTCTCTCAGAAAGAAAAAATATCACAAAACTTACTTTGTTTCTGTCCGTGGGAAACGCCTGGGGCAGCATCTCAAAGTATATCTCAACCTGGTTGAGAAACCCTCTGCATTGGACTGGATCGCCCCCAAATCAGTGGGGAAGCAGAATGGAACCAGACATACCTCTTATAGAGGTAATATTCGAGGTGGGTGCCTGCACAGGGCAGCAGCAGGGACGGCCTGCAACACAGGTTGTACCGGAGCAGCTACAGTGGGAGATTCAGGAGCGCTTGTAATGCCATGACAAACTGATCCATGCGGTGATTCTTCTCATCCAATCAGGAAAAAATATTACCAACAAGTGGATTGACTGCATCTTCTGAATTCACGGCCTTCGCCTACAGACAGAAACCATGAATCAGACTGAGACAGAAGTACAATTAAATCACACTTATTTAATAATAATAAAAAAAGGTAAACAGAGTAAACGTAGTCAAAAGTTCAGGAACCGGAAAGAATAGTCAGACAAGCCAAAACATCAGAGAGCCAGAAATTAGCGCAATGAGCGTAATGTTGCGCTAATTTTTTTGATTTTTTTGAGGGGGCCTTTTTTGTACCTTCGCTGAGATATCCGCATAGAAATGTCGGGGCCCCATGGGAGCAGTTTTGTTATTCATCTAAGTTCTCTGTTTTATAGGACCTTCCAAACTCCTACATTGTACGGGTTACTAATAATCTTTGGTACGTGACCTATACTGCCTATTTTGTGTGCTTTTATTCTATTTTTGATGTACATATATTTTTTGTATTATGTTTTTTTACTGATATATATATATATATATATATATATATATATATATGCTTCTTTAATAGACACCTGGCTCTGTATGTTATAAAACCCCTGAAGAAGGGCATCAAGCCGGAAACGTCGGGTTCATCAGAGAGCCTACATGTGTCTGTATATGGATCGTAATCCACATAAATGCTATTGTACACCTTTGTCTTTTATTGTTTCTGGTCACTTTCAAAGTCCCACCTACCAAGGGGGTTTTGCGTTTTTTTCTATAATCTTGGGATGTGGTGACCGCAAACATTTGATTCTGCAGATCTTGGATTTTCTCCTTATTCTTCCATTCACTGGCCAAACCGGACTTCAGGTGGAAACAGTTGATTTTACATCACTTTATTTTTATTCACCGTTTTTCACGGAAGATCTGTATAGATCTATTGTGGACCAAAGCAATTTGTATGCTGGTCAATTCATCGCCGCTAATCCCCAGATAACCCTTGCCAGAGATTGGAGACCTATTACTGCTTTTCAGGTATGTAATTCTTTTATACTTTACTGTTCACTGTGTTTTATTGTTAACCATTATTTTCTTTTCAGGTACGCCATTCAGCTGCAGCACTGATTTATTTATCTTGGCAGCAACAGCGTTCACTCTCACGATACGTAAATCGGCAACTACTGCGCTATAGGAGGTGATTTCACTGCTACAGTTAAAAAAAAAAAAAAAAAGAGCATATATGCTGAAGCATGGGGACAGGGGTGGAGGGGCGATTTGCCCCTAAAATTGCCCCCATGCTTCGGCATATATTTTTTACTCTTTTTTTGCCACAGATTGTTGTTGTCTTATTGAGTTAATGTTTTATTGTTACCATTGTTTGCTTTTCAGGTACGACATTCAGCTGCAGCATTTATTTATATATCTTGACAGCAACAGCGTTTGCTCTCACGATATGTAAATCAGCGACTCCAGTGCTGTAGGAGGTGATTTCACCACCACAGTTAAAAAAAACAAAAAACGGTGCATGTATGCCCATCATTAGAAGTGGGTGGATGCAGGGCAGTATTCTAATGGTGGGCATACCTACCGATCAATCTATTTTTTCCTTGAGCCCACAAAAAAAGAACATTACAATATATGCCCAACGAGGACCAGCGACGTACTGGTATGCTGCTGGAATTTAAGTGGTTAAACCAGAATGATGCCTGCAGGTTTAGGTATCATCTTGGTATCGTTCTTTTCAGTCAGCGGTCAGCTTTCATGTAAAAGCAATCCTAGCAGCTAATTCTGCTAGGCTGCTTTTACAAGCAGTGGGAGGTAACGCCCCCCCCCTCCCGCCATCTTCCATGGTTTTCTCGGGCTCTCCTGTCCCACCGGGGAACTACGGAAGCTACGAGCATTTCATGACTTTGGTTTCGGATATAAACAGCGCCATTGCGAAATTAGGAAAGCATCTTATCACACGATCTTGGTGTGGTCAGAGGCTTTGAGGGCAGAGGAGAGATCTAGATTTTAATAGACCCCAATTTTTTTTAAAAAGAGTACCTGTCATTACCTATTGCCATCATAGGGGATATTTACATATGATATAAAAAAATGAAAGGAACAGTGTAAAAATAAAATCAAAAAGCAGAATAAATATATATTAAAAAAAAGCACCTCTGTCCCCCCCGTGCTTGTGCGCAAAGCGAACGCAAGCTTCAGTCACGTGTCATATGTAAACAGAAATTGCATCATGCATGTGAGGTATCACCACGAATGTCAGATCGAGGGTAGTAATTTTAGCAGTAGACCTCCTCTGTAAATCTAAAGTGGTAACCTGTAAAGGCTTTTAAAGGCTTTATAAAATGTATGTAGTTTGTCGCTGCTGCACTGTTGTGCGCAATTTTAAAACATGTCATGTTTGATATCTATGTACTCGGAATAAGATTATCTTTTATATTTTACCAAACATCTGGGCAATATAGTGTGTTTTAGTGCATTAAAATTCAAAAAAGTGTTTTTTTTTCCAAAAAAAAATTTGCAACACCCACCATTTTAATGTGTAGGGCCTTTGCTTTAAAAAAAAATATAATGTTTGGGCATATGTGAAATGACACCCCAAAATACATTCTGCTGCTTCTCCTGAGTATGAGGATACCACATGTGTAGGACTTTTTGGAAGCCTAGCCGCATACAGGACCCCAAAAACCAAGCGAGACATGTGCTTTTTGGCCTAAATGCTTGACTAAAATTTAGTTTATTGTATTTTTTTATAGCAAAAAGTAGAAATTATCATTTTTTTTCATAATTTATATTTTCAAAATTTTAATCGTTTATATCGCAAAAAATAAAAACTGCAGAGGTGATCAAATACCACCAAAAGAAAGCTCTATTTGTGGGAAGAAAATGATGCAAATTTAGTTTGGGTACAGCATTGCATGACCGTGCAATTACCAGTTAAAGCAGCGTAGTGCCAAATTGTAAAAAGTGCTCTGGTCAGGAAGGGGGTAAAACCTTCCGGAGCTGAAGTGGTTATAGTGGATGTAAACCCACCCTGTGTAAACTAAATGCACAGTATTAAGCTGCCGATATGTATAAAGCTGATGCATGTGTCCTTGCCTTTGTAGTTTTACCCCTTCAGCTGTTGGAGTCACGCAAAACTCGGGAATCAGTGGGTGGGTCCCTTTGCCGACGTTCGGGGGCGGAGTTGTGACTCCCCGACCACCTCGACACTCCCCCTGGCCAGGCAGCATCGCGAGGCTGAACCTCGCACCTGCACATTGAAAAGTGTATGCAGATCAGTCATGTCTGCCTGAACAGAACAAGCACGGCCCCCCATTCAATGTGCGCAAGTCAAATATACTTGGCGCCGGTGGAGGATTTCTGACTACTAGCTTTGACAGCTCATCAGGAAAGGCACCACATGACTTCAGCATGCCCAATCATGCTGAGGTGTGAATCAGCCAATCCTGGGAGAGCTTGAGAAGAAAGAAGGAGGGATGTGAAGCTGGAATCGTAGACACTCTCTCTGCTCTCATGCTTGTGCATGAGATAAAGAAATCAGATGTCAGTCACAGCAGTGGGGGATGTGGCGACACAAACTTATCTGTGTGTTGGTGTTTTATCTTAGTAAAAAAACCAAGAGGATTGCTCAGAGCTGGATTAACTCTTGGTGGCAAGACTGGGCACAGATGACTTGACATCCTCTACTGTACCAGGTAGAAGTCTTCATTAAAACATTTTTTTCAGGTCTACATCCACTTTAACCAGTTGCCGACCGCTGCACACCGATTTACATCCGCAGAATGGCACGGGTGGGCAAATGGATGTACCTATACGCCCCTCCCTCCCACTCTCATGCAGCTGGCCTAAGAGCCGGCTGCATGAGAGGCATTTTCCGTATGTCCTCCCTGGTACCCCTACCCGACGAACCCCCCAAAGAAAATGTCGTGTCTGTAGAAAGCGCGGATATAGGCGTGACACCCGCGTGACACCCGCTATTATTGTCCCTCCTGTCCTGACAATCCTGGTCTTTGCATTGGTGAATGTTTTGAACGCTACCACACACTAGTAGAGTATTAGCGTAGGGTACAGCACTGCACAGACTAGGACACACTTTCACAGGGTCTCCAAAGATGCCATCGCATTTTGAGAGACCCAAACCTGGTACCGAACCGTTACAACCATTACAGTTACAAATAAAAGTGTAAAAAAAAAAAAACAAGTTAAAAAAATATATATATTTAAAAAAAAAAAATAGTTGTCGTTTCATTGTTCTCTCTCTCTCTCTCTATTCTCTCTCTATTTTTCTGCTCTTTTTTTACTGTATTCTACAATAGAATGTTTTATTGTTACTATGTTTTATCATGTTTGCTTTTCAGGTATATAATTCTTTTATACTTTACTGTTTACTGTGTTTTAATGTTAACCATTTTTTTGTTTTTTAGGTATGCCATTCAGCTGCAGCACTGATTTATTTATCTTGACAGCAACAGCGTTTGCTCCCATGATAAGTAAATCATCAACTCCAGCGCTGTAGAAGGTGATTTGACCATCACAGTTAAAAAAAAAAGAGCATATATGCCGAAGCATGGGAGCAGGAGTGGAGGGGCGATTTGCTCCTAACATTAGAGACAGATTTCCCCCATGCTTCGGCATATATTTTTTAGGCACAGATTGCGTTAAAAAATGTTTTATTTTTACTATGTTTTATTGTATTTGCTTTGCAGGTATGGTAAGTCTTACTGTTATACTGTAATGTTACTTTGTTTTAGTGCTAACCATCATTTGCTTAGCAGGTACGCCATTCAGCTGCAGCACTGATTTATTTATCTTGACAGCAACAGTGTTTGCTCCCACTATACGTAAATCCAGCGCTGAAGGAGGTGATTTCACCACCACCACCACAGTTAAAAAAAAAAGGTACATGTATGCCCATCATTGGAATTGGTTGGATGAAGGGGGGTATTCTAATGGTGGGCATACCCACCGATCAATCTCTTTTTTTTTCGTTCAGCCCACAGGCTGCATGAAAAAAAGTACATTACAATGTATGCCCAACAAGGACCAGCAACGTACTGGTATGTTGCTGGATTTTGAGTGGTTATACCAGAATGATGCCTGCAGGTTTAGGTATCATCTTGGTATCATTCTTTTCAGCCAGCAGTCGGCTTTCATGTAAAAGCAATCCTAGTGGCTAATTAGCCTCTAGACTGCTTTTACAAGAAGTGGGAGGGAACGTCCCTCCCACCGTCTTCCATGGTTTTCTTGGGCTCTCCTGTCCCAACAGGGAACCCGAGAATGCAGCCGGAGGTTCCGCCAGCTGACCATAGAGCTGATCAGAGACCAGAATGGCTCCAATCATCTCTATGGCCTAAGAATCCAGTTTCGCGGGATATAAACAGCACCATTGGGAAATTGGCAAAGCATTTTATCACACCGATCTTGGTGTGGTCAGATGCTTTGAGAGCAGAGGAGAGATCTAGGGTCTAATAGACCCCAATTTTTTCAAAAAAGAGTACCTGTCACTACCTATTGCTATCTCTGAGATAACAATAAAAATGATTAAAAAAAAAATTAAAGGAACAGTTTAAAAATATAATAAAAAAGCAAAATAAAAAAAATTTTAAAAAGCACCCCTGTCCCCCCGTGCTCAAGCGCAAAGGCGAACGCAAGCGTCGGTCTGGTGTCATATGTAAACAGCAATTGCACTCTGTAAATCTCCTCTGACCTCCTCTGTAAATCTAAAATAGTAACCTGTAAAGGCTTTTAAAGGCTTTTAAAAACGCATGCAGTTTGTCACCGCTGCACAGTTGTGCGCAATTTTAAAGCATGTCGTGTTTGGTATCCATGTACTCGGCATAAGATCATCTTTTTTATTTTACCAAACATTTGGGCAATATAGTGTGTTTCAGTGCATTAAAACTTCAAAATTGTGTTTTTTCCAAAAAAATTGCGTTAGAAAAATACTGTGTGAATAAAAAAAAATTGCAACACCCACCATTTTAATCTGTAGAGCCTTTGATTTAAAAAAAAATATATAATGTTTGGGGGTTCAAAGTACCGTATTTATCGGCGTATAACACGCGCCGGCGTATAACACGCACCCCAAGTTTAGGAAAGAATTTTAAGGAAAAAAAATTTTTAGGAGGGAAGTTTAAGGAAAAAAAAACTTACATTAAAATGCCCATCAATGCAGCCTTATCTGTCCATCTGCAGCCTTTTCAGTGTCAGTGCAGCCTTGCCCCAGTGCAGTCTTGTCAGTGCAGCTTTGTCAGTGCAGCCTTGTCAGTGCAGCCTTGTCAGTGCAGCCTTGCCCCAGTGCAGTCTTGTCAGTGCAGCTTTGTCAGTGCAGCCTTGTCAGTGCAGCCTTGTCAGTGCAGCTTTGCCCCAGTGCAGCCTTGTCAGTGCAGCTTTGCCCCAGTGCAGCCTTGTCAGTGAAGCTTTGCCCCAGTGCAGCCTTGTCAGTGAAGCTTTGCCTCAGTGCAGCCTTGCCCCAGTGCAGCTTCGTTAGTGCAGGTCTGCCCCAGTCCAGCCATGTCAGTGCAGCTTTGTGCACTCGGTGTAGATTCAAAAAATGGCGCCGAGACTGCAGGGAGCCGAGATACACATACTCGAGTGTTCTCGGCTTTTTCCGGCGCTGCCGTCATGCCCAGTCCCGCCCCTGGACCTGTGTTATGTCCATCATAGGGCGGGACTGGGCGTGACTGTGAGCGGCGCCGAAAAAAGCCGAGAACACTCGGGTATGTGTATCTCGGCTCTTGTCGGATCCGAGATACACATACCCGAGTGTTCTCGGCTTTTTTCGGCGCCGCTCACAGTCACGCCCAGTCCTGCCCTATGATGGACATAACACAGGTCCAGGGGCGGGACTGGGCGTGACGGCGGCGCCGGAAAAAGCCGAGAACACTCGAGTATGTGTATCTCGGCTCCCTGCAGTCTCGGCGCCATTTTTGAATCTACCCACGGCTGTGTATGTCGGCAGCGACCGCGGCAATTGCCGTGATCGCTCCGATGACACAGAAATCGGCGGGGATCGGCCTATAACACGCACCCACGATTTTCCCCTGATTTTCAGGGGAAAAAAGTGCGTGTTATAGGCCGATAAATACGGTAATTTTCTTGCAAAAAAATAATATTTTTTCATGTAAACAAAAAGTGTCAGAAAGGGCTTTGCCTTAAAGTGGTTAGAAGAGTGGGTGATGTGTGACATACGCTTCTAATGCCAGTGCATAAAATGCCAGGACAGTTCAAAACCCCACCAGATGACCCCTTTTTGGAAAGTAGACACCCCAAACTATTTGCTGATAGGCATGTTGAGTCCATGGAATATTTTATATTTTGCCACAAGTTTTGGGAGTATGGTGTGGTATGGTGAGTATTTTGCAGATCTCATTTATTTTTGAAAATGAAGAAAGATAAGAAAAAATTTTTTTTTTCTTTTTTTCACTTTGTGACAAAAAGCGAGATCTGCAAAATACCCAACATGCCTCTCAGCAAATAGCCAGGGGTGTCTACTTTTCAAAATTGGGTTATTTGGGGGGGCTATCTGGGCATTTCATGGCCTCCAAAACTGTGATAGGCAGTGAGGAGTGAAATAAAAAATGTACGCCCTTAGAAAGCCTGAAGGCAGTGATTGGTTTTCGGGGTCCCGTACGCGGTTAGCCAGCCAAAAAGTCCCACATATGTGGTATCCCCGTACTCTGGAGAAGCAGCAGAATGTATTTTGGGGTGTAATTCCACATATAACCATGCCATGTTTGAACAATATATCATTTAGTGACAACTTTGTGTAAAAAAAAAAAAAAAAAAATTGTAATATTCCAGAAACTTGTGGTAAAATATAAAATATTCCATGGACTCAACATGCCTCTCAGCAAATAAAATTGTAATTGTAATTTATCCCCGTACTCAGGAGAAGCAGCAGAATGTATTTTGGGGTGTAATTCCACATATTACCATGCCATGTTTGAACAATATAAAACATTCCATGGACTCAACCTGCCTCTCAGCAATTAGCTTGGGGTGTCTACGTTCCAAAATGGGGTCATTTGGGGGGGGGGGGGGGTTGTGCTATCTAGGCATTTCATGGCCTCCGAAACTGTGATAGGTAGTGAGGAAGTGAAATAAAAAATGTACGCCCTTAGAAAGCCTGAAGGCAGTGCTTGGTTTTCGGGTTCCTATACGCAGCTAGACTGCCAAAAAGTTCCAACAACTTTGTGTAAAAAAAAAAAAAAAATTTAATTTTTCCGAAACTTGTGGCAAAATATAAAATATTTCATGGACTCAACATGCCTCTCAGCAAATAAAATTGTAATTGTAATTTATCCCCGTACTCAGGAGAAGCAGCAGAATGTATTTTGGGGTGTAATTCCACATATAACCATGCCATGTTTGAACAATATATCATTTAGTGACAACTAAATGTGACAACTTGAGCTTATTATTTTTTTTTTTATAACAAAAAGTAGAAAATATCATTTTTTTTCAAAATTTTCAATCTTTTTCCATTTATAGCGCAAAAAATTAAAATCGCAGAGGCAATCAAATACCATCAAAAGAAAGCTCTATTTGTGGGGAAAAAGGATACAAATTTTGTTTGGGTACAACATTGCATGACCGTGCAATTACCAGTTAAAGCAGAGCAGTGCCAAATTGTAAAAAGTTCTCTGGTCATTGAGCAGCCAAATCCTCCGGGGCTGAAGTGGTTAAATAAAGGCATTATTTAATGATATAGAAGTGCTAGCAAATAGTACCCATCCTGGTAAAATCTGACTTTTCCTAATTTGATTTGCTTATCTACAACTTACACCAGAACTAAAAATAAAAATAACAAAAATATAATGATTTCTTACTAAAGGTATTCCAGCAGCCCTTGTTTTTTCTACTGCTTCCCGAGTCATAGCAGAAGAATTGTACCCCCAACGGCATAAGTGGAAGCCAAAAGCCCAGTATGGTGGCATGAATGCAAACCCTTATAGAAAGAAAGGAAAATAGATCATGTGATAAAACAGAATGTATAAATATAGCTAAGCAATGATGAATTAATTATTTATTAACAAATTGAGTATTGAGTAAATTCTCCTTTTTTTCTCTCATATTCTACTCAATATGGTGCAATGGAGAAGAGCTGGAGGCAGAGAATCGCTGACAATTGAAATGAAGTAAATCAAACCCTCCATCAAGACTCCATTGGTGGCTGCACCTTTCTTGCTGAGAGTAAAACAGTAGTGATGTGAGAGTCCTGATGTTAATTGCCTGTAGTATCAATATGAATATTTTATAATAAACAAGAAGCATGTAAAAAACATACTGGAGCTGGTTTACTGAAGGAGTAGAGTATATTTAATTTGCAAAGTGAATTATTATATTAACTTAAATTAAGTAAATAAACTGAAGCTAAATGAGATTTCACTTTGCAGTGAATACCCAATCATGTGTAAGAAAAATGTAATACACTGCATAGTTGCTTGCATATAATTATATGAATGAAGTCAGCACAGCTTTAGCTCATTCTCTACTTTAAGTGATATATGAAGTTCCTATATCTTAGTAAATAAGGTAAAACTGTGTTCACTTCGACCACCCAAACATGTGCATGAAATCATATTGTTATTAAAAGGGATGGTAAACCTTAAATTTTTTATTTATAAAATACCAAACATTTTATACTAACTTGCTCTGTGTAATGGTTTTGCACAGAGCAGCCCCATTCTTCTCTTCTCGGGTCCCCCGCTGGTGCTCCTGGCTACTCCCCTCTACCGAGTGCTCCTGAGCTTGGTCCAGCCCCCCCCCCCACACTCTCCTCACTGGCTGTAATTGACAACAGCAGGTGCCAACGGCCCCCGCTGCTGTGTCTGAGCCAATGAGGAGGGAGACGGCCGAGAAAGCCACAGGCTCTTGTGCATATCACTGGATCGAGATTGGGCTCAGGTAAGTGTGGGGGGGGGCTGAGAATTGAAGGATTTTTACTTTAATGCAGAAAATGCCTTAAAGTGTTTGTAACCCTAAAAAGATCCTGTTTCATTACAGCAAAATAAACAGCACAGTGCTTGTGCTGTCTAATCTGCCCCTCTATAAACTGTAAAAAAACCTGCCTGATCCTGCCACTTCTGACTACTGTGGTTAGTTTGCATGCCTCCGTCATCCGCAGCTCTCCTGTGCTCTCCTGTGCTCTCCTTTGTCCCCCTAACCCCCTCCCTCCCTGCTTGTCAGCTCCATGTCTGTGTCTCTCCCCCCTCCCCCGCTGCGATTAGCAAAAATAAAATAATAAAAATTGTCACTGCCAGCCCCTCTTTACAACTAGTCATAACACACTATATAAGTGTTTTATAAAAACAAAGCTTGTAAATACCATTTTAGGGCTATCTTCAGGCAGGTCACGTGACTCCCAGACGGTCTCCTACTCCAATCCCAGGGAGGGGCTGAGCGGCCACATGACCTCCCAGGCTGACGTCAGCGGGAGATCTTGGCCCCTCCTTCTGTAGCCCTGGGATTGGAGTAGGAGACAAGCCGGGAGTCACGTGACCAACCTGAAGATCGCTCTAAAATGGTATTTACAAGCTTTGTTTTTATAAAACACTTATACTGTATGTTATGACTAGTTAAAATAGAGGGGCTGCCAGTGACACAAATGATTGTGGTAACAACCACTTTAATGTAAAAAAACAAACAAAAAACAAAAAAAGATTGCGGAGTGTATGTTAAGTTAACGACACCCCGAAATCGGTTTGCAAAACGTACTGTGAACTGCATATTAGGAGACAGATGAGTTTTTAAAGCAGAGAGTGTGGAGGTCTTCAAGTACATGCAGAGGAATCCTGGTGGAATATCACAGATTGTATATATTGGCCTATGGGGAATGTTCATGAGACTCAAGTGATATAACAAATCCTTTTTCCGTCTGCTGAACCTTTTATCCTAACATCACACAAAGATTTTTATAATATATGGGAAATTTTTAAATAATGAGATGTGAGTATGATACTGTAAGAATATGCTTTTAGGTTTCTGAAAGATCCGGCACTATGGATTAGACATGTGCAATTTGTTTCGGTCCAAATCTCCGAATGAAATAGTAATGAAAATCGTTGACATTAGTTCATTCGTTTTGTAATGAATTCCAATTTTTAGTAATGCTTTGAATTTGTATCAGTAGAAAAATAATCGACTGATTCCAATTATGTGTGAAGAATAACTGGTTGTTAAGGAGTGGGCCGGGAAAGCCAGCTGCCCTGTCCTTGACAACCGATGACTAATCAGCTGTCAGTGAGCTTCCCTGCTGAGAGCTGAAATGTAAACAATAGAAAATTCACAAAAAAAAAAGCATGCCCCCCCCCCCAAAATCCATACCAGGCCCTTTGGATCTGGTATGGATTTTAAAGTGAAATCCCACTACAAAATAAAAATGAAAAAAAAAAAAAAAAAAAAAAACACACCATGTTGATGGGGACAAGAGCCTCTTCCCCACAACCCTGGGCTGTGGTTGCGGAGGTCTTTGGGCAGGGGGAACCCCCCTTTAATAAGGGGGCCCCAAGATCCTGCTCCCCCATGTGAATGAGTATCTACCCCTACCCATTCACCATAAAAGTGTAAAAAGTGAATAAAGACACAACACAAGTTTTTGACAATTCCTCTATTAAAAAAAAAAAAAATTCGCCCGGTGTAGATCCATTGGCAATCACATTGCCTGCCACACCGCCAGACCCGAAAAAAGAAAAAAAACCTTCGGTCTCTTCGAAGGCCCTCCCTGCCCCAAAGCACACCCCTCCCCCATGTTGAGTGCATGTGGCCTGGTATGGTTCAGGAGGGGGGGGCGTTCGCTCATCCCCGCCCCCTATCCTGGCCTGCATGCTCAGATAAGGGTCTGGTATGGACTTTGGGGGGGACCCCATGCCTTTTTTTTTTAAATGTTGGCGTGTTTTATGCTGAATTTTCTATTGCCAGCATTCTTTTGTTTATAGTTCAGCTCTCAATGGGGAAAGAACACCGATGAGTAACAGCTGATGAGTCATCGGTTGTTAAGGATGTGGTGGCCGGCTATTCTTCAACACCAATCTGAAATTGAATCAATCATTCTGAAAATTTGGAATTATTAGAACGAAACAAAATTAAACAAAAGAAAACAAATTCCGAAACGAATCAATGAAACAAAAGTGGTAACATAATGAATCTATCCAAAACTAAACAACATTTTTCCCCCTTTTCCGTGCATTGACAGCTGCTGATTGGCCAAAGCATGCACCTGACCTGCAGGGTGTCTTTGGCCAATCATGGCTGAGACTCGGTTCACACAGGGACGACTTCTCAGGCGACCTAGTCGCCTGACAAGTCGCCTCCCATTCTGTACAATGGAACCGTTCTAATCGGAGCGACGCAAGTCGCTCCGACTTAGAAAAAGGTTCCTGTACGACTTTGGGGGTGACTTGGGGTGACTTGCATAGACTTCTATACAGAAGTCATTTTGCAAGTCGCCGCTGAAGTCGTTTGCAGGTCGCCTCGCTGAGGCGACCTGCAAGTCATGCCGCCCCTGTGTGAACTGGGTCTCAGGGACTAAGTCCACACCCCACACTATATAAGGCTGCTTACACGGCGGCCAGATGTAGTGTGTTGTAGAGAACTTGAGATAGATTTGGTAGGTTAGTTAGTGGATAGAGCGTGTAATCAGTGTATTTATATAGAGTGCAGGCAGGGTACAGTATATATTACAGTGTAGGCAGTATATAGTATATAATACAGGCAGTGCACAGTATATAATACAGTGCAGTCGGTGTACAGTATATAATACAGTGCAGTCAGTGTATAGTATATAATACACTTCAGGCAGTGTACAGTATATAATTCAGTGCAGTCGTTGTATGGTATATAATACAGTGCAGGTGGTTGGTGTACAGTATATAAAACATTGCAGTCAGTGAACAGTGTATAATTCAGTGCAGGCGGTGTACAGCATATAATACAGTACAGTCGGTGTACAGTATATAATACAGTGCAGGCGGTGTACAGTATATAATACTGCTGATTGGCCAAAGCATGCACCTTACCTGCATGGTGTCTTTGGCCAATCATGGCTCATACCCCACACTATATAAGGCTGCTTACATGGCGGCCAGATGTAGTGTGTTGTGGAGAACTTGAGATAGATTTGGCAGGTTAGTGGATAGAGTGTAGTCAGTGTAGTATTTATATAGAGTGCAGGCAGGGTACAGTATATATTACAGTGCAGGCAGTATACAGTATATAATACAGTGCAGGCAGTGTACAGTAAATAATACAGTGTAGGTGGTGTACAATATATAATACAGTGCAATCAGTGTACAGTATATATTACAGTGCAGGCAGTATACAGTATATAATACAGTGCAGGCAGTGTACAGTATATAATACAGTGCAAGCGGTGTACAGTATATAATACAGTGCAGGCGGTATACAGTATATAATACAGTGCAGTCAGTGTATAGTATATAATACACTTCAGGCAGTGTACATTGTATAATACAGTGCAGTCAGTGTATAGTATACAGTATAATACAGTGCAGGCGGTGTACAGTATATAATACAGTGCAGGCGGTGTACAGTAGGGATGGGTGAGCGGTTCGGTCCGAACATAAGTTCGGGCTGAACTTTAACTGTTTGGTCGTTCAGCGAATAGCCGAACAAACGAGTCATTCGACCATTTGTTCGCCCCCCCCCAACGGACCGCAATGCATTGCGGCACTGAACAGTGCATTGCAGGCCCTGATTGGCTGAAGCAGTGAAAGCTTCAGCCAATCAGGGCACAGAGCATTGTCAGAGTCATGATTGGACACTGTCATCATGACTTTATCCAATCATGGCTCATTCCCGCCCCACAGTATAAAAGTATTCTTTCAATGACAGTCATTTTCAGTGTGATTTCGGCGTGGAGAGAGGCAGAACAGGGCTCTGTTCAGTGCTATTAGTTAGTTAGTGTGCTATACTGTGCTATTTTGCTTCAATTGTCAGTGTAGAATATTAGTTTAGTGTCAGTCTAGGGATAGTGTGAGTGTAGTGAGGAGGACCATCATTCAGCTTTGTATAGTGTGCAGCTAGAGTAGGGACAGCTCAGATAGTTTCACTGTAGTGTAGTGAGACCGTGTCATTCAAACATACATTATTAGTGTATAGCTAGAGTAGGGACAGTTCAGATAGCGTCAGTGTAGTGACGGTTGAACACTGTCTATTTGATTGTGTTACTGCCAGTTTAACGCCATTTACTTCTGTGTGCGTTAATGCCAGTTTAACACCATATCGTTTTGCGTGCGTTACTGCCAGTTTAACGCCATATAGTTTGGAGTGCGTTACTGCCAGTTTAACGCCATATGGTTCTGTGTGCGTTACTGCCAGTTTAACGCCATATAGTTCTGTGTACGTTACTGCCAGTTTAATGACATATAGTTTTGCGTGCGTTACTGCCAGTTTAATGCCATATAGTTTTCTGCATTACTGCCTGTTTAACGCCATATCATTTTGCGTGCGTTACTGCCTGTTTAACGCCATATCATTTTTTGTGCGTTACTGCCAGTTTAACGCCATATAGTTTTGCATGCGTTACTGCCAGTTTAACGCCATATAGTTCTGTGTGCGTTACTGCCAGTTTAACTCCATATAGTTCTGTATGCGTTACTGCCAGTTTAACGCTATATCGTTTTGTATGCATTACTGCCAGTTTAACGCCATATAGTTTTATGCATTACTGCCAGTTTAACGCCATATAGTTCTGTGCGTCACTGTACGTTTGGGCATTATATTGCAGTATATTATAGTGTATCCGTGGAGTGTGTCTGTGTAGTGTGAGTACTCAAATTAAAGTGCACCAAACACCTCTTTTCATTGATTAAGGTGCATCTACATAGAGATTTCAACGTCTTCTTTACATTTGCTTATAAGCACCACCCCCTCCCTCCCAATAATGTCTGGCAGGACAACAAGGAGAGGCAGACGTTCCCTTGGCACTGTAAAGGGGCCAGCAACAAATGTGTGCACAGGCAAAGGTGGACATGGTGGTCAGTCATCAGTCATCATTTCCTCTGTTTAGTGAGTTTGCCCGTGCTATCCAGCCACAGCATGCAGAGGAGGTGGTGGACTGGCTTACTAAATCTTCCTCATCCTGTTCATCCTCTGTCACGCAAGCAGAGGCATGAGTGCAGTCCCCTGCAGTTGCCAGAGTGGATAAACCTGCCTCCTTGTCCACATCTATTCCTGCCATAGCCCCAACATCAGCCATTGAGGAGTCAGCTAAGGTTATATGACCACAGCGTCAGCCACTTGCTCCTTGATGATGCCCAGCCATTACTGGATTTAGATGTTGGTTCTGAGGTTGAGGATGACAGGAACATGAGCCTAGAGAGAGGGAGTAAAACTGGTAGACAAAATGGCATTCATGTTCCCCAAGCCGCAGCGTATTGCCAAGTTGTCTCCATTGGTAATGATGAACGTGAAGGAGATGGAGATGATGATGATGAGGTCACTGATGTGACTTGGGTGCCAGATAGAGCAGAGGAAGGTGAGGTGGCACAACCCCAAGGAGGCCGACATTAAGAAAGAGTAG
This sequence comes from Aquarana catesbeiana, assembly GCF_042186555.1. Classification (NCBI taxonomy): domain Eukaryota; kingdom Metazoa; phylum Chordata; class Amphibia; order Anura; family Ranidae; genus Aquarana; species Aquarana catesbeiana. The sequence continues at coordinate 87,671,295 of NC_133335.1, forward strand.
AGAGCAGCCACCCTACTCCATCACATTCTGTAGCTGGTATCTCCCGACCCACTCCCCAAAGCTCAGCTGTCTGGGCCTTTTTCAGCACATCTGCAGCAGATCGCACTGTTGCTATCTGCAAACTATGTCTCAGGCACATCAAACGTGGCAAAAACACCAACCATTTGGGTACCACATGCTTAACAAGGCATTTAACGTCCAACCACTCAGCCCGTTGGCAAGAGCTCCTAAGAGTCACACAAAAGGGGCACAAACTGTCCCTCCTCCTTACCCACTTCAGTATGCCCCTGCGATACTGAGTCATTACCTTTCAGCAGCTTCCACTGACATGGATGATGGTATAGCACAGGGTGTTCCAGGCCCTAGCAGCACATCTGCCAGCAGCAAACCACCAACTGTAGAATGTAGCCGGCAAATTTCTCTGCCCCATCTGCTGCAGCGGAAAAAAAAATACAGTTTCTGCCACTCACATGCCCAGTGTCTGAATGCAAGCATGTCAAAGCTGTTGGCTCTCCAACTTCTGCCTTTCAGCCTGGTGGATTCTGCCCCCTTCTGTGAATTCACGCAATGTGCTGTACCACAATGCCAGGTTCCCAGTTGCTACTACTTTTCACGTAAGGCCGTTCCATCTCTCTACCATCACGTGGAAGGGAATGTTCTGGCATCGTTGGGCAAGGCAGTCAGCCATAAAATCCACCTTACTGCTGACACAAGGTCCAGCAAGCATGGGCAGGGATGAAATATTTTGTTCACAGCACACTGGGTAACACTGCTTGCAACTCGAAAGGATGCAGGACAGGGCTCGGTGCTGCAGCTTGTTGTGCCCCCACGTCTCCATACAGAAGGTGGTGATGATGCCAGACCTGTAAGCTCTACCCCCTCCTCCTCTGTCACCTTCATGCCCTCCTCTGCAGAATTGTCCTATGGACATCAGGTACCTCTTAGCGTTCAAAGGGCTATTCCCAGAGTCAGGTTAAAAGGTGTCATGCAGTGCTTCAGCTGGTGTGTTTAGGGGACAGGAACCACAAAGAGGAAAGATTCTTGCAGCTCTGCAGGGACAGGCCCAGAGGTGGTTCACACCATGCCAGTTGGAGCCAGGAATGGTGGTGTCCAATAATGAAAATAAAAAATGCAGCGCTAAATAAGACAATAACTTAAAACTAAATATAATAGTCCATATAAGCCAATGAAGATTAGAGATGAGACGAAACCTCCACAAAAACGTCCGTGTGCAAGGGATGAGCACACCACACCCAAGTGCTATCAATCTGCTTACCAGAAGGATATGAAAAACAAGCAATGTATTTATATGGTAAAAAGGCTCAGCAGTAAATCCAATTGGCACACTCCATCGTGGACAGACAGATTGAGTTGTCACATATCACCAGGAACTCAAGTTTCACATGGGACGATGAATAAATGGTACGATCATCTATATGCATTCTTGGATACGGGGCGTGGATCAAATTTGAAGAAGATGATGCACATGAGGTCGCAAAAAAGTGTCAATACATGGACAATGTGTTATTTCATGGATGACTCTTTAGTTGCCTCCTTCTCAGATGTCAGTCCTCAGGGTGTCCACTCTATTATTTCTGTCTGACCTTCCACAACACAGAAATCCTATTCCTGAGAAGCTTAACAATCCTCACCATCTGTACTTCACACTGCTTCCGGGTCTCCGGTCACATGACCAGTGACGTACAGGGCGTCTAATTCTGGGAACCAGAATTAGACGCCCTGTACATCACTGGTCATGTGACCGGAGACCCGGAAGCAGTGTGCATTTAAGTACGTACCCAGGGTTGCAAGATGTACTAAAGCAGGCCAGAAGAGTCTGTGGCCATTTCAGGCTACACAGCCAGTGCTCGGTTGGCTGAAATTCAGCGGTGCAGCATCTCCTAAGTACGTATCCAGGGTTGCAAGATGTACTAAAGCAGGCCAGAAGAGTCTGTGGCCATTTCAGGCTACACAGCAGTGCTCAGTTGGCTGAAATTCAGAGGGAATTCCACCTGCCCATAAACCACCTGATTTGTGACATGCCCACCAGGTGGAACTCAACTTTGGGAATGCTGCAGCGGCTATACATGCAGCAGAGGGCTGTCAATGAGTACCTGTGCCAATATGGCACGACGACAGGCTCAGGCCACCTTAGGTTTTTTCCTCAGGCCAATGGCTGTTCATTAAGGATGCATGCACTGTATTGTTACCATTTCAGGACGCCATAAGGATTGTGAACAGTCACAGTGCATACATCAGTGACACAATCCCTGTTGTGTCCCTGCTGGAGCAGACTCTGTGTGGTATTATGGACAGGGCACAGGAGGCAGAGCAGCCGGAGGAAAAGGAGGACTTCCTTTCCTCTCAAGGCCCACTTCATCCAGACACCATAATTCCTATGTCACAGAACACACAGGAGGAAATAAGGGAGGAGGATAAGGAGGAGGATTCTGGCACTTTCATAGGCTTCGAAGAAGAAGAAGACACTCATTGATGGCCCTCTTTGTGTGCAGTGGCCCTCTGCTTTCGTGAATTTGTGGAATGTGCTGTACCACAGTGGCAGGTTCCGAAAATATTTTTTTTTTCAAGTAAGGCCATTCCAGCTCTCTACCGTCACATGGAAGGCAATGTTTTGGCCTCGTTTAACAGGGCGGTCAGCAACAAGGTTCAAATTACCACTGACTCATGGTCTAGCAGGCATGGTCAGGGACGTTACCTTTCCTTCATGGCACACTGAGTAACTCTGCTGGCAGCTGGGAAGGATGCAGAACAGGGTTCAGTGTTGGAGCTTGTTCCGCCACCACTCCTCCAAAAAGCTGGTGGTGATTGTGCCACATCTGTTTGCTCCACCCCCTCCTCTTCTTCTTCCTCTATGGCCTCTTCTGTTGAATTGTCCTCTGAACCAGCAGTGCTCCCTAAGCAGTCAAGGGGCTATGCAAGCAGTTAGGCTAAAAGATGCTATGCAGTGCTTCAGTTGGTCTGTCTAGGGGACAGAAGCCACACTGGGGCAGAGATTCTGTCAACTCTGTAGGGGCAGGCTCAGAGGTGGTTGACGCTACGGCAGCTTGAGCCAGGAATGGTTGTATGCAACAATGGCACCAACTTTCCCTCTGCCCTCCAACAGGGACACTTGACACATGTTCCATGCTTGGCACACGTCCTGAAGTTGGTGGTGCAGCGTTTCCTGACCAGGTACCCAGGCTTACAAGATCTTCTGAGGCAGGCCAGAAAAGTCTGTGGGCATTTCCGGAGGTCATATAATGCCAGTGCTTGGCTGGCAGACATTCAACTGGAATTCAACCTGCCCACCAGCCGCCTTATTTGTGACATGACCACCAGGTGGAACTCAACATTGGCAATGCTGCAGCGGCTGCACACAAAGCAGAGGGCCACCAATGAGTACCTGTGTAAGTATGGCACCAGGACAGGCTCAGGGGAGCTTGGCTTCTTTTCACCACGCCAGTGGCTACTGATCAAGGATGCATGCACTGTCCTGTCACCATTTGAGGAGGCCACAAGGATGGTGAGCAGTGACAATGCATGCATCAGTGACACTGTCCCTCTAGTATTCCTGCTGGAGCACACACTTTGTGGAATCATGGGCAGGGCACTTGAGGCAGAACAGCGGGAGGAAGAGGAGGACTTCATTTCCTCTCAAGGCCCCCTTAATGCAGATTCAATTCCTACGGGGCCACCAAACACACAGGAGGAAGAGGAGGAGGATTGTGTCAGCATGGATGTAGAGGATAACATGCAGCAATCTTCAAGGGAAAGTTTTCAGTCCCCACAAACCCAAGGAGTTGTACTTGGCTGGGAGGAGGTAGTTCCTGTCAATGTATCATTAGTGACCCAGAGGACTCAGAATCTCATGCCTCTTCAAACATACGCTGCATGGGCTCCCTGATTCTGCAAAGCCTGCAAAAGGACCAGAGGATTCGTGGTATCAAGGAGAGGGATCATTACTGGCTAGCAACCTTTCTTGATCCATGTTACAAGGGTAAAGTTGCAGAGCTCATCCTGCCTTCGCAGAGGGAGCAGAGGATGAAACATTTTCAGGACGCCTTGAAGAAAACTTTGTGTAACGCCTTTCCAGACCCTGGGAGGTTACCATTTCCTGGTCCTGGACAACGTGTTTCTGAGGCTTCGTTCGGTCAGAGGAAGAGCAGTGGGTAAGATGGCCGGCTGACCGATGCCTTTAAACAATTCTTTAGTCCTCAGCACCCAGGGCTGTTAGGTTTAAGCAACCATCAGTAGCATCTGCATTATATGGTACAGGAATATCTAAGGGCAAGAGCAGACTTGGAGACCTTTCCAACTGAGCATCCACTGGGTTACGGGGTCTTGAGGATGGACCACTGGCCAGAACTTGCTTAATATGCAATCGAGCTACTGGCCCATCCTTCATCCAGCGTGCTTTCTGAACGGACATTCAGTGCTGCTGGAGGGTTTGTAACGGATCAAAGAGTGTGTGCCTGTCCACAGACTCAGTTGATAGGCTTACATTTATCAAAATGAATCAGTCCTGGATCAGCAGCTATCAAGCCCCTGATGCTGATCTAACTGACTGAATTTGCTAGGGATCTGGGATCCCTTGAAGACTGCCTGTGCTGCCTATCCTATTCCTGAATCTTGATTATGTTAGCCAACAATATTTTTGGTTTAGGGCACCACCAACACCTACAGCCCAATTTTTCTGCACCTGTTTAACAGGTGCACGTAATTTCAATTTTTTAAATACATTTTCACAGCAGGGTTCCCGCACCCAACAAGAGTAACTGTGAGGGGTTACAGTGTTCAGGCATTGCCAACACCTATGGCCCAATTTTTCTGCACCTGTTTGACAGGGGCATGTAATTTAAATTTTTTCACTAATTATGAAAAAGCAGGGCCCGTTCCTGCGCCTAACAAGACTAACTGTAAGGGGTTACAGTGTTCAGGCCCGGCCCAATTTGTCTGCACCTGTTTGACAGGGGAATGTAATTTCAATTTTTTAAATTATTCTTAACAGCAGGGCCCGTTCCTGCGCCCAACAAGAGTAGATTTGAGGAGTTACAGTGTTAAGGCACTGCCAACACCCAAGGCCCAATTTTTTTGCACCTGTTTGACAGGGGCATGTAATTACAATTTTTTCACAAATTTTTAACAGCAGGGCCCGTTTCTGTGCCCAACAAGAGTAACTGTGAGGGGTTACAGTGTTCTTGGTGACCTTGAGCCTGGGCTCGGGTGTGGACGGGACCCTCGTACAAACCACAGGGGTGTCCTGGACAGGAGGCACAGGAGGAGCAAGAGAGGACAGCAGGAGAGAGCACTGCCAGGCATGTCCCCAAGGAGAGGAACAACTGGTCGCAGCCAGGAGGGCTGGTGAGTGACATGCACAGACCTGAGAGAAATGGGGAGGCACGTCTGAGAGGACTGGGAGGATGCAGTCTTGGATGGGTGCTGAGCCAGTGGAATGGACTGCGGTGTCCATGGGCAGTGGAGAAGCTGCAGCCAGGAGGGCTGGCAGGGCCTGAAGATGGCTGACTGGGCTCAGTAGCTGCATGTAGGACAGCTAGCATCAGAGACTTTCTATCTTGCTACACTATAGGGGCCCACGGTCCTGCCTGTAAAGGGCAATTGCTAAGGCCTGGCTGAGCCAGTATCAGGCCTAATCACAGGGTGCTAGCTGTGCCTGGAAGCTCATGCAAGTAGAGTGCTGGAGGAGCTGAGGAGTAATAGTCTGCAGTAAGAGTTGTGCTAGAGGAAGAGAGGCCTGTATATACCTGAGAGTATATAAGTTGTCCCAATTTATTGTTCTAAAATTCACCGATTGTTCAAAAATTCTCTGGGCATCCCATACTTCCTATACCCTATACAAGTTCAATCCCCTCAATAAAAATAAAAACAAAGCTAATGGACTGTTCATTGTCTTGGAGTGACTGAGGATTGAATGCCGGGCTGGGCAGGGTGACAGGTGAGCCACAACACTCAGCAGTCCCTACGGGGATATATATATATATATATATATATATATATATATATATATATATATATATATATATATATATATATATATTACAGTGGAGAGTATATAGTGCAATCAGTGTAGTATATATAAAACATTGGAGTATATAGTGCAGTCAGTGTAGTATATATAATACAGTGGAGAATATATAGTGCAGTCAGTGTAGTGTATATATGTAGCGCCCCCCTGGGTCTACTGGGAGTAAAGAGGTATCTCCAGATACAGGGAGCGAGCTTACATTCACCCCAAGGCTGAGTCCATGGCTATAATGGGAAGTTGAACAGAATTTCGGCGCCAGTCACTTTAGGTAATTTCAATGCTTTAATGAGAACTTGAGAAAAGTTGTAGGAGAGAGGTTTAGGGGAGTTTTCAGATATACTTTTAGCAGATCACTTACAGACTCCTTGAATCCAAAGGACAAACATCTTTCTTTTTAGAAGATCATGAATACCTGGATAAGTCTCTCTTACAGACTTAGCAGCCAGTAGCACTCTTGGATAAGTCACTCTCACAGACTTAGCAGCCAGGAGCTAGTTACCTTGCTTAGATTGTAGAACAGCTTAACAGTACCAGAACCTTTAAGCCAACCCAGCGGTACTGTAAGGGTAGTTTAGATATAGGTGTGTCCTCCAAACAAGTCACCAGGCCCTTCTGAGAGACCAACCTTCATCCTGACTCTCTCCAGCAAGGGTCCTCCCCTGGATCTCCTCAGCTTGGCTCAGCTTCCTGTACATAGGCAAGACAGCCTAAGGACCACCTTAGGGTTAGTAGGCCCCAGACAGGCTTCTGGGCCGAATTCAGAATAGGCAGCAGCACATCCTCAGGCCAGAAGGGCCCCAAGGTAAAGACTCACTAGAGCACATGGCATGTGTCCCAAAAATACCCCTTCCCAGAACGCACAGCGGCCAGGAACCTCCTACTGGGCTGTTTCCAGAAAAAGAATATTCATTACAGCTCAACCTAGTTGTAATTCTCACACTGTCCTGTGGTACCAGTGACACCTACTGGCCACAGTGGGAAATGCACAACTCAGCCAAGTTTAGAACAGAACCAAATATATAATCAAATCTGAGTTGTTTACAGCTCAGCCAAAAACTAAATTTACACTATAGCCCCAATTTTAGGAACAGGGGGCTACATATATAATACAGTGCAGGGTATATAGTGCAGTGCAGAGTATATTACATTGTGTACTGAAGTGGTTAAGGGGAACCCTATGACAGAAACAGCATGGGGTCCCCCCAAAATCCATACCAGGCCCTTATTCGAGTAAGCAGCCTGGCGGGCCAGGAAAGGGGGGGGGGGATGAGCGAGCGCCCCCCCCCCCCTGTCCTGAACCATACCAGGCTGCTTGCCCTGGGGAGGGTGCTTTGGTGCTTATAAAAGAAATTCCTGCGATGTCCATTCATCTTCAATCACCCGCCCGACTAACCCAAAAAATAGAAAAAAAATAAAAAGCTCCGCCTTGATGGGAGGCCTCCCAGCAACTGCTGTCTCTTGGCTTTGACAGCTGTTATATAGGCAAGGGCGGGGCCACCCGGGGATGTAACCAAGTGACTCCACCCTCTTCTGACATCATTGATAATGGATGTACATCGCGGGACACTTTTTTCTTTTTTAATAAAGGAATTGTCAAAAACTGTCTGTTGTGGTTTTTACTTTTTGACACTTTTTTTGATGAATGGGTAGGGGCACAATGTACCCGATACCCATTCACATGGGGGGGTCCGGGATCTGGGGGTCCCCTTGTTAAAGGGGGCTTCCAGATTCCAATAAACCCCCCGCCCGCAGACCCCGACAACCACTGGCCAGGGTTGTTGGGAAGAGGCTCTTTTCCGCAAAGCACCCTCTCCATGTTGAGGGCATGTGGTCTGGTATGGTTAAGGAGGGGGAGGGGGGGGGGGCGCTCGCTCGCTCCCCCCATCCTGACCTCCAGGCTATATGCTCGGATAAGGGCCTACTATGGACTGGGGGGGCCCTATGCTGTTTTTTTTCCTTGATTTTTCATCCAAATTGCCAGAAGCCGACAATACATTACAGCCGCGAGCAAGTTTAAATTACATTTTTTCCTTTAGAAATGTCATTTTGCTGCGGCACTTTTCTACACATCGCACAGATGTGCCACTTTACAGGCAGAATAAGGGGACCCCCCAGGCACTATATTTAAAGGAATATTTCATTTTTATTATTTCACGTTAAGCATTATTAAAATCACTGCTCCTGAAAAAAACGGTCATTTTTAAAAACTTTTTTTGCATTGATACATGTCCCCTACCCGGGTCCCCATACACTTTTTAGGGCAATAACTTGCATATAACCCTTTAAAATGAGCAGTTTTGATTTTTCATGTTCGTGTCCCATAGACTTTAATAGGGTTCGCATGTTCGCTAGAACTTTTTGCCTGTTTGCGGTGTTCTGGTGCGAGACAAACTGGGGGGTGTTTGGACCATCTCTAATGTCTACTGTGACCCTAGGTTCACATCTATGCAGCTGCGCTTGATGCGTTTTTCAGGCACGTTTTGCAGTGCGTTTTGCGTTTTTAAACCCCCATTTTTTATGCATTTTTACATGCAGTTTTCATACATTTTACGTTTTTTTTTCTTTAAACACACTGTAAATAGCTACTTGCTAAGGAGCGGGCCGGGAAGCCAGCCGCCGCATCCCTAACAACCGATGTTCCGCTGACCGCGAAATGTAAAAAAAAATAAAAAATTCCCAGCAAAAAAAATCTGGTATGGATTTGGAGGGGACACCCCCACGCCAAAAAAAAAAAAATGGCGAGGGGTCCCCCCCAAAATCCATACCAGACCCTTATTCGAGCATGCAGCCAGGCAGGACAGGAAAGTGAAGGGACGAGTGAGCGCCCCCCCAAACCATACCAGGCCACATTCTTTCAGCATGGAGGGTTGCTTTGGGGCTGGGGGGGGGCTTTGCCAGCTCCACCCCAAAGCACCTGGAACCCATGTTAATGGGGACAAGAGCCTTTTCCTGCCAACCCTGGGTGGTGGTTGTGGGGGTCTGAGGGCAGGGGGCTTATCGGAATCTGGAAGCCCCCTTTAACAAGGGAACCCCCAGATCCCGGGCCCCTGCTATTTGTAGCAGGCGGCAGTGGATGAAGAAGACCTCACCAGAGGGAGCAGACAGCACTGGAGAGAGAAGAAACACCTGAGGAAGAAGACACGATTTTTAATAAAGGACTTGTCAAAAACCATCTCTTGTGTTTTGTAACACTACACTTCTTTTTCTTGGTGAATGGGTAGGGGTACAATGTACACATGGGTGGGGTCGGGATCTGGGAGTCTCCTTGTTAAAGGGGGCTTCCAGATACCAATAAGCCCCCTGCCTGCAGACCCCCCACAACCACCACCCAGGGTTGTCAGGAAGAGGACCTTGTCCCCATCAGAGCCCCCCCACACCTAAGCACCCCCCCATGTTGGGGCATGCGGCCTGGTATGGTTCAGGAGGGGAACGCTCACTCGTCCCCTCCCTTTTCCTGACCTGCCAGGCTGCATGCCCAGATAAGGTTCTTTTATGGATTTTGGGGGTGACCCCACACAAATGTTTTTTTACATTTTGGCATGGGGGTGTCCCCTCCAAATCCATGCCCGACCCAAAGGGCCTAGTATGGACCTAGGGGGGACTCCGCACCATTTTTTTCCACACATTTTTTTTCTGCCATTTTTCTTCTTACATTCAGCTGTCAGTGGGGACACGGCAGCCGGCTTTCCAGCTGGCTATATACAGTGTTTAAAAGGGAAAAATAAAAACCACAAAATGCAAAACACATCAAAAATCGCATCACAAATACAATACTTGTGTTTCTGGTGTGATTCCATTGAAGTTTATTACACGCAAAACCCGGGAAAAAAGTCCCCTACCCTTTCCAAAAACACACTGGCTGTAAAATATATAGATATAAATGTGTACCATAGAAAACCATGTTAAATGAACTGTAACCCGTTTCTGCAAACTGCAAAATGCACTAAAAAATGCATAGGTGTGAACCTAGACTGAAGATGTTTTCTTCTTTGTTGATTTCTAAGCAAAGGATTAAGGAGAGTGGAAAGGTAACGGAGTGGGAAAATATATTAAAGTCCAATTGGGACGTGGAAGAAGAAGCGTGCTTGAGATCCTAGAGAGATACTTGAGTTGAACCTGTCCTGTTAAACTGCTATATGGTCTTGACCACCGTGCTGCAGCTCGGTTTCAGGGTCTTGGCAATCTTCTTATAGCCTAGGTCAGTGATGGCGAACCCTGGGGTGCCAAGGTTTGCCATCACTGGCCTAGGCCATCTTTATGTAGAGCAACAATTCTTTTTTTCAGATCCTCAGAGAGTTCTTTGCCATGAGGCGCCATGTTGAACTTCCAGCGACCAGTATGAGAGAGTGACAGCGATAACACCAAATTTAACACACCTGCTCCCCATTCACACCTGAGATCTTGTAACACTAACGAGTCAGATGACACTGGGGAGGGTAAATGCCTAATTGGGCCCAATTTGGACATTTTCACTTAGGGGTGTACTCACTTTTGTTGCCAGCGGTTTAGACAATAATGGCTGTGTGTTGAGTTATTTTGATAGGACAGCAAATTTACACGGTTATACAAGCTGTACACTCACTACTTTACATTCTTCAGTGTTGTCACATGAAAAGATATAATAAAATATTTACAAAAATGTGAGGGGTGTACTCACTTTTCTAAGATACTGTCGCTGTGTGGTGGGATATTTTGGGAATTGGAAGATTGTGCACTAAGGATTATTTATTTGTCACAGACTTTTTATTATTGGACTTTGGATTTGATATAACTTTCTACATAAATTTCATATTTATTCATTTATTTTAGCACTTTATCACAGATGTTTCACTTGTATGTGAAGGATATATGATGTAGTCACTAATTGTATAAGCTAGTGCTGATATATGTATGGTTAGTTCTGCTTTAATTTCTGTAGTACTGGGTGTACAGGTTTAAATGATATTCTTACCAATGACCTCCTGATACTGTCTAATGACAGTTTTTGGGTCAGGGCCCATAAAGAAATACATGTCAATGATGCCTCCTATGGTCCTCCAGGTCAAGGCAGGAGCTGGCTGCAGTATTACATCTGAAACAGCAAACACAGTATAAAGTAGGATTTATTTTTTTTGCAATGTAGTCAACTAGACAACAAACAAAGCCGCCTTTAAAGTCATTGATGGTAATCAATTTTATAGTACAGTTTTTAGGGCCTATTCAGAAGTTTGCAATGTTTTGCAGTACTGTATGCGCCTGTATCAGTCAAATATTCCATCAACACCTACAGATAAGGCAAATCCTTCCTTCCCGAAATATAGAACAAAAGCTGATCAAATCCTCAGACCCTCTACTTTATTAGTAACCACCACAACAAAACAAGGCCTTATTTCATATCTATATGCCTCTTTTTGCCAAGACTAATCTGCCAAAAAACCCCTGCCATGCAAGATAGCATGGGGAAAAGATATAGGGTGTATTCTAGAGGATGTGGGGCAGAACAGTGGTGTAGTGGGTAGCACTCTCACCTAGCAGTAAAAAGGGTCGCTGGTTCGAATCCCAACCACGACACTACCTGCCTGGAGTTTGCATGTTCTCCCTGTGCCTGCGTGGGTTTCCTCCAGGTACTCCGGTTTCCTCCCACACTCCAAAGACATGCTGGTAGGTTAATTGGCTTCTGTCCAAAATTGGCCCTAGTATATGAATGTGAGTTTGGGGACCTTGGATAGTGGGCTCCTTGAGGGTAGGGATCGTGAGTGTGCGATGTATGTGTGGAGCAATGTGTAAATTGATGGCGCTATATGGGTACCTTAAATTAAAGAAAAAAAAATAGGGATAATTGTAGACACGCACACTCACTCAGGTTGAACTGGATGGACTGGTGTCTTTATTCAACCTTACTATGTAACTATGTAACTATGTAACATGTTGGTGGCAGTCAGTATAGTGTTCCTCTCACCTACTCAATGACTGACTCAATTGTTTATTTTGCATTGAGTATTGCACCCCGCGGAAATTGTACCACTGGGGTCGTAGAGACACCCTAAGCTGCCCCAGGTGCTGCAATTGTACCACAGATCTCATTCATATGTTGTGGAAATGCCTTAAAAGAAAAAAATATTTAACGTATATTTATGGTCACAGTGTAAAATCATATATCCATTTTCACATTGTATTACAATTATACCTAGCCGACCACTGTTAACCACTTTAAGACTGGGCCTCTTTTTTAGATGTGGTGTTTACAAGTTAAAAACATTTTTTTTTGCTGGAAAATTACTTAGAACCCCCAAACGTTATACATTTTTTTATAACACCCTAGAGAATAAAATGGCGGTCGTTGCAAAGCTTTCTGTCACACCGTATTTCCGCAGCGGTCTTACAAGCGCACTTTTTCTTGAAAAAATACACTTTTTTAAATTAAAAAATAAGACAACAGTAAAGTTAGCCCAATTTTTTTTCATATTGTGAAAGATAATGTTACGCCGAGTAAATTTATACCCAACATGTCACTCTTTAAAATTGCACCCGCTCGTGGAATGGCGACAAACTTTTACTCTTAAAATCTCCATAGGCGACATTTAAAAAATTCTACCGGTTGCATTTTTTGTGTTACAGAGGAGGTCTAGGGCTATAATTATTGCTCTCGCTCTACCGATCGCGGCGATACCTCACAGGTGTGGTTTGAATACCGTTTTCATATGCGGGCGCTACTCACGTATGCGTTCGCTTCTGCGCGCAAGCTCGGTAGGACGGGGCGTGCTTTAAATTATTTTTTTTTCTCTTATTTATTTTACCTTTTACTTTTTATTTTTACACTGTTTTTTTTTTTTTTTTTTAAATGTGTCACTTTTAGGCTCGGTTCACACATGGGCGGCACGACTTGCAGGTCGCCTCAGCGAGGCGACCTGCAAACGACTGCCGGGGCGACTTGCGAGACGACTTCTGCATAGAAGTCTATGCAAGTCGCCCCAAGTCGCCCCCAAAGTAATACAGGAACCTTTTTCTAAGTCGGAGCGACTTGCGTCGCTCCGATTAGAACGGTTCCATAGCACAGAACGGGAGGCGACTTGTCAGGCGACTAGGTCGCCTGACAAGTCGCCCCAGTGTGAACCGAGCCTTATTCCTATTACAAGGAATGTAAACATCCCTTGTAATAGAAAAAAGCATGACAGGACCTCTTAAATATGAGATCTGGGGTCAAAAAGACCTCAGATCTCATATTTACACTAAAATGCAATTAAGAAAAAAAAAATTGTCATTTAAAAAATAAACAAAATAAATTGACCCTTTAAGAGCTATGGGCGGAAGTGACGTTTTGACATCGCTTCCGCCCTGCAGTGTCATGGAGATGGGTGGGGGCCATCTTCCCCTCACTCGTCTCCATGTCAGCCCAGGGGACAGATGCGATCGCCTCCGCCACTGCCAACGGCTCCGGTAAGCGGTGGAGGGCACCAGATCACGGCAGGAGTGGGGGCCCTTTCCCGCCTCTGATAAAAGTGATCTTGCGGCGAATCCGCCGCAGGGACAACTTTTATCTTGTACCGGACCGCTGAACACGGGGATACCGGGGTTATGGCAGCTGGCTGCTGCCATAACAGCGATATCTGTCCCCAAAGTAGGGACGTACATCGGTGTGCGGCGGTCCGGAAGTGGTTTTTCAGAATGATATTGAAGTTTGTAAACTTACTTTGTGAAGATCCCACACATTTAATTCCTTGAATTCTGTGACACCTATTCACACACATATGTTCACATATTACACAATACATACCCATAGCATTACTGTTGAGCAAAAATACTCCATGAGCAGAACCGTCTTTATCAAAACCCAGATAAAACGGATGTGAACCATATAGATTAGCATCTTCCTAGAAGAAAAAGAAACACACTTAAAGTCTTAAATTATGTGAAGCCTTACCTTCTAAAACAACCCAGTTTAAAATAGACATGAAAGGCAAAAACACATACATGCATACATACATATATATACACTGTATACACACACACATATCGGGTAAAATGAGTATTGAACAAGTCACCATTTTTCTAGGTAAATATATTTCTAAAGGTGCTATTGACATTAAATTTTCACCAAATGTCGGTAACAACCCATGCAATCCATACATAAAAAGGAACCAAAACAAATTTCAGAAACAAAGTTCAGAAATTAAGTTATGTGTAATGAAATGGAATGACACAGGGAAAAAGTATTGAACATGCTAACTGAAATGTATTTAATACTTCGTACAAAATCCTTTGTTGGTAATGACAGCTTCAAGACACCTCCTGTATGGAGAAACTAGTCGCATGCATTGCTCGGGTGTGGTTTTGGCCCAATTCTTCCACAAAAACAGTCTTCAAATCCTAAGTGCCGGTTCACACAGGGGCGGCACGACTTGCAGGTCGCCTCAGCGAGGCGACCTGCAAACGACTTCCGAGGCGACTTGCAAAACGACTTCTGCATAGAAGTCTATGCAAGTCGCCTCAAGTCGCCCCCAAAGTAGTACAGGAACCTTTTTCTAAGTCGGAGCGACTTGCGTCGCTCCTATTAGAACGGTTCCGTAGACTAGGTCGCCTGACAAGTCGCCCCTGTGTGAACCGAGCCTAAAGGTTCTGTGGGCCTCTTCTATGAACTCTCATCTTTAGTTCTTTCCATAGATTTTCTATTGGATTCAAGTCAGGTGATTGGCTGGACCATTCTAGCAGCTTTATTTTCTTTCTTTGAAACCAGTTGAGTGTTTCCCTGGCTTTGTGTTTGGGATCATTGCCTTGCTAAAATGTCCAACCTTGTTTTATCTTCATCATCCTGGTAGATGGCAGATTTTTATCAAGAATGTCTTGGTACATTTTTTCATTCATCTTTTGAAAATTGAGATCATTATCTATTGTTTTCTTTGAACAATTGTACCTGCTAATTCCAGGTCTTTCTGAAGCTCTCCATAAGTGGTCCTTGGCTCTTGGACAAATCTTTTGATAATTCTTTTTTACTCCTGTGTCAAAAATCTTGTAAGGAGCACTTTGTAATGGCCGGTTTATGGTAAAATTATGTTCTTTCCACTTCTGGATTATGACCCCCAACAGCACACATTGGAATATTCAGAAGTTTAGAAATCCTTCTGTAAACAATGCCATCAGTATGTTTTGCAACAATAAGGTTGCAAAGGTCTTGAGTGAGCTCTTTGCTTTTACCCATGATGAGATGTTTCTTGTGTGACTCCTTGGTAATTAGACACCTTTTTAAAGGCCATCAGTTGAGACTGAACCAGCTGATATTATTTGCACTGACAAGGGGCAAAATTGCTTTCTAATTACTGAAAGATTGCAGCTGGTGTCTTCGCTTTCCATGTCTTTTTGCACTGCCCTTTCTTTATGTGTTCAATACTTTACCCCTACGCCATTCCATTTTATTACACATAACTTAATTTCTGAACTTATTTTGTTTTGGTTTCTTTGTATTTATGGATCGCATGGGTTTTTACCGACATGTGGTGAAAGTTTAATTTCAATAGCACCTTTAAAAATATATTTACCTAGAAAAATGGTGAGCAGGGGGAACAGAGGTGGGGTAGAAGAGCAGGGGGGTACAGAGGTGAGACAGATGTGCAGGAGGTACATTGGTGGGGCAGATGAGAAAGTGGGTTACAGTGGTGGAGCAGATGAGCAGATGGGTTCAGTGTTAGGATAGATGAGAAGGTGATTCAGTAGTGAGACAAAAGAGCAGGGGGATACGGCGGTGGAGCAGATGTGCCGGGAGGTACAGTGGTGGGGCAGATGAGAAAAGGGGGTTCATTGATTGGGCAGATAAGCAGGGGGGTTACAGTGGTGGGACAGAAGAGCAAGGGGGTGCAGTGGTGGGGCAGATGAGCAGTGGGACAGTGATCTGAGGTGTGGAGTTGCAGGAATTGGGGCTGATTTGAGGCGTGAGAGTGCAGGATGTTAATTTCTAACTACTCAAGTAGTTTACAGCATTTACTTTATAAAAAATCCTTTTCCTAATTGAGAGTGTGAAGTTGACATTTTTTTGTTATAAGATCGGCATGCTCAATTTCTTTGAAAACATTTTTCGGCACACTATGCTCAAAAGGTTGCCTACCCCTGCTCTATAGTCTCCAAACAGAACCATCAAATTAAATATAAGCTAGAGATGGATCCTTGTTGATTAACTTTAATTTACTGTATGTACTGAAAGCCAGAGGAGCTAATTCATCACATATTCTGTGTAATTATTTAAATCCCTTTGAGTTGTTGCCTCCCAATATTTTTGTGGCTTCCACCCAAGATCCAACAAATTTCCAATGTATATGTACTAATATACAAACTGTCAGGTCTTAAATAATTACAGTGTAGCTATTTTTATTCTCGTGTAGATTAAAGGTGTGGCCTTTGATCTGCATATGACATTAGTTAAAGAAACCTTAGGTAACCCAATAAACCCTATTTAACTCCCTCCTACCCTTCTCCCCTTAGATGTTTTTTTTCCTAACCAATAATGGTTATTTTTTTTTTTTTTTCATTTTTATTCATTTGGAATGTCACAATAATAAATTTGCAAAATTGACAAAAAAAGTGCCATTATTTGATTTGCAAATACCTGCCCATGCTCTGTATCAGAAACATCATTTTACTGTAATTTAAAATTAGACAGTTTATAGAATAATATTTTTTCTGGTCAAAACATAAAAGTTAATGTATGTATGTCTTCTTGTCTACAGATTAAAAAATACTATAATAAAATAAGCAAAAAGTAGTGAATAAAATCTTTTTTGAAAGAAAATACTGCCAAATGCTTTGTTTTTTTTCTCTAGTTTTTCCTCAAAAAACAATGCATGTATTACATCCTATAATATCCTAAGTAATGACAAAGTTATTGTTGCATAATTAAGTTCATGGTGATCTGGTCTGTAGGGGGTATAAAGGAACAAGAACTGAAGTGGTTTAACCTCAAACTGTGTAGAGGGTTCTTTACTGTAAGAGCTGCAAGGATGTGGAATTCCCTTCCACAGGCGGTGGTTTCAGCGGGGAGCATCGATAGTTTCAAAAAACTTTTAGATAAGCACCTGAACAACCGCAACATACAGGGATATACAATGTAATACTGACATATAATCACACACATAGGTTGGACTTGATGGACATTTTGTCTTTTTTCAACCTCACCTACTAAGTAACTATGTAACTATGGTTAAAATATGGGACAGCAAGCAACTCAAGATGTAAAAGTCACGAAAAGTCAAAAATTACTTTCATGCAACATTACATTAATAAATCTTAATTTGTACTCACTGAAATAACACTGTATTTTCCCCTTTAAAATGACTCTGTTGCTTAATGCAGTACATTGGCCAAAAATAACAGGATAAAGGTGAACAGTTCAATAAAAGGTAAAATACAAAATCAGCGTTGGTTGTAATGTTTACCTTCAATCCAGGGATTTTCCCCACAGGACATTTTTCTGCCAACAGATTTTCTCAGTCTGATGACCATAATTCAACCCACCTCCTCTGAGCCCAGGTTGTACTGGACCTGCCCAAGTTTGTGACAGTGAAAGGAGAAGCAACACAGTGATGAGATCATCATATCTCTTTTATGTTGCTCCAGTCTAGATTTTATTGCTGTCTGTGCCCCAATTAGAGAGATTCACCCTCTCTATTTGTCTTGTTTAGCATTATTATTGAAAGGGAAAATAAAATAAAATCTCAAATTTTGGGTTGACACCAGAAAGATAGAGGGGAACACTAGTTCTAGTGACCCTGATGACACCCAGGGATTCCCTCACTTTGGAGGGATTTCCTGATTTGCCTATGGGACAGGAAGTGAAAGGAAATCTTCTCAATGGGACACAGATGGCAAAAAAAAACCTGACATGAATCATAACCCTCCCATACTATAATTAAAAAAGGTTCTGCCTTTAGTTACACTTTAAGGCTCTGTTCACATCTCATGATTTTGTCATTATTCTTTAATGGCATTCCCTAACGCGATGCAATTGTGTCGCAATCTTTGCACAAAACACAAATTTTAGAAACATGCAACGCTTGGTGTAATGCAGCCTAAGGGCCCTTCACACTGATGCATTTTTACCTAGTTAAAATGTTTTCTTTTATATTATATGGGACTCTTCACACCACTGTGCTAGGGGTATGATGTGCTTCCAGTATCTCTGGTGAGGTTTTCAAAACTGCGCCAAAAACACAAGTCCCCACTAAAATAAATAAAAAATCCACCAAAAATGGGGCAAAAACGCACCTGTGTTATGTTTTTGGTGCGTTTTTGAGTCAAATGTGTAAATATGCACAATGCATATTTATGCACAGGTGCATGCTAGGTAATAGGCATCCAGAAAAGGCACCAGAAACACGGCAAAAACGTATATGTGTTTTAAATGCATTTTTTCAGTAGGTAGTGTGAAAGTAGCCTTATGCCGACCTTTTCGACCAAACTTGTCCGACGGAACGAATCCGTCGGACAATTTGTCTGTCTGTGGGCTTCATCGGACCTGCAGCGGGCCTTTTCTGTCAAAAATGTGAGGGACTTTAGATTTAGAACATGTTTCACATCGTTCCGACGGACTCAAGTCCAGTCGAAAAATCAGTTTGTCTGTATGCTAGTCCGACGGACAAAAATCGACGCTAGGGCAGCTATTGGCTACTGGCTATGAACTTCCCTATTCTAGTCTGGTCATACGTCATCACGGTTGAATCCGTCGGACTTTGGTGTTTTGGTTGTAGACAAGTCCGATTCGACGGAAGTCCGTCAAAGTCCAACGTGATTCAGAATGGTGGTCAGAAATGGTATATAATAATAACAACCTTTGTATTTCAACCATTTTTCCTCTAAATCATGTAAAAATAAATTAATACATATAAAATGAATATATTTGCTATAAAATATTCATTCCTTCACCATACCCGCGGTATCAAGTCTCTGTTCCAAAATGTGAGTTTTTTCCAGTTGAGGTCTAAGTTGATGGAAGTGAGATGTTCCCCAAGGCCATATATGTAGGAAGATGAATGTGATGTGGACATTTGTATGAATTGATCAGCAAAGATGATTGGGGCAACATTGGTGTCCACCCTATAATGAGAGCGTCAGGGTTATTTATATTTCCATAATCAATCCCTCGATTTAGTCTAAACATCACCAAAACAGCACCATGAATGATGAACGAACTATTAACATGATTAATATTTATTTAGTATTTACTTAATACGCTCAGTGAACATCTCTTTTGTAAACCCAATGTCTCCAATTAAAAAAGTATACATCAAAACCATACATCTTGTATAATAGAAAGAGGAAAGAGCACTTTCTTTCTTATGCATAAAAAAATGTGCATTTATTTATTTTTTTCACAGGAGCCTGCAGAGCATTGCACTCATGATTGGTGGATAGTACGTGCAATGCCAGGCTCCTGCACACACTGCCTAGAGCTCTCTGCCCATACATCTTCACAGGAAGACCGTTCCTAGGCAGTATGAATGAACTACAAGCGCATTGATCAGCATGCTCGCAGTCCATTGAAACTACAAACCCGGTGGCTTGTAGTTTGCATGGGCCCTGAAATATAAGTATACTAGTCTTGTAGTCATACTTTACACACCTTGTCAATTAAGCTATGAAATAGCTTAATTGACTGTAGTGTTTTGTATTAAATAGCTTCTTCCTACCTGACTGCGTTGTCAATTTACCTTGCATTTGTAGCACTAACTCTCGGTGGAACTGCTGGTTTAAGTGGGCTTGTTACCTTCACTCTCCTTCCCTCTGTTTTACCGCCACCGGGTCTAGGGTTCCGTTGAGTTTACTTCCGGACGATACATGCACCAACACTTGAGTACGTTTTCAATGCTTTATTAAACGACTTACTAAGGAAGTAGCAGGAAAGAGGCAGAAGGGAAACCACAGAAGAAACTCAAATATCTTCTTGTAAGATTCTTAACAAAATGTCCTGGTAGAATTTGGATATTGTAATAGAATGCGCTCCCCTCGTGGGACACACTCTTTGCTCGCCTGGATAGGCCTCTCTCGCTTGCCCAGCAGACAGCACGCAGCACGAACAAAAGTCTCTGCCACAGACTTGCTCGGGATAAACCCGTACGATCCTCTGCCACAGGATGTATCAGCTTTTCTTGTGGTGAATGTCAGTCACAGTGCTTGAACCTTTAAGCCAACCTGGCAACACTATGCTGCATAGTTACTTTTAGGATACGTCCTCCAACCGAGTCACCAGGCCCCTCTCCAGACCAGCACACCGCGTGATCCTTCCATGACGGGTCCTCCCCTGGGATCTCCTCGGTTGTCCAGCTTCTTCCCTTCTGGATAGACAGCTCAGGACCATTCCTCGGCTGCTGTGGCAGGCCCCAGACAAGCCTCTGGTCCCACCCCTGCGCCGCTGCGGCGTGGGCCTCCGGAACGGAGGACCACGAGATTGCTCTCTAACGCATACCTGTCGGCCAGGAGGGCCAGCAGGTGGCTGTAAAACGAACCCCACAATATGGCGTCTGTACCATAAATACCCTCGCCCAGAATGCAACTCGGAGGACCACCTCCACCGAGTTGTCTCCGGGACAGAAGAGCATCCATACGCTTCAACACGTTGCCTTTCCAACACTGACCAGTGATAACAGTGACACCCTCCGGTCAGTCTGGAAACACACACAACGTCAGCCAAGCTGAAACAGAGGCAAACTTAACCTATTTAACGAACAAGTTACTAAATTTACCTGACATATGGTAGATCGCAAATCTACCAGCGCTACACATTCATTCAGTAAACATCAAGTTGCACATCGCTTTTAGCCTGATCATTTGGCTGAAAAAGGTTATATAAACAGTCCTACCGTTACCCTTTATCCATCTCAGCAACACTGCAACATGCCTAAAAGTAATCTGCAGCTCGTTGAACATCCCATCCAAATTCTGGCTTAAAAAATCTTATTTACATAGGACAAGACATGCCCCACGCCCCCACCTATTAGGGCATTGAGCCCTGAACTTTGGGAGACAAGAAGGCATGATACTAATCACCCACACCTTCAGACTACAATACGGATAAAGTTCAAGTATGCATTGCTGCAGATTCCTTGGGTTCACAAATCACATACTGTTGGGCCGAAACCCATTAAGTAAAGCCTATGCCCATGGTCAGCTGAGTCAGAAAAGTCAATAATCTGAAAGAATAGATAACTCCACTCCCTTACTATATAAAGGAGCTCACAGCAGCCATATTGTCAGTGTGTGTTGGCACCATTAGTAAGAGCTGACAAGGGTGAGATAATATGCTATACAATGGATTGTAGTGGTAGGGTAGATAACTTTTGGTATACCCACTACCAAAATTTACAGTTCTATAAACCCAACAGTCTTTCTTAGGACTACTTTTTTCTGTATCAGCAACAACTGTACTAGCGTGCTAGCTGCTGAACCCTTTTTGCAGTTTCTTTTGTGGTTTTTCTTTGTGCCCTTTTCATCTTTTATTTACTGTTTTTCTGTTTTAACTATATTGGGCTTTTGTTTAGGGTCTTTTGGGGTTTATATTTTTTAGTTGGGGGTAGATGTTTTTTTTACTTGTGATGGCCTTTTTACATTGGACAAGTTAGTCAGAAGTAACATTGTTTGACAATGTATTGCTGTCCCCCCAAAATAACTCAACACAAAGCCATTAATGTCTAAACCGCTGGCAACAAAAGTGAGTACACCCCTAAGTGAAAATGTCCAAATTGGGCCCAATTAGCCATTTTCCCTCCCTGGTGTCATGTGACTCGTTAGTGTTACAAGGTCTCAGGTGTAAATGAGGAACAGGTGTGTTAAATTTGGTGTTATCGCTCTCACTCTCTCATACCTGTCACTGGAAGTTCAACATGGCACCTCATGGCAAAGAACTCTCTGAGGATCTAAAAAAAAGAATTGTCGCTCTGCATAAAGATGGCCTAGGCTGTAAGAAGATTGCCAAGATCCTGGAACTGAGCTGCAGCACGGTGGCCAAGACCATACAGCATTTTAACAGGACAGATTCCACTCAGAACAGGTCTCGCCATGGTCGATCAAAGAAGTTGAGTGCACGTGCTCAGAGTCATATCCAGAAGTTGTCTTTGGGAAATAGACGTATGAGTGCTGCCAGCATTGCTGCAGAGGTTGAAGGGGTGGGGGGTCAGCCTGTCAGTGCTCAGACCATATGCAGCACACTGCATCAAATTGGTCTGCATGGCTGTCATCCCAAAAGGAAGCCTCTTTTAAAGATGATGCACAAGAAAGCCCACAAACAGTTTGCTGAAGACAGGCAGACTAAGTACATGGATTACTGGAACCATGTCCTGTGGTCTGATGAGACCAAGATAAACTTATTTGGTTCATATGGTGTCAAGCCTGTGTGGCGGCAACCAGGTGAGGAGTACAAAGACAAGTGTGTCTTGCTTACAGTCAAGCATGGTGGTGGGAGTGTCATGGTCTGGGGCTGCATGAGTGCTGCCTGCACTGAGGAGCTACAGTTCATTGAGAGAACCATGAATTCCAACATGTACTGTGACATACTGAAGCAGAGCTTGATCCCCTCCCTTCAGAGACTGGGCCGCAGGGCAGTATTACAACATGATAACGACCCCAAACACACCTCCAAGACGACCACTGCCTTGCTAAAGAAGCTGAGGGTAAAGGTGAAGGATAGCCAAGCATGTTTTCAGACCTAAACCCTATTGAGCATCTGTGGGGCATCTTCAAATGGATGGTGGAGGAGTGCAAGGTCTCTAACATCCACCAGCTCGGTGTTGTCATCATGGAGGAGTGGAAGGGGACTCCAGTGGCAGCATGTGAATCTCTGGTGAACTCCATGCCCAAGAGAATTAAGGCAGTTCCGGAAAATAATGGTGGCCCCACAAAATATTGACACTTTGGGCCCAATTTGGACATTTTCACTTAGGGGTGAAAATCTTTTGTTGCCAGCGGTTTAGACATTAATGGCTGTGTGTTGAGTTATTTTGAGGGGACAGCAAATTTACACTGTTATACAAGCTGTACACTCACTACTTTACATTGTAGCAAAGTGCCATCTCTTCAGTGTTGTCACATGAAAAGATATAATAAATAATTTACAACAATGTGAGGGGTGTACTCACTTTTGTGAGATACTGTATAGATTCCCAGAAACATATATGGGTTGGTTTACTAAAACTGGAGAGTGCGCAATCTGGTTAAGCTCTGAATAGAAACCAATCAGCTGCCAGGTATTTTTGCCAAAGCTTAGTTGAACAAGCTTAAGTTAGAAGCTGATTGGCTACCATCCACAAATGCACCAGATTTTGCACTTAGTTTTGGTAAATCAACCCTATAGTCAGCTATGGCCCTTTTCTAAATTTTGGGTGTTCAGGATACTCTTGTTGCTAAACAAGTGTTGAATCTGCTCTTTGTACGCAGCTCACTGCCCCCTTTTGTTGTGTACCAATTATTGTGTGCCAAATAACACATTTACCCCTACATCACCATAGATATTTAGGAACTAGGCATTCTATTTAAAAAGAAAAACAGGTAGGCCTAAAATGCAGGAGATTAAAAAAAAAATATATATACTTTTAAGATGATGCAGTGTTGTGATAAAATGGAGTGCACAAACTATGCCATCAAACTTCTGCACCCGTACCTACCAACTATTCCTGATTTGGTGGGACTGCCCTCTTGGTAACATCCCTCTGTCTCTCTTTCCTCCTAATTTGTCTCTCAAGACAAATCAGCGCATCCATGTACATGCAGTTATAAAAGGGGTTAATGCATCTCTCACCAGCTACACGGGATCCGTCGTCCTCCTATAGCGTTACTCCTACTTGGCATGAATACAGTTATCGGCTACACATGGACTGGCGTTCCTAGTCACGAGCCCTCAGGGGTAGAGTAACGCTATAGGAGGACGACGGATACCGCCTAGCTGGTGAGAGATGCATTAACCCCTTTTATAATTGTATGTACACGGATGCGCTCTTTCAGCCTTCAGCACTCCCCCTGTTGATACTGGTATGAAAATCCATCTGAATGCCATTGCCCCGCTGTACCTCACCTGATAATCTTTGAACATTCAAGTCAAGCTACATTTTTTGTAATACTGTCTATCTATGACGGCCTGTGTCTCTACAATTGACAGATCCTGCTGATCTGATACACTCAAGCAATCTTAACCGGCACACTCCAACCACCCATCCATCCACTCAGTATACCACATTTATGGCTGATACCTGAAGGAACTTATTTTTTTATTAGGAGTTTACATTACCAAAAAAATTTGTTTTTGCTCAAACCTTCTAGTTCAGCTCTCATTCTCAGTTAGCCATTATCAGAGTTTGCAAGTGGTGACTGTGGTATGAATGTGGGATGTGTAGCCGCGGCTCCCAATGTTTTTAATTAATTTGACAACGTTGTCATCATTTTAATTGGTTTGTGTCAGCCACTTATCTGTGCCTTCCCCATCCCCTTTTTTTAGGTCTATTTGTGTGGTGTATATTTTTGTACTAATAAAGCAAGTTTTTTGTACTCCCCATAGTGTTCGGTTTTTTGCCCTCTTAAGAGAACTTTATTCTCTTAGTTTTTCTTGTATGCCTATAGGGCTACCTGAACTGCATCCTACGTGATCCATTGGATGAAGGTGTATATACACTTCCTATTACCCTCTGTAACTTTAATATTCACGTAGGTTGATCCAGGCAACTAACTATTATTTGTCTCTCATTTAGTCTGATATATTTACCTGGATAAAACATGCAATATTTATCTATCAAAATGTATTTTACAGTGCTAAACCTTTCAGCCAATTTCTAAATTGTTGCATTGTAAATTTTAAGCACCAGTATAAAGGAATAGTAGGGGTAAAAAGAGCACTTGGGGGTTTAACCAATTATATTTTATGTCCTAATTCTCCATGTAACAGGGGTGGGGCAGGCGTCTGTCCTTTGCTTTGACTTTTTGCTAAGATGTGTCCCTGTTTCCCATCTCAGAAAGTTGGGAGGTATGGGTGCACCACTGGACAGCCAGTCAACTGGTCAAGCTATACCTGTTGCTGTTGATACTGTACTTCCAACCGTTCAAACAAACTTAGTAATACCTAATAAAAAAACATGTACTGCTACTAAAACTACCTAAAAAAAAAAACAACACATTTTTAAAAGATTTAAATGAATCAGATTGCGGTGTTGCTGCTTTGTGCAAGCTTATTGTACAAGAATGAAACAATTTGATAGCTAAATATGTGCTGCCAGAGTACATTGTTTCTGACGCTGTCAGTAATAGATTTGCTGTTGTCATGTTCAGGAGTCTGGCTCGAAGACCAATTGCTATAGCAGTAGCGGGACTACCACCAACCAGCAGTATACTGTAGGTACACAGGCAACCACCCTGGTGGATGACAAGGGCTCATCTGAGGTGTGAAGTCTAAATACTAACCAGTGTTCAACAGAGCTCCTGATGGTGAAGATGGATTTTGCTGCATGTTAGTACCAGGTTGCGGTCCTCAGGATCGCCTCACCAGGAGGTGAGCAAGCCGGGGTCCAGTAGCGGATAAGCAGGTAAGGATCAAACAGAAGCATAGTCAGTAAACAAGCCAAAGGTCAATAACGAGTAGTTGCAGGTTGGGATCAGGCAGGAGCGAAGTTGAGAAACAAGTCAAAGGTAAATAACGAGTAGTAGCAAAAAATGCATGGCAGCGGGGAAGACAAGAGCGAGATATTGGCTGAAGAGAGCACATTAATAAGCAAAGAAGAAGTGCAGAGACATGGCATAAATCAGGAAGTTCATGGGAGGAGCAAAGAGTTTAAGTCAGAGCATAAGGCAGGGTTGTCCAAAGGATCACACAGGGTGCTATCCAGTAGCTCAGCGAGAAGAGTCATTGCCAGACACAGCAGAGGTCCCAGGTTTGAGTCCAGGCCCTGACAGCTGCTCTCTATCACCACACAGGCATGCCCTAAACCTGTAATTTTAAAGGATTTGTATTTTCAATGAAGCCATTGAAGCCGCATGAAAAGGTCTCCCAACCACTGTCGTTTTTTATTTTTATATTCTAATTTGTACATGTCCCCCATAGCAGTGCCTGGCTTCCAATGTCTTTTGTTTGACAAAAGTTTGCTCACTGACACTACAAATGGCAAGAAGTAAGATTTGATCTCATTGACTTTAATTGGGTTCGCTGCAAATTTGTGAAACTGTTTGCAAACTGAGCCTGGGCATATTCACTCACCTCCAGACCAAAAACCTTTATTGGAGGATGGGGGAGAGAACCAGACCTTATATATAATGATTGTAAATTTACTAGAGTTTCATTCTCACATTCATTACTCACAGAACATTTCCATTGCACTTCCTGCTAACTTTGAAGCCAAAGGATTCATTATTGAACTGGACATCATACTCGACAGCATCTGCTTTTTGGTTGACCTTTGGTGTCTCTATAGGAACTTCATATCTCTTTTGAGTGGCGTCTTTTATCTGTATGTGTCGGAAGAAACAAAATAGGCAAGTTGTAAAGATGAAAAACAATAGTGCAAATGCTGCTGTGCTATCTTTGTTAGGCCTCATGCACAATGAGCATTTAGCCCCTGTGCATGAAATCCTGATGTTGAGGTGCGGGTGGAAGGCACGGGTGCACTCTCCAGCCCTGCTGCCAGCAGTCTGTAAAAGTCTATGAGAGGCTGACAGCTGCTGTGGCTGGATGGTGCACCTAGTGTACTGACCTTTAGGTTAGTATGCGCTCAGGGATTAATGCCTGGAATGCAGACTGCTTGTGTCCTGGGCATTCATCCCTGGGCACATACGGCCCTAAATGTAAGTACCATTAGATGCACTGCCAGGTGTTGCTGCCCACATACAATACAATGTGAGCACTAAACAAATGTCCAAGGTAATTTAATAAAATCATTGATTTACAGCAGAACCGTGTCTTGGCCAAGCACACTCTCCATTCATCAGGGCTTAATAATTCAGACTCAGACTGAATAATAATTCAGACTGTACTTAAATGGATCATATTCTGAATAAAACTGCATTGTGATTTACTGTTTGGAATTTTTCAGGAGGGCAGGTTATGCCAGTGTTAGTGAATGCAGCATATAAAAGTCTATGAGAGGCTGACAGCTGCTGGGGCTGGATGGCGCACCTAGTGGTACATACAGTATCTCACAAAAGTGAGTACACCCCTCACATTTTTGTAAATATTTTATTATATCTTTTCATGTGACAACACTGAAGAAGTGACACTTTGCTGTAAAGTAGTGAGTGTACAGCTTGTATAACAGTGTAAATTTGCTGTCCCCTCAAAATAACTCAACACACAGCCTTGGTTTCATCCTTGTCTTTTCTTCTCCCCCCCCCCCCCCCCCGTTTTCTCCTTCTTCTCTCTCTTCTTTTGTTTCTTCTCCTTTTCTTTTCTGTTCTCCCCTTGTCACTCAGTACCCAGTGTGGATATAGTCTATTTTATGTCCCTACATATATGACAATGTAAGGGATCTTGCATCTGAATATATATGTTTGCTTCTAGGGATTGGCTTTATGTTCGGGTCGAACATGAGTTCGACTCGAACATTGGCTGTTCACCCGTTCGCCGAATAGCGAACAATTTGGGGTGTTTGCGGCAAATTCGAAAGCCGTGGAACACCCTTTAAAAGTCTATGGAAGAAATCAAAAGTGCTAATTTTAAAGGTTAACATGCAAGTTATTGTCATAAAAAGTGTTTGGGGACCTGGGTCCTGCCCCAGGGGACATGTATCAATGCAAAAAAAAGTTTTCAAAACGGACGTTTTTTCGGGAGCAGTGGCGCATGTTTCCCATTTTAGAACAGTCTGACAGCAAAATTACATTTCTAAAGGAAAAAAAGTAATTTAAAAGTACTTGCGGCTATATGAATTGTCGTTCCGGCAATACACATAAAAGTTAATTGATAAAAACGCCATGGGATTCCCCCACAGGGGAACCCCGAACCAAAATTAAAAAAAAAAAATGCATGGGGGTCCCCCCAAATTCCATACCAGACCTGAAGGGTCTGGTATGGTTATTAAGGGGAACCCCGCGCCAATTTTTTTTAGAAAAATGGCATGGGGGTCCCCTTCAAAATCCATATCAGACCCTTCAGTTCTGGCATGGAACCCCGCGCCAAAATAAAAAAAAATGGCGTGGGGCCCCCCAAAAATCCATACCAGACCCTTATCCGAGCACACAACCTGGCAGGCCGCAGGAAAAGAGGGGGGGATGAGAGATTGTTGATGGAGAGAAGGGCCTCGTCCCCACAATCCTTGCCCGGTGGTTGTGGGGGTCTGCGGGCGGGGGGCCAACCGGTAACTCCGCCCCCCTCTGATGCACGGGGACTTCCCTATGGCTTTCCCTGTGTTGTCAGAGGGGGGGCGGGGTCACCCGTTTACGTAAACGGGGGACCCCGCCTTCCGTTATATAAGAGCTTATATAAAAGCTTAAAGGAATATCACACTTTTACTGTTTCACTTTAA
The DNA here is from genome assembly GCF_042186555.1 of Aquarana catesbeiana. NCBI lineage: Eukaryota > Metazoa > Chordata > Amphibia > Anura > Ranidae > Aquarana > Aquarana catesbeiana. The sequence goes on from NC_133335.1 coordinate 87,699,783, forward strand.
GCATTATTAAAATAAATCACTGCTCCCGAAAAAAAGGATGTTTTTAAAACTTTTTTTTGCATTGATACATGTCCCCTGGGGCAGGACCCAGGTCCCCAAACACTTTTTAAGACAATACCATGCATATAAGCCTTTAAAATTAGCACTTTTGATTTTTCATGTTCGTGTCCCATAGACTTTAACGGTGTTCGTGTGTTCGAACAAAGTTTTTGCCTGTTCACATGTTCTGGTGCGAACTGAACAAGGGGTGGGGGGGGTGTTCGGCCCATCCCTATTTGCTTCTATAGATAATCATTGGTTTAATACTATCCTGCCTTGGATATGATCTGATGCCCACCAGACTGTTACGGTGACTCTGACATCACTGTTCAATGACTGGATGAGGGTCCTTTCACTCTTTTTTGATGCTGCAGTCGAGTTAATGTCATAGAATTTGGTGAGCACTTATATTATTGTTAACAAATTCTGTGTATATATATATATATATATATATATATATATATATATATATATATATATATATATATATAGCACAGGGCATAGCGCAGTGCCCATGACCAAGAAACAATTTAGTGAAAAATAGGTTACAGGGCAATTCATTTCTAGAGAAAGCAGGCAAAAGGATTTTATTGTTGTGTGTGTCCCCAATGAGATTTCACCTTATTTTGTGTACTGTAGACAGCACAGCAGAATCACTTAAAGCCAGATAAAGATAATTACAACTATCAAATGCTGGCTAAACAGGGACTGGTTTTCTGACAGACACTAGCAGGAGTTGAGTGGGGAAACTGCTGGCATAGTAATGCACCCTTGGAGTCACATATATTTATTGCTGTAAACCTGCTGGGAGAAAAGTACTTGCAGCATAGCTAAATCCGAAAACAAAAAAGTAATGTATTTCAAATGACCAGTTCTTATATATTGTGGCTGCTGCATTCATTTCCTTTTGGAGGATTGTTTTCCTTTTTCACCTGGTGATTCTGCCAATAACAAACTTTCTGTCCAAGGGTGACAACACTCACTCACTGGGCTGTATTTATTGAAGAGCACTGTTGTCACCATGGGCTGATCTCCTGGATTGGACAACAAACTCCCCTCATTTCTATTACATTGCATTGTAGCTCAGAGAAGATAGCCAAGAAAACTGACAACATTCTTTGAGATTTCAGTTCAGTGCAAAGGAGGTTACAAGGACACAAGATTTCTGACAGGACCAACAGGTATTTTCTGTACTTGCAAAAAAATGTTCTTAGCTTGAAAAATGTATCCAATGCAGCCACAACATCTGAGGGCTGGTAGGCTGCAGTAATCAAAATGATTGTTTGGGGTGTAGCAGGGTGCCTGTAAAACGGGTTAAAATTTACAGGAAAAGTGATTGATGGGGATATATGTTCCTCCACGGGGTCTTAGATTTGCAATCTAAGATAATTCCAGCAAAGACTTCAGGGTAAAGAAGGATAGTTCTTTACCCTGTATTGGTAAAGTCCATTTCGGGGCTGGTTTTATTGGGAGTCTGATAGAGATCAGGATGGGACAGACTCCCAAGTCCGGGGACTGCAGTTTAAGGTTTTCTTTTCAGGCCTTGATTAAGGCAGCTGGTCCTAGCTCTCAGGGAGTGAGAGTGTGTCTCCATGTGAGGAGACATCTAGGAGCATGGCTGCTCATCCCTGATGTTGGATATAAAGGATTTGCGTTTGAAAGGACACTTACTACAAGGCCAAGGACTGGTCAGTCTATGGACACAGTAAGGCTAGGTAGAGGCGCAGAAGTATATTGTTGTTGGATTGATGGCAAGATGGTTTTCTTCTGTTTGGGAATATCATGTGGAATAAATGTGATGTTTTCCTAAAGAAACAGTGAGTTTGTCCCTGCATTGAGTCTAATCCCCCACAGGGAGTTTAGATATTCTTTGAGGAGATTAAATAAACAGGTGCACTCAAAATCTGGTGCAGCTCTGCATGGTAGCCAATCAGCTTCTAACTTCAGCTTTCTCAATTAAGCTTTGACAATAAAACTTGGAAGCTTGGAAGCTGATTGGTTTCTATGCAGAGCAGCACCAGATTTTAGTAACCCCCCCCCCCCTTTAAGTCAGATCAATGTTAAATCTATATAACATTTTGGAAAATTCTTCCTTAACGGTGGATTAAGGACATGATTCACGGGGACCTGCCAATGGTAGTGTTTGAAGGGTGGACAGAGCCCTTGTGTATGTGGTGACTGATATAAGGCAGCTTTCACAGTGCAGCACATGTATTTTTACATTTCAGCACTTATAAAATTAACTATGAACTTTTTAAATGCATTGTAAGTAGCGCAAAAAGCCATAAATAGCTGGTTGTTAAGGATGTCATCGGAGCCAGTTCCTTAGTAACTACCTATGAGGGGAGGTGGTGGGAGAAAACCAGATATGAGGGGAGGAGGTGGGGGAAGACCAGATATGAGGGGAGGAGGCAGGGAAGACCAGCTCTGAGGGGGAGGGGGCAGGGAAAACCAGATATGAGGTGAGGAGGTGGTGGAAGACCAGATATGAGGGGAGGAGGCAGGGGAAGGCAGGATATGAGGGGAGGAGGCGGGGAAGGCAGGATATGAGGGGAGGAGGCGAGGGAAGACCAGATATGAGGGGAGGAGGCGGGGGAAGACCGGATATATGAGGGGAGGAGGTGAGGGAAAAACAGATATGATGGGAGGAGGCAGGGGAAGACCGGATATATGAGGGGAGGAGGTGGGGGAAGACCAGATATGAGGGGAGGAGGCGGGGGAAGACCAGATATATGAGGGGAGGAGGTGGGGGAAGACCAGATATGAGGGGAGGAGGCGGGGGAAGACCGGATATATGAGGGGAGGAGGTGGAGGAAGAACAGATATGAGGGGAGGAGGCAGGGGAAGACCAGATATATGAGGGGAGGAGGTGGGGGAAGACCAGATATGAGGAGAGGAGGCGGGGGAAGACCGGATATATGAGGGGAGGAGGTGGGGGAAGAACAGATATGAGGGGAGGAGGCAGGGGAAGACCAGATATATGAGAGGAGTAGGTGGGGGAAGACCAGATATAAGGGGAGGAGGCAGGGGAATACCAGATATGAGGGGAGGAGGTGGGGAAGACCAGATATGAGGGGAGGAGGTGGGGGAAGACCGGAGATATATGAGGGGAGGAGGTGGAGGAAGGTCAGATATGGAGGGAGGAGGCGGAGGAATACCAGGTACCAGGTATGAGGGAAGGAGGGGGGGGGAGAACAGATATGAGGGGAGGAGGCGGGGGAAGACCAGATCTGAGGGGAGGAGGAGGGGGAAGACCAGATATGAGGGGAGGTGGTGGGGGAAGGCCGGATATGAGGGGAGGAGGTGGGGAAGACCAGATCTGAGGGGAGGTGGCGGGGGAAGACCAGATATGAGGGGAGGTGGTGGGGGAAGGCCAGATATGAGGGGAGGAGGCGGGGGAAGACCAGATCTGAAGGGAGGAGGCAGTTGGAAGACCAAATATGAGGGGAAGAGGGGGGAGGCCTGATATGAGGGGAGGTGGCGGGGGAAGACCAGATATTAGGGGAGGAGGGGGGGAAGGCCGGATATGAGGGGAGGAGGTGGGGGAAGACCAGATCTGAGGGGAGGAGGCAGGGGAAGGCCAGACTGAGCTACTAGTGAGCACCAGGGGAACAGAAGGCTGTTTACATTTCTGCTGATTGTTGAGGAAACCGGCATTTGATGACACTCCATAACAAACAGCAAAAACGCACCTGGGTGCAGTTTTGGTGCATTTTTGTTGTGGTTCCCATTGATTTCAATGAGAGTTGCAGCATGCAGGACCTTTCAAACCGCAGTGCAAATGCAGAGCAGCAATGTGAAAAGTCTTCAAAGGCAAATATGTTTTGATGTGCATTTGTCCCGCTGGAAAAGTGCATTCCAGCATGGCAAAAGTGCATCAATGGGAAAAGGGTTTAAGAATGATGATTTTAGGGTCTTATGCCCCGTACACACGGTCGGACTTTGTTTGGACATTCCGACAACAAAATCCTAGGATTTTTTCCGACGGATGTTGGCTCAAACTTGTCTTGCATACACACGGTCACACAAAGTTGTCGGAAAATCCGATCGTTCTGAACGCGGTGACGTAAAACACGTACGTCGGGACTATAAACAGGGCAGTGGCCAATAGCTTTCATCTCTTTATTTATTCTGAGCATGCGTGGCACTTTGTGCGTCGGATTTGTGTAGACACGATCGGAATTTCCGACAATTTTGTTGTCGGAAAATTTTATATCCTGCTCTCAAACTTTGTGTGTCAGAAAATCCGATGGAAAATGTGTGATGGAGCCCACACATGGTCGGAAATTCCGACAACAAGGTCCTATCACACATTTTCCGTCGGAAAATCTGACCGTGTGTACGGGGCATTAGGGTTGTATGAAGATCCTTTCCTTTGTCCCTTGTACAACACCATCAGCATTTCTTCATATCCCTTTCAGTTAATATTATTATTATACAGAATTTATATAGTGCAAACAGTTTACATAGCACTAGTTAGCATTTGTTTTTTGTGTTTATGACTTATTTGCAAATAAAGAAAAAACATACCTGTAAATAAACAAAACAACTTTACCTGTAAGTAAATCAAATTCTTTTTTTAAAGATCCAATTTCCTTCATTAAACTCAGGGCACCCCATACAAAGCACAGTTTATACATCCCAACTTCAAGACAGACGCACAAAAATCCTGAGCTGTGATTCATATCCTTGCTTCATTAGTAAGTGTGTCACTGAGGCAGAACATGCATTTGCAAGTCAGGTGTACCAACACCAAGTTTACAGATCAGGGTTGTTCCAGTTCAGGGACTCACCAAATAGTGAAGAAAAGATAAGGATGACGGACCGGAAGTGTACTGCTCCAAAAAGAAAAGTCAACCATAGCACCCGTCAACCAAGGTGCCCATATTTTTCTTTTAACAGGGTACCTTTGGGCCACACTCTTACGGGCACCTAGATGTGGCTAGTTAGTTGCGTTTCTGTGCAATGGCTGCCTACAAACTGGCCGATTAGCTAAGGTCTGCCTGTGTGCGACCAAAACTCAGAAACGCTGATCATGGACGCACTCTGGCTGCATCCAGGGTCGGTCAGAGGCTCCATTCTCATGGAACTGCTATTGATTCATCTTGTCCCAGCCTCTGCTATTCGGCCATCTGAATGTAGCCTTAGGAACAAGTGAGAAATAGCAGCTACCATATTTACGATTTTGCAAGTTCCATTTAAGCCTCTAAACAGTACTCAAAATTATCTGTGATAAGTATAACCCAAGTATAACTGTAACCTAATTTTTGTCTCTACAACAGGTTATCATGGTAGACAATGAGGTGGCTGGTTAGGAATTGCGTTGTATATTTTTCATGGGTTTCTGATCCAATGACTATCTAAGAAGGATGTGGATCCCTTGGATCACCATATTGGGTGAGCTAAACGTGTGATTAGAGATGAAAAATTGCTTGTCTAGGAATAAAAAAGCATTAAAACGATCATGGATATACTACTGTATAAAAGCTCTACCATTGTCACCTTACTTAGATTCATGCACTGTGAAAATAAACAAATGCACAGAATATTGTATAAGCCCTAGTTCACGCCTATGCATTTTTTTAGTGCGTTTTCACTTTTGCAGAAACGCACTACAGTCCATGTAACATGGTTTCCTATGGATGTAGTTCACATCTGTGCATTTTATGGGAAGGGCCAGGGATTTCTTTTCTGGTTTTTGGTTCCATAGACTTCAATGGATCAAAAACTTGTTTTGAAACACGCAAAATGCACCTGGAATATACAAACTGCAGCCTGCATAGGTGTGAATCGGACCTTAGTAAGCAAAGGCATTTGCTGTACTTACAATAATTCGCAATCTGTGCTGTGTCTCAAATAAAACGTCCATGTGCAGCTTCATCACATCATTAGGCATGAATGTATGCTTGGTGCGGACGAGGGTGCCAATGTATCCACGTTTTGTTTCTGTGAAGTCAGTCATCTTGTAATTTGGATAATCCGCTGGGAAAAAGCATGCAGGTGGACCAGCACCCAAACTACTATCTACTGGAATATAACAGCACCCACGAGCTTCACATTCTTCCTTGTTTAGGACCTTTTCTGGTGCACAATCAAAGCGATTGCTGGGAGCTGCAGAACACTTTGAAGCATTTTCTCCTCTACATACTGTCCAAATCATTAAAAATATACAAAGTGTCCATGCCATCTTCTCTGTAAGCAAGTGTTCTGCTCCTCTAGCCTAAACACTAAGCCACATTCGATTGTCACTGCAAGAAACAGATGGGTACAGGTAAGTATATGTGGAAAGCCTGCATGCAAATAGCTGTAGCATATATTTAACAAGTACAGGTCATGGTTTATGCAACAATCTGAATATTCACCTGATTATAATTGCATAATTCATAATGCTGGGAGTGAATAACAGATTCAAACAAAACAGTCCTAAATTTTGAATGGAGATGTAACCTCCAGTACCTACCATCTTGCTGCAGATGATCAAATATGCCTGTTTTTCCTAATGCACATATAAGTTGCCAATTGGCTTTTTAAGTTTTACTTAATACTGCACTTAGTTGCAGCCCCCTTGTATTCCTTTCTATACAGAGCCTGGTTATTTGGCATTGCTATGCGCTCATGAGATGGCAGACAATGTGTTACTTCAGGCAGTTGAGAAGACAGCATTTATCCCACTTGAGATGACCTCTTTCCCCTCTAATGCTCAAGCTGAAGTGTTGGATTAAGAACGTCTATAATAATTAATAACTAGATATTAGGATAGTTGTATAAGCTCATTTGAAGCCTGTTCTCCACCAAGGAAACCACACGGTTCAGTTGCTCCAATCAATACCTATCAAGTAAAAGGCACAAGTCATTACACTAAACAATACAAAAATTCCCTGGCAATCAGTCCAGTTATTTAGCCCTGAAAAAAACTATTTAAACCACTTTTAATATTTAGATGAAAAAATACAGGAGTTTATTGCATATTGTACATTGGTAAAAATATGTAAAGCCACATTGCCACCCCAAAGCACCTCTGCAAAATGTGGTTCATAACTTATATGAGCACTCAACTGGTTTTGGTTTTACAGTATTCAGTAAATAGTTGAAAAAGTCACCGGAGGCATAACTCCCAACTGTCCCTGATTTTGAGGGACTGTCCCTGATTTGGAGCAATGTCCCTCTGTCCCTCATTCCTCCTCATTTGTCCCTCATTTTGGTCCTCTCTATATACTTGTATATAAAATGCACTTTTTATCTTTCAAAAGGTGTTTCTAGGTGCTTTCATCCAATTTCTAAATTGCTGCATTTCTACATTTTAAAAGCCAATATAAAGGAACAGTAGTGGTAAAAAAAAGCACTTTTAATTAATTAATTAATTAATCTTTTTTGGGGGGGTTATTTATCCTTTAAGGGGGTGTGGAAGGGGGCATGTCCTATGTCTACATACATTTGCTAGTAGGTGTCCCTCATTCCCATCTCAAAATGTTGGGAGGTATGCTGGAGGTCTTCAGTTGGTAAACAATTACTGGTACTAAAACCAAACAGAAGTACAGTATGGTGCCAGACTTAGCCCATAATGACGTTCTAGGGCAGTGGTTTTCAACCTCTCTAGTGCCATGACCCCTTGATAAAATTTTCCAAGTTGTGGAGACCCATAAGACCCCTTTCACACTGGGGCTCTTTGCAGGCGCTAGCGGCCGAATACCGCCACTAAAATCACGGTAAAGCGGCACTAAAAATAGCGCCGTTTTAGCGCCGGTGCCCTCACCACCCCAGTGTGAAAGGGGCCTAACAGTAAAATTATTTTCGTGGCATGGGTTGTCAGCACTCAAGGCAAGACAAGTAATTTGCGCCCCTAACCCACGGACATTTAGCGTTCCCTTCCACTCGTACAGTATTAAAACCCCTTATGGAACATTTTAGGATGTATCACTCTTTCTCTTTTTCTTTCCCTTTTATCTCTCTCAATCCTAATTTCTTGTTTTTTCTTACCATCCCTCTCTCTAGCTATCTTTCTTGTTCTTTCTCTTATTCTTTCTCTCCCTTTTTCTTTGTTCCTCCTCCTCTTTTCCTCTCCCTTCCATGTATTCTCTATTTTTATTCCTTCTCTTACTCCTTGGTCGGGGGGGAATGGAATGAGTGGCAGTGCTGGCGGGGAGTTGGGATGAGTGGCAGTGCTGGGGGGAGTTCTGATCAGCCAAATTAGTTGCTCTTGATAAGGGTCATCTGCTGATCTGAGAACTGTAGTGAGGACTTTTAATGGCAACTATAATCACAGGTAGTGTTACTCACTGTGTCTCCAGTTTCACTGTGTCTCCGAATTTGTGGTGTCTTGTAGCAGTGACACCTATGCCGAAATCAGGAGATAGGATCTCCCCCAGCCCCTCTCACTTCACATTCCTCACCAGTCAGATGACCTCTAGTCTCTGCCCCCCCAGCCATGCCGTAAACTGAATGGGTGGCTACAAAGAGGCTGAGTGGGCAGCCGTGGGTTCTAGGTACAGCCCAGCTGGGCGGCCAAAGGTTCCAGGGACAGCCCTGCTGGGCAGCCACAAAAATAGGTGAGGTAGAGCAGTGCGGGCTTCAGGAACAGCCCAGAATTCGGTAACCCCTGGCAAATCATCAATCGACCCCCGAGGGGGTCCCGATCCCCAGGTTGAGAACCACTGTTCTGGGGGCATAACTGAGGGCCGAGGAAACTGAGCTTGCATTACTGATTCTAAATCTGAGGTTTAAAGATTTTGTAGGGCATTGGTTTGCAAAAATTATTGGCATCAAACTCATCAAAGATCTTAGTACTACAATTAAATCCCCAAATGGCCCATTAGCAATTACACGTGGGAAACCCAGCGAGGGTTCCCGGTGATTAGTTGTGGGTGGCAGCCCCATTGAAAGCTTAGCTATTCGTGGTTACTTGCATGTAATCGTTCATTGAGAAATTACCTACAAATAATCAGCCATTGATGCAGATGATTTGCATCCAGGGATGACCATTCACAAGTAATCACTCTATGAGTGATTGTCAGCCTCCCACTGCTTTCAATCAATGTGAATCTAATTCTCTGGAAGTTCTGCTGGGCTCTCCCACATGTAATCACTAACTGCCACATTTGCAAGTGTGAATGGGGCTTAATTGAAACAAACCTTCAGATGAAGGTGATTCTATTGGATAGAATATAAGTACTTCCAGGATTATCTATCCTTATTTGCATCCACTCTGCCCTGAGATGGACCTTGGGATCTATACTCCAACAAACATAACATTGGGGAAGCAGGAAACTACCCTTGTTTCCTTTCCCACCTAACCCTTCCTATTATTTCCTTCCCCTAACCCTTTCTTCTTTCTCTTCTCTCTTCCAACCTCTTCAGGAAATATATCATAGCTCTACCCCTGGAAGGGCAGCTGGATTTTGTCCTCTATAGGCTCTGGGATGTAGTACTTGAAGCTACTCACTCAGTCCCTTTAAGATTAGGAATGAGCTTCGCGTTCGAGTCGAACCCATGTTTGACTCGAACATCGACTGTTCGATCGTTCGCCGAATTGCGAACGTTATGGGCCGTTCGCTCCAAATTCGTGTGGCGCGTCACGGCCCATAATTCACTGCGGCATAGCAGTGCATTGCTGGCTGATGATTGGCCAAGCATGCATTATGACCCGCATGCTTGGCCAATCACAGCGCCGTCGGTAGAGAGAGCTGTAATTGGCCAAAGCCAGGGTGGCTTTGGCCAATTATGGCTCAGGGGGTTTAGAACACGCCCCACACTATATAAGGCCGCCTGCACGGCGGCCCTGTGTAGTGTGTTCCGGCGTGCTGAGAGATGGAGAGAGAGACAGTGTCATTTCATTTGAGTTAGCTAGATTAGGCAGGACAGTCAGTGAGTTAGCTGCACTTACATTGTATTGTGTGTATATATATGCATCCCAGGTGTTGCATATATATATATATATATACACTGTATTCAGTTTAGCTAGATCCGTTCCTGTTATCTTCCTACTGACAGGCAGGCTTGTCTTGTTACAGTATTTACAGCTACCTGAGGAAAATTGCTGGTGTTCTTTTGATCCTATTAGTACCACAGTCAGGCAGCTAGACTATTTACAGTTAGTGTAGTGCGTCCTCCTCACAGTGTTCAGTTAAAGCTACAAGTTAGTTTAGTTTGACCTCTGCACAGTGTTCAGCTAAAACTACAAGTTAGTGTAGTGCACAGTGTTCAGCTAAAGCTACAAGTTAGGGTAGTGCGTTCTCCTCACAGTGTTTAGCTAAAGCTACAAGTTAGTTTAGTGTGACCTCTGCACAGTGTTCAGCTAAAGCTACAAGTTAGTGTAGTGAGACCTCTGCACAGTGTTTAGCTAAAGCTACAAGTTAGTGTAGTGCGTCCTCCTCACAGTGTTCAGCTAAAACTACAAGTTAGTGTAGTGCGACCTCTGCACAGTGTTCAGCTAAAGCTACAAGTTAGTGTAGTGCGTTCTCCTCACAGTGTTCATGTCAGAGAGGATCCCAGAGCAGGGTTAATGTCGGCCACTCTGGTGTGCACCGCTTCGCGCTGGCCCGCGCACGGTGTTTGGCGCCAATCGCCCTATTTAGTGTGCTGGTGCACCTTGCTCGTGTGCTGTCTGATCTGCAGCTCCCAGTTCCTGTACTTCCTGTTTGCCTGTCTGAAAGTTTGATCTCCCTGTGACCTGGTTTGTCTATTGGATCTTCCCCTACTATCCGCCTGCATCTGACCCCGGCTTGCCTTTGACTTTGAATCTGCCTGCTCCCTTGTACTGTGCTGACCGCCTGCTGCCAACCCTGCCTGTGACCTGGACTTTGAATCTGCCTGCTCCCTTGTACTGTGCTGACTGCCTGCTGCCAACTCTGCCTGTGACCGGACCTGCCTAATCTGCTCCTGCTCTGCACCAGTTAACTGTGCTCCAGCCTACCAAGTACCTCCAATCCGCTTGCACCAGGATCTTGGGCCTTATCTCCGCAAGTCACCCGCCAGGCTCTCATACCACTCTGCGCTCCCGTGCCTTCTATTTACACTACCAGGGGCCGGGAACCAGATATGTAAGGGAGTCCTTCCCCTGCTATATTGGGTTCATCAGTCAGGTACGTGAAAGTCTGACAGTTCAGTTAAAACTACAAGTTAGTGTAGTGAGACCTCTGCACAGTGTTCAGCTAAAGCTACAAGTTAGTGTAGTGCGTCCTCACAGTGTTCAGCTAAAGCTACAAGTTAGTTTAGTGTGACCTCTGCACAGTGTTCAGCTAAAGCTACAAGTTAGGGTAGTGCGTCCTTCTCACAGTGTTCAGCTAAAGCTACAAGTTGGTGTAGTGTGTCTTCCTCACAGTGTTCAGCGAAAACTACAAGTTAGTGTAGTGCGACCTCTGCACAGTGTTCAGCTAAAGCTACAAGTTAGTGTAGTGCGTCCTCCTCTAAAGCTACAAGTTAGGGTAGTGCGTCCTCCTCACAGTGTTCAGCTAAAGCTACAAGTTGGTGTAGTGTGTCCTCCTCACAGTGTTCAGCGAAAACTACAAGTTAGTGTAGTGCGACCTCTGCACAGTGTTCAGCTAAAGCTACAAATTAGTGTAGTGCGTCCTCCTCACAGTGTTCAGCTAAAACTACAAGTTAGTGTAGTGAGACCTCTGCACAGTGTTCAGCTAAAGCTACAAGTTAGTGTAGTGCGTCCTCCTCACAGTGTTCAGCTAAAGCTACAAGTTAGTTTAGTGTGACCTCTGCACAGTGTTCAGCTAAAGCTACAAGTTAGGGTAGTGCGTCCTCCTCACAGTGTTCAGCTAAAGCTACAAGTTGGTGTAGTGTGTCCTCCTCACAATGTTCAGCGAAAACTACAAGTTAGTGTAGTGCGACCTCTGCACAGTGTTCAGCTAAAGCTACAAGTTAGTGTAGTGCGTCCTCCTCACAGTGTTCAGCTAAACCTACAAGTTATTTTTTTGCAAGCTCTGCACAGTGTTCAGCTAAAGCTACCTGTAGAAGGTTGGTGGTGTTTTCCTGATCCTATCACTACCGTAGGCAGCTAAATAAGCTACAAGTTAGTGTAGTGCGAGCTCTGCACAGTGTTCACCTAAAGCTACCTGTAGAAGGTTGGTGGTGTTTTCCTGATCCTATTACTAGCGCAGGCAGCTAAATAAGCTACAAGTTAGTGTAGTGCGAGCTCTGCACAGTGTTCACCTAAAGCTACCTGTAGAAGGTTGGTGGTGTTTTCCTGATCCTATCACTACCGCAGGCAGCTAAATAAGCTACAAGTTATTTTTTGGTGAGCTCTGCACAGTGTTCACCTAAAGCTACCTGTAGAAGGTTGGTGGTGTTTTCCTGATCCTATCACTACCGCAGGCAGCTAAATAAGCTACAAGTTAGTGTAGTGCGAGCTCTGCACAGTGTTCACCTAAAGCTACCTGTAGAAGGTTGGTGGTGTTTTCCTGATCCTATTACTACCGCAGGTAGCTAAATAAGCTACAAGTTAGTGTAGTGCGAGCTCTGCACAGTGTTCACCTAAAGCTACCTGTAGAAGGTTGGTGGTGTTTTCCTGATCCTATCACTACCGCAGGCAGCTAAATAAGCTACAAGTTATTTTTTGGTGAGCTCTGCACAGTGTTCACCTAAAGCTACCTGTAGAAGGTTGGTGGTGTTTTCCTGATCCTATCACTACCGCAGGCAGCTAAATAAGCTACAAGTTAGTGTAGTGCGAGCTCTGCACAGTGTTCACCTAAAGCTACCTGTAGAAGGTTGGTGGTGTTTTCCTGATCCTATTACTACCGCAGGTAGCTAAATAAGCTACAAGTTAGTGTAGTGCGAGCTCTGCACAGTGTTCACCTAAAGCTACCTGTAGAAGGTTGGTGGTGTTTTCCTGATCCTATCACTACCGCAGGCAGCTAAATAAGCTACAAGTTAGTGTAGTGTGAGCTCTGCACAGTGTTCACCTAAAGCTACCTGTAGAAGGTTGGTGGTCTTTTCCTGATCCTATCACTACCGCAGGCAGCTAAATAAGCTACAAGTTATTTTTTGGTGAGCTCTGCACAGTGTTCACCTAAAGCTACCTGCAGAAGGTTGGTGGTGTTTTCCTGATCCTATTACTACCGAAGGCAGCTAAATAAGCTACAAGTTAGTGTAGTGCGAGCTCTGCACAGTGTTCACCTAAAGCTACCTGTAGAAAGTTGGTGGTGTTTTCCTGATCCTATTACTACCGCAGGCAGCTAAATAAGCTACAAGTTAGTGTAGTGCGAGCTCTGCACAGTGTTCACCTAAAGCTACCTGTAGAAGGTTGGTGGTGTTTTCCTGATCCTATCACTACCGCAGGCAGCTAAATAAGCTACAAGTTAGTGTAGTATGAGCTCTGCACAGTGTTCACCTAAAGCTACCTGTAGAAGGTTGGTGGTCTTTTCCTGATCCTATCACTACCGCAGGCAGCTAAATAAGCTACAAGTTTTTTTTTGGTGAGCTCTGCACAGTGTTCACCTAAAGCTACCTGCAGAAGGTTGGTGGTGTTTTCCTGATCCTATCACTACCGCAGGCAGTTAAATAAGCTATAAGTTAGTGTAGTGTGAGCTCTGCACAGTGTTCACCTAAAGCTACCTGTAGAAGGTTGGTGGTGTTTTCCTGATCCTATCACTACCGCAGGCAGTTAAATAAGCTACAAGTTAGTGTAGTGCGAGCTCTGCACAGTGTTCACTTAAAGCTACCTGTAGAAGGTTGATGGTGTTTTCCTGATCCTATTACTACCGCAGGCAGCTAAATAAGCTACAAGTTAGTGTAGTGCGAGCTCTGCACATTGTTTACCTAAAGCTACCTGTAGAAGGTTGGTGGTGTTTTCCTGATCCTATCACTACCGCAGGCAGTTAAACAAGCTACAAGTTAGTGTAGTGCGAGCTCTGCACAGTGTTCACCTAAAGCTACCTGTAGAAGGTTGGTGGTGTTTTCCCGATCCTATTACTACCGCAGGCAGCTAAATAAGCTACAAGTTAGTGTAGTGTGAGCTCTGCACAGTGTTCACCTAAAGCTACCTGTAGAAGGTTGGTGGTGTTTTCCTGATCCAATCACTACCGCAGGCAGCTAAATAAGCTCCAAGTTAGTGTAGTGCAAGCTCTGCACAGTGTTCACCTAAAGCTACCTGTAGAAGGTTGGTGGTGTTTTCCTGATCCTATTACTACCGCAGGCAGCTAAATAAGCTACAAGTTATTTTTTTGCGAGCTCTGCACAGTGTTCAGCTAAAGCTACCTGTAGAAGGTTGGTGGTGTTCTCATACTACAGGCAGGCAGTTGATTTTGCTAGCTGCAGTATCAGTACATATATATATATATATAGATATATATATATATATAGATATATATATATCTATATATATATATATCTATATATATATCCCAGCTTAGTGCAGCTACAGGCCATTATTATGTCTGGAAGGCCAACAAGGAGAGGCAGACAGTCACAAGCCAATAAAAGAGGGCAAGCAGGCTCTGTGTCTAGAGGCAACAGTGCTGGTCATGGAGACGGTGCATCCTCATCAGCACGTGGCCGTGGGACACGCTTGGCCTTTTTTTCGGCAGCTGGCTGTTGAGCCGCAACATGCGGAAGTCTTGGTCGAGTGGATGACAAAGCCGTCCTCATCCTCCTCATCCTCTCTCACCCATGCTCAGGGTACTTTGTCTGGCAAAGCAGCGGCCTCTTCCCTTGACAGAGGGGGGTGTTCAACAGGGGCATGTAATTACAATTCTTGATCTAATATTTCACAGCAGGGCCCTGTGAGGGCTTACAGTGTTGTGGCCACAACAACACCTAAGGTCCAAATTTCTGCTGAGTATATAGGGCAGGCCCCTACTTTCAAACATCAAACTTAGAAACGACTCCTACTTGGAAACGGAAGGAGACAACAGGAAGTGAGATGAAATCTACCCCTAGGAAGGGAAATTCTCTCCTGTAAGAGTTAATATGGGAAAAACGTTTCTCCTTTCCACTGATGCTTTATAGCCAATCTTTGTTTCACAAAAAAACCCAAATTTTCAAAAAACATTTGTCATTGGGACAAAAAATGAGGTGAAAACTTTTGAAGAGGAGCACAGACAGCAAAACAAATGTCACAGGGGTGATAAACCTTCCCTATGTTTTCCAAAAAGCTTAAAATAGATTTTTTGGCTGGAGCTAAACACGTTAAAAATGTACCAGTTCAAAATTACAAACAGATTCTACTTAACAACAAACCTACAGTCCCTGTCTTGTTTGCACCGCCTGTATACTGCTGTTCAGAGTATATAGGGCCTGGTGGCCCCACGCCTTTCCTTTTTTTAATTTAGGTGCGGGGTTCCCCTTAATATCCATACAAGACCCAAAGGGCCTGGTAATGGACTGGGGGGTACCCATGCTGTTTGTCTCACTGATTTTCATCCATATTGCCAGGGCCCGACATTACATTAAAGCCGCAAGCAGTTTTAAATGACTTTTTTTCCTTTAAAAATGACATTTTGCGCAGGGACTGTTCTAAGCACGGGAAACACGTGCCACTTTACAGGCATACTATAGACACCCCCCAGGTACGAATAGGGATATTTCACTTTTTTTTTTTTTTTAACTTTAAGCATCATTAAAATCACTGCTCCCAAAAAACGTCCGTTTTTAAAAGTTTTTTTTGATACATTGATACATGTCCCCTGGGGCAGGACCCGGGTCCCCAAACCCTTTTTAGGACAATACCATGCAAATTAGCCTTTAAAATGAGCACTTTTGATTTCGAACGTTCGAGTCCCATAGATGTCAATGGGGTTCTAACTTTCGTGCGAATTTTCGGTCCGTTCGCAGGTTCTGGTGCAAACTGAACCGGGGGGCTCATCCCTATTTAAGATGTAGCACCCTCCTAGGTAGGTGCTAGTATTGGATGTTAGTATTAGTTGTGGTTTTGATAGGTACATTTAATTGCCACTCTGTAGTCAGTGTGGCTGCTTTTAACCATTTCAGCCCCGGAAGATTTGCCCCCTTAATGACCAGGCTATTTTTTGCGATTCGGCACTGTGTCGATTTAACTGCCAATTGCGTGGGCCTGCGACTTTGTACAAAAACAAAATTGATGTCCTTTTTTCCCCACAAATAGAGCTTTCTTTTGGTGGTAATTGATTACCTCTGCCATTTTTATTTTTTGCGCTATAAACAAAAAAAGAGCGACAATTTTGAAAAAAAATATATATATTTTTGACTTTTGCTATAATATCCCCAAAAATATTTTTAAACAACAAATAGCCCCTACAAAATAGGGGCTATATTTATAGCAATTTTATTATGATTTTTTTTTCTTTTTTTACTAGTAATGGCAGTGATCTGCAATTTTTATCGGGACTGCGACATTGTGGGGGACAGATCGGACACTTTTGACACTTTTTTTGGGACCATTGACATTTAAACAGTGATCAGTGCTATATTACTGTATAAATTACATTGGCAGGGAAGGAGTTAACGGTAGGTGTTAACTGTGTGTCCTAGGGAGTGATTCTAACTGTGGGGGGATGGGACTGCCTGGGTGAGGAGACTGATCGTTGTTAATACTTAGTATGAACAACAGATTAGTCTCTTCTCCCTTGACAGCACGGAGATCTGTCTGTTTACATTGACAGATCTCCCTTCTGTCTCTGTGTGGAGTAATCGCGGGTGCCCGGCGGTCATTGCAACCGCCAGGCACGCGCATCGGTGCCGTTGGCGCATGTGCGTGCCCCCTAGTGGCCTGACAGCGAGATGACTAGCTACGACGATTCGCCCAGGGGATCCAACCTGCCGCAGTATAACTGTGGCGGCTGGTCGGGAAGTGGTTAAAAAGCATTTTCTGCTCACTGTATCCAGTGAAGCTTTAATATGCTAGTAAGGTTTTTTTAGTATGTTCAGCTGCTGCCAGTCAGGCCTATACCTTCCTCTGTATCAAGAAAATTTGAGACGTTTCAAGATAATAGGTGTGAAGCTTAGGCATGTGTAAAAATTTGTTTAGTTTTGTCTCAGATAGGTTAATTATGTTACTATTTTCATTTTATTAATTTGTTTTGGAATAAATTTAATTTTAATTCCTTTTTCACTAAATTTAGCTTTTGTTTATAAACTTTCTAACAAATTCCAAATTTTCAGAACTATTCATTAAGAATAGCTGGTTGTTAAGTGGCAAGCCTGGAAGCTGGCTGCCGGGTCCTTAACAACCGATGACAGCAATAGAGAGTTGTGAAAAAAAACTGCGTGGGGTCCCCCCCAATCCATACCAGGCCCTTTGGGTCTGATATGGATTTTAAGGGAAACCCCAGGCAAAAATTAAAAATAAAAATGGCGTAGGGTCCCCCCAAAATCCATATTAGACCCTTATCCAAGCATGCAGCCCGGAAGGTCAGGAAAGGGAGGGGCGAGCACATCTCCCTCCTGAACTGTACCGGGCCACATGCCCTCAACATAGGGGTAGGGTGCTTTGGGGCGGTAGGCCTCTTTTTTAGGGTCTGGCAGTGCAGGGGACGGCATGATATGGATCTACATCGGGGGGACATTGTTTTTAAATTTTTAACAAAGGAATTGTCAAAAACTCATGTACTGTATTCAATTTGTACACTCTTTTTGGTGAATGGGTAAGGGTACAATGTACCCCATGCTCATTCACATGGGGGGTGGGATCTGGGAGCCCCCTTGTTAAAGGGACTTCCAGATTCTGATAAGCCCCCCCCCTGCAGGCCCCCACCACCACAGCTCAGGGTTGCGGGGAAGAGGCCCTTGTCCCCATCAACATGGGGACAAGGTGCTTTGTCCCCCCCGCCCCAAAGCACCCCCTTATGTTGAGGGCATGTGGCCTGGTATGGTTTAGGAGGGGGCGCTCACTCTTCCCCCCTTTTCTGACCTGCTGGGCTGCATGGTCGGATAAGGGTCTGGTATGGAATTCGGGGGGGGCCACGCCATTTTTTCTTTAATTTTGGTGTTGGGTTCCCCTTTAAAATCCATACCAGACACGAAGGGCCTGGTATAGATTGGGGGGAACCCTACGCTGTTATTTTGAATTTTCTATTGCCGGCTTTCTTTTGTTTACATCTCAGCTGCCAGTGGGGAAGCCACCTGGCAGCTGATGAGTCATAGTTTGTTAAAGGGGTTGTAAAGGTTCAGGTTTTTAAAAAAAAACAAACATGTCATACTTCCCTCCACTGTGCAGTTGGTTTTGCACAGAGTGGCCCCGATCCTCCTCTTCTGGGGTCCCTCAGAGGCGCTCCTGGCTCCTCCTCGTCTCGAGTGCCCCGTCGGAGAAGCGCTCTCCTTCGTGGACACCCGTGTGGGTGCGCTCCTGTGTCCTGTTTCTTCATCTATTGACACAAAGCAGGACTCTGCCTCGCCCCCCGGCGCCTGCGTCATTGGATTTGATTGACAGCAGCAGGAGCCAATGGCTACGCTGCTATCAATCTATCCAATCAGGACACAAAACACTGGCCAGAGCTGGTGTGCTCGTTCCCGTCATGAGAAACACAGGGCTCAGGTAAGTATAACGGGGGTTCGGGAGGGCGCTTCTGAGTGACACAGAAGGTTTGTCACCTTAATGTATAGAATGGTGAAAAAACACGAGAGTTTACAACCACTTTAAGGATGCTTAAAAAAAAAGCAGCTTAGGAGCGATTCAAATTCGGATCTGTTGAAAAATTATCAACCGATTCTAATTCTGTGTGAAGAATAGCTGGTTGTTAAGCAGCGAGCCAGGAAACCGGCTGCCACGTCCTTCACAAACGATTACTCATCAGCTGTAAGCAGGCTCTCCCACTGTCAGCTAAAATGTAAGCAAAAGAATGCCAGCAATAGAAAATTAAGAAAAAAATTGCGTGTGGTCCCCCCCAATCCAGCTCTCCAGCAGTTCTGGAAACCAGGGGGAGGCAACAGAGACTCAGCCCTTAGAGCTCTGCCAAACGAACTCACCAGAAAATTAACCCTGGCTCCTCTGGCTACAAATGAGCCAAACTAAATTTACCAACTGTACACAGGGGGTGCAACAATATAATTGTTTGGGGGTTCTAAATTAATTTTCCCACAAAGAATGCTGAATATAATATGTGTGTGAAAAAATTTAAAATTTGCCCTGGATTCAAAATGGGTAAAGGTCTGCAGCGCAATGGCGTACTTATCAGAAATAGACAGCTGTCTGTGGGCTATCAGAATATTAAAAAAGTTTTGCCCAGTAATATTTTTCATACTAAGTAAGTTTTTTATGCATTAGCAGTCTTCCTATTCCTCTCAGTAACCATATCATTTAAAATAGATTTAAATAGATTTAAAGCACAACTTCACCCTAAAGAGGAAGTTCTGCTTTATGCTGCCCTCCCCCCAGATGGTGACATCACAGGACTATGTGTGGCAATGTGTTTTCATCCTGCCTCTTCAAATTTTCTCATTAATATGGTTAAAACACACCTCAGTTTGATCCCAGTAAGGATTAGAATAGTGAACAAACGTTCTTACAACAAAAGTTTTCAACAAAATTCTATGCCCATGCTGCTGACAAGATGTTAGGCTGGTTTCACACCTATGCGAATTGGATGTGGGTTTCCTCGCATCCAATTTGCATAGCAGGAGATTGTGACTGGCTCTCTATGGAGCCGGTTCACAGATCTCTGCAGCGGCTCCAATGCGAATTAAACAGGAGTCCTGTGCTTTTGATCCGTTTCAGGTCCGAATCCAGCCCTAAATTTGGAATCAGACCTGAAGTGGTAAACGGAGACGCACCGGACTCCTGCTGCGTGTTCTAGTGTGAACCCAGCAGTGAGGGGAACCATTTTTTTTGTTTCTTCCATAAGCTGATAAAGAGGCGCCAAATGTGTTAAACTAGGGTTGTCCCGATACCACTTTTTTAGGATCGAGTACAAGTACCAATACTTTTTTTCAAGTACTTGCTGATACCGATAACCGATACTTTTTTTTTAATGTCACGTGACAGTGGTGTTTTTGGGTTTTTTTGTTTTTTTAACAATGCTTTCTTTTTTTTCTTTTTTATTATTTTTTACAATAATATTTTTTTTAATTATTTATTGCAATATGTGTTTTTTTTTTTTTATTCAGCCCTGTTGGGGGCCTCAAGGCCCACCTGCCTCTCGTCTATCCATTTAATGCATGTGCTTCCATTGTTGAGACGCTTATAAATTCAGTAGTGTTAGGACTGCAAACATACACAGGGTGCCGTGAAGAGGCCTTGCAGCTTATGCATGCAATTGCAAATGCGTGCTAACTAAACCCCTGTTTTTAACGCAGACTGTTAAACAGGTTAATTTGGTCAGTTGGCAGACTGGTTGGTGAGTTAAGCTATGGAATGTTTTGTTTTTGTCTTTCATGTGATAGCCCTTCCATGTGCTCCTTGCTGTGAAGGCCAGTTATAGGTGGGGGCAGGGGCCATTTGTTTGTTACTGGTGTATATTTGGTCTATGTCCTTTTAAATGCTGTGTATTGTGTTGATAGTAGATATATCAGATTTTCATTAAGAGCCCGTTTTATTATCCCTTTATACTTTGTTTACCTGTGTAGGGTTGAGGACCTCCTGATATAAGGCTGGTATAGCTTTTTAAACACGCCCTCTATTTATATAATTTTTCCTCTATACCATTGGTTCCTGCTACCTGTGGTAAATGGCGGTCTGGATGTTAAAACTTTGAGTATTATCATAGTTATATAGGTAGACTGAAAAAAGACCATCTAGTTCAACCCTAAAAATAAATAAATAAAAAATAATATCATACAATCCCATATACACAATCCTATACCCACAGTTGATCCAGAGGAAGGCGAAAAACCCCAGCAAAGCATGATCCAATTTGCTATAGCAGGGGAAAAAATTCCTTCCTGATCCCCCGAGAGCCAGTCGGACTATCCCTGAATACACTTTACCTCTACATGTTAGTACCCAGTTTTATATTATGTACATTAAGGAAAGAATCTAGGCCTTTCTTAAAGCAATCTACCGAGCTGGCCAGACCCACCTCTGCAGGGAGTCTATTCCAAATTTTTCACAGCTCTTACTGTGTACAAACCTTTCTGTATTTGGAGATGAAATCTCCTTTCCCCTAGGCGTAAAGAGTGCCCCCTTGTCCTCTGTGGTGACCTTAAAGCGAATAACTCAACACCAAGTTCACTATGTGGACCCCTTATATATTTGTACATGGTGATCCTATCTTCCCTTAATCTCCTCTTCTCAGGAGAGAATAAATTCAGTTCCTCTAATCTTTGCTCATAGCTGAACTCCTCCATGCCTTTTATCAGCAGTTCTCTGCACTTTCTCCAGTTCCCCTAGATCCTTTTTGAGAACTGATGCCCAAAACTGATGAAGTCTTACTAATGATTTGTACAGGGGCAAAGTGATATCTCTCTCTCTGAAGTCCATGCCTCTCCTAATACAAGAAAGGACTTTGCCCGCTTTGGAAATCACAGCTTGGCGTTGCATGCTATTATTGAGCTTATGATCTACCAAAACCCCCGATCCTTCTCCACCATTGATTCCCCCTAGTATGTATGATGCATGCATATTCTTTGCCTCCAAGTGCATAACTTTACATTTATCAACATTAAACCTCATTTGCCACTTAGTTGCCCAATTAGACAGTGTATTGAGGTCGGCTTGTAAATTGGAGACATCCTGTAAGGACGTTATTCCACTGCACAGCTTGGAGTCATCTGCAAAGACTGAAATGGTACTTTTAATCAGACCCTATATCATTTATAAAGATATTATAAAAGATCATGCTTTTATTTTTTCAAGTAAATTTCACCCAGGTAGCTCAGAGAGCAAAGATGAAAATTTCAGCATTACTAATTTTGCTATTGGCAACATTTCACTAATTGGTTAGGCATCTGATTATTTGCACACTGGTATATGGCCAGTGCTAGATAGACACAACCTCAAAACTATTTGTGTTAATTGCTGCTGTAAAATAGGAAGAAACACATCTTTAATTTAATTGTTGCTCTGCAATATGCCAAACCGTAGCTCCTAAGGTGTTATTAAAATATGTGCATATATACTCTGAAAAATAAAATGTATGTGCTATGCAATGATGCTATCTGTATTTATATAAGTGAATGCAATTAAAGGTTATGCAATATATGCTCTTTAACCACTTCAATACTGGGCATTTTCACCCCCTTCCTGCCCATGCCAATTTTAAGCTGTCAGCGCTGTAACATTTTGAATGACAATTGCGCGGTCATGCTACACTGTACCCATTTTTTTCCCACAAATAGAGCTTTCTTTTGGTGGTATTTGATCACCTCTGCGTTTTTAATTTTTTGCGCTATAAACAAAAAAAGTTTGAGAAAAACACAATTTTTAATAATTTTAACTTTTTGCTATAATAAATATTTCAATAAAAAAAAAAAAAAAAACATTTTCCCCTCATTTAGGCCAATATATATTCTTCTACATATTTTTGGTAAAAAAAAAACCGCAATAAGCGTATATTGATTGGTTTGTGCAAAAGTTATAGTGTTTACAAAATAGGGGAAAGATTTATGGCATTTTTATTATTATTTATTTTTTTTTACTAGTAATGGCAGCGATCTGCGATTTTTATCGTGACTGTGACATTGCGGCTGACAGATCGGACACTTTTGACACTATTTTGGGACTATTGACATTTATACACCAACCAGTGCTATAAATATGCACTGATTACTGTATAAATGACACTGACAGGGAAAGAGTTAACACTAGGGGGCAATCAAGGGGTTAACTGGGTTACCTAGGGAGTGATTCTAGCTTTGGGGGGAAGGAACTGACTTAGGGAGGAGACCGATCAGTGCTCCTATATACTAGGAACACATGATTTGTCTATCCTCTCCCCTGACAGGATGTGGATCTGTGTGTTTACACACACAGATCCACGTTCCTGCTCTGTGACGAGCAATCGCGGATGATCGGCGGACATCGCGACCCCTGGGCACGCACGCCGCCAATACCGCAGGGGAGCTGAGGACGTCATATCACTAGACGTGGATAATGAAGTGGTTAATTTAAAAAGCAATTCTGCTTAATACACATATAATACCGTTGCAGCATGTGTATGTGTAAAACAAGCAGGGTACACCCAGAGCTGGGAGTATTAACTTATTTTTTCCTTAAATTATACCTCCCAACTGTCCCTGATTTGAAGGGATTCTTCCTGTTTTAGAACAATGTCTCTCTCTGTCCCTGTTTCCTCTTCATTTGGTCTAATGTATATACCTGTTTTAAAAATGCATCAAAAAGTGTTTTACAGTGCTAACCCTTCATCTAATTTCTAAATTTTGCTTTTGTAAATTTCAAAAGCTAGTATAAAGGAATAGCAGAGATAAAAAATGCACTTGTGTGTTTGACCAACCTTATTTTGTGTGTATTAATTCTCCCTGCAATGGGGAAGTGACAGTGGCATCGCTAGGGGGTGGCTTCTGGGACTATAGCGCCAAGTCTCTTACCGGGTGCAGCAGTACCGTCAGGGCCGGACTGGCCCACAGGGATACTGGAAAATTTCCCGGTAGGCCGCCTGCCCTCAGTGCCCTGGGGCCGCTTTTGGCTCAGAGCTTGCCTTTGAGTAAAAAGAAAAGCCAGTCAGCAGTGGTCGCAGCCGCATTTTCCAATGCGATGCATTCTTTTTGATCTGGCCGGCGTGGCGCCACCCACTGAACTGTTACCTGCAGGCTGCAGAGTGAATTGCTTGAGGGCAGTAGCAGGAGAACGGCTGTGGTGCTGGATTTCTCCTTGCATCTAGCCGGCGTGGTGCCGCCCACTAGTCTGGTGCCTGGTCTGTAGAGTCATGAGTCACGGTGTGATTATGCCTAATGGGGAGCAGAAGAACAGAAGAATGACCGTGGCTGGGACGGAAAAATGAAAGTGCTGCTGGAATCTGGATATATTCACTCATTCATTCATTTTCTCTCTCTCACCCCCCCCCCTCTCTCCCTCCCCCCCTCTCTCAACCCCCTCTCTCTCTCTC
The DNA here is from genome assembly GCF_042186555.1 of Aquarana catesbeiana. Classification (NCBI taxonomy): domain Eukaryota; kingdom Metazoa; phylum Chordata; class Amphibia; order Anura; family Ranidae; genus Aquarana; species Aquarana catesbeiana. The sequence continues at coordinate 87,723,737 of NC_133335.1, forward strand.
GCTCCCCCCTCTCTCTACCCCTCTCTGCCTCTGCCCTCGTCTCTCTCCTCTCTCTCTGTCTCTCCCCTTCTCTCTCTCTCTCTCTCTCTCTCTCTCTGTGCATATATTATTTTTTCTACAGAGTCTGCATAGCATTGCACCCGGTTGTAATGCACCCACTTGTATTTCCCCTGGGTGGGAAATTTTATATACATGTGTATACCCACCCAAGCATATGACTTTCTTTACTTCGCTGCTATGGGCTCTAGCCCCAGATCTTTTGTAGACCTAGCAATGCCCCTGGTGAGTGGCAGAGGGTGTGTACTTTGCCTTCAAACTTTTTGCTAGTAGGTGCCCCTTTTCCCCATCTCATAAAGTTGGGAGGTATGCTTAATACCTTCTCCCCTGGACTATCGTAAAATGACGGCCAAGTGGGAGCACTATTGTTCTGGGAGGACATCATATGATGTCTTCCCAGAACTCGCCTCCCGCGGGGCTGCGCAGCGGCGTGAACTGTCATCGGCCGTGTCCACCAAACATAGCTGATGATGACTGATCACTGTACTGGTCCGCTGCCAGTGTCATGTGATTGCTGTGAGTAATCACAGCAAATCACATGACAATTGTAAAAAATGGATAGCTTCCTTTCATTCCTTCGATTGTATACATTTGTGTTGCTAGCTGTGGTTGGTCACAGTGATTACATGGTACAGACAGGGCCAATCATAGCCCATTTGTTTCATGTGATTAGCTCTGGCCAATCATAACAAAACAAACCGAATCAATCAATTTAAGTCAGTAAAATGCTTGCTCATACAATGAAATTCACTGCTATAAGCAATCATAATGTGTAATGTAGCGTTACCCCCGTAGGGCCGCTGATGAATGTGGTCGTCCCCCACCCTGCACAGCCAGGCACATGAATTTCCAGTTACTCAGAGACAAACAGTCCTTGCAGCTTTGTTTTTTTTTTTGTTTCATTTAGGGGAATAGAACTTAGATGAGGATAGGGTGCATATGGAATGCCCACTTGATTGAAGGAAACTTATAGAGACTCAACTATATACAGTCCAGTATATACAATCTCTCCTCTTCTACCTCCAGCACACACTTGCTTGCAGACTGTCACTCCCAGGACCAGCTAGCATTGATGTGGGGATCTGACATTGGCTCAGTCAGACTCAAACCAAATGCCCCTTGCAGGGAGAGTCCTTGGTGCTAGCTGTCCCATATGTGGCTACCGCTTCTGGCTGCAGCTGCCTCTTTCCACTGCCCGTGCCACCACAGTCCTCCTGACTGGCTCTGCACCCATCCTAGACTGCTCCATCCCAGTCCTCTCAGGCATGCCTCCCAGTCCTCCTGACTGTGTGTCACTCACCAGCCATCTTGGCTGTTCTTGTTCCTCCTGGAGACTTGCCTGGCAGTGTTCTCCCGCTGTCCTTTCTTTGCTCCCATGCCTCCTGGCCAGGACACCTCTGTGTGTCTTGAGGAGGGCCATGTCTGCAACTGAGCCCAGGCCCAAGGTCACCCCCCCCCCGGACTGGGGAGCTCCCTTAGAGGCCATGAGAGCCTAACACTCCATCTCCAGCTTCCACCCAAACAACTCCTCCCCAGCTGGGCTGACTCAGAGTATTTGAGGGGGCATGCCCCCTGACAACCCAAGTTGTGGATTGGTCAGGGCCCTCAGGACACTCCAGCTAGCTCCTCCTGAACCCCTCTCAACTTCTTCTGGTACCTTCTCCAAGTTTCCAGATAGAAGAGGGAGTTACCAGAGAAGCTGCTGCTGAGTCATCCAGCCCTCCCAGAGTCACTCAAACCCTGACCCAGAAAAACACACAGGCTTGGCTGCCAGCCAAGACTGCAAAAATGTACCGACACTAAACACAAAACTCTAGCACCCTAGCAATGCAACTAGGGGTAGGGGGTGCTACAGTTAAAAAAAAAAAAAAAAATCCTGATCACTTCCCCAGAGTTGTACAATGTTATTATGGTTACACTGTATTGCTCTGGTCAGTGTGTTAGAAAACAAAATATTAAAAAAAATATTAGAATTAGATTTTTTTTTTTTAATACTTACTGTCACCAGTCAGTGTCCCTGATCACCGCCACACCAGTTATATGATAATGCGGTATTGCACTGGTGACAGCATGTAAAAAAAAAAAAAGAAAATGTGAAAAATAGTTTTTTTGTAATTTCTTCATTTTCCAAATAATTGTGACAAAAAAATTACAATTTCAAAAAACTTGCCATGCTTCTTACTAAATACTTTGGACTATCTACTTTCCAAAAAAGGGTCGTTTGGGGATATTTGTACTGTCTTGGCATTTTTGGAAATTAGATCTGTCAGTACATCAGGATTGTTCAATTTTTAGATATACAGTATATATACCATAGTTTGTGGATTCTATACCTTTACTACAGACTAAGTAATATACATTGATTTGGGTTATTGTCACCAAAGAAACATAACAGAATATATTTTGACCTAAATTTATGAAGAAAGATTATTTATTTGCAAATATTTATAACAGAAACAAAGAAACATAAATACCAGCAAAAGAGAGCTCTATTTATGTGGAAAAAATGGTAAAAAATTTCTTATGGGTACAGTGTTGTATGACCGCGCAATTGTCATTAAAAGTGTGACAGCGCTGAAAGCTGAAAATTGGCCTGGGCAGGAAGGGGGTGAAAGTGCTCTGTAGAAATACCATACGCAAAGAGATGTAACGCTAACCATTGGTGTGCACAGCCTATTGCATTAGGATGTGCACCCCAAATGTATTAAAACATGGATGGTGTCAGTAGAGCAGTGAACTTGGAAATAGTGCAGAGGTTGGTGTCAGTAGGGTAGTGGACAGTGTCAGTAGTTTTTTATTTGTATTATTTAATTTTTTTAATTATTTCTTACAATTTTTTTTAGGCGCCCCATTGGGGAGCTTTGGTGAAACATCAGCAGGGGAATCTGCGCAGCACAGAGTGATTAGGATGTGCCCGGGCACACCCGGCACACCCCCTGCTAACCTTAGTGGGCTACCCCTTGGCAAGACCCTGAATGGGACTGTATAGTTGAAGCCATATAACTACCAGATGGAGCTATGAAATACCACAGAATAGCTCAAAGTCCCACTTAATGGTAAAAGAGGATCTCTGTCCATGTAATGACCTAATGATTTTTAACCACTTGCCGACCGCCTCACGGCGATATACGTCAGCAGAATGGCACGGGCAGGCAGAATCACGTACCTGTACATGATCTGCCTCCTGCGGGCGGGGGTCTAATCGGACCCCCCCCCCAGTGCCCGAGGCGGTCGACATTTCTCCCCCGGCGATCGGAGGTGAAGGGGAGGCCATCCAATCGTGGTCCCCCCCTCGCAATCGCTCCCAGCCAATAGAATCATTCCTCTGCTGCTGTATAGTAAACAGCAGCAGAGGAAGTGATGTCATCTCTCCTCGGCTCAGTATTTTCCGTTCCAGCGCCGAGGAGAGAAGACATCAATGTGAGTGCACCAACACACACACACAGTAGAACATGCCAGGCACACATTACACCCCCCATCACCCCCCTGATCCCCCCCGATCACCCCTCTCCCCCCCCCCCGTCACACTGAAACCAAGCAGTTTTTTTTTTCTGATTACTGCATTGGTGTCAGTTTGTGACAGTTAGTGTGGTAGGGCAGTTAGTGTTAGCCCCCTTTAGGTCTAGGGTACCCCCCTAACCCACCCTAATAAAGTTTTAACCCCTTGAGCACCCCCCGTCGCCAGTGTCACTAAGCGATAATTTTTCTGATCGCTGTATTAGTGTCATTGGTGACACTAGTTAGGGAAGTAAATATATAGTTTCGCCGTCAGCGTTTTATAGCGTCAGGGACCCCCATATACTACCTAATAAAGGTTTTAACCCTTTGATTGCCCCCTAGTTAACCCTTTCACCAGTGATCACCGTATAACTGTTACGGTGACGCTGGTTAGTTAGTTTATTTTTTATAGTGTCAGGGCACCCGCCGTTTATTACCGAATAAAGGTTTAGCCCCCTGATCGCCCGGCAGTGATATGCGTCGCCCCAAGCAGCGTCAGGTTAGCGCCAGTACCGCTAACACCCATGCACCGTACACCTCCCTTAGTGGTATAGTATCTGAACGGATCAATATCTGATCAGATCTATACTAGCGTCCCCAGCAGTTTAGGGTTCCCAAAAATGCAGTGTTAGCAGGATCAGCCCAGATATCTGCTAGCACCTGCGTTTTGCCCCTCCGCCCGGCCCAGCCCAGCCCACCCAAGTGCAGTATCGATCGATCACTGTCACTTACAAAACACTAAATGCATAACTGCAGCATTCACAGAGTCAGGCCTGATCCCTGCGATCGCTAACAGTTTTTTGGTAGCGTTTTGGTGAACTGGCAAGCACCAGCGGCCTAATACACCCCGGTCGTAGTCAAACCAGCACTGCAGTAACACTTGGTGACGTGGCGAGTCCCATAAGTGCAGTTCAAGCTGGTGAGGTGGCAAGCACAAGTAGTGTCCCGCTGCCACCAAGAAGAAGACAAACACAGGCCCGTCGTGCCCATAATGCCCTTCCTGCTGCATTCGCCAATCCTAATTGGGAACCCACCACTTCTACAGCACCCGTACTTCCCCCATTCACATCCCCAACCAAATGCAGTCGGCTGCATAAGAGGCATTTTTATGTCCTCCCGAGTACCCCTACCCAACGAACCCCACCAAAAAAGATGTTGTGTCTGCAGCAAGCGCTGATATAGGCGTGACACCCGCTATTATTGTCCCTCCTGTCCTGACAATCCTGGTCTGTGCATTGGTGAATGTTTTGAACGCTACCATACACTAGTTGAGTATTAGCGTAGGGTACAGCATTGCACAGACTAGGCACACTTTCACAGGGTCTCCCAAGATGCCATCGCATTTTGAGAGACGCGAACCTGGAACCGGTTACAGTTATAAAAGTTACAGTTACAAAAAAAAGTGTAAAAAAAAAAAAAAAAAACACAAAAAAAATATCAAATAAAAAAAAAATTGTTGTCGTTTCATTGTTCTCTCTCTCTCTATTCTCTCTCTATTGTTCTGCTCTTTTTTACTGTATTCTATTCTGCAATGTTTTATTATTATTATGTTTTATCATGTTTGCTTTTCAGGTATGCAATTTTTTTTTACTTTACCGTTTACTGTGTTTTATTGGTAACCATTTTTTTGTCTTCAGGTACGCCATTCACGACTTTGAGTGGTTATACCAGAATGATGCCTGCAGGTTTAGGTATCATCTTGGTATCATTCTTTTCAGCCAGCGGTCGGCTTTCATGTAAAAACAATCCTAGCGGCTAATTAGCCTCTAGACTTACAAGCAGTGGGAGGGAATGCCCCCCCCACCGTCTTCCGTGTTTTTCTCTGGCTCTCCTGTCTCAACAGGGAACCTGAGAATGCGGCCAGTGATTCAGCCAGCTGACCATAGAGCTGATCAGAGACCAGAGTGGCTCCAAACATCTCTATGGCTTAAGAAACCGGAAGCTACGAGCATTTCATGACTTAGATTTCGCCGGATGTAAACAGCGCCATTGGGAAATTGGGAAAGCATTTTATGACACCGATCTTGGTGTGGTCAGATGCTTTGAGGGCAGAGGAGAGATCTAGGGTCTAATAGACCCCAATTTTTTCAAAAAAGAGTACCTGTCACTACTTATTGCTATCATAGGGGATATTTACATTACCTAAGATAACAATAAAAATGATAAAAAAAAAAAAAATGAAAGGAACAGTTTAAAAATAAGATAAAAAAGCAAAACAATAATAAAGAAAAAAAAACAAAAAACAAAGCACCTGTCCCCCCTGCTCTCGCGCTAAGGCGAACGCAAGCGTCGGTCTGGCGTCAAATGTAAACAGCAATTGCACCATGCACGTGAGGTATCACCGTGAAGTTCAGATCGAGTGCAGTAATTTTAGCAGTAGACCTCCTCTGTAAATCTAAAGTGGTAACCTGTAAAGGCTTTTAAAGGCTTTTAAAAATGTATTTATTTTGTTGCCACTGCACGTTTGTGCGCAATTTTAAAGCATGTCATGTTTGGTATCCATGTACTCGGCCTAAGATCATCTTTTTTTATTTCATCAAACATTTGGGCAATATAGTGTGTTTTAGTGCATTAAAATTTAAAAAGTGTGTTTTTTAAAAAAAAATGCGTTTGAAAAATTGCTGCGCAAATACTGTGTGAAAAAAAGAATTAAACACCCACCATTTTAATCTGTAGGGCATTTGCTTTAAAAAAATATATAATGTTTGGGGGTTCAAAGTAATTTTCTTGCAAAAAAAAATAATTCTTTCATGTAAACAAAAAGTGTCAGAAAGAGCTTTGTCTTCAAGTGGTTAGAAGAGTGGGTGATGTGTGACATGAGCTTCTAAATGTTGTGCATAAAATGCCAGGACAGTTCAAAACCCCCCTAAATGACCCCATTTTGGAAAGTAGACACCCCAAGCTATTTGCTGAGAGGCATGTCGAATCCATGGAATATTTTATATTGTGACACAAGTTGTGGGAAAAAGACAATTTATTTTTTTTTTTGCACAAAGTTGTCACTAAATGATATATTTCTCAAACATGCCATGGGAATATTTGAAATTACACCCCAAAATACATTCTGGTGCTGCTCCTGAGTATGAGGATACCACATGTGTGAGACTTTTTGGGAGCCTAGCCGTGTACAGGACCCCGAAAACCAAGCACCGCCTGCAGGCTTTCTAAGGGCGTACATTTTTGATTTCACTCTTCACTGCCTATCACAGTTTCGGAGGCCATGGAATGCCCAGGTGGCACAACCCCCCCCCCCCAAATGACCCTATTTTGGAAAGTAGACACCCCAAGCTATTAGCTGAGAGGTATAGTGAGTATTTTGCAGACCTCACTGTTTGTCACAAAGTTTTAAAAATTGAAAAAAGAAGAAAAAAATGTTTTTTCTTGTCTTTCTTCATTTTCAAAAACAAATGAGAGCTGCAAAATACTCACCATGCCTCTCAGCAAATAGCTTGGGGTGTCTACTTTCCAAAATGGGGTCATGGGGGGGGGGGGTTTGTGCCACCTGGGCATTCCATGGCCTCCGAAACTGTGATAGGCAGTGAAGAGTGAAATCAAAAATTTACACCCTTAGAAATCCTAAAGGTGGTGATTGGTTTTCGGGGCCCCGTACGCGGCTGGGCTCCCAAAAAGTCCCACACATGTGGTATCCCCATACTCAGGAGAAGCAGCTAAATGTATTTTGGGGGGCAATTCCACATATGCCCATTGCTTGTGTGAGCAATATATCATTTAGTGACAACTTTTGAAAAAAAAAAAAAAATGTGTCACTTTCCCGCAACTTGTGTCAAAATATAAAATATTCCATGGACTCAACATGCCTCTCAGCAAATAGCTTGGGGTGTCTACTTTCCAAAATGGGGTCATTTGGGGGGGAGGGGGTTTGTGCCATCTGGGCATTTTATGGCCTTCAAAACTGTGATAGGCAGTGAGGAGTGAAATCAAAAATTTACGCCCTTAGAAATCCTGAAGGCAATGATTGGTTTTTGGGGCCCCGTACGCAGCTAGGCTCCCAAAAAGTCTCACACATGTGGTATCCCCGTACTCAGGAGAAGCAGCTGAATGTATTTTGGGGTGCAATTCCACATATGCCCATGGCCTGTGTGAGCAATATATCATTTAGTGACAACTTTTTGTAATTTTTTTTTTTTCTTGTCATTGTTCAATCACTTGGGACAAAAAAAATTAATATTCAATGGGCTCAACATGCCTCTCAGCAATTTCCTTGGGGTGTCTACTTTCCAAAATGGGGTCATTTGGGGGGGGGGGGTTTGTACTGCCCTGCCATTTTAGCACCTCAAGAAATGACATAGGCAGTCATAAACTAAAAGCTGTGTAAATTCCAGAAAATGTACCCTAGTTTGTAGACGCTATAACTTTTGCACAAACCAATAAATATACGCTTATTGGCATTTTTTTTACCAAAGACATGTGGCCGAATACATTTTGACCTAAATATATGACTAAAATTGAGTTTATTTGATTTTTTTATAACAAAAAGTAGAAAATATCATTTTTTTTCAAAATTTTCGGTCTTTTTCCGTTTATAGCGCAAAAAAAAAAACCCGCAAAGGTGATCGAATACCATCAAAAGAAAGCTCTATTTGTGGGAAGAAAAGGACGCAAATTTCGTTTGGGTACAGCATTGCATGACCGCGCAATTAGCAGTTAAAGCGATGCAGTGCCAAATTGTAAAAAGTGCTTTGGTCAGGAAAATCCTTCCGGGGCTGAAGTGGTTAATGAACACATACTTGCATGATTTGGTGTTTCTATCTGTCTGGAGTTTAGGTTTAATTGATAATTACCTAAATTGAAAGATAGATTATTGTTCAATGTTTGCTTTGAGACTATGGCAACAAGATTATTTATGAACATTGTTAGTTTTGCTTTGCCTTTTTATATTGTTTATTTTTAGGAATGATACACTATTTACAGACAGAAATGATGTAATAATTCTTACATCAGCTCTCCCATTATTCTATTTTAATGATCATAGTAGACCAACCTGCATGCTACCACATACACTCAAAGTTATGAAATGACTGCAAATGTAAAGGGTGCAGTCTTATAGAGATATTATAAGTTAAATCTGGGGTGGTTATAATTTTGGGAATTTACATTTATAAAGATAAGAAGTGACATTAATTGTATGAAAATGATCCAGTAGCAATCAGTTTATTTTCATCATACACAATGTGCAGTTGTAGGGCAGGCCGTTTTTAGATGGCAATAGCAGATAGTTATGATGAGTAGCACAATGTATTCATCACATCCTGGCCTGTATAATATTGTTCAGCAAATACAACAAATAAATTCTTTGCAGCATCACTAGGTACAGGCAGCCCATCAAGACAACACTGTTCTTTAATAATTCAGGTCCATAGAGTGCTTCCTGATTAGAATCCCAGGACATTGATTGTACTTGCTGTATCTCTCATCTCAACATATTGTCAATGGGTCCACTCAGACTGACTGGAAATAGTGCACTCTCTATGTGGCTTATCTGGTAATTAATTTTATCTTTGCAACTGTTCAGCAATCATACTCCCTGCATTTGCTTAATAAATAGACAATAAAAAGGAGAGCCTGCAAATCTGCATATGAGAATACATCAAGTCCCTTTGTCCTCATCTTGCTGGATTTTTCAAAGGATTAATTTTTTTTTTCCAGAAATACATCAGTTTATTTAGGTTTATGTTAAAAAAAGGGGGGCAGTTTTCTAGTAGGTCTGTTCTACAAATGTAGAGTATACAGTGGGGACGGAAAGTATTCAGACCCCCTTAAATTTTTTCACTCTTTGTTATATTGCAGCCATTTGCTAAAATCATTTAAGTTCATTTTTTTCCTCATTAATGTACACACATCACCCCATATTGACAGAAAAACACAGAATTGTTGACATTTTTGCAGATTTATTAAAAAACGAAAAACTGAAATATCACATGGTCCTAAGTATTCAGACCCTTTGCTGTGACACTCATATTTTTAACTCAGGTGCTGTCCATTTCTTCTGATCATCCTTGAGATGGTTCTACACCTTCATTTGAGTCCATCTGTGTTTGATTATACTGATTGGACTTGATTAGGAAAGCCACACACCTGTCTATATAAGACCTTACAGCTCACAGTGCATGTCAGAGCAAATGAGAATCATGAGGTCAAAGGAACTGCCTGAAGAGCTCAGAGACACAATTGTGGCAAGGCACAGATCTGGCCAAGGTTACAAAAAAAAATTTCTGCTGCACTTAAGGTTCCTAAGAGCACAGTGGCCTCCATAATCCTTAAATGGAAGACGTTTGGGACAACCAGAACCCTTCCTAGAGCTGGCTGTCCGACCAAACTGAGCTATCGGGGGAGAAGAGCCTCGGTGAGAGAGGTAAAGAAGAGTCCAAAGATCATTGTGGCTGAGCTCCAGAGATGCAGTCGGGAGATGGGAGAAAGTTGATGAAAGTCAACCATCACTGCAGCCCTCCACCAGTTGGGGCTTTATGGCAGAGTGGCCCGACGGAAGCCTCTCCTCAGTGCAAGACACATGAATGCCTGCATGGAGTTTGCTAAAAAACACCTGAAGGACTCCAAGATGGTGGGAAATAAGATTCTCTGGTCTGATGAGACCAAGATAGAACTTTTTGGACTTAATTCTAAGCGGTATGTGTGGAGAAAACCAGGCACTGCTCATCACCTGTCCAATACAGTCCCAACAGTGAAACATGGTGGTGGCAGCATCATGCTGTGGGGGTGTTTTTCAGCTGTAAGGACAGGACGACGGGTTGAAATCGAGGGAAATATGAATGAAGCCAAGTACAGGGATATCCTGGACGAAAACCTTCTCCAGAGTGCTCAGGACCTCAGAATGGGCCGAAGTTTTACCTTCCAACAAGACAATGACCCTAAGCACAGAGCTAAAATAACGAAGGAGTGGCTTCACAACAACTCCGTGACTGTTCTTGAATGGCCCAGCCAGAGCCCTGACTTAAACCCAATTGAGCATCTCTGGAGAGACCTAAAAATGGCTGTCCACCAACGTTTACCATCCAACCTGACAGAACTGGAGAGGATCTGCAAGGAGGAATGGCAGAGGATCCCCAAATCCAGGTGTGAAAAACTTGTTGCATCTTTCCCAAAAAGACTCATGGTTGTATTAGATCAAAAGGGTGCTTCTACTAAACACACACACACACACACACACACACACACACACACACACACACACACACACACACACACACACACACAATATTACCAAAAGTATTGGGACGCCTGCCTTTACATACACACAAGAACTTTAATGGCATCCCAGTCATAGTCCGTAGGGTTCAATATTGAGTTGGCCCACTCTTTGCAGCTATAAGAGCTTCAACTCTTCTGGGAAGGCTGTACTCAAGGTTTAGGAGTGTGTCTATGGGAATGTTTGACCATTATTCCAGAATTATTCCATTATTCATCCATTTGTGAGGTCAGAGACTGATGTGGAAGAGAAGGCCTGGCTCGCGGTCTCCACTCTAATTCATCCCAAAGGTGTTCTTTTGGGTTGAGGTCATGGACCTTGCTTTCTGCACTGGTACCCAGTCATGTTGGAACAGGAAGGGGCTATCCCCAAACTGTTCACACAAAGTTGGGAGCATGAAATAGTCCAAAATGTCTTCGTATGCTGACGCCTTAAGAGTTCCCTTCACTGGAACTAAGGGGCTGAGCCCAACCCCTGAAAAACAACCCCACATCATAATACCCCCTCCACCAAATAATTTGGACCAGTGGCTAAAACAAGGTCCATAAAGACATGGATGAGCGAGTTTGGGGTGGAGGAACTTGACTGGCCTGCACAGAGTCCTGACCTCAACCTGATAAAACACCTTTGGGTTGAATTAGAGCGGAGACTGCGAGCCAGGCCTTCTCGTCCAACATCAGTGCCTAACCTCACAAATGTGCTTCTGGAAGAATGGTCAAACATTCCCATAGACACACTTGTAATCCTTGTGGACAGTCTTCTCAGAAGAGTTGAAGCTGTTATAGCTGCAAAGGGTGAGCCAATGCAATATCGAACTCTATGGACCAAGACTATGATACTATTAGGCTGGTTTCACACTGAGGCACTTTACACTTGCTATAGCGCTAAAAATAGTGCCTGCAAAGCGCCTGTAAAGTGCCTCTTCTCTCACTCCAGTGTGAAAGTCCGAGTGCTTTCACACTGGAGCGGTGCGCTGGCAGGATGCTAAAAAAAGTCCTGCAAGCAGCATCTTTGAGGCGCTGTAGGAGCGGTGCCCCTTTTTCATCCATTAGCGGGGGGCTAAAAGAGGGCCCGAAAAGAGCCGCAAAAACTATGGTAAAGCGCCGCCGACCAGGGCCGGTGTTACCACTAGTGCTACCACTAGGCGGACTAGGCAACCGCCTAGGGTGCACTGCCGCCTAGGGCACAGCCATGACCGCTGGTTTCCCTATTTTCCACCTGGGAGCTTGTCAGTGCCTAGTTCTCCGTAGTCCAGCATGTGGAGGGCGCACACAGTGACAGCACACTAGCACGGCCGGCCGCCTCAGCTCCACTCACACACACACACAGAGCGGCATGTTCGTGGGCGCTCCGCTCTGCCCCCCCAGTCTGCCTTCACTTCCCGGGCCGTTTCTCATTGTTTACTGAAAAGGAGGAGCGAGGGAAGTGTGGGACTCCACCAGAGCTTCACAGGTTGCCACTGGAGTCCTCTTCCACTCCTCCATAATGACATCAAGGAGCTGGTGGATGTTAGAGACCTTGCGCTACTCCAGTTTCCATTTGAGGATGCCCCACAGATGCTCAATAGGGTTTAGGTCTGGAGACATGCTTGACCAGTCCTTCACCTTTACCCTCAGCTTTTTTAGCAAGGCAGTGGTCGACTTGTTTGGGGTTATTATCAGGTTGGAATACTGCCCTGCGGCCCAGTCTACAAAGGGAGGGATCATGCTCTGCTTCAGTATGTCACAGTACATGTTGGCATTCATGATTCCCTCAATGAACTATAGCTTCCCAGTTCCTGCAGCACTCATGCAGCCCCAGACCATGACACTTTCACCACCATGCTTGACTGCAGGCAAGACACACTTGTCTTTGTACTCCTCACCTGGTTGCCACCACACACACACTTGACACCATCTGAACCAAGTAAGTTTATCTTGGTCTCATCAGACCACAGGACATGGTTCCAGTAATTCATGTCCTTAGTCTGCTTGTCTTCAGCAAACTATTTGCGGGCTTTCTTGTGCATCATCTTGACAGCCATGCAGACCAATTTGATGCAGTGATCTGAACACTGACAGACTGACCCCCCCACCCTTGCAACCTCTACAGCAATGCTGTCAGCATTCATACATCTATTTCCCAAAGACAACCTCTGGATATGATGCTGAGCACATGCACTCAACTTGTTTGGTCTTGGCCACTGTGCTACAGTTCCGTTTTCAGGGTCTTGGCAATCTTCTTATAGCCTAGGTCATCTTTATGTAGAGCAACAATTATTTTTTTCAAATCCTCAGAGAGTTCTTTGCCATGAGGTGCCATGTTGAATCTCCAGTGACCAGTATGAGAGAGTGAGAGTGATAATACCAAATTTAACACACCTGCTCCCCATTTACACCTGAGACCTTGTAACACTAACGTGTCACATGACACCAGGGTGGGAAAATGGCTAATTGGTCCCAATTTGGACATTTTCACTTTTGTTGCCAGCAATTTAGACATTAATGGCTGTGTGTTGAGTTATTTTGAGGGGGCAGCAAATTTACACTGTTATACAAGCTGTACACTCACTACTTTACATTGTAGCAAAGTTTCATTTCTTCAGTGTTGTCACATGAAAAAAATATTATAAAATGTTTACAAAAATGTAAGGGGTGTACTCACTTTTGTGAGATACTGTGTATGTGTGTGTGTGTGCATGTGTATATATATATATATATATATATATATATATATATATATATATATATATATATTTTGTGACGGTATGCGAGGTGAGGTCATCGATAATCAATATATTTCACCTCGCATTGTTTTATTGTCAGAGTCTGAACCGGAATCCGGCTCTGATTTTTCCAGCCTCTGTGGCATGCTTGGTTCCGGTCCGGGTCTTGTGGTCCACTTGAGTCCATGCTCAGGTGGACTTTAAATGACCAGGAAGAGAGCACAGCAGTGCTGTGGCCTGAGACTCAGAAGGGAATCTGAGAGGAGTCCTGTTTGTTTGGACTGAAAAGGAAGGTTTGCTTTACATGTTTTGTGGGTGTCGGGGACCAGCCCTACACTGTATAGAGAGCAGTGTACTGTTTAGTTTAGTGCTGGACGGCAAGGATTTGTTTTACTGTTTTGTTTATTTTTATGACTTTGCAAACCACCTGTAAATAAAGCTGGCAACCCACCAGATTTTAAAGAAACTGCCTGTACGCTGACTTTCATTCTGAGAAAAGGTGATCCCTACGAGCTAATCTTCTCACACGTGGTGGATTCAACGGGCAATTTCTGAAGATGGAGGAAATGATAAAGGCCTTGCTACAGGCCAATGCAGCTCAGCGGGAAACCAACCACCAAGTCACAGAGGCCGCTGCAGCACAACAGGGGGTCCTTGTAGCACAACAGACGGCCCAGCAGGAGATGAACCGGCAGTTCGCACAGGCTCTAATGGAACTGAAAAATGGGTCCGCAACTCCTGTGCCAGTGGAACCAAAGATGGTATGTCCCTCCTACCACCTACAGAAAATGACACTGGCCGATGATGTTGAAGCATATCTCGCGACTTTTGGGAGACTTGCTGTCCGAAGGATGGCCAAAAGAACAGTGGGTGGGTCTGTTGGCCCCATTTCTGACAGGAGAACCTCAAAAGGTCTATTTTGATCTGGAACCAGATAAGGCCCAGGACTTTGAGACTCTGAATACAGAGATACTTGCACGCTTGGGTTTCACTATGGCAGTCCGGGCCCAGCGCGTGCATGAGTGGACCTACTCCAGCAACCAGCCACCCCGGTCTCAAATGTTCGACCTGGTCCACCTCACCAGGAAGTGGTTGCAGCCGGAGCCCTCAGATCGTGGAGCGTGTGGTAATGGTCTGGTACCTGCGTGCGCTCCCTGCTGCTCTGAGGAAGTGGGTAGGGGGACCCCAAAAGTGCAACCCAGTTGGTAGACCTAATGAAGAGGTACTTTGCTACTGAGGACTTGGTGAACCCGTCTAAGCCCCACTTCAGTGCGTTTAGGGGTACAAGATTGCCCAGCTGTTCTGGTAAGACTGTTCCAGGGTTCAAGAGCATGGGGAAGTTAGATAAGACTGTTGTTACAGCTGATGAGACTGTGTGTCCTAGACCTGGAGACTGGCCAAAGAAGCCAGGAAGGTCTTTGGGACCGTTAAGAGGACTGGGGGTAGAACATATACCGTGTTTTCATTGGCATGCATTAGGGCATATTGCGGCAAACTGTCCTATAGGTGATGAACCTATGCAATGCGATTATGCTTATATGAAAAGACGCATGAAAACATTAAGATGGTGGATGGGGAACCGGTGGATCCTAATTGGGGGGTGTCTCTCCCCTACATGGCCCTTAAAAACCATTTACTGTATCAGGTGGTAAAACGGGGGGGGGGGGGGGGCGGGGGCATCTTGGTATCAAAGACCAAGGAGAGAATCGCCCAGAGATTTTTCTGGCCTGGGTTGTATGTAGATGTCAGGAAATACTGTGAATCGTGCCGAATGTCGGCACTGTCGCCACATTTTCGCGGTCCCCTTGTTCCTCTACCAATAATCGAGGTCCCGTTTGAGAGAATTGTCATGGACCTGGTTTGGCCGGTAGTGAAATCTGCCCGGGGTCACAGCATATTTTGGTAATCCTGGACTATGCAACACGCTATCCTGAGGCCGTTCCCTTGTGTAACACCTCGGCTAAGGCTATCACCAAGGAGCTAGTCCAGGT
Source organism: Aquarana catesbeiana (assembly GCF_042186555.1). Lineage (NCBI taxonomy): Eukaryota > Metazoa > Chordata > Amphibia > Anura > Ranidae > Aquarana > Aquarana catesbeiana. The sequence goes on from NC_133335.1 coordinate 87,739,212, forward strand.
GTTTAGTCGAGTGCGGATCCCAAAAGAGATCTTAACCGATCAGGGCACCCCAGTTATGTCCAGAGTTACCAAGAAACTGTGTAAGCTATACAAAATCTCCCATTTCCGTACCTCTGCCTACCACCCCCAAACAGATTGTCGAAAGATTTAATAAAACTTTGAAAAGTATGCTGAAAAAGGTGGTCGACAAAGATGGGAGAAACTGAGATTTTTTTCGCTACTTTACCTCATGTTTGCCATACGTGAGGTTCCGCAGGCATCCACAGGCTATCCCCCCCCCCCCATTGAGCTCTTGTATGGTAGACATCCCAGGGGGCTACTAGATGTCGCCAAAGAAACGTGGGAAGGAGAAGCCCTTTAAATTTACAGTAGAGCATAGGCCTGGCAAGCTCCAAAACAATGCAGATGCCCTCTCCCGCATGCACTGTATGTTTGGGACAATTGCTCAGGGGCTTGAGCAGAGGGGGAGGATACGTGACGGTATGCGAGGTCATTGATAATCGATATATTCCATCTCGCATTTGTTCAATTGTCAGAGACTGAACCAGAATCCGACCCAGATTTTTCCAACCTCTAAGGGCAGGCTTGGTTTGTGTCTTATGGTCCACTTGAGTCCATGCTCAGGTGGACGTTAAATGGCCAGGAAGAGAGCACAGCAGTGCTCTGGCCTGAGACTCAGAAGGGAATCTGAGAGAGAGGAGCTCTGTTTGTTTGGACTGAAGAACGAAGGTTTGCTTTACCTCATGTTTTGTGGGTGTCAGGAACCAGCCCCACATAGGGTGCCCACGTGTCCCGGATTGCCTGAGATTGTCCCTTAATTAATTTTGTCCCGTGTCACGGGCACCTTCATTCCGGGACAATACAGTGTCCCGGAATTAAAAAAAAAACACACCACCAGTCCGCCACCCTGATAAACATTTGCCGAACTGTCTGGTTGCTAGGGCTGCCCCGCCTCGTGTCTAGCAACCAGTGACGTCGGCTGACCCATGGGCACCCTACGGCTGAGCAGCGCACCTCCGAGTCCACTCCACCCACCTCCTCTCCTTCTCTGCCTCCAGCTGCAGCAGCAGAGAGAGAGCAGCCACCAGTATCTCAGATCTCCTCCTCCTCCTGAGTCTCCTGACTGTTAGTGGCACTGCTGGTAAGCCAGGATCCAGCCTGTGCCCAGTGCCAGTCCCGGGGGCCGCCGCCGCCTACTCCCGCAGCCGCTGCCTGCAGCAGCACATTGCCAGCCAGCAGCCCGACTTCTCCAGTCCTCCTCCTGAGCCTCCTCCCGCCCACAAGGGCCGCGACCCGACTCCGAGCCGCCAGCCAAACTTCCAGGTATGTGTTTGTTCTGGCAGGCTGGCAGCAAATATCATGACCAGCTCTAAAATGTGATACAGCAAATTGTTGGCAATTGTTGGCATTGTTGGCAAATACGACCTGTTTCTCTGAGTCTTTACATTTCCCTTCATTTTTTAGTCACTATTAAATTATTAAAATCTGCAGACGCTCCACTTCTGTGATTACATCTGCTACATCCTCTACATCAAAAAATAACTGCAATTTTTTTTTAGTGTGGGCATGTTTGTCTTATGTACATGTTTTTTTTTTGGTAAAAAGCCTTAGACCATAGTGAAATAGTTTCTGTCATAGGCAGAACAGAATTCTTCCTGTTCCCAAATGAGATATTATTGAAGAAAGTTTCCATCTAAATGCCTGAAAGTTTCATACAGGATTATACATAATCACAAATTTTTGAAAAAAATAAAACCGCAATAAGCGTATATTGATTGGTTTGTGCAAAAGCTATAGCGTCTACAAAATAGGGGATAGATTTATAGCATTATTATTATAACGGGGGGCGGGGCCACCCGGTGACCCCGCCCCCTCTGACGCAAGGGACATGACGGGACTTCCCTGTGGCATTCCCCGTGACGTGACAGGGAAGTCCCGTCAAGTCACCGTGCGTCAGAGGGTGGCCCCGCCCCCCGTTATTTAAGAACTGTCAGACGAGGAGATGCCGTCACACAGCGGGAGCCTCCCTCCATGCCAGCATGGGTGCGGAGCGGCCCGGAGAAGAAAATGAAGAAGAGAAGAAGATGAAGAAGATGAAGAGAAGAGCGGGAGCCTCCCCCCATGCCATGGGTGCAGAGCGGCCCGAGGAGAAGAAGATAGAAGACGCCGCGGAGGAGATGCTGGACGAGAACGCCGGAGGAAGAACCAGAAGAGCCAGAAGAACCAGAAGAAGAAGATGAAGGAAGCTGGAAGAAAGAAGAAGCATTTAAATAAAGGAATTGTCAAAAACTGTCTCTTGTCATTTTTAACATTTTTAACAGTTTTTTAGTGAAATGGTAGGGGTAAGTACCCCCTTACCTTTTCACACAGGGGGGGGCTGGGATCTGGGGGTCCCCTTGTTAAAGGGGGCTTCCAGATTCCGATAAGCCCCCCGCCCGCAGACCCTCACAACCACCGGCCAGGGTTGTGGGGATGAGGCCCTTGTCCTCATCAACATGGGGACAAGGTGTTTTGGGGGGCTACCCCAAAGCACCCTCCCAATGTTGAGGGCATGTGGCCTGGTACGGTTCAGGAGGGGGGCTGCACTCTCGTCCCCCCCTCTTTTCCTGCGGCCTGCCAGGTTGCGTGCTCGGATAAGGGTCTGGTATGGATTTTTGGGGGGACCCCACGCTGTTTTTTTTTTTTTTTTTTTTGGCGCGGGGTTCCCCTTAAAATCCATACCAGACCTGAAGGGTCTGGTATGGAATTTAGGGGGACTCCCACGTATTTTTTTTTTTTTAATTTTGGTTCGGGTTTCCCTGTGGGGAATTCCCATGCCGTTTTTATCAATGAACTTCTATGTGTATTGTCGGCAATGCAATAGCCGCGAGTAGTTTTAAATGGGTTTTTTCCTTCGAAATGTCATTTTGCTGTCAGACTGTTCTAAACACGGGAAACATGCGCCCCCTTTACAGGCATACTATAGACACCCCCCAGCTACGAAATTTAAAGGGATATTACACTTTTATTGTTTGACTTTAAGCATTATTAAAATCACTGCTCCTGAAAAAACGTCCGTTTTTAAAACTTTTTTTTGCATTGATCCATGTCCCCTGGGGCGGGACCTAGGTCCCCCAAACACTTTTTATGACAATAACTTGCATATAAGCCTTTAAAATTAGGACTTTTGATTATTCATGTTCGTGTCCCATAGACTTTAACGGTGTTCGCGTGTTCGAACGAACTTTTTTCCTGTTCGCATGTTCTGGTGCGAACCGAACAGGGGGGTGTTCGGCTCATCCCTAATTGGGACACTTTTTTCAGCCTAATTTATTACTGTCCCCCACTTGTCAGCCTCATTTATTACCGTCAAAGTGGGAGGCATTAATACATGAAGGTGACAAGTGGGGGATATGAAGGTGATACAGGGGAACAACTGAGGGGGCAGTCTTGAAGAGAAAGGTGACACAAATGGGGGACAGTATTGAAGAAGAAGGTGACACAGATGGGGGACAGTAATGAAGAAGAAGGTGACACAATTAGGGGACAGTAATGAAGAAGGTGACACAAGTGGGGGACAGTAATGAAGGTGACACAAATGGGGGGGGTACTGAAGAAGATGACACAAATGGGCAGTATTGAAGAAGGTGACACAAATGGGGGGCAGTCTTGAAGAAAAAGGTGACACAAGTGGGGGACAGTAATGAAGAAGGTGACACAATTAGGGGACAGTGATGAAGGTGACACAAGTGGGGGGGCAGTAGAGAAGCTGACAAGTGAGGGGATATGAAGGTAACACAGGGAAACAACTGAGGGAACAGTAATGAAGGTGACACAGGGAACTGAGGGGACACTAATAAAGGAGACACAGAGAACTGAGGGGACACTAAACAGGGTGAATTTGATTTAAATCAAGTCAATTTAAATTCAGATTCAAATACCAAGCCTGCCAATGCTGACCTTCTTTTGAAAGTGCTACTAGCTTGGCTGTCATGTTAAGCTCAATGCTTAAACTACTTTCTAAATCACTGACACAAAACACATATAAAAATGCTTGCTTTATTTGTTGCATACTCGTTCCAGGTCAGTGCCTGAATGTATTAAGGCCAGAGGATCAGCATGATAGACTGACAGCATTTTCAGGAGGAGCAGTCAGCAATGGCAGACCATCCATGTGTTTCTCTCATGACAATTTTATAAAAGCCTGAGCACCTTCCGGATTTCTCTCTCTTCATATATGTCTCTCTTCATATATGTCTCTCCAGAAGATCTTACCTGCTGGCAGCTAAGTACAAAGGAGATTCCGGTCAACAGGAGCAATTGCCAATATTCCACCTGGGGTGGTTGTGTGTCATCTGCTTATCTTCAGGTCAGTACAGGTAATTGGCATTTAAACATATTGCCATTATTGGCAACTGAAATCTGACCTATTTGTCAAATTATTTAGGAGCATGCTGACATTTTTCAGTTGTTCAAGAGCCTGCACCTTCTGAAAATGTGACTTTTGTTTTCTTTTTATAAAAATTCCTGATAAAAATTATGTTTAAAAATTGTATTTTTTTTATGCGTTTTGGGATAAAGGGTATCACAAGGATTTTCTGGAGAAAGAGAAGACTAAAGTTGGATGTCTAAACAGGGATGATTTATTAAAAGAAAAAATCGGAACCATGGGAAGTGATGGAAATGGCGGCATTAGTATTATTTTAAATTACTCCTTGCAGAGGAATGAAGTAAAAAGAATCATACGGAAATTTTGGAGTGTACTTAAGCAGGATATTCATCTTAAAGAAATACTTCCAGAGAAACCCAAAATCATTTTTAAAAAAGCACCCAATTTACGAGATAAACTAGTACACAATGTAGTGGAACCACCTCCCCCCAAAGCCAAAAATGTTTTGGGATCTTAAAGGATTCTATGGCTGTGGCAGATGCTACAGCCGTGTTAGGGTTCCTGATAACAACAAAAGAGTAAAAGAATTCTCTGATCCAAGAACCAATCAATCTTATATTATCAAAGACTTTATATCCTGCGATACAATTGGGGTGGTTTATGCATTAAAATGCCCATGTAATTTTATTTATGTTGGTCGCACCACTAGGGCTTTGAAAGACCGTTTAGAAGAGCACGTGAGAAACATACGTAAGGGGTCAGATAAGCATCATCTGTCTGTACATTTCAAAAAAATGCATAATCAGATCACGGCTGGAATGAAGTTTTGGGGACTAGAAGCACCCAAACGCCACTGGAGAGGCTCTAACCTTGTTAGAGAAATCAGTAAACGTGAATCCTGGTGGATACACCAGCTTGGCTCTTTATCGCCTGGTGGACTAAATAAAGAATTTGATTTGAAATGCTTTCTTAGTAACTTTTAATTTGTATTTCACCACTGAGTCCCACCAATGTTTTTTAATTCGATCGATTCTAGTTGGATCTGTATGGGCTATGGGACGGTATTGGATAACTAGATATACCTATTAGTATTTGGTTTTTATTATTAATAGGAGGGGATTATACATTATATAGTTGTCTTGTAGATGCGATTATGTATTACAGGGTCCCACACATTCTTCCCTATATAAAGTTACATCTTTTCGTTTTTTTATTGCTATTTTTATTTAGTTTTTTAGCATTACTGTTAATACTCCCCCACAGTAATTTTTTATATACATATATATTGTACAATTAGGTTCATATTTATATATTTCCTTATTTATGTAGATCTTTTATCTGCATTTTTATGGATTCATATTAGATAGGGTTCTGACCGCTCAATGGGAGTTGACTGGATTTAATAAAGTATATACAATATTATGTACCCCAGCGGGACGGCATATATAAACTATAAGGCAGGATTTGCTATTAAGCTACATATAACATTTTTAGTGGAATTGTTTGTAATTGCGAGATATATGTGTGTATGTATATATATATATATATATATATATATATATATATATATATATATATATCTTTTTTGTACATATGTTTTTTATTTTTTTGATTTTTTTGATTTTAGAATATAGTTGCTTTGTTCCATTTTTATATGGTTAATGCAATAGGCACTATATGTTAGATTATATTGTTGGTAATAGGTGGCATGTATATGTATGAGGTGCGGTATGGTATCCTCGGAAGTGCACGGCTCCGCTCTGGGTTAGATTATGTAAAACATGTTTAAATACATGTTTTAAATATACATTCACATCCAGCTATGGTAGTTAGGCGTTTTTTAATCCCATAGTCATCGGGTACGAAGCTTACCGCTGAATGTAGGGGTTAATGTATTAGAATGCGAGATAACAGCTGTAGCCTGTTACTAGTTTCGTCCGCGGTCTAAGGCAAAATGGCCGCCGTTAGTATATCTTGAGCATAGAGCGCCCGTCCAATCAGATCCCCCTGATGAAGGCACGTGATCCCTGTGCCGAATACGCGTAGGGGAGGGGCCAGGACGGAGCTGTCAGCACGGAGGAATAGGCGAGACGAGTACACCATACCACACGCCATACCAGAGATTGGATTCTTTTATGATAAGCCCTGAATAGGATGGTGCACTTACGCACCTATGTAATGTGAGTACCCCTAGGAGGGGAGTGTTTATCTTTAGAATAAATTCCGTTACTATGTTACACTATGGAGTTTCCTCTCTTTCATTTATGAATCGGGACGCTATTTGAGCAAGTTGGAGGTCAACATCTACATATCTTTTAGAGCCCAGGAGTGGCTCCCAAGTGTGGTTTGACATAGTTTGAGTACTGTGTCACACGCTCTGAGGTGAGCGCATATGCTGTTGGGGGTCACCGGAGAGCACTGAAGCATGCTATATATTTTTGTACACTTCTTGGATGAGCATGATGGATATCACTGATGATGGACACTATATTTGTGCACTTTGCATTTATTAGCTATGAACTTTATGAGCTTTATTTATCACTTTATTGAAGGAGTGAACACTCTTTCAAACTGGAGTTAGCACTTGGTTTTTAATATCTTATGCACATTGCACTTTGGTTATTTATTTATCACAGATTGATAGCACTTAATATTGTTATATTATATATTTTTTGACATTTACATTTTTTCTTTCATATATTGGATATTTTTTTGTTTTATTATTATAAATTCTTTAGCGCAGACACATTTATTTACTTTTGTCACAAAAATGCTGATCTAGCTGCAAAACAAAGCGGGATGCTTTCCAAATTCATGATTCCCTCTAAGGATATGGCAATGCAAGATGAAATGATAGCAGCTGAAATATCAATGGTTTACCATTCCGTGTGCCACAGTCATTCATATAGCTCTTTGGACTGCACCATGAAACTACTTCCTGTTATATTTCAGGATTCTGCAAAAGCCACTAGGATGTCATGTGGTCGTACCAAAGCTGAAGCCATTGTAACAAACGTGCTGGCTTCTTACAATGTGGAAATGGTAGTTAAAGATTTGAAAAACAGCTATGCTTATTTTAGTGTTGGATCGGATGCATCTAACCATGGACACACCAAACTTTTCCCCTTAGTTCTGCGTTACTTTAAGCCCTCCAAAGGAGTGGTAACAAGCTTGTTGAATTTTTATGAAGGTGAGGAAAGTGCTGCTGCAATTTCAGAGCAAATTTTAAATGTGATTAAAACAAATGGCCTATCTGTGGACATGATGTCTGCATATTCTGCTGACAATGCAAGTGTGAACTTTGGTAAGCATAATGGTGTGTACAAGAAGCTTCATGCTGTAAATCATCGGATATTGCCAGCTGGCTGCCCAGCTCACATACTTCACAATACAGCTAAAAAGGCTTCAGATGTCTTAAATTGTGACGTGGAAAGTCTAATTTTGAAATTATTATAGAATTATTTTTCGATATCAGCCAAAGTATTGGTGAGGACGAAACACCTAAAGTAATATGGCAATTTATTGTGGATGAAGCCAGTGAGACCAGAGAACTGGACCCGCCATCAGTTCCTGAGTTATATCTCCAGTTTTTACACAACTGCTTGCCTATTTTTCAGACAGCCATATTAAAACTGGAGCGAAATGACTTGATTGCAGTTGATGTATATGAGATCATGACATCAGTCAAAGGCAAACTAGTACAAAGACAGACCTTTTTTTGGATATCTAGTTGGGAAAGCTTTGAAAAAATTACCTCATCTGCAAGCAAAAAAAAAAATAGAATCAGAATTCCTAAAATTTTATCGAAAAGCTGTTCAGTATTTAGAACAGTGGTTTGATTTTTCAGACAAAAACAATTTGTCTAAAATTCAATGTCTAAATTTGAAGGAGAACCTTACCTTTGATAACCTGGTGGCATCAGTGGAAGCTCTGAAATTAGACTCTGTTTCAATAGATGACCTTTATGAAGAATATGCTTGTGTTTGTCCACACTTTCAAAAGGTTTCTACCAGTACTGAAGCGGATGATGATCTCAACACTGATGTTAAATGGTCAACAATATTCATGAAGGCTGGACCTGACAAACTGCCAAACCTCTTGAAAGTGGTTTCATTTGTCATTAACAACCTATGCTCAAATGCAGCAGTTGAAAGAGTCTTCAACATGATGGGAATGTGCTGGTCTGACACAAGAAATAGATGCAGCATTGATCTAATAAAATCTGAACTTCAGGTGAAAATTAATTTTGACATGGGCTGTCAATCTTTTTCTAGCTTCGTAAAACAAAATAAAAAAACTCTTGCAATGTGCAACAAGTGACAAGAAATACACTTTTTTTAAACATCAGTGTTAAAAACAAGATACTCAGCTGGTGTCATGTGGTCTGAAGGATTTGATTATGGTCATATTGCCATGTGAGCTAAATTAGACACAGCATCAATATTTCAGCAACATTATATTTACAAATGACTGTTTTGTAAGTTTTTTTTCTTTATATTTTCAAATATATATTTATAGTAATATATCTGTTATTTACACATTAAGAAAAATGTGGATTTGTTTGTGGTTTATTATATATGGTTGGTTACTACGCTAGTTTATACCTAGTTTCTAAAAGTTATTGCTCATTGAGAAAACAATAAAAATAATCCTGTTAATTTATTGCAACTTGTTCTGTTTGTTTTTTTCTATTTCTTAAGAGATGTCTAACACATTTAAAAGTATGACCTGTTTTAGGTAGCCAGTGATTGTGTGCAGGGCGCAATCACAAAATACTGAACAATGCACAGGCAGCTATGTTTATAGCAATCTCAAGCATAACTTTGATGCAATGAACTTGCCAGAGTAAGTGAAAGTATGCCGTTGTCACTAAGGCTCGGTTCACACTGGGGCGACTTGTCAGGCGACCTAGTCGCCTGACAAGTCGCCTCCCGTTCTGTGCTATGGAACCGTTCTAATTGGAGCGACGCAAGTCGCTCCGACTTAGAAAAAGGTTCCTGTATTACTTTGGGGGCGACTTGGGGCGACTTGCATAGACTTCTATGCAGAAGTCGTCTCGCAAGTCGCCCCGCAGTCGTTTGCAGGTCGCCTCGCTGAGGCGACCTGCAAGTCGTGCCGCCCATGTGTGAACCGAGCCTTAGTGACTTAGTTAAAGCAGGTGCACATTGTATACCACCTGTCTAAACTGGTTACCACTGTTTGCTTTTTTTCCCCAAAATTGGCAAAAAAAAGTATCAAAAACCATCTTTTTTTGGGGGGCGGGCGTGGGGGGGCGGGGTGTGTCCCTGAATGGCAGTTTGGAAATGTGGTCACCCTAGCCCCACACCGTATAGAGAGCAGTGTGCTGTTTAGTTTAGCGCTGGATGGCAAGGGTTTGTTGTACTGTTTTGTGTTTTGTTTATTTTTATGACTTTGCGAACTACATGTAAATAAAGTTGGCAACCCGTCAGAGTTTAAAGAAACTGCCTGTACCGACTTTCATTCTAAGAAAAGGTGATACCCCCCCGCCACCAACGAGCTAATCTCCCCACAATATATATATACATATTTATTTCTGTGTGGTATTGAATTGCATTATTATCGTTCTGTATCATGCTACATCTAGTGGTGGCTTAGAGCACTTTGTTTACTTTTTTGATTTTTATCTCCCTCTATTTTCTTCTCCTGTTTAGTGCTGGTGTGTTCAATCCTAGCTAAACCATCCCTGGTTTCTTCCATATTCCCTTAGTCAGTGTTAGTTCTTGGCAGAGACAAGACTTAGGAAAGTTATGGTCTTTAATTTTAAAACACTGGAAAACATCCTCTGTACTGCACTTACCTGAAAGAATATTGCATTAGATTCAACTTCTGTGTCTTATTGAAAAGTTAGGCTGCCTGTGGATGATGCCAAGTCATCAAGTCAAAGAAGCATTTGAAACTGAACATTCTGAGACATAAACTGTGTTTGCACAAATTCACATGAAACATGAAATCTCTGATAATGTGCAAATTGCAACAATCTATAGCAAATAAGAATTGAAGGCAGGCTATGGTGTTTTTTTTATCCATTTTATTAATTTTGTGTTTGAAAGTTTACAAATGTACAGGCAGTTTACAGCATATAAGTAAAGTTAGCTTGGTGAAATGTGTCAGTAACCTAGAGGTTTATTTCCAATATTGTATATTTACTTGGATATCAAAATATTTTTAGTCCTTCACATCCATAATAAAAGTGAGAGGATGGTATCTCTTTAAGGCTGGGTTCACACTGCTGCACTGTGCGACATCGCATGTCATGTCTGTGCAATGCAAATTCAGCTGAAAAAGTCACGCAGGACCCTTTTTCCGATCCGCACCAGAATCGGATCGCATGGGTGTTCACACCCATGCGATCAATCCTGTCCAATCAATTTGGACAGGAATCGGATTGATATGCGAACCGATCTGGGGGTGTCATTAACTTTGTATGGACACTCCCAGCAGTTCGCATAAGGCAGTGTGAACTGCCTGTGAGTCAGGTGCGATGCGGGAACTGGCAGTGGATTCGCTGAGTTTCCCACACCGCACCAATGTGAACCGAGCCTAAAAAACCTTACTGGTACATGGTTCATGTATAAAACTGTATAAACCTCAACACCCAACAGGTTTAGAAAATATCCCTTTAGATATGCAAATACTCCTATCCATCTTGGAGGATTACCATGTACAGTCATCTTATCCTATTCATAAATTTCTTCTTCCTAGTCTTCAGAAACAATATATGTGACATGTTATTCAGACCTTTTAATTAAAGTGGAACTCCACGCAATCAGCTAAATGCACAACTAAAATATTTATATGTGAATCAATATCTTCCAAATGGTTTGTACATTCTGTTCAGCAATCAGGGCTGCTCTTAGAAATCACGGGGCCCCATACAGCCTAACTGACAGGGCCCCACCCCTGATGGCTCACATTTGAGACAGAGAACGGGACTAAGGACAGACATTCCCTAGAGGAGAGGAGGGAAGTTAGCAATGCTGCAGGGGAGGGGGCCACACAGGAGGGGGGCCTGGAGAGCAGGGGGGTGGGGATGCAGATACCAATCCCCCTGCAGTGCAGCCGAAGGATAAAAAAGGAGGAGCTGGAAGAGCTGCAGGGGGAGCCACAAGAGTTGGCATTAAGGCAGTACAGCAGTCATTCCTGCTCAGCAGGTGCCTGGGCCCTAGGGTTGCCACCTGTCCAGGATTCACCCAGACAGTTCGGGTTTTAAATCATGTGTCTGGGTTTCAGTCCACCTGAAACCCGGACACATTATTCAGACCAGGCTGTGGCTCCCCAAGTAACTGAGATGGTCGTACACAAATCTGTTGCCACTGCGGGCGGCTCTTTGGGGGCAGGTTTTGGCATCACTGAAGGGTGGGGTGATGTCAGCAAGAGAAATTTGGTCACACCCACTGGCGCGCTCTGTGCACTACATTACTACTCTCCTTGGAGCACCCAAATGTGTCCCAGGTCTTTTATAATCCTATAGTGTTTACTGCAAAAAAAAAAAAAATTGCCCTGTGCCGCAAAAGTGTTTGGGTTTGGCTTGAAGAAAAGGTGGCAATCCTACTGGGCCCCCATTTTGAACTAATGGGGCCTGGGCCTAGTACAGGAGAGCTGGCTGTACTGCCTTATCAGCGGCCCTGTCAGCAATGCTACTACTTTTGCTGCTTTCTGGATGACCTCCCTGCTAACTAGACAGATGTGATGAGGTTGATTCTTTGTCTAATAAACATCTAAAACCGTTCCAATAAATGCAGCATACACTTAGCTGTCATCCTGGAGTTATTCTTTGCATATGAGTCCATAGTAACATTGGGTGTTTAATTGCTGTGGGTGTGTGAATAGTGTAAATGTTTTATTTATATATATATATTTACATTGTGTGTCTGCATGCGTTTCATTCTTTAGTGAAAAGCAGTTTACATAGTAATGTAGCGAGATCAGTGAAATACAAAATCTAATCTCTAAGCCCTTTGCACATTGCTCCCTACTATTAAATAAGACTAATATCTCTCGGGCCAGTATAAACTGGAGGCTAGAGTGTAAAGTATGAAAAAAACACTTCCCCATCATTTTCAGAGGTGTGATATTCTTTATAAAACATAGAACATGATTGTGCCAGAATGTCACCAAAGGTATGGTCAAGCATGGAACTCCAATTTGCTTCTAGATAACAGAAATAGATGAGAACTGCTGAAACCCAGCCTGTGTTCAATTTTTCATGAAGTTCTTTAGGGGGGTCCTATTAGGGATGCCACCTGTTCGGGATTCACCCGGACAGTCTGGGTTTTGAATCATGTGTCCGGGTTTCAGGCAGACTGAAACCCGGACAAGTTACGCAGACCGGGCTGTGGCTCCCCAAGTAACTAAAATAGTAACACTGCGGGCAGCTGTCTGGGGGCAGGTTCTGCATCACCCACTGTTCGCTACGGCACGCTATGTGCACCACATTATTACTCTACGGCTGCTAAAGTGTTCAGGTTTGGCTTGAAGAAAAGGTGGCAACCCTAGGTCCAGTGTATGAAAATGTATTGTTGGGCTTAGTAGTAAAGCACACATGTGCAAGGAGGACATGCCCTCAACCTTCCTTGGGACTTTTCCTGAGATTTGAACCAAATTCTGGGTCCCACCCCATGTTTCTGTGTTCCAGAACCCAATGCCAGTACCTAACTGGTGCCCCTACAGGTGAGGAAAACCTATTCTCACTGTTTCTGGTCATGTGACTAAAACATCACATGACTCAAAGCCATAAAGGAAATCTAGTATATATTTCTTCAGTGTGGTCTGAGGTGCAGCACTGGTCTGGGGTTCAAAGGAGTTGTGGAGGGGGAAAGCTGATCAAAGGTCTAAAGAGGGGCATATCTGAGACTCAAAGAGTTTAGAGTGGACTAATAGACTGAAGGGGAGTTTAAGGGGGGCTGATTTAGGCTCTGAAGGGATGTTTAAGGAAGGCCAATGTGAGGTCAGATGGAGGCCTGGTTGCGTGTCTGAATGTTGAGAGAGATTGATCTGGTGTCTGAATGTCAAGGGTGGAAGATCTGAGGTCTGAATGTTAGGAGGGGGCCCATCTGGAGTCTAAATGTTAATGGGCAAATCTGGGATCTGAATGTTAAGGGGCCCTTATTTTTTCCTACCACTGACACCGGGGTGTTTTTTCCTCCCACTAACCACGGAAGCCAGGGCCATTTTTCCTCCCACTAATGGAAGTGCATTTTTTTTATGCTGACGCTCACCACTAACACGGGGTGTTTTTCTCCCACTGATGCCACACATGTTTCTGCCACTGACCACCAACATTTTGTTTTTGTCCTACTGGCCACCCATGCTGGGGCATTTTTTCCCTTCCACAGCAATGTAAAAGGCACTAGGTTACACTTAACTAATGCACTCTGTTTGCTGTGCTGTATGTTACAAATTCCTAACCAAATAATTTATTTTCTATTTTATTTGATTGCTAAGTAGGTCTGAAGTGTTTTAATTAGGCTCTTCTTTGGCTCAGAGAGAAAGCATATGTAATGGAAGAGTTTTTAACAATCCTTTTTTTTTTTTTGTTTTGTCCCGAGGTTTATGTGTGTGTATAACTGATGTAGCACCCTCCTAGGTAGGTGCTAGTGAGTGTATATAGTTTTTGGTTTCTCTGCTTAACCGGGAGACAGCTAGGTAAATTTATGTGCTGTCTGCTTAACAGGGAGTGGTGATTGTTTGATAGAGTCTGCTCTGGTGCGGCCCATGCTGTCTGGGGAAGTTCTACACTGCTCCAGTAGCTATAGAGTATATTGGACAGTGGGTGGAAACCTGGAAGATGAAAGCATGGATGTCTATACAGCCCTGGCCAATGGGAAGGGGTTGTGCCCCAAAGCATCTTGAGTACCTGTATTTAAGTCTGAGGAGCACATGGTGTAGGGAGTCCAGTCTTTCTCTGGAGAGAGGTCCAGGTGGGGAGGGAAGGGGAGGGGAGGGGGGCAGGAGTGATGCCGCCTCTCTCCCCAGCACAGGCTGCCATGCAGCCTCAGGTGGAGGCTTGAAGCTACAACCCATGGTTCCTTTGCAAGCTGACTGAGGGAGGATGTCCATGGGTCTGGTATCACTGGTATAGAGTGTCCCTTGGAAGTTGGAAGGAGGCTACCAGCTGTCCCTGGACATTTTGTGAGTACAAACCCTTAAAGAGATCTCTGAGACTGTGTTGCTGAAATCCCCCTTTTGATCCTAGAAGTCAGCATACTGGGTGTGTGAGCTAAAGGAGACACTGGCTATACAGTTCTATTGAGAGACAGTCTCTTGTATAATCTCCACACACTCTCTGACCCTCTCCCTTTCTCTTTTTCTCTTTCCCTCTTCCTTTGCCCTCCATACCTCTTCATCTCAGACTCTAACCACACCCCTGTTAAGCCACACCCATTTTTTGCTGCTACGCGTGCCACATTTTTTCTCTTTGCTAAGCCACACCTACAAATGAATTCCCTGCCCCTGATTAAACTAAGACTCCGCCTACATTAAAAAAAAAGTGTCCCTAATTTTTTCAGAATGTCGGCAACTCTGTACCACTCATAAAATTTTACGCATGTGGATTATTTTTCCACATTGCAAGATTTTGTTTATCCTCTCCTGTTGGGAATGTAGTGAAACAAAATCCATATAGGACAACGAGACATGATATTCAGGTGTACTCCCCATGTTGGGGACCGTAGCCTAGGTGTAATAAGTATGAACAGCCTAGATCATGGGTTCCATTACAACATATTAAGGTACAAGATGCATCTATACAGGCTGAGAATAAGCAAATAAAACAGGATGGATCTTTGAAGGAATTTCAAACTCTCAAAACAGATTTTATGGAATTAAAAAGACAGTACAGGTTTAGAAAAAAAATGCTGGTATTTGTGGTGTCTACAGTTTGTCCTTAAGCTAGCTAATTGTGAGAGCATGTTTGGTTGTGTGAGATCCATGGAATTTATGTTGTGTTGCCTGAGTTAACTGTCTGATGTTTGTTTAACCCCTTCCTGACCAGCCGCCACGGTTATACTGCGGCAGGTTGGCTCCCCTGGGCGAACCGACGTAACTGTACGTCGGTTTGCCTTTTGACCACTAGGGGGCGCGTGTGCGCCGCCGGAGCCGATACGCGCGCAGCCAGGCACCTGCGATCGCTCCACACAGAGACAGAACGGAGATCTGTCAATGTAAACAGACAAATCTCCATGCTGTCAGGGGTGAGGAGAGCGATCTGTTCATACTAATGTCCCGTACACACGGTCGGACATTGATCGGACATTCCGACAACAAAATCCTAGGATTTTTTCCGACGGATGTTGGCTCAAACTTGTCTTGCATACACACGGTCACACAAAGTTGTTGGAAAATCCGATCATTCTAAACGCGGTGACGTAAAACACGTACGTCGGGACTATAAACGGGGCAGTAGCCAATAGCTTTCATCTCTTTATTTATTCTGAGCATGCGTGGCACTTCGTGCGTCGGATTTGTGTACACACAATCGGAAATTCCGACAACGGATTTTGTTGTCGGAAAATTTTATAGCCTGCTCTCAAACTTTGTGTGTCAGAAATTCCGATGGAAAATGTGTGATGGAGCCAACACACGGTCGGAATTTCTGACAACAAGGTCCTATCACACATTTTCCATTGGAAAATCCAACCGTGTGTATGGGGCATAAGTGTGAATAACGATTGCTCTCCTCTCCCAGTCAGTCCTCCCCCCCCCCCTCAGAGTGAGAATCACTCCCTAGGGAACACCGTTAACCCCTTGATCGCCCTCTAGTGTTAACCCCTTCCCTGCTAATGACATTTACACAGTAATCAGTGCATTTTTTTATAGCACTGATCGCTGTATAAATGCCAGTAGTCCCAAAAATGTGTCAAAAGTGTCCGATCTGTCCGCCATAATGTCGCAGTCCCAATTAAAAATCACTGATCACCGCCATTACTAGTAAAAAAAAAAAAAAAATAATAATAAAAATGCCATAAATCTTTCCCCTATTTTGTAAATGTTATAACTTTTGCGCAAACCAATCTACGCTTGCTTATAATTGCGATTATTTTTGGTAGTAAAAAAAAAATCTAGAATGCATATCGGCCTAAACTGAGGAAAAAAAACGCTTAAAAAAAAAAAAAAAAGGGATATTTATTATAGCAAAAAGTACAAAATCTTGTGTGTTTTTTGCTTTTGTTTTTTTTTTTCAAAATTGTTGCTCTTCTTCCTTCTTTTTTTTTTTTTTGTTAGTGCAAAAAATAAAAACGCAGAGATGATCAAATACCACCAAAAAAGAGCTCTATTTGTGGGGGAAAAAAAACATCAATTTTGTTTTGGGTACAACGTTGCACGACCGCGCAATTGTCAGTTAAACCGACGCAGTGCCGTATCGCTAACAATGGCCTGGTCATTGAGCAGCCAAATCTTCCGGGGCTGAAGTGGTTAAAGTTTAAAAAAATCAAGTGCTGCCTCAGCTACAGACAGACCACTGAAAACTGACCCCTCTCCTCTATAGCTAGCTCTGTGAGTTTAAAGCACTGTATCAACATGCACATTTAATGAGCCAAGTTAAATTTAAAAGGGAAAGGTAAAACATTTGCAATAGTTAATTCATATGTGTATTCACTTTAATGTGTTTTCCTAGAGATACAGTTCTGAAGAGTTTTCATTGTGTTCAGTATTATGAAGTTTTTTGCAGACCAATGGTAACTTGCCCGCCGCGTCACTAGGTCCCCTATGTGCGTGCCCGTGAACACAGCAGGGCCATGGATCTGTGTGTGTAAACACACAGATCCATGTCCTGTCAGAGGAGAGGAGACCGATCTTGTGTTCCCAGTACAGAGGAACATCGATCAGTCTCCTCCCTTTGTGAGTCCCCTCCCCCTACAGAATATGAATGATAACACAAACTTTTCTTTCTTTCACTCATATTTGGCTGAAGCCATTTATTATCAAATGTAATGTGTTTATTCTTTTTAAATCATAATGAAAACAGAAACAAAAACTACCAAAATGACCCTGATCAAAAGTTTACATACCCTGGTGATTTTGGTCTAATAACATGCACACAAGCTGACACAAAGGGGTTTGAATGGCTATTAAAGGTAACCATCCTCACCTGTGATCTGTTTGCTTGCAATTAGTGTATATGTGTGTATATGTATGTGTGTGTATGTATATATGTGTGTGTGTGTGTATATAATATAATATATATATATTCAATGTGTTTTTGGACTCCGGACAGACCCTTGCATCTTTCATCCAGTGCTGCACTGACGTTTCTGGATTTTGAGTCATGGGGAAAGCAAAAGAATTGTCAAAGGACCTGTGGGAAAAGGTAGTTGGACTGTATAAAACAGGAAACGGATATAAAATGATATCCAAGGAATTTCGAATACCAATCAGCAGTGTTCAAACTCTAATCAAGAAGTTGAAAATGAGGGATTCTGTTTAAACCAAACCACGGTCAGGTAGACCAACTAAAATTTCAGCCACAACCGCAAGGAAAATTGTTCGGGATGCAAAGAAAAACCCACAAATAACTTCAGGTGAAATACAGGACTCTTTTTGAAAACATGTGGTGTGGCTGTTTCAAGATGCACAATAAGGAAGCACTTGAAGAAAGATGGGCTGCATGGTCAAGTCGCCAGAAGAAAGCCATTACTACACAAATGCCACAAAATATCACGCTTACAATACGCCAAACAGCGCAAAGACAAGCCTCAAACCTTCTGGCACAAAGTCATTTGGAGTCATGAGACCAAAATTTAGCTTTTTTTGCCACAACCATAAACGCTACATTTGGAGAGGAGTCAGCAAGGCCTATGATGAAAGGTACACCATTCCTACTGTGAAACACGGAGGTGGACGGCTGATGTTTTGGGGATGTGTGAACTACAAAGGCACAGGAAATTTGGTCAAAATTGATGGCAAGATGAATGCAGTATGTTATCAAAAAATACTGGAAGAACATTTGCATTCTTCAGCCAGGAAGCTGCGCATGGGATGTACTTGGACATTCCAACATGACAATGAACAGCAGAATAAAGTTAGAGTTCTGGAGTGGTCATCTCGGTCTCCTGACCTCAATATCATTAAGCCACTCTGCGGAGATCTCAAACGTGCAGTTCATGCAAGACAGCCCAAGAATTTCCAGGAACTGGAGGCTTTTTGCCAAAAGGAATGGGCAGCTTTACCATCTGAGGAGATAGAGCCTCATCCACAAATACCACAAAAGACTTTAAGCTGTCATTGGTGTTAAAGGGGGCAATACACGGCAGTGTCGGCTGGTGCTCAAAATTTTTGGGGGAGCGCAAACCAACTGAAAAAAAAACATGAATTGCAGCCACTGTGCCCATCAAACACAGCCACTGTGCCCATCAATTGCCGCTACTGTGCCCCATCAATTGCCGCTACTGTGCCCCATCAGATGCTGCCAGTGTGCCCCATCAGATGCCGCCCGGAACTTACCTGTCTCGGAGCGGGTCAGTGGCGGTCTCCAGCATGTCCTCCATGTCTTCTTCCATCCTCTCTCAGGCGTCCAATCACAGCGCCTGACGTTTCAGCCAATCAGGTGACCGGTAACAGACCCGGCAACCTGATTGGCTGAGAGGTGGATTCAGTGTTAGCAGCTTCGCTTTGCTATCACACAGCTGAGTGAACAGTGAACGCACAGCATTGCGCCCGCTGTTCACATGTTTGGTTGCTTCCAAAAAACACACCCGCCGGTGTAATTCAGATGCCCGGTGCCCTAAAATGGGCCGGGCACCTGAACAGGGGGTGTCAGCAGTGACCATAGATTCATGCATTGCATGAATCTATGGTGATTAGAGCGGTGCAGTAGAGAGAGCGTGGCGCTCCCATGCCCTTTATGGACGCACCGCCACTGATACACGGTATTAAGAACTGGGGTATGTAAACTTTTGATCAGAGTCATTTTGGTAGTTTCTGTTTTCATTATGATTTAACCACTTGCTTACTGGGCACTTAAACCCCCCTCCTGTCCAGACCAATTTTCAGCTTTCAGCGCTGTCGCACTTTGAATGACAATTGCGCGGTCATACAACACGGTACCCAAATGAAATTTTTATCATTTTTTTCCCACAAATAGAGCTTTCTTTTGATGGTATTTGATCACCTCTACGGTTTTTATTTTTTGTTAAAAAAATTTTAAAAGACAGAATTTTTGAAAAAAAATTATATTTTTTTTTATATTTTGTTATCAATTTTTGCAAACAGCTAATTTTTCTCCTTCGTTGATGTACGCTGATGGGGCGGCACTGATGGGCACCGTTAGGTGGCAGTGATGGGCACTGATGGGTGGCGGTTATGGGCACTGATGGGTGGCAGTGTTGGGCACTGATTGGGCACTGACTGATGGCAGCACTGCTAGGTGGCACTAATAGGTGGCACTTGTGGGCATTGATAGGTGGCACTTGTGGGCTTTAATAGGTGGCACTTGTGGGTTTTAATAGGTGACACTTGTGGGTTTTAATAGGTGGCACTTGTGGGTTTTAATAGGTGGCACTTGTGGGCACTGTGGGCACTGGCAGATGGCACTTGGAGGCACAGATGAGGCATCTGTGCCTCCTTCCTCTTCGGGACCGATGTCCCTTTGACATGAGCCGGTGATCGGCTTTTTTTTCCTCCTCACGCTGTCAGCGTGAGGAGAAAACGAAACCGATCACCGAGCTTTTGTTTACATCATGTGACCAGCTGTCATTGGCTGACAGCTGATCACATGGTAAGGGGCCGGGACCGGCCCCTTACTCGGATCTGTGATCATCCGAGTCTCTGTGACTCGGTGATCACAGCGCGCACACCGCGCGCCCTGCAGGGTGCGCGCGGTGCGCGTGCATAGGGGAGGACGTCATATGACGTCCTCCCGGAGATTGAGGTCCGCGCTGTAGCCGTCATTCGGCTATGGCCCGGACCTCAAGTGGTTAAAGAGAACACAGTTGATTGATAATAAATGGCTTCAGCCAAACACTTTCATCTATCACAGTCGGTGCCAGTGTAGGAGGTGGGACTCTGTTACAGCGCCGCCGAAGAATTAAAACGCAAGCTCTGTGTCATACAGAAGAGGAGGAGGGAGGGGACTCAGGGAGGACTCTGCAGTCTGCACTTGGATCGGCTGCGGACACTGCAAGGACTGCTCACGGACACCAGTGTCCATGTACGGACACCTTGCCGATCCCTGGCGGTGCTCAAATTAGTGGCTGCGTGAGCAGCGTAGCCATTACTTTGACAGGCTGTCAATGAAACCGGCCCGCTGAGCCATCGGCCCAACAGGAAACTTCTGTTAGTCCCAATGGCCAGTACAAGCCTGTATACCATAAACAAAATCAACGTGGTAATAATTAGTTTGAGCTCAACAATTTTTGGCAGAAACATTTTCAAAACTTCCTTTATGTACTGTGTGTTTTTCGTATGGTACGTTTTGTCATGTATCTAACCATCTGTTTATTTTTAGGAGAAAAATGTAATGTTTGTTACTACATTTTATTGGTGTTTAATTTCTCAGGTTCGATCATTGGCTTCAGGGCTCATGCCCTCTATAGACAAGGAGGGTCATTCAAAATAGTTTTTTCTTTTTCCTGATTAGTCTGCTTTCGTAAGTAAATATTTATGGGTTTCACCTGCCCATTAGCTAATCTTGGTGCAGTCATTTGAGTTTGTACTGACTTTCCTAGTTGCCTATTGCGTGCTAGACCTTTTCTGTTTTGTGTGGTCTGTGTGTTCTGATCTGACGTGTGAGCTCTGGCATTAACGAGTTTCTATGCCACAGGAGGTCCCCAAACCAACTAGATAGATCCAGCAATCCCCTATTACCAGTGATAATAGGATTAAGCATCACCTGTCTTATATGGTTTTTATATTATTGTGAGATGGAAGTTGAATTGAATAATTGTTGCTCTCTTTTAGCACCTATAATATACTAAGAAATATAATGAATGTAGGTAGAGTTGCCACCTCATCCCTTTTAAACCCAAACACATATGAATCACATAGGTTCTGAGGCTAATTTAATGAAGATAAGGTACCAAGTGAGTTTAATTACCACCTTAATCAGCCAAAGAACCTGTGTAATTAATGTGTTCGGTTTTAAAGGGATGAGGTGGCAATCCTAAATGTAGGTCAATTGTACTATTTTAATTGTTAAGATTGCTTGGGTATTAAGATTTTAAATAAGGCCTA
The DNA here is from genome assembly GCF_042186555.1 of Aquarana catesbeiana. Lineage (NCBI taxonomy): Eukaryota > Metazoa > Chordata > Amphibia > Anura > Ranidae > Aquarana > Aquarana catesbeiana. The sequence continues at coordinate 87,760,771 of NC_133335.1, forward strand.
TGTCTCAGCAGCAGATCTGTGACTTATATTTCTAAAGATCAGTAGGTATGCTGGTATATGTAGTTCCATGGCTTTAACTTGTAAGGTTCTGCTGATACCTGTTATCCCACAAGACTTGTGTTCAAGATTGGTTAACCTCCTGCTGTTAATTCAAATAGCTACATGCCCAGCCAGGCCATTTTTTTTTTCATGCTTAGCTCATTACCTCTATTACTTAAGCCTGGTGCACACCAACAGTTTTCGGGGTTTTTTTTTCAACCAGGACGGCTGAACGAAAACACTGAAGAGCTTGGGAGAAGCCGCTGTACTAACAATCCGATGTTAGAACAGTGATCTCCCCCACTTAACTATTGTGTTCTGACGGTGATGGCCCTCTGCCAGAGCACACCGGCCATTGACTGAGAGCGTTGATTGGGTGCTGATCAGCAGAACTTTTTCGGTCATGCTCCTTCAACAGAAGCCATCTGAACAACCGGCTTCTGTCGGCCCGGCTGCCATACACACGGGCCAAATTTTGTTCGGTTTTTATTAACCACTTCAATACCAGGCACTTAGACACCTTCCCGCCCAGGCCAATTTTCAGCTTTCAGCGCTGTCGCAATTTGAATGACAATTGCGCGGTCATGCTACACTGTACCCAAACAAGTTTTTTATCATGTTGTTCCCACAAATAGAGCTTTCTTTTGGTGGTATTTGATCACCTCTGCGGTTTTTATTTTTTGCGCAACAAATAAAAAAAGACCGAAAATTTTGAAAAAAAAACAAGTTTTTCTTTGTTTCTGTTAAAATTTTTTGTAAATAAGTACGTTTTCTCCTTCAATGATGGGCATTGATATGGCTGCACTGACAGGCACTGATATGGCAGCACTGATGGGCACTGAGGTGGGACTGATAGGCGGCACTGATGGGCACTAATAGGTGGCACTGATAGGTGGCACTGGTATGTGGCACTGATGGGCACTCATAGGTGGCACTGATGGGCACTCATAGGCGGCACTGGGCGCTCATAGGTGACATTTATTGGTACATATGGGTGGCAGTGATGGGCACTGATAGATGGGCACTGACAGGTGGCACCGATGGGCAATGACAGGTGTCACTGATGACACTGATTGGTGGCACTGATAAAATTTATTGGTGGCACTGATACATAATGGTGCCAATCAGTGCCCATTTGTGGGCACTGATTGGCACAGATTGGGCACATGTGGATGGCCATGGGGTACATACCTGGCCATCCACATGTTGCCCCTTCCCTGGTGGTCCTAGTGGCGATCCCTGGTGGTCCAGTATGGTGATATGAGGGGGGCTGCGCTGATAAACAATCAGCGCAGACCCCCCTGTCAGGACAGCCGCCGATCGGCTCTCCTCTACTCGCGTCTGTCAGACGCGAGTGAGGAAAAGCCGATCAACGGCTCTTCCTATTTACATCGTGATCAGCCGTGATTGGACACGGCTGATCACGTGGTAAAGAGCCTCCGCCGGAGGCTCTTTACCAAGATCGGTGGAGCGGTGTGTCAGGCTGACACACTGCTCCACCGATCGCCGCGATGCGGGTGCGCGGCGGCATGTTATCCTGCTGGACGTCAAATGACGCCCAGTCAGGATAACGGAACCACGTCCCGGACGTCAATCCGCTATAGGCCGGGCGGGAAGTGGTTAAACTGTCCTATGCTGCCCAACATTCGGCCCGCATGTACGACCCTTTAGGCTAATCATTTTAGTTTTCCTAGCAGTGTGCCTGTGTGTCCCCAAGCATATTTCTAATATGTTTCCTGTTCGGTGTCACCGTGCACTTTTATCTGTTCTTAGGGATTCATGTTTGTCTGATTATGTGGCTATTTTATCCTAGTTGTCTGTGTCATTCTTTATTGTATCTATCCCTAGAACGTGTGTTTCTATGCACACCTGTCAGCTTGAATCATATCCCCTACTGTTCAGTGATCCTGGTGCCTCAGCTCTGCAAGGGTTTCTTATTGGTTTATTGGCCATTTCTGCCCAGTAGCAGCAGTTCCTTAGATCCTGAGCCTCAGCCCTCCCAAGGGCCCTCGCCTTGGTTCTATGTGTGGGCATGCTGTATTCTCCTCAGTTAGTACCCATAGGTGTCCTAGACTCCTTGTGTACATTAATATTCTGTGTTCTCCATGCCAGTAAGACCAGTGCTGCTAGGGAAGTGGTTAAAATCCATACCAGACCCAAAGGGTGCCCCAACGCTTTTTTTTATTATTTGTTTTCCCCAATTTTTTAAAAATGTACAATCTTTTTATTTATTTTTTTATTATTAATATTTAACTTCAGCTCTCAGTGGGGGAAGCCTTAACAACCTATTGACTGTGCGCTCAGCGGGCGAACATCCTGCTAAGTGCCCAGAAAGTTCGGGAGTTAGGTGAGTACCTGAATGGGCGATGTTCAGGCCAAACTTATCCTCGGCCCAAACTGTCTGCCCATCCCTAGTTGTGCCTGAACATTGTAACCCCTCAAGTTATTCATGCTTGACGCAGGAATGGGCCCTGCTGTTAAAAGTTAGAAAAAAATATGTAAATTACATGCACCTGTCGAAACGGTGCAGAAAAATTGGGTGTTGGTGGTGCTTGAACACTGTAACCCCTCACAGTTACTCTTGCTGGGCACAGGAACGGGCCCTGCTGTTAAAAATTAGAAAAGCAAATTAAAATTACATGCACCTGTCAAACTGGTGCAGAAAAATTGGGCCGTGGGTGTTGGTGGTGCCCTAAAACAAACATATTGTTGGAAGCTAGCATAATCAAGATTCAGGAATAGGATAGGCAGTCTTCAAGGGATCCCAGATCCCTAGCAAACTCAGTTACATCAGCATCATGGTCTTGGTAGCTGCTGTTGATCCAGGACAGATTTATTTTAATGTCAGCTGGACAACAGAGTCTGTGGCAGACACACTCTTTTATCCATCACAAAACCTCCAGCAGCACTGAATGTCTGTTCGGAAAGCACACTGGATGCAGAACAGGCCAGTAGCTCGATTGCATATTGAGCAAGATTTGGCCAGTGGTCCATCTTCAAGATCCAGTAACCCAGTGGATGATCAGTTGGAAAGGTCTCCAAGTCTGCTCTTGCCCCTAGATAATCCTGCACCATATGATGCAGGCACTGAGGACTAAAGAATTGTTTAAAGGCATCGGTCAGCCGGCTGCCTTTTTCACCAATCTTCTTCCTCTGACCGAGCGAAGCCTCAAACACATTGTCCAGGAAATGGTAACCTCCCAGTGTCTGGAAAGGTATTGCACACATTTCTTCTAGGCGTCCTGAAAATGTTTCATCCTCTGCTCTCTCTGCGAAGGCAGGATGAGCTCTGAAACTTTACCCTTGTAACATAGATCAAGAAGGGTTGCCAGCCAGTAATGATCTCTCTCCTTGATACCACAAATCCTTGGGTCCTTTCGTAGGCTTTGCAGAATCAGGGAGCCCATGCAGTGTAAGTTTGGGGAGGCATGAGATTCTGAGTCCTCTAGGTCACTAAGGATGACATTGTCAGGAAATACCTCCTCCCAGCCACGTACAACTCCTGGGGTTTCTGAGGACAGAAAACCATCCCCTGAAAACTGCTGTATGTTATGCTCTACATCCATGCTAAAACAATCCTCCTCCTCCTGTGTGCTTGAGGGCCCTGCAGAAAAGGTATCTGCATAAAGGGGGGCCTTGAGAGGAAAGGAAGTCCTCCTCTTCCTCCCGCTGCTCTGCCTCAGATGCCTTGTCCAGGGCCTATCCTACGGTCAAAGATGCCTGGGTGCAGACATATTTCTGGTGCCCCCACATGGGCGTGGTCATCTTACCAACTCCTCCCCTTTACAAATGTTTCTATGGCAATGACTCAAACACAGAGATGCTCCCCTAAGAAGTCTTCATTACCCCGGGATCCTCCCATGATCTTGTAACAATAAAGAAAATACAGGAAGAGCGTACACTGAGACCTGGAGGGGAGTCTCTCTGATGCACACAGAGGGCTTCTGTTAGAGAGTCTGTTAGAGCCCCCAGGCATAGTACAGGAGAAGGTCAGAGACTGCAGACATAGTACAGGAGAAGGTCAGAGACTGCAGACATAGTACAGGGGATGGTCAGAGTCTGCAGACATAGTACAGGGGATGGTCAGAGACAGCGATACAGCAACAACGGTTCCTCTGATCAGGAGTCGGCTCACTCTGAATTGCTCATGGTGACTCCTGCCTGAGGTAGCACCCAGATCTGTATTCTGGCAATGACTCCATTCCTTTCTCCACCAGGGATGGCGCTAGGCTGTGTGACTTTCCCTCTGGTGCCACAGGGCAGCGGGGTTCTCTCTCTGATGGTGTTCCCTCAGCACTGTGCTCTCCCTCTGGAGTCCTGGGTGCACTTCCCTGAAGTCTGTCTCTGTCTGTCTGTCTCTCTCTTTCTGTGTTACAGTGGGGCAGCCAGTAGTCCTCAGGATTACATGTCCCACAATCCTTTTTTTAATTAAATTTTTTTCCCTGGCCGATATGAAGGTGGGGGAAGAAACCTTATGGGTGGCTGTACTGGCAAACACCACTCACTAGCACAGCAGCGCAGTGGCATCACTAGGGTTGGGGTGTGTGTGTGTGTATATATATATATATATATATATATATATATATATATATATATATATACACACACACACACACACACACACACACACACACACACACACACACACACACACACATATATATTTCTGCCTGGAAACTTGAGATTGTCCATGGCAACCAGAAAGTGTCTCTACGTCAAAAGTGGTTTTAGACCAGCTAGAAAACAGCGATAGTAAATAAGAACACTTGCAGAATTGAGCGATAGTGAATCGTGGGGAAATTATTATTATTTATAGTTATTATTATTTATAATTTCGTGTTTCAAACTTTTGCATACCCAGGATGTCTACTAGATTCTTGGTTGGACAGATTTCACCACTTGACTGCCTGCCGTTGATTGGCTAGGGCAGAATGGCACTCCTGCGCAAATCGCCGTAGCTGTATAGACAGAGCGAGAACGGGGATCCCCGTTCTGTCAGGGGTGAGGAGAGATCTGCTGTTCCTAATAATATATAGGAACAACAATCGGTCTCCTCCCCAAATCAGTTCCATTTCACCCCCCACACAGTTAGAACACACACTGGGGGAACACATTTAATCCCTTGATCGTCCTCTAGTGTTAACCCCTTCCCTGCCAGTGACATTTATACAGTAATCAGTGCATTTTTATAGCACTGATCACTGTATAAATGTCAATGGTCCCAAAAATGTGTCAAGTGTCCGATCTGTCTGCCGCAATGTCGCAGTCCCGATAAAAATCACAGATCGCCGCCATTACTAGTAAAAAAATAAATATAATAGTAAAAATGCCATAAATCCATCCCCTATTTTGTAGACGCTATAACTTTTTTGCTCAAACCAATCATATGTGTGTGTATGTATTTATGTGTGTGCGTGTGTGTGTGTGTATGTATATGTGTATGCAGGGCTTTTTTTCAGTGGGAACTTGGTGGAACTCAGTTCCACCACCTCTGGCTCAGACCCTTTGGTGCCTGCTCACCACAATCACTTGTAAACACAGAAGTCTGGTTTCTGTGTTTACAAGTGACAGCTCTGCACTCTCTATGTAATGCAATCCTGGTATTTAATGCCCCTTTAAGACCCTCCTACTGTTTTCGTGAAATTTGACTGAACACACCCACTATTTGATATGATTTGGAGGGTGTGTGTAGGGGGAGGGGTTTTGTGGGGCCGTGGTTAAGTTCCAGCACCTATTGTTTGAGAAAAAAAAAGCCCTGTGTGTGTGTGTGTGTGTGTGTGTGTGTGCGCGTGTGTTATATATTATTATACATGGTGGGGACGGAAAGTATTCAGACCCCCTTAAAGTTTTCACTCTTTGTTATATTGCAGCCATTTGCTAAAATCATTTAAGTTCATTTTTTTCCTCATTAATGTACACACAGCACCCCATATTGACAGAAAAACACAGAATTGTTGACATTTTTGCAGATGTATTAAAAAAGAAAAACTGAAATATCACATGGTCCTAAGTATTCAGAGCCTTTTCTGTGACACTCATATATTTAACTCAGGTGCTGTTCATTTCTTCTGATCATCCTTGGGATGGTTCTACACCTTCATTTGAGTCCAGCTGTGTTTGATTATAATGATTGGACTTGATTAGGAAAGCCACACACTTGTCTATATAAGACCTTACAGCTCACAGTGCATGTCAGAGCAAATGAGAATCATGAGGTCAAAGGAACTGCCTGAAGAGCTCAGAGACAGAATTGTGGCAAGGCACAGATCTGGCCACGGTTACAAAAAAATTTCTTAAGGTTCCTAAGAGCACAGTGGCCTCCATAATCCTTAAATGGAAGACGTTTGGGATGACCAGAACCCTTCCTAGAGCTGGCCGTCCGGGCAAACTGAGCTATCCGGGAGAAGAGCCTTGGTGAGAGAGGTAAAGAAGAACCCAAAAATCACTGTGGCTGAGCTCCAGAGATGGAGATGGGAGAAAGTTGTAGAAAGTCAACCATCACTGCAGCCCTCCACCAGTCAGGGCTTTATGGCAGAGTGGCCCGACGGAAGCCTCTCTTCAGTGCAAGACACATGAAAGCCTGCATGGAGTTTGCTAAAAAAAGCCTGAAGGACTCCAAGATGGTGAGAAATAAGATTCTCTGGTCTGATGAGACCAAGATAGAACTTTTTGGCCTTAATTCTAAGTGGTATCTGTGGAGAAAACCAGGCACTGCTCATCACCTGTCCAATACAGTCCCAACAGTGAAGCATGGTGGTGGCAGCACCATGCTGTGGGGGTGTTTTTCAGCTGCAGGGACAGGACGACTGGTTGCAATTGAGGGAAAGATGAATGCAGACAAGTACAGGGATATCCTGGACGAAAACCTTCTCCAGAGTGCTCAAGACCTCAGACTGGGCCGAAGGTTTACCTTCCAACAAGACAAGGACCCTAAGCACACAGCTAAAATAACGAAGGAGTGGTTTCACAACAACTCTGTGACTGTTCTTGAATGGCCCAGCCAGAGCCCTGACTTAAACCCAATTGAGCATCTCTGGAGAGACCTAAAAATGGCTGTCCACCAACGTTTACCATCTAACCTGACAGACCTGGAGAGGATCTGCAAGGAGGAATGGCAGAGGATCCCCAAATCCAGGTGTGAAAAACTTCATCTTTCCCAAAAAGACTCATGGCTGTATTAGATCAAAAGGGTGCTTCTACTAAATACTGAGAAAAGGGTCTGAATACTTAAGACCATATGATATTTCAGTTTTTCAAAAAATGTCAACAATTCTGTGTTTTTCTGTCAATATGGGGTGCTGTGTGTACATTAATGAGGAAAAAAAATGAATTTAAATGATTTTAGCAAATGGCTGCAATATAACCAAAAAGTGAAAAATTTAGGGGGGTTTGAATACTTTTTGGGTACAACGTCGAATGACCGCGTAATTGTCAGTTAAAGCGACGCAGTGCCGTATCGCAAAAAATGACTTGTTCAGAAGGGGGGTAAATTTCTATGCAAAACAATGTACCGCTTTGAGATTCAAAAATCTGAAATAATCATACTGCCAGGGAGGCTACTAATAGTTTACAGGCAAGAGGGTATAGGCATAGGTAGAGCAGAGAAAAATACTGGCCAGTTATTATGGGCATTAAATTAAGTAAGGGAATAAATGGTAAGAGACCCTCAAAAATGCCCAGCCCTAAAGGAGCTGTCAGAACTATTGAGGTTAAAAGAATATAGAAGGCCTATGAATATCATATTTTACCCCTATTTTTGTGAACATGGGAGCATGTTCATGAATAGACATTGTTACTAGAGGTGTGTGTGCGGGGGGGGGGGGTGTCCTTTTTTTTTCTCTTAAAGGACCCAGTGCACAATCTTCCCAGGTAATACATTTTGAGAAGTCTTATGCCCCGTACACATGATCGGACATGGATTTTTTCTGACGGATGTTGGCTCAAACTTGTTTTGCGTACACACGGTCGCACAAAGTTGTCGGAATTTCCGATCGCCAAGAACGCGGTGACGTACACCACGTACGACGAGACTAGAAAAGGCCAGTTCAGAACCAAGCGCGGCACCCTTTGGGCTCCCTTTGCTAATCCCGTGTTAGTAAAAGTTTGGTGAGAGACGATTCGCGCTTTTTCAGACTCGTGGTTTTCAGATCGTTTTCTGCTGTTCAGTTTGTGCTTGTGGGTTTGTATCTACTCTTCAGTGCGTGCAGTCAGTTCATATTGTACTATTCAGTGCGATCTTGTCCGCTCGTTACTGTTTTTCAGGTCGCTCTTCACAGGCCTTGCTGTTCTTCAGTGCGTTCTGTTACTTCGTTCTGAGCAGCCGATCATTTTCTAGCCATGTTGCGTATTTGTACTCCTCGTAGAGTTCGTGCTGTGCGGGGGCTTGGTGTTGGGGTCCTGACCTTGAAACAAGTCCAGTCCATGAACAGGGTGGGGAGGAGTTCATGGACCAAGAATTGGTTGCTTCAGCATGACCAGTTCTGTCATATGCCTTTGCTCCGTGAGATCTGTGAGAATAATCCTAATGATTTCAGGAACTTTCTCCGGATGACGGGCCCCGTATTTCACCGTTTGTTGGCTTTGCTGACCCCTTATATTAGCAGGCAGGATACCTGCATGAGGCAAGCCATCACTCTGGAGCAGAGGCTCGTCGCCACCCTGCGGTACTTGGCGACGGGGACAAGCCTGCAGGACTTGAAGTTCTCTGCAGGCATCTCCCCCCAGGTTCTGGGGATCATTATCCCAGAGACCCGTTCTGCCATCATACAGGTCCTGCAGAAGGACTATATTAAGGTAAGATTTTTATCCTTTAATATCACATGTTATTGTATGGAATGTTTGATAATATATTGTATTTCTTTCCTCATTCCCTAATTACCATGATTGAATAAGCTGTGAATGTCCCCTTTGTCCTCATGCATGCTGGATTTTTATGTAATTATTTTTGTTGTCCTTCATACATATTTGCCTTCACTTACCTCCCCTGCATGCTCTCCTGGCCCTATATTCACCTCATGTAGTCAATTAGCAATGTATTTTATCAGCTCCATAGTAGTGCTTTACCCCAAACACCCCCTAAAATATTTTTAAATGTGATTTGTGCTTTAAATTCAGGCAGAGTGCCAGAGGCTTTTTTGGGGGGGTCCCCAAATCATTTTTAACCCTCCCTCCCCCCAACTGCTAAGTCAGCTGATAACAATTCTCTATCTATCCTCAATCACTATCTGCTGACTTTGCCAAACACATACACACTATACCCACCTCTTTTGTGGTCAGATTTATGGATGAATTCCCCAAAGCATGTAGTGCAAGGGCCTGCCTGAATACTTTCAAATGGTACTGTTTAAAGTTTCTGTATACTATTATTATCTTGATAGGTAATTGCAGAATGTCCAAATGTGCTCAAATGTGTACAATGTGTATTTATATCTTTATATTATGACACTTCTTACCTGTCCAGTGGGCTGCTAATAGTGTAACTAAGGAGGGGCTGTTCAAAGTAATACCCATTATTTAGGCATTCATCTCTCAATGAAGTGGAGAGGGTTACCTGTTCAAGAGTCCCCCCCCCCCCCCCATAATGTTAGAAATGGCCCATGGGGGGGGGGGATCTGATACCCTGTTTCCCAGAAAATAAGACCTAGCGTGAGTGTCGGTAATTGCTGCAATATAAGCCCTACCCCCAAATAAGCCCTAGTTAAAGTCCTTGTAGGTCTTATTTTCAGGGTAGGGCTTATTTTCGGGGAAACAGGGTAGGGCTTATTTGGGGGGTAGGGCTTATATTGCAGCCATCACCGACAATCACACTAGGTCTTATTTTCGGGGAAACAGGGTAGGTGTACCTTATACTTTGGTCTTTAAAAACTCCCTCAAATAAATGTTATCTTGATGTTGTCCAAGAATGTTTGTGTCTAATCAGCTTTCCCTGTTTATGTGCAAAATGACAAAATTTTTTTTTTGTTTGACTCCAGTTTCCTTCCACGCCACAGGAATGGCAGACTGTGGCCTCCCACTTTGCCCAGCGTTGGGACTTTCCTAACTGCGGAGGGGCAATTGATGGGGAAACACGTCAACATCGTCCCACCACCCAACTCGGGGTCGTACTATTATAATTATAAGGGGTTCAATAGTATTGTGATGTTGGCGGTGGTGTCGGCTACTTATGGGTTCCTGTATGTGGACGTGGGGAAGAATGGCCGGATGTCCGATGGTGGAGTCATCGCCCAAACGGAGTTCTACAGGTGTCTCCAGAATGGCAGCTTGGACTTGCCACCTCCAGAAGACAATGTGGAAGAACTCCCATTCGTCTTCGTTGCGGATGAAGCGTTTGCGCTGGGGGACCATCTTATGCAGCCATTCCCGATGAGGACCCTCACCCCGGATCAGAGGGTTTTTAATTACCGGCTGGCCAGAGCCAGAAGAGTGGTGGAGAACATGTTTGGAATCATGGCCAGCTGGTTCCGCCTATTTCTTACACCCATACATACGGAGGAGTATAAACTGAATCATATAATCCTGGCGTGCTGTGTTCTACACAACTTTTTATGGCAACATTCTGCCAACTATGCTGCCTCAGTTGGGCCTGAGGCTGGAATTCAAAATGAAACAACCCTGACAGTGCTTGAAAGTGGCCGTCCTAGCTTGACCCCCCTGAGTGCCCGTGATGTCCGGCTAAGATACCTTCAATTCTTTGCGAGTAGGGGGGCTATCAATATGCCAGACAATGTCTGAAACCTTTTTCAAATAATAATAATAAAAAAAAAACTACTCAAATCTTTGGTGACATTTACTGCTTGTGTTTGTTTTAGCTGACCCTGACAGAAATGTGATGAGTCCTGAAAATGGCGTGATTGTGTAACCTTACATAGCACTGTTGGGTGTTATTTACTAAAGGAAAAGACACTTTGCACTACAAGTGCACTTGAAACTGCACTTGTAGTGCAAAGTGGATTTGCCCTTAGGAAATAACATCCATTGTCACAGAAAACACCAATTAGAGCACCACAAAAGTGTTGGAGCGTTGAAACAATAATCCACACATTCTTGATTATCAATCTTTTTAATACCAGCACAATCACATGTGCATTTAGAAAAGGTTTTTAAAACAAAACAACATGTTTGTTGTATAACAATTTTTGGGGTCACATTAGAAAAAGTAGAAATGTCCATTTAAGATAAAACAGGCATGTTTAAAACCAACAAGAAAGACACAAATCTTGAACTTACAAAGTTCACATTTGGTAGAACTTGAAGGCAATATCAGACATGTGTATTTACAAACTGTGTTTGATATTGCGTTCAGATGGGGTGAAGTCACCCCAGGAAAAGCCAAATTTTGAAGATGCACACAAACTTACGAATGTCAACATGTGCTACCTGCCATCACGGGGGATCCCCAGTTTTGGGGGTGCAACCCCTTCCTCACAGCTACTTTATTATTGAGGAAGGTGTTGCACCCCCAAAACGCCTACATTGATCTCCCGTGATAGCACATGTTGACACACTGTGTGCATCTTCAAAATTTGGCTTTTCTCAAATTTGTCAAAAAATGTTAATTTTAGCACACAAAAAAACCAAAGGAATTTGGAGGGGTTTTAAACTCTCCCTAAAACATCAATGATGTTCTTCATTTTTTGTTGAACATCATTGATGTTTTTCTGGATGTTCTCCAAATCCCTATTACACCCCATGATCTCCCCGATCAGGATCTGTGCACTTTCCGAGGTGAAAGGATCTGGATCCACAACATCACGATCACCGAAAAAGATAGAAACCAAAAAACACCATGTATTATAAATATGCCGGCATCCATCTCTTACCTGAGCCTGTGGTCGCAGACACTCACCTGTTGTGGTGCCAATTTCCACCACGTCTTCCTCCTCCTGCTCTGCTTGTCTTGGGTGGATTTCCCCTTCTTCCAGTGGTGGGGGGTCTCTTGTCTCCTCGGATGAGGGGTGTCCTCCGAGTCTTTTATCCCCTATGTAAAAAGGTATACTTAGCACACAGATATTTGATGGCAGAACTATAAATATGAAACATTGCTTGGAAGTGGGGTACAATTGTCTGTTTTGGCAGAGTTCCAAGATGTTGCATTTTTCTTGTCCTTTGTCAAGCTTCAATACTTTACCTGTTTTGTACAAGCTTCACAGATGGAGACACCCCTATAGTATACACTGGAGCACCTGTGTGGGCTCCCTAATAAAAAGGGTGTTCTTGTGTCCCACACTAGTACTCCAGCGTCCAGATGTGTAAACAGCTGCTGAGTGTCCTCTCCTTACACAGAATCTAGTTTGCATTTCATTCTAGTAACAAACCCATCTACACAACCAAATTATTTTCAGACAAGTAGGCCCAAAAAATGTGGGCAAATGCATATGGCCAAAACAATGGTGTTTTCTAGGCCGAATGAAAAATGTTTGATACAAACGAATAATGTGCCCATGAACATGAAAGTTGACCTTTAAAACTGGATAACAGTTAAGAAAAGCACATGGAGCAGCACGAACGTAATAAACATAAAAAGAATAGGAACACAGCACAACTACTTACTTTTTTGCAGCACTCTCCAGATCTTTCTGTACTGCTCATGCTCTCTTAATTTGAGGTCCGACCACCGTTTCCTGAGCTGATCTTTCGATCGTCGTACCCCGAAATTCCGGTACAGACGCTTGACCACTTTCGCCATGATCTTGGCCTTTCTGACATTGGGGTTGGGGTAAGATCCATACTTCCCGTCATAGTCCGCCCTCTTCAGGATGTCGACCATCTCCCCAAAGGACATATTTGATGCCTTAAATCGTCTCCTTCTGGATCGGGACGTTTCTGGCTCCGGGCTTTCCTCCTCCTCGTTGGTGTAATTATCTGACACCTGCTGTGTCTCCGCCATGTGCTCTTCTCCACTGCGACGAACGAGAAGGGGCGGGGAATAGACTAGAAAGAACGTCAGGGGCGGGCGGAGTTTCACGCATGTGCAGTGTCTATAAAGCGTAACACGAGTGCGTAGTACGTACGATCTGTGAGCGGAGGAAGGAGTAACAGAGGCAACGATCGTGATTGCGAAGGTAAGATTTAACATTGGGCCTATACTGCTTCTAGACTGAGGCCTGTATTTGCACAAGTTTAGAAGACTTTAGGCTGACATTAGGGTTTGTCTTGTGTTGTGTCTTGCAGTGAAAATTGATATCTTGAAAGATAAGGACTTTATGCCAATCTTCACTAATATGTTCAGGGAGCTGCCCTGTCTATGGGAGATAAACCACCCTGAATATAAGAACCAAACAAAGAGGAAGGCAGCGCTGGATAATTTGTTGGAATTTGTGAAGACGGTGATCCCCACGGCAGACATCACCTATTTGAAGATCCTAATTGGTGGCCTGAGGAGCACTTATCTAAGGGAGCACAAGAAGGTCCAGGATTCCCAGAGATCAGGAGCTGCAGATGACATTTATGTCCCCAGGCTGTGGTACTATGACAGACTGCATTTTCTGGCAGGTCAGACTGAACCCAGGCCAGCACTCTCCACTCTTCCTTCCACACTTCCTTCCCCCCCAGCTGAGGCTTCTGATGCCCAACCTGGTTGCTTCCAGGCAGCAACATGTGGAGGAGCTAAGCTTGAGCCAGGTAGAGCATTCCTCTAAATCTTCATGGTTGTCCAATCAATGATGTTAACTAGATGTTAGTTTGGAGTACTAATGTATGATTGTGATTGATGATGCAAAAACTAAAACCATGTCCCTTTTTCATACACAGGGAAGTCTCAGCCAGGAGGTGGCCGGGTCAAGCCGGCTGCCTGATATCCAGGTCCCTACCCTCCACCTTCAAAGACAAAGTGGCAGGAAGAGGAGTAACCTGGAGGAGGCTGCCATAGGCCTATTTTGGAAAGCTACAGAGGCCCTGAGAACCCCCCACAGTGTGGAGGAGGACTTTGCTGGCATAACTGCCTGCAAAATGATGCAGATGGAGGAGGGTCAACGACTCCTGTGTGAGTCCTTAATTTTGGAAGCTCTCAATAAGGGGTTGAGGGGCCAAATAACATGTGCTACCCACATTTGTGACCTCACACATAGTAGTCCTCCTCCTCCTCCAGGTCCTACTCCTCCTCCTGCCACATCTCCAACACCAGAGCCACAGCCGGGGAGGAAGCGTGGAAGGAAGACCAGAGAGTGATGACCTGGGTTCAGTCTGGTCTGGCAAAATATGCAGCCTCTTGTAGTACCACAGCGTGGGGACACAGATGTCATCTGCTGCTTTCATGATCTCTGGGACTTCTGGACCAGACGGCACTCCCTTAGATATGGACTCCTCAGGCCATCAGTTTTGCTGGAAAAGAATTGATGTGTGCCCTGGGGGCCAAAGGCTTTGCCAATTTCTGCTGTTTCTCCAGCGTTGCCTCCCTCTGTTTGGTTCTGAGCCCTTAATAAAGGAATTTTTGTTTCAATTATACTCGCCTATGTGTTTTTTATTTCAAAAAGGACAGTTTGTTTGTGAGGAGGCAGGTACATTTCAAAAATACAATGTGAAATTAACAAGGGACACCAACACCAAGCAATCTCCTTGAGATTAAATAATACAAGATAACAATGGTGTTGTGGTAACTTGACACACAAAACACACAAAAATATTATGGAGTAAAACCTAAAAAAAAAAAAATCAGCCTTGAAAAAAAAAAAAAGAAAACAAAAAAAATCAGCCTAGAAAAAAAATACAAAACAAAAATAAAACAACAAAAAAGAAATTTGGTCAGATGTGACAAATCAAAATATATTGAGGGAATCACGATAAATAATAAAGAAAGAAGTTTGTGAGAAGACTGTGTGAATATGAGCAGCAAAACTACTTAATTCTTCTCACATTATAAAGAAGAAGAGTGCGCTGTATTAAACCATTTTTAACATTGCAGCGTGAGGAAAGTGCTCTATCCATTCCGAACGCTAATTTTTACCAGACCGAGCTGTTCCGTCTCTGAATTTCTTCTGAGCATGCGTGGCACTTTGTGCGTCGGAATTGTCCACACACGGTCGGAATTGACGCGATCGAATTTTGTTGTCGGAAAATGTTATAGCCTGCTCTCAAACTTTGTGTGTCGGAAAATCTGATGGAAAATGTCCGATGGAGCCTACACATGGTCATAATTTCCAACAACACGCTCCGATCGCACATTTTACGTCGGAAAATCCAACCGTGTGTACGGGGCATTAGTCAAATAAACAAGATAAGGGAACCATGAGCTTACAGATGTTGTGTTTTTTTTTTTTTCCTTCTCAGGACTGAGAAACGAAAATGGGGTTTATTTCAAAATGTTGCCTTATAAACAAAACTTATTACTCAAGTACAAATAATCATATTAGCAAAAGTTATGATATTATACTGAAGTACTTATATGCATAATTAACCAAATAATTTTACATGTATTTTATGTATTTTAATAATAATAATTTCTTTCATTATGTATTGTATGGATATTCATAAAACCCATTAATATAAAAAAATATATAAGAAAAGTTGATAGGTTGAGTGTCAGCTTTAGACAATTCATGGCTTTCTGTTAAGCTTAAAGTTAAAGGTCACATAAATTGACTTTGACATAAACAAAAATAATCTTCAACATAATTCTAATCCTATACTGCCCCTGGTGGTGAAAATATTAAGAGTCCAAGATGGCTGCACAGACGAGGTTGTCATAGTTACATGGGAAAAACCTGTCGTTTGACATCATCATCAATTACGTAGTAGTGACACACAAACACTTTTTGGGCTAAAAGTGGTTACACATAGCTGACAGTGGATGGGAGGAGGATCTTGAAGACAGAAAGAATTTGGAGAGGGTTTTGTCATATGTGTTTAAAAATAGATTCATTCTAAATTTAAAAATAAGTCTTGATTAATTTACACAGTATAACGTTTTGTCCGTGCATTTTTAAAGAGTAAGTTTGAAGGTTTATTTGTTTTTAGAAGAAGTCACAAGTGTCAAAGCCAACACCTATTTGTTTATATAAGTCTGTGGAGCTATGGAAAGCTAATTACTAAATTAACAAGTCTAACATGTACCAAGTTATCATTCAAGTATTAAAATATGGTATCTTGTAATAAAAGCTTGTGTAGAAATGTGATTATCATCTGTATCATCATCATATCTTTGATATTTAAAAGTATATCAATATTTGTATTATCACCAAATATACCTGATATTATTTTACACTGAATTTTTAGTTAATAAATATATATATTTTAAGCATATCGTTGTGATAAACGGATAAACGAACTTGAATTGTTTGTTTTGTGGAAAAATGTAAAATCTCCAAAACATAGATTTTGCATAATTTCATAAATACAATACTGTTTTAATATTTCAGTATTAACTTTCTGACAGAACGCTAGGGAGTATATAAACTGAAGGTACGGTTCCGCGTATGCTGAGCCCCTAGATAAATGGTTAAAGTGGACAGGGATCCACAATGGGTAACAGGGTTACCAACAGTGGTGGCCTGTCCACCCCTCTAATCCATGTGCCCAGCCCCCTAATCCTCATGCAGGATGCATGGATTCCAACAGGGTTTATTCTTTTTTTTTTAAACACGTGATTGGAGCCTGAGGCTCTAATTGGCTTTAAAAAGGGGGGGGGCGCACAGAGCACTGCACCCTGAGCCCACCCAGTTGTGTGACAATAGCGAATTAATATTCGCTGCCTTCACCGCCTTCCCATCATCTGTCTCCCGTGCTTGGAAGGAGGGGGGGTGTGACGTTGGTTTGCCGCCCCCCCCCCCCAAAAAAAAATATTACGCACCAGTCGCCACTGGTTACCAAGTCCACAGGAACTAAGAATCATGTAGATTAAACAGCTGGAGAAACGGCTATCTGTGGGAGCATGATGGATAAAGGGTGACAGACATAACACTAGACAAAAAGAAAAATGTTGATAAGTTGTAGAAGGAATTTAGGGTCGGGCACTACAACTAGTAAATTCTAAAACATGAAAAAAGCCAAAACTTTTCTCCTGCCAGTAAATGCCAATGTAACGAAAAGGTTGCCAGTTAAAAATATGGCTGTGACTCTTAGCTTGAAACTCCCTGACGAGACCATATGAGTGACTTCTACAGTGTGTTCCGGCAGCACCGGTGGGGGGCAGGTCTAGCAGAGGCAGTGCCTGTGTGTGTTTGTGTGTGTGTGTGTGTGTGTGATGTCAATATGCAATAGAGCTGAGTAGAGCGGCTGGAGCCTTGTGTGAGGATCTGTGGGACAGGAACAAGGCAAGCCGGGAGTGGGACTGTCAGTGCGATTTAGACTGTAGGGGACTGAAGGGACTACTTGGCAGGGCAAGAGACTGTCACAGTGACTCGGAAGGGGACGTGTCGGTGAGGTGTCATCATCTGTACTGCTGCCAGTGTCTCTGAGTCAATTTCATGTGTGTGTGCGCCTGCCCATTCTAATTTCTTGCCCTCTTGAGTCCTGTCTGTGAGCTACTTATTAAGTTGAAAAAAAAACAAATAACATGTTTTTTTGCCCTAATGTCTACCTTTAAATCACATTGCTTATGGCATATTGTACTTGTTTATAGCCTAAATACTAAAATTTGCACTTAAAACCTGTAATTTTGGAAATGTCAGAAAAAAACTTGGCCAGTGCCAGTAAATTTTGGGTGTCGTGTCAGTAAATTTCAATCTGGTAGGTTGGCAACACTGGCACTATGGCTGCCCGACTGATCATAGGAGCTAGAATAAGTTAAGTACGGGATTACAGTATATTGGCTGCAAGGGATATCCGAGTAAAATAAGGAAAGCTGAATTTAGGGAGGTAAAACTAACTTAAGCAGGGAAATTTTGAAGAGAGTTAAAAGGTGAGAGAATGATATGTATGTGTTGTGCAAAAATGGGAAAAATGTAAGCAATTTTATAGAAATAATTGTGTGTGAATGGGTATGCTGGGGCCATATTTTGTGTCCTGTGAGCTCTGTGGAAATGTTCCCTCCTCCCTTTCTCATTAAAATGAATATGCTGGATGAGACATGAGTAATAACGCTGGTAAGGACACACATGATATGACTACATGTAATAATATGTGCTGCGCATTTTTTCTCCTACACCTTTCCTCGATCCCCATCAAGAGATATAAGAAATCTCTCACACGTCATTTGCTCAATGCAGCAAAGACGTGTATTCCACTTTGCTGGAAACAACCCTCTCCGCCGGCCCTCTCGTTATGGCTGCGGAGAGTGGAGGACATAAAACATATGGAAGACCTGATCCTAACTGCTCAACACAAACAAGAAGCCTTTAAAAAAACTTGGGACATCTGGAATGCATTTATTTATTCCGAGGAAGGACAACGCTTACTTAGCTCATAACTTCTCCCCCATATGTGTTGAGTGGACTTCGCTGAGGTCGGTATACTGGTTTGACTACCGCCATGTCTCCTTCTTCTCTCACCTCCCGCTATCCCGCTATCACCTTTCTTTCTCCCTCTAAACCCTTTCCCTTATCCTTCCCACCTTTTCTCTGGTCTAGGGACTCCGGTCCCCATTTTTCTATAGAAACGTGGAAAAAGTTGGGGGGGGGGGGAATACCCCGGAGCTGTAGAGATCAACACTTTGTCTCGGGTTTCTTTATTCTCTACCTGAAATATTCATATACTCGGAAGTCTCAGACATAATTATGTACTGTATCATACTTTGTACTAATTTGACCCTTGTATAACGACCATGACAAAGTAATTTTTGTTTATGTATTTGTGTTGGGGCCCCCACCCCTGTTTGGAGTTGAATAAACTTGATATTTGAAAAAAAAAAATAATATGTGCTGGGTTCTCAACAAAACAATCCAGCGCTCAATGGGTTAGTAGAAAAAGCAGTCTCACAACAGGCAGTGGAAAGTAAATACAGCTAGTTTAATCAATGTTAATCATAAGATGTGTTGTCAAGCTAGAAGGAATGGGGAGTGATAAAACATAAAAGGCTTACTGTGTCACCAGGGAACCACAGAGCAACAAGGAGCTGACGGCATCCTTGTATGGGGAAAACCCTCACGGGGGGGGGGTACTCATCTGCAGCATCACAAGACTTTCTCCCCCTCCTGTCAGCACTCCAGCGGGTCTGGTGTCCCTGACACGTGAAGCATGGAGTCTGGCATTCCACCTACCCGCTGCCTGCTGCCTCCGCCTCCAGCACGTTCAGTCATCCTCCACACGCTGGTGAGCGAGTCTTAAATTCAGCTGCAGCACAGCAGGGACATTGGCGCCCCCCCCTCAACTACTGTGAGGGTTTTCCCCATACCCGGATGCCATTAGCTCCTTGTTGCTCTGTGGTTCAATGGTGACACTGTAAGCCTTTTACTTTTTATCACTCCCCACTCCTCCTTCTTTGCTTGACAACAGAATTGGATCTTATGATTATCATTGATTAAACTAGCTGTATTTACGTTCCACTGCCTGTTGTGAGACTGCTTTTTTCTACTAACCCATTTGAGCGCTGGATTGTTTTGAGTACTGCTTTACCCATATCCTCTAGCTATGGCTGTTGTCCAGCTGCACTGGGTTCAGACCCCACGCTATTGACTGTGATCCCTTCTCCCCCCACACATGGCCACGTTTTAGCGCTGGTGACATTTGCTATCTATCAATATGTGCTGGGTTAATTCCGCTGATAAACAATACAAATTCATATTTTGTGAATTGCTTATGTACAAATCTAACAATGGAAAAATTGTACCATTAAACCCAGCCACCTTATTGCCTGTATTGAAGGAGGCTGGAGACCAAGAAAACAACATATGTTAAACTGATGTAGAAATCAGCTGCTGTGAGCCCAGTGCAGGACACACTCCCTGAAGACCCATATATTTGATTTTTTTTTTTTGTAGATTTGTTCCCAGTTTTTTTCCAAGAATGGCAATACCCAAACTTAATATGCAGTTATCACCCAGAAGGACACTGTATTCAGAGTCATTGGATCCTTTTTCCCCAGCTCAAGAAGCAGAGCTCCATGTTTTAGCAAAGCCTGTGAGCTATCAAAAGAATATACATATATAGAGATTTAGTGAGATTTTGGGATGGTGCATGATTTTGGTTTAATTTGAAGGGCTAGAAGGTTTTTACTTCAGCAGGTAAACCAATCAAGCATGCTAAGTTAATTGGCTGTCTCCAGCCTTCCAGCTTCTTGCTGAGATAGCCATACTAAACTTAAAACGCACACATTGGAAGCAGACCATTTGACTAAAAATGCTGCATTACAGCCCCGGACATTTGCTGGTCTGTGCAACTCACAGATTCTACCTTAGTCCTGGCCCAGTACAGCTGGGATTAATTAAACTTTGAGAACCCCAGAACAAGAACGAAGTGGTCCACGGTGGGGGGAAACGTCTTATGAAACAGGACTTTGGAAAAAGGTGATCTTTTATGTCTGCCAGCCACTCTTTTCCCTCAGACAAAAGCAGTTATGGCTGCCTTAGTAAATGACCATGGGAATAGCGTCAGGGTTCACAACCGTTGTTTTTATACTACACCGCTTTCTTGTTTTACCTGTTACCAAAGGTGTTAACAAAAACTAAACATCCCTTTCAGAGAATGAGATTACAAAAAGATTTGTTGAAAAAACACAAACACACCCACACAGATTGAACTGGACGAACTGATGTCTTTTTATTTAACCTTACCAACTATGTACAGTGCATACCCCTTGAAATTTTCCACATTTTGTCATACTAAAACCAAAAATTTTAATATATTTTATTGGGATTTTATGTGATAAACCAACACGAAGTGGCACATAGTTGTGAACTGGGAGGAAAATAATGGTTTTCAAATCTTTTTTTATAAATATATATATCTGAAAAGTGTGGCATGCATTTGTATTCAGAAAATTCAGACGGACTTAGATAGAGAACATGTTCTAAATTTTTCCAATGGAACTAATTACTATCGGAAAACCCGCTTGTCTGTATGCTGTTTCGACGTACCAAAAACGACGCATGCTCTGAAGCAAGTACAAGACGGAAGCTATTGGCTACTGGCTATTGAACTTCTTTTTTCTAGTCCCATCGTACATGTTGTACGTCACCTCCTTGTGGACGGTCAGACTTTGGTGTGACCGTGTGTATGCAAGACAGCTTGAGCGGAATTCCGTCGGAAAAACCTTCAGAGTTTATTCCGATGGCAAAACCGGTCGTGTGTACCTGGCATAACAGGTTTTCTTCTAAGATTGCTCTGTATTCGGCTCTATCCATTGTCCCATTAACTATGACCAGCTTCCCTTTCCCTGCTGAAGAAAAGCATCCCCATAACATGATGCTGCCACCACCATGGGGATGGTGTGTTGTGGTGATGTGCAATATTCGTTTTCCGCCACACATAGCATTTGGCTTTTAGGCCAAAAAGTTCATCTTTGGTCTCATCTGACAGACCTTCTTCCACATTTGCTGTGTCCCACACATGGCTTCTCGCAAACTGCAGATGGGACTTCTTATGGCTTTCTTTTAACAATGGCTTTCTTCTTGCCACTCTTCCATAAAGGCCAGATTTGTGGAGTGCAAGACTAATAGTTATCCAGTGGACAGATTCTCCCACCTGAGCTGTGGATCTCTGTAGCTCATCCAGAGTTACCATGGGCCTCTTGGCTGCTTCTCTGATTAATGCTCTCCTTGCCCGACCTCTCAGTTTAGGTGGACGGCCATGTCTTGGTAGGTTGGAAAGCCATACGCTTTCCATTTTCGAATGATGAATTGAACAGTGCTCCATGAGAGGTTCAAAGCTTGGAATATTTTTTTTAAAACCTAACCCTGCTTTAACCTCCCTGGCGGTATGATTATTTCAGATTTTAGGTGCTGAAAGCGGTACCATTATTTTGCACAGAAATTTGGCGTTTTATATTGTAGGCCTGTAATTCTTAGGAATAGTTCACTTAAATCTGTCCAAACAAGAGTCTAGTAGACATCCCGGGTATGATAAAGTTTGAAAAACGAAATCAAAAATTATAATATAATAAATAACTATAAATAATTATAACAAATAATAATATAATAATAATAAAAATTATTCAATAATGTAATCAAATCAAAAACACTGAAATTTGCTCAGTTGCAGAATTGTCGCTTTCGTTACTTTTAGTGCTTGATGACGGATCTCCCCACAAATCACTATCGCTCAATTCTGCGAGTGATTCTATTTTATTATCGCTGTTTTCTAGCTGGTCTAAAGCCACTTTTGATGTAAAGAGACAGTTTTGGATGCTATGGACAATCTCCAGTTTCCAGGCAGAAAGAACAGTTTTTATATATATAAAACTGCATGCAGGACACTGGGCAGACCACTAGGGACAAAGGGGATGTGCCATTATTTGATCTGTAAGATTACAGTATACTGTATCTGTACTGTGTGTTTCACTTTTTGAATTTGCTGCCGAACTCCGTCCCCGTGCTTCGCAACGCTCGCAGGGAACGGAGCTCGGCACTGTGAATCGAGCGAGACACAGCGGCTCGCCGATCACAGCGGGGAGACATCGGAGGATCCAGGAGACAAGGTAAGTAAACTCTTCCTGGATCCTGCGATGCGATCCCGAGTCTGGCTCGGGGTTACCGCTTTTGGTATGAAAAATCCACCCCGAGCCAGACTCGGGAATACCGCCAGGGGGGTTAAACCTCCAACTTTATCCCCAACCTGTCTGGTGTGTCTGGCATGTTCCTTGGCCAAACTTTTCAGATATTTATTTGTAAATAAAATTGGAAACCATTTATTATTTTCCTTCCACTTTACAATTATGTGCCACTTTGTGTTGGTCTATCACATAAAATTCCAATAAAATAAATTCATGTTTTTGGTTGTAACGACAAAATGTGGAAAATTTCAAGGGGTATGAATACTTTTCAAGGCACTGTAAGTTCTATCTGTTGTATTTTTGTATCAGCTGTACCCCTTGAACCCCCAAAGAAGCTCAACTTGTAAAATGCGTTGGGATAGCATGGCTTCCCCATATTTCATCTTCACTTATGTACTATTGGTTAAATGTAACCTATATGCTTATAGGCATGGGAAAGTGTATGGGGTTGCTGATTACATATTTGCAAATGTTCATCCTAATATGTTTTAACCTTTTTGAGGTTATTTGCCTGTTTTTCAATGTTATGACTCTCGAATAAACTTTATGATTTTATATATCTCTGTTTTTTTCTTTCCTGAGGGTAACTGTATTAGCACCTTTAAAGTCCCATTACTCAGTTTCCTTTGTTTGATATGCAAATACTTCTATATTTCCTCCTTAGAGGATTACAATGTACAGTCATCTAATCCTATTCATATTTTTCTTCCTAGTCTTCAGAAACAATACATGTAACATATTAATTAGACCTTTTATTTTTAAGTGGAACTCCAGGCAATCAGGTAAATACACAACTGAAATATTTATATGTGAACCAATACCTGCCAAAGGATTTGTAAATTCTGTTCAGCAATGCTACTACGTTTGCTGCTTTCTGGATCACCGCCCTGCTAACTGGACAGATGTGATGAGGTTGATTCATTATCCAATAAACATCTAAAGCCGTTTCCATAAATGCAGCATACACTTAATGTCATCCTGGAGTTATTCTATGCATATGCGTCCGTAGTAACATTGGGCTTGTAACTGCGGTGGGTGTGTCAATAGTGTAAATGTTTTGAAGGGGTTTAAGTGACTGGATGGTCCTTGGTACAATACGGCACCTCTGGCTCAATTTCAGTGTAAATGTTTTATTTGTTTATTTTGTGTGCGAGATATATAATATAATATATATATATATATATATATATATATATATATATATATATATATATATATATATATATATATATATGCGTGTATGTATGTATATAGATAGATAGAGATAGATAGATATAGATATATATATATAGAGAGAGAGAGAGAGGGAGATCTCTATTACATTGCTTGTCTGCCTGCATTCCATTCTATAGTGAAAAGCAGATTACATATTAATGTAACGAGATCAGTGAAATATAAAATCTGATCTCAATGGTTGCTGCCCTTTGCACATTGCTCCCTACTATTGAATAAGACTGATGTCGAGGACCAGTATAAACTGGAGGATAGGGTGTGAAGTACAAAAAAATCACATGCTCATCATTTTTAGAGGTGTGATATTCTGCATAGAGTAACATGATTGTGCCAGTATGTCATCAAAGGTATGCTCAAGCATGGAGCTCTCACTTGCTCCTAGATAACAGAAAACGATAAGTACTGCTGAATCCCAGCCTGTGTTAAATTTTTCTTTAAGTTCTTTAGATGGGGGGGGTGCATGAAAATGTAATGTTGGGCTTAGTAGCAAAGCACTATGTGCAAGGAGGCGTACCCCCAACCTGCTCCACTTCCTTGGGACTTTCCTGAGATTTGAACCAAACTCCCTGTTCCTGTGTTCCAGAACCCGATTCTGGTACCTAAGCGGTGCCCCTACAAGTGAGTGAGTAAACCCTATCCCCACTGTTTCTGGTCATGTGACAAAAACCTCACATGACACAGAGCCAAAAGGGAAGTCTTGTATAAACTTCTTCAGAGTGCTCTAAGGCACATTGCTGACCCAACACGCGTTGGTGGTCAGTGTAAATCTTCTCATTACATTGGGGCGTGGTGTACAATCCTTTCATTCACACTAGTTGCCAGTGTAAAGGTCCACCTTACATTGATGGTCAGTGTAAATCCCTCTTTACATTGGTGGTTACTGTGAATGTGTCAGGGCTGGGCTCAGCCCTTCCTTCCCTGAGCTGGCCACTCAGCTGTCGGTTAATTGCCAGCTCCTTTCTCTCCACAGTGACTCAGCTGTTGATGATCTGCTCATCAGTCCTGGCTACTTAAAGCCGTCCAGCTCACTTCATCTCTGCCTTCGCCTTTGGTCACATCTCAGAGACTTTCTCCTGTGTTCCTGTTGAAGACTTGCTCAGCTGACGTCCCTTCTGGCTCCTGATCCTGCTTGCTGTACTACTACGTTGATCTCTGGCTCTCTGACATTGGCACTGGCTGACTACCAGATCTGGTTACTGAACTCTGGCTATGTATTGACTACGCTTACTCTGTTTACCTTTTTATTTTTATTAAACAAGTGTGATTAACTGTACTTCTGTCTCGGTCTGATTCATGGTTTCTGACAGAATGCTCCTATTACATTAGTGGTCAGTGTAAATCCCCATTACATTGGTGGCCAGTGTAGAAACTCCCCCTTATATTGGTGATCGTTCAAAAAATCCAAAGTTGCATTTGTGGTCAGTTTCAAATCCTCCCTTACATTGGTGGTCCATGTAGAAGACCCCTTTAAATTGGTGGTGACTGTAAATCCCCCTTACATTGGTGGCCAGTGTAGAAATTCCCCTTTATTGGCTGTTGATGTAAAATCCCCCATTACATTGGTTGTCAGTGTAAATTCTTCATAACATTGGTGAGCAGTGTACATTTCCCTTTACATTGGTGGTAAGTGCAGAAGTGCCCTTACATTGGTGGTCAGTGTAAATCCCCCCTCACATTGGTGGTCTTTGTAAATTCCTCATTACGTTGGTAGAATCCCCCGCTATATACTTGCCAAAGATTTCCAGCTTTGCTCTACATGACTCAGAATTTTTCAGTGTACTGCCTTCTAACTAATCTTATCCCTCCACCACTGCCACTGATCCCATCAACCCCTCAGCTTTGCCACTGATCACACGCCCTCCCCCAGCATTGCCACTGATACCAGGAGTCCTAGGAGTTTTCTGTCTATTGATGGGTCCCCTCACGTCCCCAATCCAGGCAGTGAGGAGATAATGTGCTGTAACCTTTAGAAACCAGTCAGTGAGCAGTAATGTTCTGCACTAACCTCTTGCAACTAATCATTGAGCAGTAATAATGTGCAGTGACCTCTAGCAACTAATTATTGAACAGTATTGGTGTGCAGTAATCTCTAGCAACCAATCAACAAGCAGAAGTCATGTGCTGTAACCTCTAGAAAATAGTGAGCCATAATGTGTGCTGCAACCACTAGCAGCCAGTCAGTGAGCGTAATGATATACTGTAACCTCTGGCAACCAATCGCAATCACTGCCTGATCTGATTCAGTAAACTGATTTTGGGTCTAGCTGCTATTTATTGTATCAAAGCAGGTGGAGAGCGAAATTGCATGGAAGAGGGGGCCCAAGAAAATGTTTGCCCAGGGTCCAGTCAATATTAAAGATGGCCCTGTTTTTAGGACAGACTCTTTTTCAGAAATGTTTGCAGTCTGTAATGACATCTTCTCTGAAGAAACATTTCAAAGGTAAAATACATCAAAAAGATATTAATATTTATGCTGTTTGAACGGGAAACCACCAGTGTGGTTTTCTTGATCTTGACGGCAAAAGTAGAAATACACTTTAAGTCACGCTAGTACAAGATGGATTCAGACTGGTTGCTTTAAATGACTGTTCTTTGTACTTAGTACTATTTAACTTAATGATGTGATATTTTTGTAATATTTTCTGGGCATTGCATTATCCTTTTTGAATCCAAGTGATTTCTAAAATAAAAGTGTGTGGTATGTATTTATAAAGGGTCAATAGATAAATGTTTACACTACCTTTTTAGGGTTCACCTATTTTTCTTTCATCTATTTGTATATCAGTTTTGGCCATTTCTGATATAATTTATGCAACATTATTCTGGCACTATAGCAGTGGTGTTTCTAATTATTCTCCATTCTTCTTTGTGTAAATGTTCCAGTTCAGCAGTTGTGCAGTCATTTTTAATCCAGCCATTTTCTGTCATTTATAATGTTTCAGAATGTATTTATTTATCTATTACAGGTACTTGTATAGCAGTGGCGGCTGATGCATAGTCTTTTGGGGGCGCAGCAAACAAACCTAACAGCCGCCCCCCGCACAGTGTTCTTGCACAGTGCTGGATTGCCTTTTATATAAGATTTGGGATTCTCGGCATTCTTAGGTTCTTGCCAAAAAAAAGCATAGTGACATCTCTCTCTCTCGTGTGGAAGCAAGGTGCATTGTAAATATCTTTCCATTACAGGTGGTGTTTTTTTTGTTTGTTTTTTTTAGGGGAATTTAGACATGTGCACACTGAAATATTTTGTTTCGGAATTTCGTTTTCGTCCGAAAAATAAATTTATTTAGTTACTCCCGAAATTCGTTTTTATTTATTTCATTTTTCGTTAAAAATTGCATTCGTCCGAAAATCCAAATTACAGTCGAATCTGTCATTGAAGGCTTATGGTGTCTGTCGAATGTTCAAAGAAGATTAGACGGAGCAGCTAAACTGTACGACGCCGTATAGTTTACCTGCTCCGTCGAATCTTCTTAGAACTTTCAACAGACACCATAAGCCAAAGTACATGTTGTGACAGACCTAGCCGGGAAAGAGACTTTTGGAGGGGACTGTATGCTAGCCTCTTGCCGAT
Source organism: Aquarana catesbeiana (assembly GCF_042186555.1). Taxonomy (NCBI): domain Eukaryota; kingdom Metazoa; phylum Chordata; class Amphibia; order Anura; family Ranidae; genus Aquarana; species Aquarana catesbeiana. Next base: position 87,788,196 of record NC_133335.1, read on the forward strand.
CGATCAGGGGCCCTTGCATTTGGGGGAACGGTGCTCTTTGTGAGCTGTATGTCTGGGGACCCTGGATTTGCCACATTGGAATAGTGGCTGATTCATAATGCTGGGACAGATACTGTTAGGAGATGCTGATGTAAATTCCAACACCTGTCTGTCTATTGTCTGCTAAAATGTGTATTGTAAATAAGTCTACTATGGGATCTAAGAGTCATTAGATCCCCATTGTTATTTGTGTTAATTAACTCTGCTATTGTGTGAAAAAGAGTCTATGTTGATTGTGATAATGTTGATTGGATTTTCTGAACTACAAGACGGCCAGTCTGGCCTAACGGTCATGTCTGAGTCATCTAGTCTGTCTAAAGGGATTAGTTAATTAGCTCATGTTAATTAGGTTACAGCTGTATTGTTAGAGTAATATGAGCAGGAGGTCTGCACCTACACTTTGAGTGTATAAAAGCCTGTATTTTGTCAATAAAGATAGATTCCTGGTTGAACTTACATACAGCCTGCCTGGTGTTTGTTCTGAGCTATCACAACTGGGTTAGAACAGCACAGAGCTGTAGTTCTAATTCCGGAACCTTGGATGACCGAACAATCAGATGTTGCGATCTGCAATCTGATGCTATAGCTGCAGAGGAGTGTCGGGAGAGTGGAACCGAGCGAGCAAGGGGCTCGTTACATTGGTTGGCAGCAGTGGGATTTGCTCTCCAGTTACTGGGACACTCCAAACCAGCCTGCAGGAGAGCCACGCTGAAAGACTTACTTGAGAGCCGTGGAGGGAATGGTGGGATCGTGCTTCCTTGCCGTGAACACATCGAAACCATCACCTGGATCCAAGGTAGCAGGATAGCAGGAGAGGAGAAATACCAGCCACCATGGATGAGGAATTCAGAAGGAGGTTGCGAGAGGAGATACAGCACAGAGGACCAGTATCAGAGCAGGTCCTGCTAGGATAGTTTGATTCTGTCCGCTGTGAGCTCTGGAAGGAAGCGCTAGCCCGTGAGCAGCAACACCACGGAAAAGTTCTCCCCTCCGTCCATGTGAGGTACTGGTCGCAGTATGAAGTGCGAATGCTGTTTTTGGGGGAACAGCCGAACCAGGAGTGGACAGCCGAGTTAAGCAGGCTGATCCGGGCAGAAATGCGGTTGGACGAGAGCTACAGAGACCTCCAGTGGTATGTAGCCCAAGTGTGCCCATGGACAGCGGATGACAGCCCCACGGAAGGCTTTGACTACGATGGCCTGGGATTGTTATACTGGAGGCTGTCCAGGGACCCTGACTTTGGAAGTGATCGGGAGTGGCGTTTGAAGGAAATAATGGAGCACAGAGAGCGGAGACTGAATGTCTCAGAAGCGCACTGGGCACTGGAAGATTTGGAGTTTCTGGCCGTTCAGGAATGGGAGTTGGAGATCGCCTAAAAAACAGCTGTTAGACTCTGCTCAGCAGCAGGGTGGTGCTCCCTTTGCCTGGGACTATCAGGAAATACCAGTTGACAACTCTGAAATCCTGGCTGAAGAGTTGACAATGTGGCAGAGTAACGGTGTGCTTTGCCAACCTGCACCCGCAGCTATGGAGGCGGAGGTCTTATGGCGGATGCAGCAAGTGCTGACTGACCTTGATGAACCTGTTTCTGCATTGGATGATCTTGGATGGAGGAATGTGCCTGTCCAGCAGAATGACAGAGAATCGGCAGTGGAAAATCTGAAGATTGCCGTCCCCAAACCTGAATTGCTGACAACAGGGCAGAGCTCTGCTAACCTCTGCCCAGCACTGATAGCATCTTCTGGGTTCCACAGAGAGGAGATGGTGAACCGTTATCCCCAGACACCAGTTGCAGAGACAGGGGATTTGATAGACTTTTCTGCTGAGGAAGAACAACCTGGTGAGCCTCCAGCAGAAGAGGAGCTGTTATTAGGGCCAAACTTCACTATGCTCTGCCCAGCACCAACAGAAGTATCTGTGAAGTCACAAGGAACTTCCCCAGCTGAAGCGCTGGCAACCGGACAGAGAGTCCAAGATCTCTGCCCTACACCTGCGGCGGTTCCGGAGGCTCAGGGTGAGAAGGAGGTGGTCACGTTCCAGCAGCAGATCAGGATACAGGGGGAGAAGGGAGAGGGAGGTGTTCGTCATCCCTCCCCAACAGTTAGCCGGAGCAGATGGTGTGGGGTTTCCAGCAGAAGAGCTGGCAACAGGGCCGAGTACTGCTGGACTCTGCCCTCAACTAACAGAGGATGGATGTCCTGTGAAGGTGGATGGGACTTCAGTCTCCACCTGTATACCCCAGGGATGCTGGGCAGTCGGCCCAGATCCACAACAGCATGACGGAGTGAGCCCAGACACCCTGTCTTCTCTCCAGCGGCAGAAAGGACTCCAGGGAGAAGGGCCAGTCCAGGCCTCTCCCCAGCGGCAGATATGTTCTCTGAGAGAGGCAGAGGTTGGCTGGGTGAATAATACTTTGTTTTGAACAATTTGTTTGGGGTACTGTGTGGGTACAGGCATTAGAGGACTGGAACTACTGACTAACTTCGGAGTCAACCCGTCTGGGGTCTCCTCCTGGGTTAGTCTCCTGCCGAAGGGGGAGAAATGTGACAGACCTAGCCGGGAAAGAGACTTTTGGAGGGGACTGTATGCTAGCCTCTTGCCGATCGATTGGGGGCCCTTGCATTTGGGGGAATGGTGCTCTTTGTGAGCTGTATGTCTGGGGACCCTGGATTTGCCATATTGGAATAGTGGCTGATTCATAATGCTGGGACAGATACTGTTAGGAGATGCTGATGTAAATTCCAACACCTGTCTGTCTATTGTCTGCTAAAATGTGTATTGTAAATAAGTGTACTATGGCATCTAAGAGTCATTAGATCCCCATTGTTATTTGTGTTAATTAACTCTGCTATTGTGTGAAGAAGAGTCTATGTTGATTGTGATAATGTTGATTGGATTTTCTGAACTACAAGACGGCCAGTCTGGCCTAACGGTCATGTCTGAGTCATCTAGTCTGTCTAAAGGGATTAGTTAATTAGCTCATGTTAATTAGGTTACAGCTGTATTGTTAGAGTAATATGAGCAGGAGGTCTGCACCTACACTTTGAGTGTATAAAAGCCTGCATTTTGTCAATAAAGATAGATTCCTGGTTGAACTTACATACAGCCTGCCTGGTGTTTGTTCTGAGCTATCACAACTGGGTTAGAACGGCACAGAGCTGTAGTTCTAATCCCGGAACCTTGGATGACCGAACAATCAGATGTTGCGATCTGCAATCTGGTGCTATAGCTGCAGAGGAGTGTCGGGAGAGTGGAACCGAGCGAGCAAGGGGCTCGTTACACATGTGTACTTAGTTCTAGCTATTTTACTGCTCCTCCTCTTTGGTTACACTCAGCTAATAACATTCATCATCATCATTATTTTTATTTATCTTTTCTCCCCTACGTCGAATCTTTTCTCCCCTACGTCAAATCTTTTCTCCCCTACGTCGAATCTTTCTCCCCTACGTCGAATCTTTTCTCTCTCTGTAGAATAATCTTGGACTAATAGAGTTAAGGTTAGGCACATTCGACCACAGGTTTGATGGACACAGATTGTTATTGTCATCATCATGTCGAATCTCCTATCTATATTGAACTGTTGTAGCAACGAAAATGAAAATAAAGCATTTGTTTATGTCGGATCTTTAGTTTTTCGGATTCTGCACTTTCGTTATCGTTTGTTAAAACGATAATGAAAATACCTGAAATTTGGACGAAAATGCATTCGGACGAAAACGAATGCACATGTCTAGAATGTATTGTTTTTGCATGGGGGACACTATTTACCAAGCAGACCTTACCACTTGGTGCAAGTTCCGCTTTACGAATAAAACGTAAAGCAGCATGAAGTCAAGTCACCAAAAACATAAAAAAAAGGGCTGGGAGAGGGTAGTCTGGCTGCAGCAATTCGCAGCAGTCATTTATGGGATAGATAGCCTGCCCTTTTGCTCACTTTGTAGGGTTGATTCCCTAAAGGATTATAGACTTTTCATTTAGGAAAGTGAATGCTCACCCTGAAATGTGTATGTTCCCTAAGCCTTAGTAAAAAAGGTACAGCTGTGTTCACTTTAAATACCCAATGACCCATGTGCAAGAGAAAGTAAAAATAAAGATTTTTTTTTTCTTGCTCATGATTGGATGATTAAAGTAAACAATGCTTAATTTATTACTAAGCTCAGTGAATGTTATTTTTGGAAGTAAACAGCAGTGGCGGCTGGTGATCAAAATTTTTTGGGGGGCACAAACAAACTGAAATATTATGAGAAAAAAACCCATCAAACGCTGCCGCATGACGCTCGCAGTTCAGCTATCCTGAAGCCTATTAGAGCCTATGGCTCTAATCAGGTGCTTCCAAAACACCCCCCGTCCCTGAAAATGGGCCGGCCGCCTGAATACAGGGTGGCAGCAGCGGCCATGGATAGATTCATGCTATGCATGAATCTATCCATTGGTCATAGAGGGGGTGGCTGGAGAGGAGGGGCGGCCTTATGGACTCAACGCCACTGGTAAACAATATCTAATCCCATAATTGCCAACATTAAAAAAAAAATCCAAGGACACTGTTTTTGCTGTGCATTCTGCAAGCCATTGTTGGCAGAGAGTGTATTTTAATGGTGGAGCATTCGTTTAAAAAGGGTGTGGTTCTACAAAAGGCACATTGTTAACATATTGCATATATAAGATGATTTATCTTAAGGCAAGAAACGCAGCCAAAAGGGTATTGTTCATTAGTAAAATGATTGATGTATTTGTTTAGCTAGCTACAACTTTTAGTCTGTGTGTACATTGTATTTAAAGTGTGACACTGCAACAGCTATTGCAAAGAAAACCGTGATGAATCCCAATTACACTGCAAACATATTTGGAATAAAATATTTAGAAAGTATCATTTGACACTAAGGGGTTGATTTACTAAAGGCAAATAGACTGTGCAGTTACCCTCTGCAAGTGCAGTTACTCCAGAGCTTAGTAAATGAGGTAAGGCTTCACATTGCAGAAGAAGTTTGATTGACTCATGTGATTGGACATGTAATTGCCATCATCCCATATAACATTTGAAAAAAATGCGAAAAACCTCTAGTGGGGGATTTTTGAGGCAATAAAAAAGATTTTAAATTTTAGGTAAAAATGAATTTATTGTATACATTTAGGAGAAAAATTAATTAAATCTCACCATGGTATGAACACTAGGGATGAGCCGAACACCCCCCTGTTCGGTTTGCACCAGAACATGCGAACAGGAAAAAAGTTCGTTCGAACACGCGAACACCGTTAAAGTCTATGGGACACGAACATGAATAATCAAAAGTGCTAATTTTAAAGGCTTATATGCAAGTTATTGTCATAAAAAGTGTTTGGGGACCTGGGTCCTGCCCCAGGGGACATGGATCAATGCAAAAAAAAGTTTTAAAAACGGACGTTTTTTTGGGAGCAGTGATTTTAATAATGCTTAAATTCAAACAATAAAAGTGTAATATCCCTTTAAATTTCGTACCTGGAGGGTGTCTATAGTATGCCGGTAAAGGGGCGCATGTTTCCCGTGTTTAGAACAGTCTGACAGCAAAATGACATTTCAAAGGAAAAAAAAGTCATTTAAAACTACTTGCAGCTATTAATGCATTGCCGGTCCAACAATACACATAAAAGTTCATTGATAAAAACGGCATAGGAATTCCCCACAGGGGAACCCCGAACCAAAATTTAAAAAAAAAATGACGTGGGGGGGTCCCCCTAAATTCCATACCAGGCCCTTCAGGTCTGGTATGGATATTAAGGGGAACCCCGGCCAAAATAAAAAAAAAAAATGACGTGGGGGGTCCCCCTAAATTCCATACCAGACCCTTCAGGTCTGGTATGGATTTTAAGGGGAACCCGCGCCAAAATTAAAAAAAAAAAATGGTGTGGTGTCCCCCCAAAAATCCATACCAGACCCTTATCCAAGCACACAACCTGGCAGGCCCCAGGAAAAGAGGGGGGACAAGAGAGCGCCCCCCCTCCTGAACCGTACCAGGCCACATGCCCTCAACATTGGGAGGGTGCTTTGGGGTAGCCGCCCAAAACACCTTGTCCCCATGTTGATGAGGACAAGGGCCTCATCCCCACAACCCTGGCCGGTGGTTGTGGGGGTCTGCGGGCGGGGGGCTTATCGGAATCTGGAAGCCCCCTTTAACAAGGTGACCCCCAGATCCCGGCCCCCCCCTGTGTGAAATGGTACCTAGCATTTCACTAAAAAACTGTCAAAAATGTTAAAAATTACAAGAGACAGTTTTTGAAAATTCCTTTATTTAAATGCTTCTTCTTTCTTCTTACAATAAAATATTACACTTTTATTGTTTCACTTTAAGCATTATTAAAATCACTACTCTCGAAAAAACGTCCGTTTTTAAAACTTTTTTTGCATTGATCCATGTCCCCTGGGGCAGGACCCAGGTCCCCAAACACTTTTTATGACAATACCATGCATATAAGCCTTTAAAATTAGCACTTTTGTCTCTCCCATAGACTTTTAAAGGGTGTTCCGCGGCATTCGAATTTGCCGCGAACACCCCAAATTGTTCGGCAAACTTGCGAACAGCCGATGTTTGAGTCGAACATGAGTTCGACTTGAACTCGAAGCTCATCCCTAATGAACACTATACAAAATAATATTATCCGGTTTACTGCTACTCGGCACCACCTGTCTGCACAAGTGGTTACTGAATTATGTAGTAGGCAGTATCACTTCCATCTTTCCTAAATATGTAATGTTTTTTAATATGTTGTATCGTGTTCATACCATTGTGAAATTGAATGAATTTTTCTACTAAATGAATACAATAAATTAATTTTTATCTAAAATTTAAAATCTTTTTTTATTGCCTCAAAAATCCCCCCACTAGAGGTTTTTTCGCATTTTTTTTTTCAAAGGCTTCACATTGCAAGCAGTTCCCAATCACGTGCAAGGAAAATAAAGAAAACAGAATTTTGCTTGCACACGATTGGATGATTGAAGTCATCAGAGCTTCTACTCATTTACTAAGCTCTGGAGCAACTGCACTTTGCAAAGTGTACAGTCTTTTTGCCTTTAGTAGATGAATCCCTGACTGTTCTGCTGAGTACTGTAACACATGTTGTGGCTGCTGATGGATCATAGGTTTTTGTGGATGGCAAAATCCTGTCTAAAAGAAATATTAGGCTCTGTTCACACCTAGGCCTTTTTCTGCTGTAAGCCTCAGCTTTAAAAAAGCAATACAATACAAATCCCATTCACTTTAATAGCCCCTGTTCACATCTGAGCGTTCTGATGCTATCTGCCAATAGAACTTAACCAAAAAGTGCATTCTATGCATCCAAAAATATAGAAAAAATACCAACTCAAATCATTATTCAACCAAAAAAATTTATGTCAAAGCAATAACTCCATGGCCAATAATAAATAACACGCTATCTCCTCCGATTCCGCAACATGTCTGGTTGACGAACGGCCGTTCAGAAACTAACTGAAAAGCGCTAAATTAAAAGAGCGAATCAACACTCACCAAACTTCTACTAACATGAAATTAGCAGAAGGAGCCCAAAGGGTGGTGCTAAAGAGCTGAAAAACCATATAGTATGTCACTACGTTCGGGATTGTTGGTCAACAATTGTGTGCCGTTTGTATGCATGACAAGTTTGGGCCAGCGCCCTTCGGACAAAAGCCCACGGTTTTGTTGGTGGAAAATCCGATCGTGTGTACAAGGCTTAAGTCTCTGTCGCCTCCCCCTGGCTTCTGGAACTGCTGGAGATTTCTAGAACCTAGAGGGCGGAGGGGCAGAGATGAGGCCTGAATATTTATGGAGTCTCCTCCAATCTCTGGGTGAGGACAGCCCAGAAGGTGGAGAGATAGCCCATAGGTATTTAGGTATTCTGGAGCCTGCCATGTCAGAGCAGGGTCCAGTCGTCTAGAGGGGACCCCTGTGCTGGGGGGGCAGAGAAGAAGAGAGAGCAGCAGAGGAAGCTTCACACCCTTTTAGCCTCAGCTGGGTTTAGCTGAGCCACACTGGGAGCCATTGGGGCCTGCTCAGCTAATACAAAAAAAGATAATTTCCCCCAGGGGTTTTAATGCAGCAGAGGATAGATCAAACAAGTGCCAAATGTGCTATAAAACTGTAGTTTTATTATTCCAAAGGTTAAATTCAACATTAGTTTAAAATATGAGCTCTGGTTAAATTGCAACCCCAGTATGACACAAAAACAATGATAACACTGATATAGGCAGGTATTGACTTGTATTCAGGAATTTCCTCAATGTTGATCCTGCCAATAGATACTCCAATATGATTGGATCAAACAATTTGCAATCTTCATCAGGGGGGTTAGCTTATCTAAGTTTAAGAGCATATGGTTTCAATATTGTAACACATGAAGGCATTAATATAAAGAATCTTTCATGATACATTGGTACATTCCCACAGGATATAATTACCTTCACTCAATGGGTAACAAAGTTCAGAGTAACTAAAACAAGATCCAGTATATCTTTAAAGTTGTTCTGGACTCTCGAACGGTAGGGCCTGACACTACTTGCGCGCAGGAAACCACATGTAATGTAGTGAGGGGAAAGTATGGAAGACACTTCTGCAGCAGATGAACTCCAAGGATGATCATAGGTAGAGATACCAATCAAGTCATACAAAAGGTGCAAGCGAGTGGTCTATTGAAAAGAAAACTCTGCCAGATACCACTAACTACTCATTCATTATTGTAATATTAAATAGTTGCACAAACCAATTGACTCCTCCATCATGGGGCTTTTTGCAATGACAGATGCCCCTACTTGGGGAACTGCCATCAACAATAAATATGTATCGATGGGTGTAAGGCCGACACAGATCTCAGCTATGATATATATTAGAGTACATGTGAACAGGAACCCCCAAGCAGATATGTTTATCAGTAATCTATAAGACTCAGCAAAAACTAAGATAAAAATATGTATGTGGGAAGGTACCTTTAAAAGTATAGGCTGCTTGTCTTTCCCCAAAGAAATCCCACATAGGAGGCAAAACTGAATTTGCTGATCATTTGTTAGGTGCTTCATTTGTTGGTAGGACAAAAAGGTAGCATGCCCTCAGGGGGGCGCTACATGCATCAACTGAAATTGGAAAAATATATACAAAATGGTGATATCCATCCAAAGGGGGATTTGGGGATATGATACTCATAAAATGACAAAATCCAGAGGGGTAAAGAGAGAACAAGAGGGGGATTACACAAAAATGTAGGGAACTTACAGAGAATAGACCACCAGCTTGCTACTAAACTTGTGTACCTGCCAGTTAGGGCTAATTCAGAGCCCATATTGGTCAATATTCTATCACCCATATACGCATGTGATTGGATGATCCATATGAGAGGAATCTGTTGCAGGTGTGCCATCCCACCCCCTGCCGTCATGCAAGGTGCAACGTGGAATGCCTCCACGTGTTCCCCCTGGCTTCTGGGAAGAAGACCTGTTCAGCGGGGAGGCCTGTTCAGCAGTCACCACATGAGCTACAGGATCTTTCGAAGGGACTGAGTAGCTTCAACCACTACACCCCAGCGCCTATAGAGGAGAAGCAGACAGGTGCAATACCCAGCTAGCTATCTAGAGAGGGACAGCTTAGAGCCACTTAAAGCCAGCATAACTACCCTACACCTCTTGCTTGGGAATTGTAAAGAGAAGACAGGTGCCTTAGCATTTTCCAGAAGGAAAGCGCATACATCTGTGTTTTGAACTCTTTTCTTTGTCAGTTGAGCTGATTCATCTATCCTATGAGAGGACAATCATGTGATTTTTTTTGGTAGCAGAGATAGTTCCAAGTTACACTGAACTACAGTTGTGGGTATCCCACTTCTTCCCATCCCTATTCAAGTTTATCCCCTAATAAACCAAAAACAAAACAACGCACCCTGGACCGTTTTCTGATTACTGAGAGAATGCAGAAAATTTCTGTTCCTTACTGTGCATTTGAGGGGGACCCAAAAAATCCAGCGGCTTCTAAGGGGGTAGCGCTATACTGGTCCCAATAGGTTACCAAAGTCACAAAAACTCTCGTACGACAGAATACAACGGAAGTGATGCAATGTAGTGTATTGTTTTATTTCCGAACATGCGTGGTCTTGGTCACACAATTTTTATTTTTTAATTTTTTTGGACAAATACCATACTAATTACACAAAAATCATTTGTTATGTTATCGTACGAGGGAAAAAAATGTTGTGCTTGTCCCTTCGCATGAACTGTCATGATCGGCTCTCGAAAACTGTCTACTAACGATCAGATTATCAGACGATCGCTCCGAAAGCAGTATTTTTCATTCGACTTTCTCATCTCATCGTACTAGACTTTAGTCTGAGCCTGCCTTAAAAAGGACCTTCATTTAAAATAGTCAGAAACTACTTGGCAACCAACAACCGTTGAGGCAAAAAACACTTTTCATGTGCAGCGGTCAGTACAATTAAATGTAAAACACATTTACAGCACTCAGAAGGAAGAAAAAAGCTCTCACATTATCAATGAGAAAAAATAATTGGTGTTTACTGGATGAAAGGTGGGGTATTGGTGTTCAGTTGGGTTAAAGGGGAACCATTGGTGCACAGTGGGGAGTAAGGATGGGGCAGTGCACTCAGTGATGGTAGCAGGGGGCATTGGTCTCCAGTGTGGGGTCAGGGTGGAAACCAATGCTCAGTGGTGGTAGCTGGGGGGCATCAAAGGTGGGCATTATTGCTTAGTGAGGGGACAGGTTTTAATTGATTTTGCTTTTTCTCATTTGAGGAATTGCAGAAAACCCTCATAAGGACAGGCCTGCAGTGACAATTCATCGCTCTCTGTTGTTACTTTTAAAACACAAAAGCCAGCACTAAACACATCCTCTTCTCTGCAATAAATCTATCAGTCAGAGCTGCAGAGAAAGTGAGTAATAGAAAACTTCCTCTGCCATTTTCTGTGTGTATAAGTGACACCAGCAAGTGGGAGAGCTGTCACAGCTGGTGCCATACTGATGAAGGTCTTCTCATGCTGTGATCCTGGGACACAGCCAGTGGAGGACAGCGGAGTGAAAAAGCATATCAAAGACAGTTAAAGTACAACTAAAGGCAAAACTTTTTTTTTAGGTTTTGGATGGAGCAGAGAGATTTAATTGCTTATCAGTTATTTCTTATTGCTGTCTGTGCCCCCTTTAACCTCCCTGGCGGTATGATTATTTCGGATTTTAGGTGCTGAAAGCGGTACCATTATTTTGCATGGAAATTTGGCGTTTTATATTGTAGGTCTGTAAATCTTAACAATAACACACTTAAATCTGTCCAAACCAGAGTCTAGTAGATATCCCGGGTATGATAAAGTTTGAAACACAAAAACATAAATTATAATATAATAAATAAAAATAAATAATTAAAAAAAAAAAAAAAAAATAGTAATAAAATAAATTTCCCCACAATTCACTATCGCTCAATTCTGCAAGTGTTCTAATTTACTATCGCTGTTTTCTAGCTGGTCTAAAGCCATTTTTGACGTAAAGGGACACTTTTTGGTTGCTATGGACAATCTCCAGTAGGGATGAGCCGAACACCCCCCGGTTCGGTTCGCACCAGAACCCGCGAACGGACCGAAAGTTCGCACGAACGTTAGAACCCCATTGACGTCTATGGGACTCGAACGTTCGAAATCAAAAGTGCTCATTTTAAAGGCTAATTTGCATGGTATTGTCCTAAAAAGGGTTTGGGGACCCGGGTCCTACCCCAGGGGACATGTATCAATGCAAAAAAAACTTTTAAAAACGGCCGTTTTTTCGGGAGCAGTGATTTTAATGATGCTTAAAGTAAAAAAAAAAAAAGTATAATATTCCTTTAAATATCGTACCTGGGGGGTGTCTATAGTATGCCTGTAAAGTGACGCGTGTTTCCCATGTTTAGAACAGTCCCTGCACCAAATGTCATTTTTAAAGGAAAAAATCTCATTTAAAACTGCTTGCGGGTTTAATGTCATGTCGGGTCATGGCAATATGGATGAAAATCAGTGAGACAAACGGCATGGGTACCCCCCAGTCCATTACCAGGCCCTTTGGGTCTTGTATGGATATTAAGGGGAACCCCGCACCCAAATTAAAATAAGGAAAGGTGTGGGGCCACCAGGCCCTATATACTCTGAACAGCAGTATACAGGCGGTGCAAACAAGACAGGGACTGTAGGTTTGTTGTTAAGTAGAATCTGTTTGTAATTTTGAACATTTTTAACGTGTTTAGCTCCAGCCAAAAAATCTTTTCTAAGCTTTTTGGAAAACATAGGGAAGGGTTATCACCCCTGTGACATTTGTTTTGCTGTCTTTCCTCCTCTTCAGAAGATTTCACCTCACTTTTTTGTCCCAATGAAAAATGTTTTTTGAAAATTTGGGTTTTTTTGTGGAACAAGGATTGGAAAGCATCAGTGGAAAGGAGAAATTGTTTTCCCATATTAACTCTTACAGGAGAGAATTTCCCTTCCTAGGGGTAGATTTCATCTCACTTCCTGTTGTCTCCTTCCGTTTGCAAGTAGGAGTCGTTTGTAAGTTAGATGTTTGAAAGTAGGGTCCTGCCCTATATACTCAGCAGAAATTTGGGCCTTAGGTGTTGCTGTGGCCACAACACTGTAAGCCCTCACAGGGCCCTGCTGTGAAATATTAGATCAAGAATTGTAATTACATGCCCCTGTTGAACAGGAGCTGAAAAATTAGGCCTTAGGCACTGGTGCTGGTGCCACAACACTGCAACCCCTCACAGACACTCTAGTTGGAACGCAGGAATGAGCCCTGCTGCAAAGTATTGCTTCAAAAATTGTAATTACACGCCCCTGTTAGACAGGGGCAGAAAAATTGGGCCTTAGGCACTGGTGCTGGTGCCACAACACTGCAACCCCTCACAGACACTCTAGTTGGAACGCAGGAACGAGCCCTGCTGCAAAGTATTGCATCAAAAATTGTAATTACACGCCCCTGTTAGACAGGGGCAGAAAAATTGGGCCTTAGGCACTGGTGCTGGTGCCACAACACTGCAACCCCTCACAGACACTCTAGTTGGAACGCAGGAACGAGCCCTGCTGCAAAGTATTGCATCAAAAATTGTAATTACACGCCCCTGTTAGACAGGGGCAGAAAAATTGGGCCTTAGGCACTGGTGCTGGTGCCACAACACTGCAACCCCTCACAGACACTCTAGTTGGAACGCAGGAACGAGCCCTGCTGCAAAGTATTGCATCAAAAATTGTAATTACACGCCCCTGTTAGACAGGGGCAGAAAAATTGGGCCCTAGGCACTGGTGCTGGTGCCACAACACTGCAACCCCTCACAGACACTCTAGTTGGAATGCAGGAACGAGCCCTGCTGCAAAGTATTACATCAAAAATTGTAATTACACGCCCCTGTTAAACAGGGGCTGAAAAATTGTGCCTTAGGCACTGGTGGTGGCGCCCAGAACCAAAAATGTTCTTACAAGCTATCAGCGTGATGATTGAGGAGGAAGAGGATAATTACTGAGGGATAGTCACTCAGCATCAGCATAGGCAGTCTTTGAAGGGATCTGAGATTTCAAAAAAAATTATTCGGTTACATCAGCATCAGGTGCTTGGTAGCTGGTGGTGATCCAAGACTCATTCATTTTTATGAAGGTCAGCTGATCGACCGAGTCGGTGGACAGACGCACCCTGTGATCGGTTACCACGCCTCCAGCAGCACTGAATGTGCGTTCCGAAAGAACGCTGGATGCAGGACAGGCCAGTAGCTCAATTGCATACTGTGCAAGCTCTGGCCAGTGATCCATCCTCAAGACCCAGTAACCCAGAGGATTTTCGGTGGGAAAGGTGTCCAAGTCTGATCTTGCCCCTAGGTATTCCTGCACCATGTAAAACAGACGCTGGCGATGGTTGCTGGAACCGATCATACCTTGGGGCTGCGGACCAAAAAATTGTCTGAACGCATCGGTCAGACGGCCACCTTCTCCACCGCTCCTTCTTTGACTGACCGAAGCCTCAGCAACACGTTGTCCAGAAACAGGAGTTTGTAACCTCCCAGTCTCTGGGAACGCGTTGCACAGACCTTTCTGCAAGGCCTCCCGAAGATGTTTCATCCTCTGCTCCCTCTGCGATGGCAAGATAAGGTCCGCAACCTTACCCTTGTAACGTGGATCAAGGAGGGTTGCCAGCCAGTATTGGTCCTTCTCCTTGATACCACGAATACGAGGATCCTTACGCAGGCTTTGCAGGATCAGGGAGGCCATGCAGCGTAGGTTTGCTGAGGCATTCGGTCTGGAGTCCTCTGGGTCACTAAGAACGACATGGTCCGCAGCCACCTCCTCCCAGCCACGTACAAGTCCATGTGTTTCTTGGGACTGATCCCTTAAAGACTGCTGCTGATGCTGAGTGCCAGGCTCCACCTCCATACTGACACAATCTTCCTCCTCCTCCTCTTCCTCCTCGTCCTCTTCCTGTGTGATCGGCGGGCACGCAGGAACACTGTCTGGATAAAGGGGGCCTTGAGAGCTAAGGAAGTCCTCCTCTTCCTGCCTCTGTTCTGCCTCAAGTGCCCTGTCCATTATTCCACGCAGCGTGTGCTCCAACAGGTGGACAAGGGGGACAGTGTCACTGATGCATGCACTGTCACTGCTCACCATCCTCGTGGCCTCCTCGAATGGTGACAGGACAGTGCATGCATCCCTGATCATGGCCCACTGGCGTGGGGAAAAAAAACCAAGCTCCCCTGACCCTGTCCTGGTGCCATAGTCGCACAGGTACTCATTGATGGCCCTCTGCTGCGTGTGCAGCCGCTGCAGCATGGCCAACGTTGAGTTCCACCTGGTGGGCATGTCACAGATTAGGCGGTTCTTGGGCAGGTTAAACTCCTTTTGGAGGTCCATCAGCCGAGCACTGGCATTATATGACCGGCGGAAATGCACACAGACTTTCCTGGCCTGCCTCAGGACATCCTGTAAGCCCGGGTACCTGCCCAAGAACCGCTGCACCACCAAGTTAAGGACGTGAGCCAAACAGGGCACATGGGTCATTTGTCCCTGTCGGAGGGCAGAGAGGAGGTTGGTGCCATTGTCGCAAACCACCATTCCTGCCTTAAGTTGGCGTGGCGTCAACCACCTCTGAACCTGCCCCTGCAGAGCTGACAGAACCTCTGCCCCAGTGTGGCTCCTGTCCCCCAAGCACACCAGCTCAAGCACCGCATGGCATCTTTTGGCCTGCGTACTTGCGTAGCCCCTTGAACGCCTACGGAGCACCGCTGGTTCCGAGGAAGAGGCCATGGAGGAAGAAGAAGAGGAGGGGGTGGAGGAGAGAGGTGTGTCACAATCAGCATTTTGGAGGCGTGGTGGCGGAACAACCTCCAACACTACTGCACCTTGTCCTGCATCCTTCCCAGCTGCCAGCAGAGTCACCCAATGCGCCGTGAAACTTAGGTAACGTCCCTGTCCATGCCTGCTGGACCATGAGTCAGCGGTAATATGCACCTTACCGCTGACCGCCCTGTCCAGCGAGGCATGGACATTGCCTTCCACATGCCGGTAGAGAGCCGGAATCGCCTTCCGTGAGAAAAAGTGGCGTTTGGGTACCTGCCACTGAGGAACCGCACATTCCACAAACTCACGGAAGGGGGCAGAGTCTACCAACTGAAAAGGCAGCAGTTGAAGTGCTAGCAATTTTGCCAAGCTAGCATTCAACCGCTGGGCATGTGGATGGCTGGGAGCAAACTTCTTTCGGCGGTGCAGCAGCTGGGGCAGGGAAATTTGCCTGGTACAATCTGACGTCGGTGTACCAAAAGCAGATTGCCCACAAGTACTTGGCTGTGACACACCTAATTCTACACCTTCATTCCTCTCACTGCAGGTCTCAGAGAGGACTGAAGGTCTAGTGGGGTTGGAAATCTCAGCTGATGAGGAGCAAGGAGAGATCCTCTTTGTTCTTTGGTGTGGGTCTTTTAGATACGCTTGCCAACGAACTGCATGGCAGGTCAACATATGTCTGGTCAAGCATGTGGTACCCAAGCGGGAGATGTTTTGGCCACGCGAGATACGCTTGAGACATATGTTGCAAATAGCAGCGGTGCGATCTGATGCACTCGTCTCAAAAAAGGCCCACACCAAAGAACTTTTTGAATAACGCGCAGAGACTGCAGCGCCCTGCACATGTGGAGCTTTGGGGTGTGATGCAGTCAATGTGCTGCCCTTAGGCTGGCCCCTGGAGGGCATCCTGCCTCGTTGGTGATGTGCCGCCGCCTCCTCCTCCTCCTCCTCCTCCTCCTCCTCTCTCCTATCAGGCACCCACGTTGAGTCAGTGACCTCATCATCCCCTCCCTCCTCATCACTGGAGCAAACCTGGCAGTATGCTGCAGCAGGGGGAGCATGACTGCCAGATTGCTGTCCTTCTTGGGCACCCCCTCTGTCCGTGCTCATGTTACTGCCTTCATCGAGCTCAGTATCGTCATCAGAGCCTTCCAAATGCTGGGCATCCTCCTGGAGCATGTACCCAACACTGTGGTCAAACAGTTCGAGGGAATCCTCATGAGGACATGGTGGAGCTAGGGAAGGAGTCACTGATGACATTGAGCTGAGGGAAGAGGCCGCTGCTTTGCCAGACAAAGCACCCTGGGCATGGGTGAGAGAGGATGAGGAGGATGAGGACGGCTTGGTCATCCACTCGACCAAGTCTTCCGCATGTTGCGGCTCAACACGGCCAGCTGCCGAAAAAAAGGCCAAGCGTGTCCCATGGCCACGTGCTGATGAGGATGCACCGTCTCCACGACCAGCACTAGACACAGAGCCTGCTTGCCCTCTCTTATTGGCTTGTGACTGTCTGCCTCTCCTTCTTGGCCTTCCAGACATACTAATGGCCTGTAGCTGCACTAAGCTGGGATAGAACACCTGTAATTTTCTTCAAGTAGCTTTATATACTGTAACCAGACAAGCCTGCCTGTCAGTAGGAAGATAACAGGAACGGATCTAGCTGAACACTGTGAGCAGGACGCACTGTACTAAATGTAAATAGTCTAGCTGCCTGACCGTGGTACTAATAGGATCAAATAGAACACCTGTAATTTTCTTCAGGTAGCTTTATATACTGTAACCAGACAAGCCTGCCTGTCAGTAGGAAGATAACAGGAACGGATCTAGCTGTACACTGTGAGCAGGACGCACTGTACTAAATGTAAATAGTCTAGCTGCCTGACCGTGGTACTAATAGGATCAAATAGAACACCTGTAATTTTCTTCAGGTAGCTTTATATACTGTAACCAGACAAGCCTGCCTGTCAGTAGGAAGATAACAGGAACGGATCTAGCTGAACACTGTGAGCAGGACGCACTGTACTAAATGTAAATAGTCTAGCTGCCTGACCGTGGTACTAATAGGATCAAATAGAACACCTGTAATTTTCTTCAGGTAGCTTTATATACTGTAACCAGACAAGCCTGCCTGTCAGTAGGAATTTAACAGGAACGGATCTAGCTGAACACTGTGAGCAGGACGCACTGCACTAAATGTAAATAGTCTAGAAGATAACAGGAACGGATCTAGCTGAACACTGTGAGCAGAACGCACTGCACTAAATGTAAATAGTCTAGAAGATAACAGGAACGGATCTAGCTGAACACTGTGAGCAGGACGCACTGCACTAAATGTAAATAGTCTAGAAGATAACAGGAACGGATCTAGCTGAACACTGTGAGCAGGACGCACTGCACTAAATGTAAATAGTCTAGAAGATAACAGGAACGGATCTAGCTGAACACTGTGAGCAGGACGCACTGCACTAAATGTAAATAGCAGGAACGGATCTAGCTGAACACTGTGAGCAGGACGCACTGCACTAAATGTAAATAGTCTAGAAGATAACAGGAACGGATCTAGCTGAACACTGTGAGCAGGACGCACTGCACTAAATGTAAATAGTCTAGAAGATAACAGGAACGGATCTAGCTGAACACTGTGAGCAGGACGCACTGCACTAAATGTAAATAGCAGGAACGGATCTAGCTGAACACTGTGAGCAGGACGCACTGCACTAAATGTAAATAGTCTAGAAGATAACAGGAACGGATCTAGCTGAACACTGTGAGCAGGACGCACTGCACTAAATGTAAATAGCAGGAACGGCTCTAGCTGAACACTGTGAGCAGGACGCACTGCACTAAATGTAAATAGCAGGAACGGATCTAGCTGAACACTGTGAGCAGGACGCACTGCACTAAATGTAAATAGCAGGAACGGATCTAGCTGAACACTGTGAGCAGGACGCACTGCACTAAATGTAAATAGCAGGAACGGATCTAGCTGAACACTGTGAGCAGGACGCACTGCACTAAATGTAAATAGCAGGAACGGATCTAGCTGAACACTGTGAGCAGGACGCACTGCACTAAATGTAAATAACAGGAACGGATCTAGCTGAACACTGTGAGCAGGACGCACTGCACTAAATGTAAATAGCAGGAACGGATCTAGCTGAACACTGTGAGCAGGACGCACTGCACTAAATGTAAATAGCAGGAACGGATCTAGCTGAACACTGTGAGCAGGACGCACTGCACTAAATGTAAATTGCAGGAACGGATCTAGCTGAACACTGTGAGCAGAACGCACTGCACTAAATGTAAATAGTCTAGAAGATAACAGGAACGGATCTAGCTGAACACTGTGAGCAGGACGCACTGCACTAAATGTAAATAGTCTAGAAGATAACAGGAACGGATCTAGCTGAACACTGTGAGCAGGACGCACTGCACTAAATGTAAATAGTCTAGAAGATAACAGGAACGGATCTAGCTGAACACTGTGAGCAGGACGCACTGCACTAAATGTAAATAGCAGGAACGGATCTAGCTGAACACTGTGAGCAGGACGCACTGCACTAAATGTAAATAGTCTAGAAGATAACAGGAACGGATCTAGCTGAACACTGTGAGCAGGACGCACTGCACTAAATGTAAATAGTCTAGAAGATAACAGGAACGGATCTAGCTGAACACTGTGAGCAGGACGCACTGCACTAAATGTAAATAGCAGGAACGGATCTAGCTGAACACTGTGAGCAGGACGCACTGCACTAAATGTAAATAGTCTAGAAGATAACAGGAACGGATCTAGCTGAACACTGTGAGCAGGACGCACTGCACTAAATGTAAATAGCAGGAACGGCTCTAGCTGAACACTGTGAGCAGGACGCACTGCACTAAATGTAAATAGCAGGAACGGATCTAGCTGAACACTGTGAGCAGGACGCACTGCACTAAATGTAAATAGCAGGAACGGATCTAGCTGAACACTGTGAGCAGGACGCACTGCACTAAATGTAAATAGCAGGAACGGATCTAGCTGAACACTGTGAGCAGGACGCACTGCACTAAATGTAAATAGCAGGAACGGATCTAGCTGAACACTGTGAGCAGGACGCACTGCACTAAATGTAAATAACAGGAACGGATCTAGCTGAACACTGTAAGCAGGACGCACTGCACTAAATGTAAATAGCAGGAACGGATCTAGCTGAACACTGTGAGCAGGACGCACTGCATTAAATGTAAATAGTCTAGATAGAAGATAACAGGAACGGATCTAGCTAAACTGAATACAGTGTATATATATATATGCAACACCTGGGATGCATATATATACACAATACACTGTAAGTGCAGCTAACTGACTGACTGTTCTGCCTAATCTATCTAACTCAAATCAAATGACACTGTCTCTCTCTCTCTATATCTCTCAGCACACCTGAACACACACTACACAGGGCCGCTGTGCAGGCGGCCTTATATAGTGTGGGGTGTGTACTAAATCCCCTGAGCCATAATTGGCCAAAGCCACCCTGGCTTTGGCCAATTACAGCTCTCTCTACTGACGGCGCTGTGATTGGCCAAGCATGCGGGTCATAGTGCATGCTTGGCCAATCATCAGCCAGCAATGCACTGCGATGCCGCAGTGAATTATGGGCCGTGACGCGCCACACGAATTTAGCGCGAACGGCCCATAACGTTCGCAATTCGGCGAACGATCGAACAGCCGATGTTCGAGTCGAACATGGGTTCGACTCAAACACGAAGCTCATCCCTAATCTCCAGTTTCCAGGCAGAAAGAACAGTGTATATCATGTAAAACTGCATGCAGGGCATGGGACAAAGCACTGGGGACAAAAGGGATGTGAAATCATTTCATACAGTACTGGAATTACAGATTCCAGTACTGTATGTGTTATGATTTTTACTTTTTTGAATTTGCCGCCAGGCTCCGCCCCCGTGCGTCGCGCCGCTCGCAGGGAACGGAGCCTGGCACGGAGAGGCTTCAGAGGAGGACGGAGCCCTCGGACACTGCGGGGGACATCGCAGGATCCCGGGGACAAGGTAAGTAACGCCGCCCCAGGATCCTGCAATGCGATCCCGAGTGTGGCTCGGGGTTACCGCTAATGGTACTGAATTTTAACCCCGAGCCACACTCGGGAAAACCGCCAGGGAGGTTAAGGAGATTCATGCTCTCTAATTGTACTGTCTAATGTTATCATTGAAAGTAATAGAAAATCCAAAATTTTGGTTTGTCCCCAAAAAAGTAATAGAGGGGAATCTCCCAATGGGGACACTAGTTTTGGTGACCTGAGGGTTCCCAAGGAATTCCCTCAATTTGTAGGTATTTCCTCTCACTTCCTGTTTGGCTATGGGATAGAAAGTGAAGGGAAATCTCTGCAATGAGACACAGATGGCGAAAATAAATCTGCTAGGGGTTATAACCTTCCCTTGCTCTATTCAAAATGAAAAATAAGGTTTTGCCTATAGTTCTACTTTAAGTATGTACTCTTAGGTCTCATGCACACTGTGAAGCTCAAAAAAGTTTTTTCAAATACAGGAGTATTCGGCATGGAAAAACTTGGTAAAAAGCCACGTTTTTGCATGTGCTTTCCCACGTCTGGCATTATTGCATTCTATTGGCCAGGATTCCGGCCATTAGAAAGCATTAAAGGGAGAGCACGCATTAGGTTTGCATTTTTTCACTTTTTAGCTCTTTTTATGCTCAAAAGCTGCTCTCCTGAAAGCACAAGTGATGGGGTTATTTTTTTCTGCCAGTAAACTCCCCTGCTAGTAACTCCTGAAAACGCCTATAGTGTGCATGGACATACATGGCTAACATAGAGGGAAGTTTACAGGCAGGGAAAAATAAAAGCTTAAAACGGCAAACAGCTCCTGTAGGAGCAGTTTCTTTGAGCTCCAGTGTGCTAAGGCCTTATAGCAAATTAACCACATTGTGCCTTGTAGTGATAGTTAGACATGTGCGGTTTGTTTCGTTCCAAATTAAAATTTGGACAAATTTTCATTTTTCGGAAATTCGGATGTATCCAAATTTCCGAATTACAATAGTGCCGAATTTTAAACGAATCCAAAATAACAGAAAAAAATTTGGATGAAATTCGAATTCAAATTTTTTTCGAATACTTTTCGAATTCCAACAGTTTTCCAATTTCCAAAGAGTATAGACTAGAAAAAAAAATTGACTAGAAAAGAATATAGCAGAAAATAAAAGAAAAGAGTAAAACAGAACAAAATAGAATAGAAATCAAAACAGAATAGACTAGAATATAATAGAAACAAAAAAATAACCATCTTCTGAAATTCGAATAGAATAATTTTGAATACATAAGAAAAAAAATAGAAAAGAATAGAATAGAAAAAATAGAATAGACTATAATAGAATAGAAAAGAATAGACTAATAAAAAACAATAGAATAAAATAAAAAGAATATAACTTCTCAAAATTCAAATAGAATCAATTTGAATTTAAATACAATAGAAAAGAACAGCTTAGAATAGAATAGAAAATAACAGAATAGTATAGAAAAAAAATAGAATAGAGTATAACCATCTTCTGAAATTCGATTTTCGAATAGAATAGATTTGAATTTGAATAGAAAATAATAGCATAGAATAGAATAGAGAATAGAATAAACAAAAGAATACAATTTAAAAAACAATAGAACAGAATATAACCATTTCCCAAAATTCAAATAGACTCAATTCGAATTTGAATTGAATAGGAAGATGGTTATAGTCATTCCATTCTGTTTTTTTCTATACTATTGTGTTATTTTCTATTTTATTCTATTCTACTCTATTCATTTCTATTCAAATTGCAGAAGTAAAGGTTACAATCTTTCTATTTTATTCTATTCCTTTCTATTCCATTCTATTTTGTTCTTTTATTTTCTATGCTATTTTGTTCTGTTTTACTCTATTGTATTATATTCTTTTATTTTCTGTTAGAAAAGAATATATGCTATTAATTTTTTATTCTATTCTTTTATATTCTATTTTATTCTCTTTGGAAATTGGAAAACTTTCAAACCGATCCAAAAATGAATGAAACCAATTCCGAAAACGAATGCAACGAATTTAACTTAACAAATTTATGCAAATAATTAATCAAAATGAAACTTTTTTTTTTGCTATGCACATGTCTAGTGGTAGTAAACTATAGAGCTTGTTTAAAGTGATTTTTTTTCATCAAGTACTCTATGCACTTAGTTCAACCTATCATACATTCACATATCACAATTTAGATCCAAAAATTATTAAAATATGAGCAAAGGGACAATATTAGTCGAGACCACTCTATTAATTGTTTTGAATATTAAGCAGTCTGGCTATATAGGACAATATGGAACACCCAACCGACACCCGCTGACTATATACTAATTTTTACAAATATCAAATTACAGGTGCCTCGCCCGACACCTTCCCCACTGGGTCCAAATGCGTGGCTCCTTGCAAGCCCCGTGGACTATGGATGCGCCCATAGGTGACAGAGGGAATGAGCAAACATTGTGGGACCACCGCACGCAACGGTTTTTATTAATTAAAACTATGCGACACAAGCCCACTTTCCTTTTCCCAAATGGTAAATACTTCGCCATATGTATGGCGATGTACTTTCAAAAACTTTCAAAATATCACGAAATGATCTGTTATGTTTTATATATTGTAGAAAATCCTAATGGAATTTTTTGATGTATCTCTTTAGAAGTTAAAACTCCCCTGAAGAACACCAGAAAAGGATAAAGGGTCGAAATGCATTGGGGTATTCATGGGGATTCATATGGATAGTATTGATACAATGTAACTGTACAATTAGAACTTTTTCAATGAATTGATTGCCATGGAAGATGGTCCTTTGTTGTTGCTGATGTCGACCACTACTGGAAATTTTATGTGATATTGATTGTATTTATGTAATGCATTCTATGTCTGAATTAAATAATATTTTTACTAAACATGGTTACTAAACATTGTTTCAGAAATATTTTGCTGCTTAAAAGCCCCCTGGGGAATTTTTCCACTATGGTAATTTTGCAATCCTTTTTGGGGTGTGCAGCTGTGTCATCTCTTGCATGTGTTACTTTACTTTGTGGTAGTAAACTCTACTACTGCACTGCTTACTAGCACATTATGGCAGACTTACGGTTAAAATAGAGCCCTCCGGTGCTGCACTGTCAGTGCTCCCATCTTCTCCTGGTCTTCCTTCAAGGTTCATACTCTCCAGCCGTTTGAATGGCCGGGCTGCAATGACATTGCATGTACGTAGGGGCCATCATTGTGGCACACCTCTCTGCATCCACGGCACAGTGGGTGTGCCCTGAATGCAGAGTGTCACTGTGCATGGGCAGTGACATCAGCTAGAGCCACTGTGAATATTTCCTAAATGGTGCAAATTTAGTAAATGTTCACCGTACCTACAGGTAAGACCTACTATAAACTTACCTGTTAGTACAACTTTTAAATATGAGTTTACTACCACTTTAAAACAACTTTTGCCAAAGTGGAAAATCAGCAGTCAAGTAGAGCCTATATAGCGGGAAATTTACTAAAACTGATGGACACAGAATCTGGTTCAGCTGTGCATAGTAACCAATCAGCTTCTAACTTCAGCTTGTTCAGTTAAGCATTGACAATAAAACCTGGAAGCTGGTTACTATGCATAGCTGCACCAGATTCTGCGTGCACCAGTTTTAGTAAATCTCCCCTATATGTGCCCCATCAAAATCTCATTATCCATTCTCTATGAAGATGTGAACACGAGACAATCAGATTTTTGAATAAGGGAACACTGGTATATAGTGGTGTACCCATGTTTCACCCAATATTACACATCATTGCAGAAAAATGTCTGGATTTGCTTCAGACACTGCACGTTTGTGACATCTTTCATTCTTAGGTATCAATAACTTTGGGACCCAACAGAAATATGCCCTTTGTCATTAACATGTGATCTTCAAGAAAACAATCAACTCTTATCTTTTACATGTCCAGTGGCTCACTACTTAGTGTGATTTCTTTTTTTTTTTTAAACCATTCTCAAAGTATTGTCACCATGAATGCCAACGCTGGGGGTCCAGGGACTGCACTGCAAACAGCAAAGGTCCACATGTGACCTGTGGGTCATAGGTTGGGCAGCAGGGGGTGGGGGTAGACTGTATACTTTAGTAGTATAAGGCTGGGTTCACACAATTGCGAATTGGATAATTGCGAATTGGATGCGGATTCCTCACATCCAATTCGCAATAGCAGTAGATTTTTGACCGGCTCTCTATGGAGCAGGTTCACATGTCTCCGCTGCGGCTCTGGTGCAAATTTGCACAGGAGCCCTGTGCGTCTTTTGCTCCGTTTCAGGTCCGAATTTGGCCCAAAATTCGGGCTGAAATCAGACCTGAAACGGTGAACAAGGACGCACTGGACCCCTGCTATGAGTCGCATGTGAAGATCGTGTGAACTCAGCTTAAAGGTTTAATAGGAATATATAGAGTAATTTATTATGAATCAGAATTGTAACATTGTTAAAACATACATTGTTAAAGAGTTTGGGATAACTAAAAAAATATGATGAATTCCTCTGGGTTATAAAAAAAATACTTACAGAATATTATAGAATTTAAAACAGTTTTAAAATTATTGGTCAGGTACAAGACCTTGTACATATGGAAGCAGATTCTTTCAGTGTTTTTACTCCTGTCTGTCTCCCATATGAGGCGATTTCCCCTCACTTCCTGCTGTGTCTAATAACTGTCAAATGCTAAAACTCAAATAAAAGCCTTGGCTGTAGGCAAATCAACCACAAAACCTGTGTAACTTATAAACATCACTATAGTGATGCATTGACATCCTTGGTAGTGTTAATACTCAAATTACATTAACTACTATTATCAATTTTGCATGATTAAATGTTTTCATGTGGCTTGTGGAGTCCAATGTAGTGTTGGTCCTCTCCATGCAGTGACAGCCCACTCTACACAGTGTCCGCACCTTTCTAGGCAGTGATAGTCCTCTACATGCAAAAGCCCTTGCTACACAGTGACAGGCTTCACTATGCAGTGACAGTCCTCTTTAGGCACTGACAGCCCACTCTATGCAATGACAGTGTCAGGACCTTGATCACTCCTGGTGGCACTGTGGTTCCCAGAGCAGAAGGATGCAGTCACAGTGGCCACCAGCAGGTGTCCCCAATGAGCCAGCAGATCCCAGTAATTAGGCTACACCTGATGCTGGCTGCTGGGAAGGTGTGTAACCCCTCCCTTGATCTTGCATCTGCCTGCCTTAGGCCATATATGGGTCGAATTTCGAATGAATTTTCTTTCGAAAATCTCATCTAATGCCCCATACACACGATCAGAAATTCTGCCAGCAAAAGTCAGATGTGAGCTTTTGGTCAGAAATTCTGACCGTGTGTATGCTCCATCGGACTTTTGCTGGCAGAATTCCAGCCAGCAAAAGATTAAGAGCAGGTTCTCTATTTTTAGGTCGGAAAAAGTTCCTATCTGAAAATGCGTTCATCTGTATGCAATTCGGACGGGCAAAAAATCCTGCATGCTCAGAAACAAATCGACGCATGCTCGGAAGCATTGAACTTCATTTTCTTGGGTCGTCATACCATTTTTTATGAATAAACATTTACTTGGCGTTATTACACTATATGGAATTTTTCTCTGATATGTTTTCAACGCACTAATACCTGGACATCTGATGACCACCCCTTCTTCCTTTGGAATGTACTACATACCCCCTGAGTCCTTACATCAAACCAGGCCCTGGTGACCACCCTTAGAATCAAGACCAGCCGTATCCCTTTGGGTCTTTTGTCAAAAGCTATTCACGATCTGAGAGGTATAAGCCCCTTCAGATCTGTGAGTTCCGGTAAGCCTCTCTCCTAAGGTTGAAGGTGCTGTTAGCTATTATTTGAGCACTTTACTTTCCAATATTTGGACACACTTTGGATACATCATTATCTTCACGAGGACACATTAAACAGAACTTTGTTATTGACATGGATTGTCACAATATTCCACATTGACATTATTTATGTCAGATTCACTTATTTTCTTATTTTTCACCTTTTTGTCACATATTTATTTATGATAGTTGAATACATCATTGTTTGCTTTTTTATGTGAGTTTTTGATATAATTCTCACTCTCAATATAAGTTTAGCGCAGCATCTTTCTTTCTACTCTATTGCTGATTGTCTTTTGGTGGTGTTTGCTGCTTTACATATATACAATTTTATTCACAGTGCAGTATATATTTAATATTTTTCACTCTATACCGCCCTATACCACCCTAACCTGCCCTATACCACTCTATACTATCATTCACAGGGGCCATTTGGAGGTGCGCCACGTGATCATGCACTGCCTGCAGGGCGCTGGGCAGGATAGACAGGAGGGGGGGTGACACCAACCCTAGTGACGCCACTGGTGGGCTGCACCAATAGCCACTTTTTCATGTGGCCATCGAATTTGAGTAATCGGACATGTTGGAAATTTTTTGAAAAATTCTTTCGAAATTCGACCACGTATGGCAAGCCTTATCCTGTAACCTGTTACCCCACCTCTGCTCTCCTTGTTCCTAGTCCATTACTGGTTATGCCCTGTTTATCCATGCTTCCCCTTAGCTTGTATATATTCTAGTATAGTTAGTGTGCTATTTAGGTTTTCTGTCATTTGGTTTATATATAATGTCCAAATATATTTTCACATTTGCCTAGTATACTATTTGCTGTTGTTAGATGGGATTACGTTTCATTATTAAAAAATCTTACTTTAATCTTACTCTGATTCCAGTTTCCTAAATACAGCTACACTGATCTGGTCATCCCTGCTGCCACTGCATACCTGCACTCAGTATTTCTTACAGACAGTATTCTCTATGCAGTGTCAGTCCTCTCTAGAAAGTAAAATCCCTCTCTACTCAGTGACAACCCTCTCCTGCAGTAACAGCCCTCGCTACACAGGGACAGTCCTCTCTAGGCAGTGTTGTCCTCTCTATGCGCTCATTGTCCTCTCTAGGCAGTGTCAGCTCTCTGTAGGCAGTCTTACCACTCTCTGTGCAGTGTCATTCCTCTCAATGCAGTGACAGTCCTTTCTATGCAGTGATAGCACTCTCTAGACCAGTGTTTCTCAACCTTTTTTCCTTCAAGGTATTGTGCAGAGTATTGAAACATGCGCTGGAAGCTTCTTATATACAGGGAACACATTTACTTTCATGGAGGATAACTTTAGCATGGCTTTACATCATGTAGACAGAAAGAGAACACAAACGAGTGCATTGAGCATAGATAGACAATACATCCTCTTATATCATAGAATATAAGAACTACACACTATAACACCACAGTGCCACCTACTGCATAGACAAGTATAATGCATACAGTATTGTCAGTTTATTAACAACTTTACATTACATGCTGTTGTTCTTTTCCAACACCAGTTCTCAAAAACACATGCTTTGTCAAATTATATTCAGCTTCTTCTGGAAATAACTATGACGTTCCTTCAACAAAGGCTTTGTGAGTACATCAGTAGTCATCTCCTCTGATGGGCAGTAATGAATGTCAATAACACCTTGCTCATGATTGCCCCTCAGTAGCTAAAACTTGACGTTGATGTGTTTGGTCCTAGGATTGACCCTTTCCGATTTGAGTAAGTTTTATATATCTCTG
Organism: Aquarana catesbeiana; assembly: GCF_042186555.1. Lineage (NCBI taxonomy): Eukaryota > Metazoa > Chordata > Amphibia > Anura > Ranidae > Aquarana > Aquarana catesbeiana. The sequence goes on from NC_133335.1 coordinate 87,816,215, forward strand.
GTTGTCTTTAAAAATGGGAATTGGTTTTGACATGTCTATCCTAATATCCACAAAGTTGCCGAATCCATATAGCTTCTTGACATGCTTGTGCTGCTGCAATGTACTCTGCTTCAGTTGAAGATGGAGCGACAGTTACTTGCTTTTGACTAGATCAACTTATGGGTCCTTCCCCATACTGGAACATGAATCCACTTGTGGATTTGCTGTCTGTGTAGTCTCTGGCCCAATCAGCATCCACATATCTAACCAGTTTTGGATGTGATGTTGCTGGTAACCGTAACTTAATTTGAATTGTTCCTTTGAGGTATTGCATCACTCTTTTGATTGCGTTCCAGTCACACTGACAGGCAGCTGATACTTTCCTGCATAGTATGCCTACTGCTGCGGCTATGTCTGGTCTTGTCACAGTGACAACATATAGCAGCTTACCAATTGCTCTGCGATACAGGTCATTGTTGGGTAGCAAGTTTTCTGCTTCATTGCTCTTTTAAAAGCCTGGTTCCATAGGAGTTTTCACTTCCTTTGTATCTTGCATATGGAGTTGTTTCAAGATTTCTGAGATTTTCTTAGATTGGTTGAGAAGATAACTTCCATCTTCTCTCTCTATTTGGATTCCCAGATAGTAGCTAATGTTCCCTAGCTCTTTGATTTCAAAGTTTCCTTTCAGCTTGTGAACTATCTGATTGTAATCCCCTTCTTGTTCAAAACAAGTTATAATGTCATCAACATAGATAAGGATGTATCCATATGTACAACCACTGGCAAAAATTATGGAATCACCAGTCCCTGAGGAAGTTCCTTCAGTTGTTTATAGTTGTAGAAAAAAAGCAGATCACAGACATGGCCAAAAACTAAAGGCATTTCAAATGGCAACATTCTGGCTTTAAGAAACACTAAAAGAAATCAAGAAAAATAATTGTGGTGGCCAGTAACAGATAGATTTATAGAACAAGCACAGGGAATAAATTATGGAATCACTCAACTCTGAGGAAAAAATTATGGAATCATGAAAAACAAACAAACAAAATAACACTCCAACACATCACTAGTACTTTGTTGCACCACCTCTGGCTTTTATAACTGCTTGCAGTCTCTAATGCCGCGTACACACGGTCGGACTTTCCGGCATACTTGGTCCGGCGGACCAGAGTGTGCCGGACAATCCGCCCGTGTGTGGGCGCCGGCGGACTTTTCCGGCGGACTTTTTCCCAAAAGCCCGCCGGACCTAGATTTGAAGAAAGTTTTAAATCTTTCCGCCGGACTCAGTTTCGGGCGGAAAGTCCGCTCGTGTGTGTGCTGGTCCGACGGAAAGCCCGCTCATGTGTATGCTGGTCCGACGGACCAGATACGACACGAGGGCAGGGTATTGCATCTCGCGCTCGCTGCAATAGGAAAAACAAATTTTCCTATTGCGGCGAGCGCGGGGCATACCAGGCCCTTAGGTCTGGTATGGATTATAAAGGGAACCCCCTACGCCGAAAAAAACGGCGTGGGGTCCCCCCTAAAATCCATACCAGACCCCGATCCGAGCACGCAGCCTGGCCGGTCAGGAAAGGGGGTGGGGACGAGCGAGCGCCCCCCCCCCTCCTGAACCGTACCAGGCCACATGCCCTCAACATGGGGGGTGGGTGCTTTGGGGGAGGGGGGCCGCCCTGCGGGCCCCCCCCACCCCAAAGCACCTTGTCCCCATGTTGATGAGGACAAGGGCCTCTTCCCGACAACCCTGGCCGTTGGTTGTCGGGGTCTGCGGGCGGGGGGCTTATCGGAATCTGGGAGCCCCCTTTAATAAGGGGGCCCCCAGATCCCGGCCCCCCACCCTATGTGAATGAGTATGGGGTACATGGTACCCCTACCCATTCACCTAGGGAAAAAGTGTAAGTAATAAAACACACTACACAGGTTTTTAAAATATTTTATTAAACAGCTCCGGGGGATCTTCCTCCGGCTTCGGGGGTCTTCTTCCGGCTTTGGGGGTCCCTCCGCTTCATCTTCTCCCGGCGTCCGGTTGGTTCTTCTCCGCTCTCTTCTCTCCAGTTCTTCGGCCGGCTCCTCTGCTGTCTTGAGGTAGCTCTCTTGCCAGCAGAGGTCCGGACTTCTTGTCTTCTTCTCTTCTCCAGATGTTGACACGACGCTCTCTCCGGCTGGACTGCTCTCCAAGGGCTGCGTTGTGACTTATATAGGCGGAGACCCCGCCCCCTTTTGATGTCACAGTCCCTGGGCATGCTGGGACTGTGACGTTTTAGGGGGCGTGGTCACTGGGTGATGTTGACCACGCCCCCTAAAACGTCACAGTCCCAGCATGCCCAGGGACTGTGACATCAAAAGGGGGCGGGGTCTCCGCCTATATAAGTCACAACGCAGCCCTCGGAGAGCAGTCCAGCCGGAGAGAGCGTCGTGTCAACATCTGGAGAAGAGAAGAAGACAAGAAGTCCGGACCTCTGCTGGCAAGAGAGCTACCTGAAGACAGTAGAGGAGCCGGCCGAAGAACTGGAGAGAAGAGAGCGGAGAAGAACCAACCGGACGCCGGGAGAAGATGAAGCGGAGGGACCCCCGAAGCCGGAAGAAGACCCCCGAAGCCGGAGGAAGATCCCCCCCGGAGCTGTTTAATAAAATATTTTAAAAACCTGTGTAGTGTGTTTTATTACTTACACTTTTTCCCAAGGTGAATGGGTAGGGGTACCATGTACCCCATACTCATTCACATAGGGTGGGGGGCCGGGATCTGGGGGCCCCCTTATTAAAGGGGGCTCCCAGATTCCGATAAGCCCCCGCCCGCAGACCCCGACAACCAACGGCCAGGGTTGTCGGGAAGAGGCCCTTGTCCTCATCAACATGGGGACAAGGTGCTTTGGGGTGGGGGGGGCCCGCAGGGCGACCCCCCTCCCCCAAAGCACCCACCCCCCATGTTGAGGGCATGTGGCCTGGTACGGTTCAGGAGGGGGGGGGCGCTCGCTCGTCCCCACCCCCTTTCCTGACCGGCCAGGCTGCGTGCTCGGATCGGGGTCTGGTATGGATTTTAGGGGGGACCCCACGCCGTTTTTTCGGCGTAGGGGGTTCCCTTTATAATCCATACCAGACCTAAGGGCCTGGTATGCCCCGCGACGGGGCTCGCAAGGTGTCAATCTCGCCGATAGAAGCGGCAAGATTGACATCCTTTTCTAGTCCCGTCGCACCTGAGTCATGTTCAAAATGAACAGACTTGTCCGTGTGTGGGCAAGTCCGTTCATTCTGAAAGTCCGCCGGAACTCCGGCGAAAGTCCGTCGGAAAGACGGGCGGACTTAGCCCGCCGGAAAGTCCGGGCGTGTGTGGGCAAGTCCGTCCGTTTTAAAGTCCGGCGCACCTGGCGGACAAAGTCCGTCGGAAAGTGTGCCGGACCAAGTAGGATAGAAAGTCCGACCGTGTGTACGCGGCATTAGGCATTGACTTAATGAGTGATAAACAGTACTCTTCATCAATCTGACTCCAGCCTTCTCTGATTGCTGTTGCCAAATCATCTTTGCAGGTTGGAGCCTTGTCATGGACCATTTTCTTTAACTTCCACCACAGATTTACAATTGGATTGAGATCCAGACTGTTTGCAGGCCATGACATTGACCTTATGTGTCTTTCTTCAAGGAATTTTTTCACAGTTTTTGCTCTATGGCAAGATGCATTATCATCTTGATAAATGATTTCATCATCCCCAAACATCCTTTCAATAGATGGGATAAGAAAAGTGTCCAAAATTTCAATGGAAACCTGTGCATTTATTGAAGATTTAATGACAGCCATCTCCCCAGTGCCTTTACCTGACATGCAGCCCCATATCATAATTGACTGTGGAAATTTGCATGTTTTCTTCAGACAGTCGTCTGCATAAATCTCATTGGAACGGCACCAAACAAAAGTTCCAGCATCATCACTTTGCCCAATGCAGATTCGAGATTCATCACCTTGCCCAATGCAGATTCGAGATTCATCACTGAATATGACTTTCATCCAATCATCCACAGTCCATGATTGCCTTTACTTAGCCCATTGTAACCTTGTTTTTTTGTGTTTAGGTGTTAGAGATGGCTTTCTTTTAGTTTTTCTGTATGTAAATCCCATTTCCTTTAGGCGGTTTCTTACAGTTCGGTCACAGATGTTGACTCCAGTTTCCTCCCATTTGTTCCTCATTTGTTTTGTTGTACGTTTTCTGTTTTCAAGGCATATTGCTTTAAGTTTTCTGTCTTGACGCTTTGATGTCTTCCTTGGTCCACCAGTATGCTTGCCTTTAACCACCTTCCCATGTTGTTTGTATTTGGTCCATGTTTTAGACACAGCCGACTGTGAACAACAAACATCTTGTGCAACACTGCGTGATGATTTACCCCCTTAAGAGTTTGATAATTCTCTCCTTTTTTTCAATTGACATCTCTGGTGTTGGAGCCATGCTTCATGTCAGTCCACTTGTTGCAACAGCTCTCCAAGGTGTGATCACTCCTTTTTACCTACATACTAACAAGCAGATTTAATCTGATGCAGGTGTTAGTGTTTGTAATGAAAATTTACAGGGTGATTCCATAATTTTTTCCTCAGAATTGAGTGATTCCATAATTTATTCCCTGTGCTTGTTCTATAAATCTAACTGTTACTGGCCACCGCAATTATTTTTCTTGATTTCTTTTAGTGTTTCTTAAAGCCAGAAAGTTGCCATTTGAAATGCCTTTAGTTTTTGGCCATGTCTGTAATCTGCTTTTTTTCTACAACAATAAACAACTGAAGGAACATCCTCAGGGACTGGTGATTCCATAATTTTTGCCAGGGGATGTATATCTGTCTTCTCGATTCCTGGAGTAGAGACAGGGGTCTGCTTTACTTCTTGAGAATCCCTCTCTGGTAAGCACTTCATTCACTTTCTCATTGCACTTGCAGATTGCTTAAGACCTAAATGCTCTTCTAAAGTTTTTTTTTTTTTTCTTTTTTAATCAAACAGGTACTTTTTACTATTGAATTGTAAGTAAACAGATACAATCCAGCATCCTGAGATCGCTGTCAACAACAGCTGAACATACACCATCAGTCAAATATATGAAAAAGAAGGCAAAATATCTAACATATAAAGGCATAGTACATGAACATGGATATCGACTTATAAGTATGCTAAAAGCATAGTGAAAATCATTAGCATGCACACACATTGAAATTAAGATCACTGTATCCCAACATGTTAGACACTGGTCAACTGGGGTATTGCATAGCCGCAGCTGTTCCAGTTCACGTGGACTGAGCCCGGGGGTGTCCAACCATGGCGCCCACAACCTCAAACTTTCCCGGACAACCCCTATGTTGGTAAACACATTTTTCAAAGATAAGGGTATGTCCCATGTGCAACACCCATAATTTGTGAGAAGGGGATTCAGATGACTTTCATAGCAAAAGGAGTATTTTCCAGGCCTGGAAGAGAGCACAATTAAATGCCACCCTCGTGGGCTCCGCGGGCTCCTTTACACACAAGGTTGTCTCCTTGCTCAAACCCTGGTGGTTGCTCTATGTAGAGGTCTTCCTTAATGTCTATATATAGAAAAGCAGTTTTAACATCTAGGTGTTTGACTTGCATGCCCTTCCCAGCTGCAACGCTAAAACGATCTGATGGTGGAGTGTTTTACGCAAGCGAATGTTTCATCGTAATCTTCACCGAATTTCTGGGAGTAACCCTTGGTAAGTAGTCTGACTTTGTATTTGTGGATATTCCCTTCTGCGTCCGAGTTTACTTTGAAAGTCGTTTTGCGGTTAAGAGGGAGCTCTGTGAGTGTCCAGGTTTTATTTTCTTCAAGTGACTTTTTATTTTTCTGCTGCCTTTCTTTATTTATTGGCTTCACGTTTTGTCAGTTTTTCTATGTCTTCCCGGGATGTTTCAAGTATGCTGTGTGTTTTGACAGTGTATGACAGCTTGAGAGGTGGTATCCCCTTTATAGTCCGAGTGGATCTTCGGACTTCAGGTAGTTCAGCAGATGGTGGGGAACTTGATTTAGGCATTGTGAGTTCCACCTCTTGTTCTGATTCCTGCACAGGTGTGCTTTGATCGACCTTTTCTTCTGGTTTGTTTGGCATTTTCACTTCACAGCTTTCAGGGATTGGTGTTTCTGGTGATGGGCTCTCATCAAAATAAACACTATGGCTTATCGTCACTTTGTCAGTCTTTGGGTGTAGGATTCTGTAACCTTTAGTTTTCTCACTGTAGCCTACTAGAATGCCCTCTATGGCTCTGTTCTCCAGCTTGGATTGCTTTTCACTTGGAATATAGGCATATGCTTTACACCCAAACACTCGGATGTGCCCTATGCTAGGCTTTGATCTATGCCACATTTTGAATGAAGTACTTTTAATATCTGTTGAGGGTAGTCTGTTCTGTAGGTAGGTTGCAGTCATGGCTGCTTCTCCCCAGTATTTGTGAGGTAGGTTGGCATCCGACAACATGCACCTGGCAATTTCTATAAAAGTGCGCTTTTTTTTTTTTTTTTTTTCATTATTATTATTTTTTTCCTTTCTGCTACACAATTTAGTTCAGGAGTGTATGATGTGGTTGTCTGGTGTACTATTCCTTGTCTATTCAGGTATTAGGCCACTTTTTTGCTTATGTATTCTCCTCCATTGTCTGTGCGTATTACTCCTGGTTTGTGTTGGAATTTGTTGCTAGACATGGCAACAAACCCTTGAAGTTTCTGTTTCCTTCTTGTGTTTCATCAGATACGCAGTTGTGTACCTGGAATAATCATCAATTAAAGTCAGTAGATATCTGTTCCCGCCTGACGTGGGAGTTTTCATTGGATCGCATACGTCACTGTGTATGAGCTGCAGGGAGTGGGTAGTTTTTCTTTGAGATGCCTGTGGAAGGGGAGCACATCTGGCTTTTGCTTCAATAGAGCACTTGCATTTCATGAGCACTTTGCAAGGCGCTATTGTCAAATCTTCTGATAAGCCTCTTTATAATGTCCTGTATAGCTTCTGGACTTCTGTGCCCCAGCCGCCTGTGCCATAAGTGAATACATTTTCTGTGTAGGTAGTTAGAGACTATATTGGCTTGCTGGTCTGTGGTGATGAGCCTGTATAGGTGATCATCCAGTTTTACTTTTGCAAGGCATTGCTTATTATTGTGAATTGTGCATTCATCACCCTGGAACTTAACTGTGAGACCATTGTTTGCAAGACTTTTCACTAATATAAGGCTGCCTTCTAGTTCTGGAACATACAGCACTTTCTTTACAACAAAGTATAGGATATTCTGCTTGCCTTGTGGTGTAATGCAGTTCAGGAAGCCCAGGCCTTTACCTTCTGATGTGATGTTTTCCCATTTGCTAGGAAAATGTTTGTCTTTTGCACTGTAATCAATGTTTGAAGAAGGTCTCATCGCTAGTCATGTGGCTTGTCGCTCCTGAGTCTAGGCACCAGCCACGTGGCTTACCGCTCTGTGTCACTTTAAAGGTGCTACTCCATGATGTGTCTGCAGTTTCCTTTGTGGCTGCTTTGACTCTTTCTTTTGTGGATAGCATAAATCCAGAAAAGCTGACTGGGCTGAGAGAGAGCTCCGCCACTCCGGTAGACTTTCTTGTGAAAGAAACAAGAGCAACTATTGATCCGTCCAAGAGAAGAGTCCCAGGTGCTGGCTGATGCAAGATGAAGCAGAGGAGAACGAGGAAATCTGGAAGCCGCACACCGGTCTGATGATAAGTGCTTTTATTATTAAAAGCTGGATCACAAAAGTGTACAGAACATTACAGCAGAAGTGTACAGAGATCAGCTGATGCGTTTCGCAATCATAGCGACTACTTACTCACAGCTATGAATAAGCAGTCGCTATGATTGCGAAACGAGTCAGCTGATCTCTGTACACTTCTGCTGTAATGTTCTGTATACTTTTGTGATCCAGCTTTTAATAATAAAAGCACTTATCATCAGACCGGTGTACGGCTTCCAGATTTCCTCATTCTCCTCTGCTTCATCTTTCTTTTGTGGATAGCTTTGGCTTTCACTGCTCGGCTTTCCAGATAGAACAATCCTTTTTAGGTGACTGGTCTTTTTACAGCAAAAACAGGCTCTGCTTTCTTTGTTGTGCTTTGTGCCTTTGTACATCTTAAGAGCTTTGTCATCACGGTGCATATTTTCTTTCCTTCTGTCATATTCATTGATTCGTTTCCCTTTGACATATTCTAGTGTCAGGTCCTGCTCGGGTCTGGTTTCTAAAGCGTTAATAGGAGCAGTATATGTCTCTGGAAGTATACAGCATACGGTATTCACACTGACTCACTGAGTTGCAAAATTCTCTTTCCAGTGCCTGGGTAATGCTGTATTTGGCTGTGCCTGGGTGCTGCTGGGTGCTGCTGGGTGCCTGTGATATCCTCTCCAATGCCTGGGACCCATAACCTATTATGCAGAGTATTGAAACATGCGCTGGAAGCTTCTTGCATACAGCAGAACACCTTTTCTTTCATGGAGGATATCTTTATCATGGCTTTACATCATGTAGACAGGGAGAGAACACAAACGAGTGCATTGAGCATAGACAATACACCCTCTTATATCATGGAAAAGAACAGCAGTGTATAGTTCTTATATTCTAACACAAGGAACCCCTGGAAAAAAGTCTGAAATCTTGGGGGGAACCCCTGAAATTTTCATATCTACAGCTTATGGAACATCGGTGTGATCATCAAACTGTAGATATAACAACAATTATTCTTAGAAATAGCATTAAACAATATAATAAATATTAAAACGTACCTCCTTAATGTGAAACTTGTGCTTGCTTTTTTTTGCACAGATTCTCAATTCTGGGTCAAACCTGAGATAAGCAGTGTACAGGGGGTCAGCAGGGCAGAGCACAGGGGATCCAGGAGGAAACAGTATGGAGGGGTGGGGGAGGAGGGAACGGTACAGGGGGGCCAGGAGGGAACTGTTTAGCACAGGGGGGGCAGGAGGGAACAGTACAGGGGGCAAGGAGAGAACAGTATGGGGGGGGGGGGGCAGGAGGTAACTGTATGGTACAGGGGGGGGCAGGAGGGAACTGTATGGTACAGGGGGGCCAGGAGGGAACTGTATGGTACAAGGGGGCCAGGAGGGAACTGTATGGTACAGGGGGGCCAGGAGGGAACTGTATGGTACAGGGGGGTTCAGGAGGGAACTCTATGGTACAGGGGGGGCCAGGAGGGAACAGTATGGGGGGGCCAGGAAAGAACAGTACAGAGGGGTCAGGAGGGAACAGTACAGGGGGCCCAGGATGTAACTGTATACTACAGGGGGCCAGGAGGAAACTGGATGGCAAAATGCCATGGGATCTGTAGTGGTTTACGGTTTTCCTCATGCAGAGTAACTCAAGGAAGCTGTTGGATTGCAATTGTATTTCGCATGCTGATTCGCACTGGCTCTCCTCTGCCGTCCCTCCCAAGTGATCACACACGCACAGGCTCCTGGGATGGTGGATGGTGGGGGGATGTCAGCTCTGCAGACTGTCAGATCTTTGTGGATGAGATCTACCGTTCATCTGCTTGTGATGAACGGCAGATGGTGGCGGAATCCCTGGGGACCTCTTACGGAACCCCCAGTTGAGAAATACTGCTCTAGATCGTGACAGCCCTCTCTATGCAGTTTCAGTCCTGTGCAGTAACAGTCTTCTCTCTGTACAGTATTTATTGTGTATGAAGTTGTTTTATTTCTATCATTAACTGTCTTAAGCAAACATAGGCTAATACAGTGGTTTTTTTTGAAAAGGAAGTTCAGTACTAAAGATGTATATGCAGAAACCCTGTCTATAAGCAACTGTGTAAATAAGCTATGTAAATATTTGTTGAATTATATTTACAAGATATTTTTAACACTTGCAGAGCAGGTAATTTAAAGAGGAATTCCTGGCAACAAATGAGTAGAATCGGTAATCTTTTTATTCAGCAGGCCCTACAACTGTGCTGAAGTCAGAAAGATCATCCAATTCACCGTAAAGTGGACTTTGCATTAAAAGTCAAAGTCTGTTTATTACATCAGGCTTCTCTCCTTCACATCAACTCACTGTAATAAAGTGGTTGTAAATCTCTGAACAAAAAACTAAAACAAACATATCCTATAGAATGTACTGTACTTGCCTTAATAGAAAGCATCTAGTTTAGTCTGGATGCTAGCTAATTTCTACTTCCTTTGCTATCTCTGCCAGTTTACCTCTGACAGTTTCCCCCAGCACCAGGCAATCCATGGTGACGTCCCACTCCCTCCTCTAGCACACAGCAGGTGATTGACCGCCTCAGATGTGCATGTTTCTCTGAGACTGTGTAGGGGGTGTGTGTATCCTTTCCCTCCACTTAGTTCTCAGATTACACTCAGCTCTGTGCTGTCAGATCCCTCCCCCTGCTTACTGAAAGATGAAAAATGCCATTTGATCTGATCTGTGTACTTTGAAAGGCTCTGTAGAAGAAAGGGCCTCAGATAAATAGGTGTAGCTTATGCATGAGGATGTGCTTCATAACTGTATCCCCTGAGGCCAGTCACTTCAGTAAGGGTTTATTATCACTTAAAAAAAAAACACCTGTGGTGAAAGTTGGAAAATATACTTACCTGTCCCCAGTTTCTGCACTGTAAGGGATGACATCACAATCCTTTTGGTGAGCACTTTAAAATTTTGAAAGAAAACGCTCCAGCATGGTGCAGTAGAAGGATTGTGACCTTACCCTCACCTAGGCACTGTGGGTTGAAGCTGGGTGTAAAGTGTATTTTCTGTTTCTAACCTTTCTAACAGGTGCCATGAAGAGGCCTTGCAGCTTACGCATGCATTGCAAATGCGTGCTAACTAAACCCCTGTTTTTAACGCAGACTGTTGGACAGGCTAATTTGGTTGGTTGGCAGACTGGTTGGTGAGTTGAGCTATGGAATGTTCTGTTGTTTTTGCCCTTCCAAGTGCTCCTTGCTGTGAAGGCCAGTTATAGGTGGGGGCAAGGGCCATTTGTTTGTTTCTAACTTTTTATCCTCTGCTGCATTAGTGAAACAATTTTAGAGGAGGAGGGGTGCTACAATACATGGCCAGATCTAGAGGGGTGCTGGGGTGGGCTGCACCCCTGAGATGTCAGTCATGCCCCCCCCAGGCTGCTCCCCATGGTGATTGTGCCTGGCACAAATACTGAGCCCCCCCATCCTCACATTCAGGGCTGGGGCAAATGGGGGGGCAGCCTGGCGCAGTTAAATAAAGTAAACAGTTGGGCCGTGGCCTGACGCAGCATGGAGTAGGACGCTTGTAGCCAGAGCTCCGTCCATTACTCCTTATTTCTATTAATCCTGGACTCTCTGTACTGCCCCGCTGGTTGGATCACCTACCTAAGACTCTTGTGATACCCTGGGCTTCTTTTTGGATCGTGTGGATGCACAGAGGCCCGAACGGAGCGGTGATCTCCCGCGCGGCGGCCGAGATTAAGCAAGACTGCGGCTTCGGCCTACAACCGGAGGCCGCGGCCATCTGGGTCCTCCTCTACTCCAGCTCTGCCTCATGAGAACCACAAACAAAAGGTACCTAGCTGCTGGACAAACCTCCCAGGGAACGGGGCAACATCAACCCTCATAAATATAGCCCACCTGGCCAGCAGGGACCCCAGGAAAGCCGATAGTTACATTCGGCCTGGATTGCGGACTAGGCCTACACGTGGCAACCGGCGGCCATCTTAGCACACCTGCTTCCTCTACCTGTATTATGCACATGAGATATGACCCTGATGTCCCCCTCTTAACAGCCTCCACTGGGACCCCTCATACCCACGTGTTGTAACCTCAGATTGCCAGCACCTTAGGAGGTGGGGAGGAATCGCACACACCTGCCCTGTAAAACCAACTCCAATCCCTGGGCACTTTGGGGACTACAAGACCCTGGATAGCACTTGCCTTTCATTAACCAGCAAGCCAGTCTGCTACATTAAGTTGGAGATTGTCTGGGTGTCACCTGGGACCTCCACAATATGTCACCAACCAAAGCACAAAAAGCAGCGGCAGCAAAACTTGATCAGTACCGCCGACTAGAGAAGGAGGACATGGAGGAGGAAAGAACAACTGAGAAGGCAGCGGCGGGAGAGCGAACTACGAGTGATACCGACAAACTCCTTGAAGCAATCACCTTCTGTAGAACTTCTCTCACAGCACAAATTGAGGAAGTTAAGATGGATATCTCCCTTATCAGACAGGACTTTCAAAAGCTCAGGGAAAGAGTAAAAGAAACTGAGACCAGACTGGGCGAGGTGGAGGATGCTATTCCACCCTTACAAACATCTTCAGACCGTGTACAAAGGCAAATACAGCAACTCCTTATAAAGCAAGATGATATGGAGAATAGGCTGAGTAGATGTAATATACGCTTGATAGGCCTGCCGGAAGGGTCTGAGGGCAAGGACACTACCGCTTTTCTGGAACAACTATTGATCACTACTTATGGGAGGGAAGTCTTTTCTCCTATGTTTGCGGTAGAGCAGGCACATCGCATGCTAGCAAGACCCCCCCCCACAGGGAGCTCCACCTCGAACGTTCATAGCCAAACTCCTTAACTATAAGGATCGGGACACTGCTTTGAGAATGGCATAGGAGATAGGCAATATCCCAGTTGGGAATGTTAAAGTGGCCATTTTCCCAGATTTCTCTGCAGAGGTACAGCGTCGCCGGCAGAGCTTTACGGAGGCCAAACGCAAGCTAAGAGGTCTGCAATACAAGTACTCCATGCTCTTTCCAGCCCGTCTTAGGGTAGAGCATGAAGGTCGTGCGGTTTTCTTCGAGAATCCAGAGAAAATGATCTCTTGGTTGGAACGACGAGCTAATCCTCAACAAGCTGATTGATTAAGCCCCATTGATAACGTAGCTATGACCAGGAACTGTTCCTAACCAGCGCAAGTTCAATGCATAATTCCTGATTATCCACAGTACAAGAGTCAAACTACCCTCCGGGGCTCCGGAGAGAGAAAAAACAGTCCTACAATCAACATGCATCGTGCAGCGAGACTTTACCCCACACAGTTCTGGGTAGCAGCACCATGCTCATTGGAACATTATCCGGAACTTGGTAGTTTCAGTCAAACCAAAACAAGAGGATCGAGAGACCATACTGCACTTTTTGCAAGTGATATGGCTGATATTAATTATCCTATTTAGTGTCCGGAGACTGAACCAACTGCTCTACATTCCATTGATCACTAAGAAGTTAGAATGTTTCCCAGATAACAACCAGTTAAGGGATTATGCCCGCACAAGTTTGGGTCAGTGTAGGGCAGGGTGGGGGGTGGGGGTTCAAATGTTTTTGGTTCGGTTAAACATATATGTGCATACGTACTATAGAAAACAGGTAACGTTACATGTACCCAATCTATGGAAAAGTACATATGTGTCGTGTGACACGTGTTTGAGACAGCTATATCTGAAGGCTAAAAATCTATGTGCCTTGTTCAGAAGGAGCAAAATGTTTTATATAAACACTTTATTTATGGTTAAAAAGTTTTGCCTATGGCATCTTTGAAATTTCTTACATGGAATGTGAGGGTCCTGCGTGAGAAATTTAAGCGCGTGGCAGTCTTCACATTCCTGAAGAAGCAACATGCAGATATAGTAGCACTAGTGGAAACACATATTGAGGGAAGTGTTCAGATGGCGCTCCGCAGGTCTTGGGTTGGATGGGCGTATCACTCTACCCACACGTCCCATTCCAGGGGAGTTTCTGTATTAATAGCTAAGTCTGTACATTTTGAATTGTGTGAGTTAATTACTGATCCGCAAGGCCGTTATGTATTTATTCATGCCAAAGTGTATGGAGAACCTTTGCTCATAATGGCTTTTTATATACCACCTCCATTTAATGTGTCCATAGTCAAGGAGGGTATATCATTCATGACCCGTCATCCAAATATAGCAGCGGTTTGGCTAGGGGACTTCAATGTCACTTTAAATCCGACTCTAGACAGGCTACAGCTGACATCAACGGCTCCTAATGCCCCCACTGAAACTAAATTCTTTAAACTTGTCTCCGCCTTCCATTTAATAGATACATGGCGCTATAAATTCCCACAGCTTAGGTCATACTCATGTTTCTCGTCCTCTCGTGGCTCCATGTCCCGTATAGATTTTATACTTATCTCCCACAGGTTGACTCCAAGGCTATCGGAGGTAATGTTTTGCCCTAGAATACTGTCGGACCATAGTCCTTATTGGATTACAATAAGTATTCCAGTGGCAAAGCCACCACGAACATGGCGTCTAAACCCATTCTGGCTCTCTCTTCTACCAGAGGATGGCGAGCTTATAGATAAATGGAAAATGTACTTTCTAGAAAATGATGAGTCAGCATCGCCATCTGCAGTTTGGGACTCTTTTAAGTTATTTGCTAGGCATACATTGATTACTGCTATTAATAAAATTAAGATGGACTCTTCTGGTGCCCTCGATAAGGCGCTGGAGGACTTGTCCTCTGCGGAAAGAGAGTATGCCAACACCCCGACATCAGTAAAGGCAGACCAACTTAAACTACAGACTAGAATGGTTAATCAGCTACAGTATCAGAAAGCTAAACAAAAAATGTTCTTCTCCAAACAGAAAATGTTTGAACATGGGGAAAAGGCAGGCAAGTTACTGGCATACTTGGTACATAGCGAAGATAGACCTCCGGTGGTTATCACGCTACATGGTCCCAGAGGACAAAAAGTCACAGACCCACATACAGTAACCTCAATGTTTAGGGATTTCTTTGCTGACCTATACACAACGACAGCCCCCACTGAGACCCAAACTATGTCTCTTTTTCTTGAAAAGGTGACTTTCCCACAGCTAACAGAAGAACAGGTGGAACTATTGGAAGCACCACTCACTATGGACGAAATATCAATTGCTATAGCTAGCTTTGCTAGATCCAAGTCCCCCGGATCGGATGGACTTCCAATAGAGTTCTATTCCCAATTCAGTGAAATACTAACCCCCAAACTATTAAAATTGTATAATCATCTATTTGAGACTGGGTCTTTACCCCCATCTATAACAGAGGCCACAATAGTCCTCATCCCTAAACCCCGCAAGGATTTGGGATTCCCAGAGTCTTACCGTCCAATATCACTCCTACAGGTTGATATCAAAATACTTGCCAAAGTACTATCTATCAGGCTTAATCAAGTAATATTAACATTAATACACGCAGACCAGGCTGGTTTCATGCCTGGACGCAACACATCGTTTAACCTTCGAAAACTATACATTAACCTACAAGCTACACACGAGGAAGTTGGTTCACGGTTGTTGTGATCTTAGACATAGCGAAAGCCTTCGACTCGGTAGAGTGGAGGTATCTCTGGAGATGCTTGGAGGGCTACGGATTTGGCCCAAAATTTATTAAATGGGTCCAACTCCTATACAAGGCACCCAAGGCCAAAGTGGTGGCTAATGGATGGTCGTCACAGTTATTCAACCTCAGTAGAGGCACGAGACAGGGCTGTCCCCTATCCCCATTACTATATGCCCTGGCGGCAGAACCCCTGGCAATATCCATTCGAACAAACCCAGAAATTAGGGGACTTAGTATGGGCTCCCTGACTGAAAAAATTAGCATGTATGCAGATGACACGCTATTGTACCTGGCAGACTCGAGCCCATCATTATGCAATGCACTCCGCACAATAGAACAATTTGGAATATTCTCAGGTCTCAAATTTAATTGGGACAAATCCAAAATTCTACCAATTGACAGTTTCCCACCCCCAGAATCCCAAACCAGGCTCCCACTTCAGAGAGTAGATGTTATTAAATATCTGGGGATTCACATAAACAGATCCCCTACGGACTATATATCCCTAAATATAGCTCCTCTTATTTCCTTAGTTAAAAATAAAATACCGGTTTGGTCCAAATTACCATTAGGAGTCTGGGGCCGTATAAATTTAATCAAAATGATTCTAATACCCAAAATACTCTATGTTTTATGGCACACCCCAGTTTACTTACCCTTGAAACATTTTAAATCTCTAGAGTCCCTCTTAAAGACATTTGTGTGGGGTAACAATAGGCACAAATTAGCATAGCAAGCCCTCAAAAACCCAACTGATCTAGATGGCACTGCCCTACCTGACTTTAACCTATATTACATCGCAGCACAGCTATCACAGCTTTTCCATTTAGACAAAACTGACAGCGAGAGATTTCTTACGCTCCTATGTCCGAAGTGGGCGCAATACACCAAAGACCCAATATATGCAATAGCGGCGGATATGGGAGGGATGGAACTAGGAGACAGCAGACACACCATGCTATACCACTACAGAAAAATATGGAATTTAGCGGCTTCTAGACTCGACATTTCAAAATTTAACGATTACACGCCGTTATGGCCTAACAAAAACCTTCAGGAGCTCAATAAAATACATGATACATTCATATGGTCCATACAGGGAATATTTTACCTGCATCATATATTAAAAGATGGACAGCTTAAAACCTTTGACATACTTAAAGAAGAATTTACAATCCAGGACCAGATGTTCTTCAGATTCTTACAAATCCGACACGCACTACAATCACAATTCCCTGACTCTTATCCTAATCCTGCACCCAATGTACTTATTGCTATAATTAAGAGCACAGACTCTCATAAATTGATCTCAGCTTTCTATAACTTGCTTTTAACCCCTGTAGCTACTAAAATAGCGTATGGCCTTAAACCAAGATGGGAGAGGGAGGTGGGACCGGTGGAGGACGAGGAATGGGGGGAGGCATTGGAGGCCTGCAAAACGGTATCCCCTAAACTCTCAGATCGATTGACGCAACTCTACATACTCCACAGGGCATATCTCACACCCCTCAGAGTGGCAAGATACAAGCATACACAAACCACCACATGTCAAATGTGTGGGAGAGAGACAGGCACTTTTTTCCATCTAATCTGGACATGCCCTAAGATAAAAGGCTTTTGGGAACAAATTGTGGCATTTTTGCATGACACGATGGGTTCACCTCTAGCTCTAGACCCTAAACAGTGCCTCTTGGGTATAGTTCCAGACACAGCTGACAAATATACTAAAACTTTTTTGCACGAAACACTCTTTGCAGCAAGAAAGGTTATAGCCAAAAAATGGATGAGGCAGGAATCTCCTAAAGTAGTGGAATGGAAGGTGGAGATAAATAATACATTACCATACAAGAAATGTATATATATTAATAGAGGTTGCCCAGCAAAGTACAACAAGATATGGGATAGATGGCTCCAGGAATCTTCTACCTGTGTCTAATATAGTCACATGATCACAGAGTGACAAAATAGTTATAAGTATGGATGGACAGTCTATAAAAACCAAATATTTATACCCTGAATGTTATTACACATCAGAGACATTTGTACTTAATATTATATTTTTATTCAAATGATAACGATTGCAGTACTGTTACAGAGTTAACATGATAACATAAACATTTTATGTATGCACCAATTATTCAATAAAACCTTGTTTGATAAAAAAATAAAGTAAACAGTAAAGTCTGACATAAGTGACAGTAGCAAAGAGAAGTGGGCCATGCTGTGCTTCCCCTCTCCTGTCATAACAGAGCTCCTCTATACTGCAGATAACACAGGATCGCTCTTAAATCAGGCTGTATGCGGTTTAATTACCTGCAAGGACTGCTCATCTCCAGGTAGCAGGAAATGTGGGTAAGGGGTGGCTTCTCACAAGGAGGGGGAGAGCACAGCCTGCACCTTCTCCTGCTGTCACTACTCCTGTAGAGTTCTCATCTGTAAGTTTTGGGGAGGACACAATTCGGGGGGGGGGGGGGACAATCATTTCTGCTTGGGATAAGAGGTTGAGGGGGGATAGGGAAATCTGCAGGGGGGTGGGGGCATTTAGGCTAAGATAGGGGATGGAGGGCATTTGTGCTACAAGGGGGGGATCGTGGGATTTGGGCTAGGAGTGAGATTTGAGTGTGGGAATTGTGCTAGAAAGTGTAATTTGGAGGGAGTTGTACTGGGAGGGGGAATTTGGGGGGGTGATGATTTGAGCTAAGATGGGAAATTTGAGAGGAAAGAGGATGTGTGCTAGGAGAGGTGATTGTTTTGGCCAGGATTTGAGTGTGGAAATTTTGCTGGAAAGGGTAATTTTGGTAATTTGGTATATGTGCTGGAAAGGGTAATTTGGAGGGAGTTGTGCTAGGAGGAGGGATTTGTTCTAGGAGGGGGGGTGGGTTGGAAGGGGGAATTTGGGGGGAGATTATTTGTGCTAGGAGAGGTGATTGCTTTGGGCAGGGGGATTTGTGCTAGGGGTGGGGAATTGGGGGGAGGGGGGGGGGGATTTTAGGAAAGAGGGGGATCTGTCCTAGGAGGGAGGATGGGGGGATTTTTGCAGGGGGTGTGGGGGCATTTTGGTTAAGGAACGATTTAGGGGGGCGATCTGTTTTGAGGGGGGAATTGTGCTACAATGGGTAAATTGGGGGGATTTGTGCTAGAAGGGGGATTTGGAGGGGGAAGGGGAATTGTGCTGGAAAGGGTAATTTGGAGGGAGTTGTTCTACAAGGAGGGATTGGGAGGGAATTTATGCTAAGGGGGGAGATTTGGGGAGAGGATTTGTGCAAGGATGGGAAATTAGAGGGGAAAGCGTATGTTTTCTTGTTTTTGGCAGGGAGATTTCTGCTAGAAGTTGAGATTTGGGTGCCAAAGATTTGTACTGGGAGGGGGATTTGGACTGGAAGGAGGGGGAGTTTTTTTGGGGGGTGCATTTGTGCTGAGACGTGATGCTTACCCATTGAAGGTGGGCAGCAGTTTTGGCAGTGGGCAGCAGTCATCTTTGCCCTAGGTGCTAGATGACCTTGTCCCGGCATTGCCCACACTGCACACAAGGCACTCAGAAGATCTCCTCCCCACACAGCACATAGCTGGGATTAGGTTCCCTTACAAACACAGCCTCAATCTGCACAGTGTGTAGCTAGCTGCTATGTTGCTGTTCTGACCAGTATTGGCAACTTTCTGTAAATTTGCAGACCGCTCATAAATTTCAACCCATTTACGGACAATGGCTGCCCGTAAAGAATATGGCTGCGGCCAACATTGGAACTGCGCATGTGCAGTTCCAAAGCCTGCTGGGCTTGGACAACCTCGTACAAGCTCGGCCATTTTTGGCTGGGCGGGCACATCCATAGTGAGTCAGTGACGTAAAGGCACTGCCTGGCGCCATTTCTGTATGAACGGCACTTGGTCTCAGCAGCACATCAGCGGGCATGTCGCTTGACCTGGAGACCGGATCGCGGCCCGCAATATGCATCATGGCTGGAGCCTGTGGGGGCTCCCACCTGGCGCCACTGTACGCATGGGCACATAAAGTCCCAGAGACCGGACCCCTGCACCATCCATTCATGGCTGCTGGAGGCACGCCACCGTGAGCATAGCCACACTGAGTCCTTAAGACCGGACTCGGCAACATCCATCTATTCATCCATGGCTGCTATCTATGTGATATCCACACTTGAGGACTGAGGAGGCACAGCAGTTACCAGACAAGAGCTGCAGTGCCTGTTGAGATTTTGGAGTATCGCAGATGTCCACAAACTCTGGATATCTCCTGTATCATGTCTGCATCCTCTAACCACCTCCTGTATCCTGTCCGCATCCTCTTATCACCTCCTGTATCCTGTCCACGCCCTCTAACCATCTCCTGTATCCTGTCCACACCCTCTAACCATCTCCTGTATCCTGTCCACACCCTCTAACCATCTCCTGTATCCTGTCCACACCCTCTAACCATCTCCTGTATCCTGTCCACACCCTCTAACCATCTCCTGTATCCTGTCCGCATCCTTCAACCAACTCCTAAATCCTGTCTGCAGCCTCTAACCACCTCCTGTATCATGTCCACAGCCTCTAACCCCCTCTTGTATCCTATCCGCATCCTCTAACCACCTCCTGTATACTGTCCACACCCTCTAATCACCTAATTTACCATGTCCACAGCCTCTAACCACCTCCTGTATCATGTCCACCGTCTTGAACTATTTCTTGTATCATGTCTGCAATCTCTGAATATCTCCTTGTATCATTCCTGCAGCCTTTAACCATCTCTTGTATCATGTCCGCAATCTCTGACCATCTCTTGTCTTGTATCATGTCTGCAGTCTCTGAGGGGGAGCCTGGAGAGGAGTCAAGAGTGAGAGCACCACCGGGATGGGGGTCACGGAAGGAGTCAGACATGTGCGGATTGTAGAAAGGAGACTATAGGATAAAACCAGAGGACCGTCTGACTGAGCCCTGCACTGTGCACCTGAGAGGAGGTCAGTGACGGTGCCACCAGGCCAGTCTGAGGGGTCACTGATGTAAGGGGGGGTGAATACAATAATGTAGGGGGGCACTGGTATGAAGGTTCCTCCTTATATCAGTAACCCCCCTCCCCCTTACCTTAATGTATTCACTCTGCAGTAGGTGGTCTCTGGTCACCAGAGTCCCCCCCACATCAGAGTTCCCTACGTTCCCCTTTACATCAGAGTCTGCAGGATCCTCCTTACAGTGCAAGGGGTAACTCTGCAGACCCTGATGTAAAGGGGAACTCTGATGTAAAAGGGAACGACTCTGATATAAGGTGGCAACACTGGTTCTGACCTGTGAAAATC
Source organism: Aquarana catesbeiana (assembly GCF_042186555.1). Taxonomy (NCBI): domain Eukaryota; kingdom Metazoa; phylum Chordata; class Amphibia; order Anura; family Ranidae; genus Aquarana; species Aquarana catesbeiana. The sequence goes on from NC_133335.1 coordinate 87,836,802, forward strand.
CCATATTGGAGCAGCAGCAGTAGCCAGCTACACACTGTGCAGATCGAAGCTGTATCGGTAAGGGAATCAGATCTCAGCTTTGTGCTGTGTGGGGAGGATGATCTGCTGAGTGCCCTGCCAGCAGTGACCCTGTCCTTTTCTCTCTTGGCCACGGTCTTCTGCACTTCTGACCCCTGTACATTACCCTTTTAACCCCCTTTTCTCTGCCCTGCTGACCCCTGTACACTGCCCTGCTGCTCCTCTTTTCCCTGTCCTTGTGACCCCTGTCCTCCGCCCTGCTGACCCCATGTCCTCTGCCCTAATAACCCTGTTCTCTGCCCTGCTGACCCCTGTCATCTGCTATGCTGACCCCTATAATCCACCCTACTGACCATCTGCACATTGCCCTACTGACTTTTGTACACTCCCCTGCTAGCCTCCTGTCCTCTGACCTGCTGACCCTTATTCTCTGTCTTACTGAACCCCTGTACACTGCCCTACTGACTCTTGTAAACTCCCTTGCTGACCCACTGCACACTGCCCTGCTGCCCCCAGTCCTCTGCCCTAACCCCTGTAACTGCCCTACAAGCTCCTGACCCTATCGCATGCCCTGCTGACTCCCTGTACAGTGTCTTACAGACTTTTTATACACTACCCTGAATACCTCACACCCTTTGCCCCCTGACATTTTTTACTTCACTTCTATATCAGACATGCTAGATCCAGCCCATGCTACAATATATAGTAAACTGACCTTGCATTTTAGTGCAAGGTCCACTTTAAAGTACATCTAAATTTAGTGTTGCGGGTGAGGTGCAATTATAACCTCCTTCGGAGGTGGCACAATTAGGAGCTAATTTTATAGCCAAAAATGCAGATTTTTAGCATGTGTGTGTAAAAAATGAAACAAAATTCGCCCGAGCGGAAGTAGTTAAAGTCTTTCTAAAAGTCTGTTTAAAACTACCCTGTCCACAGGATGAAAATGCTACAATGATTTTACTACAGAATGAACATCGTTGTCAACCTCTAACAAGTCAAATTATCAATCCTGCTGTCAGGATTAAAGGGTAAATTCACTTTAAAATAAATAAATGCAGGTAAAAAAAAATCATTTTTTTTTTTGTTTTTTTGGAGCCTGTAAAGCATTGCACTAACGATCAGCAGATTGCAGGTGTTATGCAGGTGATCTGTCAGTGTATCTGTGTGCCCAGACATCCCGTACGGGCAAGCAGATATATTGATAGGAAGATCAATGAATTACCACGGCGCCATAGTAATAAGAACTACAAGCCAACCTCCGAAAAGGATGATGGGACAGAGCTCTCTGTATGAATGACGCGGCTGTGCAGATGCTGATTTCAAAAACTGACAGCTAGTATGGGGAACTTCTCCACGTACTGCTCTCTCGGGGGGGGGGGATCGGGCAGCGGCTGCAGTATTGCGAACATGTTACATGTTCCACCCTAAAAACGGATGATACATATAACCTGTTCCCAAAAGGTGAACTTATCCTTTAAGGGTAATCTGTTACTGGTAGACTCCGAAAAACGGCTGTTTTAATGGTGGTGACAGGCTGCATCGTCTATGTCATTTATACTTTTACTCATAGTTCCACTTTAGTCTCAAATCCAAAAAACATAGTATTTTCCTAGAAAATATGCATTTCATCATTGATTTTAAAATTCGGGCAACATTTCTTACAAGTCAATGAGTTTTCCTGTTAGCAGTAATCTACTACTAAAGTTAATCTACACATTATACACATCTTATGTATTGGTGTAGTTGCATTTTTCACTTTATAGTTTACAGATTGTAAATCAAAAAGTCTGAAATAGCACAAAATTGTATTGATTTAAATCCCCTGCTCTAGTATAATGTACGGTATGTATCTTTGAATATAATTCCATTTATCTATTACAAGAATGATCATTGAGCAGCTTGGGGTACACAACAACCCAATCATTAAACTCTCCATAAAGCAGACTGCAATGACACCTCTACATATAATTTTAAAGATAACAACTCTGCCATGGAATCAATAGTTGTGGACTTAAAAATGTACAGGCAGTACAGAATGTGTGTATCATTTTCTGCTTCTTATTAATTGATTGTAAATTCCAAAGATTACTCACCACTGCGATGGGACTGTTCTGTCTCCTTCAGCCAGGTAAAGTATCATGTGACAGCTCACTAAGGAAGATATTAGACACCAGGGCACAGAACACTTCACTTATGTAACACTATGTGCATCTGCTCTGCTCTGTTTAAAATAAAGAAAGGTGGAACTATGATTACTATATGTATTAGTTATTTATCAACTTGTGCTTATTTTTCCTATTCACCAAACAGGTCCTTGAAACAACCAATGACTCTATTGTGTCAGTATAATGCCGTGTACACACGGGCGGACTTTTCGGCATCAAAGGTCCGACGATCTTTCTGACGGATTTTCGACGGGCTTTTGAAGGACTTTCGACGGACTTTCGAATGAACGGACTTGGCTACACATGATCACACAAGTCCGACGGATTCGTACGTGATGACTTACGACCGGACTAAAATAAGGAAGTTCATAGCCAGTAGCCAATAGCTGCCCTAGGGTCGGTTTTTCTTCTGTCGGACTAGCATACAGACGAGCGGATTTCTCGATAGGAACTGGGTCCGACGGAGTTCCAGTGGAAAGATTTGAAACATGTTCCAAATCTAAAGTCCGTCTGATTTTCAACCGAAAAAGTCCACTGAAGGTCCGATGTCCGGATTCGTTCTGTTGGACCAGTCTGGTCAAAAAGTCCGCCCGTGTGTACACGGCATTACTGTATGCTGGTTCAGATGAACTAAACATTATCATTTTTTATTATTCAGTTCTCATGTGCTTCAGGAGGCTGAATGAGTTGTTAGCTTCTTAAGGTGTAAGCTCACCTTCAGCATCATTTTCCAAAAATCCCCCTATGCAATTCCATATCCTCTAAACAGTACTGTATATACTAGGGGTGACCGATAGAGTTTTTTTCAATGCCGATACCGATACTGATTTTACGGCCACCTTTTAGGCCGATGTCAGGTGGTGATATTCTGTACATCACTGTCTCCTGCCAACCAGATGCAGCATGTCACCTGCCACTGTCACCTGCCACCCAGATGCAGCATGTCACTTGCCGCTGTCATCTGCCACCCAGATACAGTGCATCACTTGCCACCAGATGCAGCTTGCCACTGTCTCCTGCCACCCAGATGCAGCATGTTACTTGCCACTGTCTCCTGCCACCCAGATGCAGCGTGTTACTTGCCACTGTCTCCTGCCACCCAGATGCAGCGTGTTACTTGCCACTGTCTCCTGCCACCCAGATGCAACGCGTCACTTGCCACTGTCTCCTGCGACCCAGATGCAACGTGTCACTTGCCACTGTCTCCTGCCACCCAGATGCAGCGTGTCACTTGCCACTGTCTCCTGCCACCCAGATGCAGCGTGTCACTTGCCACTGGTACCTGCCACCCAGATGCAGCGTGTCACTTGCCACTGTCTCCTGCCACCCAGATACAGCGTGTCACTTGCCACTGTCACCTGCCACCCAGATGCAGCATGTCACTTGCCACCAAATGCAGCGTGTCACTTGCCACTGTCTCCTGCCACCCAGATGCAGCATGTCACTTGCCACCGTCTCCTGCCACCCATATGCAGCTTGTCACTGTCACCTTCCACCCAGATGCAGCATGTCACTTGCCACTGTCACCTGCCACCCATATGCAGCTTCTCACTACTTACACTATTTCTGGCAGCCTCTCCCCAGCGGTGTCCAAGTGGGTAAACTTCCACATGAGGGTGGGCAGGCGATGAGAGATGATGTAACTATCTCTCTGCAGCTCTGTCAAGAGCAGCCTTCACAACCCTGCTGCAGGTGCGGACCAGCGGTGATGCGAGGCGGGCAGTGAGAGATGTCATCTCTCTGTTGCCCGCTGCACCACTGACAGAGTTTGGCAGAGACTATAGCGAGTACTGCACAAGGACAGGGGGAGAAGGTCTGACCAATTTCAGTACATTTCTGACTGATACTCATTATTTGAAAAATATGAATATCGGCCTCCAATAGTTGGCCGCTCTGATAATCGGTTGACCCCTATTATACACCAGTGAGCCCCTTATTTTAAATGCTGCAACTGTGGAAGGCCACTCCACAAAAAAACGCTCTCAATATCGGGGTTGCCAACCCCCATGATTTGTTTAGCTGACAAAAGAGGAAAAATTTACTACCATAGCACATTTTCTGCTGACAATTTAAAGTATGATAGAAACCCCTCCATAAAATTAAATCAAGGACTATTTATTAAACAGTATAACTGTAGCGTGGGTATTTTTTGCCTTCTAATACCATATATGCTAAATCAATAGACAATATTATAAATTGGTATTTGGCTCCCTCAAGTGGTATACTTATGAATAGACTTGTTATTTCACAAAAAGCCTATACAGGGAGTGACTGAATTATTTGTGAAAGGCTCACCTACCCATCATGCTCACTCACTTTCCCGTGAACACTGAGTGACTGAACTGCATGCTGGGTAGGTAATAAAAGGCCCGGCGCGGCCATTTTCTCTTTCTTCTGGATGTGTGGCCTGTGAGGAGGAGGTTCCAGAGAGCGTGGCCTATATCCTGCGGAGCGGAGCAAGACACGGACTCTGCTTTATCCCAGTGTGTTGGAGAGACAGTGTGACCAGATCGGGAAGGATCTAGAGACATCTGTCGAAGCCATTAGAGGGTCCCGGTTGTCTTGTGTAACGGATGGCGTGGCCGCATCAGACAGACTGAGACCTTGCGGAGCGGAGGCATCCAACAGTTCTAGGCCTGGTGTGGTGGGAGGGCTGTTTCCCAACGTTCATTAACGCACGTTACACACTCAGACTCATACCACAGTGTTGCTGAGACCTGCAGTTCCACAGAGGGGTCTCATACAAATAGACTGAGTACAAGCAGGCCTCAAGCCTACATTTCACTGAGAACTAATACTGTGTGGTTCAGAGACAATTACATTGGAGGCAGTTATAAGTACATCACACAACAAGAACAGTTTCAATCATCAATTATATTACTTTTTATTTGCTTGTGGAACACTTGGATATAAAGCACTACAGTATAATAGCTAGCAGAAGACAGAAGATCAAAGACTACAATTTTCATTGCAAGGCCTTGTGTTCAGTCACAGTGACGGAGGACTGCATCATAAAGCAGGGGGAGCTCTTTAGCAATTGTATTGTGCTGATAACTTTGCATTACTGTGTTTAATAGCAGCGTGCTGGAAGTGGGAAGGTGCCCAGTGTCGAGGCGTTGTTACACTGAGCACTGGTCCCACTTGGAGACACGCATGGAGGGGTTACTCAAGGAAGTTTTATATTGTTAACAAATTGTGAATACTTATCGCAGTCACATTACGTTTGTGTGGCAGTGCAGTTATTGTAACTACTGTTTTACCAGCCTCAGTAAAATCATATTCTGGTTAATTGCAATTGGTGTGAAGTGTTGTCCATTACCCTACAGGTGGAGCAACGGATACCCAGGTAAAGGTACATCATTGGTACATTGTTATTGTGGGGTAGTCCTTTCTTATTTAGCTTCACAATAAAACTGTTCCACAGCTGTGTCAAGTGGGTTAAGCCAATTTATTGGGTTGGAATAGCAGAGTACAGGCCCGATCAAATATCAGCAGCTCCTTCGGGGGTCAGTGCTATATGTGGGGGCTCGTCCAGGATTTCTGTTACTCTGCAATCAAGCCCACCCTCTTGGCACCAGTATTGACCCCATCACCGTGGTCCAGTGGTGCGAAGCAGAAGGCACCCGCTCAGAAGCGAGTGTGGCAATTGAGCTTCCTGGTGAAGCCTGGGAGGGAGAACATGTCAGGCAAATTGTAAAGACACTGTCCCCAGACAGGGAGGCATGGGTGATTGCCATCAGACCAGATCCTGAGACTTCTCGCACTTATGCACTGTAATGCCCTGTACACACGATCGGACATTGATCGGACATTCTGACAACAAAATCCATGGATTTTTTCTGACGGATGTTGGCTCAAACTTGTCTTGCATACACATGGTTGCACAAAGTTGTCGGAAAATCCGATCGTTCTGAACACGGTGACATAAAACACGTATGTCGGGACTATAAACGGGGCAGTAGCCAATAGCTTTGGTCTCTCTTAATTTATTCTGAGCATGCATGGCACTTTGTGCGTCGGATTTGTGTACACACAATTTAACCGATCGGATTTTGTTGTCGGAAAATTTTATAACCTGCTCTCAAACTTTGTGTGTCGGAAATTCCAATGGAAAAAGTCCGATGGAGCCCACACACGATTGGAATTTCCGACAACACAATCTGATCGCACTTTTTTCGTCGAAAAATCCGACCATGTGTACAGGGCATTAGAGTGGAGAAAGGGAATACCTGAAAGCTTCAAAAGTGCCAAAAGTGTACAACTGGGCAATAAAATAAAGTTTTACATAGTACACCCGAAAGTTTCAGATGAGGGTCCCATCAGCACTATTCAGGTAGAGCCAGCTAGAGGAACAGTTCCCTCCCCGACACCCCTGGCCATGATCGGGCAAGAGCTCCTCACAGCTTTGGGGGATTTTGTGTCAAAGTATCAGAAGAGCAGCCCAGTATGTGTGGAGGCTGGGTACAGGAAGTTGAGGATTTTCTCAGGAAAACAGCCTGTGCTGGATGGAGAAGAAGAATTTGATGTATGGATAGAGCAAGCCATGCAGGCTCTGGAAGAGTGGGATATTCCAGAAGCCCAAAAGAAGCAATGCATCAGTGAGAGCCTGCGAGGAGCTGCCGCTGAGGCTGTCAGAAACTTGAGATTCAGGGTGCAGAGGGAGGAGCCGGATGTGGGCGTCTAGCTGGACCTGCTGCTAATCCCGGGATGCTGGGCGTCTCTCCCTCTAGCTCCGGCGAACGGCTGAGAGCAGCTTCACCCCCCCTGTAGCTCTCCCACCCCCCGCTCTGGACCCTGATACCCTGCACCTCTAATCCCCGTATGCATCTCGGACACGGGTCCTCGTAGCGACAGTGAAGGTACCTCGGGGCATGGTCAAGCACGTCTGAGAGCGAGTGAGGAGGTCGGTTGTCCAGGCGACGGTGTGTCACGCTGACTCGAACAGCCGACAGGTGCACGGAGATCCCCCGGAAGAAAGTCTGTGCTTGTATTGAAAAGGAAAAAAAAAAAAAAAAACTGGGTAAGATCGTGCAACAGCGGCTGAGGGGGTAAGTGTCCCACTTTGATTATAACATGCTGGACTCCCTTCCCCAGTAAGGGTCCCAGAAAGAAAGCAAAACTTGCGGAATGATTACTTGTATTACCTGCTCCTGTGCATATTACATTGCCAAAGAGAACCTGGACCGGGACTCATGTTAAAGAAGTAGGACTGTTCCTAGTTAAAAGGTTCCCTCTCTGATGGTTTTTCCATATAACTATGCACTATTTTTTTTTTTTTTTGAGTCTGTTTGAAATAAGAGCACTTCCATAGCGCTGATATACTGGGTGGGTGCAAGCTAGGAGAGCCCACTGGGTCCCTGTGCGAGAAATACCTGACCCAAAGAGGCCCTGGAGTCTAGAAAGGATTAACCCCTCGGTTGACCGAGCAGAACACCTGAGAGGACCGGTTATACACAATACAGGTAACACCAGTAGGACATTTAGCACCGTTCCTCGGGGCCACGCAGCGCAAGCAGCATAATGAGGGGGAGAGGAGGGAAGGGGGCCACAGCCAACGCGGCCAACAGTAACAGAACAAGCGTAAGCCCGGGCGCTATTAGGAAATATATGGTCCAAGACGGTAGTAAGGGGAGTCAGGGGAAGGCGGGTGGGTCCAAATTCAAAACCCCTGAACCCCCATCCAAAATAAGCACACGAAGACAACTGACGGAGATGGACTCCCACACCGTAGGGACGGAGACAACAGAAGAGGCATCAATGGACCTCCAGCAAGACAAACAACTACCAACAAAGAGTGAGATGGCAGAAATGTTTGCAAGATTAGAAACATCAATTAAAGGAGAAATCGAAACAATTCGTCAAGATATGGGCCATACACTAAAAAGAGTGGAAGAGCTGGAAGCAACAATTGACGTACAGGGAATGGTGATAAAAAACCTCAAACAGCAGATAGAAGAAATCCAGAAAGAACAAAGAAATCTACGGTACAAATTGGAAGACCAGGAGAACTGTAATAGGAGGAAAAACCTGCGGATAAGAGGCCTGCCCGAGATGGAAGGGGGTAAGGAGAATCTACAAGAAAAAATCGACCAAATCTTTGGAGACCGATTAGATCCAACTGATAACAGACCGAAGATCAAATTGGAGAGAGCCCATAGGATAAGAAAGCCGGCTGAGATTAGTGGGGACGCCCCACGGGATGTAATTATTAGATTTCACAACTTTCACAACGAGGTAAAGCAAGAACTTAATAGAATATCACTAAGACAATTGTCCTGGGGGAGGGGGGAGAATAAACATTTACAAAATGGTTGTATTGCCAAGAATAACTTACAAAATGCAAATGTTGCCAGTGGCGCTCCCGCAAGCCTACCTTAGAAAACTGCACTCGATTTTTTTAAGATTCATTTGGAGAGAAAGAATGCCCCGACTAAAATTTACACAATTGATAAAAGCCAAAGGTAAGGGGGATGGGGAGCACCAGATGTTCGTAAATATTATGAAGCCATAGCTCTTGCCAGAGTAATAGACAGGGCGAAAGATAAAGCAGATAAACACTGGGTAAAAATGGAGAAGGATATTAGCGACACTAAGTTGAATAAAATAATTTGGATCCCACCACACTTAAGGAAACTAAGTACTGAAACGCACGAGATCACTAGACATGCACTAAAAATATGGGACACTGTCCACAAAAGGGAGCACTGGGGATAAAATTCTCCTCTAATGCCACTTAAGGACTCAGACTATTTTTCACCAGGGATAGGGGAGTGGTTTGGGGGGTGGCTACTGGACGAGAACATACAGTTAAAAGACGTAATGCATCAGAATAAAATATGTACATATCAAGAGTTAAAGGTAAAAAAAAGCCTACTGGTTATAAATACTTGGCGGTACAACCAATTGAGTCGGTTCATAAGAGCCCTTCCACAACCAATTAGATCAAGGGAGAATCTACGCCCATTGGAGAAAATGTGTATGGATAAAGATAAGAAGGGGGGGGTTCTCTCAGACTTATAAAATGTTAATAGGCTTGGGGAGCATAGAAGCCCCGTTGTTTATGCAGAAATGGGAGAAGGAGCTAGGAAGGAAGCTCACAGGCCCAGAGGGGTCATTGATCCTAAGCAGAGTATCGGCCACGTCAGTAAACTGCAAAATCCTGGAGTTAAACTTCAAATGTCTGGCCAGGATGTACCTGACCCTGGATCGCTTGAATAAATTTCAAAATGGATCACCACAATACTGTTGGAAGGGGTGTAAGTAAACAGGATTAATGGCCCACATCTGGTGGCTATGCCCGACAATCAAAATATTTTGGAGTGAAGTGAGGGGATTTATTAAAGACATAACGGGAATATGGGGGGGAATATGTAAAGGTAAATGTGAAATTTAAATACCACCTAGATAAGCTTTGAGGTGTACAACAATGGAATTATTAAAACCACGATGATGTGAAGAAAGAATGGGACAAATTTTGAATTCTCGACAACTGAAAAATGACTCCCAGAGAAATTATCTTGCTGAGTGGAAAAAAAAAGAAAAAAAAAAAAAGAAACTTGAGATTCAGTAGTACCACCTGTACAGCCTACGATTACTTGGCTATGTTAATAGAGAAGGCAGCTGATCTAATCTATCAATTTGAACATACCCTCCAACGTCAAGGGGAACGCCTTTCTGAATACATCAGACGACTAAATAAGATGCTATATCAGATTGTGTTAAAGAAAGGGATGATGCCCTATGCCATAGATTAAGCCAGAATACAGAAAATCCTCAAGGGGGCTCTACGCTCTGATCCGGTCTGGCTTCATTTGAAAACCTCTGTGGATGTTATGTCCCTAAAATACCCTGACCTTATCAGAGTAGTGAGAGGTGAAGAGGACATGTTAAATGATCAGCAAGTAACTGTTCGTCCAGCCCCTACATCTTTAGTTGAAATCAGGTATGCAAGAACAGCGGAGCAAGACTCTGAAAAAGCCACCTTGAAATCTCAAATGGTGCAAGTAATGGAGATGTTGACCTTGTTAATGGCGAAGGTCTCAGAGACAACCTCAGGGGGAGAGACCGAGGCAAAAGTACCCCAGATCACATCCACTACCTCAAGCCGAATGTTGATGAGCGATGGAGTTTGCTTCAATTGTGGAGGAACTGGACACTATCGTCGGGTGTGCCCAAGCCCAGTGAAGCCTGAGGCACGACGCCAAAAGCCGGCGGAAAACTTCAGAGGGCCCCGGTGAAGGAGTCAACCGGGTGCCCTGTTGCATTAGCTAACTCCAAAAAGTACAATGACATGAAGGGACCATGACAGGGGTCAAATCCCCCAGAGAAGACCCCCGTTATTACTGCCAAAGGGGACCCGAGCCTCTGCACGAAAGGAGTGCAGATCAAAGCCACTAAACATGTCAAGCCTATCACCTCTTCTAAATTACCTCCAAGGTTAGTGGGATCTTCCCCCGATGTCCCTATTCAAGTGGAAGGAATTTACACCAAGGGTCTCCTGGATACTGGGGCCCAAGTGACTCTCCTCTACAGGAACTTCTATGACAAGCACCTTTAACACTTGCCATTACAGAAGCTAGAAGAACTGCAGATATGGGGCATTGGTATTTAGAGCTTCCCTTACGATGGCTACATACCAATCAAGCTGACTTTCAACACCTCTGTAGCAGGGGAGGCAGAGACCTTTGACATTCTAGCAGTGGTCTGCCCCCGCCCTCCAGGTGCTGGTAAAAGTTCCCTCATCATTGGAACCAATACCGACCTGGTCAGGAGACTGTTGACACCTCTTGTTCACCACAAGGCACTTCAGCCACATGTGTACACCCTATGCTGGAACAATTGTACCAGAACTTAGTGCAAACACAGAAGGCCCCACAGGAAGGAGTGGGCAAGATCTGGCGCTTAGACCGGAGTGAGAAAGTGTTACAACCGAGTGAAGTAGTTTAAGTAGTAAAAGCCTCTGTTAAGCTGAGCTGGAAGCAAACAGGCCCTTTTATCGTCCTTGAGACAGACCGACAGAAGGAAGATAAGGGACTGGAAATAATCCCAGAAGTATTGTCGACCAAGGGACTTCAGAGAAGTCGAGGGAAGGTTTCAGTCAGTGTCCGAAACACAACCACCTCACCTGTGAAGATGCCAGCCAGAGTGTTGCTGGGGCAGGTGAATCAGGCAACCCCAGTCTCACCGTGTGGTATCGTGGAAGGACAAGAGGGAGAGATTCCCATGGAGGAGTTCTTATATAAAATAAGTTGCCCTAAGAAAAATGCAATAGAATTGTAATAACTCCTAAAAAGGAATTATAAGTGAAACAAACTCAAATTAAAAACAAGCCCATAAATCTACAAATATATATATGAAATATAGCATACGAATGCACAAATTAAATGTGACAGAACAACATATGCAGTAAATCAAATAAATTAGATGAGTGGAAAAAAAATATATACAGTCAGGTCCATAAATATTGTGACATCGACACAATTCTAATCTTTTTGGCTCTATACACCACCACAATGGATTTGAAATGAAACGAACAAGATGTGCTTTAACTGCAGACTTTCAGCTTTAATTTGAGGGTATTTACATCCAAATCAGGTGAACGGTGTAGGAATTACAACAGTTTGTATATGTGCCTCCCACTTTTTAAGGGACCAAAAGTAATGGGACAATTGGCTGCTCAGCTTTTCCATGGTCAGGTGTGTGTTATTCCCTCATTATCCCATTTACAAGGAGCAGATAAAAGGTCTAGAGTTCATTTCACGTGTGCTATTTGCATTTGGAATCTGTTGCTGTCAACTCTCAATATGAGATCCAAAGAGCTGTCACTATCAGTGAAGCAAGCCATCATTAGGCAGAAAAAACAAAACAAACCCATCAGAGAGATAGCAAAAACATTAGGTGTGGCCAAATCAACTGTTTGGCACATCCTTAAAAAGAAAGAATGCAACGGTGAGCTCAGCAACACCAAAAGACCCGGAAGACCATGGAAAACAACTGTGGTGGATGACCAAAGAATTCTTTCCCTGGTGAAGAAAACACCCTTCACAACAGTTGGCTAGATCAAGAACACTCTCCAGGAGGTAGGTATATGTGTGTCAACATCAACAATCAAGAGATTGACTTAAAAGTCAGAATCAAAGAACATGTGCAAAACATAATAAATAAGTTCCCGAAACATAATGTTTCGAGACATTTTGCCGAGGTCCACAATAGTAACCCAGCCGAAATTACGTTCTGGGGCATAGAACGTTACCACAAGGCATGGAGAGGTAGTCATAAAATTCGTAATCTTAGCCAAAAGGAATCTCAGTGGATATACAAAATGAATACCTTAGCACCTAATGGGTTAAATATAGACTTTGACCTAAACTGCTTCATCAGTGATTATTAATGTATTGTTTTATTATCTGATTTTATCACTGTAAACCTTGTGCCAATTTTCCGGGACACTTCATCATTTTTTAAATTAATATTTTTATTGTAAGCTGTTTTAACATTATTTTTAACCTTTTTTAATAATTGAGTAGCAATCCCCACAATAGAATTTGAATTTGTATTTTTCCTAAATATTAGATGTTCATAATATAGAATTGAGATTTCCTCCCATCTAATCTTAAAAGGAATGATTGAGGATTGCAATTTAATTCCTAACCACATGATGGCAGCACTTGAAACAAATCCGATTTACATTATATAATTAATTTAATTTATTATGATTTTATATTAATTTTCTATCATCCACTTTTTTATTATCCATGTAGGAAATAATATACGATCACTTACCTCTTTTGCACTGCGAGACACTTTATTACGGCCTGTAGGTATATGTATAATTACATAGTATCTTTATTGATTCACCACAAGATGGCAGTATGTCCACGTACTAGTACATTGCACATACTTAAGCTCATATATTTACAATATACTTGCACTTTTTAATCACCTTTTGATTACATATGAATCACTGCCTTAATATCTATTAACTTTAAACCTGCACAGTATGTTAACATTTCAGCATTTCGATAGAACAGTACTCTCTGACGCTATTAGACCATTTAGACTACACAAACATGGCGTCGAAACAATTTCCGGCTACTGACTATAAATCCACGGAGGTCTCGACCAATCAGAATCCCTGATGAAGTCACGAGGTCACGTGACGCAACGCGTAGGATCCCGTTAGCCATCGCATACGATACCACACACTGCTCTAACCCAGAAGCGCTATCAGTGTGAACCGGAAGTTTTGCACCGGGTGACGGCGTCCCGCTGCCATCTTTGTCTGTCACCACCGCACACTGTACCCACAGTGTGTATGTTTTTTACCCACCGTTTTGGAAAGTTATTTTATTATTCTATTGATGCAATAAAACCATCTTTTTAACGAACTACACCATTGGAAGCCCTCGTGTTCCTTCTCTTTTTCCTTATTTGGTTGGATTGGAGTCCATGATCCTGAATCACTCCAGACCAGAAGTGACTAGAGTATCCACTCACCAGGAACCACCACCAGGGGACACCCTCCTACTTCTCCCAGGCCATCACCTGTATCTACATTAAGGCTTTATCTTAAGCCCCTTAAGGTAAGGGCAATGGGAGACCTTTTTTAAGGGAAGGAAGCTATCTCACTATTGATTATATATGGAAGTTTATCAACCAGCTGATCTTTCACCTAATTGTCCAACTGGAAATTAGAAACCTGCACTTTTCACCATTATTGGACACTTTTTACTTTTTATTTATTATTTATTAGTTGCACACCATTCATGTGATTTATCAGTTATTATTTATTTTCATTTCATGTGTTTGCGCAAAATCCTATTTTACACAGTTTATTTTGATGGTGATTCAGTGAGCATTTTGCAACACCACTCTTATGTTTTTATACACTTTGGATTACTTTATATTTATATTTAGTAGCGCAGAGGTCCCATTACATATTATTTCAATCAAGAGAAGACTTCACCAGAGTGAATACAGAGGGTTCACCACAAGATGTAAACCATTGGTGAGCCTCAAAAACAGGAAGGCCAGATTAGAGTTTGCCAAACAACATCTAAAAAAGCCTTCACCGTTCTGGAACAACATCCTATAGACAGATGAGACCAAGATCAACTTGTACCAGAGTGATGGGAAGAGAAGAGTATGGAGAAGGAAAGGAACTGCTCATGATCCAAAGCATACCACCTCATCAGTGAAGCATGGTGATGGTAGTGTCATGGCGTGGGCATGTATAGCTGCTAATGGAACTGGTTCTCTTGTATTTATTGATGATGTGACTGCTGACAAAAGCAGCAGGATGAGTTCTGAAGTGTTTCGGGCAATATTATCTGCTCATATTCAGCAAAATGCTTCAGAACTCATTGGACGGCACTTCACAGTGCAGATGGACAATGACCCGAAGCATACTGCGAAAGCAACCAAAGACTTTTTTAAGGGAAAGAAGTGGAATGTTATGCAATGGCCAAGTCAACCACCTGACCTGAATCCGATTGAGCATGCATTTCACTTGCTGAAGACAAAACTGAAGGGAAATGCCCCAAGAACAAGCAGGAACTGAAGACAGTTGCAGTAGAGGCCTGGCAGAGCATTACCAGGGATGAAACCCAGCATCTGGTGATGTCTATGCATTCCAGACTTCAGGCTGTAATTGACTGCAAAGGATTTGCAACCAAGTATTAAAAAGTGAAAGTTTGATGGATGATTGTAAATCTGTCCCATTACTTTTGGTCCCTTAAAAAGTGGGAGGCACATATACAAACTGTTGTAATTCCTACACCGTTCACCTGATTTGGACGTAAATACCCTCAAATTAAAGCTGAAAGTCTGCAGTTAAAGCACATCTTGTTCGTTTGATTTCAAATCCATTGTGGTGGTGTATAGAGCCAAAAAGATTAGAATCGTTTCGATGTCCCAATATTTATGGACCTGACTGTATATATATATATATATATATATATATATATATATATATAAATGTCCATATACACCAATGGTGCATCAATGAAAACAAAACGAACCAATGTCCTTAGTGAAACACATACACAGCATTGATAGGTGTGTGGAGAGATGGGTGTATTTGAACGGTAAGAATCGCTACAGGTGAGATTCAAAAGTCCCCATCTCCACTTCCCCAGATCACGGGTGGTGGAGAGACGATTTCTCAACCTGGAGGCAAGACTCTATATGTAGGAACCCTTACCAGAGCTGGTGGACCCCCTCAAGAGCAGGGTCATACAGTCAGACAGATTAAGCCCTCTGTGGGGGACTGGTGGGTCCTCTGGTGCCTCCGGTCTCTTGATTGCCTCGGGTAGTAGGTAGAGGTGATTCACAGGAATGCGGAGTTTAGCCCGTTACAGGAATGCTCTTGCTCTGAAAAGAGACACATTCAGGCTCGAAGCCACGAGTGAGAGAGCAAAAAGGGGACTCTGATCGTGTAGTAGGTTAAACAAAAACGCTTTATTAATAATAAACGAGCAGAAACCCGCAGAGTGACATTTACAGACAAGTAATAACTAAAAACAAAACACCCGCGTGCCGGAGTTACATGTGGCGTGATGGTGTCAGCACAAAGCACCTTTGAAGAACCAAAAGGAAGGTTGATTTAGACTCAGATAAACCTGGAAAACCAAAAGAGTGGCCCAGGAAGAAGAAAGAGTCTATCCAAGAACAGTGGACTCCTCAATGTGAAGAGACTTTCAGACAGCTGAAGTGGAGCCTTACCACTGCTCCGGTCTTGGCCTATGCAGACCCTACCAGGCCCTACGAACTGCATGTGGATGCCAGCCGAGACGGGCTGGGCGAAGTGCTTTACCAAGAACATGATGGGCACTTAAGGCCCATTGCTAATGTGAGCCGAAGTCTAGCACCTGCTAAGAGGAATTATCCCACCCACAAACATGAATTTCTGGCCTTGAAGTGGGCTGTGGTAGACAAATTAAAAGACTATCTATACGGGGCAGACTTCGCGATCAAGACGGACAACAACCCCCTCACATATTTGCTCACCACAGCGAAGCTGGATGCCACAGGCCATAGGTGATTGGCCGCCCTCTCAGGATTTACCCTCAGTCTAAAATACCGACCAGGAGTTGGGAACCGAGATGCAGATGCACTGTTGAGAAGGCCCCACTGTTCCCAGGATCACTCAGAAGAGTGGATCCAGCTTACACCTGAAGGAGTAAAGGCCCTCTGTGAAGGGGCAGAACAACAAGCAAAGGGTGGAGCCAGAGCCGAGGAAGTGGGAGTGTCTGCTGTGGGAGTACCTAAATGCTATTGTAAGGTCACTCAAGTTGGAGATGAAAGACTGCCAAAGCTTTCAAAAAAGGACCTTCGCAGCGACCAACAGGAAGATCCCCCCTGTAGCCTGGCACTGAAGGCCTTGGAGAGCCAACACCCATCTACTTCCCAAGAGCACTCAGAAAGAAGCTCGTCTGTTACATAAAGAGTGGGATCGGTTGCAGCTGCAACAAGGGGTGGTCTACCGAAGGGTCCCCTCTGAAGATCCTGAAGAGAAGTGGCAGTTGTTTCTGCCAGAGAAACACAGAGAGAAGGTGTTGATCGCCCTGCATGATCACCATGGCCATCTGGGATCAGAAAGGACTCTTCGGCTAGTAAGGGACAGGTTCTATTGGACTTGCATGAGGACTGAAGTGGAGAGCTACTGTCACTCTTGCCTCTGGTGCATACAAAGGAAGACCTTACCCCAGCAAACCGCCTCAATGGGCCATTTAGAGAGTCAAGGGCCAATGGATCTGGTCTGCATAGACTTGCTATGCTTGGAATCTGACTTGAGTGGACAGGGAAACATCTTAGTAGTCACTGATCACTTCACCTGCTATGCTCAGGCGTTCCCTACCAAAGATCAGCAAGCATATACAGTGGCGAAGATTTTAGTGAAAAAGTTCTTCATCCACTATGGCTTACCTCAACGGATCCACTCAGATCAAGGAAGAGACTTTGAGAGTGTTCTCATCAGACGACTGTTGGATCTGCTAGGCATTCAGAAGTCCAGGACTACTCCTTACCACCCACAAGGAGACCCTCAACCAGAGAGGTTTAATTGAACTCTTCTTAACATGTTGGGGACTCTGGCCTCTGAACAAAAACAACATTGAAGTAAGCACATCACCGCCTTGGTACACACCTACAATAGCACCGTGAGTGATGCTACAGGGTATTCACCCTACCGTCTGATGTTCGGACAAGAAGCCCGACTACCAGTGGATTTGGCCTTTGGAAATTCTTTAGACCATATCTCAGAGACCTCTCACCGTGGGTATGTAGACAGATTGCGGAGGAGTCTGAAGACCACATATTAAAAGGCTCAAGCCATGTCCAACATCAGAGGAAGTAGAAACAAGAAGAACTTCGATCTCAAGGTACGGATCCAGGATCTACAACCTGGTGACCGAGTCTTGTTACGAAATCTGGGCATACCAAGAAGACACAAGCTGGCTGATCGGTGGAAGTCACAGCCATACATCGTATGCAAACAACTCCCAGGGCTGCCAGTATATCAGATTAGACCGGAAGGGAGCACGGGACCATTAAAAACTTGGCATCTGAACCACCTTTTACCTCTCACAGAAGCAGTCAGAATAACTCCACGGCAGGAATTACCATCTGCATCTACTACTCAGCAAGGACCTCGGCCAGTAACTAGGTCCCAGCCTGGGTCTCTTGCTACAAACAATCAAGATAGTGAGGAAAAGCAACTGGAAATAGACTGGTTGTGGTAACCACATACACCTGAGCCCGCTCCCTTGTTTCACAGAGGCGGATAAAAGATCCCTTCGACCAGAGGCCCCCTAGTTTGTACCCCAAGATAGATTAACAGAAAATCTGGAGTCGTCTCAAACTCCTTTACTGGAAACAGATTCTATAGACTTTCCTGCTGGTGTTGAATCTGAAGTACAGGAAATTGAAGTGAGTGAACAGGAGGATGAAGGACTTGAAGAGAATGCCAGTTTGCCTGAGACACCAAAAGAACAGAGAAAGAAGAGGGTAATTCACCCGCCAAAAAGACTAACTTACGACACCTTGGGTGAATGCTCTGAAGGGATCCAATTCACTGCCAAAAGAAATTCTGAAATGCCTGGTCCCTTTACTGTTGAGTCAGAAAGGGACGACAACCCCATCCCACCCCTTGACACATCTGTACCAGACACCATGGTGTCAGCTGTGGGTACACAGAACAGTCTCCCATCACACGATAATTGGTGGGAGGCTCTTCTGTCAAGCTTGTGTTATAAGATGAATTATTTGAGTTTAAACTCTGGTTGTGAAAATGCAACTTGCTTGTTATCATACTAACCTGTTTTTCTCTGTGTGTAAATGATATTATGTAACAGGCAAAAATGTGTAATAGAGCCTGGATTTTTGAATATCTTTGGAAACCAAAGACTCAAAGCAGGGGGAGTATGTAGTGTGGGTATTTTTGCTTTCTAATACCATATATGCTAAATCAATAGACAATGTTATAAATTGGTATTTGGCTCCCTCCAGTGGTATACTTATAAATAGACTTGTTATTTCACAAAAAGCCTATACAGGAAGTGACTGAATTATTTGACTTTGTGAAAGGCTCACCTACCCATCATGCTCACTCACCTTCCCATGAACACTGAGTGACTGAACTGCATGCTGGGTAGGTAATAGAAAGCCCGGCACGGCCATTTTCTCTTTCTTCTGGACATGTGGCCTGCCTGCAAGGATCTGTGAGGAGGTTCCAGAGAGCGCGGCCTATATCTTGCGAAGCAAGCCACGGACTCTGCTTTATCCCAGTGTGCTGGAGAGACAGTGTGACCGGATTGGGAAGGATCTAGAAACATTTGTCAGAGCCATTATAGGGTCCCGGTAGTCTTGTGTAACGGAGCAGTGTGACGGCGTGGCCGCATCAGACAGACTGAGACCTTGCGGAGCGGAGGCATCCAATAGTTCTAGGCCTGGTGTGGTGAGAGGGCTGTTGCCCAACGTTCATTAATGCATGTTACACACTCAGACTCATACCACAGTGTTGCTGAGATCTGCAGTTCCGCAGAGGGGTCTCATGCAAATAGACTGAGTACAAGCAGGCCTCAAGCCTACATTTCACTGAGAACTAATACTGTGTGGTTCAGAGACAATTACATCAGAGGCGGTTATAAGTACATCACACAACAATAAGAGTTTCAATCATCAGTTATATTACTTTTTATTTGCTTGTGGAACACTTGGATATAAAGCACTGCAGTATAATAGCTAGCAGAAGACAGAAGATCAAAGACTACAATTTTCATTGCAAGGCCTTGTGTTCAGTCACAGTGACAGAGAAGCTCTTTAGCAATTGTATTGTGCTGTGTTGATAACTTTGCATTACTGTGTTTTAATAGCAGTGTGCTGGAAGTGGGAAGATGCCCAGTGTCGAGGCGTTGTCACACTGAGCACTAGTCCCACTTGGAGACATGCATGCAGGGGTTACCCAAGGAAGTTTTATATTGTTAACAAATTGTGAATACTTATCGCACTGTCACATTACGTTTGTGTGGCAGTGCAGTTATTGTAACTACTGTTTTTACCAGCCTCAGTAAAATCATATTCTGGTTCATTGCAATTGGTGTGAAGTGTTGTCCATTGTCCATTACCCTACAGGTGGAGCAACGGATACCCAGGTAAAGGTACATCATTGGTACATTGTTATTGTGAGGTAGTCCTTTGTTATTTAGCTTCACACTAAAACTGTTCCACAGCTGTGTCAAGTGGGTTGAGCCAATTTATTGGGGGTGGAATAGCAGAGTACAGGCCCGATCAAATATCAGCAGCTCCTTCGGGGGTCAGTGCTACATAACGAATATGTAACACTGACAATTCCTATAAAGAAGCGGGGAGAGAGAAAAGCAGGAAGAGAGAGAGAAGCGTGGAGAGTGAAGCGGAGAGGGAGAGAGAGAAGCGGGGAGAGTGGCAGCAGGGCCGGAACTAGAGGGGGAGGGCATGTGCGGCATTGAGAGGGGCGCCGCGGCAGAAAGCCCTCTTCTCCTCCTCTCCCACCCTGCCAGCATTCAGCTGCTGCAGGAGGAAAATACAGGGATCAATTCCAGTATGCCGCCCTAACTGTCACTCCTGTCCATACCCCTTCTTTAGCTGTCTGACCCCATACTCCTCTGGTCCCCTTGCCCCTGTACTCTTCTGGTCCCTTCACAGCACACTCCCCTCCTCTTCTCCCGCTGGCTGGCTGTGCAGTAAGTGGGCGGGCTTAATAAAGCCATAATCCTCAGCATTGAGAAGTTCAGCAGGATCGTTAAGACGGCCACAAAATTGTTGCAACATAACCCTCCTCGGCACTCATTCTCCTGGTCTTCCCTTCCCCCTGGCCATGGGCGCAGAGGCTCCAGACACTGTTGCTCTCCTCCATTAGACAGATTGATAGCGCTGCTATCTATTAAAAGCTGTGACACGGGAGTGGGGGGCGGGGTCAAGTCCAGTTGTCTGTGTCAATGGACACAGCAGCTGAACTCGCCAGAGAGCCCGTACGGGTGTCCCCAGGTAAAGCCGCTATCCGTCGGGGCATCCGATGAAGAGGAGGAGCTTGAAGCAGCGGCGGGGGACACCAGAAGAAGAGAATCAGGGTTGCTCTGTGCAAAACCATTGCACAGAGCAGGTAACTATAACATGTTTGTTATTTTTATAAAATAAAAAATCTAAGCTTTACAATCACTTTAAGCTGGACTATGGTATGAAAAGATCTTCGGTTAGTTCCTGTTCAATCTGCACCCTGACCTGTACAGGGCTGGTGCTAGACTATTTTGCATCCTAGGCAAAACTAGCTACTTGTACCCCCCCCCCCCCCCCCGAAAATAAAACTAAAACTAAAGAAAAACGTTTTTCAAATACATTCAAAATTTAGATATTTATATTTTTATATATTTATTTATAAATTATCGTTGTATGAATATATGGGTTTTTAAAGTATTTGGGCTGAGAATGTTTGGTGCTGTAGTGCCACGATATTCAGGGCCTGCCTCCAGGATCCACTTATAAGGCTCCAATTGTCCCCTTTTATTGCCCCCCTTCCCCCAATATACAATTTCGCTCTTCACCTGCTCTGGGACATAAAATAAATAGCAATTAGACTCAAAATCAGTTTACTGCAGCAGATCAGACAGCGATTGTGATTGGGTGCCAGAGGTTACAGCATATCATTACTGCTCCCTGACTGGATACAACACATCATTTCTGCTTGCTAATTTGCTGCTAGAGTTTACTGCACATCATTACTGTTCTGTCCAGTTGAGTGCAGGCGAGGAATAGGAAGGGGTCATCCCCAAACTGTTACCACAAAGTTGGGAGCATGAAATTGTCCAAAATGTCTTGATATACTGACGCCTTAAGAGTTCTCTTCACTGGAACTAAGGGGACCAGCCCAAATTATAACAAACAACCCCACTCCATGATCTCCCCTCTACCAAATAATTGGAGGGGTGGCCCAATATTTATGGCAATATAGTGTGGATGAGCGAGTTTGGGGTGAAGGAACATGACTGGCCTGCACAGAGTCCTGACCTCAACCCGATAGAACACCTTTGGGATGAATTAGAGCAGAGACTGTGAGCCAGGCTTTCTAGTCCCCATCAATGCCTGACCTCAAAAATGTGCTTTTGGAAGAATGGTCAAATGTTCCCATAGACACACTCCTAAACATTGTGGACAGGCTTCTCAGAAGAGTTGAAGCTGTTATAGCTGCAAAGGCTGGGCCAACTCAATATTGAACCCTACAGACTAAGACTGGGATGCCATTAAAATTCATTTGTGTGAAAAGGCAGGTGTCCCAATACTTTTGGTAATATAGTGTATTTTTTTGTTAAACAAAATCCCTATAAGCGTATATTGATTCGGGCAAAAGTCCAAAAAATCAAACATTAAAGCCTCGTACACGCGATCGGATTGTTGGCCAACAAAACCGTGGACTTTTGTCCAAAGGGTGTTGGCCCAAACTTGTCTTGCATACACACGGCCACACAATTGTTGCCCAACAATCACGAATGTAGTGACGTACTACACGTTTTTCAGCTCTTTAGAGCCACCCTTTGGGCTCCTTCTGCTAATTTTGTGTTAGTAGAAGTTTGAGTGTTGATTCGCGCTTTTCATTTCGCGCTTTTCAGTTCGTTTCTGAACGGTCATTCGTCAACCAGCCATGTTGCGGAATTGGAGGAGATAACGTGTTTTTTTATTATTGGCCTTGGAGTTATTGCTTTCACATTATTTTTTTGGTTGAACAATAATGATTTGATTTGATATATTTTCTATATTTTTGGATGCACAGAATGCACTTTTTGGTTAAGTTCTATTGGCAGATAGCTTGTCTAATTTTATTTGTTTTCTTTTTTTAATGCACAATAAAAAATTGTGTAGAATAATACTATGCTATGTGTTTTACTTCAAATGACAGTTTGGAGTAGGCAGTTACATTTAAAAAATACAATGTAAAATTGACAAGGGACACCAACATAGTTGTATCTTTGATCTTAAAAACTACGGGATAATGGTGTTGTGGTAACTTGCCCCCCAAAAAAAGAATAATATTCTTGATATCACTAGAAAAAAAAAGCCTTTGAAAATTAGTTTGCAATAAGTATCCATCAGTATCGCCAGCAAAGCAGCTTCATTATTATCCCATTAAAGAAGAAGAGAATTGTGCGCTGCATTTCGAGATTTCATAATTTGCTGCGTCACGAATGTTAATTCTCCATTACGAACACTAGTTTACAGGACCAACTGCTTCTGGCTCGTCCTTGCTTCCGAGCATGCGTGTTTGTACTTTGGACTTTTGTCTGATGGACTTGTGTACACACGATCAGAAAATCCAACAATAGACATTTGTCCACGGAAAATTTTAAAACCTGCTATCCAACATTTGTCCGCGGAAAATCCAACAACAATTGGAGCGTACAAACGGTCGGATTTTCTGCCAACAGCCTGTCATCACACATTTCCCATCGGAAAATCTGATTGTGTGTACGAGGCTTAACTGACATTTTTGTCACTTTTTTGGTGACCAGTGACACTAATATAGTGATCAGTGCTAAAAATATACACTGACTGGGAAGGGGTTAACATGAGGGACAGTCAAAGGGTTAACTATGTGCCTAGCCTATGTTTTTGTACAGTGTAGGAGGTGCTTTAACTAGGTGAAGACATAGATCCTTGTCCCTGCTCTGCAGGAACACAGGATCCACGCCTTCCCTACTGACAGAACGGCATTCTGCCTCTTTTATGAATGATCAGTGGGTGCCAGAGGACATAGAGTCCACGGTACCCTCTGATTGGCTCTCACTGTGTACTAACACATTGGGCCCGCTACCCGAAAGAGCAGTATCCCGTGTATATACATGATATGGTGCAAAGGTGCCACCCTGTAGCAGTAAAATTGCTATAGGGCGGACCTTAAATGGTTAAAAATCTGTGAAAAATCTGACTAAAATTTCTAATCAGACTAAAAAGCCACACCCAATATGTGGCATAATTTAGCCACACCCACTGTGTCCCGTGGTGCGCTATGCACATCACAGGTCACCAGGGGTGTTGCTAGGTCTACAAAAGATCTGGGGCTAGAGCCCATAGCAGCAGTCACCAACCTTTTTGCAGGCCCGTGGGGGGGCACGCCGGTGGTAAGCCATAGTTCGCGGGCAATGGCTGGTGTTGGCCCTTCAATCATCATGGCACCATTACACAATGCAAAACTATATGTATACAAAACTGAAAACATTTCACAAAGTAAATAGTTATCACCAGGGCTTTTTTTCAGGGGGAACACAGTTCCAACACCTCCAGCATGTAATGGCAATTGGTGTGCTGGAGGGTCTATTGATGTTGGCTGCTGGGGAATCTATTGTCACTGTCGGATCTATTTTTGTGTGAGGGTCCATTGTTGCTGGTGGGGATCTATTGTTGCTGGGGGGTCCTTATTGCTGGTAGGGATCTACTGTTGAGGGAGCGATCTATTGATGCTGGCTGCTGGGAGATCTGTTGTTGCTGGGGGTTATAATGTTGCTGGGGTGGATTTTTTCTTGCTGGGGGTGGTATTTTATTGTGGGCAGCCTATTGATGCTGTGTGTGTGTGTGTTGCTGGTGTAGAATCTATTGTTGTGTGGGGTCTGTTGTTGCTGCAGTGGATATATTGTTGCTGGAATGTGGTCTATTGTTGCTGGGAGAACCTATTGTTGGTGGGGTCCATTGTTGCTTGGGGAGTCTATTGTGTGGGGTAACTATTGTTACTGGGTGGGGTCTATTATTCTGTGGAATTTATTGTTGCTGGTGTGGAGTCTATTGTTGCGTGGGGTCTATTGTTGCTGCAGGGGATCTATTGTTGCTGAAGTGGGGTCCATTGTTGCTGGGGTTGGGACTTATTGTTACTGGGGTGGAGTCCATTGATGGTGGGGGATATATTGTTGTGTATCAGATCTATTATTTGGAGTCTATTGTTGCTGCAGAGGATCTATTGTTGCTGGAGTGGGGTCTTTGTTGCTTGCAGGACTTATTGTTGCTTGGGTGTGGTCCATTGTTGTATGGAGGATCTATTGTTGATGAGGTGGAGTATATTGTGTGGGGTCTATCGTTGCTGGGGGGGGGATTATTGTTATTGGGGTGGGGTCCTTTGTTGATGGGGAAATCTATTGTTATGTGGGAGATCTATTGTTCTTTGGGGTCTATTGTTGCTGCAGAGGATCTATTGTTGCTGGGTTGGGGTCTATTGTTGCTGGGGGGACTTATTGTTGCTTGGATGTGGTCCATTGTATGGCAGATCTATTGTTGGTGGGGTGGGGTCTATTGTTGCTGCAGGGGACCTATTTGTTGCTGGTGGGACCTATTTTTACTGCAGAAGTCTATTGTGTTGGGTTGAGATCTATTGTTGCTGGCTGCAGGGGATCTATTTTACTGCTTTTCTTGTTATTAACAAATTACTTAGCACCACAAAATGATACTTGATGATGATCAATATGATGATGGTTCTGTATTCTCTAAAAGGGGCGCTACTGGAAGGTGGGTAGGGGGTGGAACCAAGGGACAATGCTCAGAGGGGGGTAGGGGGCAAAGATAAGGGGGAACTCAGAAGGGGAGAGTTCCTGCACCTATTCTCTGAGAAAAAAAAGCCCTGGTTATCACATCATATACATTAGAGCTTGTATTGTGCTACATAACAAAAGTCCAAATGAGCCCTGGTTCACATAGATGCGATTTGACGTGCGATTTGACATGTCAAATTGCATGCCAAATCGGCGACTATTGCCAGCAATGGCACCGTCCAAATCAGTGCGACGCCGACTTTTCGACGCCACACTGATTCTCAAAAGTAGTTCCTGTACTACTTTTGGCGACTTCGGGGTGTGATTTGTATAAACATCTGTGCATGAACCCGCACAGATGTCTCTGAAGTCGCCCATGGAGTCTGACTGACATGCGGGTATGAAACCGAGCGAGTTCAGCTGAACTCGCAAGATTTCAATCCCATTGTCAGTGTGACTGTGAACCTGGGCTTTAAGTAAAGATAACATATAGCAATATAAACAGAAACCTGGCAAATGCAATTTACTTAGGTTCCCAGCCTGCCATCTAGTGGCAGAACTGATAACATACAGCCTGCTACAATATCTACTGTTAAGCAAAACTGTCCCTCCTACGTATTGGAATAAGTATAAATGTAAATAGGCACCCTACATGGAAATATGCGCTTTAAAAATTCAAGCAAGTTCTGAAAACCCCCACTCAAATGAGATGTGAAAAAAGCTGAAAAAAAAAAAAGTAAAACATACTACAACGTAATGGATGGCTGGAGTCAGAGGCGTAGCTTGAAGCTTGTGGGCCCCAATGCAAAAGTTGACCTGGCCCCCCCCCCCCCCACTACTTCCAACGTGCTTGCAGATACATCCACTGCATGCCTAGATACTCAAAATGGCTTAAGAGTTTTGCGTTCCCAGAGTTCCTCTTTACATCAGAGGACAGGGATTACCACTGGAGAATCAGAGGACAGGGATTACTGCTGGAGAATCAGAGGACAGGGACCCCTGGCAGGTCACCTGGCAGAGCTCCTTTCCTATCCCAGCACTGTATACAGACCCCCCCCCCCCCCCCCCCCCACACACACACACACACACACACACACACACACACACTACACAGAGCTGAAATCACATTCCTTTACACACAGTCTGTCAGTCACAGGGTGTATTTGGCTTTTATGTTGCCCTTCTGAACGGTGAAAATCTCTGGTCGGAACGGCAGTGTAGTTGCAGTAGGCAGATACACACTGTGCAGATCTTGGCTAACTGGCTGTGTTGTAAAGGAATGTGATTTCAGCCCTGCAGAGGAGGAACAGTCTAGAGTGCTGTAATGGGAACAGAGTTTAGCAGCCGGGCATAGCATGCAGGGTGGAGTGGGTGGTCAGGGGGCTTTGGGGGGTGCAACTTAGATCTGGGAGGGCAAAGCCATGTGACACAAAATCTGGAGCCTGCAGCACTTCAGGGGTCCCCTGAGGAGGTGTTAAGGGATTTGTTTTAGCAATTTCTGAAGGTTTCTCTGTCAGTGTTGGCAGGTGTTGGGGGAAGGTCACCTCCCGGAGGTGTGTGTTTTTTCCCCAGTTGTCAGGGAAGTGGGGTAAGTAGACATCCCCAGGTGGGAGGGGGGGTACAGAGAATCCCAGCTGGTGACTAGGAGACACTGAGCAGTGTCATACCTCACCAGTGACATCGGTCCCATCGTGGCTACAGGACGGCACTCTCCTCCTCTTGCCTCGCTGAGCTCGGTTACCATTCCATGTTGCCAGCACACAGCACAGACACTTCCCCATCCTGGGCTGTTCTCACCTCGTGCTCCTCTCCATTCAGGAAATGGCTCACAGCTTCTCCCTGGGAACAGAGGGTGTGGACTGTGGAAGGCAAAGTAGAAGCCTGGTACTGGAGCATGGCTGTGGAGCCCTAGGGCAGATCGGAGCTGGATTTTGTGGAGGATATGATAATATGACAGGGAGGCTGCAGGGGCCCCCTGGAGCTCGGGGCGGGGTTGCAATTGTGACCCCTGCAATCCCTTATGCTACACCCATGGCTGGAGTGTTTGTAACGCTGACCCACCTTTGTTATATGCCAAAGCAAACCGGAAAGTTGCAAATACAACCCAAATAAGTATAAACAAAATAATACTATACATACATATACATATACATATTTTTTTCACATAAAAAATCACATGATTTAAAATATATATAGCAGAAGCCGTCAAAACACAAAAAAAGAAAAAACAAACTGCGCTAAGGTCAAAAGAAAATTATAAAAAATGATGTGCCAAATCCCAATGGTTAAGTGAAATACCATGTATATAAAGCAGCAATTCTCCTGCACAACATAAATACAGTAATCAAATTGGAAACCATTGCCCTGGACGACGTAACCTATTACGAAATGCATAGGGTGGAGCGACGCGCTGACGTCACCTCGTGTTGCTGTTGTCGGTTCCAGAAGGACGGGTTGGTCTGTGTGCTACCGGCCGCCGCACCAGACACCAAGGCGTTTTATCTGCTTGCTTATGTAAGTGCAATACTGACTGTTTTTAATACCTAATAAACTTGAAGGTTTTACGCTATGGAGCACTTTTTATCTTTCCATGCCATATACATCCACTCATGAGTTTGGAATGAAATGAGGAGTGTTGGAATGTTATGAGGGTCGTTGGGTGGTTCTGGAGATCCTCTTATCACCCCCAATACATCGAGGACAGTTGGTGCACCTGATACGTTCTGGAGGGCTTATTATATACAGGCTTCCCTTGATCCTCTGTAACGGGGGATCACGGGCTTCCGGTAAGCAGTAACCCCTTACATTCTGGTGGTGGATTTCTGCACTAGTCCTTTATTCAACTGTGAAGAACATACTATTTATGGATGGACATTAATCATTGCTCTAGTTTACGGGTGTTATCACTGTGTGGGCCTTTTGGACACCACGTTATCTGGCCCATTCACTCTGTTATTTATGGACATTTTTACACCTTTAATACACAAACTGTTTAGGTGTTTGGTAATTTAGATTTAATTTTATTTCTAATTTTCTTCTCTGTTTTCTTGTTAAATATATTTATTGAGTTTTCACAGAAGAAGAAATAAAGTGATACAATACATGGATACATATCAGTCGTCAGAAGATCTTTGCAGTATGATAAAAAAGATAAATAAATAAGTTAATAAAATAACGTAATTTTAGAGATATTTTACAACCATATTTACTATACACTAGTTGGGATTCTAGATGTAAGATTAGAGAAATAAATCAAGTTATTAGACTAAGTATCCACAGGAATATTTTAGGAAATAATAAAAGAAAAGGAGAGGGAGGAGAGATAAAGATGGAAAGAAGGAAAAAAGAGAAAAAAAAAAAGAGAGAGTTTCCTGGGATGATGATCCAGCTCTCATTAGGTATACAAATATAATATATATTTCAGTAATAATATGATATATATCTTAGTGTGGTAACAACAGAGATTGGTCAAAATCTGTAGGGAGGTAGTTTTTAACCCATGGTTGCCAAATTTTGCGAAATTTATTTATTTTATTTTCTTCAATAGCTGTCATCTTGGCGTATAAAAGTGCTCTGTTCATTCTGTGTTTAGCTTCAGCAAGAATTAGATTTTGGGACTTCCACGCCTTGGCAATCGTTTGTTTAGCTGCAGTGCTAAGTTGGATAAACAATTGGAATTGAGTATGGGTGAGTATTGTGGGTTTAAGGTTTAGGAGTGCCGTTGCAGGATCTGGAGGAATCGTGATTTCCAGGGCTTTAGAAGCCATAAGAAATATATTCTTCCAGAATTCTTCAACTACGGGGCATTGCCACCATATGTGAAAATGTGTTCCTGCTGTGTCACATCCTCTAAAGCAATTAGGTGAATATGTGGGGACAAATTTAGCTATTCTAGCTGGTACAAGGTACCAGCGTGCTAGAACCTTGTAATTAGTTTCTGCAGCAAAACAATTTGGAGAGGAAGTTTTGGTGGCTGACCATATATTCGACCAATCTTGTTTATTAAACACTCAATTCATATCTTGTGCCCATTTAGTTGTGTATGAGGGTAGAAACTCACTAGATATCATATTAAGTTGGAAATATAATATTGAGATAAGTCCTCTAATGTGTGGATCACTTATACAAATCTGCTCAAATTGAGTCATTTGATTAAGAGTTGAGCCTGTACTAAGAAGTGGTTCATAAAAATTTTTAATTTGTAAATATCGAAATATTTCAGTTTTAGGTAACCCAAAGGTTTCACATAGTACAGGAAATGTATAAATAGCTTTAGTCGAGGAAAGATTGTATAAACGAGTCAGGTTCGTAGAGGTCCATGCAGAGAATGATTTTGGGAATTTCCAGGCAGGATAAAAGGCTGGAGTATTAAGAAATGAAAGCAAGGGATTATGTGTTGATTGAAGATTATGTGCAAATTTACATTTATCCCATACTGCTAGGGTCTGTTTCGTGATAGGATTAGAAAGATGTATTCTATCAGCAGGACAGAGCCAAAACATATTTGCCACTGAGATAGGGTCACTTTCCACTGATTCAATAGCTACCCATAGGGGAGCTTCTACAGAAGTATGATACTTGGGTATAAGTGCTAGCTGTGCAGCGTAGAAATAGGAGGAAAAGTTGGGCAATCCCAAACCACCACTCAATTTATTAAGGTAAAGCGTAGATTTAGGTATACGAGGTTTGGTGGTACCCCAAATGAAGGACATAACTCTACGTTGAGTAAGTCTAAGAAAGTAAGATGGTAAAGAAATAGGGAGTACCCTAAATAAATATAAGAATTTTGGCAGGATTGACATCTTTACTGCATTAATCCTTCCCAACCATGACAATGATAGAAGAGCCCATTGTTTCAGGAAGCCGGAAGTTTGTTTAAGGAGGGGTAAGTAATTTGCCGCAAAAAGGTCTTTAAGAGAGATTGTGAGTTTTATTCCTAGGTATGGAAGCTGCTTTGGAACCCAAGTAAAGGGTAAGGAAGTTTGTGCCTGCCGAAGTTCTAATTGAGATAAGGAAATATTTAATGCATTTGATTTTGTTGGATTAACATGTAGTCCTGATATTTGGGCAAAATTATCTAGTGTTTTTAGTAGATTAGGGGGATGAGACAAAAATATGAGAATGTCATCCGCAAAGAGACATAGTTTATGGTGATAACCACCTAGTTCGATACCTTTAATGTCAGGATTGGTTCTAATAAGGTGTGCCAGGGGTTCTATTATTAGGGCAAAAAGTAGAGGGGAAAGAGGGCATCCTTGTCTAGTGCCTCTTTTGATATCAATCATTGTTGACTTATAGCCTGCATATTTGATATATGCTCTAGGATTCTTGTATAAGGATGAGACCCAGGTTAAAAAATTGTTTCCAAATCCCCATTTACCAAGGACATATTCCATATAAGGCCACGTAACCGAATCAAATGCTTTCCTTATGTCTAAGGATACAAGGCAAGCTGGGATTCGTCTAGTTTTAGCCGCAATAATAAGTAAGAGTGCTCTCCTGATATTATCTCCAGCTTGGCGTTTAGGCATAAAGCCTGTTTGGTCTTTATGGATTAGTAGGCCAATAATATTATTCAGTCTAGTGGCCAAAATTTTAGCAATTAATTTTATATCGAGATTTAGGAGGGATATAGGACGATAATTAGTCCAGGAGGTGGAGTCAGAATGTGGTTTGGGGATCATTGCTATTATAGAGGTGAGAGTCTCTGTTCTAAATGAGTTACCTTTAAGGATCGAATTGAAGGCTTTAGTTAAGACAGGTGTTAAGATTGATGCAAATTGTCTATAATATGTTGCCGAAAATCCATCTGGGCCTGGTCTTTTACGTAATTTTAAAGATTTTATTGCGTTAAGGACTTCAGTATCTGTAATTGGACATTCAAGAAGATCTTTCTGTTGTTGATCAAGGTTAGGAAGCGTGATATTGGAGAACAGTGTGTCTGCTTTAGTTTTATCAAAATTTGAGGCAGAAGAATATAGTTTAGATAACTTAGAGCGAAAAATTTCAAGTATTTTCACTGGGTTACTAGTGTAAGATTCCCGGGATACTTTCAATCTGATAGGCGTATGTATATGTTGTGAATTTTTTTTAATTCTGGCCATAGGTGTATCGGGTTTATTTGCCCTACGATATTGAACATGCTGGCGTTTACTTATAAGTTTATCTGCGGTATCAGTAAGAAAAAGATCTAGATCCAGGCGGGCTTTTTCTAGTTTGGTACTGTTGGTAGCATTCGGGGAGGTTTGAAAAGTTTGATGACAGTCATTAAAGGTAGATTCAAGTTTTGCAAACAACAGTTTGCGTTCTCTTTTAAGGTTAGTTGCTTGTTGTATCAGTCTACCCCTAATGACTACCTTGTGCGCCTCCCATAATGTAATAGCAGAGACATCGTCTGTATCATTGGATTTTAGGTAATCAGAAAGTGCTTTTTCAATCTCAACACGATGAGAAGGGTGGCTCAGAATTGAATCGTTTATACACCAAGTGGTATTGTGTGATCTAGGAATTGTGGAAGCAATGGTAATGAATACTGCGCAGTGGTCTGTCCATGGAAAAGGAATGATTTTGGATGATATGATTTCTGGTAGCATACTTGACGGGATTAGAATATGATCTATTCATGAAAAAGAGTTATGCGGATAAGAATAATGAGTGAAGCGCCTACTAATAGGGTTCATCTCTCGCCAAGTATCTACCAGGCTATGAGTGGTGAGTAGATGTTGAAAAGTTAGGTTTATTGAGTTTGTGGTAGGTCCAGGGGGAGATTTATCTAAGAACGGGAAAATAGTAGCATTAGAATCCCCACAAATAACAACAGTACCAAACTTATGTACTTCTATAAGTTGAAAAAGGTGGGATAAGAAAGCAGTTGGGCGTTTGTTAGGGGCATAATAAGACACAATAGTAATAGGATTATCAGAAATAAATCCTGTTAGGAGAACATATCGTCCTTCAGGGTCTGTTATTTTGGATACAAGGTTAAACGGAGTGGAACGGTGAAAACCAATGAGAGTTCTGCGCTGTTTAACCGTAGCTGAAGCAGTATAGAATTGTGGATATGATGATGAAAGAAATTTGGGATAAACTTTGTCAGTAAAATGCGTTTCCTGCAAACATATAATATTAGCTTTTTTCATAGCAAAAGAGCGTAAAGCCTTGGTTCGCTTATGTGGGGTATTAAACCCCTGTACATTTAATGACAAGATATTTATAGGAGCCATAAAACAACGAATGCGAATATTATAGCATAACAAGCAGAGTACTCACCGAGAGCCAGGATCACCAACCCGAGAGTCAGGAGGGAATAGCAAAGATTAAAGAAAGAAGCAATAGAATAGAAAAAGAAAAAAGGAGAGGAGAATCGAACAAACCCAATATGAAGACAATTTAGCAGTATATAAAGGCTAAATAATAGGGTGTAGGAGCATCTCAGGAGAGTTTTTAGAACTCTCTGAGAGGGTCCGGGACCACCAATAGAGACCCCCATAACAATGGTAGGAGTCCTTAGGTGGAGTAAAGGGCAACAAGAAATTCCTAAGGGATGTATAACATCGGAGGACCACAGGAACTATTCCATTACTATCATGGAAAAATTTCGCTTAAATTGTTACAAAAAAAGAAAAAATAAAGTTCAAAAACTTGAGAGGAAAAAAAAACAGAAAAAAGTTAATAAAAAAAAAAAAAAAAGTATGTAGCCATAACTCATTTTAGTCATGAATATGGCCAGTTTATTAACTCTGTCAGCATACTGTGCTGGAAAAAAGTAGCAAGGACAAATAACTAGTCTGGCTTAGATTGTCAGATTGTCAGTGAATCCTCATTGTTTGGTGGTGAATGTTCATATCGACCTCGCTTGTTAAGATTTTGATGGGAAGATGTGGAATACCTGGGTTTTGGGTCTTTGTTTTGCTGTGTAGAACGAAAAGCTGAGCGCCTATGAGACTGGTCATTTGGTAAGATTGCTTCGGCTAGGCCCATATCAAATAGGGCTGACTTCAAGTCCTCTGAAGAGCGACAAACATATTTTGTTTCCAAATGAGTAAATCTGAGACAAAAAGGAAATTTGATTTCTCTGGAGTACCTGGAGTTGAGGTTTAAGTGCACGTCTTTTTGCAACCGTTAGTGGGGACAAATCCGTGAAGAGTTGATACGTATTGCCCTGGAAGCTAAGAGATTCTCTCCCTCTGGCAGCTGTTAGTATCTGTTCTTTGGTTCTGTAAAAGTGCAATTTAGCTATAATATCCCTCGGGGGACAATTTATTTTGCGTGGGGCTAACGCTCTATGCACTCTATCCATTTCGAACCTGTCAATAGGGGTTCCAGGTAATTATTCTTGAAAGAGCGCCGTGATATTAGCCTGCAGGTCTAGAACAGATTCAGGGATTCCCCTGATTCGCAGATTCGATCGACGATCTCTGTTCTCTTTAGTCCTCTAAACGATTTTGTAATGTAAGGTTTTCCTCTTTTAGTACCTTCATCTCAGACATGTAGTTCTGTGTAAAATTATCAATTTCATCAACCCTCAGTTCTAAGTCAGCTGTTCTCTGACCTAGTTCTCTAATTTCTTTAGTCAGTTTGTCAGTTATATGATCAGAAGTCTGTTTGAGGGCTTTCTGAAGCATCCATTCAAATTTTTTGAAGATGTCAGACTGTGTAGCAGCTTGTAATTCACAGTATTCATATTCAGACTCAGACTCACCGTTAGCAGCCTGTGTCTTCTGACTGTGAGGTAAAGATTTTTCAGTGTATTCACCGCTGTGCTGACTGTGAGGTAAAGATTTTCCAGTGTATTTACTGCTGTGCTGACTGTGAGGTAAAGATTTTCCACTGTATTCACCACTGTGCTGACTGTGAGGTAAAGATTTTTCAGTGTATTCACCGCTGTGCTGACTGTGAGGTAAAGATTTTTCAGTGTATTCACCGCTGTGCTGACTGTGAGGTAAAGATTTTCCAGTGTATTTACCGCTGTGCTGACTGTGAGGTAAAGATTTTCCAGTGTATTCACCACTGTGCTGACTGTGAGGTAAAGATTTTTCAGTGTATTCACCGCTGTGCTGACTGTGAGGTAAAGATTTTTCAGTGTATTCACCGTTGTGCTGACTGTGAGGTAAAGATTTTTCAGTGTATTCACCGTTGTGCTGACTGTGAGGTAAAGATTTTCCAGTGTATTCACCGCTGTGCTGACTGTGAGGTAAAGATTTTTTAGTGTATTCACCGCTGTGCTGTGGGGAGAGGATGCCGCAGCCATTCCAGCCGCCAGCCTGTGTGCCGTTTCCTTCATTTTTCCTGCTTTAATTTTCGTTTTAGGAGCTCTCAAGACCATTGTCAGTGAAGCTGACAGTATTAGGTAGGATTTTCTGCAGTTTTGGGATACTTGCTGGTTCACTGGGACCTGTAGTCCTCCGATGAAAACTCCCGAGGAGCGGAGCTCTAAGGTAACATTACCTTCACCTCAGGCTGCCGCACATGTGCCGGTGTTTGGTAATTTATGATTTGTATATTTTTGTTGTTCACTATAGGGTCATACAAATCCAGGTATATGACCTGTTTTTGCCATCTGATTGGTGCATGAGAGCACTTTTCACTTTATATATTTTTCATATGTTTATCGCGATTCTATGGTTTCCAACTCAAAACACAAAGTTGAACACTTTGGAGTGTAGAACTTTATGCTTTTTCAGCTTCTGCTATCCTTTTCCTTGGTGCAGCTCGGCGAGAAGAGGTGGAGGTTGGGTACTTTTTGATGAGCTTTTAATAACACTTATTCGATTGAGTGTATATATGTTTTTAAATAAAGCAATGTTTCTTTTATAGTCTGCTCTATGAGGGTGTTTTCCTTTTTTGATCAAAACTTTGTTTGCTCTCATGCTGACTGTCCAATCCATTAAAGCATCTACCCTCAGCCATTGATTCATACAATGTAAGGCTTCTGTTGCCCCATATATTGGGGCCCATCAGAGAGGTGAGCATACATCCTTGGAGGTCTCCTGGTGGTGGTTTGCATAGAAGATATTGACATCACCTTGATTTCTTGGATATCTCAGTTATTTTACACAGTGGAACTGTGATTCATGGACTTTGTGGCTCATGTTTAAGGTAAGGTCTACTGGCTTGGATAAATCAGTTTGTAAATAGATAGAAAACTGGCTTAAAGACTGTATTCAGAGAGTAGTGGTTAATGATTCAACTCTGAATGGTCTAAGGTTATCGGTGGTATAGCCCAAGGTCAAAGTGTTGGGACCCTTACTTTTTAATACCTTTATAAATGATATAGGGTCTGGGATTAAGAGTACCATTTCAGTCTTTGCAGAATACACCAAGCTTTGCAGTGGAATAATGTCCTTACAGGATGTCTCCAATTTACAAGCTGACATCAATGCACTGTCTAATTGGGTGTCTGTGTGGCAAATGAGGGTTAATGTTGATAAATGTAAAGTTTTGCACTGAGGGGGCTAAGAATATGCATGCATCATACATACTACGGTGAGTATAACTGGGGGAATCCATAGTGGAGAAGCATCTGGGTGTTCTGGTAGATCTTAGGCTTAATGTAGCAGTGCCCCTGTGGGGTCGCTGCGTGTTCTAGTTCCACACATCACCCTGCTTGGCCAGGCATTAATTTCAGACATGCTTTGCCTGTCAATGACCAGTCTTTAGCTTGTTTTTCTCCAGTCATCTTCCAGGACGGCACACCTGAGATGATGAGTCCCACCTGACAGGAAACACAATCAACAACAAGGTTCAAAAGACCCCTCCCTTCCCTCTGTCCCTCAGTTATCGATTGTGTCTCCACAGGATGACAGCAAAACTGTTTGTTATTTCCGGGGTTCCACTCAAATTTTTAACTTAATCTTACCCCCTTCAGTTAATTGCATAGATGTTCAAATGCCGCACGAACATTTTTTTTATCGCTGTAATTACCTTTATATTGTACTTTATTGTGGCACTTCCTGTCTCTCCTCCCATGGGAGTAGGCGTGTTTATTGCCTTTCCCCGGCGCCGCACTGTCTCCTGGGAGCTTAGTGTCAGGCTTCCCAAGATTCAGTGCGGAAACAATGATCATCCGCCTGAACAAGCTGTGAATGAACAGCATTCACCGCATCCAGAAAATCAATGCTTGTGGGCTTCACATGCCCACAAGCAAGATGGAAACAGCCAGCATCACATTTTTTAAGTTATTCTTCAGTATGAAAACAGACAGAGGCGGAAATATTACACCCAAACTGTGAGTATTATTTTGTGATTAGCAAAGTGTCCCAATAACCTAAAAAAAAAAAAAAAAGATTGGTCGCCGGACTCCCGCTTTAAAGACCAAGGTCTGGGACCGAGGTCTCCCCCTGGGAGGTCAGATTAAAACAGTCAGGGTGGCTGCAGAGTCTGGCAGGGCACTGCTCTCTCCAAGGGGGATCATTCCCTTTTGGAGATGTCTCAGGGAGGTATGGCAAGTGGCGGGGGAAGATTTACAATCTCCCCCCTCCCCCTTCTGCCCTCCCCTCCCAGAGATACTGGTGGCTGTGGACACGGGCAGGGTCTCAACAGCCCCAGGGACCTTGCATCACACTCTCCCCTCCTACCTGATGGTGGCAGATGGTTAGGAGGGGCCGCTGGATTATCCCACTGTGTGGTAGTAGAATGGAGTTCCTCATGCTGCTGCTGTAAGACACGGCTTCCGGGTCTGGATGGCGCGGTGCCAGGAGATCTGGCACCGCACCATCTGGCACATGTGCACTCCTTCAGGTGGAGTGCGCATGTCCAGAAGTGGACGACGCGCTCATGGGATGTTATTTCCACCGGCCTTGGCTACACCAAAATGGCGGCGAGCAGCGCAGCAGGATCTGAGGGACAAACATATAAAAGCGGTAACGGAGCCGGGGTCCGCAGTCCTGTGTCCCCCCAAACCTTTCCGGAAGTGATCCTGCCTGGGTGGTCGGTCAGCTGGAAGGATGGAGGAGGATGGACCAAAATTGGCAGCAACAGAGATCACCACAGGGGGTGAGTGAATCAGCTGATGGGGGGAGAAGCTTTGGGGTGGCCCCTTTTTCCTCTCCCCCCACAGGATACCCTGAGAGGATAGGGGCTGACACAGGGTATTGTTTATTTTTTGTCTTTCAGAGACGGATTGCCCTGCTCAGGGGTCAGCCAGTAGGTCTAGGAAAGCCACAACTAAATCTAAGCGTTGTGGTAATTGTAATGAAAAACTCCCGCCAGACCACGCTAAACCCCGCTAAACCCTTTTGCTTCAGATGCATTTATAGGTTAACAGGGAAAGAGCCTGCGCAGGCTATGAAGGAATGTCGGGCGTTGCAGGCTGAGATGCTGGCGACCCTCCAGTCATTCAAAGCCTCTGTTGAGAAGCGCCAAGATGGGCCCAGTTCCAAAGCCCCTTCCGTTAGGGAGAGCTCCCCTTCTCAGGATGGGACCTCGGCAGGGTCCTGGGGATTGACCCCCTATTCTGATGAGGCAGAGGCCTCAGACCAAGACTCTTGTGAAGAAGGAGAGGACTCAGATCTAGATAGTCAGCCTGAATCTAGACCTGGGGGCCATCTCTTCGCAGATCTTAAATCTAAGGAAGTGTTGGATTCATTGGAAGTTATTGGTAAGGCAGTAGCCTACCTGGCAGACGCTGTAGTAGAAACAGTTAGAACAACTGCCAAATCGGCGGCTCTTCTAAACTCTGCTAGAAGAGCCCTTTGGGTAAAAACCTGGGATGTAGATTTTACTTCTAAGTCACATCTCTGCAGGATACCCTTTGAGGGCTCTTTGCTCTTCGGTGCAGGCTTAGAACAAGCCCTATCCCGATCATTGGATACAGGAAAAAAATTCCCAACAAAACCCAAAAGGGATGGGGGAAAAACATTTTTTCGAGGCCCTCAGTCAAAAGACCGCTTCAAGGGCAAGAAGGAGCCTAGGAAGAAGTGGGGGTTCGGTAAGGGCAAAGGAAAAGGTGGTATCCTTTTTTTCCAGGCCCGTATCCTCTAACAAGGAGCCCAAATGACGGCAACATAAAGGGTGGTGGAAGGCTCTTGTGGTTCCTCCCCCAATGGGAAAACATCACACAAAGTCCTTACATTCTAATGCCATGTACACACGGTCGGATTTTCCGATGGAAAAAGTGCGATCGGATTGTGTTGTCAGAAATTCCGATCGTGTGTGGGCTCCATCGGACTTTTTCGACACACAAAGTTTGAGAGCAGGATATAAAATTTTTCAACAACAAAATCCGATCGTTTAAATTTCAATCGTGTGTATACAAATCCGACGCACAAAGTGCCACGCATGCTCAGATTAATTGAAGAGACTAAAGCTATTGGCTACTGCCCCGTTTATAGTCCCGACATACGTGTTTTACGTCACCGTGTTCAGAACGATCGGATTTTCCGACAACTTTGTGCGACCGAGTGTATGCAAGACAAGTTTGGCCCAAAATCCGTCGGAAAAAATCCAATGGATTTTGTTGTCGGAATGTCTAATCAATGTCCGATCATGTGTGCAAGGCATAAGTCTTATAAAGGAGGGTTACAGACTGGAATTTCTGTCTACCCCTCCTCCAAACTTTATCCTCACCCATCTCCCCAGGGATCCACTAAAGGCGAAGGGCCTTTTGGAGAGTATCTGGGCTCTGGCAGAACAGGAAGCCATTCCTGTGGGTCAGATTGGCTGGGGGTTTTATTCCCACATATTTGTGGTGCCGAAACCCTCGGGCAAATTTCGACCAATTATAAATTTAAGGAAGTTGAATCGGTACTTGTTGTACAAAAAGTTCCGGATGGAAAGCATTTACATGGTCAGAAGACACCTCCAAGAAGGCGTCTTCATGATCACGCTAAACTTAAAAGATGCTTATTTGCATGTTCCCATTGCCTCGAAACATCAGAAAATCCTACGTTTCGCGGTTCAGACAGACCAGGGTGTCACTGGCAGTTCAGGGCACTCCCCTTCGGCTTAGCAGCCAACCCGAGGATCTTTACAAAGGTCCTCGCTGAAGTGGTGTCGTTTCTACACCTACAAGGGATAACCTTGATCCCGTACCTGGGCGACATGCTAATTTACAGCCCAACCCGAGAACAGCTCCAGTCCGACCGAGACAGGGTGCTGTCAATTCTAAAAACTTTGGGTTGGTTGGTCAGCCAGGAGAAGTCCTCTCTGAACCCTGCACAATCCAAGATTTTTCTGGGTTACCGGATAGACTTGGTGACCCAGAGAATCTTCCTTCACCGAGAAAAGATTACAAAATTGCAGAGGGCCATGTCCACTCTTCAAGAGAGAGGGGAGGCCTCTTTGAGGACCATTATGAGTATTCTGGGGCTGATGTCATCTTGCATCCCTGCGGTCCACTGGGCCCAGTTCCACTCTTGGGGGCTCCAGGGATTCCTTCTCTCCTCTTGGAACGGGAGAAGGGGATCCTTGGATATAAGGGTATCCCTCTCGAGGGAGGTAAAAAACTCCCTGGACTGGCGGCTCAACCCATTCAACCTGTCAGGAGGTTGGACCTGGAACCAGCAGGGCCCGCTGAATGTAACTATGGACCCAAGTGCCTGGGGCTGAGGAGCTCATCTAGGAGATCTCTTCGCCCAGGGTCCTTGGGACCGGGAGCAGAGCTTGGCTTCCTCCAATTTCAGAGAGCTGCTAGCGGTCAGAAAAGCATTAAGCTTTTTCAGAGACCAAGTCCAGGGTCAAGAAGTACAAGTCTTCTCTAACAACACAGTAGCTGTGTCCTATCTAAATCACCAGGGGGGAACAAGATCCAGCAAGGTAATGAGGCTGACCCAGGAAATCCTGGGAGAAGTGGAGGAAACAGTTCTCTCAATCTCGGCAGTCCACATAAGAGGGTCCCTCAATGTGCGGGCAGACTTTCTCAGCAGGCAACCCCTTCATCAGGGGGAGTGGGAGCTGAGCAATGAGGTGTTTTCTTTAGTTTGCCAACGCTTTGGTAGGCCGGAGATAGACTTGTTTGCCTCCAAGAAGAACAGGAAGGTTCACAAGTTCTACTTCCTGGCCAGGGGGCAGGGCTCCTGGGGAGTAGAAGCACTAGTCCAAAGCTGGGATTTTGCCCTAGCATATGCATTTCCTCCCCTGGTGCTCATTTCATTTTACAGAAACTATCCCGGTCAGACGGGTGCCTTATTCTAATTGCGCCCTGGTGGCCGAGATGGGCATGGTTCCCCACCCTGAATAGATGGTTGGTGGCTCCTCCATTTCATCTCCCCTCCAGTTGCTTGCGATCTCCTCCACCAGAGATCAGTTTTACACCCAGATCCCGGGTTTCTTTCCCTGACGGCCCTGTGTTTGAAAGGAAGATCCTCAGACGTAAGGGCTGTTCTGAAAAAGTGATTGATACACTTTTATCAAGTAGAAAGCCAGTCACTAGACAGATTTATGCTAAGGTCTGGAAGGTCTTCTCTCGCTGGGCTCAGTCTAGAGAAGGCTCTCTTCAAATAATCCCAGCAGTCCTGGATTTTCTCCAGGACGGGGTTGACCAGGGTTTAGCAGTCAATACCCTCAGAGTCCAGGTTGTAGCCTTGTCAGTTTTTCTGGATAGTAAGCTGGCCCTTAACCCCCTCATAAAAATTTTTTTGCCAGCTAAGGAAAGAGTTACCCTGGCGAAAACCAATAGGTTTCCACCTTGGGACTTATCCCTAGTATTAGATGCCCTAACTAAGGGACCTTTTGAGCCTGTGGCTCAAGTTTCAGTTCATTTTCTTTCCCTTTAAAATGGCTTTCCTTCTGGTGATCACGACAGCCAGAAGAGTTAGCGACCTACAGGCTCTGACGATAAAGGGCCCTTTTTTGTTGCTCCTGGAGGATAGGGTAATCCTCACAGGATCCTTTATATTTGCCAAAAGTGACCTCGGATTTTCACAGCTCACAGGACATTATTCTTCCCTCTTTTTGTCAGAATCCTAAAAATGATAAGGAAGAAAGGTTTAATTTATTAGATGTTAGAAGATGTCTATTGGTCTATTTAGAAAAAGTGAATGAGTTCAGAAGATCAAATCATTTGCTAATTAGTTTTTCAGGCCAGAAGACGGGTCTTCAGGCCTCCAAGCCGACGATAGCCGGGTGGATTAAGCAGACTATCACTGTAGCCTATGAACATTCGGGCAAACCTGTCCCAACTCATTTAAAAGCTCACTCAACTAGATCTCTGGCAACCTTCTGGGCATAGAGGTCAGGCGCTTCGATTGATCAAATCTGCAGAGCAGCAACTTGGACAAGCCAAAATACCTTCCTGAGGCACTGCGGAGTGGAGCTGTTGTCCTCTCAGGACTTGGCCTTTGGCAGGAAGGTCCTACAGGTGGTGGTCCCACCCTAAGGTAGGCCTGAACTTCTTGTTCATTGTCTCAGGTGTGCCGTCCTGGAAGATGACTGGAGAAAACTACCAGTTACACTTACCAGTAACGGGTTTTCTAGGAAATCTTCCAGGATGGCAGGCCTACTTCCCGAACCCTAATTGTTGGTGGTGTGTTTTGTTTCACAGATTGGCGCCGTTGTGGGTGTATACTTTGTCATATCTGAGGGACAGAGGGAAGGGAGGGGCCTTTTGAACCTTGTTTTTGATTGTGTTTCCTGTCAGGTGGGACTTGTCATCTCAGGTGTGCCGTCCTGGAAGATTTCCTAGAAAACCCGTTATCGGTAAGTGTAACTGGTGATTTTTTGTTGTTTTTATTTGGGGGATAAAAATTGGATGGGGAAAGGGACATGGGATGCCCAAATGATGAATCTTGCTTGGTTGAATAAAGATGGTGGAATCTAGATTGACAGTCTCTGATACTTCACACTCCTCCAGCACACTACTTAAGATCACTTTGCTTTCTCTATTGCGCAATCCTAGATTCCTGTCACCATTAGCACATGGTTATGCCTCACTCTGAATAAGTCCCAACATTTTACTAGTAGCCATTTGCAGGCAGGGGTCTGCAGTACCCTATTTTGTAGCAACCGTTATCGATGAAAAAGGACAGTGTGCTAACTGAAACTTGGTGGACTACTGATCCCAGAAAGTCCAATGCAAATCCTGCCAACCCTCCTGGCTGCAGCAATATG
Source organism: Aquarana catesbeiana (assembly GCF_042186555.1). Lineage (NCBI taxonomy): Eukaryota > Metazoa > Chordata > Amphibia > Anura > Ranidae > Aquarana > Aquarana catesbeiana. The sequence goes on from NC_133335.1 coordinate 87,879,070, forward strand.
ACTCCAATGACACCATAGTCTCTCCCTCTGATTTCACATCCAATCCTGGCATGTCTCTCCCAGAGCTTCTCACTGTGCTTCTCACTCACAAACCCCAGAATGGATCCCTCCTGAATGACCTGCCCGGAAGTGCTCCCCACTGTCCTCTTCCTGCTCTTGTTCCAGAACACCTCTTAATGAGCGTGTAGAGAGAGGCCCCCTCCCAGCTTCCGAGCTCCAGACCCAAGGTCACCCCCCAGAAAGGTGTTCCCTCAAGGGCCACGACAGTCTAACACTCTGTCATTCAGTTCTTCCACCTGATATTTCCTCCCACAACAGGCTGACCATGAGTATATATAGGAGGCCTACCCCCTGCCATCCTCTGCCCTGCCTCTTTTCCAGAACCCTCTGTAAACAGAGGAGGCGCCATAGAGAAGTGTATGTAAAGTAGTGAGTGTACAGCTTGTATAACAGTGTAAATTTGCTGTCCCCTCAAAATAACCCAACATGCAGCCATTATTGTCTAAACCGCTGGCAACAAAAGTGAGTACACCTCTAATTGAAAATTCCCAAATTGGGCCCAAATTGTGATTATTTTGTGTGGCCACCATTATTTTCTAGTACTGCCTTAACCCTCTTGGGCATGGAGTTCACCAGAGCTTCACAGGTTGCCACTGGAGTCCTCTTCCACTCCTCCATGATGACATAATGAGGACATCACGAAGCTGGTGGATGTTAGAGACCTTGTGCTCCTCCACCTTTCGTTTGAGAATGCTCCACAGATGCTCAAAAGGGTTTAGGTCTGGAGACATGCTTGGCCAGTCCATCACCTTTACCCTCAGCTTCTTTAGCAAGGCAGTGGTCGTCTTGGAGGTGTGTTTGGGGTTGTTATCATGTTGGAATACTGCCCTGTGGAGCCAGGGAGGGGATCATGCTCTGCTTCAGTATGTCACAGTACTTATTGGCATTCATGGTTCCCTCAATGAACTGTAGCTCCCCAGTGCCGGCAGCACTCATGCAGCCCCAGACCATGACACTCCCACCACCATGCTTGACTGTAGGCAAGACACACTTGTCTTTGTACTCCTCTCCTGGTTGCCACCACACATGCTTGACACCATCTGAACCAAATAAGTTTATCTTGGTCTCATAAGACCACAGAACATGTAATCCATGTCCTTAGTCTGCTTGTCTTCAGCAAACTGTTTGCTGAAGAGCCCAAAGAGTTGTGCCCTCCTTTAACATGGGACCCAAGGCAGCAACCCCCCAGAAATCCCATAACAAAACAGTAAATTATACACAGAAAATGGCATGAAATGGTAGCGGCTCTATTTATTGGTTTACCAAAACATACACATCATAATATTGGCAATAATTTGTTATTCAATAAACAATGATATATGTTGAAAAATACCACCAATCATTCTCAGTTGTCAGAACTCGAGCAAGTTACTGCAAGAAACAACGCCCACCAGCCGGCCTAACCCATACCGTGGCCCACCTCCGAGAGATGCCCCCCGTCCTGGTGATACAATCTGTCAATACCGCCTTTAAGGTCAATGTGTCTGTATGAAAAGCCATCAAGAAGAGGCAAGTATTTCTCAAGCGCCCTATTTATCCTCTTCCTCATTTTCTCCATGACCCCGAATTACAGAGAGTAAATCCAAGACAAGCGTGAAAACGATCTCAGAAAAGATTACAGTGGTATTAGGAGAGGTTAACCTAAATCTATACAAATCAATTTTCATGATGAGTAGTAAATCTAGTGTCCTCATCCTTCCCAAATCATTCCCACCCAGGTGTACAATTAAGATGGAAGTAGGGGCCAGCTTTGATACAATCTGCATAGCGTTAGGTATAGTTGTCGCCACTGGAGGCCCCGTACACCCTTCCACAGCACTGTGAATTGGTCAAAAGCAGTGGCAGGGGAAGGGGAAGCCGCCGAGCAGGGGAAACTGCCAGTAAAGCCGGGAGAAGCGCTGCCTACCATAGATGGGATAAGTGCTCCTGACCCGACTGTGGTGTAAATTTAAAATCCCTTAAACCCATATATTTCAAACAGTTCTTGAAAGCAAAGTCAAATTGATATTTAGTCAGGGGAAGACTATCTGTATGGATCAGTAAATGCCCCTCACCCAGCGGGTGTAAGGAAAGGGGAGAGGGATGAGTGCGCTCCCCCATCTTAACCACTTAAGGACCGGGCCTATTTTTTACACTTGGTGTTTACAAGTTAAAATTAGGGTTGTTTGCTAGAAAATATTTTGGAACCCCCAAACATTATATATTTTTTTTCAAACACACTAGAGAATAAAACGGCGGTCGTTGCAATACTTTGTCACAACGTATTTGTGCAGCGCTCTTACAAACGTAATTTTTTTGGGGAGAAAAATACACTTTTTGGAATTAAAATAAGAAAATATGAAAACAGGCTACTTTCACACTGAGGCGCTTTACAGGCGCTATTGCGCTAAAAATAGCGCCTGTAAAGCGCCTCTATTCTCACTCCAGCGTGAAAGCCGAGTTTTTTCACACTGGAGCGGTGTGCTGGCAGGACGCTAAAAAAATTCCTGCAAGCAGCATCTTTGAGACACTGTAGGAGTGGTGTATACACCGCTCCTAAAGCGCCCCTGCCCATTGAAATCAATGGGCAGCGCCGGCAAAGCCCTGCTGCAGCGGCGCTTTTAACTCTTTTTCGACCGCTAGCGGGGGTTAAAAGTGCCCCACTAGCAACCGAAAAAATAGCAGCACTTTACCGCCGACGCCTCAGTGTGAAAGTACCCTAAAGTTAGCCAAATTTTTTTTATATTGTGAAAGATAATGTTACGCCTAGTAAATTGAAACCCAACATGTCATGCTTCAAAATTGTGCCTGCTCATGGAATGGTGACAAACTTTGACACTTAAAAATCTCCATAGGCTAACTTTAAACATTTCTACAGGTTACCAGTTTTGAGTTACATAGGAGGTCTTTTGTTAGAGTAATTGCTCTTACTCTAACGATAGTGGGGATACCTCAAATGTGTGGTTTGAACACACCGTTTACATATGTGGGCACGAGTTACGTATGCGTTCGCTTCTGCGCGCAAGCACGGCAGGATGGGGTGCTTTAAATTATTTTTTTTTTTTCACACTGTGCCTTTAAAAAAAATAAATTCTGGATCAACATCCCTTGTAATAGAAAAAAAGCATGACAGGACCTCTTGGGGTCAAAAGGACCTCAGATCTCATATTTACACTTAAATGCAATAAAAAAAGAAAAAAAAAAGGATTTTTATTTCAATAAAATCATTTCCCCTTTAAGACCATTGGGCGGAAGTGACGTTTGATGTCGCTTCTGACAGCCAATGGTATGGAGTCAAGTGGGGGCCATCATTCCCTCACTCGACTTCCAGCCTCTCAGGGGAAAAACATCAGATCGTCTCCGCCACTACCGACGGCTCCGGTAAGCGGCAGAGCTGACCGGGACGCAGTGGAAGGGGGTGGGCACCTCTCCTGCCGCCGATAAAAGCGATCTTGCGGCAAATCTGCCACAGAGACCACTTTTATCCAAAAGCAGACCGCCCGCCGTTTTTAAAAATACCAGGGTTATGGCAGCTATCTGCTGCTATAACAACGGTATTCAAAGTCAAAGTAACGACATATAACGACGGTGAGCAGTCCGGAAGTCTGCCTTTGCCGAAAACCATAATCCTAGAAATAGCATCCTCAAAGGTTGAGTACGACACTGAACGCATAGAGTCATCATTCTCGTCATTTAGGGAAGAGCCTGTGGAAAACGACAGGACGAGAATTAAACTAAAAGTATTGGGCTCTTTTTTGGGGACCACACCAAGAGGTGAAATCCAAAATGGGGGGGGAGGGGAAGAAAAGGACCCGCAACACGGTCATCCTCGATTTCTCTCATAACCTTCTCCCTCACTACCTGAGGAAAACAGGAAACAAATTTTAGTTTGGGAACTACCTTGTAACCCTTATGCCCTGTACACACGGTCGGATTTTCCGACGGAAAATGTGTGATAGGACCTTGTTGTTGGAAATTCCGACTGTGTGTAGGCTCCATCACACATTTTCCATCGGAATTTCCGACACACAAAGTTTGAGAGCTTGCTATAAAATTTTCCGACAACAAAATCCGTTGTCGGAAATTCGGATCGTGTGTACACAAATCCGATGCACAAAGTGCCATGCATGCTCAGAATAAATTAAGAGATGAAAGCTATTGGCTACTGCCCTGTTTATAGTCCCGACGTACATGTTTTACGTCACCGCGTTTAGAACAATCGGATTTTCCAACAACTTTGTATGACCGTGTGTATGTAAGACAAGTTTGAGCCAACATCCGTCGGAAAAAATCAATGGATTTTGTTGTTGGAATGTCCAATCAATGTCCGATGGTGTGTACGGGGCATTACCCCTGAATGCCGGAACAGGAAAACCAAAAGCAAAACCATTAAGCAGAAAAGGAGCCTTCGCCCTGTTTGGATACTGTTCCAACCAAGGGCACATGTTTTGTAGCCTCACTGGAGAGCAGGCTCTAGTGAAATATCTTGCGCTGATGCGGAACAGCGCTAGCAGCTTTCTTATAACATTTTTCTCAAACACAAAGATGTTTATTGAGCATGGAAAAAGTTAGACATACATAATTCCAGAACACATTGGATATGAAAGACAGCAAACACCAACATTCAAGCCTGAAAGGCAGCGTACCTCGTGTCATATACAATGATGCGTAGTCTACTCATATCTGCGGTGCATTAAAATGACATTGTGAAGCAAATGTGACATGTTCATCCAGCTTAGAGTACAATATCATTCCTTCCAACTACTGAAGTAAACAGTCCATGACTAGGTCCGCTGGAGCTAACTCAGGGACATCCAGCCATGACCACCACAATTTCCCCTACTACCTCTGTGTTGGTAAATTAACTTCTCAAGAAGGATGGTATCACCCATTTGTGTAATCCATTCTTTCAATGTAGGAGGCTCTGTAGACTTCCAGTGACTTAAAATCAGTTTGCAGGCCTGAAAAAGGGATCTTGTAATGGCCTGTCTTGGTATCCTCAACCAGAAGGTCATCTAATATACCCAGCAGACAATACTTGGGGTCCTCTGGAATCTTGACCTGAAAGGCTCAGTTAAGTGTATCTATGACCTTCTTCCAATATAAGTGCAACTTTGGGCACCTCCATAGGAGATGTATCCAATCCCTGTGATTCAGCAACACCTAGTGCAGGTGGGATACGATCACACTCCCATGTGAGCCAATCTGGCAGGTTTATAATGTACCCTCAGGACTATATATAGTTGGGAAAGGCGTTGAGCCACATTAAGTGAGCACCGGATAACAGATTGTAGGGCTTTCTCCTATTGTTCCCCCTCAAAGCCTCCAACATCCTAAAGATAGGGGTAGGCTCAGGTAGCCATTGATTCACCCCCCACTGCGCCCTGAATGCATGCTGAAGCTGCAAATAATAAAAATACATAGACAAAGGGAGTGAAAATGCAGATTTGAGATCCGAAAAAGCTCTTAATTTCCCATTACGTAAAATATGAGGCATGTGAGTGATACCGTACTGTCTCCACTTGACACTGTATTGCAATTTAGCCACCTCCTGGTAATAATTATTCCAAATACGGCTAGTATCAAGTGAACCCAGTAACATTTTGCAACATTCTGACCTTGTTCCAAATTGTTTGCATAAGGGTAAAGGTAGGGTAGATTTTATTTGATTTACTGAAATGTAATGCTTCCAAGCCGTCTACCACCCCTACTCCTACTGTATAGCTAAGAAGCTGATTGAATGAATCTTGAAGATTCATTGCGAGCTCCATCTGTGGGCATAGAACCCTTGCTATATGCTGTAATTGGGAGCCTAAGTAATAGAGCCATGGGTTTGGGAGCGCCATCCCCCCCCCGTATCCTTTGGGCGTTGTAGCTGCTTCTTATAGCACTTTGCTACTGGATGGACGCCGGCACAAAAAGAACATTCGTACCTGTAGTGACAAGATGTACGCCATTTGCATTGCGAATCATAAGCGAAGCATACCCCTTTTCGATATACCTGAACTGCTGTCTGATTTCCCACTGACGCTCTAGTCCAAAGGGTTTTTTGTGGCAAAATTAAGTTCAACCACAACCCCACATCTTTCATTCTCCAGCGCAAAGATGGGTGAATGGCCAACTTCTGACGAAAGGACTTGTCATAATGAAACCACCCAAAACCAAAATTCTTATACGCCTCTAGGACATTATCAATGTGCTGGAAAAGTCTTCGTCCTGTCTGACCACAGCTCGCTCCGGCTGCCTAGCAACCTCTGGAGCAGTGGGCGGCGGCGCCACCCGCTGTCTCACTTCGCGGGTGCCTCTGCTGCCTCTCTGTCCAGTCTGTGCTGAAGGAGGAGATGGGGCCCGCCTCTTCTGCCCTCCATATCTGCTCGGACCCTCCTCTAAGATGAGAGCAATTGTGTTGCCTCCTGATGACCTCAGCTCCGCCTCCCATTGCACCTTGTGTGCCTTTTATTTGTTTGTTATTTGTTTGTGATGTGTGTGATTATTTTTCATTTATTCATATCACATTTGGATTCACATACACGGTTGTGTTATTTTTATGCCATATATGTTTTTCTTATACGTATATTGCATTTTGATTTAAATTTATGGCACAGCACGATTGTTTATAAGATTTTAGATTACCACACACACTCAAAGTGCTTGCAGCTTGGATAATTCTAGAATCTAGAGCAAACAAATTTTGACATACCATTTGGTAATGACTTGTTTGTCGGAACAGGATGCACAATTTGCGCATTTGAAAGTAGCATGGGGAAGTATAAAACAAGGGGCTTTGACAAATTAGAAAAATTACTTGGCACTAATCAGTTCCTGAGGAACAGACCTTTCCTGAATATTAAATGAGGGGATTTGTCAAAATGTTTGGATAGCTTTGAACATAGGCGTGCGCACAGGATGTTCCGGGTGTTCCTGGACACACCCTAATCAACCCATGCACATTAGCATTAGCGCTTTGTGTGCCATTGTGAAGATAGAAAAGATCTCCCTCTTACCATCTCTGCCATAAGAGAAGTACTCATGCTCTTCTCTTTCACTATGTCAGCAGGGAGATCAATGTGCCAGGGCCATATATATGTAGACAGACACACATGTGTTTTTGAGCTTTAGGGTGCACACCCTAATTCAATAGGCTGTGCACACCTATGGCCTTGAATCATTACTCATAAGATGCCAATGTATTTTTTAAGATATTCAGAAACCCAAACGCTCATTACAGAACTGGGAAGTAATAAATGCTTTTTGTACTTTCTCAGGGTGTGTGCCTTGATATAACAGAAGGGCTCTTGGAACGTTTTTTTAGCCCGGGTTCACACTGATGTGTGCGGGACATGGCATGTAATATGCACAGGAACCACAGCTCATTCATGTGTAAACTACATACAAACGTCATTCATGAGCCATAGATTTGTATGGCTCAAATCGCACCGCATTCGCACCAAACTGGCACCAGAATCGGATCTCACAGGTGTTCATACTCATGCGATCTGATTCTGCAAATCGTGCTGCATTTTGCAAACTGATTGGGAGTGTCGGTAACTTAACAAACACTCTTCAATTGGCTTGCTCGGATGGGTTTTGATTTAGATGCAGTGCCAAGTCCCCTGTAAATTTGCGCCGCATCTAGTGTGAAACCAGGCTCACCCACTAAACTACTCGTTTAAAGCCTTATGGCTATGTTCATGTGCTAGAAGCCTTCTATAGTTTTTTGCTTTTTCTCAATAGTTTTATTTTACCCATAAGTACTGACCTACTGGAGTATTATTAATAAGCAGTTGATGTTGAATGAGATGAGAATGATAGCTTTGGGCATGCATATTATTTCCCGAGGTTGGTTTTCCAAACACAATAGCCTTAATATTGCCGTCTTTTTCCTTAATGATCATAAGGTCTACAAAGGATAATTGCGTTTGATTGCAAACAGCTGAGAAAAATAGGTTGCACATAATTTTATCAAGGAAGTCAGCAAATTCATACAGAGACTTCTCAGTGCCCAACCATGGAACATGGATATAATTGATGTACTGTATGTGTGTGATGCATACTCCTATTACATTTTAAATACAGTATATATTTTTAACATATCTTTTTATGCTATATTCATGTAGTGCTTTTTCACATTTTTAAGAATTTTTTTTTCAGAGCTTGTTTGGATTTTTATCCAAATAACTCCACATGTGAAGCGTATTTGTATTTGTATTAATCTCAATAAGTAGGAGAAAGAGTTTTGTATAACAATAGATTTATTATAGAAGGCTGTACATAATCAGTTTTGCCACTAGATGGTGTGCTGAGCAAATTGCATATAATACGTGTATTCTCTTTTATTGCTTTTTTATTTTATCTCCACATTTATTTGCTCTTTTGTTGTTTGTTTAAGTGAAACTTCACTCTCCCAATCAATATTAATTATTTTTAATCCCCATGCTGCTAGTATTGGTAAATAGATAGAAAAGTATATCATATTTTTTTCTTAAAGTTTTCTTTTTTTACATTTCTTCAGTTACTTCCAGGTTTCTTGCCTAGGCAAATGATGCCATACATCCCAGGAGTCTTCAGGAGGGGAAGAGAGGAGGAGGGGTTTTCTCAGCTAAGCACACTTTCCTGCATGCATGCCTGAGCTAAGGGCAGATGGATTCCAGGAAGTAAATGTTACATCAATCATTTACCCCAACTCAACATGGCCATGGACAGAAATGCTAGGGGGGTGCTTTTCAAAGTAAATTCTCAACAAATAAAGCATGTAGACATGGATGGATGGGGAGTATGCTTTGCATAATAAAAATGAATCACATAATGTATTTGGTTTGTGATGCTCAGATACAGTGTAGATCCACTTTTAAGCACAATGCAGGTGTTGTGAGAACTATTTATTTTGTAAAATATGTAGGCTAATTTTGATATTTTTCACATACATGTTCAAATCAGCATTTTTTTCTAGAAAACAACTTAGAACCCCCAAACATGATATATTTTCTGAAATCAAAGGCCCTGGAGAATTAAATGGTTGCTGCAATTTTTTATGTCACACAATATTTGCACAGCCATTTATCAAATGCAAATTTTCATTAAAAATACGCACATTAATTTTAATGCCCACAAACCCAATGCCCAATGTTTTGGTAAAATATAAAAGCTGATGCAAATAGATACCAAACATGTCAAAATGTAAAGCCTGTGAAGTTGTGACAAACTACAATACTTAAAATAGTCCATAGGCAATGCTTTAAAAGCCTTAACAGGTTACAAGTTTAGAGTTAAATTTGAACTCTGGCACTAGAATTATTGTTCTCACGCTGACAATCGTCACAATATCTAACATGTATGATACAACATGCATGTTGGACTTAAAGTGTTACTAAACCCAGGACCCTGCATTCACTATATCTGGTCTCCCACAGTAAATAGAACATGGAAATTGAATAGTTCTAGTAAATATAAACTGCTAAATTCCTTTTCTCGTCAGCAGTTAGCGCAGTCTTGGGACTTCTATCAGTGTTTGGTTAAAGCTTGTAGGAGGAGTTTTCATACTCCTATGGCTGTCCTCCTGACCCTCTGTCTGGACAGTATTGATTGGCCCTGTGCTGATCACATGCACCCTCCCAAGAAAAAAAACTCCCTAGCAATACACAACAAACTGAGCATGTGCAGCTTGCTCCCACGGCTCTGTACTATCTAGAGATGGTTTGGGCACTGTGGAAGAAGGACGATCAGAGGGGACAGGATCAAACAGCCTTTTTACACAATGCTTAGGTTAGCATGTTTTACTGCATATACAGACTGATTTTACTGCTGTGGGTTTAGTAACATTTTAAGTGTGCATTTGCGTGTGTGCACAGGGGGACAGGAGGAACTTTACTTTTTTTTTTTTTTCATTTTTTTCATTTATTTATTTATTTTTTTCAATTTTATAGCTATTACAAGAGATGAACAACATCCCTTGTAATAGTTTGGACAGTAACAGGTAGTGTTTATTGAGAGATCTGGGGTCTATTTAGACCCCTGATCCATCTTCTGCTCTCCAAGGCAGCCAATCAAACACAGATCAGTTTGACTGGCTACAGGCCTAGGCCTGCAGGAAAATCAAAGGAAGGCCCATACTCAGTGACCCCTACAGGGGCAGAGCTACATTCTCATCAGTGTATGAGCACTATATGATTTTGATTATTTGGATACATGTTTGTTTGATTATATTCACAGCACAACACATTTTTTTGTTTGTTGTGTTTTAGTATTGGGATGTGCAATACAATTCATCTGTTTATTAATCAATAATCACTGATTTTAGAACACAGAACAGATTATTTTCTTTGTATAGTTTACAGTATATACTTTCGTTGGATGGGAAGATGTTAAATCATGAAGGGGAATGTAAAAAATTTTTCTAACTAACCTTCTAACTAAAACTACTTGTTTCTAATTTTTGCTAACGTGTACAGACAGACAGCTATTGTTGGTCATGTGTTACCTGCCAAAGAATTGGCAAACCAGGAGATGGGCACAGGACCCCATTACAATCAGTGCCTGTGATTGATGAACCCTTTAAGAGGGTAACAGTGAATAATATTGGGCTGCTAGCTATTCCCACAGTTCAGGCATGGCCTTTCAGGACAAGGTTGCTGATTTCTATTCTGTGAATATTTATGAGAGCGGGGTTCCTTGCAGAGCTTCTTAGTAATCAGGGTCTACAGTTTGCGTCAGGCTTGACACAGGCACTCTGTAGCAAAATACAGATGACTCATATGGTTGCTAGTCTGTACCACCCACAAATGAGCAGCATTTCTTTAAAAAAAAATGCGTAAGGCATTTGTGGAGTTGCAGGGGATAGACTAAGAATTTTATTTGCCTCACCTGCTGTTTGTTTACAAAGTAGTGTCCACTGGCTTTTCATTCTTTGACCTCCTTTGCAGGAGACAGTTGAAAGGACTTTTAGACCTACTGTAGTCCAAGAGGCTTAGGAGGGCAAATTTGCTGGCCCCAAGGACTGGTGCTGGATGGTTCCAGGACAAAATGGAGACACTGGTTGGGATGGTGGGAGCATGACACAGGCTTAGGCCATGCAGAAACTATAGCAATACCAAAGAGCAGACATACTATGTGGGTCAAAGGGTGTATGTTCTACACCCTATATGGCAGAACACATTGTAGGCAACATTGGAGGGGCCATCCCCATCACAAAACTCCTGAATGGCATTACTTATGTGAAAAGTTTGGGAGAAGGCAGTAGAAGACAGCTTTCCATGTAAACATTTGAAAGACTCACCATGAAAGCACAGAATAAGTAATGTCAGTTTTGCAGCTGACCTTAAAGCGGGGGTTCACCCACACCGCCAAAAAAAAAAAATATAAAAAGCCAGCAGCTACAAATACTGCAGCTGCTGACTTTTAATACATGGCCACGTACCTGTCCCAGGGTCCAGCGATGTCGGCAGGGGACGCCGAGAACCCCCTCGGTTCTCGGCAGCTGCCGCCGCCATCCTAGGTGAGGCAATCAGGAAGTGAAGCGTTGCGGCTTAACTTCCCGGTTCCCTACTGCGCATGCGCAAGTCGCGCTGCGCGTCCCTAGTGGTCCCCGCTCTCTCCTGGGAGCTGTGTGTTCCCAGCAGACAGCGTGGTCGGGACGGGAAGAGGCATAGACTCCCATGGGAGTCTATGCCGGAAGTGGGTGCAAATACCTTAGACAGGTATCTGCACCCCCCTCCCCCCTGAAAGGTGCCAAATGTGACACCGGAGGGGGGGGAGGGTTCCGAAAAGCGGAAGTTCCATTTTTGTGTGGAACTCCGCTTTAACAGGAAGAAGACTGTTAGACTGGGTAATTCACACTAGGGAGTTGGGATATGATTAAGCTGCTGAAAGTACTAGCGGTACACCGTAATCATTCGACTGGGAAACCAGGAAGGATGCACCTTGCAGTCCACAAAATAGACACAGAGGCACATCCTCCCACCAAAGAGATGAGTAGAATTATAGGGGTCTGATAATATTGAGTCATATATGTATGTATATAGTGACTGTCGCTTTTGGAATTGTAATACACTTTCTTGCTTCTTCTTAGACAGAGTTTTCAGTTTATGATGACCTTCACCGTCAGATAAGAAGCAACAGTTTACTCCCTCTTTGCTCTGAGAAATGGACAGTCTTATCTAGCTGGTCTGAACCAGTACCAAGATGGCGGAGCCCATGTTTTCTTTAGCTTTCTATCAGTCACATGATGTAACCACCCATTTACCTGTTCCCTTGCTACTAAGAAGATATGAATGCTGATTGGACTAAACTATACGATCACACCTATAACACGCCTAGTGCTTATGCATATTCATACGTATATATTGTATAACCTGTAGATAAGCTCAGAAACACTTTCACTTTACTGCATGTTGAGAACTGTGTATTGTGTTTCTCCACTGCAGTGCATGGAATAATAAAAAGCACCTACTTATCTTATCTTAAGATCTGGACTCACTATCTCATCATCTGTCTTGTTTTGAGACCTCTAAATCGGATTTAACAGAGTCTACCTACCATGTCTTACTGGAGAGTAAGGAGATGCTGCAGTTAGGGGTTATTTACAAACTCCACAATTCCTGGTCCTCCCCAAAAAGATTCAGATGACTAGGTTTTAAGTGGACTACAGAAAGCACAATGCCATCATTACTCCTGATGCCTGTATGTCCAGGATCAATAAGTTGTCTGATGAGCTGGTGGTCCCCTGCTATCTGACCTCCAGAGAGAGTAGAGGGTACTGGCTGATATTACACTTGCACCTGAGGCTCAAAAAAATCAGTCTTCATCATTCAAAATTTTTCAATTTGGTAGTAATGCCCTTTGGGATGAAAAATGTGCCTCCCACTTTTCAGAGGATCGGAAATGATCTGCTGGAAAGGCTGGAAGCATTTAGAGATTCTTACCTGGATGACATTGCAGTGTTCAGCCCTACTTGGGACGAACAAATCACACCATTCACAGGTTCTGAATAAACTGTCAGTTGTGAATCTAACAGTTAAATCAAGTAAGTGCTAGAAAGGAATGAAAGAAGTCCAGTAGACATAGAGTAGGGAGAGGCACCCTACTCATGACCTAACCTACTTCTCAAACCAAGAAGCAGGATATGTCATTCTTGGTGACAGCTGGCTACTATAGAACATTTTTGCTCAACTATAGTGCCTTGCCCAACCTCTGACTGACTTAACCAAGAGGAAACTGCCTAAGCTTTTGACATGTATAAAAGAGTGCAAGAAGGCCTTCCAGGCTTTGAAGAAGGCACGGGTCAGCTCTACAAAGCTCTACAAGCTTTAAATTTCACCCATCAGTTCCTTGTGCAAACCAGTGCTTCTGCCTATAGCTTATGCAGTCCTGAGCCAGGTGGATCACAAGAGGAGCATTCCATCCTCTACCTATGTGGGATGCTTCCCCCCAGTATGGTAGCATATGACGTCATCAAGAAGGAATGCATTGCTATTGTGAAGATACTGCAGAAGCTGCATCCCTACCTGAATGGTGCCTGCGAGTGCTTCTGTACTACAAGCTCAGGATATCATGCATGAGTTTTTGGTGCAAACTGATGCTTCTACCTTTGGTTTATTTGCTGCTCAGAGCCAGGTAGATCTGTGAGTAAAAGAACTGCTCATCCTCTGGCAGAACAGGAAGCTACTCCCTGGGGGGGTAGCATATGCGACCATTGAGAAGGCGTGGCTTGCGATTTTGTGGCTGCTGCAGAAGCTGCAACACTATCTGACCGCAGCTTTACAGCAATCACTGGCCACAATCCACACAGCTAGTAGGACCATGTTGCTGGCGAGAATGACAAGCTACTCCATTAGAGCTTAAATCTCCAGCTATACAATTTCACCATATAGCACAAAAAGGAAAGTAACAATAGACATGCTAGCCTGTCTCCTGAAAACAATTTCCTCCCCTCCTTCCCTCCTACTTTTCTTTGTTTCAATTATCCCAGTGCCCGCTTTTCTTTGTTTCAATTATCCCTGTGCCCGCTTTGACTGCTTTTACTATTCTCTTTTCACCAAACTACCCTTGTTCTTCCAAACCGCATTGCTAACTCTTTTAGATTCAGCGATATAACAAGCTGAAATTAAATGAAAATCTTTACTGTTCCTAAATTCTCCACTTTTGTGGTCTGAAGAAAATCTCTGATTATACAATTGTATCACATGTTCAGTTTAAATTGCTCAGATTTGTAAAATGTTTAAGTGCTTGCATCCCTGTTATACTCAGTGTTTTCCTAGCATTTCCATGCACTTCTCGAATACACACAAAGGGAGTCATTTACTAAGACGAATGCACTGCGCCGCTTTATACCTTTAATGGTGCGCCGGATAAATCATTAATTGAGCGTGTGAGACGGCGCACGCAGATGCGCAACACGATAATAAATATGCAAACGGCAATTGCTGGCAGCGTAACTGCTGTTTTCTCATCGATAATAGCGCACGCCCATCTCATTGGATGTGTCTTGTTAGGCAATTAGTAGTTGTTCTCAATTAACCCTTTTGATGCTAATCTCATTCCTATTACTTCTAATATATCTTTAAAATGTTTTTTTTTTTTATTTTCACACAAATATTTCAATACATTACAAAAAACAGAAGAGTGTTTCTAAACCCAATAAATTAATATTTTCAGATCTTGATCTTTAAAAGTGACCATACACTGCAATCAGTTAGATCCTAAAAAAATTAGATTTAGTGCAAGAGCCTGTTTGATTTCCTATAATTTGAATTAATTGTTCAAGTGCGTCTTCCTATTACCTATTTTGCTGAAAGATTGGCCAATCATATTGCATCGTGCATGACCATCTTAAGTGCCAAATTTGGAATGTAGAGACATGACCCACTTGTATGGCACTTGATGGGGATAAGGGCCTCAACCCCACAAAGCTTGCCCGGTGGTTGTGGGGGTCTGCGGGCGGGGGGGGCTTATCGGAATCTGGAAGCCCCCTTTAACAAAGGGGACACCCAGATCCCAGCCCCCGCCTATGTGAATTGGTAGGGGGTACATTGTACCCCTACCATTTCACAAAAAGAAAGTGTCAAAACAATAAAAAACCACAGGAGATGGCTTGGGACAAGTCTTTTATTAAAAATAAAAAACTAAAAAATAAAAAAAGAGATTCCAGCGACTCCAGAGAGGAACACGCATAGGATCCTGCCTCCACTGGAGGCACCCAGCCAATGACGCGGCGCCAGCTTGACAGCTCTTATGTAGCTGAGGGCGGGGCCACCCGTCACGTGACCCCATCCCCTTCTGACTAGGGGAAACGCTGGGGTTTCCCAGTGACGTGTACGGGTGGCCCCGCCCCCCTCTGATGCAACGCAGGATTCCTGCCAGGTTGAGTGCTCGGATAAGGGTCTGGTGTGGATTTTTGGGGGAACCCCATGCCATTTTTTTAAATTTTGGCTTTCCCCTTAATATCCATACCAGACCTGAAGGACCCCATGCTTTGAGCCGCTCTGTGCTGCGGTGTGATCCCAGCCTCAATGTTTCTTTCATATATGACGATAATGCCATGTACACACGGTCGGACTTTTCGGCTACAAAAGTCCGACAGCCCGTCCGACAGACTTTCGTCGGACTTTTGGCGGACTTGCAGCGGACTTTCTAACGAACGGACTTAACTACACACGATCACACAAAAGTCCGACGGATTTGTACGTGATGACGTACGACCGGACTAAAATAAGAAAGTTGATAGCCAGTAGCCAATAGCTGCCCTAGCGTGGGTTTTTGTCCCTCGGACTAGCATACAGACGAGCGGATTTCTGGGTCCGGTGGAGTTACGACGTAAAGATTTGAAGCATGTTCCAAATCTAAAGTCCGTCAGATTTGCGACTGGAAAAGTCCGCTGAAGGTCCGGTGAAGCCCACACACGGTCGGATTGTTCAGCCGGCTTTGGTCCGTCGGCGTCCGTCAGACCAGTCCGGTCGAAAAGTCTAACCGTGCGTACGTGGCATTAGTTGTGATGGTTTTATTTGCCTATTTTCTGTCTCTGTACCTTCTCTGTTCCCTTGAAGAAGAGAATATCTTGAAATGCATCAGTATATGAAAATTGTATACCCAATTTGTATTCTGATCACTATATGTTTACACAATGTTCTATACTATTTCTATTTTTTTATGATTTCTGACAAATAACATCTGTATTTTTTATATAGCGATGTAATGCCTGAAAATTCCTGATCCAAATGATTCTTTTGCTGTATATCGGGGAAAAAAGGGATGTTGGCATTTAATAAGGGGGTGGGAACACTCAATGTTTCCAACCCCAATTTCTGTATTTAGCAGGGAAGAAGGGAGCAGTAGTGCTAACCACTCTGTCACCAAGAGCTTTAAAGCCCAATTTCCAAATAACATTTCTCAGGGCCTTAGTATAAAATCAAAACTATCCAACCACTTCCACCATCACAGCAGGTAATGACATAGAAGCAAGTCTACTCGAACAAAGGCTCTGTGAACGAGGGTATTGTAAATCAATATAGACATTTGAGATGCTTCCAGCTGTCCAGTACCCTGCTTTGGCATTTTGAGTCCACATGTATGTAGGGAGATGGATATTTTCCCTCCTCCTGTCCTCTCTTGGTCCTTCCCTTTTTCTTTTTTACCCTCTCAGTCATTGGGGTTAACATTAGATCATCTTCTTTATATATATATATATATATATCTCTATATATATATATATATAGATATATATATATATATATAGATATATATCTATATATATATATATATATATTTTTTTTTTTTCTTTACAAAATTGTCTTGTGCATCTACCCCTGATGAGGCGGCATAATCCCCGAAACGCGTCAAGATTTCCAAGATGCATATTTTATACGGCCTGATCTATATGATAAAATTTATCCTTTGTAATTTTGTTTTGTTTGATTCTGTATATGGAGCAAAAATTGGCTCATGATATTACACACTATTCAGTGTCATGTTTTTACCTTGTCATATTGGATGTCATGCACTGGCTCACGGTTATTTCACCAGTATAATATTCACATTGCAATATTCATTCTATTGGATATACCACGTTGTGTATATATATTTGTCTAATAAATGTTTTTGCTTTTACATCCGGTCCTTTATATGCCTCATTTAAAGTCCCAACCCCCCTCTTCATTGCCTTATGGATGGAGACACCTCCTTTCCCAAGGTGTTTCATTTAAAGTCCCGATTTTCCTCTTTCAATTTTATTGTAAATGGTTCTTCTCAAGACACTAGACCGTTGAATCAACTAATGTTCTTAAAGTGTTACTAAACCAAGTAATATGAAAATAGTTAATCGGCCCCCCCCCCCCCCTGCCACTATATACAGTGGGGACGGAAAGTATTCAAACCCCCTTAAATTTTTCACTCTTTGTTATATTGCAGCCATTTGCTAAAATCATTTAAGTTCATTTTTTTCCTCATTAATGTACACACAGCACCCCATATTGACAGAAAAACACAGAATTGTTGACATTTTTGCAGATTTATTAAAAAAGAAAAACTGAAATATCACATGGTCCTAAGTATTCAGACCCTTTGCTCAGTATTTAGTAGAAGCACCCTTTTGATCTAATACAGCCCTGAGTCTTTTTGGGAAAGATGCAACAAGTTTTTCACACCTTGATTTGGGGATCCTCTGCCATTCCTCCTTGCAGATCCTCTCCAGTTCTGTCAGGTTGGATGGTAAACGTTGGTGGACAGCCATTTTTAGGTCTCTCCAGAGATGCTCAATTGGGTTTAAATCATGGCTCTGGCTGGGCCATTCAAGAACAGAGTTTTTGTGAAGCCACTCCTTCGTTATTTTAGCTGTGTGCTTAGGGTCATGTCTTGTTGAAAGGTAAACCTTCGGCCTAGTCTGAGGTCCTGAGCACACTGGAGAAGGTTTTCCTCCAGGATATCCCTGTACTTGGCCGCATTCATCTTTCCCTCGATTGCAACCAGTTGTCCTGTGCCTGCAGCTGAAAAACACCCCCACAGCATGATGCTGCCACCACCATGCTTCACTGTTGGGACTGTATTGGACAGGTGATGAGCATTGCCATGTTTTCTCCACACATACCTCTTAGAACTAAGGCCAAAAAGTTCTATCTTGGTCTCATCAGACCAGAGAATCTTATTTCTCACCATCTTGAAGTCCTTCAGGTGTTTTTAGCAAACTCCATGCAGGCTTTCATGTGTCTTGCACTGAGGAGAGGCTTCCATCGGGCCACTCTGCTATAAAGCACTGACTGGTGGAGGGCTGCAGTGATGGTTGACTTTCTACAACTTTCTCCCCTCTCCCGACTGCATCTCTGGAGCTCAGCCACAGTGATCTTTGGGTTCTTCTTTACCTCTCTCACCAAGGCTCTTCTCCCCCGATAGCTCAGTTTGGCAGGACGGCCAGCTCTAGGAAGGGTTCTGGTCATCCCAAACATCTTCCATTTAAGGATTATGGAGGCCACTGTGCTCTTAGGAACCTTAAATGCAGCAGAAATTTTTTTGTAACCTTGGCCAGATCTGTGTCTTGCCACAATTCTGTCTCTGAGCTCTTCAGGCAGTTCCTTTGACCTCATGATTCTCATTTGCTCTGACATGCACTGTGAGCTGTTAGGGTTTTATATAGACAGGTGTGTGGCTTTCCTAATCAAGTCCAATCAGTATAATCAAACACAGCTGGACTCAAATGAAGGTATAGAACCATCTCAAGGATGGTCAGAAGAAATGGACAGCACCTGAGTTAAATATATGAGTGTCACAGAAAAGGGTCTGAATACTTAGGACCATGTGATATTTCAGTTTTTCTTTTTTAATACATCTGCAAAAATGTCAACAATTCTGTGTTTTTCTGTCAATATGGGGTGCTGTGTGTACATTAATGAGGAAAAAAATGAATTTTAGCAAATGGCTGAAATATAACAAAGAGTGAAAAATTTAAGGGGGTCTGAATACTTTCCGTCCCCACTGTACCTTTTTGGATGATCTGTATAACACGGTTACATGATATATACATGCCCACATGTGTGATGTCAATATCATGTGACCTGGCTAGCTCTGAGAGCAATAAACTGTTCTCTCCAGCATAAAAGACACAACTGAGCATGTGCAGGTCGGCTACTCTTGCCTATGTTAGCTGGCTTTCCCCAGATAGACAGTGCAGGAGGGGGAGGATCTGTGCATACAGGATAAAACAGCCATTTTACACAATGCAGAGGATTAACCCCTTAAGTTGCACAGTGAGTATAACAAGCATGTTATGCTGCATATACAGACAGATTTTACTGTTGTGGGTTTAGAAACACTTTAACTAGGTACAGCTCACAATTCCAAGACATTAAAAATATTAAAAACATCATCACAAGACATCTTTTCTGTCCTACACAGTATGATAATTACAAGGCCATTTTAAAATGTGGGATCAAATACAGTGAGGTCCATATATATTTGAACACAGGCACAATTTTCATACATTTGGCTCTGTATGCCACCATAATAAAATTAAAATGAAACAATCCAAATGAAGTGCAGACTTTCAGCATTAATTGAAGGGGTTGAACATAAATATCAAGTAGGAACTGCAACTGCAATTTGTATACACAGCCCCCCCCCCCCCCCCCCATTTTCAGGGGCTCAAATCTAATTGGACAAATGAATATAATCATAAATACAATGTTCATTTTTAATATTTTGTTGAGGATCCTTTACTGGCAATGACTGCCTGAAGTCTGGAATCCATGGACATTACTAGGGATGAGCTTTATGTTCGGGTCAAACATGAGTTCGAATCGAACATTGGCTGTTCGCCCGTTCGCCGAATAGCGAACAATTTGGGGTGTGCGTGGCAAATTTGAAAGCCGCAGAACACCCTTTAAAAGTCTATGGGAGAAATTGTGCTAATTTTAAAGGTTAATATGCAAGTTATTGTCATAAGAAGTGTTTGGGGACCTGAGTCCTACCCCAGGGGACATGTATCAGTGCAAAAAAAGTTTTAAAAACGGCCGTTTTTTTCGGGAGCAGTGATTTTAATAATGCTTAAAGTGAAACAACAAAAGTGAAATATTGCTTTAAATTTCATACCTGGGGGTGTCTATAGTATGCCTGTAAAGTAGCGCATGTTTCCCGTGTTTAGAACAGTCCCTGCACAAAATCACATTTCTAAAGGAAAAAAAGTAATTTAAAACTACTCGCGGCTATAATGAATTAAAATAAAATAATAAAAGTCATTGAAAAAAACAGCATGGGATTCCCCCACAGTCCATTACCAGGCCCTTTGGGTCTGGTATGAATATTAAGGGAGTACCCCGACCCAAAATTTAAAAACAAATTGCGTGGGGGTCCCTCCAAATTTCATACCAGGCCCTTCAGGTCTGGTATGGATATTAAGGGGAACCCCGCGCCAAAATTAAAAAAAATAAATGGCGTGGAGTCCCCCTAAAAATCCATACCAGACCCTTCAGGCGAGAACACGTCATACGGCGAGTGCCTCCCATGGAGGCGGGTCGGTGCGGCTTTTTTTTTTTTTTCCCTTTTTTGGTCCGTCAGCGGAGCAAGAGAAGAAGAAGACTTTGTGGGACATTTATATTTTTTATTTATTTTATTTTTTACGGCTTGTCCCAAGCCGCGTCATGTCATTTTTACCATTTTGACACTTTTTTTGTGAAATGGTAGGGGTACATTTGTACCCCGTTACCATTTCACACAGGTGGGGGGCCAGGGATCTGGGGGTTCCCTTGGTAAAGGGGGCTTCCAGATTCCGATAAGCCCCCCGCCCGCAGACCCCCACAACCACCGGGCAAGGGTTGTGGGGATGAGGCCCTTGTCCCCATCAACATGGGGACACGGTGCTTTGGGGGCTACCCCAAAGCACCCTCCCCATGTTGAGGGCATGTGGCCTGGTACGGAAGGGGGGGCTCTCTCGTCCCCCCTCTTTTCCTGCGGCCTGCCAGGTTGTGTGCTCGGATAAGGGTCTGGTATGGATTTTTGGGAGCCCCCACGCCATTTTTTTTTACATTTTGGTGCGGGGTTCCCCTTAAAATCCATACCAGACCTGAAGGGCCTGGTATGGAATTTGGGGGGACCCTCATGCAATTTTTTAAAAAATCCTGGTTCGGGGTTCCCCTTAATAATCATACCAGACACAAACGGCCTGGTAATGAACTGTGGGGGAATCCCATGCCGTTTTTTTTAATGACTTTTATGTGTATTGCCGGGACCAACAATTCATTATAGCCGCGAGTACTTTTAAATTACTTTTTTTCCTTTAGAAATGTAATTTTGTGCAGGGACCGTTGTAAACACAGGCATACTATAGACACCCCCCAGGTACGAAATTTAAAGGAATATTTCACTTTTATTGTTTCACTTTAAGCATTATTAAAATCACTGCTCCCGAAAAAACTGACGTATTTGAAACTTATTTTTGCACTGATGCATGTCCCCTGGGGCAGGACCCAGGTCCCCAAACACTTTTTATGACAATAACTTGCATATAAGTCTTTAAAATTAGCACTTTTGATTATTCATGTTCGTGTCCCATAGACTTTAACGCGTGTTCAAACAAATTTTTTGCCTGTTCACATGTTCTGCTGCGAACCGAACCGGGGGTGTTCGGCTCATCCCTAGACATTACCAGAGACTGGGTTTCCTCCTTTCAGATGCTTTGCCAACTGCAGCTGTCTTCTGTTGTTCTTCGTGGGCCTTTCTGCCTTTAGTTTTGCCTTCAGCAAGTGAAATGCATGCTCAATTGGGTTTAGATCAGGTGATTGACTCGGCCATTGCAGAATATTCCACTTATTTTCCGTGTGTTTTGGATCATTGTCCATCTGTACTGTGAAGCGCCGTCCAATCAACATTGCTGCATTTGGCTGAATCTGGGCTGACAGTATATCTCTAAACACTGCAGAATTAATCCGTCTGCTTCTGTCCTCTGTCACATCATCAATAAACACCAATGACCCAGTGCCACTGGAAGCCATGCATGCCCATGCCATCACACTGCCTCCACCATGTTTTACGTTGTATGCTTTGGATCATGAGCTGTTCCAAGCCTTCTGCACACTTTTTTCTTCCCATCATTCTGGTGCAGATTAATCTTAGTTTCATTCGCCCAAAGAATGCATTTCCAGAACTGGTCTGGATTTTATAGATGTTTTTTGGAAAGTCTAATGTGGCTTTTCTATTCTTCGGGCTTATGAATGGTTTGCGCCTTGTGGTGAACCCTCTGTATTTGTTCTCGTGAAGTCTTCTCTTGATTGTAGACTTTGACAATATTACGCCCACCTCCTGGAGAGTGTCCTTCACTTATCTGGATGGTGTGAATGGGTTTTTCTTTACCATAGAGGGGATCCTGTGATCATCCACCACTGTTGTCTTCCATGGACGTCCAGGCCTTTTTATGCTGCTGAACTCACCAGTGCGTTATTCTATCCTCAGAATGTACCAAACTGTTGATTTGGCCACTCCTAATGTTGCTGCTATTTCTCTGATGGATTTGTTTTGTTTTCAAAGGCTTACAATGGTCTGTTTCACTTGTATGGACAGCTCCTTTGAACGCATTATGTAGGTGCACAGCAATAGATTCCAAATGCAAATATCACACTTATGTCCCATACACACGATAGGATTTTCCAATGGAAAATGTTCGATAGGAGCTTGTTGTCGGAAATTCCGACCGTGTGTAGGCTCCATTGGACATTTTCCATCACACAAAATTTGAGAGCTGGTTCTCAAATTTTCCGACAACAAAATCTGTTGTCAGAAATTCCAATCGTGTGTACACAATTCTGACGCACAAAGTTCCACGCATGCTCGGAATCTAGCAGAAGAGCAGCACTGGCTATTGAACTTTTTTCTCGGCTCGTCGTACGTGTTGTACATCACCACATTCTTGACGTTCGGAATTTCCAACCAACTTTGTGTGACTGTGTTTATGCAAGACAAGTTTGAGCCAACATCCGTCTTCTCCTCCAGTCAGTCCCATCCCCATACAGTACGAAACACTAACTAGGGAACACATTTCACCCTTGAACGCCCCCTAGTGTTAACCCCTTCCCTACCAGTGACATTTACACAGTAATCAGTGCAATTTTATAGCACTTATCGCTGTATAAATGTCAATAGTCCCAAAAATGTGTCAAAAGTGTCCAATCTGTCCGCCGCAACTTCGCAGTACTGCTAAAAATCGCAGACCACCGCCATTACTAGTAAAAAAAAATTTTTTAAATAATAATGCCATAAATCTTTCCCATGGTTTGTAGACGCTATAACTTTTGGGCAAATAAATCAACATACGCTTATTGCGTTTTTTTTTTACCAAAAATATGTAGAAGAATATATATTGGCCTAAACTTATGAAGAAATTTGTTTTTTAAAAACATTTTTGGGGATATTTATTATAGAAAAATGTAAAAAATATATATTTTTTTCAAAATTGTCACTTTTTTTTGTCTCTAGCGCAAAAAATAAAAAACGCAGAGGTGATAAAATACCACCAAAAGAAAGCTCTATTTGTGGGAAAAAAAGGACGCAAATTTGGTTTGGGTACAGCATCGCATGACTGCGCAATTACCAGTTAAATCTACACAGTGCCAGATTGTAAAAAGTGCTCTGGTCAGGAATGGGGTAAAATCTTCCGGGGCTTAAGTGGTTAACCTATTCCACCAACGGGACACACAGACCCTCAAAGTCCAAATAATTTAAAGAATCAACTTTCTGATCCATGGTGGAGATCGCTTTGCCCTCTTTTGCAAATGGGAGGTCTATTGGATTTTCAGGATGGACACGAGAGTGGCCTGGTCGGAGTCCGGGCTAACGTTGCCACTCCATCCACCTTTAAAGGGCATCTCAGATGTGCAGTATCTGGGGGCTACTTCAGATCCCCTCCTTCCCTTGAGCTACTGCAGGAGCCAGAGCTCCATCCCCTGCCAGCATTCTCTGCAGTAGCGGTGGACGTACCAGCTTGCACATCCCTCCTCCACCGAGCCTGAGTGGCAACTAATCGGTCTAAATGCTAAAAGAGGTGGCAGCATAGTCCGTAAAGAAAGCAGTAGCAATAATAATCAATATCACAATATATCACATTATGACATAATTGTTAGTACACAATTACAATCTTTTAAACTGTGGAGTTTTTCCAAATCCCCAAAGATTAGCAGTCAGAGTCACGGTGCCTTTGCAGAGATATACAGCTGTCATATAAACTTTTGATGCACACATAACACTCTATGGCAGCCACAGCCTGCCCTGAGCCGTGGATTTACCTATGACCTTCAAGTAACACAGTAAGAAGCCATATGCCACGTACACACGGTCGGGAAATGTTTGATGTGAGCTTGTTGTCGGAAAGTCCGACCGTGTGTATGCTCCATTGAACATTTGCTGTCGGAATTTCTGCACACAAATGTTTGAGGGCACGTTCTCAAATTATCCGCCAACTTCACTTGGTTGAAAAAATTCAGAGCGTGTGTACACAAGTCCGACGCACAAAAGTCCACGCATGCTCGGATTTAAGCAGAAGAGTCGCACTGGCTATTGAACTTAATTTTTCTCGGCTCGTTGTACGTGTTGTACGTCACCGCGTTCTTGACATTCGGAATTTCCGAAAACATTTGTGTGACCGTGTGTAAGCAAGACAAGTTTGAGCCAACATCCTTCGGAAAAAAATCAACGGTTTTGTTGGGGGAAAGTCCGATCGTGTGTACGCGGCAATAGAGTTGAACATCATCTACCATCTGTGATGATAATGAGGTCTGAGCACCCCTACAATCTGTGTGGGCAAAAATAGGGCGGCCTTGTTGTTTTCCAATTCTCAAGCAAGAAAGCAGTGACAGCTTTTAGAAAAAAAGACACAAAGCAGCCTTATATCCACATACCCAGCAGGGACCCTCCAAAACATATAAACCCAGGGATGCAACCCTACAGCCAATAATGAACACATCCTGAGATGCTAATAAATTGAATTAACCAGCGCTAAACCAGAGCACTTTTAAGCCTTCTCAGTCTGCTGGTATCTGGATTGTGGTCCAGTGAGCTGGAAATTCTTTGTGCAGGGTGTGGATGCGAATGTCATCATGCTCACATATTCATGCATTGGTCACACCATCTTTATTTATTTTTTCAATACGTTTTTATTAATTAAATATTAATGTAAGAATGAAAAAAGAGAATACAACAATCAGGTATAATCACAACAGTCAATAATAAAGACGAATACATCCAGAGTAAAAAGTACAATCTGTGATAAAATTGCCAAGCTTTAAAAATTTAATTTATTAATACCTTGAAATAATTTTAATATTAATAATAACTACTAAGTAGCATATATGTCACATGTGTTGTTATCATAGTAGTTGCAGTATGATATGTTGTTATAAGATTAATATACATTAGAATGTTATATTAGGAGTATAAGGAAGAAAAAAAAAGAGAAGAGAAAGGAATAGGAAGGGAAGATGTTTATCACAAAGATCAATCATGTGGATATTCATTTCATTAAAGTGGATGTAAACCCCATTTTTTTTAAATTAAGGCTTGCACCTTGTACAGATTAGGATTTCATGTCATCTGTGCCCAGTCTTGCCACAAAGAGTTAATCCAGCTCTGAGCAGTCCTCTTATCTTTTTTCAGTAAGATAAAAACTGACACACAGAGAAATAGTAGTCAGTTCTTCCCCCTTGCTGTAAATGACAGGTGATTTACATATCTAATGCACTAGCCTGAGAGAGACATTCTGTGTACTTCTGATCCCCTCCTCCTTTCTGCATAAACATATTACACTATGAGATCCTTTTTTCATTGATTCACTGAGGCACATTGGCGCTTGATCCAGGATCCCGGACGCACTGTTGAACCCTGTAGTGGTTCCAAAGCGTGTATTGACCAAGCTTAACAGCAAGCTCACACATCTTAAGGTGAGCCTTCATTACATGGGGGGGAGCACAGTGAGAACACAGCGTCTGATTATCGCATCACTTTCACAGCATACTGAATGGAGTGTGGAGCACCTGTAAATTGGATCAATTTGAACTTTGCACAGTGCACGTAAGCACTTTTATAATTCCAGTATTTGGATCTATTTAAATTTCCATGGACTTATTTGCTTTAAAAAAATTTTTTACCACTATATGGATACACATTGTCACTTTATTATTTGGCTATTAAGCACGTGTCATTTTGTATATTTTTCATTATATATTTTATACATTATTATTACCACGGTGTAGAGGATATATTTTTTCCAGTTCAGAGGCTTTTTGCTTATACTTTTGATAGGGCAGCGTTTTTCATGCGATTTTAGTATTTTTACATGGTTTATGAGACATGTTTACGGCTTGCAGCTATTAAGCATATGTCATTTTATATTTTTTTCATTATATATTTTATACATTATTATTACCACTGTGTAGACTATATATTTATATCAGTTCAGAGGCTTTTTGCTTATACCTTTGATAGCGCAGCGTTTTTAATGCGACATTATTTTATGTATACCTTGTGTAGAGGTTGTATGGAGGGCCACCATGCCTTCCCAAGAGTTTTTAAAATTTATTTCAAAATAACAGATGTCAGGGAGATGTCCCCATTCAATATCCATCTGTACTGGTTGGCACTCATCATTTGGACATGATTTGAGAGGAATTTCCCCCAACCTAGATATAAACCATGAAAAAAAAAATAGTGCAGGGGTTCTAAACCTTCACCACTCTGTCTAAAAGTAAGAAAAAGAATTTGTCTGGAGTTCCACTGTATTTACTACTGCAGGGAAATATTACTGTAATGTGCTTTAGGGGGTTCAGCATATCAGGACAAACTATACATTCAATTAGTGTTTCTTTAAAGGGGTTGTAAAGGTATAAATTTTTTCACCTTAATGCATTCTATGCATTAAGGTGAAAAAACTTTTGATAATACCGCCGCCCCCAGCCCCCCCGTTTTACTTACCTGACACCTCAAAAACTCGCCTGCGCGTTCCCGACCTCCATTCAGCCGATCAGCCTGGTCGCTGATTGGCTATAGTGGATGGATTGAAAGCAGCGCAGCCATTGGCTCGCGCTGCTGTCAATCACATCCAATGACGCGGCACGCCGGGGGGCGGGGCCGAGTGATACAGCGAGCGGCTATAGCTGCCGGCTGTATCACGGGAGCGCGCCCGCAATAACTATCCACCATGCGAGGGAGCTCGCATTAAGGTGGCTAGTTATTGCGGGGAGGAGCCGAGACAGCCGCCGAGGGACCCCAGAAAAGTAGGTTTGGGGCCACTCTGTACAGAACGAGCTGTACAGTGAAGGTAAGTATAACATGTTTGTTATTTTTAAAGAAAAAAAAAAACACCTTTACAACCCCTTTAAGTTCAGTGCATTTTCTCTTTAAACAAACCAACCTTCCTTGGCTGAGTATTTGAAGGCAGTATGTGTAACCTACAAAACCAGCCTTTCCACTCTTATCACTCACCCTCCCTTCTTGCTCATGACAACACTCCCTACAAGACAGAATAACCTACATCGGAAGTACTACGTATAGATAGAATTAGGTTATGGACATCTGGAATTCACAAAGTTTCTTATTTCCAGTTCAGGTGAGTGTCTAGATTATGGTATATTGTTAGGTGATACTTACTATATCTTTTCATTCATGGCCTCTCCTTGTGTCAGCAGATTTTTGGTGTGCTGACAGAAGGAAGCCAGGAATATAAAATGTGTATATTACAGGTCTAAAGAGTAATTTCCTTCCTTTCTCCCGCAACAACAGAACTTCCACCCTACATAACATACATACATACAGTATATACAGTAAAAAATCTCCCATAAAGGTACATGGCTCCCACGTAACACCTCATTTATTTGTTTCCTTCCTTCCCTCCTCTTTTCTTTTCTTTTCTTTTCTTTTCTTTTCTTTTCTTTTCTTTCTTCCTTCTTATTTTGTGCTTCTATTACTTACTTTTTATCTTTTTTCTTCCTATTTTGTTTCTCTATTCTTTTACTTTACATTTTTTCTTTTTTTTCCCCCTTTTAATTTTGTGCATCTGTTCTTTACCTCCCTTCCTTTCTTCTTATTTTGTCTCTATTCTTTTTTTCATTTCTTCTTTTATGTGTCTATATTTTACTTTACTTCTATCTTTTCTTCTTGATATCTTTCATTCCTTCCCTGTATTTTCCTTAATTGCTGGTTTACAGCCCTCAACTAACAGGACCTCTACCTCACTAGGTGGGACCACTATAAGCCCAATAGCAGGGGTGGCGCCGCCCCCCTAATCCATGCGCCCAACCCCTGATCTCCATGCAGGGTGCCGGAAGCATGGATTTCAATGGGTTTTTTTTTTAGGACATGATTAGAGCCTGAGGCTCTAATTTTCTACAAAAAAGGGTGGGCTCGGGGCGCAGAGCACTGCACCTGAGTCCACCCAGTTGTGTGACATTAGCTAATTAATATTCGCTAATGTCTTCTTGCTTCTTCTCCCGGCCAATCAGGAAGCAGGTTCTGAGACCCAATTGGCCAGGGAGCCTTTGGACTCCCAGCCAATCCGGTCTAAGGGCCCACTTCCTGTTCAGCCGGGAGGAGAAGCAATGGCCCTGTCAGCAACAGCCTCTTCCTGGAGCCTCACTCCAGATTCAGCTCGCCATCGGTCTCCTCCCTGCACCTGTACCACAGTATAAGGTAAGGCCATGGCTCGTGCACTGGGGGGGTTTGGTGCGAGTCGATCATCGCATTCCCGATTGATCGTTATTGCCGAGTGCCGGTGGGAGTGTGTAGTGCAAGTGCCCCCCCCCCCTCAATATTGAGCACCAGCCACCACTCCCTAATAGTTCCCTATATTCCCTATAGAGACATTTGTGGGACATACTTTCCCCATTCCCCCAAATGGCCCTTTAACTCCCACATAACACCTTAATTTATCCACCTTTCTTTCTTCTTCTTTTTTTTGTTGTCTCTATACAGTTGTGCTAAAAAATTTGCATACCCTGGCAGAAATCGTGACATTTTGGTAATAATCTTAAAAAATGTGACTGGCTGTGCCAAAAAACTCTCTTTTATTTAAGGATAGTGATCATAAGAAGCCATTTATTATCACATAGTTGTTTGTCTCCTTTTTAAATGATAACAGAAATGACCCCAAATGGCTCTGATCAAAAGTTAACATACTCTGGAATGTTTGGCCTTGGTACAAACACACGAGGTGACACACACGGGTCTAAATGGCAATTAAAGGTTAATTTCCCACATCTGTGGCTTTTTAAATTGCAATTAGTGTCTGTGTATAAACAATCAACAGAGAAGAAACGGTGCGGTCTAGTTAGGAATGAACTAACTAGCACTAAACAGGAGGGGAGGACGGAGGGAACACCCAAATCACATGGTAAACAAGTTGTAAAGGCCCAATAATAACCCGATGCAGTTAAATTCAACACAGATAAATTATATAAAAGTGAAGCAGAATACATTGAAATCAATGGAAACGCATGTCATTGCAAGCATTGAGGCACATGTCAAAGCACATTGACACGTGTTAACATTCAGAAGAAAGTGCACTGCAACCGACGTTATTAATGCACATTAATGTGTACAAATGGGCACAGACATGTATTTTAATGTGTTTTAAAGATTTTAATAGAAAAAGCTTTGAGGAAACTCATATGCTAAAGGTGTGACTAGTTCCTTAAGTCGCTTTGCATGTAAAAAATCATTAGCACACCTTGTTTCCATATATGCCTTAATATACATTGACTGGCTTTGGCCTTGTGTCGATGACATCATTCTGAGATCCTTCTGACATCATTCAAAATTCATGGACAGGTGTATTTGACATGCAGTTGAGTTGACCTCCTTTTGCCCTGCATCTGACCTTGCTGAAAAAAGGTTTTGCATTCTCATAGATTTGTATGGGATACAAAACCTGTTTAAAGTGAACAAAAGTCCATTGACACAGGTCCTTTGTCATTAGATGCAGTTAAATAAACATAATTTATAAACTGTATACCTAAGTGAAAAGCAGTTGTGGTTTCCACTTTAGCTACAGGCAAGTCCCACCCCTTTAGACCTCTTGTAGACGGATTTACTGATGTTTATACGCAGGGTCTCACTGGCAGAAAGATGCTGAAAAAAATAACACGTTCTGTAAAGACCTTGCATGTATACACATACGGGCGCATAGATATGCGTATGCCTACACACACGTAAAAATCATCTTTATCCTATTCTAACTTCCAGTGTTTCAAATTTTGTATACACGCTCATATATATTTGCGCATTGTTTTACTTTGTCTTTTAAGGTTACTTTTCGGCAAAAGCAAGGAAGTATAAAAAAAACCTCTGTAGTGTATTAACCACTTCAGCTCCGGAAAGGTTTACCCCCCTTCATGACCAGGCCATTTTTTGCGTCGTTTTAACTGACAATTGCGTGGTCGTGCGACGTTGTACAAAAACAAAATTGATGTCCCTTTTTTTCCCACAAATAGAGCTTTCTTTTGGTGGTGTCTGATCACCTCTGTGATTTTTATTTTTTGCACTATAAACAAAAAAAGAGCGACAATTTTGAAAAAAAAAACAATATTTTTTACTTTTTTGCTATAATAAATATCCCTCAATTTAAAAAAAACAAAAAAAAAAACAAATTCCTTCCTCAGTTTAGGCCAATATGTATTCTTCTACATATTTTCGGTAACATTTTTTTGCAATAAGCATATATTGATTGGTTTGCGCAAAAGTTATAGCGTCTGCAAGATAGGGGATAGATTAATGGCACTTTTATTATTATTATTTTTTTTAGCTAGTAATGGTGGTGATCTATGATTTTTATCGGGACTGCAACATTGCGGCAGGGAGATCGCACACTTTTGACACTTTTTTGGGACCATTGACATTTATACAGCCATCAGAGCTAAGAATAGCCACTGATTACTGTATAAATGTCACTGGCAGGGAAGGGGTTAACACTAGGGGGTGATCAAGAGGTTAACTGTGTATTCCCTAGGTGTGTTCTAACTGTGAGGGGATTGGACCGACTGGGAGAGAAAACAGATCGTTGTTTCTACTTAGTATGAACACACTATCTGTCTCCTCTCCCCTGACAGAACCGGGATTTGTGTGTTTACACACACATATCCCGGTTCTCGCTCTATCACGAGCGATCGCGGGTGCCTGGTGGTCATCGCGCCCGCCGGGCACGCGCATCAGCTCTGGGGACACGCTGCTGGTGTGCATGTGCGCCTGCTACAGCGTCTTAAAGACCCAACGTACAGCTACGATGGCTCGCCCAGGGGAGCCATCCTGCTGCAGCACAACTGCGGCGGCTGGTCTGGAAGCGGCTAACTGACAATTGCGCGGTCATGCGACACTATACCCTAACATTTTTGTCCTTTTTTTCCCCCACAAATAGAGCTTTCTTTTGGTGGTATTTGATTACCTTTGCGTTTTTATTTTTTTTTTTTTGTGCTAAAAAAAAATGACAAAAAAATACCAACAATTTTGAAAAAGAACCCAGTATTTTTTACTTTCTGCTTTAAAACATATCCAATGAAAAAGATTTAAAAAAAATCTAATTTCTGCATCAATTTAGGCCAATATGTATTCTGCTACATATTTTTGCTAAACAAAAATCACAATATATTGATTGGTTTGCGCAAAAGTTATAGCGTCTACAAAATATGGGATATTTTACTGCATATTAGTGACTGCAGATGTATCTTCTCTTTACACAATCATTCAGCATGATGATGCATTGCTGGCATTAAATTGGGCTCTAAGTAAAAGGGATGACATCCTACATTCTCAGAAATGTTTTTTGGGGAGGTACTAGATTTTTGTATCTCAAATATTTTTGGTACCATGGCCAATTTTATTCCCAGCAGGTTGGCGTGGCTATGGGCGTGAAATTCGCTCCCAGTCTAGTCAACTTGTTTATGGCTGAGTGGGAGGATAAACATGTCTTTAACAGACACCTCAATTGAGGTTCTATCAAAGATTTATTGATGATCTCCTGATTATTTGGGAGGGATCTAAGGAATCTGTACTTGAATTTGTACCTCACCTAAACCATAATGACAACAACATACAATTAGATTACCAATTAAGTGATAATTAAGTGATAATACAGGTATTTTGGATGTCACTATTGAGAGATGTGGGAATTAACTGGTCACGAGAGTTTATTTTAAGCCAACAGACCAAAACAGCTATCTATCAATTAAAAGTGGATATTAACCACTTGCTTACTGGGCACTTAAACCCCCCTCCTGCCGAGGCCAATTTTCAGCTTTCAGCGCTGTCGCACTTTGAATGACAATTGCGCGGTCATACAACACTGTACCAAAATGACATTTTTATCATTTTTTTCCCACAAATAGAGCTTTCTTTTGGTGGTATTTGATCACAGCTGGGATTTTTATTTTTTGCTAAACAAACAAAAAAAGATGGAAAATTTTGAAAAAAAAAAATCATGTTTCACAGTTTGTTATAAAATTTTGCAAACAGGTAATTTTTCTCCTTCATTGATATGCGCTGATGAGGTGGCACTGGTGGGCACTGATAGGCTGCACTGATGGGCACGGATAGGCACAGTTAAGGCGGCACTGATAGGCACAATTAAGGCAGCACTGATGGGGACAGATAAGGCGGTACTGATGGGCACAGATAAGGCGTCACTGATGGCCACTGATGGGCGCTGATGGGTGGCACTGATGGGTGGCACGGATAGGTGGCACTGATAGGCACTGATAGGTACCACTGATGGGGGGCACTGATGGGCGGCACTGATGGGGGGCACTGATGGGCAGTGATGGGCGGCACTGATGGGCACTTATGGGCACTGGTAGGTGACACTGATGGGCACTGATAGGTGGCACTGATGTGCAGCACTGTTGTGGCACTGATGTGGGCGCTGATGGGTGGCACTGTGGGCGCTGATAGGTGGCACTGATGGGTGGCACTGTGGGCACTGATGGGTGGCACTGTGGGCACTGATGGATGGCACTGTGGGCATTGATGGATGGCACTGTGGGCACTGATGGGTGACACTGTTGGGCACTGGTAGGCGGCACTGTTCCCTTTTCTTAGGTGTCACTGGCAGGGGGCAGATGATCACCGTGATCGGGACTGATGTCCCTCTCACGGCCGCCAGTGATCTGCTTTTTTTTTTCCTCCTCGCGCTGTCAGCGCGAGGAGAAAAAATAGCCAATTACCGACTCTGTTTACATCACATGATCAGCTGTCATTGGCTGACAGCTGATCATGTGGTAAGGGGTCGGGACCGACCCCTTACTCTGATCTGTGTTAAGGCGAGTCTCATAGACTCGCTGATCACCGAGCGCGCCGTGTGCGCCCTGCAGGGGGCGCGCAGGCCGCTCGTGCACGGCACGACATCAATAGACGTAGTCCCGGCAATGTAGATCCGCGCTGTTGCCGTCATTTGGCAATAGCGCGGATATGAAGCGGTTATCCAGCATGGATTAGAAACATACCAAAGGGTCAAATGCTAAGGGTTAGATGTAACTGTACTAAGCAGGAAGATTTTCTTATGCAGGAGAATGTCCATAAAGAGAAATTCTTACAAAAAGGTTATAGGGAGGATATTTTGGATAAAACAATTGATGAAGTAGCTAATATACCAAGATCCCAATGCCCAGCTAAGAAAGATCAACAGCCCCCCTCGGACCAGCATCAGTGGGGATTTATTTCCAACTTCCATTACCAGCATAGGGAAATTGAACAGATTTTGAAAAAATATTGGTACATCCTATGTATGGATAAAGATATGGGTCCCGTCCTACCTAATCATCCAAAATTTATATATAGAAAGGCCTCAAATTTTGGGGACAAGGTGGTAAAAAAGATTTTGGCTCCACCTGGTCAACAAAAAATTCAATTGATTTTAAAGGATTCTACCTGTGCAGAAAATGCATTTCATGTAGAACAGTAAAAACTATTAATGGGGGTATCTCCACTCCAAAACATTGATAACAGATCATTTTCCATAGATGAATTTATCACATGTAATACTTAACATGTGGTGTATATATTGTGGTGCCCGTGTGGTTTACATTATGTCGGGAGAACTAAAAGATTTCTTAAGATTCATATTGCTGAACATGAAGCTAATATAAAGAAAGTATTTAAAAAGCATAGTGTGTCCCTTCATTTTAGAGAAAAACATAACCAAGATCCTGCGGTACGTGTGGGATGCACTGTGTTTTTCCATCATGGAGGGGCTCCAATCGGGTTAGAGATTTATCACAAAGAGAAACTAAGTGGATTTTTCTATTAAATAGTTTGGCTTCTAGAGGGTTAAACATAGAGCTGGATCTAAACTGTTTCATAAGTAATTTTTTATAAAAATATATGAATTATTGTTGGATTTATAAGCTTATAATTATAGTTAATTATGACATTTTTAGCAGTTTATGTGGTTTAGCTTTATCAGGGGTTGTTTATAATGGCAGCATTTTTTTTATGTGCTGTCTTGCATATCAACTATGCTGATATTTGGTAATTTACTTATGATAATACCAATTGCTCTTCAATATGATGTTGTGCGGAGTAAAGACTGTGCATATCATGGTTGCGGGGACATGCAGTTAGCGCATGTGCTGATGGGTAGTCATTACCATTAACATATGGGAAATTACAAAAGGGAGGTTGCCGTGCCGTACAGCCAATCCCATGGGTAAGTTGTGATGACGAAATGCTGGGACGTGGCTGTACGGCAACCATTAGTGACATCAGAAGCAATACCGGAAGTGACGTTCCGGCGGTGACAATTCCGGTGTGGGTAAGAAACTACTACACACTGAGTTCGTTGTGACAATGCTTTGCCAGTCTCACGCTGCTACAGTGGATGTATCAATTTTATTTTAACCTGTGTGAGTGCAATGTTTGAAAACTTTTTTTAATACATTTTTGATCAAACGTTACTGCACTATTGTAGCACTTTGTTTTCTTATATATGGATCTTTCCATGGGATCAATCACATGGATGGGAGATCGATGGATGATTTAACCCTATATAGGTTGATGCTTATTTGCCGAGCATGAGAGTGTAAGGTAACTTCATTTGGTGAATGTTCACCCAGAGGGGATTGGAATCACTGTTTGCATGTGGTGTGGTGGATGAACAATATTGAATCTGCTGTCAATGCATTATGAGTCTTTATTGATTAATCACTGTCACATTTAAGAACTTATTCAGTCAATGGACTTTTGCTTTTGTTTTGTTTCTTTATCTTTTGTCACTGGGTGATTCTCATATTATTCAATGTTATTTTAGTTATTGATTTACAACACCACTATTCACTTTAGTAGTTTATACAGTAGTTTGTTTCATATTTTTATTTATTTATTTATTTTACTAGTAATGTCAGCGATCAGCAACTTATAGAGGGACTGTGACATTGCGGTGGCCAAATTGGACACCTAACTGACACTTTGTCACAGATCAGCTGCGGAGCTGATCTGTGTGTTACTGGCTGCATACGTGTTTTACCTTTTACTGCTGTAAGTCGGCTGGCATCTGTGGTTCCCCCAGCTTGTGTTCAGCTCTTACTGCACTTATCAGCTATGGGTGTCGCCGGCTTCACCTGATGCTTAATATATCTTCCTTCCTGCTACTTCCTCATAGTTGCCAACAGTCCCGATTTTCCCGGGACAATCCCGATTTTGGGACCCTTGTCCCGATCGGAGGCTGTCCCGATTTGGGATTTCGCCTTTTCACCATGGAAAAATGGGAATGTTTGGCTCTGCAGCAGTTCTGGCTCTGGCTCCAACAAAATGGCCCGCCGGCACTGCCACGAGAGCTTTTCCCTTGTGTTCAGCTACATCTCCTCTCGTTCCTCGTGTTCGGTGGAGAGGGGAGGGGCCGATCCATGCAGCCAATGAATCGGCTTCTCTCTTCACAATTCTCCAGCCGGGGTTAGCTGCACGGATCGGCCCCTCCCCTCTCCACTGAATACGAGGAACGAGAGGAGATGTAGCTAGACTGCAGCCAACACTCCGCTGGGGGCACTGATTTAAGAGGCACTCCCCTGGGGGCACTGATTTAAGAGGGACTCTGCTGGGGACACCTGATGTAATAGACACTCTGCTGGGGACACCTGATGTAAGAGGCATTCTGCTGGGGACACCTGATGTAAGAAGTACTGTACTGAGGACACCTGATGTAAGGAGGCACTCCGCTGGGGACAAGTGATGTAAGAGGTACTGTACTGGCGACACCTGATGTAAGAGGCACTCCGCTGGGGACACCTAATGTAAGAGGCACTCCGCTGGGGACACCTAATGTAAGAGGCACTCCACTGGGGATACCTGATGTAAGAGGTACTGTACTGGGGACAGCTGATGTAAGGAGGCACTCTGCTGGGGACACCTGATGTAATCAGGGACTCTGCTGGGAATGCCTGATGGAAGGAGGCACTCCCCTGGGGACACCCGATGTAAGGACGGACTCTGCTGGGGGCACCTGATGCAAGGACGGACTCTGCTGGGGGCACCTGATGGCATCTGGTGGCAGGCGACGTGGCAGGTGACACACTCAGGGGTCCTACTGATTCTGGATTCTGCTGAGTTGAATGATTTCATTCTATATTACAATGTAATAATAGTAATAATGCGCTTCAATCATCCTGACACCACAACAACCATGGAGCTGGGATGATTGAAGCGCTAACAGCAGGTGTTTGGAGTATCTTTATCTGCTGATTTGTTAAACTCTGGAATACACATTTCTATTGTGGTATAGGATCTGGGCCTGCGGTCCCTCCATCCCTCTTTCCTTCCTTCTCTCTTCTTCCCTCCTTCTTTCCTTCTTTCTCTCTCCCTCCCTCCCTCTTTTCCCCTTTCTTTCTCATCTCTCATTCATCTCAGACTCTAGCCACACCCCCATTTGAAACACGCCCATATAAGCCATGCCCACTATTTCACGTAAACCACGCCCATTTTTTGGCGCAGCACATGCCGCATTTTTCTTTTTTCCCTATGTCACTCCTACAAACGCATGCCCCGCCCCTAATTATAATAAGACTCCGCCTACAGCCAAAAAAGTGTCCCTATACATT
Organism: Aquarana catesbeiana; assembly: GCF_042186555.1. Classification (NCBI taxonomy): domain Eukaryota; kingdom Metazoa; phylum Chordata; class Amphibia; order Anura; family Ranidae; genus Aquarana; species Aquarana catesbeiana. The sequence continues at coordinate 87,916,134 of NC_133335.1, forward strand.
TTTTTTACAATGTTGGCAACTATGCTTCCTGTCCAGCCTCCGATATGCCTGTCTCTATTTAAATTCCACTCAGACCAGTTTCTGGTTGCTTGAGCCACACTTCCTGAGTGCCTTTCGTGCAAACTTTCCTAACCTGACTTGTTGTGAACTGATCTCTTGTGTACCGACTTGGCTAGTTCTACTGATTACGTTGTCTGCTGCCCACCCTGACCTTGGCTCGCTATCCGGCTTAGCTTTTGCTCCATCCATCCATCCATCTGTGTCTGCACAGTGTCTTCAGATATTCTCCTCATGAGCAGGGTGAACCTGGGGGTCATGACCTGGGGTCAGCACGCAGCTAAGTCCAAACTCCGTTGAGGGGGCCCCTGGCAGAATACCGGCTGGCCCTTAGATTGCACGCCCTGGGGGATCCTGATGTCACCTGCTCACCTGTGGGCTTACACCAGTAGCACCGTGACAGTTTGCTCAAGCCATGAGCTCCTCAGAGAGACTGTCACCGACCGAAGACCAAATGCAACACCTAGTTCAGAGACTTAACGCCCAGCAAGCAAAGAAAGAGCAAATAATGCTGTTTCTACAGGATCTTACCTCCTGCCTAGATCGTCTGCAAGTCGCTGCAACCTCGGCTCCTTCGGCTCCTGCTTCTGCCTCATCTGCTCCCATGTTACCTGCTACACCTGGCAATTACTGCTTGCATCTGCCACCACCACCTAATTTTTCTGGTGATCCTAAGGCTTGTCATGGCTTCATTAATCACTGTTCCATCCACTTTGAACTTTCCAGCCACCATTTTCCAACAGATCGCACCAAAGTGGCATATATCATCTCCCTCCTTTCTGGTGATGCCCTAGCTTGGGCCTCCCCACTCTGAGAATGACACGATCCTATCACCTCCAACCTCCAGGCCTTTTTGGATGAATTCCGGAAAACTTTTGATGAGCCCAGCAGAGTGTCTTCTGCTGTTGGGGCTCTCCTTCATCTTCGTCAGCAAGGAATGACAGTTTGCCAATATGCAGTTCAATTCCGTACGCTGGCCGCTGAACTCAAATGGAATAATGCGGCTCTTTCTGCTACCTTCTGGCAAGGCCTATCTGAGCTTGTAAAGAATGAACTCGCTGGACGCACCATCCCTACCACACTTGATGATTTAATCGCATTGAGCATTCAAATAGACATTTGCTTCCAGGAGCGGGCCCTGAAGAGATCCAGATCCAGTCGTCCTCCTGCTGGCTGTCCAGCATAGGTAGTCCAAAGACTTATGGAACCCTCTCTGTCTCCAACCTCTCAAACGTTGGAAGAACCTATGCAGCTTGGGCGAACTCGCCTCACTCCAGAGGAACATGCCTGGCGCATAGGTTTGGGCTTGTGCCTTTACTGTGGTGGTAAAGGACTTTTTTTGAACTCCTGTCCAGCTTGTCCAGGAAACTGCAGGGTCTAGGTCACTTTGATGGAGGTGATCTATGGTTGCAGAAAGACTCCCCGCATCTTGATTGGAACTCTGGATTGGCTTGGGGCCCTCAGTGTCATAAACAATGTGTTTTCAAGGTACTACCACCTCCTTCCGTCCTTCTGGCTGAAACCTCCACAACTCCCATGTTGCCTTCCCAATATCAGTCCTTCCATGATGTTTTCTGCAAAAAGTCCGCTGATCACCTTCCTCCTCACAGAGCTCCATTGATCTGTTACCAGGGACCTCTCCTCCTCGAGATGCCCCAGCTGTCTTCCAAAACTTGGTTAATGAGATCTTTCGCGACCTTCTGTATGTCTGTGTTATTGTATATCTGGATGATATTCTTATTTTCTCACCATCGTCTCGATGTGAAAGCTGTGCTGCAGTGACTACGGACAATTGTCTCTATGCTAAATTAGAGAAGTGCCTATTTGAACAAACACAAGTTCAATTCCTGGGCTACATAATCTCATATCAGGGCCTCCTCATTGCCCCAGCCAAACTTTGGGCCATCTCTGAGTGGCCTCAGCCCTCTGGTCTTAAAGCCATCCAACGCTTTTTAGGCTTCACCAATTACTATCGCCAATTCATTCGTAACTACTCCACTTTGGGGGGCTCCTATTACATCTCCCACCCGCAATAGTGTCAATGCCAGGCTCTGGTCCCTTGAAGCTATTGATGCTTTCCACAAACTCAAGGCAGCCTTCCTCTCTGCCCCAATTCTCCTACGTCCAGACATTACGAAACCCTTTTCTTTGGAGGTTGATGCCTCTTCAGTAGGAGTCGGTGCCGTCCTACTCCAAGCTCAGAAGGGCAAGTCTCAGCCTTGGAGATTCTTTTCCAAAAAGTTTTCGGATGCAGAAAATAACTATACCATTGGGGACCTTGAGCTACTGGGCATTAAACTAGCTCTTCAAGAATGGCAACATCTACTAGAGGGCTCCCCCCATTGCATCACCATCTATACTGATCATAAAAATCTGCAGTATTAACGATCAGCAAAATGCTTGAACCCACGCCAAGCTCGCTGGGCTCTCTTTTTCGCCCGCTTCAACTTCAACATTACCTTTCGTCCTGGTGCGAAAAATGTTCATGCCGATGCCTTGTCCAGGTCGTTCGATGTCAATGATTATGAGAATCACCTAGATCCTGGTTCCATCATCCCTTCGCATCGAATTCTAGCCACTACTCAGCTCTGGCCTACACAGCCTCCTCCAGGTAAAACTTTTGTGCTTCCCACACTACGTCCAAAACTGGGCACGCGACTCCAAGTTCTCTGGACATCCTGGTATACATCGTACTTGTGACCTTCTTCAGCATCGCTACTGGTGGCTCTCTCTTCGTAAGGATGTCAAAGAGTACGTTCAAGCTTGTACGGTTTGTGTACTATCCAAGTCTTCCACGTCCGCCCCAGCTGGGTTGCTTCTGCCCTTACCAGTTCCCAACATACATTGGAATTGTATTTCCATGGATTTTATCTCGGATCTGCCCCCCTCAACAGGTTCTACAGTCATCTGGGTAGTGGTGGATTGGTTCTACAAAATGTGCCACTTGATTCCTCTCCCAGGCCTACCTACAGCTACCAGTCTTGCCATGACTTTCATCAAGGAGATCTTTCGTCTCCATGGGATGCATTCACACATTGTCTCTGACAAGGGAGTTCAATTTACAGCTCGGTTTTGGAGAGCCTTGGCCAGCTTCTTCAGGATTAAATTGGATTTTTCATCTGCCTTTCATCCCCTGTCCAATGGGCAAACAGAACGTGTCAATCAAAATGTAGAATGTTTTCTCTGTGCCTTCATCTCAGCCCACCAAGATGACTGGGTGGACCTTTTGCCCTGGGCAGAGTTTGCCTTACACCAACACTCCAATGCCAGTTCTGGAAAATCTCCCTTCTTCACTGTTTACGGGTAGCATCCATCCATTCCCTTTCCTGTTCCCATCTCTCCTCTTGTACCAGCAGCAGTTGAAACCCAAAGGACCTTCAACTCAGTCTGGGAAGAAGTTTGTAAGAATCTTCATCTGGCTGCTTCCAGGCATAAAACGGCAGCGGATCGTCATCGTCATCCTGGTTCTAAGTTCCTACCTGGTGATAGAGTTTGGCTCTCTACCAAGCACATCGGACTCCGGGTGCCCTCGATGAAATTTGCCCCTCGCTTCATTGGTCCCTTTCCCATTCTCCATCAGATCAATCCAGTTGCTTTCAAGCTCCGTTTGCCCTCTCATCTCAGGTTCCCCAATGCCTTCCATGTCTCCCTACTCAGGCCACTGGTCCTCAATCGCTTCTCTTGCCCTTCTTCTCACCCCGATCCTGTGGCAGATACCACAGATCAGTATGAGATTAAAGAAATATTGGACTCCAAATACTCCTAAGGGAAGCTACTGTATTTGATTGATTAGAAGGGCTATAGCCCAGGGGAGAGGTCTTGGGTTCCTGCTGCAGATGTCTCAGCCCCTCGATTGGTGACCAATTTCCATCAGAAATTTCCCTCCAAGCAAGACCCTAGATATCTAGATATGTAGGGGGAACTCGTAAACGGGGGGGGGGGGGGGGGGTACTGTCACAGATCAGCTGCGGAGCTGATCTGAGTCTAACTGGCTGCACACGTGGTGTTTTACCTTTTACTGCTGTGGGTCGGCTGGCACCTGTGGTTCCACAAGCTTGTGTTCAGCTCTTGCTGCACTTAGCAGCTATGGGTGTCGCCGGCTTCACCTGATGCTTAATATATCTTACTTCCTGCTACTTCCTGTCAAGACTCCCATATGCCTCTCTATTTAAATTCCACTCAGACCAGTTTCTGGTTGCTTGAGAAACACTTGTTCCTGAGCGCCTTTCATGCAAACTTTCCTAACCTGACTTGTTGTGAACTGATCTCTTGTGTACCGACTTGGCTAGTTCTCCTGATTATGTTGTCTGCTGCCCGCCCTGACCTTGGCTCGCTATCCGGCTCTCCTTTTGCTCCATCCCTCCATCCATCCGCATCCGGGGGTTGTGACCTGGGGTCAGCACGCAGCTAAGTCCAAACTCCCATGAGGGGGTCCCTTGCAGAATACTGGCTGGCCCTTAGATTTCACTCCCTGGGAGATCCCGTGTCACCCTTGTCACCTGATCGCCTGTGGGCTCACACCAGTTGCACCGTGGCACACTTTTGACACTTTTTTGGGGACCAGTGACACTAATACACTGATCAGTGCTAAAAATATGCACTGTCACTGTACTAATGAAACTGGCTGGGAAGGGGTTAACATCAGGAGTGATCAAAGGGTTAAAGTGTTACTAAACTCAGAACCTGCATTTACTATATCTAGTCTCACCCAGTACACAGTACATGGAAATGCAATAGTTTTAGTACATATAAACTGATAAATGCCTTTTCTGATCAGCTGTATATATCAGTTAGAGCAATCTTGTGTGTGCTGATAAATTGTAGAAGGAGTTTTCATTTCTCCCACAATTGTCCTATCAGGCTTCAAGACCCCTGATTCTCTGTCTGAACATGTCTGGACAGTGCTGATTGGCCCTGTGCTGATCACATGCACCCTCCGAAGAAAAAAAAAACCTCTCTAGCAATACACACCAAGCTGAGCATGTGCGGCCTGACTCTATAGACTCTGTAAATATTAGGTTATTTTTTGTCCTAAACACTAAGCTGCAAACACTGCATTTTTTTCACCTGTGCGCTGGAAGCACTATACATTTTTGTAAAATGTCCAGGTTACTCTAAAATCTTGGTGCTACATTAAAGCTTAAAGTGACCAGATCTCTTCCTAGTCTCCCGTGTATGCAGCACTTGGTTTTTAAGGCCTGCTGGACTTTTTACAAAAAGTAAATTGTGTATGCAGTCACTGGGAGGCAGTTGTGTTATCACAGAGGCAGCCTACACACACATGCAGCTTTCAACATCCTCTGCTTCACATAAAAAGGAACTAAAAGTCTGCAAATACTCTCCTCTGCTCTAGCAATGTGGCTTCCTCCAGCACATTCGCCGGCACTTACATCCTCTTCCTGGTTTCTTTCAAGGTCGGGGGTCTTTGGCTGTCTTGATAGACACTTTTTTGCCCATCATTATGATAAGCCAAAAGGAATGGGTAGGGGCGGCGCTAAGAGGCAAGCCCCCCCCCCCCTAATTACCTGAAGTGTTGACCAGAACAGCCTGTTTTTAAAGCACAATGGTGGCCATAAACCAAAAAAGTGGGAGCAATGGGAGTATTTTTTTCCCCAAACAAATTGGAAAGTTGGGAGTATTTTATTACAAAAGTGATGCTATGGGGGATATTTACTAAAGCTGGGGCATTTAGAGTCTGGTGCAGCTCTGTATGAAATCAGCGAATCAGCTTCTAACTTCTGCTAGTTCAACTTTGACCACAAAAAAAATTTAAAAAATGGAAGCTAATTGGTTTCTATGCAGAGCTGCACCAGATTTTGCACGCTCCAGTTTTAGTAAATCAACCCCAATATGTCTCTTCTGCAATAAAGGCTTCTTATGTTCCTTCTATTGCAATCTTTTTCACAGTGTGCACTGAGCTGCACACTGCTCACCAATGTAGTTCTTAAAACACAGGAATGAATGGACAGAAATACAAATCGTTTAGCAAACAAATATATGTATAAACTGGGGGTAGAAACAGTAATACATACAGTACATTATTCATTGCTGCAGCAGATTCCTGTCTGGTTCTCTTTTTCCAATGCTTCGGTTTGTAGTGGCTGGGGATTTGCTGTGCTGATATAAAATGCAGGAGCGCTGGTCCTGTACGTATCATTCATGATGATATCAGATTGTAACTATTGGCCAGCCTGTCAAAGAGAAGAGGCTACAGGGGAGTGGTCGACCGAGGAATAAGTTATTACAGCTTATTTCTCTGCCCCTAGATCTTACAGTGGAAGGGGGGCACTCTAAGGGTATTAAAAAAATTCCAGTGTTTAGTTCTAAAATAAATATAAATGACAATAATAAGGTGGAACTAAACCCTCCTATCCTTTACAGCCAAGGATGCTGCCATCTTAGGCTCTGTATGATCTGTAGTTGCCATGGTACTGCACATGTGATCAGTTATGACACCAGACATTTCACAGCTTGACAGTTTAGTTGTGGGCACAAGCAACTGTGATAATTATCATTCACAGTGTGCCTTGAATGTAACCGTTTTGGGAAGCTGTTAAATGAAAAAAAGGAAGTATTACCCCAAAAACTAAATTCTTAGATATGCTGTCATTTTCTTTTTTGACCACTTCAATACCAGGCACTTTCACCCCCTTCCTGCCCAGACCAATTTCCAGCTTTTAGCACTGTCACACTTTGAATGACATTTGCATGGTCATGCAACACTGTACCCAAATGAATTTTTTATTTTTTCACACAAATAGAGTTAATTTGGTGGTATTTAATCACCACTGGGTGTTTTATCTCTTACTAAATAAATGAAAAAAGATTAAAATTTTTCAAAAAAACCCCGCATTTTTCTTTGTTTCTCTAAAATGCATTAGGGCAAAACTGTATTCTGCTCCATTTCTTTGGTAAAAATAACCCAAATCAGTGTATATTATTTAGTCTGCGTGAAAGTTATAGAGTCCACAAACTATGGTATACAGTATCTCACAAAAGTGAGTACACCCCTCACATTTTTGTAAATATTTTATTTTATCTTTTCATGTGACAACACTGAAGAAATGACACTTTGCTACAATGTAAAGTAGTGAGTGTACAGCTCGTATAATGCCGCATACACACAGCCGGACTTGCCAGTGGGCTAAACTCAGTCGGCATTTCTGACAGAAAGATTTAGAACATATTCTACATCTGAGTCTGTCGGAAATGCCGACAGAAAAAGTCAGATGGGGCATACACATGGTCGGAATGTCCGACCGAAAGCTCCCATCGGACTTTTTCTGTCGGGAAGTCCGGCCGTGTCTACGCGGCATAACAGTGTATATTTGCTGTCCCCTCAAAATAACTTAACACGCAGACATTAATGTCTAAACCACTGGAAACAAAAGTGAGTACACCCCTAAGTAAAAATGTCCAAATTGGGCCCAATTAGCCATCTTCCCTCCTCGTTAGTGTTACAAGGTCTCAGGTGTGAATAGGGACCGGGTGTGTTAAATTTGGTGTTATCGCTCTCACTCTCTCATACTGGTCACTGGAAGTTCAACATGGCACCTAAGAACATGGCAAAGAACTCTGAGGATCTGAAAAATATAATTGTTGCTTTACATAAAGATGGCTTAGGCTATAAGAATATTGCCAAGACCCTGAAACTGAGCTGCAGCACAGTGGCCAAGACCATACAGCGGTTTAACAGGACAGGTTCCACTCAGAACAGGCCTCATCATGGTCAATCAAAGAAGTTGAGTGCACGTGCTCAGCGTCATATCCAGAGGTTGTCTTTGATAAATAGATGTATGAGTGCTGCCAGCATTGCTGCAGAGGTTGAAGAGGTGGGGGGTCAGCCTGTCAGTACTCTGCACACTGCATCAAATTGGTTTGCATGGCTGTCATCCCAGAAGGAAGCCTCTTCTAAAGATGATTCACAAGAAAGTCTGCAAACAGTTTGCTGAAGATAAGCAGACTAAGGACATGGATTACAGGAACCATGTCCTGTGGTCTAATGAGACCAAGATAAACTTATTTGGTTCAGATGATGTCAATCGTGTGTGGCGAAAACCAGGTGAGGAGTACAAAGACAAGTGTGTCTTGCCTACAGACAAGCATGGTGGTGGGAGTGTCATGGTCTGGGGCTGCATGAGTGCTGCCGACACTGGGGAGCTACAGTTCATTGAGGGAATCATGAATGCCAACATGTACTGTGACATATTGAAGCAGAGCAAGATTGCCTCCCTTCAGAGACTGGGCCGCAGGGCAGTATTTTAACATGGTAATGACCCCAAACACACCTCCAAGATGACCACTGCCTTGCTAAAGAAGCTGAGGGTAAAGGTGATGGACTGGCCAAGCATGTCTCCAGACCTAAACCCTATTGAACATCTGTGTGGCATCCTCAAATGGAAGGTGGAGGCAGTGGCGTATCTAGGGTATGGCAGATATGGCAAGTGCCATGGGCGCCACCTGAAGGGGGCGCTGGTGAGTGGCTGGGCAGCAAGGCACTTTCCAGGGCATACCTGCCAACAGTCAAGATTTTGCTAGGATATTTCTGGGCTGTGGCCATCCTGGGTAGTTTCCCTAAAAATTGTTTTTGTCCCAGGCAAGGATGGACTGGGCCGAGTTGTCTGATCCCCCCCCCCTAAAAAAGATGAACTGCTCCGGCTTGTCATCACCTGGCACCGCCCACACAGTATGCTAAGCTAACAGCCAGCTACTAGCTGAAAAGATAGCAGGGGCTGCACAGTGTCCTAGTCAATCAGTGCCCTGGATAAAGAAGGCTCCGCCATCACAGGTGTCAGCTGACTGCCATCACATGACATGAAAGATGGCCACCACCTGCTGCATGCTGCTGGTTCCCTCAGCCTTGATGTGTCTATTATCTGGAGAACGCTCTCTGGGAGCATCAGCACTGTGCCCAGGAGGAGGGGGGACGCTGTATCCTGGGCTGCACTGAAGGACACCATCAAGCAGAAGAAAGGGTGAGCAGTACAGGCTGACTGTAGGAAGGAGGAAGATCATAGAGGTGAGGACAGGGATGGAGCTCTGCTAGATAATGTGATGGCTGGAGAAGGTGGGAGCTCATTATAGAGCTGATACAAGGAGGGGCTTCCATTGTTTATGTGACACCTAAAGAGGATGGAGGAGTGCTGAGTCTCTCTCTCTCTCACACACAGATGTCTAAGCAGCAGCTCGCCTGTCCTATATGCAGATCAGCCAATGCTCACACTGGTTAGGAAATGATTCCCCTTGCTCTTCTTTTTTACACTGTACACAGGACAGGTGAAAACACTGATATATAATTAGACTTCTGGAAGACCCAAAAGTGTGACCGTGTTCATTATGATTTGCAGCTGTTTCTAAAGAGCTCTTGGTACCAAAGTCCAGTGTGCTCTGCATGATTTGTTTGTTTTTATATTGCCTTTCAGAATTTAGACTAGTCAGGCTTGGATCTTCACAGACTTTTTAACCATTTATGGTGCTTGGCAAATGGACTGTTAGTAAGACAATAACTGCAGTCTCTGATCTCTTGTATCATGTCTGCAGTATCTGACTGTCTCCTGCACCATGTCTGCAGTATCTGTCTCCTGCACCATTTCTGCACATTCTCTAACCATCTCTTGTATCTGATGGGATCTGCCTAGGGGGATGGTGTTTGGAGTATCTTTATCTGCTGATTATTAAACTTTCTAGAATACTATTGTGGTCTAGGATCTGGGCCTGCAGTCCTTCTATCCTTCTTTCTTTCCCTTCTCCTTCTTTCATCTCAGACTCTAACGACACCCCCTTTAGGTTATCTGAAAGATGAGTTTAAATGTTTTGACAGGGGTGCAGTTTCAGTGCTTGCCATAGGCGCCATTTTCACTAGATACGCCTCTGGGTGGAGGAGCACAAGGTCTCTAATCCACCAGCTCAGTGATGTCGACATGGAGGAGTGGAAGAGGACTCCAGTGACAACCTGTGAAGTTCTGGTGAACTCCATGCCCAAGAGAGTTAAGGCAGTGCTGGAAAATAATGGTGGTCACACAAAATATTGACACTTTGGGCCCAATTTGGACATTTTTACTTAGGGGTGTACTCACTTTTGTTGCCAGCGGTTTAGACATTAATGGCTGTGTGTTGAGTTATTTTGAGGGGACAGCAAATTTTACACTTATACAAGCTGTACACTCACTACTTTACATTGTAGCAAAGTGTCATTTCTTCAGTGTTGTCACATGAAAAGATATAATAAAATATTTACAAAAATATGAGGGGTGTACTCACTTTTCTGAGATACTGTATATCTGAAAATGTTATCAATCCTCATTCCTTGAGACCCGAAAACTCCAGGACAGAGGACAGTACAAATTTCCCCCAAATTACCCTTTTTTGGAAAGTAGACAGTCCAAGGTATTTAGTAAGAGCATGACAAGTTTTTTGAAGTTGTCATGTTTTGTCACATTTTATTTGGAAAATTAAGAAATTAAAAAAATAATAAATTCAAATTTTTGTGTTTTTACATACTGTCACCACAGCAGTGCAATGTCATCATATAACTGTTGTGGCAGTGATCAGGGACACTGACTGGTGACAGTATGAAAAAAAATAATAATAATTACACATTATGATTACTTATAACAGTAAATTTCACTGTTATAAGCAACCATTTTTACTGAATAAAATTGATTCATTCAGTGTTTACTATTGGGTTTAGCTATGATTGGCCTGGGCTAATAACATGATACAGATGGGCTATTATTGATCCTGTCTGTACCATGTGATCACTGTGACCAATCACAGTGATCAACACAAAAGTATACAATGGTTTGCTTGAATGAAAGCCATCTATTGTGTACAATTGTCATGTGATCTGCTGTGATTGACCACATCGATCACTTGGTACTAGCAGCGGCTGGTACACTGATAAGTCATCTGCTGTGTCCACTGGGGGGAGGCATCCACCCGGAACAGTGAATGTCCCATTTGGCCTTCATTTTTCTATAGGCCGAGTGGACCTAGTTAAGCTTTTTTCTTGTATTTTCACCTGCTGATCTAGCCAGTCAATCTGTTATTTTTTTAACTTTCTATAACAGATCAAACTGTCAAGCAAAAGTGGCAGTTAGAAGTTTGAGACAAACCATTTACCACTGACAGGGGTGCTTACAATGATCAGCTTTTGTTTATCTATGTAAAACCTTTATCCACAAAGAAAAAAAAAAAATTTTCTGCAACTACTGAAAAAGCTTTAGATGGAGTTTAGAAGCATTTAGGAGCGTTTAGCGTTTTTTTTTCTGTCTGAAAATGCTCCCAAAAACGCCACAAAAACATTTTTTTTCTGCTCCTAAATGTTGCAGCTTGAAAATGCTCCTTACAGCTTATTTTTTTACTGAGCTAAAATACAGCCCATTCATTGTAATGTGCCTATGCACACAGGCGTGTAAACAAGCGGCGTGTATTCTTCAGTAAAAAAAAGTAAATTACTCCTATATACGCACATTTGCACGCAAATTCGCAGTGATTTGTTCATTGACAATGCGTGCAATGCGTTCATTGACATGAAATTGCGTGCAAATGTGCGTATATAGGAGTAATTTACTGACTAAAAATGCTGATTTGGTTATTTTATATAAAAATATGCGCAAATACATAAAAAAAAAAAAAAAAAAAAAAAAAAAAAAGCCTGAAAATTAGATGCTCAAACAGGAGTATCGTGTGCAAAAGAGGCCTAGGGCTCCATGCACTCTAGTTTTTTAAGCTCCTAGAAGCTGTTATTAGCATTTTTTTTTCTGCTCCCAAAAGTTAAATAGTGTTATCCTATGTGTCCGTGCACACTACTTTAGGTTATTACCATTTTTTGAGCTTCAGCATCTAGGAGCAGAAAAAAAAATGTTTTTGTAGAGTTTCTTGGAGCGTTTTTCTAGCAGAAAAAAATGCTGAATGCTCCTAACTGCTTCTAAATGCTACTAACAGCTTTTTTGTGCTTTTTTTTTTCTTCTTGTACTGCAAAAACATTAATAAAATGCTAATGCTTCTAAATGCTTCAAAATGCTACTAGAAGCTGGCACAAAAATGCTATTATTAGCATTTTTTCATCCAGCATTTTTTCCAGCTTTTTTTGAGCTTATGAAAAACACTAGTGTGAATGGAGCCTAATGCCGCGAACACACGATCGGAAATGCCGCCAGCAAATCTCCGATGTGAGCTTCTTGACGGAAAATGTGACCGTGTGTATGCTCCATCGGTCCTTTGCTGGCGGAATTCCAGCCAGCAAAAGATTGAGAGCAGGTTCTGTATTTTTCGGTCGGGAAATGTTCCCGTCTGTATGCAATTCAGACACGCAAAAAATCACACATGCTCGGAAACAATTCGACCCATGTTCGGGAGAATTGAACTTCATTTTCTCAGCTCGTCGTAGTGTTGTACGTCACCGTGTTCTTGACGGTCGAAAGTTCAGAGAACTTTTGTGTGACCGTGTGTATGCAAGGCAAGCTTGAGTGGAATTCCGTCGGAAAAACCATCCAAGTTTTTTCTGATGGAAATTCCTATCGTGTATATGCGGCATTAGGCTTTTTCACTCTGTTTTCACCTGGTGATCTGGCATACCTTCTGTATAGGAGCGCCCCCACTCTGGATGAGGGAGTACAGGGGGCACCTTTGGACAGCAGCATTGTCAGTCTGGGGAAGGGGGAGTGTTAGATGTACCAGCAGATTTAAATTTACTAACAGACTGGAACCAAACTCCAGCTCACACTGCAGTTACAAGCAAGGTTTTTCTTGGGGGGATAAAGATTTTACATGAATAAATAAAAGCTGATTATTGTAAGCACCCCTGCCAGTGGTAAATGGTTTCTCTCAACCCTCTAACTGCTACATCTGCAAGCTTGTTGAGACTTACTGGTTGGGTCACCAGATGAAAATAAAGGAAATACAGACTAAGAAAGAAAAACAAATGCAGACATCACATCTAAGAATTGTTAAGCTGCAATAAATGTTTGCTTTTGGGTTTAATGCTACCTTGAGCAGGAGTGGCCCGTCCATTAAGGGCGCACAGGCGCCACCCCCCTGTCCATCGCCGCCTCCACTATACAGGCGTCCGGCCCCTTTCAGGACATCAGCGCATGAATTCCAATGGGTAGGCTGTTTTTTTGAAGCACAGATTAGAGGCTCTAATAGGCTTCAATATAGGGTGGGCTCAGGTCGCAGAGAGTGCGCTCTCAGCCCACCCAGGTGTGTTACAACAGCGAATGAACATTCGCTGTTGTAACACTGATCCTCCCCCTGGCCAATCAGGAAGCGGGTTTTGACACCGGCCACCCGATTGGCTGAAAGGATAGGCGATCCTATTGGACACCTAGGAGGAGGAGGAGCTAGAAGCTGCCATGGAGGAGAGGACTTGGAGCCGAGCCATTGCACCGCTCTGCCTGCCACCCGCCACAATGGGGTAAGCGTTGGACCGACTGGAAAACAGAGAGGGGGGGGTGATTGTTTACCCAAAAAAAACCACCAGCCGCCACTGAAGTTAAGGTTTGTTAAGCTGCTCAATATTACATTTTTGAGTTCAATGTCTTTTTAAGTAAAGCTATTTCTGGAAAGTCTTGATATAATCAGTATATGGTTATGCAATCCTTTCAGCTGCAAAGATATCCTTCCTGAAGGGTGAACTTTGTGCTCTAGCGAAAGTAGAATATATATATTTTTGTTTTAACAGGTTGGAAAATTACACAACCCTGGGGGTGAAATTCCAGTTCACGTATTTACCTACGTATCTATGTATGTGACATAAATGTAACGAAGAGTGGATATACAGGATGTGTAAAACAACTTCTACTCATATGCATTTCTTGTTTCTCTTTAGAGCTGATACTTTTCAGTACATATTGATACAGATATATGGATTTATTTTGAGGTAAGTTCTTAATTATTTTTATTCTGTTATCAATATTTTTTTTCATTTTTTATGATACTAATATGTCTTATGTAATGTGCTTTTTATTAATTGTGCACTAACAAGGAAGTAAAGAAATTGTGGCTGAACTTTAGCCTTTACTTCTTTCTCGGAATTGATTTCAGGTGCTGAAATAGAACAATAAGTACAGGTCTCAATTCTTTATTCAGGTCATACATCATAGACAAATATGTCAGCACAGTGGAAGGCTGACCCGGAGGTGACAGACCTGGAGGAAGAGGAGCTTTGGGAAATGATTGAGAAGCACAGGTGTAAAATTGTGCAAAAACTATCTCCGGAACGTCTCACTCCGTACCTGAGACAAACCAAAGTGTTAGATGCCATGGATGAGGAGGAGGTCCTGCACTGTGCCAAGTTTTCAACCAGGGCTATGAGGCTGGGTGAGTCTGACTACTAGTGAAATCAAATTGCTTGTTGTACATAGCATGTCTAATGGCATTTGATTATAGTATTATACACTGATCATCCATAACTTATGAACACTGACAGGATGGCTGGGTACTGTGCCCCATTGGGAAGGGATAACTTCCCAATTGGGCACAGATATCAAAAACCAGACAGGGGTTAAACGCCTCCCATACTCTATACAAAAAAAGGGAAAAAAAGTTTTGCCTTTTAATTCTACTTTTGAGACCCATCAGTTTATTTCTTTATTTTCATCCTTGTCTCATTGGAGAGATTTCCCCCCAATTCCTGTCCTGGTGATGTGACAGGGAGTTGTTGGAGGAAATCTCTTTAGATGGAGAGGAAATTCTTCTTAGAATGGTTGTTACCAGAGAAGATGTCCCTAGATGTCACTTACATGGAGAAGAAATTCAGTATGGGAAGAAGGCAAGCCGGCAGAGGCAGTGTGATGCTTTGGGCAACATTCTTTTGAGAATCGCAACTTGCGCGTGCACAGTGCATAGCCGGCTGTGAAGCCTCTAGCTGCCACAGCCAGGTGCCCACACTTGTGATGCCGGCGCCAAAGAGAGGCGAGGAAGAGAACTGAGGGCTTGGGAGACCACATCGCTGGATGGTGGGACAGGTGAGTGTGTGTTTATTAAAATTATATTATAATAAACACAAAAGAGGCTGGAACTACGCTTTGATAGACTGTATAATAGCCTTTGAATTTCCAATTCTGCATGCTCTGAAAAGAAGTGTGGGTCAAGAGCAGGGTATGTACTGTTTATATCTCTAGTGGTGAAGAAAGTAATGAACAGGGGATAAATGCATTCCAGAAATTTGGGAATTAAAAAAGAGGGAGTGGTAGAAGGAGAAGTCATGGTATGAGAGGTGGCATGTCATCAATAGGCAACTAAAGAAGGGATCCTCCACTGAACACATATAATGTATCAAGGGAAGGTTTTTTTCAGAAAAATGAGAACCTCAAACAGTACAAATTCCTCAAAGAGATCTGAGGAGCAGAGACAGATGGTGTTATATGGGTATGAGGCAGGGCAGAGGGATGTGCCCCTAGTAGAGATGATGGGAATGGTATCTAAAAAGACCATTTATTTATTTTCATAGGTATTTACAAAATGTACGCAGCGCTATATATATTTATTATATATCGGTCCCTGCCCTCAAGAAGCTTACCGTCTAAGGTCTCTATTTCACATTCATACATACACACACTTGGGCGAATTTAGACAGGAGCCAATTAACTTATCACTGCCTTTGGAGTGTGGGAGGAAACCAGAGTACCCGGAGGAAACCCATGCAGGAACAGGGAGAACTTGCAAACTCTGGGCAGGTAGTGTCATGCTTGGGATTGGAACTGAAGGTCCTAGTGCTACTAGGTGGAAGTGCTAACCGCTCAACTACTGTGCTGCCCCCGGTCATGAGAATAAGCACCCCAAGAGAGAATGAGGAAGATAAAATGAGGATTATAAATCTATCATCAGTAATCCTTAGTAATAGTAATCATTATATAAAGATTGTGTAAAAAGGTCTGACATTCATACTCATGCCGTATTTTGCCCTGCTTGATTGGGTCAAAGACTTAAACCTTTTTGCAAAAAAACTAGCCTTGAAGAAAAGAGTATGCAAAGAATAGTGGAGGAAGTGAAAATAATTTAACAACTTAATAGATTTCAAAGGTAAGACTTCTGGAGTTCCAGAATGGGAAGCGGAAGGCCAAAATCCTGAATTATTAGGCCCCCTTCAGTAATTTGAAATGTAGAAGCAAGACCACACCTCCTTTTGCAGGATACCCCAACATACAGTTATTCATAAAGATGGTAAGATTAGAATTGCAAAAGGAATATGATAGTAAAGGCATAGGTCCCAAGTCAAAACTGATGTCAAAAGAGAAAAGAGCACTACAAGAGTTAGAGCAGAATGAGAACGTTGATGAAGCCAGTGGATATGGGAGGATACTTGGTGATAATGGATAAAGAGAAATATATAATGATCTGTTTGTAATTATTACAGTACTTGGGAGAACTACTGTATGTAATTCCCACTATTGTCACCTTTTATACACTCCTGAAGATGCATAAAAACAAGGAACCACCCCCAGGACAACTGATTGTTTCTAGAAATTGTAATTTAACAGATAATATTACCATGTATGTGGATATGGTCTTAAAATCACATGTTAAAAGATTACCATTGTATAATGAAGACTCCAAAGATTGTGTTAAATGGTTGAGCAACCTGCCAATAGGGGAGGAGACATTACTGGCAAGCCTGGACGTGGAAGCTTTGTATACAAAAATAGATCATAAATTACATCTGGAGGCTTGTAAATATTTTCTGTTGAAAAAAGGTATCTATTTCCAGAAACACTCTGGCTTTTTTTTAAACTACTGTTTTACTGCATTATTTTGTGTTAAAACATAACAATTTTTTATTCAATGAGACAATGTATCAAGAATAAAAGGGTACAGGAAATGGGTACCTAGTGTGCACCCACCTTTGATGATGGGAGAAAAGAATTGTATTTTCAGAAAAAGTGAATACACCTCCCCTATTGGCTTGGCTCAACAAATACTTTTCTACACGGGGTCATCATCCAGTATCATTGAAAAAAGGTATACCAGTGGGACAATTCATGACAAGAGCAAGACGAAATTGCTCTCTGAGTCCTGGTTCACACTGGTGCGGAATACACTCCGACTTTGGGAGCACATGTCGCATGACGTGTATAAATGAATGGTTTCCTATGAGAGCCATCTTAACTGGTCCAACACAAGTCGGTCCGACTTTGAAAAAGGTTCCTGCACTACTTTGGTCCGACTTCAGACCATTGAATATCATTGAATTCACATCAAACCCGGATCATCATCTTAACTGATCTGACTTAGACATGTGACTTGTGCTCTGAGGATCTTGAAGGGGAACCCTACGCCAAAATGAAAAAAAAAAAACAACGTGCGGTTCTCCCCCAATTCCATACCAGGCCCTTTGGGTCTGGTATGGATCTATGGAGAAACCTAATGCCAAAATTTTGGGGAAAAAATGGCGTGGGGTCCCCCCAAGACCATACCAGACTCCTCCATCTAGTATTGATTTTAACCACTTCCCGACCACCGCACGACGATGTACGTCCTAAGTTTGAAGGGGTATATCGTTGTTATGGCAGCAGCTAGCTGCCATAACCCCGGTATCCCCATTTTCGTGCGGCGGCCGGCTTTCAGATAAAAGTGGTCCCTGCGGCGGATTCGCCGCGAGATCACTTTTATCGGTGACGGGAGAGGGGCCCCCCCTCCCGCCGCGATCCGGTGCCCTCCGCCGCTTACTGGAGCCGTCGGTAGCGGCGGAGGCGATCGCGTCCTGTGCCGTTGTGTGTCTGGAGACGAGTGAGGCCAAGATGGCGCTCACTCGTCTCTATGACACTGCTGGGCGGAAGCGACGTCAAAATGTCACTTCTGTCCACGCCTCTTAAAGGCATATTTTTTCAAATGTCATTTTTCTAAATGACTTTTTTTTTTTTTTTATTGCATTTTAGTGTAAATATGAGATCTAAGTTCTTTTTGACCCCAGATCTCATATTTAAGAGGTCCTGCCATGCTTTTTTCTATTACAAGGGATGTTTACATTCCTTGTAATAGAAATAAAAGTGACACATTTTTTTTTTTTTAAACAGTGTAAAAATAAATAAAATATTGTAAAATAAATAATAAAAATAAAAAAATAAAATTTTAAAACTCCCCTGTCCCGACGAGCTCGCGCGCAGAAACGAACGCATACGCGAGTAGCGCCCGCATATGAAAACGGTGGTCAAACCACACATGTGAGGTATCGCCACGACCGGTAGAGCGAGAGCAATAATTCTAGCCCTAGACCTCCTTTGTAGCGCAAAATATGCAACCTGTAGAATTTTTTAAACGTCGCCTATGGAGATTTTTGAGGGTAAAAGTTTGACGCTATTCCACGAGCGGGCGCAATTTTCAAGCATGACATGTTGGGTATCAATTTACTTGGCGTAACATTATATTTCACAATATAAAAAAAAATTGGGATAACTTTACTGTTGTTTTATTTTTTTATTCAAAAAAGTGAATTTTTTCCAAAAAAAGTGCGCTTATAAGACCGCTGCGCAAATACGGTGCAAAAAAAAGTATTGCAATGACCGCCATTGTATTCTCTAGGGTGTTAGAAGAAAAACCATATATAATGTTTGGGGGTTCTAAGTAATTTTCTAGCAGAAAAACCTGTTTTAAACATGTAAACACCTAAAATCCAAAACGAGGCTGGTCTTAAAGTGGTTAAGGGAAACCCCCATGCTGTTTTTTTTTTAAATTTTGGCAGGGTGTTCCCCTCAAAAATCCATACCAGACCCTTTCCAGAGCACGCAGCCTGGCAGGTCAGGAAAGGGGGGGGGGGAGCGAGCGCCCCCCCTTCCTGATCCATACCAGGCCTCATGCCTTCAACATGGGGACAAGGGCCTCTTCACGACAAGCCTGGGCGGTGGTTGTGGGGGTCTGCGGGTGGGGGACTTATCGGAATCTGGAAGCCCCATTTAACAAGGGGGCCCCCAGATTCTGTCCCACCACCCTATGTGAATGAGTATGGGGTACCTACCCATTTACCCCAAAAAAGCATCAAAAATAAACAAATACAGTACACAGATTTTTGACAAAGTTCTTTATTAAAGTAGCTCCAGCGTGTCTTCTCCCTCCGGTTCTTCTCTCTCCGAAGATGTCTTCATTCTCTGCTGGTTCTTCCTCTGGTTCGTCTCTCTCCGCTGTCTTCTTCCCGTCTTCTTCCTCTGCCGGTTCTTCCTCCAGTTCTTCTCCTGACGCTAGCTCCCGCTCATGTGTTAGCTCCGGCATGTGCCAATACTTATAAAGCCATGGAGCTAAAGATAATGATTTGAAAAGACAGTAAAGATCAGTGATTGTTTATGGAAGGGGAAAAACATATAGGATAGACTAATGCATAGTCATCTGGGAAAAATTCAAACAAAAAGAGGAATTTACAAAGGGGGAACTGGCTACCTGACCTATCAAAGGGATCGCATAAATGGGGTCATTGTAAAGTGTGTAAATACATGCGTAATGAGAAGGATTTTAAAAACCCCAAAAGCAAAGAAAGGATAGTAATTAAAACCTTTCTGAACTGCAGCTCATCCCGATCTTGATCTATATGGCCAACTGCCCATGTAATCATTTTATATGTGGGAAGGACTATAAGACTACTGAAAAGGAGAATTTTAGAACATTCTGGGGACATTACCCTAAAAAAGGACAAGCCTATCCCTCGTTATATGTGGGAAAAACATAGGGGGAAATTGAGATAAATTGTAAAAGAGGTAAAGTGGTTTTAGATATGTAAGTAATCTCAAGAGATCACGGGAGGACTCTGTTACGTCATCTGCAGCCACCATTCACTCATCGTCTTGCTGAGACGCTAAACTGAATGCTCTAACACCAAGCACTAGGTCATTAGTACTCTATTTGTAAGTAACTTTTTATTTAATAAAATGCATTAAGCCACACAGAGAGAACTATGCACTTTTAATTGATTTTACATGGTGCAACGATCTTATCCTGTCCCCATTGATTGTGAGATCCAGTTGGCGATTTGGAGTGGTGTGGTCCTGTTGCTGTTGGATCCCTGTGGAGGCATCTATCATCCGTTACACCCGTTATGGGAAGGCTCATTTGACCTATCTGTTAATTCAGATGGTCCATGTAGTGAGGTGAGCGGCTTGTACTGTCTGTGATGGGTGGAGGCCCTAACATGGATGCACAAAGCTGAGATGTCTTTTTGAGCACAACGGGCACAGCTGAGGAAATTTGTCTATCCATTCTCCTTTTCTGCTCTTTTCTTACTTCATTGAAGATGTATCCTTCTGAATGTGGACTATTACGTCTTAGACTGCATTTTAAGAATTTTATATACGTATATGAGTGTTATTTATATTTTTAATTTTTTTAGCGCTACCCTATCAATTTGTGAAATCTCAAGAGGGCGTCAAAGTATCATGTAGGTTTCCTATGGAGCATATGGATGTCAATCATGCAAAAAATGTAATGATGTCACGCCGTATAGTGCAATGTAATCACATACGTGACGTAGGGACATTAGACATTAATATGCATCATGACGCAATTGTGTCATGATGTAATGATGCAAATATACATCCTAGCCAATGAAGGAAATAGAGAACCTATAAATGGTTCAGAGTTAGGCGGTGAAACATGTTGGACTTGGGAAGAATTCTTTCACTTAAATAATTTTTTATTGGGAATGAGCTTAGATGTGAGAATGGAGATTGATAAACTGGTGGAGGAGGAATGTTTTGTGTTCAACTTCATCACAGTAACACGTAGCTACATAGCATAGTCTCTATAACAACAGAGAATGTCTAGCTGAGAATCACTATATCAGTAAAACAGTTCAGAACACAAACAGCTACTTGTGATTATCCTCCTAGGCAGTGTCCCTCTCAGTGAAGTTCAGGGTAACTCTGGAAACCCAGGTAAACAGCTGGAGGGATCCAAGTACCAAGGGTCATCCTGGAACTGGAGTACTCTGGTAACAATTGGGTCTTCCAGGGAAGCTGCTTGCCATTGGGTTCCTGCCTGTATGTTGAATAGTACATTTTTTACAAAAGTTAAAAAGCAAGTAGGAAAGGCATGATGATAAAACCACAACTGATGCAATTACAAACATGGATACACAAAACATGACACTGGGAAACACTATATGAGGTAAAAAGCAAAAGTGTCCACGCCATAAATGAATGCAGCCTGCCACAAACCCATCTATAATCATTGAATTTGTATATAACAGTGTTTAGTTTATAATAATGCTAGAAGGCTAGCAGTGTAACCCTTCATCCCAGAAAGAAAAGGGTCAGGAAAAGTAAGAAAATAGGAAAGGAGAAAGGAGTGAGGTAGTCCATGGGGCGGGGACCGGGAATCCAATAAATCAAGAGTAGCGTATTATCAAATCAAGAGGATTGAGAATAAGCAACCCACGGTTGCCAAACCCGCAGAAATGTATTGTGCATGTCTAAAAGGATAGCTGTCAATTTTTAATTTACCATGATATCATTCATTCAGTTTTTAACTGCTTCAAAACTAAGTGCAGGTGACTTCCTTGCTCTTGGCACTCTGGGTGAAGCAATTCTGCAATCTGTTTGCATAGAAGAGCTTCATAGGGGTCCCTTTTGAGACCACTATGGAAAAAGTTATGGAGAATAGTATAGATTGTGACCCATAACCTGCATACCTTTGGACATGTCCACCAAATGTGTGCCATATTGCCCTCCTGGGAGCATCCTCGGAAGCACAGAGGAGAGTAGGCTGGGATAAAACGAGCCAACCTGGCCGGTGTATAATACCACCTGTAAAGTATCTTATATGCATTTTCTAGGACAAGAACATTTTATGATATAGTCATTATCTGACAGTCCTCCAGTTCCAGCTGTCTCCCCAACTCTGCCTCCCACTGAAGAGTATAAGGTCGTAACAGTGGCTTTTTAAAGGGAATTATTGATGAGTAAATCAATGAGATCAAGCCTGAGGATTGAGGATGAGCTCTACAAAGGCTTTCAAAAGGGGTTAAGGTGTACAGGGTAGGGTGGGATTTTATAAGCTGCTGAAGGAAGTGCCACAACTGTAGATAACTGTAATGTTCTAGCAGGGGGATATTATGGGAAGAACGTAGAGCATCAAACATCACAATCCTAATAGGGGTGAACAGAGAATGGATATCGGCAAAACCATTAGCAGTCCACCAAGAGAACTGTTGGGGATTGTCGCACCCCAGTGGGAATAACGGGCAATGCATGAGACGAAGTAAAGGGAGATGAGGGGAAATCAAAGAATTTTACAGAATCCCACAGGAGAGGGGAATGGACCAAGCAAGGACCGATCCTGGTTTGGCAATGTATAGGAGGGAGCTAGGGCAAAAACTGAAGAAGATTCGGGGTGAAGGCCTGGCCATCTTTCACTGAATTGAACATAGCTGTTAGGTGGGGAGCCAAAACTTCTGCCATTTTTCTGTAATAAAGTGCTGTAAAGCCATCCGGCCTGGCCTCTTGCCTACTTTTAGCTTCTTTACACATTGTAAAACTTCAGTTACTTGTATATCACGATCCATGAGAGACGTGTGGGTTTCAAATAAGGTGGGCAACGACAGACTATTCAGAAAAGTATCTAGACCCTGAGTGGTAGATTGATTGGGGGCAGAATAAAGTGTAGTAAGGCAATAGCGAAATTCATCTAAGACCCGCATCAGATTGCCTGTAAGGATATTTTGACTGGTACGTAAGTTGATGGGAGTGTATTTTGGGGCGAAGGTTCGCAACCTATTAGCTAACATCATGATAGGCTTATTCGCTTTGGCATACCATTTCTGGCAAGTCCAGCGCCTCATCTGTTAAACATAAATCCATCTTTGTGTGTGCTCGGTCTAAAAGTTTGCAATTAGCAGGAGTAGGGGACTGTTTGAAGGTCGTGGAGAGTGACTCTAGGCGAACCTCCAAGATGCGTCATGCCAACATTCGCTCCCGCTTACGCTTCAACGCCAGTTGAATAACATGGCCCCTAAGTACTGCTTTATATTCCTCCCAAAGAGTCACAGGAGAAGAGATAAATCCGGCATTGAGACAGAAATATTCCACAGAAGCTTGCTGGATATCAGCCTGAGTCTCCTTGAGAGACAAAAGTGAGTCGTTCATAACCCACAGGGAATATTGAGGTTTACAAAGAAGAGAGTGGCATACAACCAGAACAGGGTCATGGTCTGACCATGGAGCAGCTAAAATGGAGGCGGACACTACCAAAGGAAGATGTTTCCATACCATAAACATATGGTCTATTCTGGAGGGAGAGTGCTGGGGATGAGAATAATTGGTATAATTCTTACCCAAGGGGTGAATCTCTCTCCAGAGGTCTACCAGATCATAACTTTGTAAGGAATGTGAAAACTTTTTAGCATCAGGTGAAGGAGATACATGTTCCGAAGGATATTTGTCCAGGGCAGGGCTCAGCGTTACATTAGAGTCGCCTGCCAGAAGAAGGATACCCCTCTGGTGGGACATCAACAAAGAGCAGATATGGGTCAAAAAAGGCCCCGGGTTCACATTTGGAGCATAGTAAGTCAGGATAGTAACTTCAGTGTTCTGAATAGTGCCTTGGAGCAGGAGGTACCTACTGTTATGGATGATATGTTTCTCTAAATGCAACTCTGTGGTGCATCTCTGTTGTACTTCTTCCTGTGTGGTGTTTCCTGTTCCTGCTAGTTCATTCAGTAAACTTGAAACTGATTGTGCCTCCTGACAATTGCAGCCCTGTCCTGGATGCTGAGTATTTGCAGCAAGGAAAACAGCATCATGGCAGCTAACAGCATTCCACTGCCTGAGGCAATGAGGGTGAGTGGAGATGTCAGCAGTAATTGGGACAATTTCAAGGTAGAGTTTGAGGACTACTCCCTAGCCACAGGGTTAAATGAGAAGCCTGCAGTAGTGCAAGCAGCCACACTGAGAAGGGTGATAGGCAGTGAATGCCTCCATGTTTACAAGCATAATCTGAACCTCACAGAGGAGCAAAAGAGTGACACCAAAACCATTCTGGATGCATTAGAAGCTTTTTCCAGACTCTCTAAAAAATGTCATATATGAAAGATATATATTTGGCTGCTGTAAGCAAGAAGACTGTGAATCAATAGACAGGTTTGTTACGCCGCTAAGAGAAAAAGCTGCAAGCTTTGAGTATGGCTCTCTGAATGATGAACTTATTTGTGATAAAATAGTTTTGGGTATCACCAGTGAAAACACACGCCGCCACCTATTGAGGAACCATGATTTAGATCTACAAACAGCAATTGAGATATGTCGCACTGCAGAACTTACTGACAAACATGTTAGAAGGCTGGCTGCTGGCTATATATCCCTCCTCCTCCGTCAGATCCTTCGTCAGAACATTTCTGGGTTACGCCAACACACGTCACTTCTGGGTCCTTGCTGAGCGACGGTCGACTGTTACAGTGGTGGCGGTTGCTCTCTCAGTGCTCATGCAGGGCACTACCGGGGAGTCTGCCAGCCCACCCACCTTCTCATCACTCTGATCCACGTGGGGGCCACCCTCCCGCTTCTCCTGGTGTTCCCGTCGGGGGGGTTGTTTCGGCCGCCCAGCAACTCCTTTCTCCTTGGGAGATCTGGCTCCACGTGGGGGCCGCCCGCCCACTTCTCTCCCAGTGTTCCCGCCGGGGCGGTTGATTCAGCCACCCACCAGCTCCTCTCTCTCCTGCTCAGATCTAGCTCCACGAGGGGGCCGTCGGCCCGCTCCTCCCGGTGTTCCCGCCAGGGGGGTGATTCGGCCACCCACCAGCTCCTCTCTCCCTACAAATTGGCATCACTGCAGTTAGACACGCTATAGGGACAATATGTTTTACTGTGCTTCTACCTACATCTTGTTTAGTCCTCCAAGATCATTTGAAATCAAAGTCTAAATCTAGAAGCAGCAGAGAATTCCAAACACTGAAGGAATGAAATATGTCTTTCACAGCACAGGCTGGCAGGTGTTACGATCAAATTGACTAGGAATGTTTTTTCTGCCAAGTGCTTCTTCAAAGAACATTCCTGAATAGGGGTGTTGTTGATCTGTTAACCAGCACCAGAAACATTGGTCAAGTGTATGGCCAACATGAGGCCAGAGTTCTTTAAGAGCTCATTCACACTTGCTGTTGGGGGGGAAACCCATGGGGTTGAGTGGCCTTTTTTTTTTTTTACCTCCATTCAACCGATCTGCTTCTAGTTGGTAAGACAGTGGCCGGGGTGTAGACATGCGACAGCAGGAATCCCCCCCCCCGTCGCACTCAGAGCACTACCACCCGCTAAACACGGCCCATTGGAGTGAATGAAAACTGTGCAGTTGTGGTGCAGCAGACCAGCAATTGGGGGGGGGGTCATACAGGCAGTGGAGGCCACCTCACTGTCTGTCAAATTGCTCTCTGAAGAGCAAAGCAAGTGCAAACGCGGACCCTAAGGTTATGGTTAAGGGAAAGGTAATAGGTTAAATTTTTCATTATTAAACTCTGTGTTCCATCAGTAGCGTGTTCCATCAGTAGTGTGTTCTATCAGCAGCGTGTTCCATCAGTAGCGTGTTCCATCTGTAGTGTGTTTCTGTCATAGGGGTTCTGTCAGCGTGTTTCTGTCATAGAGGTTCTGTCAGCGTGTTTTCTGTCATAGCAGTTCTGTCATTAGCTTGTTCTGTCACATCAGCTCGGTCAGGCAGCGTGTTCTGTCATAGCGGTTTCTGTCAGCAGCGTGTTTCTGTCATAGAGGTTTCTGTCATCAGCATGATTCTGTCACAGCAGTTATGTCTTTAGCATGTTCTGTCACAACAGCTTGGTCAAGCGGTGTGTTCTATTGCAATGGTGCTGTCAGCAGCGTGTTCTGTCATAACGGGTCTGACGTTAGCGTGTGTCAGTCATAAGCTGTTTTGTCATAGCTTTTCGTTCGTAGCTTTTCATTCGTAGCTTTTCATTCATAGCTTTTCATTCGTAGTTTTTCATTCGTAGCTTTTCATTTCATAGCAGTTCTGTTGTAGCATTTTCCTGTCGTAGCATTTTCCTGTCGTAGCATTTCATTCATAGCGTTTCATTTGCAGCGTTTCTTTTGTAGCATTTCTTTCGTATCATTTCATTTGTAGTGTTTTCATTCGTAGCAATCTGTTGCAGCATTTTCCTGTCATAGCATTTCATTCGTAGCGTCTCATTCGTAGCGTTTCATTCGTAGCAGTTCTGTCGCAGCTTTTTCCTGTCATAGCATTTTTCTGTCATAGCGTTTCATTCATAACGTTTCATTTGTAGCATTTATTCGTAGCGTTTCATTCGTAGCAGTTCTGTCGCAGCATTTACCTGTCATAGCATTTTCCTGTCGTAGCATTTCATTCGTAGTGTTTTCCTGTCGTAGCGTTTTCCTGACCTAGCGTTTTCCTGTCCTAGCGTTTTCCTGTCCTAGCATTTTCCTGTCGTAGCAGTTCTGTCGCAGCATTTACCTGTCATAGCATTTTCCTGTTGTAGCATTTCATTCATAGCATTTCATTCGTAGTGTTTTCCTGTCGTAGCGTTTTCCTGACCTAGCTTTTTCCTGTCCTAGCGTTTTCCTGTCCTAGCATTTTCCTGTCATAGCAGTTCTGTCGCAGCATTTTCCTGTTGTAGCATTTTCCTGTCATAGCATTTCATTCGTAGCGTTCATTCGTAGCGTTCATTCGTAGCAGTTCTGTCGCAGCTTTTTCCTGTCATAGCATTTTTCTGTCATAGCGTTTCATTTGTAGCTTTTATTCGTAGCGTTTCATTCGTAGCAGTTCTGTCGCAGCATTTTCCTGTCATAGCATTTTCCTGTCGTAGCGTTTCATTTGTAGCATTTCATTCATAGCGTTCTATTCGTAGCGTTTTCCTGTCTAAGCGTTTTCCTGTCGTAGCATTTCCTGTTGTAGCAGTTCTGTTGCAGCATGTTCCTGTCGTAGCATTTTCCTGTCGTAGATTTTCATTCATAGCGTTTCATTCGTAGCTTTTCATTCGTAGCTTTTCATTCATAGCAGTTCTGTCGCAGCATTTTCCTATCGTAGCATTTTCCTGTCGTAGCATTTCCTGTTGTAGCATATTTCATTTGTAGCATTTCATTCGTAGCATTTTCCTGTTGTAGCATTTCTGTTAGCTAGGGCTAACATAGCATTTCATTCGTAGGGTTTCATTCGTAGGGTCTCATTCGTAGCGTCTCATTCGTAGCATTCATTCGTAGCGTCTCATTCGTAGCTTTTCATTCGTAGCAGTTCTGTCGCAGCTTTTTCCTGTCATAGCATTTTTCTGTCATAGCGTTTCATTCATAGCGTTTCATTTGTAACGTTTATTCGTAGCGTTTCATTCGTAGCAGTTCTGTCGCAGAATTTTCCTGTCATAGCATTTTCCTGTCGTAGCGTTTCATTCGTAGCATTTCATTCGCAGCGTTTTCCTGTCGTAGCGTTTTCCTGTCCTAGCGTTTTCCTGTCCTAGCGTTTTCCTGTCATAGCAGTTCTGTCGCAGCATTTTCCTGTCGTAGCATTTTCCTGTCGTAGCGTTTTATTCGTAGCGTTCATTCGTAGCGTTTCATTCGTAGCAGTTCTGTCGCAGCTTTTTCCTGTCATAGCATTTTTCTCTCATAGCGTTTCATTCATAGCATTTCATTTGTAGTGTTTATTCGTAGCAGTTCTGTCGCAGCATTTTCCTGTCATAGCATTTTCCTGTTGTAGGGTTTCATTCCTAGCATTTCATTCGTAGCGTTTCATTCGTATCGTTTCATTCGTAGCGTTTTCCTGTCGTAGCGTTTTCCTGTCGTAGCATTTCCTGTTGTAGCATTTTCCTGTCGTAGTGTTTCATTCATAGCGTTTCATTCGTAGCGTTTTATTCGTAGCTTTTCATTCATAGCAGTTCTGTCGCTGCATTTTCCTATCGTAGCATTTTCCTGTCGTAGCATTTCCTGTCACATCTCACATCTAGGATCTGTCATGTTTACAGATCCATACGGGCTGAGGTTTCGTTTTTAATTGATTGTCGCCCCACAATCTTCTCGCCCATATACCATACATCATACATGCACGTTCACCATTACACCTTACTACTACCCACCACGGTCTGTGGGTACCTCAGCCCTGAGTGTTCGTTTTAATTACCTGTCTTGGCGCTGCAGGTTGCTCGGGCTCGCTCACTGCATACATTAGGGTGGTGTTGTCATTAGGTTCTCATTCACGCGCTGTTGGTCTTGTTGTTTCTGCACCCATATCCTCATACTTGTCAGGTATGAAGGGGTGTTGTTGTTTCATGGGTTGGTTGTCTGTTCTCATTTCTCTAGTTTGTGTTTTCATAGATCGGGGCAGGGAGCGTGTTTTGGAAGCGACAAATTCGAATTCATCTCTACAACGCCGCATGGGGGTTCAGTGCATGGTAACACCCCATCCCGAAGGGGTGGGACTATACCAAACTCATAGCTGAGTTTTTATATCTCTGTCCCAACTCCGTCCCAACCCAACCTCTTCCATCCACCAGTGCAGTACATGTTTTTATGCATGATTCCTTAATCCAGATTCATGCGGTACTTAATGCGCTCTTAACGTCCATGCAACTATTGTTTGACAGGATGGAGGGGATCATAGCCCGCTCGGCTTGAGTGGAGGTGTCAGCTGTGACCCCGGCTCCTGCTCTTCACAGTGGCATGTGGAACTTGGGGCTAGCCTGGTCACAGGTGATCAATCTGGCCAATGGTTCTTTATCCAGAGTATTCCAAGAGCTTCTACCAAGGGTGGGAAGGTTTCATAGGTTCATGTCTCCGGCTTTCGCTGCATATTGCCTCTGCAATTTGGCCATCTGCCAACACTATTAAGCATCTATCAGGTGAACAGCATTTCAGGCCCCTACAAACTCCTGTCAGGCTGTTCATTTTTTTTTCCAGCTTACCCCCTCTAAGCCATCATAAAGGGTATTCAGGATTATTCTTTGGCACGGCTGCCAGTTACCGGCCAGGTTTACGTGGTGTTTCAGACTTACTGTCTCCTACCCTTGGCGCAGTTACCAGTTAGTGCTCTAGGCAGTCCCCTTTACTACGCTTACAACTTCCCCATAATTAGCATAGAGGGACAAGCCAGGGGTTCGTGGTCTCATTACTGTACCACAGTAACGGTGTCGGTTGAAAGCATATGTCCTTCTCTGCAATATTCCTTTGGTCAGCTCTTTCTTCCTTTCCCCATGCATCCTCTCACTACAAACAGTTTGTTCTCATGTCCAGGTTTACCTTCCAAATTAGGCTCGAATCCTAACCCCTTTTCTGGATATCTGTCAGGATCGGAGGCAACTTTTGTAGGTCCCGAACAGGGGGTCCCTTCTTTATCATTAGGTACATGGGGCGCTGGAGATCCTCCTGTTTTAGCAGTTACATACGTAATCCCCTTTTTGTAGTCATCCGGGCATTCGCTACTTTCTGGACTGATGGTTGTTGCTGGCCCTTCATTGAAGCTTTCACTTCACACCTACTTCGTGTCTCTTTTCTCTCATATTACCAAGTGAAGACCCTGACTACAAGTTAGAAGGCTGGCCGCAGGCCAGCCTGAATTTGTAGGAGGAGTCTGAGGGCTATATATCCCTCCTCCTCCTCTTCCATCAGATCCTTTGTCGGATCATTTCTGGGTTCCCACCCATCCGTTCCACCATACTTTCATTATTTCATTTACATTTGATTCATATTCATTCAGGGTATGTCCTCTTTTAGGCATACTGACCAGCTAGGCCAAGGCACACCGCAGGTCTTGGTAGTTAGGATTATCGTAGTGAAGACTGACTACAAATGAAAACTATGGAGCAGGATAAACTGATTGACAATATCAATGCAGCCTCTAAACAACAGCAAAGCTTCAAAAACCACCAGCATAAGTTTCAGCACAAGGGTCACCTACACAACTCACCTGGGAGGAAGCCTGCATCATGCAAGTATTGCGGCAATGTGCATGTACGAAAGAAAGAAAAGTGTCCTGCATCTGGGAAAATCTGTACTGCATGTGGTAAACCAAATCCCTTTACAAGGGTGTGTCTCTCCAGTAAAATGGAAGGAAGCTGCACACAATTGAGCAAATGTCAGATCCGGAGGATGCACACCTGCTTAGCACTGATATTGTTTACTCCTCATAATGCATTGGTGCTGTAAACACAAAGGGCAAAAAATGGTTTGTAAACCTCAGATTAAACAATATAATCCAACCCTCCCAGCTGGACTCGGGTGCAACGTGTGATGTCATGAGTATTAAGGAAAACATGAAACCGGCACCCAGAGCACCCCTTCAGCCTAGTAGCACTAAACTAAAGTTGTATTCAGGGGAACTAATGGAATCATTGGGGCTACTTCAAACAGAATGCAGCATACGTGATTGTATACACAAACTGAACTTTGAGATTGTTGATGCCGATCAGAAACCTCTATTATCGGGTTCAACATGTGAGCGCCTTGGACTAATGCTGTTCACCATTCCTGCTGAGCTACATAATGTTGATAATCAGCCTGCACAATCTCTGACTAGGCCACTGACAAAACAGCAAATTCTTCATGCCTACAGGGATGTGTTTGAGGGCCCAAGTCTTTGTTCCAGGAGAGGTTCGTTTTGAACTTGATTCTACCATTCAACCTGTACAATGTGCCCCATGCAATGTGCCTATCGCCATTAAGCCTCAGGTTAAAGCTCAACTAGATAAATATGAAGCTGAAGGACATCTAACTACAGTATCAGAGCAGTAACATGGTTGTTATCAGAAAGCCTGAGAAAATCAGAATATGCATTGATCCCAAGTTTCTGAATATGGCCCTGAAACGGTCACACTACTTAATGCCAACACTCGATGATATTTTGCACAAACTACCTAAAGCACGTGTCTTTACACTTGTTGATGCTAGAGAAAGCTTTTTATAGTGCAAACTGGATGAAAAGAGTAGCTACGTTCTGGACTCCCTGGGGCAGAAAGAGATGGCTCAAACTAGCATTTGGAGTCTCTGTAGCACCTGAGGTATACCAGCGAAAGCAGCATGAACTATTAGGTGGTCTTCATGGAATTGAGCCAATAGCTGATGACATTCTTATAGTTGGCTGTGCTAATACAGATGAGGAGGCTGATCATGACAATAATGAAAAGTTAATAGTGCTACTGGATCGTTGTAGGCAGGTGATGCTGAGGCTTAGTGTAAAGAAGTTGCAGTTCAAGGTGGAAGAAATCTGTTTCCATGGACATATCCTGTCTTCACAAGGCTTAAAAGCTGACCCGGATAAGATTAAAGCCATTGTGGACATGCCACAGCCTGCTGATGCCAAATCGGTATAGAGATTTATTGGCTTTGTTACATACCTAGCAAAATTCCTGCCACACTTATCTGAGGTGTGTGAGCCATTAAGGCAACTTCTGGACAAAGATGCAGTTTGGCACTGGCTTCCCATGCATGACTGGACAGTAGAGGATATAAAACGCTTGGTCACCTCTGCCCCAGTGTTGAAATACTATGATGTTGCAAAGCCTGTTACGATACAAAGTGACTCCAGTAAAAATGGTCTAGGTTGTTGCCTTTTGCAGAAAGGTCAGCCAGTTGCATATGTGTCCAGAGCTCTTTCCTCGGTTGAGCAAAATTATGCTCGAATTGAGAAGCAACGTTTAAGCATTGTATTTGCTTGCCAGCGTTTCCATCATTATCTTTATGCACAGGATTCAATTACAGCTGAAACTGATCACAAACCTCTGATAGCCATATTTAAAAAGCCCCTTTTGTGTGCTCCCATGCGTTTGCAGAGCATGATGCTTACATTGTAACATTACAACCTCAATGTTGTCTACAAGCCAGGATGTGAAATGTATATCAGTGATACCCTGAGCAGAGCTACGTCAGATAATATGGCACCTGGAGGTGAGCATGAGCATCGTACAATTTGTCTGCTGCAACAGGTACAACATTTCTTTGCTGATATCAATCAAGCGGACTATCTTAATGTCACAGATCAGCAACTACATCAACTCATACAGCACACTGACAGTGATGCAACTTTACAAGCTTTGAAGTCTATTGTTTTGAGTGGGTGGCCAGATGAAAAAGAGGCAGTACCTGGAATTATAAGGGAATACTGGTCCTTTAGAGATGAGATCAGCATACAAAACGATATCTTGTACAAGGGTCCAAGGGTCATCGCGCCAAAGTCACTGAGAGCAGCGCTGTTATTACGCATACACTCCAGCCATATTGGTGGTGAAGCATGCTATAGACAAGCTTGTGATACTCTTTACTGGCCCAACATGCATGGCGAAATCAAAGACTTTGTCAGTAATTGTCCCACCCGCAATGAATATGCCCATTTACAACAAAAAGAAACCATGATGTCACATGAGATACCTACAAGTCCGTGGCAGATTATCAGTATGGACTTATTCAGCTACGCAGGCAAGGAATACCTGCTATTAGTTGATCATTATTCAGACTTCTGGGAAATAGACCTTCTTCCCAACATATCCACTGAAGCTACAATTAAGAGGTGCAAGGCTCAGTTTGCACGTCATGGCCAACCAGATACAGTGATCTCCGACAATGGCCCTCAGTTTGCAAGCCTACAATTCAGACAATTTGCCACTGAATGGGAGTTTGAGCATGTTACTTCCTCACCACGTCATCCACAGGCTAATGGCAAAGCTGAATCAGCTGTAAAGATTGTTAAAAATGTATGCAAGAAAGCACAAAGTGACGGTAAAGACCTATGGAAGGCCATTTTACATTGGAGAAACACTCCCACAGAAAGCATGAATAGTAGTACAGCACAAAGACTGATGTCAAGGAGATTAAAGACCTCCTTACCAGTAGCAAATAGGCTTCTTGAACCCTCTGTCATACAAGGTGTTACAGAAAAGTTAAGGATTAAGAGACAAGTGTCAAAGGCACGATATGACACATCGGCCAGAGATTTGCCAGAGTTAAATATTGGGGAACGAATCCATATGAAACCATTACCTGGAGATCGAACAGGCCGTTGAAGAATAGGTACTTGTATGCAAAAGGTTGCACCACGCTCCTATCTTGTGGACATTGAAGGAATTCTCTATCGGCCCAATCGAGTGGATTTGAGAGTGGCAGAGCAGCCTGAATCTCAGTATCCCGTTGATAGATCAGACTCACCCAATATCACAAGGACATACTCACCCGACAGCTGTCAAGCACAGAGCATGCCAGTACGTGATGAGAGGAGCCCAGTAACTTCAGAGAGGGCTAAAGGAATCCTTGCACAAGGGCCAGTCTTCACCCGTAGTGGTAGATGTTCAAAACCACCTATGAGACTTAACCTATAGAATGTGTTATTGCTGTGTTTCTTTTGAAGTTCACAATGTTCATTTATTAACACTAAAAGGGGGAGATGTTATGGATGATATGTTTCTTTAAATGCAACTCTATGGTGCATCTCTGTTGTACTTTTTCCTGTGTGGTGTTTCCTGTTACTGCTGGTTCATTCAGTAAACATGGCTTCTGTACAGTAATGGCTTGTGCTGTCTCTCCACATATATCACATAAAACACCTACCATTGGGGTCTTATATCCGTTTACTGCAACTGAAGGGAACTGATCTGCGAAGGGCTATAGGTAATCCTCTTTGTTTGGTTGGACCATTAGCCAAAAAAACCTGAGGGTACTGGGCATCAAAGTAGTTGGGGCAGGAGGAGGATCAAAAATGAGTCTCATGCAAGCATGCTATATCCACCTGTTGTTTCTTAAGGTATTTAAACATTTTCACCCTTTTTTGAGGGGAATTTATACTCTGAACATTCAGGGACAACCAGTTTAGCATCATGGCATAAGAAAAATGAACCTGATATCTTCCCAGATCGTGCGCCCAGTGGACTTAAAGAAGAAAAAGGGGAGATAGAAAAGAAAAAGATCAAGCAAAAGAGAAAGAAAAAGAAACATTGTAGGACATGAAAAGGTAGAGGAAAACTTGGAGTATAGCAAACCAGTAAAGCTCAAATGCATCAAGTAGTTTGTCAAAAGGCCCACAAGGAGTTTAGAAGTTGACCAAGATTGACGTCTTAGCCAAGTGCCAACACATTGGAGGAGCAATAGTCAGTCTGAACCACTCGGCAACTTAGTATAGTAAAATTAACTGTATGAATATGAGCACAAAACCTAGTACACTTCAAAGGGCACAAAGGGGGGTCCTAAATAGGACATGTTTTGTTTTCTTGAAATATTTCACACAAGCTACACAGCAGTAACAGAGTGTTACTGTACTGTGTCTGCCAAAGCCATTGATTAATGCAGAAGTGCTTGCCTTTGTAAAAACACGAAGGCTGACAGAACTCCAATGAAAAAAAATTGTAATAACTTAATTGCTCTGCACACAGATCTGTCTCGACCCTCCTCACTCTTATGCTTTTCACCCCAAAAAAAAGCGTAATCACAGAGGTCAGGGCAAAGGAACGGTGGTCTCTTTTCCAACCTTAATTGGTTTATTTATATTATTTAGGATGAAAATTTTTGGGGTGCCTTAGATCCCTTATTGAGACCTTATACAATTCTGAAATGGTTCTGAAACCCACATATTTATGCACAGACTTTAAAGGAGGAGCAATAAAATATAACTGAAAAAAAAACAAAACTATTTTGTCTTGACACACTTGAGTACAACAGTTGTAAAGGGTTAGTCTAGATCAGCCCTGGTCAACTTAGTAAATATAGGGAGCCTCAAGTGTGGCCCACAACATGTCCTGTCAGGTGCACAATAGCTTTTTTTGTGCTGATATACCAGGGGGTGTCACTGACTGCCTAGACCAGTGTTTCTCAGCTCCAGCCCTCAAGGCGCCCCAACAGGTCATGTTTTCAGGATTTCCCTCAGTTGAAACAGCTGTGGTAATTACTAAGGCAGTGAAACTGATCAAATTACCTGTGAAAAATAATGGTAAGCCTGAAAACATGACCTGTTGGGGCGCCTTGAGGACTGGAGTTGAGAAACACTGGCCTAGACCCACAATAAGTGTGTTGGATGATGCTGGACATCTTTCAACCTGGAAGATGAGCAGGCCTGGAGCAGTAAGTCTGTGGGGGACAATACTGGGGATATGTATTGCAGCAACTGCAAGATTATATTTAAAAATACCAGTGGCTGCAGTTGTATACCCCTTATAGTTATAAAAATGTTTTGTCCATTTACACATGTTATTTTAGCATAATAAATTATGTATTTTGTTAATAAAGTGGTAGTTCAATAAATTAAAGTAGAAATGTGACAAAAACAGCATCTTTTTCATTTTCAACACTTGGCGCATACATACAGTGCCTTGAAAAAGTATTCATACCCCTTGACATTTTCCACATTTTGTTACAACCAAAAATGTAAATGTATTTTATTGGGATTTTATGTGATAGACCAACACAAAGTGGCACAAAATTGTGAAGTAAAAGGAAAATGATAAATGGTTTTCAAATTTTTTTTACAAATAAATATCTGAAAAGTGTGGCGTGCATTTGTATTCAGCCCCCTTTACTCTGATACCCCTAACTAAAATCTAGTGGAACCAATTGCCTTCAGAAGTCACCTAATTAGTAAATAGAGTCCACCTGTGTGTAATTTAATCTCAGTATAAATACAGCTGTTTTCTGAAGCCCTCAGAGGATTGTTAGAGAACCTTAGTCAAAAAAACAGCATCATGAAGACCAGGGAACACACCAGACAGGTCAGGGATAAAGTTTTTTAGAAGTTTAAATCAGGGTTAGGTTATAAAAAAATATCCCAAGCTTTGAACATCTCACAGAGCACTGAAGTCTCATGGTAACTCTGGAGGAGCTGCAGAGATCCACAGCTCAGGTGGGAGAATCTGTCCACAGGACAACTATTAGTCATGCACTCCACAAATCTGGCCTTTATGGAAGGGTGGCAAGAAGAAAGCCATTGTTGAAAGAAAGCCAAAAGAAGACCCGTTCGTAGTTTGCGAGAAGCCATGTGGAGGATACAGCAAACATGTTAAAGAAGGTGCTCTGGTCAGATGAGACCAAAATTGAACTTTTTAGCCTAACAGCAAAATGCTATGTGTGGTGGAAAACTTACACT
The DNA here is from genome assembly GCF_042186555.1 of Aquarana catesbeiana. Lineage (NCBI taxonomy): Eukaryota > Metazoa > Chordata > Amphibia > Anura > Ranidae > Aquarana > Aquarana catesbeiana. Next base: position 87,952,164 of record NC_133335.1, read on the forward strand.
GCACATCACCCTGAACACACCATCCCTACTGTGAAACATGGTGGTGACATCATCTTGTTGTGGAGATGCTTTTCTTCAGCAGGGGCAGGGAAGCTGGTCAGAGTTGATGGGAAGATGGATGGAGCCAAATACAGTGCAAAGTTAGAAGAAAACCTGTTAGAGTCTGTAAAAGACTTGAGACTGAGGTGGAGGTTTATCTTCCAGCAGGACAACGACCCCAAACATACAGCCAGAACTACAATGGAATGGTTTAGAACAAAGCATATTCATGTGTTAGAATGGCCCTGTCAAAGCCCAGACCTAAATCCAATTGAGAATCTGTGGCAAGACTTGAAAATTGCTGTTCAGACTCTCTCCATCCAATCTGACAGAGCTTGAGCTATTTTGCAAAGAAGAATGAGCAAAAATTTTACTCTCTAGATTTACAAAGCTGGTAGAGACATCCCCAAAAAGACTTGCAGCTGAATTGCATGGAAAGGTGGTTTTACAAAGTATTGACTCAGCGGGGCTGAATACAAATGCACGCCACATTTTCCAGGTATTTATTTGTAAAAAATTTGAAAACCATTTATCTTTTTCGTTCCATTTAACAATTATGTGCCACTTTGTGTTGGTCTATCACATAAAATCCCAATAAAATACATTTACGTTTTTTGTTGTAACATGACAAAATGTGGAAAATTTCAAGGGGTATGAATACTTTTTCAAGGCACTGTGTGTCTCTTTAAATGTGTAGCAATAACTCACGGTGGAGCTGCTGGTTTAAGCGGGCTGTTACCGTCACCTTCTTCACCTCTATTTCACCGGGCAAGGTCTAGGGTCCCGTTGAGTTTACCATATACACTGTAAACACCGGACACTTGAGTATCTTTTCCAATGCTTTAATAAACGTAAATTGAAGGAAGTAGCAGGAAAGAGGTAGAAGGAAAGTTGCAGGGAAGCTCAAATACCTTTTTTTTAATATTCTTTGTGTAGCATTAGGGATTGAAACTTGTAGTTGAATACACTCTCTCTGTAAAGTTGGATCTTTGCCCACCTGGATAGGTTTCTCTCACTAACCTAGCAGCCAGTACGTAGCACAAACAAAAGTCTCTGCCACAGACTTGATTAAAATAAAACCCGTACGATCCTCTGCCACAGAATGTATTGGTTCTCAATGAACAGTGAACACAGCACCAGGACCTTTAAGCCAACCCGGCAGTGCTATGCGATAAGATTACTGAGTCACCAGGCCCCTCTCCAGACCAGCACTCTGCATGATCCTTCCGTGATGGGTCCTCCCCTGGGATCTTCTCAGTTGTCCAGCTTCTTCACACAGGATAAACAGCTCAGGACCATTCCTCTGCCGCTGTAGTAGGCCCCAGACAAGCCTCTGGGCCCACCCACATGCAGCAGTGCCGTGGGCCTCCTGGTCGGAGGACTACGACGTAGTACTCTTAGCGCATACCTGTCGGCCAGGAGAGCCAGCAGGTGGACGGAAAACACCCTGAAACATGGCGTCTGCCCATAAATACCCTCTCCCAGAATGCAACTCGGAGGACCACCTCCACCGAGTTATCTCCAGGACAGAGGAGCGCTCATACACTTCAACGTGTTGCCTTTACAACACTGGCCCATAGTAACAATGACACCCACAGGCACAGTGTGAAATTACATGCAACTCAGCCGAGCTGGAACAGAGGCAAATCTGACTATGTATGAACAGATAACCCACTAAATTTACCTATCAGCAGTAGATTAAAAATCTACCAGCGCTACATACTCCCCCCACTACAATAGACGTTGTCCCCAACATCTGTCAAAACAACTCCCAAGCCTGAGAGTAGGTATTTGAACTTAAAAACTTGGATAAGGGCAAAGAAGAAGGAAAGACAGTATAAAGATATTACAGTTTCAACATTTATACAACAATATGTTCACATCCGCAAACAAAATCACATTACAATTGTCACAACCCCCACTATCTATCTAGCTGAAAAGCCTAACAGCTTGATAAGGGATCCACTTGTTCCTGAAAAAAAACAAAGTTAGACACGCACTAAATTAAACATTTTTTAGGAGCAAAGTCTCATTCCAGAAGGAGAATGACACTCTGTTCCCATATATTTTTTAATGAAACAAACGAAAGTAACTTTAGAAGTCCGTCCCTATTTTTAGGCAAATCACCCCCTTTCAATAAAGAAAATCCAGCTAGCAAAGAGTCTTTGGATTTAGAAGCGCTGGGATAAACATTATCTCTTGACCACGAAGATCTCTAGACACTAATACTATCTGACTATACACCCCAAAGTTCTTTGTTCATAATCACCCATAAAACCGGGGATCTGGCAATGTCAGTTTCTTTCCCAGTTTATCCACTGTAGTGATAAAGTACACAACATCATCTTTTCCAGGCCTGCAAATGACCACTTTGTCAGCATAGATGTGCCGACCATAGTTCCAGTGTAGAAAACATCCACTGAAGTGTTCGTCCATGGCAACAGAACATCCAGTTTTCCGGAATGGCTTAGGCACAGACAAATAGTCTCAAACAGCTTCACTGTACCAGAGCTCCCGGTTGGCCTCAATTTCTTGCATAATGTCCTTAGTAACATAGGGAAATTCCAGGCCATATTCCGTAGCAACACGTTTGTTAAGCATTCTCTGCAAACGTGCAAGTTTAGGCAAAGATCTATTTTTCCCCAAACCAGGAGGCACACAAGAGTTCGGTGATTTACTCACCATAGACCCGACGGGTGTCGGAAGCAAAGTAGCAACTTTAGACAATGTCTCCTTGATAGTATGGTGTGGCTCCACGCAAGGTAATGTCTTCCCAGAATCCAAGGCAGTCCACTCTGAGAAAGTCAAGGCAGAAGCAACATCTTCACCCTGAGCCCATAACAGTTCCTGTGACATAATCTCAAATAAGTTATCATCACCGGAGAGATCCGACATGGAATCTATCTCTGAATCTCTCAACTCCTCTGCTGGCAAATATTTACACAGAGTCCCAGACATGTCCCCCTCTGATCTCTCACCCGTTCCTGATGCGGACTTCTCCGGATCCATATATTTCTCCGGCTCCGGTTCGGGCAGTCTCCGGAGTAGGCCTCCACCACGGCCGCGGGAAGCCTTCACATATCCCACCTTCCTCTGGACAGGTGCAACAGGGATAGGTGTAGTCAGAGGCGTATCTAGTGAAAATGGCGCCTATGGCAAGAACTGAAACTGCGCCCCTGTCCAGCACCCAAAAATGCGGTAACATCAGCACCCATAAATACAGTAACATCAGCACCCATAAATGCGGCCTTACCAACACCCATAAATGCGGCCTAACCAGCACCCAAAAATGCAGTAATATCAGCACCCATAAATGCGGCCTTACCAGCACCCATAAATGCGGCCTTACCAGCACCCAAAAATGCGGCCTCACCAGCACCCAAAAATGCGGTAACATCAGCACCCATATATACAGTAACATCAGCACCCATAAATGCAGCCTTACCAGCACCCATAAATGCAGCCTTACCAGCACCCAAAAATGCAGTAACATCAGCACCCATAAATGCGGCCTCACCAGCACCCAAAATTCGGTAACATCAGCACCCATAAATACAGTAACATCAGCACCCATAAATACAGTAACATCAGCACCCATAAATGCGGCCTTACCAGCACCCATAAATGCGGCCTTACCAGCACCCATAAATGCAGTAACATCAGCACCCATAAATGCGGCCTAACCAGCACCCAAAAATGCAGTAACATCAGCACCCATAAATGCAGTAACATCAGCACCCATAAATGTGGTAACATCAGCACCCATAAATGCGGCCTTACCAACAACTAAAAAAAAGCAGTAACATGAGCACCCATAAATTCTGGCCTAACCAGCACCCAAAAATGCGGTAACAAATGCTTTGAAGTTGGTGCTGGTTACTGGTACACATGCACAAGATGATCAATATCATGGTGACAGGTGCTGTACAGTACTAGTACCTGCTGCTGCTGCCTGGGGGGGGTTCCAATTGGTTTTCTACTCTCTGATGTCTCTTTCTTCTCCTGGTCGCCAGCCTCCATGTTCCCCTATAGAGTCCGTTGCTGACCACGTCAGAGCACCGGGCGTCAGCACGTCACAAAGACCCGACCCGGCCCGTGAGACCCACCAGAAGAGAAGCCGAAGTAGCTGAGCAGAGGAGGGTAGGCGGAGCATTAGGCTCCGCCTCCGCCAGTTACTTTATCTCTACGTAGATGACCCAGGGGCGGTCACTCTGGCCAGACCAACTCATCGGCCGTCAGGGGGGGCGCCTGTCACTAGCTTCCCTCCTGGCCTCCTCACTTGCTAATTTGCTGTGCCGGCGCTGCGCTCCAGCAGGCCGGTCGTGGCGCCGGGGACAAGAATATAGCGGGAGGCGGCCGCGAGAGGACGGGTGGTGGGACTTTATTTTTTGTGCTTTTTTGCCGCCCCCCCCCCCCCATGGCGCCCATGGCACTTGCCATGGCTGCCATACCCTAGATACGCCTCTGGGTGTAGTGGACGCAGAAATCAAAGTAATGTCCGCTGATGAAGTAGTGACAGCGGTATCTCCCTCAGGAACACTCTCGGTGGCAACAGACAAAATCACGGCCTGTCGTTCTCCAGAAGCAATAGTAGCAGCTTCTACTGTGGCAGTACCTGTAGCCCAGTCCACCCGATAAGCACGGGGCGATATAGTAGGTTGCTCCACTATGAACAAATATTCTCCGCACTGCAAACAACGACCAAATGGACGGAGCTGTATGGCCAGTCCTTCACACTTGTGGCAAAGCATGCCCAGCCCTTCAATATCTCCGACTGTATAGAGAACAAACCTCCCCTGCGGTTTCAGACGAATACTGGTATCTGTCAGCAAGGTTCCGGTCAGCATAGCACCTGCAAAGGCACTCATAGGGAACATCCTAGGTCCCACAGTTGGCTGTATCAACGAAAAAGACATGGCCGCACTCTGATCTTCTCAGCACGATCACGAGGCCTCTCCTCTTCTCTGGCGCCAACACACACACGTCCCATGTGGTAACAAGTAGGCTAGGCTCCTCCCACTTGTTCTTCTGATCACGTAGCTCCCGGGCTTTTACTTCTCACCCACCGCCTACGCAGTCAGAAATAAAGTCCTGCAACTTTAACCCCTTCTTCTCCTGAAAAATGACAAAGTCCAGAAACTTATTACAAAGTAAACTCCCGGTGAAATACTTCTCAGGGTTGCAGGAGGTTGACGGCTAACAAATCCCGGACGACGCCCCCACATGTAGCAATAACTCACGGTGGAGCTGCTGGTTTATGCGGGCTGTTACCGTAACCTTCTTCACCTCTATTTCACCGGACAGGGTCTAGGGTCCCGTTGAGTTTACCGTATACACTGTAGACACCGGACACTTGAGTATCTTTTCCGATGCTTTAATAAACATAAATTGAAGGAAGTAGCAGGAAAGAGGTAGAAGGAAAGTTGCAGGGAAGCTCAAATACTTTTTCTTAATATTCATTGTGTAGCATTAGGGATTTAAACTTGTAGTTGAATACACTCTCTCTGTAAAGTTGAATCTTTGCCTGCCTGTATAGGTTTCTCTCTCTAACCTAGCAGCCAGTACGTAGCACGAACAAAAGTCTCTGCCACAGACTTGATTGAAATAAAACCCATACGATCCTCTGCCACAGGATGTATTGGTTCTCGATGAACAGCGAACACAGCACCAGGACCTTTAAGCCAACCTGGCAGTGCTATGCGATAAGATTACTTTAGGATACGTCCTCCAACTGAGTCACCAGGCCCCTCTCCAGACCAGCACTGTGCATGATCCTTCCTTTAGGGATCCTCCCCTGGGATCTTCTCAGTTGTCCAACTTCTTCACACAGGATAGACAGCTCAGGACCATTCCTCTGCCGCTGTAGTAGGCCCCAGACAGGCCTCTGGGCCCACCCACACGCTGCAGCGCCGTGGGCCTCCCGGTCGGAGGACCACGAGGTAGTACTCTTAGCACATACCTGTCGGCCAGGAGGGCCAGCAGGTGGACTGAAAACACCCTAAAACATGGCGTCTGGCCCATAAATACCCTCTCCCAGAATGCAACTCGGAGGACCACCTCCACCCAGTTATCTCTGGGACAGAGGAGCACTCATACACTTCAACGTGTTGCCTTTCCAACACTGACACAACGACACCCACAGGCACAGTGTGACATTACATGCAACTCAGCCGAGCTGGAACAGAGGCAAATCTGACTATGTATGAACAGATAACCCACTAAATTTACCTATCAGCAGTAGATTCAAAATCTACCAGCGCTACAAATATATTCATTTTAAGAGACATCCGCATGGTTGTCATAACAGTTTAAAACTAATCAGAACAAATACAAATGCACATGAAATGCATTCATAAATGTTATAGGATTTCAGTTGTTGATATTGCACTTGCTCTTACAGTCTGCTTTTCCCTTTCATATATCACCATGCAGAGACTTACGCATGTACGCGAATTGTGCTTCTATTCCCCCCGTCCCCCACTACATTTCTCCCACTTGACAGTGTAAAGAACCTCTACTACTAGACACACTCATGTTTGGACTTTTCCTTCTCACTACAACCTACCCCCCTACTCCTACTACTACACTTTGCCACCTCTAACCCATGTCCCTTTACTGTCCTTACTCCCCTCTCTACTTACCCCAACATATAGAGGTAGGGTCCCAGTCAGACACATCCAGAACCTCTGATCTCCTCTCCCACCACCTAAATGTGAAAATACATATTAATGCCCTAAATTTTAGGATCCTTGATATCCAGGAAAATAAACAATCTAATTTCCTAAATAGATCTGGGAAAGTCATGCACTTTCAACATCCCCAAACTAACTGACCATTATTTCATCATTGTCACAGCATAACTATTGACTCCATACATTCCATCCTCTAGCATCCTCCTTTTATGACAGATCCCTTGGAAATTTTTGGATACAACCCAAAGTTCACTCTTGCTAACATTTATGCACCCATCTCCAGTCACATGGCAAACAAATGGCATTTTCCAAGATTACCTAGCATCTGAATGGGCCTGTCTGTACACCTGTCAATTCTGTTTGGTGAGAACACTCACAGGACCAGTCAGTGGAAACTCAAAGAGTCCCTACTATGGGACCTATCTATAGGGACAGAACTTAAAGTGGTTGTAAACCTAAAAAAAATAAATTAAATTACATAAATGATCCTGATCCTTTAAAGCAGGATACACAGCATAGTACTTGTGCTGTGTCATGTGTCTCTCTCTATGTTCTGAATAAACTGGTTGATCCTGCCTGTTCCTGTGTCCCCCTTAGTGTGCAGACCACAGTAATCATGGCAGCTGATCCATGATTACCCTGGCCAGGTTACGTGCCTCCGTCATCCCAGAATCTCTCCTCCTCTCCCTCCTTGCCTGTCAGCTCAGGGGTCTGTGTGTGATCCATCTCCTCCCTGCCCCTCCCCTTGCTATAGCTGTAAAATTACTGCTGAGAATTCCTGTAATCCACTCTCTTACAGAAAGATATAATGTGCAGTATCTGTGTTTTTCTTTTTAAATGATTCAGCAAAATATCTTATTTTAGAGTGCCACTGGGCGCACACGTGACCTCCCACTGCTCTCCTCCCGGCTGACGTCAGCGAGGAATCTCCCGCTGTAGTGCTTGGATCAGGGAAGCAGAGCGCCGGCTGGTCAGGTGAGCACCCAGTGGCTCTGTAAAATAATGTATTTTGCGGAATAATTAAAAAAAAAAAAAAACACAGATAATGCACATTATATCTTCATGTAAGAGAAATTGATTACAGGATTTCTCAGTAGTGACTTTACAACCACTTTAAGCAGGAACTTCAATGTTTTCTCCTTACCAATAACAGGGTAAGTCAAAACCTGCTCGCTCTATGGGAGCCCCACAAGATCTACATCAAAGAATTTCTAATCAAGTTAGAGCCGAGTAGCAAAAAAATCCAAACAAAACACTAAACAAACTGAAAGTTTGAAAGTTTATATTAGAAGATCAGAAAGCAAAGCGTAACCTGAACTTATTTCATTTTTACATCAAGCTGAAAAAGCTATTGGATGAACAAAACACACTTTCTATCGTAAAGTAAACAAACAAGAGTGCTTGCTGGCACCTAGGAATGTTGATTTAATGTGCAAACCTTTCCGCCTTCGTACCACACAACATACATATACTAGCAGCCTGCCCAAAATAGCTCAGATTTTTTTGACAATATGATTAGATCAGAAATGTCCCTTTAGAGCTCACATAGATTACAAACACCTTAGCAGAATTGACCAAAATCAGAACAGAACTCAATACACTACTACTTGACAAAATCAAGGCCCAACTGTCCAGAAATAGACAAACGTTCTACAAATTTGCAATAAGCCCAGAACATTATTGGACAAAGCAACCTTCAGATCACACATCTACACATAGGCTACCACAGAACAATTGAAAAAACTGACCAAATCTGCTGGCTGAGTCTCAGCAGGAGCTGGGCTGAGGGCCTGGGAATACTATGGGAATACTAGCGCTACCCCCTCAGAAGCTGCTTGGTATGGTGGGTCTTCTGTTCTGCCATGACTATATTAACCTACTCGGTCCCCACTGACTGTCAGGAAGGGCATGGCAGTAAATGAGATGACTCCTCTGGACAGTGTTCTGTGCACCTTCACAGGCAAATACAAGTTCCTTCTCGTGCACACAGGAAATGAGCACATGCTCATGCCCATATGTGCACTCACAATGGTGCGTGTACCTGTGCGCGTCGGCATGCTCACGTGCACTTGTGACAGATGTTGGAGCCAGATGACCTATTTAAACTGTGCCTGTGCTCAGGATCAGTGCTGCTGTACCCATGAAGGTTGGTTGGCAGACAGCTCCTGAGACATTGTGAGTAAAGACCTTGCTTTGAACTTTGGCTGTGCTTGTGCTAGAAGGGAACTAAGTGCCAGACATTGCTACATGGACTGGGGCTGCTCTGATGGAGTCCTAGGTATACTGGTCATCCCCTGTTACCTCAAGGAAAGACTGCTTAGAGAAGTTTGAGAAGTTTGTCCTCCCATTATTGATATTGATGGTTTGGAGTATCATGTGACCCTAAAACCCTCTCCTGTTAAAGTTTCTTCAAATAACAAATACTAAAAAAGACATTCCCTAGACTATTACTGGAGCTAGTGTGAATGGACTGGTGCTTGTGGTGGTGGGCAGCCACTGTACTTTTACGAAGAACCAGTTTTTACCAGCGGCTTCTATCGGGGTAGCTTCTGAAGAAGTCCCAATTGGACGACACACAGAAAGGGCAGAACACCAATGATGTCATTATGCTGATGGACATGTCTGGGTGAACCCCATAGAGAAGTGGCGGCCACAAGATCTGAACTTTCTGGTATTTTTTCACCGCTGTGTCTCTCATATGCTTTCTTGCTGCATTGTTTATTGCAGTCTGTTCATTGTGTAAGTATTTTATTTAGCAAGATTGTCGCCTTATTAACAATGCCGTGAACACTATGGTTTCTGTATTTTTGTGCTTTCTTACATGGATGTCATGCTGCATGGAGTAGAAAAAGAGTTAACCCTTTCTTACCATTGTGCCTGCCTTTCATGGAGCTGGATGTGGGATGTATATCACTCTTCATAACAAAGTGCAGTTAGACCTCTTATAAATTTTGAGGGTCTAACTATAAGGTGAGAAGTGTGTGCATCTGTTTCATGAAGTGGAATTGGATGAACATGGTTTTTCACAAGGAAGTTTGTGTGCTAAGAAGAGGTTTTGCTGTCTGATATTATCACTGTGTTGCACTTCATGAACTTTGGATATTCATTTTCACTACATGCTTCATTTCACATGGGATGAGAAAGCTGATGATATGGACATTTATTAATTCACACTTAATGCTTTCATTTTCATTATTAACCACTTTTTGACACTTGTTGTTTACAATTTAAAATATTTTTTTTTTGCTAGAAAATTACTTAGAACCCCCAAACATATATTTTTTTCAGACACCCTAGAGAATAAAATGGCGGTTGTTGCAATACTTTATGGAAATTAAAGATCCCATCCAAGCAAACCCAGGTTGTTGCCAGTATCCCAAATATAGATACCAAAAGTGGAGGTACCCCCCCCAATGTACGTGTGGGGACTTTAACGGCAACTAAGACATATATTAGTTACAAATTTATTTATTGACAGATTAAAAAGTTGGTGCATACATCACCGTACAATAGATTAAAATAATAGCACAAGCTGGTTGTAAATGGTTGAATCCTGATATTGTCTGACGCGTTTCAGGACCTGTGAAGAGTCCTTTCCTCAGGGGCTTTTCATAAGGAGTTCATTTAGACAACATTCTAGAATAGAACATAGCAAGCATTAAGAATCATGTTACAAAGAACATAATGTGAGCATCGTAGGAAGCGGACTTGGACACATACCAATTTAGCACAGCTATCCACCTATTTCTCAGATGTGAGGTTAGAAAAAAAAAACATCAGCAACAGATTACGCCTTATATAATACAGTCCCCCCTGGGAATTTATAGGGTGATGACATCAAGGACTTATTCTTCCTCAGATGGGCCTCACAGGGTAGGTCAGGCGAAGATGCCAGTTGTATGCCAGACAGGTAACTAGGGAATCATTCCTATAGAAAAAACACAAGCATAGGTATTGTCAATGCCCTTAGTTATGATTAGGGAGAGCCATATGCCCTCTTTTTTCACCTATGTGTAGCCATGGTGTTGCAGCTAGTAACAAACAATCCACCAATTCACCCCACTGCCAGACTTCATACATCACTTCCAGAGACAATGAACAGTGTTTTGCAAGTTTAGTTTTTGTTGTTTTATTGGGGGGTACAAGTTGGATAGGAATTTGGAATATGGGATGCCCATAGGATTTATCATTGCCATCATATTTAAGAATCAAGCACAAAGTTATAGCCAGAAGAGTGGATGTACATTAACACTGAACAAATCTCCTCCTTCATCTTCATGCAGACTGTTACTCCTCCTGCATCTCCATGCAGACTGTTACTCCTCCAGCACAAACTTGCTTCCTTCTACCCACACTGGTTTCCTCCTGCACAAACTTGTAGTTACCATAATAGAGTATGTAACATCTTCTTCTATTAGGTAGTAGGGACCCACTCTGAATAAATCCCTCTACTGGCTTTGGTTGTTCGCTGCTACTGGGACTGAGGCCTGCAGAACCTCTCCCCGGAGGCCTAGTAGTTTAAAACATGTCTTTAGGTGGTGGACTACTGTTCCCAGCCAGCCCAACTTGCAAATCATGTGCCCTCAAGCCACACTGACTTGACACAGATCCCCACAGTCTCTTCTCTGATCCAGGACTTCCCATCATCCACCGTGTGTATGTTGAAGACTCTGCTAATGACCATGTAAAAGCAGAGTTCCCTCACAGACTTCCTAGCACATCCAGCCCTCCACTGTGGTAACACTCACCAACCTTCCACTGCCCTGAGTCCTTGATGAGGAACTTGACCGGACCATGCGTTCGACAGCTTCACCTGCCCCTCTGCTCCAGGAGTTCCCTACCACCGACCGTGTGGTGGCAGAGATATTGCTAATAACCGTGTAGAGGCAATGTTCCCTCACAGTTCTCCCCGGGCCTTCTCCTGTGATCGGCACACCCGCCCCCCCCCAGATGGGGGTGTCCTCCTCTGCTGCCTAGCATTCCATTCCTTACTCCACTCAGCCGACTTCTTCCCCCAGTGGCATATCACCTCAGCTTATATATGAGGCCCGACCCCTGCCAATACCAATGGGGGATTGGTCAGGGCTCACACATAAGCTGCCTGTCACTCCAGTTCCAGGCCCAGCCCCTCTTCCAGAATCTTCTCTCTGGAAGCAGGGGAGACTCCCCAGAACTAGACCCCAGGTGGTCACACCCATTACTACTCTGACCACTCCCAGCCCCCAGATCAAAACAGACAGGCCTATCTTGCAGCATAGGCCTGTCTAAATTTGCCTGTGCTGACTGTCACTAGTAAAAACCCATACTAGCACCTACCTACTGGTAGAGGGTGCTACATATGTATCTAGGGACCCAGACATTTTATATATTTCAAAGAAATTGGTGACCAGATATAAATGTGTCACCGTATATTCACATATGAGACATATGAGCTCTCTGTGGGTTATATATTTTCATTAGCAGATTTGTTTATATTTTCTATAGAACATCCCCTCTGTTCATCATGTTATACTCTGTATCCAGACCATGATTCATTCTTAATCAAAACAAGGTAAATATCCTATCCTAGGCGGCATGCTGCATCGGGAAGTGGAGGCTCGTGTTAAGGAGCGGGTGAGAACACCATCAGCCACCTAACTTGGGTCCACCACTAGTGCATGGAATTCCTTGTTGTGATTTGCCTTGCTGTGGTTGCTTTTTGCTTTTTGTGAATTTGACATATGTGAGTACAATGGTGATGGATTTTTGAACTTTTTAAATAAATCGCTTGAACGGTATCACACTATTGGAGTGTTTTTGTCATTCACATGTGGAGGAATCACTATATGAGAAGTTTTTTGAGGCACAGGATTGGAGTGTGGAGATCCCCATATACAAACCCACTATATGTGCGGGTTGAGGCGATTGGCCAAACACGAGAGTGTGACGCTGATGCAGCTGGTGAGTGCATTTCTTTGAGGGGAGTGGAATCACGAGCACGGTGGTGTGGTGGATTACTTGAAGAAGTGCACATTGAATATTTGGAGAATTATCACTCATCGATTGTTTTATTATGCTCATTAACTTTTTTCACACACACCCACTATTTGTTTAAAGAAATACTTTAATAGGTTTGCACTTGTCACACGGTGATATTAGTTTATTACGCTGTATAGTGATGCATTAATTGATTTTTACATTATTTGATTGTTCACTGATCACAGGGTAGTATACACCTTTATCACATTTTTTTATATTCATTTTTTTGAGGTACATCACCCTTACATTTATTTATTTTTTCACATTTATGATATGTAGTTGAGCGCCACTATTTAATCCAGTATTTTTTATTTAAATAGTGGTATAGATACTGTGCACATATTTGATTTATTTAAGTGGCAGCTGTAGGAATTTCTTGACACTCATCCAGGAGCGCAGTGGTGGTAACACAAGTGAGGACGAGTTGTTTTTGTGGACCATCAGTTTAAGGTAAATATCCTGCAAAGTACCAAGGATGATCCACACAATCCTGATCCCATACATTATTATAGCACTTTGGGGTTTATATGCATATAGTGCCTTAGAAGAAGGTCCCTACAGCTGGACATTGTCTACTGACGTTAGTGTGTAGCAAACGACTTCCTGTGTGGTGGTCCAAGGGGAGATGGAATGGCGGCGTGTGAAGGGAAACATTGTATCATTGTATGGGCGTGACGCTCCCTCCACCAACAGCGCGACCATGTCACGAGGGGAGGGAGTCATCATCCTATATGGGGAGTTGCTTAGTGTTGGCTCCGAAGCATGCACAGCGGCGCTAATTATCGCTGGTATATGTGCACTGCATCCAGGTACATATTCAAAATCCCTTCTCCAGTGGCATGACCCCAAAGATGCAATCGCATCAAAGAGATAGCCCAAAGAGCAGAGCCACAGGTAGAGGGCTGCACTGTAGGAAAGCAAGCCTCACCAAACTGATGGTGTCTAACAGCGCCATCTATTGGTTGAAATCGTTTGGTAAAATAGACAGTAGGGAGATTCCCATAAATCATTCACAAACAGGGGGGAAGGACCTTCTATATGGCAGCGTATGATCTGTGCGTAAATGAGAGTAGACATGGACGTACAGTTTATAGGAACAGTCCGGCTGATAATTAGCTTGTCCAATACCACTTCCAGGGGAATATACAGCTACCACATAGCATCACTGACAGCGGGGGATGGCACAGAGATGACAAAATGGTTGTGGCACAGCAGAATGTCAGGATAATCAAACAGATATGTAAGAAGGCCAGTATGGTGGCCTGAATTTATGGGAGGGGCCCGGGGGGTATTTAACCAGCCCGCTCGCCTGTGGTCTTTGTCAGTTTCCTGTGCGCAATACCACGTCACTAGGCCGACTATTCGAAACTCGTTAGCGTCCGTGAGTTCCCGTGTTCAAAGTTTTTCGAGGCTCTCGTTCCTGTTTGCAGTTTCCGTACAACGTGCCTGGCTCGGCTGTCGCAGGTAGAGTTTTCAGTTGACTTTTCATATCACGCATTGTTAGATATCTTATCACTAAACCTCGATATCAAACTTACGAATCATTCGTAAAAACCCTACACATAGCCATAACGTTTGCCAATCACTCGTACTGTTATTACACCAAACATTTCTTTATTTTACGTACCTCAGACATCGCTTCATTCAGGTGTACTGTTTATCTCTGTACCATGCTCCACAGACAAATCGTTGTCAGTCGCAAATTTACTGCACACCGATCCGTGCCATATCAAGGCTAAACCATTTCAAATAATTTCAATCATTTCAATCATTTCACCCATTTCATTCTCACGTACCGCGCTCTGATTTGAATCCAGTCGCATCCACGAAGCACCGATTCGTCCCGGTGTGCCCCAGTTGTTTGCGGCCTCATTTCAGTACATGCTCCAGAGTCAGGTTCATTGTCATTTGCAGGTTGAGGCTCACCGATTCATGTCTCTGTCATGGCATATCATTTCACTGTCACGTATCACGTTCCGATACGAATCCAGTTGCATCCAAGATGCACCAATTCGTACAGGCATGCCCCAGGTATTTCCAGCCTCATTTCAGTACATGCTCCAGAGTCCGGTTCGTTGTCAGTCGCAGCAGCGGCATGACCAATTCGTGCCTCTGTCATGGCAATCAATTTTGATTTCACTGCCACGTACCACACTCTGATTCGATTGATTTGAGAACTTGCCCTTGAGAAGCCCAATAGGGCTGACTCTCCAAGTGTTGAAAGGGGGCTGAGTGAAGGGACCTATGATGAAGTCTCGCTCCAGTTCGGCATGTAAGAGCTGGTCTATGGCCTGTTTGTCAGTGGCCGCTGAGCGGAGGTTCCTGCATTTGTAGGTAGTGTGGGGCAGAGAGATGAGGGCGGTGTGAAACCCTGCTGTGAATCCCTGGATAAGGAAGGTGGCCAGGGACGGAGTGGGGTGTGAAGTGAGATAGAGCCCCAGCCACAGGACATTAACTCGGCCTAGTCATGATTTCTTTTGTTGCTTGACCTCGCATAAATTCCTCGGATGTGCCCTATGGCATAGGGTGCAGATGTGGAGCAAGCGGCATTGGCTGAAGTTGCACAAGCCATAGTTAAAGTTATTGCAGATAGCTGCTCCTCCTACGGACCAGGGCACACTTCAGGTCCATTTCATGTTGTAAGTCTTATGTTAAGTCTAAATGTTGTCCATACCCGTATCGGCCATAGGGCTTCAACCATAAATAACATCTAGTAGCAACCAAATATATTATCACATCATAACCAAATATTATAAATCTTTTTCACAGACCCCTGACGCAAAACCCTCCAGAAATAGTCGGAAGCTGAGTTGGCCATTTAACCCTGGGGGGAGGGTTGCGCCAAGCTCCATAATCCAGTGTGTTTCACCCTGCAGAAGGAGCTTGTTCCAATCACCCCCCCTAGAGCTCAGATGAATCCGATCCAAAATCTGAAACTCAATATGGGGGCAGACACCTTGATGCTGATCCCTGACATGTCTTCCCAAGGGGAGCTCAGGGTTGGCTGATGTCATACTAGTAATGTGTTTACCTGCATGTTTTTTAAATTTCAATTTGGTCTTACCAATGTAGAAACTTCTTCATTGGCATGTTAGTAAATATTTGACTCCTATTGTTTTGCAGTTTGCGTGATGTTGGGGTCTAAAGATCTGGCCATTGGGCAGTATGATCTTTGGTTTCGTATTCATATATTGACATATGTTACATCCCCCACATCTAAATGTGCCTAGACGCTTGCAGGGGTCTGATTTAAATGATCCTCTGAACTCACTTTGTACCAGCTGGTGTTTTATTGATTTTGACTTTTGATAAGTTATTGCTGATTGAGGTGGTATATAGGGGCTGAGGGTAGGATCTATCTGTTGGATGTGCCAGTGTTTTTCCAGTATTTTTCTGATTTGCCTATGTTTATTGTATTTTGTGATTAGGTGAGTGGTTTGTAGTTTTATAGGTTTTTTTATTTGAAAATAGAAGTTTGTACCTCATGTATTGTTTGCCCGTTTAAAGGCTTTTTTTAGGCAAGATATAGAATATCCCCGATTTAGTAGCCTTGTTTCAAAAGATCTGCTTCCAGACAAAAAGAATCGTCTGTTGAGCAATTCCTCCTGAGTCTCAAATATTGGCTATAAGGGATTGATTGAATCAATGATTGGAGGTGCGCACTAGTTGCATGTAGGATTGTGTTTCCCGCAGTGGGCTTTCGAAAAAGTCCACTGGAGAGACTCCCATCTTTTGGTAATTGTCACATCCAAAAAAGTGATCATGGCATCGCTACAGGACATTGTGAAACTAAAATTAAAATTGTTTTTGTTGATCGCTAACATGAACACATTAAGAGCTTCACGAGAGCCTTCCCAGATAATAAATATGTTGTCAATATAGTGATACCATGTAGAAATGTGACTAGTTAGCAGTAAAAGATCTTCTTCTGCCAAAAGGAAACATTCCCATTCCCCCAGGTACAGGTTGGCATACGACAGGGCACAACATGTCCCCATCGCTACCCCCTGCACCTGGAGGAAATGGGAACCATCAAATGAAAAAATATTGTGAGGCAGGATAAATTATAAGGCCGAGGCAATAAATTGGTGGATTTTTCAATCATCTTTATGAGACTGTGACAGAACATCTGTCACTGCCGCAATCCCTAGGTGGTGGGGGATGGAACTGTATAATGTCTCGATGTCTATTGCCACAAGCAGTGTAACTGGGGATGAATATTCTCTACATTTTTAAGTAGATGTATAGTGTCCTTAATGAAAGACAGGAGATCCATAACATATGGTCTCAGGTGTGCGTCTATGAATTTGCTGAGATTTTCTGTTATGCTTCCTATTCCTGATACAATTGGTCTCCCCAGAGGGTTACATAGATCCTTGTGTATCTTTGGCAAGCTATAAAATGTCGTGTTTTGGGGTGTTTAGTGCGGATGAATTCCCAGGTATCCTTATCAATGGCGCCATTGAGATATGCGTGAGATATGTGTCATCGACTAGGGAATAAAATTTCATGTCAAATTTCTCAGTAACACATTTTGAAACTGGTTTGTACCAGGCACTGTTCTACACATAGACCTGTACTGATTGTTTGACATGATCACAATGTTACCTCCTTTGTCTGCCGGTTTAATCGTGAGTGTTGATCTTTAAGTAACTGAAGGGCAGTCTTTTCCCTTTTGGTTAGATTATCTGCTGTTGCACGTTTTGAGCTTTTTCTACAGTCAGCAGTAGTAAAGTTTACAAAGGCAGCAAGATTGGGGTTACCGGACAGAGGGGAAAATTTATCAGATTTTGTTTTTAGTGTAATGCTCTTAGGTGCAGAGTCTGTTTGTGTGTCAACATGTTCCTGTAGGAGGGTTTCAGTGTTGATCATGTCGATAAGGTCAGTTGGGTCTGATTCTTCTAAGAAGCTCAGAAGGTCATCCAGTGCCTCATCCGTTTGGGAAGTGTCAGGTGCCTTAGGTGTATTATTTTTAGAGTATAGGCTTTTGAATAGAAGTCTTCTAGCGAAGAGTTGTAAGTCCTTAATCAATTTGAATGTATCAACATCAGAGTCAGGGCAGAAGTTGAGGCCCTTACACAGTAGTGCCTCCTGTTCTGCCGATAAGTGGTAGTTGGATAAATTAATAATGTTGAGTACATCCGAATTGTTGAGTGTTTTCCCCGTGTGTTTTTGTGTTTCTAAGTGTCTTGAATTTGCTCTGGGTGTAGTAATAAAAAAAGCACCATCCATAGTGGAAGGGACTGATGGAGTGTTTTGTGTGTGTAGTACACCCATGTGCGAAGATATAGATGAGCCATCACCAGGAAGCCCCAAAGGGTGAATTGTGGACACACCACGTGATTTACCTTTACCCGACTTAGTCATAGTTCCAAGAGTAGGAAGTGGAGTGTTGTTGCTCAGGTGTGGATTCAGTTGTACGCTTCTTGTTCATTGTGTCATCACCTGATCGTGAACGTTTTGTTTTAAGGGATATGTTCCTTTGTGGATTCTGTGTAAAAGAAGATGAAGTGGAGGGATTAAATGAAGAATTAGAACCTTTTCATTATACATTTGGTTTGTTTGTCTATTCCTTTGAGGGACTGGTCTATTTCCCTGATGCCATCTGTAGTCTTTTCCATCCTGGAAGGCTCTTTTATCCCTCCAGAACTTTTTCTCTTTGGTGGCTAGTGTGTCCTGAGTGAATATGTCTAAATGTTTTTTTATCCTTTCTTCATGTTCCTTAAAGTTGGATATAGTCTTAAATGGCTGTAGTTTAGTATATATCGGATCAATATCTTTGTCAATGACATTAATCCGTCTGCGATATTCCTCATTTAGGAGTTTCACCATGGTTTTTGTACAATTTTGTAGATTATTTTCCCACTTCTGAAGGCAGCATCTACCTCCTCCAGGAGTGGGAAAATTTGTATCTTCAACCTTAAGGGATTGATATCCTCTCTGATGTATCTATCAAAACTTTCCATATGCCAAAAACAGGCCGCCTTCTTTTCCACCATCTTCCCTAACTGAGAAAAGAGAGAGGAAAGCTCAGACTGTAACCATTCTTTTTTTGTTGTGGTCCCTGTGATAGCCTGCCATAAAGGCCTCCCATTCCTGTCCCCAAAACTTGACTCAAAAGGCCTTGCTCTGATAATCCCAAAATCAATGCCTATTAAATATATATAATTTTCCACATAAAATATGAACAAGAATCTCTTTATTTAAACATATAGTGCCTTTTCTCTAATTTTCAATTAATGAAACTGGGAGTAGTATCATATAATGGGTTAAGTTGGATGGAGGAAGGGGGTTGGGTATTTGCTACCCTATTCAATATGGAAATTGAAGATCCCATCCAAGCAAACCCAGGTTGTTGCCAGCATCCTAAATATAGCTACCAAAAGTGGAGGTACCCCCAATGTACGTGTGGGGACTTTAACGGCAACTAATACATATATTAATTACAAATGTATTTATTGACAGATTAAAAAGTTGGCACATACATCACCATACAATAGATTAAAATAATAGCACAAGCTGGTTGTAAATGGTTGTCTCCTGATATACACGTTTCAGGATCTGTGAAGAGTCCTTTTCACAGGGGCTTTTCATAAGGAGTACATTTAGAATAGAACATAGCCAACATTAACAATCACGTTACAGAGAACATAATGTGAGCATCGTAGGAAGCTGACTTGGACACATACCAATCTAGCACAGCTATCCACTTATTTAAAAATAAGACAACAGTAAAGTTAGCCAAATTTTTTTTTTTTTATATCGTGAAAGATAATGTTACGCCAACTAAATTGATACCCAACATATCACGCTTCAAAATTGCGCCCGCTCATGGAATGGCGACAAACTTCGACCCTTAAAAATCTCCATAGGCGACATTTAAAAATGTCTACAGGTTGCATGTCTAGAGTTACAGAGGAGGTCTAGTGCTAGAATTATTGCTCTCACTCTAACAATTGTGGTGATACCTTACAAAGGTAGGTGTAATAGAAAGAAAGCATGACAGAACGTCTTAAATGGGGTCAAAAAGACCTCAGATCTAACATTTACACTAAAATGCAATTAAAAAAAAATGAAATGTCACTTTTTTTGCAAAAATAAATACATTTTCCCTGTAAGACCATTGGGCGGAAGTGACGTTTGACATTCCTTCCACCATTCAATGTTATTGAGCTGAGCGGGAGCCATCTTTCCCTCACTCGGCTCCATGTCTCAGAGGAGAAAGGACACAATTGTCTCCACTGCTACTGACGGCTCCGGTAAGAGGCGGAGAAGACCGGAACGCGGTGTGGGGGAGGGGGGTTCCCTCTCCCGCTAAAAGTGATCTTGCGGCAAATCTGCCACAGAGACCACTTTTATCTAAAAGCCAGCCGCTCGCCATTGTTGAAAATACCGGGGTTATGGCAGCTATCTGCTGCCATAACAACGGTATTTAGTGTTAAAATACCAATGACGACAATTTGCGCTAAAGCTTGTGAATCATTTGTGAATGACTTATGTTATTGCATAATATGATTTGTGCTGAAAAATTATTATTATTACACATAGATGACAGTTTCTCAGCACAGACATGTCCCAATCGCAGTACTGGAGTACCTCTGTATGCCAGCTCAGAGCTGCTCTAAACTACCTGCAAAGTTTTCCGACTCTGGGAAGCAACAGTAAGACTTCACTGCCATAGCAATAGGTTTTTAAAGTGGCGGTAATAAGAACTTCCTGAAGTTGCACATGTCAGTAATGTTGGTAAAATTGGTGCAAATGCTTGCGGGATCAGGCACAGGTAGTTCAGTATTTTTACAGCCCTCAACTACTCCGCTTTTAGCTGCAAAGGCTGTGGCTGGGAGTGTACAAATTTCACAGCTGTGACGCATTGCTTTGTGGATCACAGCAGGAATTATACCTCCCGTCACTTTTGGCAGGCATAGCGCCCACTGAGCTCAACTCATTCAAGTGAATTGGGCCACTCTGCAAGTGCTTGTCAACCACATGCAATGCACATGTTTGCAGTGAGCTAATGCAAGGTTCAAGGGGTTAAATCAGGTACTGAGGAAGCAATACAATGTCTCCTTACCACCTTTCAAATGCTCTCTGAAGAGCAATCAGATTGCAGATCGCTCTTCAGAGACCACAGCAAGTGTGAACAAGGCCTTACAAAGCAACATTTTCTATTATTTTGATTTGATTACACAGTGCAGCATTTATAATAGTATTTTTTTAATACAACAGGAGGAATCCCATTATTTTTTATGAGGCCCTGTCAAACCTATGCCTCCTGATGCAGTGCGATTGGGAAAAAGGTGCTTCATTTGATGCAGCATAGTGTGTGTTTCTGGCCCCATAGACTTCAATGGGAGCGCATAAAAAAAAAAGGCACACATAAATGTCACACATGCATTTTCATGTGTTTTGGTGGATGGCAACAAGCCCCCACTTTCTAGCAACCTAGACTTTATTTTACCATCAACAAAAACACATTTTATGTTAAAATGCACAACAAAAAATGTCCTAAAAAGACACGAAAATGCAGGCACACAAATACGAATAAAGCTACTTAATCCATTCCAAAAGGTACCAATTTTCTTATTCTCACACCATTCTAGTGCTCGTATGTATGGGTGCTTGGAATGATTTTTGTCTGCAAAATCTTGTACTGCTTTCTCTACAGGACTTGTAACAAATAAAGTTTTTGCTGTTCTTATTGAACTCAACTTAAATTTAAAAAAATAATAAATAAATAAAACTAAAATTGATAATGTAGAATACATTAGAATGAATTTTGCTTTAGGCTGGGTTCACACTAGAACACGCAGTGGCTTACAGCAGGAGTCCCGGAAACCCGCATCCAATTTGCAACAGTATGAAGCCAGCCTCAATTCCTAACGGTTTCAACAGTTTCAATCAGCTAATTATATTCCAGATGACTTAGAATAAAAGGTGTCTAAAGTCTTGCTTAGTAATTGGCCACTCAGTCACCCAGTGCTGTCACATTGAACAGGCAGAGAGTTTTCAGCTCGGCGTAAGCATGATGCCAAGACTTGGAGCTTACACAGGGCTTCTTATCCTTGCTTCCAATGTGTTAATGATCCACTGCCAGCTGTTGCATAGACCAGGATTAAAGTGGCTCTGTTATTTTGGCCAATATGGGAAAAGCACAGGTTCAATTTAGGGCTAGACTATTCAACTGGATAAGTTTAAACCCAAAATGTAGAATAGTTGTTCCAGCACCAGAAATACCCAACAGCACATGCTATAGGACTCTGAGGACTTACACATTTGGGCCACCAGGGGGGGAGCTTAATTTTTTTTTTTTTTACTCTTTACACAATTGTACTTTGTCATTAACTTCTCACTTTGCATTTAAGGGCACCTTTTGGACATACTTCGAACAAGAGGAAAAAATGGAGCCATTGCTTTCTTGGATAGCTTGATACTGGCAAATCAAGAAATGTATACCCTTATCACAGGAAAGGAGCCATCTATGGATCCAAATAGCTTCAGCAGTAAGAGAAAATACATCTCTCTATCCATGGGTGTCACCTAATGGGTGTTTGGGCGCAACTGCTCGTAGTTGATGTAGTTACGAAGTCCAGTTAGAACTGCTACTTCCTTTTACATATCCTTCAAGGGCTGAACAGGCAGTGTACAGGTTTTTGTGTATGATATAAAAGATCTGCAAAAACAGTATCTATCTATACATCTACCTATCTTGTCTACTCATCTATCCTAACTGTAGACTAATATCATCAATATGTAACCTCAACACAATAGAAAAACATGCCATTTTTTTCCTTTATAACAGAACAGATTTGTGATGTATTTTTGCTTATTTAACCACATTGTACAGTCAATAAAGTTAACCTATTGTAAAACTGGCCAAATACTAGTAGAATTTGTTAGGAAAGTTTGTAAGAACGTTCATTCGTTTTTCGTTATGTGGTCAAATCAATGTTTGTTTTTGACTGCAATGATAAAGTTCAAAGGAGCTGGATGAAAATTTTTTATCAAATTAACAAATTTCTAACAGAGAATGTGTTTTTTGTTCGGAAAGTCCATTCGCTCCAAAATCGAATGTTAAAAACAAATGTTTTTTAAAGTACTTTCGAACATTATTTGTTAAGTCATCAAATGTACTGATGAGAATTTTTGTATGAATGTTCATAAGAACGTTTTTTTATCAATAATTCTACTAGTGTATGGCCAGCTTAAGAGTGAACATACAGTAACACGATAGATCATTTATAACTATAATGTGGCGCTTGCTTGTGAATATGTTAAAAAAAACTCTAATATAAAATAAAAATTGAATATAAAAACTCTAAACTAATATTTAGTAAGTAATGGATATTCCACCAATAATTAATTTCACCAAATAAAGTTCTATTAGATAACCCTGCTGGGTAGTAAACTCCAAACACAAGTGCTAAAAGGAATATTAATTAATGTACAAATGCTGTAAATAAATATAATACAATTCCATAACCCCCAGTCAATCAAAATAACATGGTAGATAGATGTTTTAGATAGAATATTTTATCTTTTTGAATAGAAAGCCAAAGGGTCAGAACCACTGTCATTTATTGCTGTGTCCCTGCTGGCTGGGCTGGGTTCCCTTTTTTATTTCTGATGACAGCTAGTCACTTGAACAGGAGTGATAGGAAATGTAATCAATGGGTACAAAGACAGCAATAAATAAATAAAAATAAATAAAATGCCTCTAAATATTCCCCATTTTCTAAAACTATATACATTTTTTTGACTAGTCTGCCTTACAAGTATTGTATTTTTAAATAAGCATTTTACACACACATGTAAGTATGTATTTATAGACATACACAGATATACTCCCTCACATTGTGTTAGCTTTGTTGCACAGAAGGCACACGTGTAGGAAGATGGTACACATCATTCATTAGTCCTACAGGGGCCGATTTGAAAAACCCCTTAGATGGATCCCCAACCCATATTAACCACTTGAGCTCTGGAAGATTTTACCCCACCTTCATGACCAGGTCATTTTTTACTATTCAGCACTGCGCTACTTAAACTGGTAATTGTGCGGTCATGAAACTCTATGCCCAAACAAAATGTGTAACCTTTTTTCACATAATTAGAGCTTTCTTTTGGTAGTATTTGATCACCGCTGAGTTTTTTATTTTTTGCAATATAAACAAAAAAATACATAAAAAAAAAGTGTATATATATATATATATATATATATATATATATATATATATATATATATATATATATATATATATATATATATAATTTTTTTTCTGCTATAAAACACATCCAATAAAAAAAAAAAAATCGAATTTCTTCATACATCATTTTGTTTTTGATTTTAAAAAAGTCCCAATAGATGTATATTGATTGGTTTGTGTGAAATTTTAGCACCTACAAACTATGATATACTGTATATATTGGAACTTTTATTTTTAATACTACTAATGATTGCGATCAGCGACTCATAATGGGACTGCGATAGTCCTAAACCCAGACGTAGGGAGCGACGTATGGGTATGTCGCTTTGTCTACAGCTGCTGCTCCCCCGTGGTACTTTGCGGGCAGGTGGTCGGTAAGTGGTTAAAAGTGTGAAACACAACTAAAGCCTGTTGGCTAGGTAGGGCAGATGGGGAGGAAAAAAACAGAAACTAAATGAATTGAAGATTGAATAAATTTGGCAGGGATCCAGTCCTGGTTCTGAGTGGCGTCTATATATTTTTACCTTTTATAGGTTTTTATGGAATTTTGTACAAATTTTTTAATAAGATGTAATAAATTGGAGCTTTTATAATAGTTTGACTCGTCTCATAATGTACCCTGTGAGAACTAGCTTCAAGAGGTAGCGCCGGCATAGCCACTTGCAGAATTCTTTTTAGGGTCCCGTTTTTATTAGAAGACAATTCAAAAAAGCAAAACTAATCAATTTTCCTCGCAGGCGTTTTCAGCAGCTTTCTTCCATCCAAAAAACAAACAATGTTAAGCCTCCTGGCCTTTAGTCTGGTCCTACAGAACATGACACAGTACCACCCTGTACGTCTCCCAAAGGCTTGAGCCATACACTTGGCTGCCCCATCTGTACTTCTGGGCAGAGACCTCCTCTGTCTGCCCAGAACCCTAGTCCAGATTCCTCCAAAAAACCAAGCACTCACCTGCACAATCAGTGTGCTGGGTACCCACAAAATCCAGTCAAAGAATCAGGGATTTCATGCCACCAAGATCGCCACAAGAACTCTGGGCTCCAAGTCCCAAAATAATTTTTACTAAACTGTGTGGAAACTGAAAAGCCAGTTTCTTCTAAATGACAAAATCCACCTGGAGCCTCTCATCTTGCCTGGATGAGAATTCTGAGTCAACAACTCTTTTTACACCCTGGCAGGGCACTGCACTGCCACAACCTTTAACCGCTTGCGATCCACCCCACACACATATACTGCGGCAGGGCAGCCGCTCTGTGCCAGATCACGTACCTAGTATGTGATCTGATACTTCTGGGTCTGGGACGCGTGCGCGCCAATGGTGACCCGCTCCCACTGTGATTGGACACAGCGGGAGCCAATCAGCATGTCCGGCGGAGGTGATGTCTACTGGAACCCGCTGATCATTCGGGAGACAAGCAGAACAGCAGTCTGCCTATGTAAACAAGGCAACCGCCGTTCTGTGAGGGGGGAATGTACTAATCCTGTGTTTCTGCTAAGCAGGAATACGGATCTTTACCTTCCCCCATTCAAAGCCACTCCCCCACAGTTAGTAAGCACTGCCTAGGAACACATTTAACCCATCGCCCCTGATGATAACTCCTTCCCTGCCAGTGTCATCAGTACAGTGATATGCTTGCATATTTTTTAGCACTGATCACTGTATTAGTGTCATTGGTCCCCAAAAAGTGTCAAAACTGTCAGTTAGGTGTCCGTTTTGTCCGTCTCAATTTCGTAGTCCTGTTACAAGTCGCTGATTGTCACCATTACTAGTAAAAAAATAAATAAACCAAAAAAAATCTCATAGTTTGTAGACGCTATAACTTTTGCGCAGACCAACCAATATACGCTTAGTGGGATTTTTTTTACCAAAAATATGTAGCAGAATACATATTGGCCTAAATTAATAAAGAAATTAGATTTTCTACATTTTTTTATTGGATGTGTTTTATAGCAGAAAGTAAAAAATATTGGTTTTTTTTTTTCAAAATTGTCGGTCTTTTTTGTTTATACCGCAAAAAAATAAAAACCACAGAGGTGATCAAATACCACCAAAACAAGCTCTACATTTTATTTGCGTACAGCGTCGCATGCATGCGCGATTGTCAGTTAAAATAACACAGTGCCGTATCGCAAAAAATGGCCCGGTCATGAAGGGGGTAAACCTCCTGGAGCTGAAGTGGTTAAAGTCCAATTTTGCAGAGCAGCAGTTTCTGATTTTCCACTGTTTTTTTTATTATCAAAAAAAATGGAAAGCAATCAATGATCTACACCACATCAGTCTCATAATACTACTCATCTCCCCACTCAGACTCATCACGTGTTTTCTCCATCAATACAGCATGGCCACAATGGTGTATTTATAGTGTATGGTAAGAGAAAAGAATCTATGCACTGGATACCTTTCATTTAGTTCAATCTTTCACCCACTTTTTTTTTTAATGCAGAACTTATAGACAGTCGTTCACTGAGTATATTTCTGATGAACACATTGAGCAAAATGCAGGAAGAGTTGATGCAGGAGAAACAGGTGAAGAAATCATTGGGGCACCACTTGCACAAAATGCGTGAAAAGCAGCAGCAGCTTGAAGAGGAAGGAGAGTGCGTTCGCATCATGGAGTATGAAAACCAAAGAATTCACAGAGAGTTGGATGCCCAGAGTCAGATGCTGAGCAAACTAAAAGATGAACAGTATGAACTCTCTATGAGATACTCTCATGCCCTGCAGGAAAAGGACGCAGTACAAAGTAGGAACAGTGACCTGCAAGAACAGGTTAGAACCAATAGAATAATAATAATAACAATAATATATTCTTACATTTATGTATTTGATGGTTTATTGTTGTATTCAAAGCTCTGTGGATCCCTATATTATGCTATAGATAAAAAAAGGCAAAAAATATCAGGATTGATTTACTAAATGAGACCATTTTCACTTTGTCATGTGGATGTTCAGTTAGCTTAGTAATAAGGGAGGAGCTTCAGTCTGCCCCTCCCCTCTGCCTTTGGATTTGACCCAGCAGGGCACGTCAGACCATTGCAAATAGTTTACCGGTTCTCCACCCAGAGCTGAGTCCTTCTCCAGAGCATGCTGGCAGGTGACAGGCTTTTCTAGTTAGGCTGGAAACTAGTTAAACTGGAAGTTTTCTAGTTAAACTGGAAGATGTTGTGCACCTTTTGTTTTGATGCGCCTGGATTATATTTGGTGAATTTAAAGATAAACTTTAAGAAGTTTAAAGTGTTACTAAACCCACAACAGTAAAATCAGTGTGTATATGCAGTAAATCATGCTTGTTATACTCACTGTGGAACTTAAGGGGTTAATACATCGCATTGTGTAAAAAAGGCTGTTTGATCCTGTTTTCTCTGATCCTCCCCTTCTTCCACTGTCCCCAATCCATCTTCCAAT
Organism: Aquarana catesbeiana; assembly: GCF_042186555.1. Lineage (NCBI taxonomy): Eukaryota > Metazoa > Chordata > Amphibia > Anura > Ranidae > Aquarana > Aquarana catesbeiana. Next base: position 87,979,523 of record NC_133335.1, read on the forward strand.
AAGACAAAGTTTTTATTTGCTGAGCCTTATATAACTACCAGCTACCCGTTCAGACACATTATGACAGCATACATTGAAGTCTTCTAAACAATCCCTGTAAACCAGGGATATGCAATTAGTGGACCTCCAGCTGTTGCTGAACTACAACTCCCATGAGGCATAGCAAGACTCTGACAGCCACAACCATGACACCCAGAGGCAGAGGCATGATGGGACTTGTAGTTTTGCAACAGCTTTAGGTCCACTAATTGCATATCCCTGCTGTAAACAGACTAATAAGTTTACTTCCTTATGGTTGTCATCTCTGTCTAGTGGCCAAAGTGCTTCTTCCTTAAGCAGAGTTCCACCCAAAAGTGGAACTTCTGTTTATCTGATTCCTCCCACAATTGGCACCTTTTGGGGGGAGGGGGGACAGGATACCTGTCTTACACAGGTATCCTGTTCCCACTTCCGGGAGTCTGGCCGCGGCCCAGAATACCACCGCGGGGCATCTCCTCCTCCCTCCTCCTCTCCCTGTCGCCGGACCAGTAGGAGAGAGGAACGGGGCCTCTTGCATGCGCAGTAGGGTTCCCGACATGAAGCCGTAAGGCCACACAGCTGGGTTCCCTTACCCGCAATGGCGGCGGCAGCACTCAACAGCCGATTGAAACATCAGCTGCGGTGCCGACATTGTGGGACTCCAGGACAGGTAAGTGTCCTAATATTAAAAGCCAGCGGCTGCAGTATGTGTAGCTGCTGGCTTTTATTTTTATTTTTTTTGCCGGAACACTGCTTTAAGTAACTCTTGTCGACTGAACTAGGAGCTACATGAAATCTCAGAGCCACAAAAGCTCTGACAGGTGCTGTGATTGCAGGTCTAAATAGGTAGGGTTTAGCTATCACCATCAGACTATCACTTATTGTAGGTCTTTTGAAGATCTAAATGGGGGGTTCTTCACTCTGCCTTGCCAGTCCAATATACCATAGTTAGACTCATTATGTATAAAAAAACAAAACAAAAAAAAAACAAAAACAAAGAAAAAGATCAAATGCATTTTTTTTTTTTATCTTTTTTTTTCTATAATCAGCTTCTTTTTTTTTGCTTTTCACCAACTGAAAGCCCCTTAAAAAAATGTAAAAATAATTTGCAAGCATATTAGTCAAAGGAATCTTTTTATAATTAAAACATTTTGTGGGAATATTTCAAGCATTTGCACAGCTGTCACAATTGGCTATTTTTCCCCCTATGATCATCATCTCCATCTAGTGGCCATAATGCTGTATTTTCTTGAAATACCTTAATCAGGAAAATACTGCCATATGGCCACTAGATGGAGATGACCATCATAGGAAACAAGCTTATTACACAGTTTACAGGGAATATTAATGACGGCTGTGCAAATGCTTGAGACATTGGCACAGCAAATTTATTGTAAATAGACCCCATAGAGTTTTTTCATCTGTCAAGATTTTGTCTGGGAATCTAGGCAAGACTTCAGTGACCTCTGGTCATGATCAGGTTTAAAGTCTGAGAAATTGCCATTATTAAAGGAAAGTCTGACAAATATCAGAAGTTATTATCTGCATACTAATTCAGGGTGAAAGATTCAAAGGGTTGAAGCAAGAAATGATAAGCTTTTTATCCATTGCAGCCTTCATGTTTATCTCACGATACAACAATTATTTACTAGGCAGAGTCTGATAAAAGGTGATGAGTAAGAAGAGCTTGTTAATAGAATGCTTATTTATTCAGATGTATGCATCACACTTATAAATGCCTATACATTCTACAGATGTTAATTCAGACTTTATTTGTATGTTTAGCCAAAACATGTTTTAATTTTTTTGGATAGAGTGGGTCAAGAATTAGAATCCCTGATGGATTTTGACTGCTACCTGGTGCACCGTTAGCCTGGGTTCACACTTGTGCAATCACAGGCATCGCATGTAATTCGCACCGCTGTGTAGATCACAAACTGTATGGCTGAAATTGCATTGCATTTGCACCAAAATGGTGCAGGACCCTCTTTTTGGTCTGCACTGGAATCGGATCGCATGGGTGCCAGTGTGCGATTTAGGTGCGATGCCGGGACTGGCACTGAATCGCAGGGTTTCCCGCATCGCACCAATGTGAACCGGGAATGAGAGCTACTATTTTACTGACAGGAACTGTCTCCAATAGCTAAAGAGACAAAAATATTTTTTGTAAAGGAAGGCTAAAACCCTGTGAGCTTTTTTTTTTTTATTGTATATGTCCTTGTAGCTGATTTTTCTCAACTTCCTGTTTAAAAAAATAATTGTCAATGAGGGGAAATCTCCTAAATAGCAGTAAAAACCTGACAGAAGATCGAATTCTTCTGCAATCTATCCAAAAAAATGGGTGCACATACAGAAGAATTTGTGAAAGCTGCATGAAATGTCTCTATATTTTATTTAAGAAATTAATGCCTGTATTGGCAGCTCCATCTAGTGGTCAAAATGCAGTATAGCTTTCTGAAATACGTCGCTGAGAAAATGCACTGCGTTTTGGCCACTAGATGCTGATGATACAGGAAGTAATCTCTTAGAAACATTCCTGCAAAAAAAAAGTTTTATAAATAGATCCTTTAAAATCTATAAAATGTATAGGCATAATTAAGTGTGATATAAAGATCTGCATAAATAAGCATTCTATTAACATACCAAAAGGGTTTGTATTCCTCATAAATGTTTATCAGACTCCACCCAATAAATTATTGTTGCTAATTTTAGGACAATAATGATGCTGCGTATAACATTCAGTTAGATGTTTATTTTGTAACACCCAAAATGTTGCAGTTTGGTTTCCTATGAGCTGGAAAACTATTAGGCCCCATTCACACTTGCAAATGCAGCGATTACCTGTTTGCCTCCAGGACTAATCATTTGCAAGTATTCACTCCATGAGCGACAACATGTGAGTGGGCGGGTTTAGTTACAGGAGCTGTCAGCTTCTAATTGCTTTCAACAAGACTTCTGTCCACAGCTAACCCCATGGGGTCTTCAGCTTGTAATCAGTAACAGCCCCATTTGCAGGTGTGTGAAAGCAGGCCACTGGATGTTGGCAAGGAGCAGGCTTTTCTACTCAGGTTGTGGCTGCTTTCTAGACTTTTGCACACCCTTGGTAATGTTGCACCTGAAACGTTTTTAGCTGAAAGTAAATTTGGGTTTTATAGCGGAATTAAACCTCCATATTTTTTTTTTTAAATATGGGCCCCCAGGAGCTTATCGTCATAGCATGCTAGTATGCACAGCATATTGACACATTATGGCACACTTACCTGGCAAGCAATCTCCTTCCTTCTGGGATCCGACTTTTCAGCCGATTGGTTGACTGGGCCACAATGACATCACTCCTGTGCATGCATAAGGGAGCCATGTCTGTCTGCATTTATGGCACAGAACCGTGCCATAAATGTACACTGATCTGCACATGTGCAGCTCAATGCACATAAAGTTTGATAGGCAGGGAAACTGGTTTATGACAAGTAGGGTCTCCTCTGTCATAAAATGCTACCGCTCAGTGTTTTTTTTTTAAAGATTTAATTCTGCTTTAAAAATGAGATAAGCGCCACAGGGCTGTATTTACCATTCACACAGCAGGCCTTTGCCTGTAGCTGGTTACGGTAAAGAAGCAGACACTAATTGCATTGGGCACTTGTTTTCCAATTAGTAGAAATACTCTTCATCTCTTACCCTGATTTCCACACTGTGACCTGAAAAAAGCTTGAAAGGCTCTCTCCTCCTGGTTCTCAGATGTGGGGATGCTGGCATCCAAACAAACTCATCCAGCGGTAACGATATCAAGCATCCAGAATGCCGCTCTACCAACCTAACTTGTGCAAAGTGTTAGGCGGCCTCAGCCAGCGCTACTCCATTGACCACGCCTCCCCTAACGCATTTTGCCCTGCCCAAGGGGGCTTAGTCATAGAATTCTAAGCCAGGTTAGAACCAAGAAACCAAGAAAACATTACATGTACTAAAGGTGACCTTAGCAAAAGAATGATGCTTTGGGCGCCAAGGTTTTGTCGCTATAGGCTCCATGATGGACATCTGACCCTGAGTTGAGCACCAATATCTTTGAATGATCTGTGATTTTGTACCATTAATTTTTTCTAAGGGTGACAATTTGAGGAACCATCAAACGTGTAATATTATATATATTATTCCTGTTGAAGTGATAGTCTGTTTCCGAAATGAGCATAGATATGTATGAATTATGAAAAGCAATGCCGGGACAAGGTCATTCAGAGCCCAGGGCGAACATGCCAAACTGCCCCATTAACACCCCCCCCCCAAGATGTATGAGCATTATGTGTCAGCCAAAATCCCCCCACAAAAAAACTGAGAACTAATCTGCATGCTTGCCCCTAAGCATAAATCCGCCCCCTGCTAATATACCCCTTGGCACAAATCTTTGCCCCCCCAAAATTCCCCAGCTCAAATGCCCCCTACCCCAAAAAAATCATCCCCTCCCAGCAAAAATCCTATACCCCTAGAGTTTCCCCTCCTAGTACATATTTTCTCACCCCACTCCAAATCATCCCCTCCCAGCAAAAATACCCCCTCAATCACCCTCCTAGCACAAATCTCCTCCCCCCTATCCCCCCTCCCAAAACAAATCCCCCTAAATCACCACTCCACTCTTAGCACCCCCCAAAAAAAATTCCCCTCCTAGAAGAAGCAGCCACCCCTCCTGCCCACCCCTTGTCCCGGCCTTGATGAATAGAATATATGTTTTGCCTAAAATGTTGGTGTTCCTCTCATCTCAGATTGCTGTGTTAATTTTCCCTGTGGCCTTTACAGTTATATGCTGTTAAAGAGGATCTTCATAGACTTAGAATGGAACTACAAGTGGCTCAGAACTGGAGTAATCATGGCAATTGTGAAGAAGAGATTCTAGCCCTGAAAAAGGAAAACAGGAAGCTGAAAGAAAGGCTGGATCTGGCAGGAGAAACCCAACCGGTAAGTGATGGAATGATGGTCATCATTTACTTGTACCTTCCAAATATCTTGAATTGTATTGAATTGAATTGTGCAAGATACTCCCATCTCTTGAAGGATACTCGGATGATTTGGCAGTGATGCACACCATTGTGTTGAATCACCACAGGCCAAAGGTTATTCAGCCTAAATGAACCACTTCATAAACAGCGCAATTTAGCTAGTATTTACACACTTTTCCACTGCACACATTATGTGCATAAGCATGTTGCAGTTCCATTAATTTTGAATGGCACCCCAATACACTAGGGCAATACAGCTCCAATGCACATGTATTGCAATGCACCGCAAAGCACAGTAATGCACTACCATGTGTTTTGATGAGCAGTGTTATCAAAAATAGCGTATTTCTTTTTTTTTTTTTTGGTGCATTTCCAGGCCATTTATTTTAATAGGATCCCTTAATTCAATTCACCACACTGGAAAAGTGTGAACGCAGCCTGAATGATGGGAAGTTTATTTAACAAACATAGTAAAAATTACCATGGGTCACTATGACTATGGGTCACTGCATTTAGATTATCAATTTCTATGAATAATAAACAGTAAATACACACTACTATGCAAAAGTTTTAGGCATGTCTGAAAAATGCTGTAAACTAAGAATGCTTTCAGAAAAAGAAGCGTTATAGTTTATGTTTTATCAATTAACAAAATGGAAAGTAAGTGAACAAAGGAGAAATCCAAATCAAAATTAACGTGACCACACTTTGCCTTCAAACCAGCATCAATTCCTCTAGGTACATTTGCACACAGTTTTTGAAGGAATTTGAGGACCACTTCTGGCCAGTAGGGATGGGCTTTATGTTCGGATCGAACATGAGTTCGACTCGAACATAAGCTGTTCGCCGAACAGCGAACAATTTGGGGTGTTCATGGCAAATTCGAAAGCTGCGGAACACCCTATAAAAGTCTATGGAAGAAATCAAAAGTGCTAATTTTAAAGGCTTATATGCATGGTATTGTCATAAAAAGTGTTTGAGGACCTGGGTCCTGCCCCAGGGGACATGTATCAATGCAAAAAAAGTTTTAAAAATGGCCGTTTTTTTCGGGAGCAGTGATTTTAATAATGCCTAAAGTGAAACAATAAAAGTGTAATATTCCTTTAAATTTCATACCTGGAGGGTGTCTATAGTATGCCTGTAAAGGGCGCATGTTTCCCGTGTTTAGAACAGTCTGACAGCAAAATGACATTTCTAAAGGAAAAAAAGTCATGTAAAACTACTATCGCTACTATCGCTAGCGCCAGCTATAATGAATTGTCGGTCCGGCAATACATAGACGCTCATTGATAAAAACGGCATGGGATTCCCCCACAGGGGAACCCCGAACCAAAATAAAAAAAAAAATGCGTGGGGTCCCCCTAAATTCCATACTAGGCCCTTCAGGTCTAGTATGGATATTAAGGGGAACCCTGCGCCAAAATTTTTAAAAAATGGCGTGGGGGTCCCCCTCAAAATCCATACCAGACCCTTATCTGAGCACGCAACCTGGCAGGCCACAGGAAAAGAGGGGGGACGAGAGAGCGCCCCCCCCCCTCCTGAACCGTACCAGGCCACATGTCCTCAACATTGGGAGGGTGCTTTGGGGTAGCTCCCCAAAGCACCTTGTCCCCATGTTGATGGGGAGAAGGGCCTCAACAAGGGGACCCCCAGATCCCGCCCCCCCGTGTGAACTGGTAATGGGGTACAAATGTACCCCTACCATTTCACAAAAAAAGTGTCAAAAAGGTTAAAAAACACAAGAGACGGTTTTTGACAAGTCCTTTATTAATCGCTAGCGATAGTAGTTTTATAGTAGTTAGTAGTGATAGTAGCGATAGTAGTTTTATAGTAGTTAGTAGTGATAGTAGCGATAGTAGTTTTATAGTAGTTAGTAGTGATAGTAGCGATAGTAGTTTTATAGTAGTTAGTAGTGATAGTAGCGATAGTAGTTTTAAATGACTTTTTTTCGTTTAGAAATGCCATCTTGCTGTCAGACTGTTCTAAACACGGGAAACATGCGCCCCTTTACAGGTATACTATAGACACCCCCAGGTAGTAGTGATAGTAGCGATAGTAGTTTTAAATTACTTTTTTTCCTTTAGAAATGTCATTTTGCTGTCAGACTATTCTAAACACGGGAAACATGTGCCCCTTTACAGGTATACTATAGACACCCCCCAGGTACGAAATTTAAAGGGATATTACACTTTTATTGTTTCACTTTAAGCATTATTAAAATCACTGCTCCCGAAAAAACAGCCGTTTTTAAAACTTCTTTTTGCATTGATCCATGTCCCCTGGGGCAGGACCCAGGTCCCCAAACACTTTTTATGACAATAACTTGCATATAAGCCTTTAAAATGAGCACTTTTGTTTATTCATGTTCGTGTCCCATAGACTTTAACGGTGTTCACGTGTTCAAACAAATGTTTTGCCTGTTCGCATGTTCTGGATGCGAAACAAACCGGGGGGGTGTTTGGCTCATCCCTACTGGCCAGACTTCTCCAGACAGTAGGTGGGTGTACCTGGGTCCCACTGGTTTCTGTCAGTTCTGTACTGATGGTTTTGGATAGAGTGGAGAGGGATTAGAACACCTGTCAGTTTTTATTGCAGTCTGTGCCCCTGTTGCGGAGATTCCCACTCTTTATTTGTCTTGTTTACCATTATCATTGAAAGTGAAAGTAAAAGAAAATCCCAAATTTTGGGTTGTCCCCTGAAAAGGGGAAATCTTCCAATGGGGACACTAGTTAAAGTGGAGTTCCACCCAAAAGTGGAACTTCCACTCATCGGATTCCTCCCCCCCTCCGGTGTCACAGTTGGCACCTTTCAGGGGGGAGGGGGGTGCAGATACCTGTATATTACAGGTATCTGCACCCACTTCCGGCGTAGATAGCCGCAGAATCTGCGGTTATTTACGCCACTTCCTGTTCCCCCCCGCTGTCTGCTGGGAAACACACGGGTCCCAGAGACAGCAGGGACCAGCCGTATTGCGCTGCGCGACTCGCAAGTGTCCATGTTTTAAAAGTCAGCAGCTGCAGTATTTGTAGCTGCTGACTTTTAAAAAAAAAATTTTGGCGGAGCTCCGCTTTAAGGTGACCTGGGGGTCCCCAATTAATTACCTTAATTTGCTGTGATTTCCTCTCACTTCCTGTTTGGCTATGGGACCGGAAGTGAAGGGAAATCTTTGCAATGGGATACAGATTGCAAAAAAAAAAAATCCGACAAGGGTTTAACCCTTCCTTACTCCATCCTCAACACTGCCCGTGTTACACTTTATTACTTCCAAGTTCCTATGTTTAACCTTTCAGATATGTGGAAGTAGTGCAATTATTTCTATGATAAAAGGTATGATAAAAAAAAAGGAATTTAAAGATGTATTAGGCCCCTTTCACACGAGGCGGACTCCGTTTCTACGGAGCCCGCCTCGGTCCGCCGGCTCAGCGGGAGATCAGTCCGTTGATGACAGGTCCCTCTCTGCTCACTGAGCGGGGAGGGGCTTGTCACGCGCCGCTGCCGCCTATGGAGGGATCGGATGAAAACGGACAGCATGTCCGTTTTCATCAGATTTCACCCGATCCGATCCGCCAGCGACGGACCTGGAGGTAGAGCCATCCGTCTGCTTTTAGCGGATCGGACCGGGTCGGATGTCAGCGGACATGTCTCCGCTGACATCCGACGCTCCATAGACTAACATGGAGCGCCCGTTCAGGTCCGCCGTCAAAACTGACAGGCGGATCTGAACGGTCCGATCGTGTGAAAGGGGCCTTACAGATGATAAAATAGATTAAAAAAGGATTGTTCGATCCAGGGGAGCCCATAATTTCATTTGAGGCGACGGTCCACTTATTTTAGACACTTTTTTAGTTCTGAATGAGTTTAAATGGCCCTTTGTCTTCCAGCCATATACATAGCCTAAATACTAGTTAAAACCATTTTGAGACACATTCCCAGTGCAGAGTAAGGAAAGTGAGATCAGATGTCACAGTATACTGTGACACCTGCCTAAAACATTTACACAGTACTGCATATGGATTAAACTTTTTAAGAGACCACGGGTAGACCAAGAGCTGACTGATTTACAGTCAGGCAATCACTTATCTCTCAGTCCTAAAGCCCAATGTCAGGAAATGTAAAGATTATCCCTTGCAGTGTGGCTGTGCCTGCACTGTGAGGTTTTACTGCTAATTTAGGTCTAGGAGACATAGAAATGAAGATCTATTTACCCAATCCTCTATTCCTTTGTACTGCTAGACCAATCTCTGCAGGACCCCCCCCCCCCCCCCCCCTCTAGCTGTCTATTGTCCTGACCTTATCAAGACCAATGCATAGCCCTGCATTGGATGTGATGACACCAAGGGACAGTCCACCATCAGTGTTTGAAGGCGTGCCGCCACGTGTTGGGGGAGTGGAGGATCAGTTAAGTGCAAAAACTCTCCCATAGACTAAACGGACAGTCAACCCTTGGAGTGCGGGTGCATCACCACTGCAAGTGATTGTTTTTAACTTTACTTAGTTAGGCTTTAAAGAGGAGGGCCAGTCAAAAAAAAAAAATTAAAAGTCAGCAGATACAAATACTGCAGCTGCTGACTTTTAATTGGACACTTACCTGTCCCAGGGTCCAACGATGCAGGGGATCGAAGCCCCGCTCGTCTCCCCCTCCGTTCAGCGGTGCCGGCATTGCAACTGTGGGCGCTGGGCTGTGGCTTCACAGCCTGGCACCCACTGCGCATGCGCGAGCGGTGCCGCGCGCCGTGATTGGCCGCTCAGTAACCTGGGACCTGTATTGGGTCCCAGATGATTGACAGGAGGGAGGGAGCAGAGCTGAGCCCTTCCTGTGCCGAGACGGAAGTGATGTCACCAGCCCAGGCACTGAAAGAGGACGACTACGAGGGACCCCCTAGCAACAGGCATTTAGAGGTGAGTAAAAAAAAAAAAAAATATCCAAATGTTTTTTTGTATCTTTTTTTTTAGAATTGTTCATGTAGTTTTTTTTTGAGTGGAACTCCACTTTAATGACACTTGGAAAATATCAGCAAGTGTCATTTTACACAGAAGCAGTTGCATTTTGGCAGCCCCAACTTCTATGTAATACATAACAATTCTCGGCTTTCATTGTGACAGCTGACAATTGCCAGTAATAGAAGTGGAAGAAACGGTGTTGTGGAAGAGAAGCTGAATGTAGGAGATACATGCTAGAAACGTAGTTGAAGTTTTTTAGGACATCCCCTACATTCAAAATCTTCAAGCTATTAGGAATCTATAAACAAAGTTTTTTTTTAGATTGTATCCCCTACATTTAAAATCTTTAAGTTAGGAATGTGTAAACAGTTTAATAGTCTGGGCACATGTGCACTTTAATTTCCCATCATCCTGTATGTAATAGCTGAAATGGGCCTTGCCTGTCCTTTCTGTGAAAAAATAGTAGAATAGCTTCACAATCTGCATTGGATACAATATATTTTATACTCCATAAACTGCTGTGGAATGGTTTTGGCTTACTAGTACACAGACGGGTCAAAATCTTTATGTACCCACAATTGAGACTGCAGACACAACCAGTTGTAGCCTTAATAAACGGTAGTCTCAGACTTTTATTTAATTTGCCCATATATTACAGGGGAAGTAAAAGAACTAGGGAGAGGCTACACAAAAGATTGCAGACATAAGCATTGCCCTTATAATATGTTTATATAATAATAATATAATATTTATAATTGCATGAAAAATACATTTTTCTTTTATTTTTAGTTTAACCACCTCAATAAAGGACACTTTCACCCCCTTCCTGCCCACGCCAATTTTCAGCTTTCAGTGCTGTCACACTTTGAATGACAAATGCGCGGTCATGCTACACTGTAACCATGTGAAATTGTTATCATTTTCTTCACACAAATAGAGCTTCCTTTTGGTGATATTTAATCACTGCTGGGTTTTTTATTTTTTACAAAAAAATAAATAAAATTTTTCTTAGTTTCTGTCAGTAAATTTTGTAAATTTGTAATTTTTCTCCTGATGTGCACTGATGAGGCTGCACTGATGGGCACTGATAGGCTGCACTGATAGGCACTGATAAGGTGGCACTTATGGGCATTGATGAGGCGGTACTTATGGGCACTGATTAGGCGGCACTGATGAGGAGGCAATAATATACCGCACTTATGGGCACTGATTGGTGGCACTGATGGGCACTGATAGGTGGAACTGGGGGGCACTGATAGGTGCCACTGATGGGCACTGATAGGCCGCACGGATAGGCGGCACTGATGGCCATTGATGGGCAGCACTGCTGGGCATTGATGGACGGCACTAATGGGCACTGAAAGCCAGCACTGACTGGCATCACTAATGGGCACTGATTGGTGGCACTGGTGGGCACTGGTTGCTGGCACTTCTGGCACTTTATTGTATTCATGGCACTGATGATTAGTGCCCTGATTACATCTCTTGCTATCCCCTGCGAGGAGATACCACTGATCGGCTCTCCCCTTTGCAACACACTCTGTCAGTGTGAGGCGATGAGGGACGATTACCGGCACTTCCGTGTTTACATGTGACTGGCTGTGATTGGACACAGCCGATCACATGGTTAAAGAGCCGTGTCTCAGCGGTTCTTTACAGAGATGAGCGTTGCGCCATGTCCTAGCAACACAGCGCTACCGCGCTCCAAGGGCACGTGGAAGCGGCCATCCAGGTGCACTGTCATATGACGTCCACCCAGAACTAGAAGTGGGTTCTAGGTTTACTCCCACTTTAAAGTGGAGCTCCACCCAAAAAGGGAAGCTACGCTTGTTTGCTTCCTCCCCCCTCTGCTGACACATTTGGCACCTTTCAGGGGGAGTGGATACCTCTCAAATCCAGGTACCCCCCCCCGCTCCCACTTCTGGGTAAGATCGCTGCAATAGTTGTGCGGCTATCTACGCAATTTCCGGCCCCTCCTACTTCTACCCACTGCCTTCTGGGAGACACACAGGTGCCAGAAGACAGCGGGCAGCACGACTCGCGCCACAAGAAAGCGCAGCACGACTTGCGCCACAAGGCTTCACTTCCTGTTATCCTTAGTGAAGATGCTGGCGCCTGCACCCGGAGCCGATGGACGGATCAGCTTCGACTGCTGACATCGCGGGATCCCTGGACAGGTAAGTGTCTTTATATTAAAAGTCTGCAGCTACATTATTTGTAACTGCTGACTTTTAATTTTTTTCCCCCAGGCTGGAACTCCTCTAAGTACAGAATGTCATTTAAAAAAAAAATATAATCCTAAATATCTTCTGTGGTCACATGACCCCCCTCCACTCTCCTTCTCTAATCTAAGGATTGCAGTGGGAGGGACTGAGATTCCCTTCTGATGTACGGTGGAAATAGTTTATGCATACACAGGCTTTAGAAAACTAAATAACAGTGCATATCTGGTAATGAATTTTTTTTCCTTGTCATATATTTATGCTTGCAGGCAGAGCTGGAAATAAAGAAGTGCTCAGATGGGGTTTTACCAAGTTCCGAAGAGTTGTTAGCTCAGCTTTGTGCTGCCAAAAAGAAGATAGCAGCTGGAGAGGCATTTGAAATTATGGTATGCGACCACCTTTTTTGTTTACTTCAACTTTCCAGAATATTAAATATTATATAAAATAAATAAATATAAACAAAAATGTTCTTTCCTGTATGCGGGCGGGACCACAGTTTAAACTCTATTGCCCATGTGTGCAAGGGGGTATACAGATCTGTCCTTCCTACTAAGCCCCTCGCCCTTTCCCCATTGTGTCATGGCTGCTGCAAATGCCATACTTCCATTTTGTACCCGCCGATAAAAGGGTAGATTTGTTATTTTTTCCAGAGAAGGAAGAAGTGACAGTACACATAAGAGTGTGTCATATTGTAAGTAGTGCCTTATTTTTATGGTAACTCCATTCTAAATATTTTATCACTGGGTGCCTTCTTGCATGCTATATTTATCAAAGACTATATTAAGCTGGCCATACATCTTAAGAAATCACTTGATTTGCCTATTCATGCTAAACCTCTGGATGGACGAATCGCTCCTGCTGGATATTGTATTCAGACAGCTGGCATCCTCGGCTGTCAGAATATCTGAACAATGACTGTGATTAGATGCATCCACTGTTTGGCCAATATTCCCCCCCTTCCTATGCGCCTTTGATTTTCAGATAAAAGGAAGTCAAACAGGAGGGTGCCGACAGGGCCAACCATGGCTCCAATTGCAGCTGGTTCAGTAGGAACTGGCCAAACTTTTCTCCATGTATAGCTGGCATAAGTCATATAACCCCACTAGAATATTCCACAATGACCAACTCTATAACCATTGAAAGTTTAATTGGTGGCTTCATAGTTCATCCGTGGATTTTACAGGAAGCAAAACAACTAAGTAACGGGGAAGTCTATCGCCGAGAGAGTAAACCTTTGCTACGGTCATGTAGGATAGGGAAGAAACTCAAACAACTGCATGGAAATTTCATTATTGCAGTTTTTGAAAAAATTAAAGGGCTGGAAAGAGATTCAACCCAATTGTGTCCATTCAAAACTGAAATCTGTTTTGTTTGGATATGATCTTGATGCCTTTTTGATTCCGTATGAACTATCTGCTTCTTATCTCCCCAATATACTCTGTAGAAGACTAGAACATTTTTTTTCTTCATACAAAGAAAGGTCTTTCCTGTAGGAGTGTTGAACTAGAGCACCAATGAATTTCCTCCAATGCAATGAACATTGTGACATCCCTACTTCTCTGTTCAACCTTTACTAATTAGGGAACACTTTGCATTCATTGAGGAAATGCAAATCTTTTTCTGAATGGTGCCAATGCTGAACAAGTGACCTCTTGTGTTTGCAATGCAGCAGGGCAGAAGCAAGTGGAGATCACTGCAGTGGGGGTGTCTACTACGGTAAACCCCAACTTCTAGAGGAATACCACAGATATGGTATATTCATAGTTACATTTGGCCGAACTAGATCAATGGAAACATACCCAAACTTCAGTTTTAAAGTATATGTTTTGACAAAACAATTTTTTATTACGTAGGTGAGGATTAAAACTTCTACAATCTTATTTTTTGCTGTTTGGGTTTCACAGGAGAGATAGGAGAGATTTCCCTGAAAGGGTATCTATGTTCATAGGTGTTGAGAGGAGGGGTTTCAGGAGGTGGATTTGTAGTCCTTAGAAATCAAAAGTAAAGAGCAGAAAAGAAGCTGCAAGCATGCAGGGAATCTAGGAAGATGTGGAAATACATGGCCAGCAGACAGGCAGAACTCAGGACATGAAAAGGAGATGTGTCAAGTAATCTTATATTGGATTGTCAAACATAACTATTGTTTGTACTCAGTGGCGGCTGGTGGTAATTGTTTTGGGGGGGCGGCAAACAGCGCACCCACAGCCAGCCCTCTCCCCAGTCCGGTCGGTCAGTCGGTCGGGTCCGAAGCACTTACCCCATCTATGGCAGGCATCACGGTTGGTGGGCATCATGGGCGGCTTCCCCTTCTCTCCTCCACAGACATCACGGGCAGTAGGCATCATGGGCAGCTTCCCCTCCCCCTGCTCGGCAGCTTCCGTCTCCTCCCCCTCATCCCTACTCCTCGGCGGCCAACCGGAACGCTTCTTCTGTCAGCTAATTGGGAAACGGGTCTCAGACCCGCTTCCTGATTGGCAGGGAAGAGATTCAGCGTGAAAATAGCAAATATTCATTCGCTATCATCACACAACTGGATGGGCTCGGTTCGCAGTGCTCTGCATCCTGAGCCCACCCTATTTTTAAGCCTAAGCGTGCTGCAAAAAACACCCCTGCCATTGGAATTAATGCATCTGGCGTCCTGCAAGGGGCCAGACGCATGGATAGGGGGGCGACGCCCGTGTGCCCTTAATGGATGGGCCGCCCCTTTTTGTACTGCTATTACAATGTTAGTATTATAAAATGAAAGTGTATGCTATGACCATATATACTTTAACTTCCTCTCCAGAAGCCGCAACAGTAAGTGAAAGGAAAGCTAAAAAAAAGTAATAGAAAATCCGAGCTGTCACTTGATCATGTATACCAATGGAAGATTTACCCTCGCCTCTTGTTCTGGTAACTAACATTTTGGTTTTCCCATTGTTTTCTTTCTCACGGACAATGTTCAGAGACAAACAGAGGGTTATTCTTCCAAGTGGGCCCACAGATGGCAACTAAAACTTGATGGAGGTTCTAACTCTCTTCTGCTCTATCCAAACCAGAAAAAAAACATTTTGGCTATGCTTACACTTTAAAGTAGAACTAAAGTTATTTTATTTTTTTGATAGAACCCCGACGTTTTTTTTTTTGCCATCTGTCTCCCAATGGGGAGATTTCCCTTCATTTTCTGTCTCATAAACAAAACAGGAAGTGAGAGGAAATCTCTACAAAGTGAGGGAATCCCTGGTTGCCACTAGAACTAGTGTCCCCAGGAAGATTTCCCCTCTATTCCTGTTCTGGGGATAACCCAAAATTTGGTATTTTCTTTCACTTTCCGTAAAAATGGTAAACAGGACAAATAGAGAGGGTGAATGTCCCTAATAGAGGCACTGACAGCAATAAAACAGGGGTTCTAATCCCTCTCCACTCTATCCAAAACTAAAAAAGCTATTTAGCTTGATACAGGGTGCACTGTGACACTTGTGATATGATTTGTTTTCCAGTGGCAGAAGGAAAAGGAGACCATGCTTCAAGAGAGTCGTCATTTGCAATCTAACTATGATATCTTGAAAAAAAAGACAGAAGCATTCCACGATCAAGTGTCTGACCTGCAAAACGAGCGTGACCAGGTGCCCACATATATAAGAGTCTTTCGCAGTGCTTAGTGGGACAGTAGTCCCGTCCTTTTCTTCGTTCTATGGTTTAAATTAGATTTCCACTTTTAGTAGCAAAAATTTGAATTTGAAGCAAAGTAGTTTTATAATGTTGACCTTTTTGCTACTAGACCAGCCATTCTCAACTAGGGTTCCTCCAGATGTTTCTAGGGGCTCCTTGAACTATAGTTGATTGGCCTCCCACATTTGATGGTGCCCGCATAGTTCCAGAGCTAACACCACTTAGTAGAACCAGCAGCAATGCACCAATTACATTTTTTGATCAGCCATTCCGAACCCCTAGGTTGTTAGGGGTTCATTGAGTTCCAGGGCCAGTGTCACTTGGCAGAACCAGCGGTAAGGAACCAATGATCTTGTTAGTTGACAGTAAGGGTGGCATTCTGACCACCACTGTAATGGGGGCATTCTTCTCACTGGCTACAAATGTAAGGGGCATTATTCCCTGGTGAATTGATTTTAGCAGGGGTTCCCTGAGACCTGAAAATTAGTTCAAGGGTTCCTTTGGAGTTAGAAGGTTGAGAAAGGCTGTACTAATCAGATTCTGATTTTAGCAATATTTTATAGCACAGCTGAATGTTGTGTAAGCAGGCTAAACAATAAGATTCATTGTGTAAAGCTGAACTCCATGCAAATATAACATGCATGATTTAATGCAGCTCCTGATTCATTGTTTTACCATTAATGTATTTTTGTTTTAAATGCAAGAAGTGTAAGAACTGGAATTTGGCTTGGTATCAGCCACTCACAGTCCTTGTACAGCAGGGATCACACTGGGATAGGGAGAAGCAGCACAAGGAATTAACCAGTTTAGTTGAAAAGCAAGGATCACGCTGATAGGAGAAGAGAGCATAGTGACAGAGAGATGGGGTCAGTCAGTCTTTTTAACTGCAGTATGAATGCAATACAAATGCATATACAAGGAAATGAATGTATTTCAATGAGCCTAGTTTTCACCAGTTCAGTGCTTTTAAGTCCATTTAAAAAATACAGCATTCTGCATTTTTTCCACATCGGAACACATTGTAAATGCACATAAATGCAAAATGCATGTGACTGCATGTATAGGCACTGCAAAAGCACTGAATGCATGCAAATGCATGTAAGTGCAAATTACTAAGAAATAAATTAAAATATAGAAAAACATTTTTAAAAAGCACTGCAAATGCATTGCAAATGTGAGGAAATGCACATGCAAAAACCAAAAAGTGGCGATAAAATCAGATCTCCTGTCCTTCCCAATAGGACTTTGCTATGTGGTAGAGCTGGATAGGCAGAAATATAATTCCCCAACCCCCATATATGTATTCCATTTGTGTGTTTAGCTGTTTGCCTGGAGTCATCTTTAAAATACAATTACATTGGTTTTTGGTCACTCTGGAGCCTAAGGGGTTAATCTCTGCATTGTGTAAAAAGGCTGTTTGATCCGGTCTTCTCTTAACCTCCCCTTCTTCCACTGTTCCCAATCTATCTGCTGATAGAACAGAGCCTTGGGGGCATGTATTGGTGTGTATTGCTAGAGAGGTTTTTTTTTTTACTTGGCAGAGTGCATGTGATCAGCACAGGGCCAATCAGCACTGTCCAGACAGAGGGTCAGGGGTCCTGCAGCCTCATAGGACAATCAGGGGAGAATGAAAACGTCTCCTGCAAGCTTTAACCAAACACTGATAGAAGTCACAAGACTGCTGATAAGAAAAGACATTTAGCAGTTTATATTTCCATGTTCTGTGTAGTGCGTGCTATGGGAGACCAGATATAGTGAATGCAGAGTGCTGGGTTTGGTAACACTTTAATTACTAGCCTACT
The DNA here is from genome assembly GCF_042186555.1 of Aquarana catesbeiana. Lineage (NCBI taxonomy): Eukaryota > Metazoa > Chordata > Amphibia > Anura > Ranidae > Aquarana > Aquarana catesbeiana. Next base: position 87,997,142 of record NC_133335.1, read on the forward strand.
GAGCACTTTCACCCCCTTATTTTCCGCTTTCAGCGCTGTCGCACTTTGAATGACAATTGCGTGGTCATGCAACACTGTACCCAGTGGTGTATTTAGGTTTTGTGCTGCCCTAGGACTGACTAAACTCGTGCACCTCCTAATTTAAATATGACCCACCCCTTCCTGTCAAGGCCACACCCCTTTCTATTTAAGACCCACCCGGTCATCTCTCAACCACACCCCTTCCTCTTTAGGCTCCACCTTTTTCTCTTAAAGCTCCACCTCTTCCTTTTTGTACATTAAAAGTGGGTACCAAGTGCCTACTTGTAAGCTCCTTAAGGGCAAGGACCGATGTGAATGTACAATGCAGGCCTCAAAATTTCAAGTTATGAGCCACTAGCCAGGCCTGAAGAGTTACTCACCACTAGTTGCTCCACCCAACCCCTACTCTACCCCTAAACACGCTCTTGTAAATTATCTCTTGAGACGACACTGTAAGGCCCCTTTTCGTTTTGAAGGACACCGCTAGCTCAGCGGGATCAGTACGTTGATCCCCGCTGAGCAGGCGGATGACAGGTCCATCTCCACTCACTGTGCTGAGACGGACGTGTCAGAGCCACACTGTTCTCTATGGGGAGATCGGATGTCACCTGGTGCGGTAAAACATGGTGTCACCCCTCCCCCCCGGTCCCTGGGATCAGCAATGCATAATGGATGACAGGCCCTCTTACCAGACTCAGCGAACCAGCAGCAGTGATCCCTCTGGCTGGATGTTCGCTCACCCTGTGTTGTGTAGGGCTCTCTCTGGTGGTGCTGGGCAGCGTGGCGCTCTCTCTGGTGGTGCTGGGCAGCGTTGCGCTCCCTCTGGTGGTGCTGGGCAGCGTGACGTTCTCTCTGGTGATGCTGGGCAGCATGGCGCTCTCTCTGGTGGTGCTGGGCAGTGTGGCGTTCTCTCTGGTGGTGCTGGGCAGCGTGGCGTTCTCTCTGGTTTTCCCCAGCACAGTCCTCTCTTTCGTTTTCCTGTCTCCTGTAACTGGCTGCTACAAAGTAGCAATCACTCCCTCAGCTTGTTCCTGGGATCTCTCTCTCTTCCCCCAGCAGAGTGCATGCTGGGGGGGGTGTAGCTCCCTCTGAAGAACAATGGGGATGCCAATCTTCTGGGACTACATGTCCCATGATGCTCCCCTAGTCTCTTTTTATTGGCCTCCGCTGTGCCAAATGAGGAGGGGAAAAAACGAGCAGGAAGCTGGGTGGGGAATCTGAAAAGAGCCCTCTCTCTTATCCTGCGCGGCTGAGGGTGAGGGGGAAACACGACAGCCCACCTCTCCCCTGTCAGTGCCAGTACCTGTCTTTAGCTGAGAAGCAGCGCGTTGTCACCACTTCACCGCTGGGGGGGGGGGCTCGACGGCACTCCCAATACAACTGCTTCCTGGAAAGTGTTACCGTGTGCGTTCCACCCCCCAAACCCCATAGTGACGCCACTGCCTGGGGTTCCCCACGTCCTCCTTGCTCTCCTCCTCTGGACACAGACTGACCCCGGCCTGGGGAGAAGTTTTTAAACGTGTAAGGATGCCAGTGGGGGGTAGGCGGACAGTTAAGCTCCACTAGTTGTATAGACAGTCACTGGTGGCTCTATGGGGCGCTAGTCCCTCCCCCCCCCACCTGGCCAAATATGCTCCATACACTCCTACTGCCCATAACAAGTGCCGCGCTACAGCAAACCCGGGGACTGTATATGTGCGGGAGGCAGCCATGCGAAGCGGGAGGACGGTTCGGGTGTGCTTTTTTAGTGCGCTTTTTTGATGCCCACCCGCAAAGTGCCGCCCTAGGCCTGGGCCTTGTCGGCCTAGGCCAAGAGACAGCACTGACTGTACCCATACAAAATTTTTATCATTTTTTCACACAAGTAGAGGGATTACTTTGCTAAATAAACGAATAAAGACTGAAGACTGAAAACAAATGTTTTCATAGTTTATTTTAAAATTTTGCAAACATTTTTCTCCTTCACTGATGTGCACTGATAAGGCTGCACTGATGGGCACTGATAGGCTGCACTGACTGGCAGTGATGAGGCGGCACTGATAGGCTGCACTGATGAGGAGGCACTGGTGGGCACTGATAAGGCTGCACTGATAGGAGGCACATATAGGCTGCACTGATGGGCACTAGTATGCAGCACTGATAGGCGACACTGATGAGGAGACACTGATTGGCAGCACTGATGGGCACTTATTGGCAGTACTGGTGGGCACACATTGGCAGCATTGCCATGGCCATATGTGGGAAGTGATGTCACCACAATCCTTGCTGCTTCCCTTATATAGCAGATGTCAGCTTGGGGAACTGTCAATTGGCTAGTGGTACCCTTGGGACTTTTTTTCAGCGAGTGGAGGGCATCGTGATTGAAGGAAGGACATTTATTTAATAAATGACTGGTTACATTTTTGGGTGTCCTTATTTATAGGTGAATGAGTAGAACTATGTGTCCCCTACTCATTCACGTAGGCAGGAGGGGTGGTATCTGGGGGGGCCCCCCTTATTAAAGAGGACATCCAGATTCCGATAAGCCCCACCCACAGACCCCAACAACCAGCGGGCCAGTAGCAACACGGGGTCAAGGTGCTATCCCAAAGGAGAACAAGGTACCTCCCAAGCTGAGGGCATGTGGCCTGATATAGTTCAGGAGGGGGAAGCATTCTCAGATCAAGGGCCTGGAATGGGTTTTTAGGGGTACCTCACATTTATTATTATTATTTATTTATTTTTTTTTTTTTTAGGTACCCCCTTAAAATCCATTCTAGACCCAAACAACATACTGTATTTATTGGCGTATAACATTCACTTTTTCACCATGAAAATCGGGTGCAAATAGCGTGTGCCTGTTATATGCCAATACTTCAATTTTAGCTGCCTCGGAGGGGACAGGGAGGGGGGCGGGACAAGCGCTGTCAGATTACATACAGTGAGAATCTCCTGTTTACTTGGCAGCCTCTGTAATAGGAAGTCCCGTCTCCTGAGAAGCCATTGGACCACTGCTCTGTCTATCATCGGAGATTCTCACTGTATGTAATCTGTCGGTGCTCATCACGCCCCCCTCCCTGTCCCCTGTAGGCTGCAGATGGGCATCAATCAGGCTGCACTGATGGCAATGATGAGGCTGCTGCATTGATGTCAATGGTGAGGCTGCTGCATTGATGGCAATGGTGAGGCTTCTGCATTGATGGTAATATTGAGGCTGCAGCATTGAAGGCAATGGTGAGGCTGCATTGATGTGGAGTGATGAGGCTGCATTTGATGGCAATTGTGAGGCTGCTGCATTGATGGCAATGGTGAGGCTGCTGCATTGATGGCAATATTGAGGCTTCTGCATTGAAGGCAATGGTGAGGCTGCATTGATGTGGACTGATGAGGCTGCATTGATGGCACTTGTGAGGCTGCAGATGGGCATTGATCAGGCTTCATTGATGGCAATGGTGAGGCTGCTGCATTGATGGCAATGGTGAGGCTGCTGCATTGATGGCAATGGTGAGGCTGCATTAATGTGGACTGATGAGGCTGCATTGATGGCACTTGTGAGGCTGCAGATGGGCATTGATCAGGCTGCATTGATAGCAATGGTGAGGCTGCTGCATTGATGGCAATGGTGAGGCTGCTGCATTGATGGCAATGGTGAGGCTTCTGCATTGAAGGCAATGGTGAGGCTGCATTGATGTGGACTGATGAGGCTGCATTGATGGCACTTGTGAGGCTGCAGATGGGCATTGATCAGGCTTCATTGATGGCAATGGTGAGGCTGCTGCATTGATGGCAATGGTGAGGCTGCATTAATGTGGACTGATGAGGCTGCATTGATGGCACTTGTGAGGCTGCAGATGGGCATTGATCAGGCTGTATTGATGGCAATGGTGAGGCTGCTGCATTGATGGCAATAGTGAGGCTGCATTGATGAGGCTGCATTGATGGCAATGGTGAGGCTGCTGCATTGATGACAATATTGAGGCTGCTGCATTGAAGGCAATGGTGAGGCTGCATTGATGGCAATGGTGAGGCTGCTGCATTGATGGCAATGGTGAGGCTGCATTAATGTGGACTGATGAGGCTGCATTGATGGTACTTGTCAGGCTGCACATGGGCATTGATCAGGCTGTATTGATGGCAATGGTGAGACTGCATTGATATGGACTGATGAGGCTGCATTGATGGCAATGGTGAGGCTGCTGCATTGATGGCAATATTGAGGTTGCTGTATTGAAGGCAATGGCGAGGCTGCAGGTAGGCATTGAACAGGCTGCATTGATAGCAATGGTGAGGCTGCAGATGGGCACTGACCCTTATTTTGCTTCAAAGTTATTTATTTAAAATTTTTTGTTTTTTTCCTGAAACTTCCCTCTTAAAATGAATGTGCGTTTTATACGCCTGTGCGTGTTACACGCCGATAAATACGGTATTTTTTTTCATTCTTACTGTAGGATGTGCTACAGAAAAAGTGAAGCAATGACAAGTCATTTGCCATCAATTTGAACTTTTTTCCTTTGTAAATGTCAGTGCTGCTGAAGCACTTTCTGTGCATCACAGAGATTCACCCGTTATTTAAATGAATTTAATGTTTACATATTTAGAAAAAGCACTGCTCCTGGCTGAATGGATTTTTTATGCATTTTTTATTCATTGATATACGTTCCCAAGGGAAGTGCCCCATGCTATTTTTTTACACCCCCATTTATCAGATTCAGCTCCCATTGATTTCAGTGGGATTCAGATTCGGCATCCAAACTTTTTTTGGTTTGCTGAACCATGCTCAAACTGAACTCAGAGCAGTTGGGCTTATTTTTAATCAATCAACTTCTGCCTTGACACATTACATGGTGATTGGGTTGTGATGTGAGTTACCTGTGTGGCTGTGCTGGTTATTGTGGAATGTTCCCAACACTCATTACACTCACAACACTCATAAATGCTGAGAAGCATAGGCTCATTTATGACCAACTAATAAACCAATACCTTGCCCCCCAAAAAGACAGAAGCTGATTATATTGGAAATAGGGCAAGACCACAGCTTTTTTCAACTTTCAAAAGTAGAACTTTCCAAATGTACCAAACAATGCCAGTCACAGTATACCATGAGCACCCATAAATACAAGAGGCCTGTCCTTACCATCGGTGCCAGACAGGCATTAGACTGACCCCAGAATTTACCAAACAACATGCCAGTCATAGTATACCGTGTGCACCAATAAACATAAACTCACATAGTCTAAGAGGCCTGTCCTTACCATCAGTGCCAGACAGGCATTAGACTGACCCCAAAATTTAACTTGAGGGCATAGCCCAAAAAGCAACATCAATTGCTGGCAAGGTCAAAACCGCCAATAAAGCTGTGACAAAAACTCACAACGGGCGGGAGGGTGGTCAACTCTTGTGACAGCTGAATCTCCTCAGAGCAGTTGGATGTGCCTCAACATGGCCTTTTCCTAGAGTTCAGGCTCACCTCAGGTCTTGTAGCCACCCACAGTGATACCATGCTTCCAGCAGTCAAGGGTCCCTTTCCCTAAAGGTGGTTCAAGGGGCCTTCATTAGAACTAAAGAAAACTGTGAAATGTCTTCAACGTTACAGAACAATCCAAGTAAATGTGACTACTACTAGCTAAGGGCAGATGTCTTCAGTGGGCTTGCAGACAAAATTTAAACCCTTACAGAAATTCTAACCCCCCCCCCCACCCTCTATCCAAAATCAAATAAAGTTTTGCTGCAGTTGGGCTGTAAGTAAACTGATTATATAGTTGGTAAGGTTGAAAAAAGACAGGCTCAGGGGAATGTTCACAAATGCCAAGAGCCTAGTCAATAAAATGGAGGAACTGGAGCTGCTACTACATGAGGAGGGTGGGGACTTCATGGGAAGCAAACCGATTATGATCCCATAAAATGTTTATTTTTCTACTGTTATTACAGGCATACAGAGCTCGTGACATGGTTCAAGGTGAGATTTCCCGTTATCTGGCAGAGAAGGATTTGCTGAGAAAGCAGGTTATGGATCTTACTGAATGTAACTCAGAATTCAAGCAACAAATACAAAGTTTGGAAGCACATCTGCAGTCTCATATGGTTAGTTATGTCAGCATCACAATTATATACTGGAAACTACGTGTTTTGTATGTATAGGGATCATCCAGGTGCCCAAGGTGAATTCACTGTCACAGTTTCCATGACAAAGTAGCTTTAAGTTCTAGAATTTTAACCACGTCAATACCAGGCACTTATACACCTTCCTGCTCAGACCAATTTTCAGCTTTCAGCGCTCTCGCATTTTGAATGACAATTGCGCGGTCATGCTACACTGTACCCAAACTAAATTTTTATCATTCTGTTCCCACAAATAGAACTTTCTTTTGGTGGTATTTGATCACCTTTGGGATTTTTATTTTCTGCTAAACAAATAAAAAAAGACAGAAAAGGTTTTATTTTTTTTGTTTCTGTTACAAAACTTTGTAAATAAGTAAGTTTTCTCCTTCCCTGATGGGCACTGATGGAGCTGCACTTACGGGCACTGATAAGGCGGCACTGATGAGGTGGCATTGATGAGGTAGCACTGATGAAGGGCACTAATATGCGGCACTGATGATGGGCACTAATATGCGGCACTGATGGGGCACTGATAGGCAGCACTGATGGGCACTGATAGGTGGCACTGATATGCAGCACTGATGGGTAAACATAGGTGGCACTGATGGGCACTGAAAGGCGGCACGGATGGGCACTGATAGGCGGCACGGATGGACATGGATGGGCACTGATAGGCAGCACAGATGGGCACTGATAGGTGGCACAGATGGGCACTGATAGGTGGCACGGATGGGCATGGATGGGCACTGATAGAGACACTGATGTACACTTATTGATGGTACGGATGGATGCCAATCAGTGCCAAATAATAATGCCTGCCAATCAGTGATGCCCATAGTTGCCACTGATTGGCATCCATTGTGGGCACTGATTGGCATCCATTGTGGGCACTGATTGGCATCCTTGGTGGTGACATCCCTGGTGGTCCAGTGTGGGCATCCTCGGCGGGGCTGCGCTGATAATCAATCAGCACAGACCCCCCCGTCAGATGAGCAGCCGATTGGCTCTCCTCTACTCGTGTCTGACAGACTCGAGTGAGGAAAAGCAGATCACTGGCTCTTCCTGTTTACACTGTGATCAGCCGTGATTGGACACGGCTGATCACGTGGTAAAGAGTCTTCGTATGACTCTTTACCTAGATCGGTGTTGCGATGTGTCAGACTGACACACCGCAACAACGATCGCCGAGATGCGCGCCCCTGGGGGCGCGCAGAGGCTTGATATCCTGCTGGACATCATATGACACCCGGTCAGGATATTGAAACCACTTTGCTGACGTCATATTGCTATATGGCAGGCGGCAAGTGGTTAATATTAAAATATCATACAACCAGCACCAGTCTGGTGTGCATGATGTAGTGAGTGAATGCTAGGAGAGATAATGAGATCCTACAATATACTGCTCTTCAGTTTGGCTGGTCCTTGGTTAAATTATGTTTGCTTTTACATATCTCTCACATGAGTTAGATGTTTATACCAGAATTCCCAGTTCATAATGTATAATTAACAGATAATTTGGGAATCTAGCTTTAAGAAAAACAACACTGTGTGCAACTCTTGGTCATTTTCCATCCGCCTGTGTCAAATTTCTTTTTCTGAGGGTTAATATTTGGTACTCTAGTTTCTGAGATTAATTGGAATAATACAGTTCTACTGGCGAACTAGATTTGGCCTGTTGAAATGAGTTAAAGAATAGGCTAAATAAAGTGATTGGGTGTCCCAGTGAATTAAGGTAAATATACTCTATGCTTCTTGAAAAGAGAATGGGAACACAAATATTTTTGGTGAACAATATAATATACATACTGTATATCTCTTCTGAATTATGAGTCCAAAAGTTCTCTTAGGGTTCTATCACATGGACTCTGCGTTGCCCAGCGGGGGGATCCCCGCTGACCAGGCGGATGACAGGTCCATCTCCACTCACTGTGCTGAGATGGACCTGTCAGAGTCCCGCTCTCCTCCATGGGGAGATCGGATGAAAATGGACTGCCTGTCCGTTTTCATCTGATCCCATCCGATCTGATCCGCCAGACGGATGGAAAATAGGGTCACCATCCTTCTGGATTTGGCGGACATGATAGGATCAGATCAGGGGCGGATCCAGAGCCTAGTCTCGGGAGGGGCACTGCCAGAAATATACATTTTTTTTGCGAACAATTTATCGGGGAAATGGCTGTTGTTGGTGCTTTAATCATCCCAGCACCATGGTTGTTATGGTGTCAGGATGATTGAAGCGCATTATTTCTATTATTACATTGTAATATAAAATGAAATCATTCAACTCACCATAATGCAGAATCAGTGGGAACCCCGAGCGTGTCACCTGCCACCGTTGCCTGCCACATTTTGTGGATTGTCACTTGCCTGCCACCAGATGCAGATTGACACCTGCCACTAGATGCGGATTGTCACTTGCCACACCTTGTGGATTGTGACTTGCCACATCACCTGCCACTGGATGCAGATTGTCACTTGCCACGTCATATGCCACACATTGCGGATTGTCACTTGCCACGTCAATTGCCACTGAATGCTGATTGTCACTTGCCAAGTCATATGCCACACATTGTGGATTGTCACTTGCCACGTCAATTGCCACAAGATGCTGATTGTCACTTGCCACGTCATATGCCACACATTGTGGATTGTCACTTGTCACGTCAAATGCCACACATTGCGGATTGTCACTTGCCACGTCATATGCCACTGGATGCGGATTGTCACTTGCCACGTCATATGCCACTAGATGCGGATTGTCACTTGCCACGTCATCTGCCACTAGATGCGGATTGTCACTTGCCACGTCATATGCCACTAGATGCGGATTGTCACGTGCCAGGTAAGGTGGTGTTTTGCTTTTTTCTTGCTTCCTTGTCCCAGAGACAGGCAGCAGAGAGATAATGTAATCTCCCTGCTGCCCACGCTACCTGCACAGTGAGAGCGGAAGTTAATGCAGAGATGTGGGGGCGGTGAGAGATGATGTCATCTCTCTGCTCCCCTGCCCGTCGGCTCACTGATTGGCCAGCCACCCCCCCCCACACACACCTAGCCTGCTTAGCCTTAGTTTCACCCGCCCATCCACACACGGAGACGCCCGTCCAATCCGCTCTCTCTCCTGCCTGCCTGCCCACCCTCACACGGAGCTGCCGGACACTCAGCTCAGCTGTCTGCTGTATCATATAGGATAGGACTCCTCGGAGGCGCCGCTCCAGGCTGCCTGCTGTGTCACAGACTCAGCCACACTCACTGAGTTACTGGCTGCTGTCTGCTCTCTCTGAGACTCACTCTGCTGTATGTATCGGATTAGGAGGCGCCGCTCCAGGGCAGGCTGTGTCACATCACAGTCACACTCACACCGGCCGCCTGTCGGCTCGGCTGAGAGTGTGACTGACGCTGACCTGACTGACGTCACTCGTTGCTAACGCCAGGGCCGCCTGGCGTCTAGCAACGAGTGCAGGGAAGAGGCTCCACCCACCTCCTTCCTTCAGTGTTATTGACCGCCCGCCGCCGCCCGTACCACACGCGAGTCTCTCTCTCGCTGATGATCGGCACATGAGAGAGAGAGAGAGACTCGGGCCGGCACAGCGGCCGGAGCGGAGCGGCAGGATATAAATAACATTCAATTTCAGAGTGTCAGTGTGTGCTTCGGGGGGGGCAATTGCCCTGTTGCCCCCCCCCTGGATCCGCCCCTGGATCAGATAGCAGCGGGTGTCAGCAAACATGTCACCGCTGACATCCGCTGTCCCATAGGGGTGAATGGAGCGTCTGATCAGGTCCACCTGAAAAACTGACAGGTGGACCTGATCGGAAAGCCCGTGTGAAAGGGCCCTTAATAGTGTCTTATTTTAGTAACCTATGGAAGTAAACGGCTGCCATCACTCTAACACACTCATATACATATGTGTACTTATATTATTCAAAATATCAGTGCAGCGCTATTCCCCTTTTATTTCATAAATCCAATTAGAGCAAAAAGTCCTCAAAGTGCAATAGTCCATACAAAAAAAACTATTGTGTCTTTCTTCCTCCCTTATTTATTTCCCAGTATAGTTGTACTCTCCCCTCATTTGTTTGACCCTGCTATCAAGTATGGTCGATATTAGCTTTATATTATGTGCATCTTCCAATATCCAATGTGAATTCTGTGTTAGATCAAATATCCTGTTTTCTCCAATTGGTTCCTCCTTGACCTCAAAGTGCTTAGTGTGACATGTAGAAAAATAAAAAACTTTACGGTGCCTTATCCTTTGTAAACTTACATCACTTTAAATAAGTGCTACTTGCATACAATACAAAATATACCATGCTCTTCCACTAAATGCTCAGATTGACAGCTTATGACACTCTGCAAACAAATAACCTCTCTTCTGGATGTTTTCCTGTCCTCTCTCCCACTCAGCCCCATGCAAAAGTCAGAAAATGTGCAATAGTGCTTTCTTTATCCTTTAAAAACTCTTTATTCATCCAATTTCACTTTAAAACTCACATTTGCCTTTTTATATATATGCCTCTCAAACCATATAAAAACCGCAATTATATGTTGTTGCTCTGGCTCTGTATAACATCACATACATACAACTCTTATAAGACCGTCCTCCCAGCGTTATCCGTCAGGTCTCACCCCTACATGTTTCATCACCGATCATGTGACTTCCTCAGAGGGATTTGAAACGAATCTCCCTGAGGACGTCACGTGATCGCTGACTAAATTAATAATGGTGGGACCTGACGGATGGCGCTGGGAGGACGGTCTTAGGCGAGGAAGGAAACATGGACCACAACAGCACCCTACCCTTACGAGTTGAGTGTCAGGGCTTGAAAGTATCTTGTAGAACAACCCAAACCCACTTGCAGGAGTCTTAACATTGGTACCATTTTAGATTAGAATAGGATTGACTTACCAAAAACACAATAACTTGGCAACGCAGCTTTCAAAAGTGTTTGCAAATATACCCATCTGAGACCTCTGTTTTATTAAATGTAAGAATGTTTACTGATATAATTTGATTGTTAGTGTGATGGGAAAGTTATGCTAGATATTGTTCAATTGTTATCAGTTGGTCCACCTGTAAGCACTTGGCTTTGATGCCATACACTAATTGAATGGCTGCCATTTCTCTCTACTCTTTGATGAAGATAGGATACTTCTTAAATTTTGTGCCTTGAAACAGACCACACAAACCCTGTGCATTGTGAACAGTGATGCGGTCATTGTTAAGCACAATACCTTGGCCTTTATAGCACTGGGAAAGATCCCTTTGTCATCAAAGTAATAGGAAGGTAGCCTTCTAGTTCTCACTTTTTGCTTACATGCAGAATAATTACATTTGAATCTATATATTTTCTTATAATTTGATACTACATGCCTCTCATCAGTTGTGTTTCCATACTATATGGCAAGCTACTTGTTATCAACAAGTTTTTTCTTATACCCATACCTCCTGAATAACTCTACCTGACCAACAAAATACCATTTACCTGGCCACTCCTCTCCTCTTCCCTATCAGGTCTCCTTGGACAATGAGAATTTTTTTCCACTCAGATGAGTATCAACAATGATCTTTGTAGCTATCTGTAATGGGGGATCTTCCCAATGACCACATATGTAAAGAGTATCCTTCTAAGTGACAATAACACTAATATACTGTGCACTTTTGATAAAGTTAATATTAACAAGAGTTCCTTGAGCACAGAAGTTATTTCCAGGGTCTCTCCATGTTAAAAATGTCAGCCTAAGACACCGCCACACCATTGGCCATACAATGGATCTTCTATACCTTTCTCTAAGCAAATAACGAGGAAATCAATAAAAAGGCTTAGTTCATGTATTTCTCCAGCTGGTGTTGACTTTTTCACAAAGTCAATAATTTCAGCGGGCTAAATAACATAACTTAGCCAATCATTTCCAAAGCATTTAACACCTTGCACATGGTTGCTAATTTCAAGATAGACATTTTCATGATTGCTAATTTCAAGTAAGACATTTTGGGAACTTCCACTCTGTTTGGTATTAAGGAAGGAGAGAAGTGAAAGACAGTGCTACAGATGTTAGACTGGCACCAAGTACCTATTTATATCATTTGAGTAAAATAGTTGTTATTCTCCAGAATTTGAACATGAATAAAGTTTTCTAAATCTCCCAAATATGGCCATTGTTTTGGATGATATTCTATTCTTGCATACTAAAAATCCCATCACCACCATGTCCCAGTGGCTTCAGTAGAAAGGTTTATATGCTGAATTCAAGTGTCTAAAAAATGAGGCACCCTTCTTTGCATCTATTGTTTCTGTAGAGCAAGTATGAAAAGACTTTAGAAAAAGATCACTGTGGTCCTGAAACATCATCAGGGATGACTAGCTATTCACTGATGCTTCTCAAGTTATTAACAGTTCAAGAGAGACTGTTTTACCCTGATCAATCCAGTGACATTATAGTCCATAAACACCAGCAGCATAATGGGCCTTTACAGATTTTTCAGAAATGAAAAGTACATTTTAACTTTTTAATTTTCTCTTCTGGAGCATTCTCAACTAAAGGATATCTTATGGGGCGTACACACCGTGACTATTCGGCTACAAAAGTCCGACAGCCCGTCCGACAAACTTTTGACAGATTTTTGGCGGACTTGCGGCGGACTTTCTAACAAACGGACTTGCCTACACACGATCACACCAAAGTCCGACGGATTCATACGTGATGACGTACACCGGACTAAAATAAGGAAGTTGATAGCCAGTAGCCAATAGCTGCCCTAGCGTGGGTTTTTGTCCGTCGGACTAGCATACAGACGAGCGGATTTCTGGGTCTGGCGGAGTTACGATGTAAAGATTTGAAGCAAGTTCCAAATCTAAAGTCCGTCAGATTTGCGACTGGAAAAGTCCGCTGAAAGTCCGGGGAAGCCCACACACGAACGGATTGTCCGCCGGATTTGGTCCATCAGCGTCTGTCGGACTTTTGTAGCCAAAAAGTCCGACCGTGTGTACGCCCCATTAAGCTTCCTGCTGTCAAGCTTGTGTAGCACCCTCCTAGCTAGGCTGCTAGGAAAATAAAAAAAGTTTTTGGCCCCACTGTAGCGAAGGGAGCAGTAATTGATTGTGTTGGTCTGTTCAGGGTTTCCTGATCTGAGCTTTTGATAGCTTCCCCATGCTTCTGAAAGAAGTTTCCAGAGCATGGGCCTGGGAGATTCAAATGAACAGTTGAATATATATCATGCCTCAGCCAATCCCTGAAAGGAGGCATCCAGAAGGTGACTGGGGGGGTGATAAAGGTGCAAGAGGCCTGGTCAGTTTTTTTTTTTTTTTTCTTTAAGGCCTCATTCTCACGAGGCGGATCCACTTCCACGAAGTCCGCCTTGGTCCGCCGGCTCAGCGGGAGATCTCTCCGTTGATCTCCGCTGAGCCGGCGGATGACAGGTCCCTCTCTGATCACTGAGCGGGGAGGGGCTTGTCAGGCGCTGCTGGTTTCTATGGAGAGATCGGACGAAAACGAACACATGTTCGTTTTCATCAGATCTCACCCGATCCGATCCACCAGCGACAGATATGAACGTAGATGCATCCGTCTGCTTTTAGCGGATCGGACGAGGTCGGATGTCAGCGGACATGTCACCGCTGACATCCTTCGCTCCATAGACTAGCATGGAGCACCCGTTCAGGTCCGCCATCAAAACTGACAGGCGGACCTGAACGGTCTGACCGTGTGAAAGGGGCCTTAGGGAGGGTTCCAGTTTCTCATAATATAAATTCTGCAGCTTTACTTGTAACATTTCTTCTCTTGGACAGATGCGAAAAGAGCACACAAAATCTAGACACCAGAGGCTAGTGCGGATGGATGCTATTTGTCCCTCAGAAGATGGGGACAAAGGATCTTCTTCCAGCATGTCTGAGGTTTGTTATAGCAATTTTATATGTCAATTTAAATTCATTGCTATATTTCTGTAAAGAACCAATATTTTATTTTAGACTATTTAACCCTTCAATATATAAATATATGTATTTACAAAATTGGCTGAGAAAAGTTCAGCATGAATTTAATGTGGTATATATCTTATATAAATGTAAGTTTATGCAGTTTGTTGCACTAGGACCCCGAATTATGGGTCTTGCAGCCTGGACTCCAGCCATCCTACAAGGCCACATAGAAAATGCATCCTCTGCAACTGTTATGCCCTGTACACACAATAGGATTTTCTGACAACAAATGTTGGATGTGAGCTTGTTGTCAGAAATCCGACCGCGTGTACACAATTCAGACGCACAAAAGTCCACGCATGCTCGGAATCAAGCAGAAGAGCCACACTGGCTATTGAACTTCATTTTTCTCAGCTTGACATACGTGTTATACGTCACCGCGTTCTTGATGTTTGGAATTTCCGACAACATTTGTGTGACTGTGTGTATGCAAGACAAGTTTGAACCAACATCCGTCCGAAAAAAATCCACGGTTTTGTCGGAATGTCCGATCGTGTGTACGGGGCATAACAGTTCTACCATATATTTAGAGGTGTTCTCAAACAGCTGCCTGGGGTCAAGCATGCTCCTGCTTACAACAGTCTCTGTTTCTATACAATTTTAAGAAATTTGTCCTTTAAAGCCCCTCTCAATGTTACCTATATACTTACCTTCCTCCCTGCTCCAGAGATCTTTACTGCCCATCGACAAGACTCAATCAAAATCCTGGGAAACTAGCATTCACACTCAGATATATGAATTTACAGTGCAGGAGTGTCTAGACACCCTTTAAATACAGGACGCACCCTTACGTACTAGGAAGTGTACTGTTATTTACAGGAGGAATTTAGGACAAATCTTTCAGGGTATTGCTTCAACACAACTAACAATTCTATATGTTTCCTAAAATGTAACAAATGTTTTGTAGATACTAATTAATATGCTGTGCTAATTAAACCCTTAAAGTAGAACTATAGGCACAACTTTTTTTTTTTTCATTTTGGATAGAGTGGTGGTGGTGGTGGTGGTGGTGGGGGTAATAACTCCTGTCGGATTTTTTTTTATTCACCATCTGTGTCCCATTGCAGATATTTCCTATCACTTGCTGTCCTGTAGCCAAACAGGAAGTGAGCGGAAATCCCTGAAAATGAAAAGAATTCCTTGGGGCCCCCAGGTCACCAGAACTAGTGTCCCCATTGGAAAATTTCCCTTCAATTACTTTTCTGGTGACAACCCAAAAATTGAGATCTTCTTTTACTTTCACATTCAATGATAATGGTAAACAGAACAAATGGAGATGGTGAATCCCTTTAACAGGGGCATAGAAAGCAATAGAAACTAAGAGGGGTTCTAATCTCTCTCTCCACACTATCCAAAACTTAAAAAAAAGCTTTGCCTTTAATTACACTTTAAGCAGCCCACAATAATCTTTTTTTTTGTTCAACCAGCAGGTTGAACGAAAAAAAATTACCCGATACCCCATCCCCCCATCCTTCCCACCGAGGTATTGTGTTCTGATGGGATGAGACACTGAGGCACCCCTGCCATCCCTGCAATCGGAACACACCGGTCAGTGCTGCAGGCTATAGCCAGTCACTGCCACTGCCACACAGCCACTGAATGATCGGGAAAAACCAGACAGACTGGTTGTACAGAAGTCGATGGATCGACTTCTGTACAACCAGCCTACCCATACATGGATTGGAATTTGTCTGGGCCCTGCTAATATAGCTGAATTTCAATCCATGTATTGCGAGCTTTAGCTTTATTAATAGATGAAACACTAAGTAGGGACTTTATTTGGGACCTAAAAACTCTAACGTCATTTTGTCATAATTTTAGTCCTGGCAGGACTTAAGCTGTCAAGCCAGCAGTGATCTTGGTGAAAGTATCTCTTGCCACTCTTTCCATGATGATTATCTACCTGGCTTCTCTAAGAGGTAAGTGGTAATATAGTGGTAATATAGATTAAATAAATACTTCCTGATCAACACTATACTCTATACAAATGCTAAAGTATTCAGCTAGCTCTAATGCTAGTTCTATTTGGTATTTACATCTTATGTGTATTCCCATATTTTGCTAGCTATGCTATGCCCTGCCAGCATGCTAAAAAAAGTCACTGGGAGCTTTCAAATTTGCATGTAAAGTCATATGAAGGAAAATTTCATTGCTCTGGCGATGCAGCTCTCACACAGCAAAGCTTCCCTCAATGGGCACCGTATAGTAGCTCAAATCAATCCAAGATAGATTTAATTAATCAAAAAAAAAAATCATATAAAAACAGCCAACATGTTTTGGGGGCAATACCACTCCCCCATTCATCAGGGCTCAACAGGGATACTACTTGAGTAAACTCAGAGAAATTAGTAATTTCACAGATCTATATTAGAACCAGTATTAACCTCTCATGGAGGGACAACTTGACAGCAGTTGCTGAGCAGCAATGATGACAAACAAAACCTTAATCACTTACAACATCCAAAATTACCAAAACCCATGCTTCGACTAGATTCAGCACCAGGTCCACCCACAGCCCTGCCACAGAAACCAGCACCAAATCCATCTGCAATCATGCTACAAGAACCATCAGCAGCCTATGTCGGAAACCAGGAGCAGAGTCAACCACAGTTAACCCTAACCATGAGCAGAGCCACCAGCCCACCCACCTTAACAGCATCAGAGCAACCATCCCTGCCAGTATCCACACTCTAATGTCTTCACAATCAGATCAACAGTACTTATCTCCACATCCAAGACCTTCTGGCTATCAATTCCTAAATTGTAAGAAAAAGTATCAACATACCACTCTGTATTTCAGTAAAGATTACCTGGTCTCTGGCCCTCTAGGAGTTCTCTCTGGCTCTGGCATACAGTTGCCACCCTGCTGCTAGAACTGCTGTTTTAGTGCATGGCAGTAAATAGTTTTTACCAGCACCCACTCTACTGACAGCAATCTGCGTCTTCCCATTGCTCCAACAGTTTTACCTGCCCCCAAGAGAAGGCAGTCCCTGCCCTAGATTCAGGAGAGGACTGGGTTGAGGATAACGGGGCATTTACTAGTATAATATGTTGAGTCTGTGGCCTTGGATGGAGATGGTTCAGAATCCAGACGTCGATTGTAGCAACACCTACAGTCAGTGACACATAGTAGGCATTGTATGCTCCCTTTGAGACCCGTGATCCTACCAGAGGGAGGCCTTTACCATGTGATCAACTGTATCCAATCACAGCTAATCACTGTGTAAACAGACTTGACGGTTATCGGCAGTACTTTCCTCACACTCTGTCAGAGGAGAGGAGAGCCATTAACTGGTTATCCTGACAGGGGACATGTACACAGATAATCAGGGCACTGATTATTAGTGCAGCCCCATCAGTACCCATCACTGCTGTCCATCAGTGCTTCCTCATCAGTGCCTATCAGTGCTGCCAATCAGTGCCCATCAATGCCGCCTATCAGTGCCACCTATCAGTGCAGCCTCATCAGTACCTCCTCATCAGTGCCCATCAGAGCTGCCTCATCAGTGCCACCTATCAGTGCCCATAAGTGCAGCCTATCAGTGCCCATCAGTGCAGCCTATTAGTGCCCATCAGTGCAGCCCATCAGTACAGCCTCATCAGCATACATCAGTGAAGGAGATAAATTACTTATTTGCAAAATTGAATATGGGTACAGTGTTGCATGACCGCGCAATTGTCATTCAAAGTGCGTCAGCGCTGAAAGCTGAAAATTCGTGGAATTGGTGACAAACTTTTACCCTTAGGGGACGTTTAAAAAAATTCTACAGGTTGCATGTTTTGAGTTACAGAGGAGGTCAAGGGCTTGAATTATTGCTCTCACTCTACCGATCACGGCGATACCTCACATGTGTGGTTTGAACACCGTTTTCATATGCGGGCGCTACTCACGTATGCGTTCGCTTCTGCATGTGAGCTTGGCGTCCCTTGTAATAGAAAAAAAGCATGACAGGACCTCTTAAATATGAGATCTGGGGTCAATAAGACCTCAGATCTCATATTTACAATAAACTGCAATAAAAAAAAATTAAAACATTTTTTCATTTAAAAAAATGGACCTTTAAGAGCTATGGGCGGAAGTGACGTTTTGACGTCGCTTCCGCCCTGCAATGTTATGGAGATGGGTGGGGGCCATCTTCCCCTCACTCGTCTCCATACGCAGCAAGGGGTAACATCCGATCGCATCCGCCGCTGCCGACGGATCCGGTAAGCAGCGAAGGGCACCAGAGCGCGGTACTGTTCTAAACACCGGAGAACATTGTACCCCTACTCATTCACCCAAAAAAAAGTGTCACGTAGAAAAAAAACAACACAATTTTTGACAACTCCTTTATTAAAAATCCAAAAATATTGTCCCCCAATGTAAACCCATCGTCAATCACGCCGCCCGCCTGACCGCCAAACCCCCAAAAAGAAGCTCCTGCACTTGTCGCAGGCTAACCGCAGACTGCCCGCTTCTCCATTTCACCATCTCCCCTTGTCTCCTGGCAGGGTTGTAATGCTTGGATCCCTACTAAGCAAAAAAAAAGCCCTTCTATCTAGTGGAGTCAAGTTTGATGGAGGTGATTTGGCACTGTTGATTTGACAACAATTCACATCTTCAGCCATATAAATCGAGGAATTAACACCTATGTACTGTAGACTTCCTGACATCAAGGATGGGAATATTTCCTGACACTCATTGGAACTGAAGAAAGGTTTGGCGTGGCTAAGAAAGGTCTTCAACATTACAGTACAATCCAGTTGCATGTTACTAACTAGTACTAGCTGTACCATGAGCTTGATATATGAGAACTCTTACAGACATACAGTGGAACCTCAGATTGTGAGTAATGCGGTTTACGAGCGTTTCGCAATACGAGCTATTTTTTTTAAAAAAATCCTGACTCTCTTTGCGAGACAATGAGCAGGATTCAAGCCACTGGGGTGTGCAGTACCGCATTTGGCCAGAGGTGCGGTGGCACCAATGATGCTCGGAGACACTCGTAGACGCTTGGTGATGCTCAGAGACGCTCGGAAACACTCCGTTCCCGAGTGTCTCCGAGTGTTTCCGAGTGTCTCCGGCACCCCTGCACTTCTGGCCACATACAGTACTGCATAGACAAGCAGTGGCTGTGGAACAGATTATCTGAGTTTTTATTATTTCCTATGGGGAAACTCGCTTTCATATACGAGTGCTTTGAATTACAAGCATTCTTTTGGAACAAATTATGCTCGTAATCCAAGGTATTACTGTACTTGCTTGATAATGTTCCTTTTTGTGTTTCATTTCAAAGAAAGGGTGGTTGCTTTAACCAGTTCTTTTTTCACATACATTAGCTGTTCCCAAGACCTTCCAGATATTCTCCAAGATGAGAGAGCAGAAACGGACTTTGAATATGAAGCAGAATATAAGAAAGGTAAGAAATACACATTGATATATTTATCACCAGTGATTAACAACCTGAGGTCTTTGGACTTATCTAGTACATCCAGAGCACAAGGGGATAAATCAAGCTTGTTTTTGTTTTGAAGTAGAGTTGTAACAATCAGAGCAAAAATAATAATAAAATGAAAAATATAAATATAAAATGCAATGCTGACCAGCCAACCACTGTGTAAGTGATTTCACAACACTTCTAATAGTGAATACAAAATAAAATTCAGTGTAGCGCTTCAAAAAATATTATAACCATGTGATCACATACAAAACAGTGTATAATGTGATAAAAGTAATATACAAAAATTAGTATTAAAATATATATGAAGTCTTCCGTGAATCAATAGTATTGTCCTTCAATACACTCCGTGCCTACTGAAGACGCCCTATCACGTGGCGACACGTGTCTAGGGAAGGAGTAGAGCTGTGTGATCGATGTCTTACCGGAGTTGCACCGAGTGAGGTGGTGAACCAGATGATACATTGATACGTGTTTTTACATTTTATCTCTTGTAAGTGTAAAATTTTAAGCGGGCTTAAAATAAACATTGTATACGGAAATATACTATATCTGTCCTTTCGGCTTTGATTTACACATAATCTGAGGATACCTGTGAGGACGCGAGCCTATATTTCATTGAGGAGGAGAGAAGGAGTGGAGCCATTTACCTGGGCTGTGAGGAGACAAGCTGTTTTTTACTTACTTGTTTTTTTACTTACACAGAGATGAGCAGGCAATTTGCTTGGTGGTGGAAAATCACAGTGCTTAAAGTGGTGTTCCACCCTAAAAAAAAAAAGTCATGATTGTGCCTAA
This sequence comes from Aquarana catesbeiana, assembly GCF_042186555.1. Lineage (NCBI taxonomy): Eukaryota > Metazoa > Chordata > Amphibia > Anura > Ranidae > Aquarana > Aquarana catesbeiana. Next base: position 88,017,448 of record NC_133335.1, read on the forward strand.
AAAAAAATAAAAAAAACATTTGGATTTTTTTTTTTTTTTACTTACCTCTCAATGCCTGTTGCTAGGGGGTCCCTCGTAGTCTGCCTCTTCCAGTGCCTGGGCTGGTGACATCACTTCCCCCTCGGCACAGGAAGAGCTCAGCTCTGCTCCCTCCCTCCTGTCAATCATCTGGGACCCATTACAGGTCCCAGGTGACTGAGCGGCCAATCATGGCGCGCGGCGCCGCTCACGCATGCGCAGTGGGTGCCAGGCTGTGAAGCCACAGCCCGGCGCCCACAGTTGCAATGCCGGCGCCACTGAACGGAGGGGGAGACGAGCGGGGCTTCGATCCCCCGCATCGCTGGACCCTGGGACAGGTAAGTGTCCAATTAAAAGTCAGCAGCTGCAGTATTTGTAGCTGCTGACTTTTAATTTTTTTTTTTTTTTTTGACTGGCCCTCCTCTTTAACGATCAGGTACGGAGTGTATTGAAGGACAATACTATTGATTCACGGAGGACTTCATATATTTGTTTTGATACTAAGTTTTGAATATTACTTTTATCACATTATACACTGTTTTGTATGTGATCACATGTTTATAATATTTTTTGCTGCGTTACACTGAATTTTATTTTGTTTCTGTTTTGAGTTGCTGGCCTTTATGTAAAAGTGATCTGGTGACTAAATAGGCATGCCCCCCCCCCCCCCCCCCCACACTGGTTTCTGAGCTCTTCTAACTTTCCTGGGAGCCTGAGACCATAAAAGATAGTTTCAGGATGGTGAGTTGGATGACATCACAGAACATCCATTTCCTGCTCTAATCTGTGAACTGGAAGCGCTCAGCTCTCAGTACTTCCAATTCACTGCTGTTAACTACTTCCTGCCCAGCCTATAGTAAAATGAATGCCGGGTGGGAGTTTTCCCATCCCAGGTGGACATCATATGACGTCCTCCCAGGCACGCGCCCCCTGGGGCGTGCAGTGATGCGATCTCCGACCACTGTGTCCACTTGACACTGCGAAACTTAGAGATGGTTACCGGGACCCTTTGACCCTCCCAGGTACTATGTGTTGACCGATTACAGTGATCACATGCTCACCAAGTAAATAACTGTCATGAATGGCAGCCATTTATGACTTATTATTTACTATTTTGATGTTGTGATTGGTCACAGTAATCACATGGTGTACAGGACCAATCACAGAAGCACCTCCTGTACCATATGATAGCTGTGACCAATCACAGCATCACAATAGTAAACAAGAGTAAAACAAGATTTGTGAATGAAAGGCCTTCATGACAGATAAAATGATTGCTGTTACAGTGATCATCAGTGTAACAAGCAGTCACAGTGTAATAGAAAGTCCTGATGACCTTCCCAGAGTAGTACAGTCTCACTACGGTGATACTGCACTATTCTGGTGACAGTATGTAGAAAAAAAATAATAAAATATTTAAAAAAATAAGAATTGTTAAAAACATTATATATTTTTTTACATACTGTCACTTATTCAATGTCCCTAATCACCGCCGCACCAGTCGCAGCGTCCCTGATGGCGGCCACACCATCTAGGTCACTTTAATACAGCCGGGTTGGTATGGCCATCATATTCCTGACCATGCAATGCTATTGTTTGGATGTAGCCGCACACAGAGCAGTTAGATGTGGATAGGGACAAATGTCTGAGCCTGGTTTCATAATAAATGCACAATTTTTTTTTCTCCAGACTGGTATCTGTTTTTTTTTCCGGGTAGTGTGGGGACTCTAGTCTCTCTGAAAATATCCAACACGCTCCCTGCTGAGTCAGTGCTAAAATGCTAAATTCAGAAAATCTCATATTCCTTATTAAATGGAGAGCTCTAACACTGACTCAACAGAAGGCTTTTCAAACCTCTGCAGAGAGACCACTGCCTTCACACAGAGAGCCAGGGTACCTCTTACAACATGCTGGCAGGGTACAGGCGTTTCTACTCCAAAGAAAAGGACATTAAAAAACAAAGTTAAGGTTATAAGAAGGCAATAGTAGATCTAAAAGTGACACTTATTGTATCTTCATCACATTCACTGAGCATTCCCCTGCTGCCAGCGCTGAAAGGATGTATTCAGTTGGCTCTATATACTATATACAAGCACACCAATTTTAAACTGTTTACCCTCCATATTTGTATATAAATTGTTTCACTGGCGAGTATTACTTGTGTTCCAGGTCTGCCGATGTGTTCACACATGGAAATTAGTGACAGAACGTGTGAACTGTGTTTTTCAAGGTAAGCACGCTAAAGAAAAACCTTAGACTGGCTTTACACAATTGTGTTGCAATAATGTGTGGTGACTGATGTTACATGTGTAGCACCCCCCTGGGTCTACTGGGGGCAAGGAGGTACCTCCAGAGGCAGGGAGCAAGTTGACATTCACCCTAGGGCTGAGTCCATGGCTATAATGGGAAGTTAGAACAGAATTTGGATGCCAGTCACTAAGTATTTTTCAATGCTTTAATGAGGAACTTGAAAGTAGTAATAGGAGAGAGGGTTAGGGAAGGTTTCAGATACAGTTTGCAGATCACTCACAGACTCCTTGAATCCAAAGGTAGAACAGCTTTCTCTTTTAGCAGATCTTGAATACCTGGATAGGCCTCTCACACAGACCTAGCAGCCGGTAGAATTTCTGGACAAGCCTCTATCACAGACTTAGCAGCCAGTAGAACTCCTGGATAAGCCTCCCTCACAGACTTAGCAGCCAGGAGCTAGTAACCATGGTTTAGATTGTAGAATAGGATTCAGCTTCACAGTGTCAGAACCTTTAAACCATCCGGCGACACTGTAAGAGTAGTTTAGGAATAGGTGCATCCTACAAACGAGTTACCAGGCCCTCCTGAGAGACCAGCCTTCATCCTGGCTCTCTCCAGCAAGGGTCCTCCTCTGGATCTCCTCAGCTTGGCTCTGCTTTTTTCAAACAGGCAAGACAAACTAAGGACCACCGTAGGATTAGTAGGCCCCAGACAGGCTTCGGGGCCTACTTGCAGAGCTCACAGCAGCACATCCTCGATGGAGGGCCCCGAGGTAAGAGACAGAGAGCACATGGCTCTGCCCAATAAATACCCCCTTCCCAGAATGCACAGCGGCCAGGAACCCCCTATTGGGCTGTTCTGAAAAAAGAATAATCATTACATAGCTCAACCTTGCTGTAATTCTCATACTGGCCTGTGGCACCAGTGACACCTACTGGCAACAGTGAGAAATGCACAACTCAGTTTAGTTTAGAGCAGAGGGCCCTTGCCTCTGAGCCTGGTGGTGGAACATCAGGGCCCACTTGCAGGTGCAACCTTTGCGACCTGGTAGTTCCGCCACTTTTTAAATTATTTTTTACCATTTTATTTTATATTGTTTTTACAATTTAAATTTTTTTTTTTTTTTAAAGCATTTTTTTTTTTAGAAACCCTGTTGGGGGCTTTGGTGAAATATCAGGGGTCTAAACAGATCTCTGATGTTTCACCTTTGAGACAGAGAAAGGAGATTGAGGAACTATGACACAGCAATCCATCTCCTTCTCTGCAGCTTCAGCTGCACTGAATTAATGACAGGAATAACTCTGTACAGATCTTCCCATCCATTCACAACCTGAAGCATAGTAAACACACTCTCCTAGCTGCCAGGGGAAGAACTCCTCCAGTGAGAGTGGGGGGGCAGCGAAGGGAAAGGAAAGACAGATTCTGGTGGTAGGGGACTCAATTCTTAGAAGGACAGAGAGGGCAATCTGTAACAAAGACCTGAAGCGCCGAACAGTATGTTGTCTACCGGGCGCTCGGGTTCGGCACATCACGGATCTGGTGGACAGATTACTGGGAGGGGCTGGGAAAGACCCAGCTGTCATGGTGCACGTTGGCACCAATGACAAAGTCAGAGGCACATGGAGTGTCCTAAAGAACGATTTTAGGGACTTAGGAGCTAAATTGAGGAAAAGGACCTCCAAGGTGGTATTCTCAGGAATACTACCGGTACATCGAGACACACCAGAAAGGCAGAGGGAGATTAGGGAAGTAAACAAGTGGCTGAAGAGCTGGTGTAGTAAGGAGCGGTTTGGGTTCCTGGAGGACTGGGCCGACTTCTCAGTCGATAACCGGTACTATAGAAGGGACGGACTGCACCTAAATGAGGAGGGTGCAGATCTGCTGGAAATGAAGAAGGCCAAAAAGTTAGAGGGGTTTTTAAACTAGGCAATGGGGGGAGAGTCCAGAGGTAGAGATAGTCAGCGTGGAAGATATTCCAGAGGATAGTATTGGGGGCATTAGTGGTAGGTTGACCAAAGCACAAAAACACAAGGTAAGTATAGTAGCAAGTCCTAGTTGCAATCTCGAAACACCCAATACGAGGACAATATGCAACCGGTTTAAACTATGTGGCATGTTCACCAATGCCAGGAGCATGGTGGACAAGATGGGTGAACTAGAGATACTGTTGTACGAGGAGGATTTGGATTTTGTGGGAATTTCAGAGACTTTGTTCAACAGCTCTCATGATTGGCTGGCAAACATTCAAGGGTATACCCTTTACCGCAAGGATAGAGAGGGTAAAAAAGGGAGAGGGGTATGCCTATATATCAAGAATAATGTACAAGTGAATGTGAGAGATGACATCACTGAGGGAGCTAGGGAGGAGGTGGAATCCTTATGGGTAGAGCTCCAAAGGAATGAAGCTAAGGGGAAAATAATACTGGGAGTATGCTATAGGCCCCCTAACATGAGGGAGGAAGTGGAGATAGATATCCTATCACAATTTGGATTAGCAGAAAGGATGGGAAGTGTTATCATAATGGGGGATTTTAATTATCCAGACATAGACTGGGCGGAGGGAACCGTGCATTCATTTAAGGCTCGCCAGTTCTTTAATGTCTTGCAGGCCAATTTTATGGGTCAGATGGTAGACGCACCAACTAGAAATAAAGCATTACTGGATATACTGATTACCAACAATACAGACCCCATCACGGATGTGGAAATACGGGGCAATTTAGGTAACAGCGATCACAGGTCAATTCGTTTTAGTATAAATCACACAAATAGGAAACATAAAGGGAATACAAAGACACTGAATTTCAAAAGAGCCAACTTCCCTAAACTACAAACCTTGCTAAAAGGCATAAATTGGGATAAAATATTAGGAACAAAGAACACGGAGGAGAGATGGGTTTGCTTTAAGAGCATATTAAATAAGGGCATTAGCCAATGCATCCTATTGGGTAATAAATTTAAAAGAGCGAACAAAAGTCCTGGATGGCTTAACTCCAATGTAAAAATGAATATAAAAGCAAGGAAGAAGGCCTTCAAAAAATACAAGGTTGTGGGATCATCCTCAGCATTCAGACTTTATAAAGAATGCAACAAGAAATGTAAGGGTGCAATTAGGACGGCTAAGATAGAACATGAAACACACATAGCGGAGGAGAGCATAAAAAATCCCAAGAAATTCTTTAAGTATGTAAATAGTAAAAAAGGGAGGACAGGCCATATTGGCCCCATAAAGCATGAGGAAGGACATCTGGTTACAAAGGATGGGGAGATGGCAAAGGTATTGAATTTATACTTCTCCTCAGTCTTCACGAGTGAATCGGGGGGCTTCAGTAACCAAAACTGCAGTGTTTATCCTCATGACACAGGAAGCACCTCCATGGTTACCAGAGGACAGAATTAAAATTAGACTTCAGAAACTTAATATTAATAAATCACCGGGACCAGATGGCTTGCATCCGAGGGTACTTAGGGAACTCAGTCAAGTGATTGCCAGACCGTTGTTCCTAATTTTTACAGACAGTCTACTGACTGGAATGGTACCAGCTGATTGGAGAAAAGCCAATGTAGCACCAATATTTAAAAAGGGCCCAAAATACATCCCTGGGAATTACAGACCAGTTAGCCTAACATCAATAGTATGTAAACTCTTGGAGGGGATGATAAGGGACTATATACAAGATTTTAGTAATGAGAATGGTATCATTAGCAGTAATCAGCATGGATTCATGAAGAATCGTTCTTGCCAAACCTATCTACTAACCTTCTATGAGGAGGTGAGTTGCCATCTAGATAAAGGAAGGCCCGTAGACGTTGTGTATCTGGATTTTGCAAAAGCATTTGACACAGTTCCCCATAAACGTTTACTGTACAAAATAAGGTCCGTTGGCATGGACCATAGGGTGAGTACATGGATTGAAAACTGGCTACAAGGGCGAGTTCAGAGGGTGGTGATAAATGGGGACTACTCGGAATGGTCAGGGGTGGGTAGTGGGGTTCCCGAGGGTTCTGTGCTGGGACCAATCCTATTTAATTTGTTCATAAACGACCTGGAGGATGGGTTAAACAGTTCAATCTGTATTTGTGGACGATACTAAGCTAAACAGGGCAATAACTTCTCCGCAGGATGTGGAAACCTTGCAAAAACATTTGGCAAATGAGGTTCAATGTAGAAAAAATGTAAAATAATGCATTTGGGTGGCAAAAATATGATTGCAATCTATACACTGGAGGGAGAACCTCTGGGGGAATCTAGGATCTAAAAGGACCTGGGGGTCCTAGTAGATGATAGGCTCAGCAATGGCATGCAATGCCAAGCTGCTGCTAACAAAGCAAACAGAATATTGGCATGCATTAAAAAGGGGATCAACTCCAGAGATAAAACGATAATTCTCCCACTCTACAAGAACTCTGGTCCGGCCGCACCTGGAGTATGCTGTCCAGTTCTGGGCACCAGTCCTCAGGAGGGATGTACTGGAATTGGAGCGAGTACAAAGAAGGGCAGCAAAGCTAATAAAGGGTCTGGAGGATATTAGTTATGAGGAAAGGTTGTGAGCACTGAACTTATTCTCTCTGGAGAAGAGACGCTTGAGAGGGGATATGATTTCAATATACAAATACCGTACTGGTGACCCCACAATAGAAATAAAACTTTTTTGCAGAAGAGAGTTTAACAAGACTCGTGGCCACTCATTAAAATTAGAAGAAAAGAGGTTTAACCTTAAACTACGTAGAGGGTTCTTTACTGTAAGAGCGACAAGGATGTGGAATTCCCTTCCACAGGCGGTGGTCTCAGCAGGGAGCATCGATAGCTTCAAGAAACTATTAGATAAGCACTTGAACGACTGCAACTTACAGGGATATACAATGTAATACTGATACATAATCACACATAGGTTGGACTTGATGGACTTGTGTCTTGTTTCAACCTCACCTACTATGTAACTATGTAACACATGTAGCAAGGTCCCAGGCCTCCTTCGGTCTAATGAGAACCTCCAGGGCCAGAGATAGCTGACATCCTTCTGTATATAGTGGGTTGTGAGGCATAGTGGGTGCAAGATGATTAAATTTATTGGGCACCAGACAATTCATGAATGCAAAAGAGAGTTTATTTCTCTTAACAAACTTTTGGGGGAAAGAGGGTTAGGGCCAGGACACCCTTAGGTAGTTCAATTGGCAGACTCTGAGACTTCAATAGGAGGACAGCCATGCAGGGAAGGGCATCCAGCAAGACGCCACATCTGCATGTGTTGGAATGCTGTCTCCTATGGCAACAGTCTTTAACAGTTCCTAACACAAAGCTTAACAGTTCCTTTCTATTCCACTACAATCACTCCTTGTAGTTCTTCAGCCCACTGAGCTCCCGGTCTCTCACTAAACCCGCTGATTCGCTGTCACTGAATCCCTTGAGCATCTCCAAATATCACGGTAGTATCTTCCTCAAGCGTCTCCCCCCTGCTTCTCTGCTGTGTCCCTAGCTTGGCATTTAAGATATCTCTCAAGCTTTACCCCCCCTGGCCTCCTCAGTCCCTGGCTTGACACACAAGGCTGCTCTGCAAGCGTCACCTCCACTAGCTGCGTCCCTGGCTTGATACCCACCGAAGTTTCCAGATTCTTTACCGTCCCCCGTGTGTGAGAATGCTGCTCCGGTACTTGCTTCAGTTACTCACTGTGGTCCCTGGTAGTTAGGCGGATAGTTCCTTACTGGCGACAGCTTCGCTTCCATGACAGGTTCTCCGGCCGTCAGAAACATCACTTTTGGTTGGACTGCAAGCCGCAGTCCCAACCCTGCGCTGCTTTCTTGCTTCTGGATAGGCCCTCAGACACCCTAGCAGCCAGATGTGCCCGTTATGCCCCAATCTCCGGTCTAGCAGCCTGGACAATACAACAGATGTCCACCCAGACAGCCATCCAGGTGGCACAGAACACAGATCACCTGACTCCACCCGAATATATAGGCTCTTCCAGCAGGCCAAGGGATTCAAGAAAACCCCTGCCCATTGGCTGAGATACCCCATATACCCATAACCTGAGCTTGCGTTGCCCTTCTCATATCTAGTACCACCAAGTACCCGGCCACCTAGTAGTAGAAGAGAAAAGTGCAACAAGGCCAAACTTAGGGAGAAATCAATAGATCAACCAGGATAATATTTTAAAGGGGGGTGATTCTTTTCTATACCCACTGAAGGTATGACTTATTGCTTTTCTTGCAGCCCTGTGAGAAGACGTCATGCTCGGAGGATAACCAGCCGGGTTACAATAATGGCATTTCAGGGAGATGACCTACTAAAACAAATAAGCATAATTGGAGGTAACAAAACCGGAATCTTCATTCACCAGGTGACCCCAGGATTGGCAGCTGATGAAATGTCCTTAATGCCCGGGTACCAGATCCTTTTGGTGAGTTTTAGTCACTATGTATCTGTCTCTCGATGAAGCTACAGTACAACAATCATTGTGCTTACCATCATATGCTGGGCTAGAACCTTTGTGAACGCTTTTCTTTTGAGACCTATGATAAGCTTTATGGATGTTGGATAGTTTCAAATCCAAAGTAGCCAAGAGCCCTCAAGCCTGAGCTCCACAGAAATTTTAAGATTTTTCAACTGTTATATTGCAGCTTCCTGAGATCAAATACTACTTTTATCCCAGGCATTTCTGTGTGACCTCCCAGCCGACCACACAATACTGGATGCAGCAACAAATCTTACTTAAAGAGACCCCGTTTCCACACCATTGATTTCAACAAAAACCATCCCATAAGATTATATGTGCATTATTCGCATTTTAGGCATGCTACGTATTTACCTATAAAAGCTTTCCTTGTGTAGACATCCAAAAGCCCCGATAATGCTGCTGGGTACCACCACCTTACATGTGATGTCAGCAGCCGCAGCAAACTCGGGACCTCAAGACTCAGGTGGCACTCTATAGCAACCTTTCTTAACCAGGGTTCTGTGGAACTCTAAAATTACTCCAGAGGTTGCCAGGGGTTCTTTGAGAAATGGGCAATTCCTTCCTCTTAGATAAGTAACCACTAATACCTATCTGTAAGTGTGTGTGTGTGTGTGTGTGGGAGGGTTTATAACCAATAACCACAAATGTAAGGAGCACTGTTCCCAGCTACAATCACTCTAATGTACTGTGAGCTGTAGTAGGTATTCCTCCCCGAGTCTAGAAAGATATTTCAGGCTTTCCTCCAAGTTTAAAAAAAAAAAACAGGGTGGAGAAAGGCTGCTTTGTAGCATTCCCTTTTACTCCTTCCCTAATTGCAATGTAAAAAGTTATGTAGAGAGTGAAGAGAAGGGCGGAGGAGCTCAGCAAGCACACACAGTAGACACTCCCAAAAAGGAAATACTTAAAAGATATAAGGAGCGAGGGGCTGTGCTAGGAAATTAACTCTCCTGAAGTGATTACATTTTTTTTTAGCACATTCAAAGGCGCACTGCTAGCTTATATATAAAAAAAAAAATGGAAAAGAAAACACTCAATGTGTTATGTTTTTGTAAATTGACGCCAATGTGTTTTTTTGTGTTGATGGGGGATCCCACTTAGGGTTCCTTTCTTTTTTTTTTTTTTTTTTCTTACAGATCTGAATGCAGGTGTATCGTTTTCTCTTATATAGGGGAATATAATGGGTTTTAGTGTTGTCTTGATCAATGTTTGTTATGTTTCTGCAGGTAGATTTTGATGTTATAAACCCTGCCTACAAGGTGAACCTAGCTGGAGTGACATTTGAGGATGCTCATTGCACCCTTAATAGAGTTAATGGCTTCTGCTGTCTATCAGTACGATCCAACATGGAAGGTAAGGAACACCCAATAGATAACTAGACAATATACCGTATATACTCGAGTATAAGTCCAATTTTTCAGCCCTTTTTTTTGGGCTGAAAGTGCCCCCCCCCGACTTATACTCGAGTCACCGCCGTCTGTCTGCATGATCAGCGTGTCATGCAGGCACACGGCGACGGCGTGTAATGATTCGTTCGGAGGCTATTCCAGCTTTCAAAAGCCTCCTGCTCGTCTGTGATAGGCTGAACAGCTGTCAGTGTACAGCCTATCATGGACATTCTCTTATCCTCGTCCATGGTATGAGAATGAGAGAATGTCCGTGATAGGCTGACCGCTGACTGCTGAGTGTTTTGCCTATCACAGACGAGGAGGAGGCGCGGCTTTTGAACAGTGGAATGGCCGCCGAAGTGATCGGAGGATGGAGATCGCCACAGGGAGGATGGAGATCGCCACAGGGAGTCTGCACAGGACACAGGTAGGCTGCACAGGGACACAGGACACATGCACACAGGACACATGCACATGTGCAGGACACAGGACACATGTACAGGACACATGCACAGGACATATGCACACAGGACACATACACATGTACAGGACACATGTACAGGACACAGGACACATGTACAGGACACAAGGACACATACACATGTACAGGACACATGTACAGGACACAGGGACACATACACATGTACAGGACACATGCACAGGACACATACACATGTACAGGACACATGTACAAGACACATGCACAGGACACATACACATGTACAGGACACATGCACAGGACACATACACATGTACAGGACACATGCACAGGATACAGGTAGGCTGCACAGGACACAGGGAGGCATGCAGCTGCAGATGGGCATTGTTGAACCTCTGCATTTCTCACCCTCGTCTTATACTCGGGTCAATACGTTTTTCCCAGTTTTTTGTGGTAAATTAGGGGCCTCGACTTATACTCGGATCGACTTATACTCAAGTATATACGGTAGTTACATATTTATAGTTTAAGTAGGAAGAATACAAAGACAGGTTTCTGCCAAAGGAGTGGCAACAACATCTCCCCCGCTACAATAGGCTGTCACATGTACATGCTTAACCACTTCCCTACCGGCTATTGTTAAATGATGCCCACAGATGGGATCTCCCATCCTGGGTGGACGTCATATGACTAGGGGGCGCGTGCCCGCCGCGTTGCTCGGGACCCGGTGCGTGTGGCCGGCGGCCGCGATGTCCGCCGGGCACCCGCGATTGCCCGTTAACCGGGCCGGACCCGTTTACACACACAGATCCACATCCTGTCAGTTGAGAGGAGACCGATCTGTGTTCCCAGTACAGCGGAACACTGATCGGTCTCCTCCCCTTGTACGTCCCCGCCCCCCTACAGTTAGAATCATTCCCTAGGAAACATATTTAACCCCTTGTGTCCCCCTAGTGGTTAAACCCTTCCCTGCCTGTCACATTTACACAGTAATCAATGCAATTTTATAGCATTGATCGCTGTATAAATGTGAATGGTCCCAAAAAATGTGTCAAAAGTGTCCGATGTGTCCGCCATAATGTCACAGTCAAGGAAAAAAATCGCGATCGCCGCTATTACTAGTAAAAAAAAAAAATATATCTTTTTTTTAAAAATGCCATATCCCGTATTTTGTAGACGCTATAACTTTTGCGCAAACCAATCAATATACGCTTATTGCGATTTTTTTTTTACCAAAAATATGTAGAAGAATATGTATTGGCCAAAACTGAGGAAAAAATGTGTTTTTTTTTTTTAAAAATTGGGATATTTATTATAGCAAAAAGTAAAAAATATTGTGTTTTTTTTCAAAATTGTCGCTCTTCTTTTGTTTATAGCGCAAAAAATAAAAACCGCAGAGGTGATCAAATACCACCAAAAGAAAGCTCTATTTGTGGGGAAAAAAGGATGTCAGTTTTTTTTGGGTGCAACGCCGCACAACTGCGCTGAAAACTAAAAATTGGCCTGGGAAGGAAGGGGGTGAAAATGCCCTGTATTGAACCGGTTAAAGACAGGCGGCTAGAGAACCCTTTGTTACCTTTGCTAACCACTGTATCTTCACACTGTAATAACTCTGGTACTGATGACTACATCCCCCAATGTGTTTAGTGATCCAAGCTGTAGGCTATATGTGCTGATTACTGACATTGCACCCCTTTAGTAACTTCATACCAAGCAAAGGCACAGTTTGGGTGGCTATGTGTTTGGAGGGAATCCTCTTTGTCAAGCCTACATCAATGGGTTACTGATGGGATTTTATGTTACAAGGCAGGCAGAAGCGGTTCCAGACAGAACCCACACAGGGACTCAGAGGCACCGCACTACCGACTACATGCAAACAATCCAGGGCTGCAGATTAAACAATAACAGTTCAAACCACTAATGAAAATCAACACATTACATGGTTGTAAAACTACTACTACTACTACTACTACTACTACTACTACTACCTTCTTAAAAAAAATACAAGTCTAAGGATGGTCATAAATGTAATATTTAAAAAATATCATAAACATATAATAAAAATCTAAATTGTAAATATCCATAATATATCAATAATATTAATAAATACAGTGAATAGTAAAAGTAAATAAACTCATGAATTTCCAAAAAGGATAAAGCTCAAACTAAAATCACAATAATATTAGGAATGAATTCATCCTAATACAATAATATATAAATATAAAAAGATAATTTGACAAAATTTTACAGCTTTTAACCAAATCCTGCACTTCTGTCCACTGTTTTATGCGTGACTCAATGTGATAGCTTTCCACGCAGGCTGGTTGTTAGAGAGCTGGCGTCTGAAATCAGTCCTAACAACCAATATGGCAAGGTACCCTTCCAAAGCTGAGGCAATGTGGCCTGGTACAGTTCAGACTGTTCACTCCCCAGGCTGCATGCTCGGATAAGGGTCTGGTATGGATTTTGGGGGAAACCCATTTTTTTTTGTAGGGTTCCCCACAAAAATCTATGCCAGACCCTCATTAAGGATAAGGGTCTGGTGTGTAATATTAAGGGGAGTCTTACACTTTTTTTGTTCATGGGATTCCCCATTACCTTCTGTTTGTTTTTAAATAGAAGAAAGCAGCTGGGAGCTTTCATTTACTGGTAATTTTCCATCTATCCACTGTATCTATCTATGTGTAGCAAGATCCTGGGGCCCCAGAGCCCTAATGGTGACCTCAAGGATTAGGGAGAGCTGGCATCCTTCCTTGTAGAGTGGGTTACCAGGCATGGTAGGTGTAATGCTAGAGGAAATGAAGGGTGCCAGTCACTTTTGGATGCGAACAAGAGAAGGCAAATAGAGGGTTAGGGCCAGGACACCCTTAAGCAGATGCAATGGTAATTGGCAGACTCTATAGGTAGAGAGCTATACAGTGGAAGGCCTCCAGCCGGATAACACTTCTGTATACATAGGACCGCTGTCTCCTATGGCAACTAATCTTGCAACAGTCACTAATGGTATTTGCACATAACTCTTGATAACACAGAACAGTACTTTACTTATCTCACAGTATCCCACTGTAGATATTCACTCACTGAGCTCCCAGTCTCTCACTAGACTTCCAGATCCCAGTCATCACTGAATCCCCTGAGCTCCTCCACAACTATCCCACTGTACACTCCTCAAGCATCACCCCGCTATCCTGCTGGGTCCCTGGCTTGGCACTTGCTGATGCTTTCCCACTTCTTCACTGTCCCCGGCTGGTGAGAAGACTGTTCAGGTACTTGCGTCAGCTTACTCACAGTAGTCTCCAGGAACATGGTGGACGGTCCCTTAGTGGCGAGAGCTTCCCCTCTCCCTCCGACCACAATGGTTCCGTGTCCGGCTGAAACTTCGCAACTCAGTTGGACTCCAATCCTGCAGTCCCTACCCTATCCTGCTTCTCCTGCTCCTGGATAGGCATCAGGCAGCCTAGCAGCCAGGTGTCCCCAGAATAAGCCTCAGGCTTCCGGCCTAGCAGCCCGGGCGACATAACACATGTCCACCCAGACAGCCATCCAGGTGGCACAGTACCCCGATCACCTGACTCCACCCAAATAAATAGGCTTTCCCAGCAGGCAAAGGGGCTTAAAGAAACCCTTGCCTATTGGCTGAGACACCCCATTCATAATCTGTCCTTGCTATGCCCTCGTCTATCTAATGTCACCAGCTACAATGCCACCTAGTGACAGAAGAGAGAAGTGCAGCAATTCCAGAATTAGGGAGAAATTATTGGATCTCCTAACAATTAGCCAGGACAATTACTACCAGGCAAACTAAATTGGTTAGCAACCCTGCCTAAACACCAGGGTGCTAGATATGTAATCTATGATTCCCAATGCTTAATATAAATTATATTTCTTTTAATGTAAAATGGTAACTTTCTTATTTCAGATTATCGGAAGTTGTTGCATGACATACAAAGTGGCTTGGCCACCTCAGGAGACTCCTTCTATGTTCGTGTGAACCAGTCAATGTCTTCACGTGTTGAAGGTGGCCTAAAAGTATCATGTGGTGAGATCTTACATATCACAGATACAATGTACAAAAACCGTTGCCAGTGGTTTGCTCACAGGGTCAATGCATATACTCTAAAAGATGGAGACTCAGGAATCATTCCCAATTACAAACAGTAAGTATTTTTAGCACTGTCCAAGGATTGTAAAACATTTACATTTTTGTTTGGACCTTTTATTAATATGTGCCAAATAAAATCCCATAGATTCACACTATTTTATATGCATGCAGTGGTCATGGTAGAGCACTTATGCAGGTGTGAATGCGCCCATATCGTTTCACTTTCTTTTCACTCAAAAATGCAGCATATACACTATATTGTCAAGTATTGGGCCCATAAAGACATGAATGAGCCAGTTTGGGGTGGAGTAACTTGACTGGCTTGCACAGAGTCCTGACCTCAACCCCTTTGGGACGAATTGGAGTGGAGACTGCAAGCCAGGCCTTCATGTCCAGCATCAGTGCCTGACCTTACAAATGCGCTTCTGGAAGAATGGTCAAACATTCCCATAGACACACTTCTAAACCTTGTGGACAGCCTTCACAGAAGAGTTGACGCTGTTATAACTGCAAAGGGTGGGCCAACTTAATATTAAACCCTACGGACTAAGACTGGGATGCCATTAAAGTTCATGTGCGTGTAAAGGCAGGTGTCCCAATACTTTTCACAATTTAGTGTAGATATGAACCAACAACATAGGAAAGAATGGGATTTCTACTTCTAAAGCATTTACATGCATCAAATTGCATGCATCGTGCTGCATCAAAGGAGTTGTAAACCATCAATGTTTTTCACCTTAATGCATTCTATGCATTAAGGTGAAAAACCTTCTTTAGTGCAGCAGCCCCCCAGAGCCCCCGTTTTACTTACCTGGGCTTACTTACCTGGGCCCGGTCTTTCCCGCAACAGGATTGAGCACACCAGCTCCAGCCGGTGTCTCGGGTCCTCATTGGATAGATTGATAGCAACAGGAACCATTGGCTTCCACTTCTGTCAATCAAATCCAATGATGCGGGGGGCGGGGCCGAGTCCTGTTGTCTGTGTCAATAGGAGTGCCCCAGGGAAAGCGGCTCTCTAACGGGGCACTCGAGAAGAGGAGGAGCCAGGAGCGCCGCTGAGGGACCCCAGAAGAGGAGGATCGGGGCCACTCTGTGTAAAACCAACTGCACAGAGGAGGTAAGTATGACATGTTTGTTATTTTTATTTTTTTAAATGAAGGTTTAGTTATCCTTTAAAACGAACAAGTGTGAATGGGCCCTGTGTGAATTGGTTTTGCTGTTAAAGTATTTGTGATTCTTGTCTGTCAATAAAATAAATGTTTCCTTATACTACAGTTGATTAACGAATTCCCGCTGGCCATACACATATATGCGGCCGCTGGGCGAGTGGGCTTTAACTCTGAACACCTGCTTATATGCATCCATAGGGAATGGTTTTCTCTGCTGAGCTAATTTACTGTGTACTAGCAGCAAAGTAACGTAGATGTTAAGGAAGCTCTCAATGCATAATTGTGTGTTAATAATGTGTGTTAACCACTTACCGACCGGCTCATGTAGATATATGTCGGCAGTTTGAGAATGGATATCTCGGTAACGGCAGCAGCTGCTGCCACAGCCGAGGCATCCATCTTTACAGACGGCGGTTCTGTTTACGATAATGGTGGTCTCTGCGGTGGATTCGCTGCAAGATCACCGTTATCAGTGGTGGGAGAGGTGCCACCGCTCTCCCGCGCCCTCCGCCGCTTACCGAAGCCGTCGTTAGCGGCGGAGGCAATCGAGACCTTTCCGTGTCTGTGTATGGAGATGAGTGAGGGGAAGATGGCTCCCACCCGTCTCCATACCATAGGAGAGCGGAAGCGACGTCAAAACGTCACTTCTGCCCATACGTCATAAAGGCACATTTTTCTGTTGTCATTTTTTCAAATGACATTTTTTTTTTTGCATTTTAGTCCAAATATGAGATCTGAGGACTTTTTGACCCCAGATCTCATATTTAAGAGGTCCTGTCATGCTTTTTTCTATTACAAGGGATGTTTACATTCCTTGTAATAGGAAAAAACTGACCCATTTTTTTTTTTTAAACAGTGAAAAAATAAATACAATTAAGTAAAATAAATAATAAGAAAAAAAAAAATTTTTTAACATGCCCCGTCCCGACGAGCTTGTGCACCGAAGCGAACGCATATGTGAGTAGCGCCCGCATATAAAAACGGTAGTCAAACCACACATGTGAGGTATCGCCGCGATTGGTAGAGCGAGAGCAATAATTCTAGCCCTAGAACTGTAATGTAAAACATGCAACCTGTAGAATTTTTTAAACGTCGCCTATGGAGATTTTTGAGGGTAAAAGTTTGACGCCATTCCTTGAGCAGGCGCAATTTTGAAGCGTGATATGTTTCAATTTACCAATTTACCAATTTACTCGGTGTAACATTATCTTTCACAATATAAAAAAAAAATCGGACTAACTTTATTGCTGTCTTATTTTTTTATTCAAGAAAGTGAATTTTTTCCAAAAAAAGTGCGCTTGTAAGACCGCTGTGCAAATACGGTGTGAAAAAAAGTATTGCAATGACTGCAATTTTATTCTCTAGGGTGTTAGAAAAAAAACAATATATAATGTTTGGGGGTTCTAAGTAATTTCCTAGCAAAAAAAAAAACTGTTTTAAACATGTAAACACCTAAATTCCAAAACAAGGCTAGTGTGTAGGCAAAACCAAATCTTTTTTCTAATTTTGAATAGAGTAGAAAAGGGGTAACCCCTGGCATTTTTTGGCTCTCTGTATTCTGTCAGGTAGATCTCCATTCCCTTGCTGTCCCAGAGAGACAACAGGGAGTAAGAGAATAAATAGTGATCTGCACTCGCTAGATACACAGGTGTCAAACTGGTGGCCCTCCAGCTGTTGCGGAACTACAAATCCCATGAGGCATTGCAAGGATGACAGTTACAAGCATGACTCCTACAGGCAGAGGCATGATGGGACTTGTAGTTCAGCAACAGCTGGAGGGCTGCCAGTTTGACACCCCTGCAAACGATCCCAGCTCCTCTAGTGGTTCATTCTCCACATCAGATTCAAGAGTAAAAATAAGAAAAGTAGTCCTGCTCCAGAATAAAAACCACCATAGCAGTTTATTGAACAGTCCATTGCAAGACAGAGCACCTGAATTCCACCTTCTAACATGTTTCACTTGCAGTAAATGTAGTTGCTTATTCCAGAAAGCAGCGCCTTTCCTTATTTCTACTTTTGCATCCAATGGGAAATAAGAGAAGCTGTCTCAAAAGTTATGGGAAATATTTCTTCGTTAGTGGACACCAGAACATTTGGAAGTTTTCTCCGCTATTCCCGTTCAAGTGAAAACCCAAAAATGTTGAATTTCCAAGCACTATCTTTACCAGAGACAATGGTCACCAGAACCAACAGAGAGGGTGCATCTTTCTGGCATAAAAATAACTGACAGGGATTTTAACCTGTCCAAATTCTATCCAAAACCCCAAAAATGACTATATATATATATATATATATATATATATATATACTTTTATGGACTGTGCACAATTTTTAAAAGCACTGACAATTTTGTGCTTTCTTGCAGAGCTCAACAGCAGTTAATAACATCTATACAGAGTATCACATGGCAAAATACAATTCCACGAGGGGTGAGTAAATGTGCTTTGTTGTCAATTTATATCATGACTTGCTGAGGTCAGTACAATAATATCCAGACTCAATAAGTATAATTTATAATTCCTACAACTGCATCCCACCCATTGCTGGTCTGCCTCCTCTGTGAAAATCTGCTCTCCTCTGGTCTCCCTCTTCTCTGGAATAAAGGAGAGAGCCTAGTCATAAATTGGGGAGGTGGTCAGAGTGTGTAGACAGTTTTTGACAAGTCTTATATTAAAAATATCTTCTTCTTCTCAACTTCTTCCTCCATCTTCTCCCGCATCTTCCTCCTCCGGGCTTCTTCTCCTGCTCTTCTTCTTCCACTATACTTCTTTCTTCTGTCTCCTTCAGTTTTACTGCAGCAGGTTGGCTCCGCTGCGCGAAATCACGTTAATGTACGTGAACTCGCGAGGTCTGGATAGCAGGCGCGTGCGCCCGCTGCAAGCTTTGTGAGTCCGACCGCGGGTCCCATGGACTCGATGTCCGCAGGGATACCTGCGACAATGTTTACATCAGCATTTCCCCGTTCTGCCTAGTGACAGGACACTGATCACAGCTCCCTGTAATCAGGAGCGGTGATCAGTGTCGTGTCACACATAGCCCACCCCCCCACACAGTTAGAATCAATCCCTAGGACACACTTAACCCCTGCAGCGCCCCCTCCTGGTTAACCCCTTCACTGCCAGTCACATTTACACAGTAATCAGTGCATTTTTAATCACACTGATCACTGTATAAATGTGAATGGTCCCAAAATAGCGCCAAAAGTGTCCGATGTGTCTGCCATAATGTCGCAGTCACGATAAAAATCGCTGATCGACGCCATTACTAGTAAAAAAAAAAATTAGTAATAAAAATGCCATAAATCTATCCCCTATTTTGTAGACGCTATAACTTTTGCGCAAACCAATCAATATACGCTTATTGCGATTTTTGTTTTTACCAAAAATATGTAGAAGAATACGTATTGGCCTAAACTGAGGAAAAAAACAATTTTATATACTTTTTGGGGATACTTATTATAGCAAAAAGTAAAAAATATTGCTTTGTTTTCAAAATTGTCACTCTTTTTTTGTTTATAGCGCAAACAATAAAAACCGCAGAGGCGATCAAATACCACCAAAAGAAAGCTCTATTTGTGTGAAAAAAAGTACGTCAATTTGGTTTGGGTACAACGTCGCACGACCACGCAATTGTCAGTTAAAGCGACGCAGTGCCGAATCGCAAAAAACGCTCTGGTCAGGAAGGGTGTAAATTCTTCTGGGGCTGAAGCGGTTTCTAAGGGTAACAGTTCTTTCACGTTTACTACAACTTTTCCTTGTAGTTCCTCAGCACACTGAGCTCCCGGTCTCTCAATGGACCCTCTGATTCACTGCCACTGAATCCCTTGAGCTCCTCCAATATTCACGGTGGTATCTTCTTCAAGCACCACCCTTGCCTCTCTGCTGGGTCCCTAGCTTGGCACTCCCGATACTTCTCAAGCTTCACCCCTGCTGACCGGCTCGGTCCCTGGCTTGACACAAGGCTGCTCTGCAAGCGTCACCTTCACTGGCTGGGTCCCTGACTTGATCACCGTCTGAAGTTTCCCAATTCTCCACCGTGCCAGTTCGGTGAGAATACTATTCCGGTACTTGCTTCAGTTACTCACTGTGGTCCCTGGTAATAAGGTGGATGGTCCCCCTGTGGCAACAGATTCCCCTCTACCTCCGACCACGACAGGTTCTCCGGCTGGCAGAACTGTCACTTCTGGTAGGACTGCAAGCAGCAATCTCAACCCTGTGCTGCTCTCACTTGCTTCTGGATAGGCCCTCAGACAGCCTAGCAGCCAGATGCCCCCAGGATAGGCCCAATCTCCAGCCAAGCAGCCTGGTGCGACACGACACACGTCCACCCAGACAGCTGTAAAGGCGGCACAGAACATAGATCACCTGACTCTACTTGAATAAATAGGCTCCCCCAGCAGGCCGAGGGATCCAAGAAAACCCCTGCCCATTGGCCGAGACACCCCATATACCCATGACCTGACCTTGAGTTGCCCTTCTCATATCTAGTACCACCAAGTACCCGGCCACCTATTGGTAGAAGAGAAAAGTGCTACAAGGCCAAACTTAGGGAGAAATCAATGGATCTCTAACAATCAACCAGGATAACTACTCCTGGCAAGTAAATATGTGAGGAGCAACCCTGCCTAAACTCCAGGGTGCTACATCTTCACAGCACTTAACTTTTTCCACATTTTGTTATGTTACCGCCTTATTCCAAAATGGATTAAATTCATTATCTCCCTCAAAATTCGACAAACAATACCCATAATGACAACGTGAAAGAAGTTTGTTTGAAATCTTTGCACATTTATTAAAAATAAAAAACAAAAAAAATTCCATTTACATAAGTATTCACTGCCTTTGCTCAATACTTTGTTGAAGCACCTTTGGCACCAATTACAGCCTCAGGTATTTTTCAGTAGGATGCTACAAGCTTGGCACACCTATTTTTTCATGCTTCACTGTAGGGATGGTATTGGCCAGGTGATGAGCCAGGTGATGAGTGGTGCCACTCTACTACACAGGCCTGATTGGTGGAGTGCTGCAGAGATGGTTGTTCTTCTAGAAGGTTTTCCTTTCTCCACTAAGAAACTCTGGAGCTCTGTCAGAGTGACCATCGGGTTCTTGGTCATCTCCCTGACTAAGGCCCTTTTCACCCAATGGTTCCAAACTTCTTCCATTTACGGATGATGGAGGCCACTGTGCTCATTGGGACCTTAAATGCTGCAGAAATATTTCTGTACTCTTCCCCAGATCTGTGCCTTAATACAATCCTCCTCTGAGGTCTACAGACAATTCATTGGACTTTATGGCTTAGTGTGTGCTCTGACATGCACTGTTAACTGTGGGACCTTATATAGACAGGTGTGTGCCTTTCCAAATCATGTCCAATCACCTCAATCAACCACAGGTGGACTTCAATGAATTTGTAGAAACAGCTCAAGGATGAGTGGAAACAGGACTCACCTGAGCTCAATTGTGAGCTCAGTGTCATGGCAAAGGCTGTGAATATTTATGTACATGTGATATTTTTGTTTGTTTTTTTTAATAAATTTGAAAAGATTTCAAACAAACTTCTTTCACGTTGCCATTATGGGGTATTGTTTGTAGACTTTTGAGGAAAATAAAATGTGGAAAAAGTGAAGCGCTGTGAATACTTTCCAGATGTACTGTAGATGGACTTGACTAACAGATTAAAGCTAAACCCCAGCTAACACTTAAGCAGTTGCAGCAGTTTGTTTCCTTTTGGGATAAAGGTTTTACATAGATAAATAAAAGTTGATCATTGTATACACCCCGGTCAGTGGTAAATAGATTGTCTCAAATCTCTAATGGGGCGTACACACAACCGGACTTTTCGGCTACAAAAGTCCGACCGACACCGACCAAATCCGACTGTGTGATGTCTGCATCGGACTTCCGACGGACCGTTTCGGTCGGAAATCCGACATACTTTAGATTTTAAGCCTGCTTCAAATCTTTACGTCGTAACTCCGCCGGACTCAGTTCCTGACAGAGAGCCCGTTTGTCTGTATGCTGGTCCGACGGACCAGATACGATGGAGGGGCAGGGTACTGCATCTCGCGTTCGCTGCAATAGGAAAAATACATTTTCCTATTATGGCGAGCGCGGGGCATCCCAGGCCCTTAGGTCTGGTATGGATTTTAAGGGGAACCCCCTACGCCAAAAAAACGGCGTGGGGTCCCCCCCAAAATCCATACCAGACCCCGATCTGAGCACGCAGCCAGGCCGGTCAGGAAGGGGGGTGGGGACGAGGGAGCGGCCCCCCTCCTGAACCGTACCAGGCCGCATGCCCTCAACATGGGGGGGTGGGTGCTTTGGGGGAGGGGGCGCCCTGCGGGGCCCCCCCACCACAAAGCACCTTATCCCCATGTTGATGAGGACAAGGGCCTCTTCCCGGCAACCCTGGCCGTTGGTTGTCGGGGTCTGCGGGCCGGGGGCTTATTGGAATCTGGGAGCCCCCTTTAATAAGAGGGCCCCCAGATTCCGGCCCCCCACCCTATGTGAATGAGTATGGGGTACATGGTACCCCTACCCATTTACCTAGGGAAAAAGTTTCAATGATAAAAAACAAACTACACAGGTTTTTAAAGTAATTTATTAGACAGCTCCGGGGGGGGGTCTTCCTCCGGCTTCGGGGGTCTTCTTCCAACTTCGGGGGTCCCTCCGGTTCCTCTTCTCCCGGCGTCCGGTTGGTTCATCTCCGCTCTCTCTGGCCTCTTTTCCCGGTGTTCGACTTCTGCTCCTGGGACCTCTGCTCCCCGTGTTCCAGTTCTTCTGCCGGCTCCTCCGCTATCTTAATGCCGCACTTTTGCTAGCGGAGGCCCGGACTTCTGGCTTCTGGCTTCTTGGCTTCTTCCCTCTTCTCTTCTTCTGATGTTGACATGATGGTCTCTCCGGCTGGAATGCTCTCTGAGCGCTCCAATGTGACTTATATAGGCAGAGACCCTGCCCCCTTATGCCGTCACAGTCCCTGGGCATCCTGGGACTATGACGTTTTAGGGGGCGTGGTCACCGTGTGATGTTGACCACGCCCCCTAAAAGAACCAACTGGACGCCGGGAGAAGAGGAACCGGAGGGACCCCCGAAGTCGGAAGAAGACCCCCGAAGCCGGAGGAAGACCCCCCCAGAGCTGTCTAATTAATTACTTTAAAAACCTGTGTAGTGTGTTTTATTATTGACACTTTTTCCTTAGGTAAATGGGTAGGGGTACCATGTACCCCATACTCATTCACATAGGGTGGGGGGCCGGGATCTGGGGGCCCTCTTATTGAAGTCTGGTGGCAAGTACGTCGGACCTAGCTTCCCAGAATGTCCGGCCATGTGTACGCCCCATTACTGACACTTTTTGCTGGACAGCTTGCTGGGTCTGATAAAGGAAGTAGAAACATAACAGACTTACTGTATAAATCACCAGGTGAAAATAAAGTAAAGAAAGTAGGGCTGCACCAATACCGTTTTTTTTACCGGCGAGTACAAGTTTCAATACTTTCGGCCAATACCAATTACTGATACCTATGCGGTTCAATTTGAGCCCATATTAAATACTGTAAATGGGCTCAAATCGCACTGCACATAAACTAATGCAATTTGAACAAGAATGCGGTGTGATTCCTGACCGAATCGCATGTGGTTTCCCTCACCGCTCCTGTGTGAACTGTGTGAACCCAGGCTGAAATCACTATGATAAGCTTGGATTCACACAGGAGCGGTGTGGGAAATGGCACTGCATTCCTGTTAATATCGCATGCGATTCTTTGCAGTATGATTTCAGCCCATTCATTTTGTACGGGCTCAAATTGCACCACAAAGGTATCGGTTTCGGATATCGGTGCATTTTCACGAGTACAAGTACATGTGAAAATACTCGGTATCGGCACCAATACATGCATCGGTATCAGTGCAACCCTAAAAGAAAGGCTAAAAAAAAAAGTGCAGCCACCACATCTAATGTCCTGTACACACGACCGGTTTTCCCGTCGGAATAAACTCTGAAGATTTTTCCGACGGAATTCCGCTCAAGCTGTCTTGCATACACATGGTCACACCAAATTCCGACCGTCAAGAACGCAGTGACGTACAACACGTACGACGGCACTATAAAAAGAAAGTTCAATAGCCACTGCGCCACCCTTTGGGCTCCTTCTGCTAATCTAGTGTTTATCTCGCATACAGACAAGCGTTTTTTAGGAATAGGAATTTGTTCCGTCGGAAAAATATAGAATATGTTCTCTATCTAAGTCCGTCTGAATTTTCGACAGAAAAAGTCAGATGGGGCATGCACACGGTCGGAATGTACGATGAAAAGCTCCCATCTGACTTTTTCTGTTGGAAATTCCGACCGTGTGTACGCGGCATAATAATTGGTAAGCTATAATATATATTACATTTTTGTTTTTGGATTTAATATTGCTTTATGTTCAATGTAAAAAAAAAACATTTAAAGTGACTGTATTACTGTTGCTGCAAAGAGATTGCATGATTTCTTTGTGTTTCTGTGGGATTTCTCTGGTTTCCTCCCACACTGACATGCTGGTAGGTTAATTGGCACTTGTATATATTGATCCTAGTGTGTGTGTACAAATTGGCTATGCACACGTGTTATTCCATTCTGCATGCTAGTCCAAAGCCTGAGCAACTAGGAAAGGTTGAAAAAGACCTGGTAACCTACCTCCTAATTAATTTCCCAAGCAAATTTTACAGGTGCATCTCATAAAATTAGAATATCATCAAAAAGTTAATTTACTTCAGTAATTCAATTCAAAAAGTGAAACTCATATATTTTATATAGATGTGTTACACACAATGAGAGGAAGCCAGCACAGCACAGAGATGGTGGGAGCCCCTCATAATGAGCACAGCAGGGGTACAGCCCCAGGAGGCAGTTCCTCCTGGGGCTGTACCCCTGCTGTGCTCATTATAAGGTGCTCCCACCATCCCTGTGCTGTGCTGACTTCCTCCTGGGGCTGTACCCCTGCTGTGCTCATTATGAGGGGCTCCCACCATCCCTGTGCTGTGCTGACTTCCTCCTGGGGCTGTACCCCTTCTGTGCTCATTATGAGGGGCTCCCACCATCCCTGTGCTGTGCTGACTTCCTCCTGGGGCTGTACCCCTTCTGTGCTCATTATGAGGGGCTCCCACCATCCCTGTGCTGTGCTGACTTCCTCCTGGGGCTGTACCCCTGCTGTGCTCATTATGAGGGGCTCCCACCATCCCTGTTCTGTGCTGACTTCCTCCTGGGGCTGTACCCCTGCTGTGCTCATTATGAGGGGCTCCCACCATCCCTGTTCTGTGCTGACTTCCTCCTGGGGCTGTACCCCTGCTGTGCTCATTATAAGGTGCTCCCACCATCCCTGTGCTGTGCTGACTTCCTCCTGGGGCTGTACCCCTGCTGTGCTCATTATGAGGGGCTCCCACCATCCCTGTGCTGTGCTGACTTCCTCCTGGGGCTGTACCCCTTCTGTGCTCATTATGAGGGGCTCCCACCATCCCTGTGCTGTGCTGACTTCCTCCTGGGGCTGTACCCCTTCTGTGCTCATTATGAGGGGCTCCCACCATCCCTGTGCTGTGCTGACTTCCTCCTGGGGCTGTACCCCTGCTGTGCTCATTATGAGGGGCTCCCACCATCCCTGTTCTGTGCTGACTTCCTCCTGGGGCTGTACCCCTGCTGTGCTCATTATGAGGGGCTCCCACCATCCCTGTTCTGTGCTGACTTCCTCCTGGGCCTGTACCCCTGCTGTGCTCATTATAAGGGGCTCCCACCATCCCTGTGCTGTGCTCATTATGAGGGGCTCCCACCATCCCTGTGCTGTGCTGACTTCCTCCTGGGGCTGTACCCCTGCTGTGCTTATTATGAGGGGCTCCCACCATCCCTGTGCTGTGCTGACTTCCTCCTGGGGCTGTACCCCTGCTGTGCTTATTATGAGGGGCTCCCACCATCCCTGTGCTGACTTCCTGGGTTTGTACCCCTGCTGTGCTCATTATGAGGGGCTCCCACCATCCCTGTGCTGTGCTCATTATGAGGTGCTCCCACCATCCCTGTGCTGTGCTGACTTCCTCCTGGGGCTGTACCACTGCTGTGCTCATTATGAGGGGCTCCCACCATCCCTGTGCTGTGCTGACTTCCTCCTGGGGCTGTACCACTGCTGTGATCATTATGAGGAGCTCCCACCATCCCTGTGCTGTGCTGACTTCCTGGGTTTTTAACTTTATCATAACGAATAATCGTAATTATTATGACAATGATAAAACGATATTAACGAACATTCTTATTTTGTCCGATTCTGAATCTCCCATCGACTACCAGTACCAGTCTCCCACTCCCATATTAAAAAAGGTCATTTTCCCAAACCTCACTCAGCAGCAGAAGAAAACCTGTGATTGGTCAACAAAACACCAGTCACGTTTCGTATAAAATTCGGAAGCATAGCAATTCGTATTTCGGATGCTTCCGAATGTACGAATTTTCGGAAATTCGTACGAATTTTCGATTCGTACGAAACAAATCGCACATATCTAGTACCAATGTGCTTGATTGGCCAGCAAACTCGCCTGACCTAAACCCCATAGAGAATCTGTGGGGTATTGCCAAGAGGAAGATGAGAGACACTAGATCCAACAATGCAGAAGAGCTGAAGGCCGCTATCAAAGAAAACTGGGCTTCAATAACACCTCAGCAGTGCCACGGGCTGATCGTCTCCATGCCACGCCACATTGTAGCAGTAAATCATGCAAAAGGAGCACCGACCAAGTATTGAGCGCATACTATACTGTACATGGACATACTTTTCACTAAGCCAACATTTCTGTATTACAAATCCTTTTTTTATTGGTCTTATGTAAGAATCTAATTTTCTGAGACACTGAATTTTGGGTTTCCACTAGCTGTAAGCCATAATCATCAAAATTAAAAGAAAGAAATGCTTGAAATATATCACTATGTGTATAACACATCTATATAAAATATATGCGTTTCACTTTTTGAATTAAATTACTGAAATAAATGAACTTGTTGATGATATTCTAATTTTATGAGATGCATCTGTATGTTAAAAGGCTTTCAATCAAATAGATAGCCAGAGAGAAGACCCAGATATGAATGACTGGATATATATTTCACTATATATATCTGCCAGGAGTTAGGTGACACCAGCAACAGCAGAATTAGGGAAATTCAATTTCCTGTGTCACTAGAGGGATGGGGCTATATTTCAATTGTTAGGGGTCAGCAATAGAGAGTGGCTCCACAGAATAACATAAATTCTGTTTTAGGACCAACAGCAGATTAGCCTGTGGGACATGGCCCAGTACCTTCAGAACCATGAATACACATAAATCTACATTTGGAAAGAACCAAGATGTCTGATCCATCTCCATTAGGGTCACCATACACAATATAATCCTACCATACAATCATTGTACTATTAACTTTGGATTTACCAAAATTATATAATATAAGAACCCATCTATTCTATCCAATCAATTTGTATCCAATAAGGAAAGCTACTTGTTGGTAGATCTAAAGGACATGGTACAATCAGATTGTGTGTTGAGCTTTATGCTGAATACTAAACGTGCATATATACTGTATGAAGCACATTTAAGGGCTGCATATTCGATCGTTAACAAAGTCTTTTTATAGAACATAAGATAAAGATTATACCTGCATTATCTACTATAAGGCTGAGACTTTACATTTCAATTTCTCCTTTAACAGCCAAGAATAGAAGTTCGTATAGTCAGCACAGACCGGTGTAGCTCCCATTTGCTCTGGATGTCTCAGGACTGTGGCCTTTGCTGTCATGAAAGTAAATATTACAATATCTAATTTGTCTATTTTCTGTATTGTATATGTGGTTAAAGGATCATTCCACCCAAAACTTATATCACAGTATTTGGTAGATGCTGGAAAGTTAGGTTGGTGGGTTCTTAAATCTCTTGGGGACTCTACTGGTGACATTTTCTCACTAAGTTCTTGGGTTTTCATACCTCCTGTTGCTATTTTGAGGGATACAAGCTCTTGTTGTTTGAAAGATGAATATACTTTCAACAATCCTTTATTCATATTTGTCTATACAGACTCCTGAGAAGAAAAAAAAACTGTTGTAGGAATATCTGTTTTGTTGATAAGGTTCAGACATTACGATCTTCAACCTGGAAGCTGCGCTTCATCTTACCTGCAGCTGCTGCTTCTGGCCAACAGGGGGACTGAAAGACTGGAATATAGTATTGTACCTCTTTCTCAGCTCCTTTTAGTGGTGGCTAGATGCAGCTGCTGCAGGAAGAGAATATGTAAACGCACTGCTTCCAGACTGGAGGTCCTCATGTCTGAAACTCCTGTTTATCAGTAAAATGTATACCCTGACAAATTACCATTTTCCTTTTAATGAACAAAGAGTAAGCTCTCAAAGTGCACTCATTCTTTTATTTATTTTATATTATGTAAAATCTAACGAGAGCTGGAACACACGATGGTGTAGTATTTCTCAATTAACTATAAGCAGCTGAAAAAGTTTTAAGATTTACATGGATCGTCCCAGTCTGTACATAAATAAATCAATAAGGGAGGGAATGGTCCCTTTAACCACTTCCTGACCCGGTCATTTTTTGCGATACGGCCCTGCGTTGCTTTAACTGACAATTTCGCGGTCGTGCGGCGCTGTAGCCAAATAAAATTGATGTGCTTTATTTCCCACAAATAGAGCTTTCTTTTGGTGGTATTTGATCACCTCTGCGGTTTAAATTTTTTGCGCTATATACAAAAAAAGACTGACAATTTTGAATAAAAAACAATATCTTTTTACTTTTTGCTATAAAACATCCCCAATAAAAAAATGTAAAAAATCAAATTTCTTAATCAGATTAGGCCAATATGTATTCTGCTACATATTTTTTGGTAAAAAAAAATCCCAATAATCGTATATCGATTGGTTTGCGCAAACGTTATAGCGTCTACAACTTAGGGACTTTTTTTCTTTTCTTGTTTTTACTAGTAATGGTGGTGATCAGCGATTTTTAGTGGGACTGCGACTTTGTGGCGGGCAAATTGGACACTAAGTGACACTTTTTGGGGACCAGTGACACCAGTACTGTGATCAGTGCTAAAAAATGTCTGTTTCTCCACTAAATGATCGGCGGGTCGCGGTGGCCATCGTGGCCGCTGGACCCACTGATTGGCTCCCGCTGCGTCCAATCACAGTGGGAGCGGCACTCCGGCGGCGCACGCGCGCCCCCTACATCACGTGCACAAAATCACGTACAGGTACATGATTTTGCACAGCTGGACTGCCCTGCCGTAGTGTATATGCGGTGGGCGGTCCGGAAGCGGATAAATTAGGGTATATAAAGCACTGTAATTCATTAAACTGTACAGATTGCACTGCAAAGAAAATACAGTGCATACAGTTCATAGTTGCTCAACCTCGGGATGAGTGCCAGGCAGTGTTGCAAACCACCCATAAATTTGTGGACAGTTTGTAAAAATCGGCCAATTTTTACCCTGTTCATAAATGTCTGGGGATGGCAACCACTGCCTGTGAAAAATGTGGCTGCAGGTCAGCTTGGGAACTGCCCATGTACATTTCTGAATCCGCTCCAGCTTGGAGGGACTCGGGACTTAGGCCTGTGCCCTGGACTGGGATCGGCTCTCCTCAGACCCCCCATGTGTTCCAGACCTTTACTACTGCCCTCCTATCCCCCTGTAACCCTCCAGCTCCCAGGCTGTGTTCTTTTACCCAATCACTAAGCTCTCCGCCCTCCACCTGTCCTGTGCCAAGAGAGCTACAGTAAGTCGGGACAGCCAATGGGAGCCAAGCAGTGTGGAGGGAGCTGCCGAAGGATTTAAACAGAGGGAAGAGTGAGTCTAGGAGCGAGTAATAGAAGTGGTGAGTGCGAGGACAGCGCTCATTACTGCCATAGATTACATTATCTTCTCTGGCAGCACTGTGTTCTTGTCTAGTTCTCTGCGTGCTTGCACACAAAACCCGGTGACCATGCAGTCAGCCCTTGAGCGGTGTACAAACATGATGGGAGCACTGGAGAGGTGCTGGTGCCTTAGAGGTAGGTGAAGTGGGGGATGGGGGAGCTCAGGTGATGGGAGTCACAACTGGGTGGGAAAAATGGTCAATTCTTCTCCCAGGTGACCTTGTTTGGGGGAGGCTGATCAATCTTTCTTCCAAAAGGGGGAGTACAGATCTCAGATGATTTCCCAATCTATCCATATACATCCAGATCACACTGACCCTTCCCGATGTCTATTTGCAGGTTGGCTGAGCCCATTTGGTGTTTTTTCCTCTGCTCTGATATAAGGGGGGGGGTTCCCCTTTACACCAGAGTCTGCGACATTCCCCTTTACATCAAAATTCACAGATCTCCCCTTAACATCAGGGTCCACACAGTTCCCCCTTACACTGTAAGGGGGAACCTTCCAGACTCTGATGTAAGGGTGAACTCTGTGGACTGTGATGAAAAGTTAAACTCTGTGGCGTCTGATGTAAAGGAGAACTCTGGGGACCTTATGTAAGTGGGGGAGGGGGATGTGTGTCTCTGGTGACTAGATCCTACCTTATATCAGTGTTTCCCTTTACACCAGAGTCTACAGCATTCCCCATTACACCAGAGTCCACAGAGTTCTCCTTTTCATCACCCTGCAGACTCTGATGTTAGGGAGAACCCTGCCGACTAATGTAAGGGGAAACTCTGTGGACACTACATAGTCCTGACTCCTGACCAAGGTGTTTATTGTCCCAACAATTGCTGGTTTTAATGAAGTTATTCTTTAAGATCAGCTCAGTCAGTCAGTCAGTCCTTTTTGTGTGCATGAAAGCATATGCAATAGAAATGTTTTATTTAAAAAAAATGATCTTTGTCTTGAGGTTTATGTGTTTGTGAGGCTGTCAGCTGTGGTACAGTAATTAGGAATATTTTGTGGGTACAAGGACTGTTATGTGAGCAGTGTGTATATATCAACTAGGCACAGATACTGTTTAACCACTTGCCGACCGCTGCACCCCGATATACGTCGGCACAATTGCAGCGGTGGGCAAATGGGCGTACCTGTATGTCCCCTTTAATTGGCGGGGCTAGTGGGCGTGTGCACCCGCCGCGTACAGCATGACCGTGCCCGTGGATCCCATGGACTCAATGTCCGCAAGGGGCCTGCGATCGTGTCACGGAGCGGAAGAACGGGGAGATGCAAACAAGGAATTCCCCATTCTGCCTAGTGACATGACAGGGATCTACTGCTCCCTGTCATTGGGAACAATGATCTCTGTCATGTCAGTGGTAGCCCATCCCTCCCACAGTTAGAATCACTCCCTAGGACACACTTAACCCCTTGATCACCCCCTAGTGTTTAACCCCTTCCCTGCCAGTGTCATTTATACAATAATCAATGCATTTTTATAGCACTGATCACTGTAAAAATGACAATGGTCCCAAAATAGTGTCAAAAGTGTCCGATATGTCCACCATAATGTCGCAGTCATGATAAAAATCGCAGATCGCCGCCATTACTAATAAAAAAAAAATAATAAAAATGCCATAAATCTTTCCCCTATTTTGTAGACGCTATAACTTTTGCGCAAACCAATTAATATACGCTTATTGCGATTTTTTTTTTTTTACCAAAAATATGTAGGAGAATACATATCAGCCTAAACTGAGGAAAAAATTTGTTTTTTTATATATTTTTTGGGGATATTTATTATAGCAAAAACTTAAAAAATGTTGCTTTTTTTTCTAAATTGTTGCTCTTTCTTTGTTTATAGCGCAAAAGATAAAAACAGCAGAGGTGATCAAATACCACCAAAGAAAGCTCTATTTGTGGGAAAAAAAGAACGTCAATTTTGTTTTGGTGTGAATCTCGCAATTGTCAGTTAAAGTGACGCAGTGCCAAATCGCAAAAAGTGCTCTGGTCAGGAAGGGGGTAAAATCTTCCGGGGCTGAAGCGGTTAATGATCCTCCCTTAAGCCCCTCCCACTGTTAGCTGGAATCTGGGCATGCATACTGATCATTGTGGCATGCTACACATGCCACAGAACCTATTATTCTGTTTTGTATTAGGGTGCCCCAGGCCATTCATAATTCTAGTCATGCTCACATTTTGTTACTGTTTGGAATTTGTCATAGTAAATCCAGCAGATTACTTTTGCTGAGTATTGATAATGTTTAAATATTGTTTATACTGCTTAAAAATATTGATTGTCTGAGTTTATAATAGGAGTTTCTATCATATTTCAGGATGTCAGTAAAAAAAAAAAAAAAAGTGTTCTGTCAGTAAATTTTCCATGTGTTGTCAGTAAAAAAAATTGTAGGAGGCTGGTAACCCTGGTGCCATATCTGAATCATTTTACTTTTCTTTGGCAAACTGAGCCAAGTGGCATTCAATTCCACCACTGAAATGGATGAAATATGGAAAAAATTATAGTAAACTAGCAGACCAAAAAATAGAAACTACTCTGTTTCATCTATGGTAGAAATAGAGAGAGGGGTTTGAATTTTCTTGGTTCATTCCCAACATTAAATATACCTTTCCAGAAACAGGTAAAAACTGTACCTTTGCTACGAATACATCTTTTTTTGTGTGTTATTGTTATGCACTTTAGTTGTGTTGTCCTTTAATACAGTCATTTTTAATAGAATATTTTAATTATAGTATTGCTTATTTTATACTCCTTTGTAGATCCTACTGCTACCTACCCTACAGGCAGAGGATGCTTGACATTGATGCCATACACACTGGTCACTCACTATAAGATTACAGTTATGCGCCCAGTCCTCCTGGTCCCTTCTCTGCTAAGAAGAATCCTGAGTGAGAAACTATGTGCAAATAAAGACTACATGAAATGTGACACAGGTATATTCAGCATTCTTTCAGCAATATAGACTGCAATCTGAATGATGTCCTTACAATTCTGAAGCCAAATGGGCTATGAAAATTTTACTACAGCGGTGTACCTCATGTATGTGATTCCTCAATACAACAAAATGATTTCCATTAATACCTTTAGGTGCTCTGTGGTGGATAACACATTTCTCCCATTTTATTTTACTTTTACACTGATAGTCATTGGACAGTTCCCTAATAAGAGCATTGATGCTCAGTGAAAAAGACATGGCTAGTAAATTGAAGCACCTTGATGGTCACTGCAAATGCCCCTTTACATTAGTAGTCATTAGTACATACATACATACATTAGTATGTATGTATGTTACATTGGTGGTCAGTGGTCATAAGTGAAGTGCCCCTTACAATGTTGGTAAATGTAGAATTGGTCCTTATATTGGTATTTAGGGGTGGCGTGCAACCTTACATTGGAGGTTAGTAGAGCACAGTCCCCTTACATTGGTTGATAAGATTAAGCACTCTTTTGTGTGAAACGCATTAACTGTATGTCAAGGCCTTGTGCTGTTTGTCCCATTTTGGAGGAATAAAGGACTTTTATTGGATGATATCAGCAGTGTGCGGACACTTTTTACTTTCTCCTTCCCCTTATATTGGTGTTTAGTGGAGAGGCATCTCCTATATTGGTGGTCAGTAGTAAAGTTTCATCTTACTTTGGTGGCCATTAGAGGATGAGTTTTTTAATAGCAGCCTTGTGGTCATTGGGCAGAAGGATGCTCCCTTACACTGGTGGTCAGTAAAAAGAAGAATGCCCCTTATATTGGTGGTCAGTGGGAAGAATGCCCCTGTTACATTGATGGTCAGTGGGAAAAATGCCCCCTTACATTAGAGGTCATTAAAACGAAGAATGCACCTTATATTGTGGTCAGTGGGAATGAGAACTGCCCCCTCATATTAGAGGTCATTAAAAAGAAGAATGCCCCTTATATTGTGCTCAGTGGGAAGAATGCCCCCTTGCATCAGTGGTTATTAAAAAGGATGCCCCTTAAATTGTGGTCAGTGGGAAGAATGCTCCCTTGCATTAGTGGTCAGTAAAAAGAAGGATGCCCCTTATATTGTGGTCAATGGGAAGAATGCCCCCTTACATCAATGGTAAGTGGAAAGAATGGAAAGAGTGGTAAAAAGAATACATCCTTTAATTGGTGGTTAGTGGATGGCAGAGTGGCCCTTGGTGATTAGTCAGAGTAAGATTGCACCAGCATTGGTGGTCAATGAGTGCTGCATCATTGGTGTCGGTGATTGCTTCCCTGAAGGAAAAATCCATGTCCTGCGCTGCTCTCTGGTTCTTCTGAGTTATGTTTCCACTATCACTACTCGGGCACCATCAGGTGGGAGATCAATCTGTTCAGGACAACCTGCACTCCAATGGGTTTCACTGACCTGGGACACCAGGAATGAGCTTAGTGATGCCCATACATGCCCACTCTTATTGATGACACCTAGGTGGCCTGCTCTCACCACCTCACCACTGCTGCTTTGCATATGTACTTTGATATGTATTCTCACTGAAGCTATTCCTTTTAGAAAGTTTGACGGATGCTGAATATGCAGCAAGAAATCAACGTGGAGACATAATTGGTGAAAAGGAGGGAGAGGGCATACGCTGCTGGTATACTAGACAGAATGTGGAATCTGTAGCCCAACAGGTAAGAATTCAGAAGGCTTTAAAAGGTTTATAATAAAAACGATATTTTAATTTGTTTTTGAAAAGATGTAGCTGGGTTTAAATGACCCAATGATGTATCATATTTCTTGGGTAATCCAAGATGAACTCTATCTTTACTTTAAAGCTCACAGTGTACATTAAGTCCCCTGATTTCTATAGAAAAAAATGTCATAGTTTACCTTAATGTAATCATATCATTAAAATTAAGCTGTTACTATGACAATTTTTAACTGGTGTCAGGACAGGGGTAGAGCACTTTATCATGTAAATGTGATCTACTTGTAGCATGACCCCCTTGAGGATTGCTTGGATTTACCTGCTCATCTGCACCACCATGACCCTGTGAACATTCCAACCCACCTGACACTCTGGGTTCAGACACCTTTGCACCACCTTAAAGTAATAAGTTAAAAAAATCAGTGAGTTTATATCCTAATAACATTTACTGGAATAACTCAAAGAAAATCTTGTTGCAAAGAGGAGGTAATAGATCCGCTGAGCTTTGGATAACAGTCCTGACTCAGCAGAAGAATCCCTCTACAATAGTGCAATGGAGTACCACTTGAACATGACTTGAAAGGATAAGCAAGAGTTAGGCATAGGCATTAATTCTGGCAAGACTTCTAAAGGGGGAACCCAGGCCGGCCTATTTGACTTTTAATCCTAATGAGAGATCAATCAAACAAGAATGGTGTGAGGGCCCTTTAAGTAGTAATGACAGCAATGTCCCAGTTGCAGACCTGATGGTCTTCGCCGGCAGTCGGAGCTCATTAACTATATCCAATAAGGTGCAGTAACAAGGCAATGGTATTTCTGGGAATGGTTGATGCAACAGGTGTCTATGTACAGTGTTCAAATAGAAGTGTAGTAAAGTGTTTCCCCAGGGTAAAGCTGTCTGTGCACAGTGTCCCAGTGAAGCAACAAAGAAAGGTTTGCAACGGTGGGCAATTGCCCTCTCACCAATGACCAGGCCGACTGTCAAGGTGGTGCTGGATAGATGTTCAATGAACAACAAGCAGCGCTAGGCCCTTCTCGGCTGAATTGGAATATTGTACACCGCGTGGTAGGCCGCAACCTCACCCTCCCTGTACAGTCTTTGGCCTCTTTTCTAGCTCTTCCCAGCAATCTCCCTGATGGTAGCAAAAGTCCCTGGGATATTTAGTCCAGGTCTATAGTCATGCGGGGCAATTGCCATTCTGAGGAACTGCTAATCCCACAATCCCTTTGGTTTGGCTCACAGAGATGATGTCAGTTAGTAAAGCTGGGCACTAGAGGGACAATACAATAGACAATAGAAATGACAGGGAATCGCCACACTTTGCAATTGTAGTGCATATTGCTGCATACTTATGACGCTGGTGAAGGTCTTACCAACACATGTCCCAGCAGACCTAGAACCTGTGAAATTACGTGAATGGGCACAGCCTCACTGAAAAGGGTGATTGGCTGGGCATATTAACTACTTTATACTCAGCCTCTATGCAAGCAAGATTCCTAAAGAGTCATGGGTACGTGTCCATAGGCTGGACAGATCTAAAGTCCTATGCAGGGAGCTTTTATCCTCAAGACATCAGGAATGTGAATATAGAAATGGGGAGCAGGCAGTTAATGGACTATATTCTTTCCCTGCAACTTGACAAAAATCAACATGCAGGTAATACAATACATCGTTTTTATAGACATGCCGTTCATCCCTTGCATTGGCTTAAAAACATTAGTGCCTGGAGTTCAACTTTGTGATTCCAGCTAAATCCATTTGCCATAGGCATTACATGGAACTTTTACCCTGGATGAACACTTTGTTCAGAATACAAAGATCGCAGTAGTATAAAACTCTTTTTAGGCTCCATAACTGCTACAATGGGGAACAGAATGTCTGATTGGGAACTACTGTATGTGCAATTCAGAAAAATGTGTTACTGATGCAAGAAAGCTAAGATATAAACTCTGTGTTGAGTTTGTCCTAGGGAAACATAATATAATAAAAAGCTAACCATTTCTACCCTCTTTATTATACCACAGAATGCACACTGCCTTCTAGAGCTTGGGCTATCCTGTCTCTCTGCTTTGATTCGTGTGGGTATCTATCCCATTATTCTGCACATCCCATTGACTGAGAAGAGTTCCAAAAAACTTAAGTAGGTGACATTTAAAACTTACATTATACAAGCTGTAAACAATAGTCATTAAAGATATAGAAATTCTGTACAATACCATTTAGTTTTAACACTGACCCTAATATTAAAGCTGAATTTCTGGAATTCAGCCACTTTGTAAAATGTTTTGGATTACTAGGGGTTAAGTTGCCACCTTGTGGGCTTATCTCTTAAATTTTGAAATTGGCATTTACTGAGCACTGGGATTATAGCTATCACTATACTTCTGGTGCTCCACACTGGACCTTCTGGTCTTAGCTCCTGCAACTGCAGAGTTGCATGCAGCCGCTGTGCCCGCCCCTCCCTTCCTCTTGCCCTATCACAAAGCACTTTATATTATGTGAACCCATTCACAGCAGTGGGGAGGTGAGAGCAGAGATGCCATGTTTGAGAACACAGAATGTCTCCTTTTAGGCCCCATTCACACTAGCGCGTTTTTTGATGCATTTTGCATTTTGCAGAAATGCACGGGAATTTTTTAACATGGGTTCCTATGGAACATGTTCACATCAATGCTTTTTTGTATCTCAGCGTTTTTGGAAAGGGTCGGGGACTTTTTCTCATGCAAAATGCAGCGTTTTGCATGTAATGGTTTTCAATGGACAAGCATCAAAAACGCAAGTGCACCTTTTTTGCAGCGTTTTTGATGCGTTTTTGGTGCGTTTTTGCCGTTTTTTTTTTTTTTTGTAATTTTTTTGTAAGACTGTAAAAAAAAATGAAAAAAAAAAAAAAAAAAACGCAAAACGCAAATCGCGGCAAAAACGCGGCAAAAACGCCGCTAAAACGCGGCAAAAACGCGGCTCAAAAACGCGGCAAGCATGAAAAAAAAACCTCCAAAAACGCTCAAAAGCAACATGCATAGGTGTGAATCGAGCCTTAGAGCTCTGAGAGTGTAGCGATAGTTGTACTCCTAGTCTATAAGGCTCGATTCACACCTATGCATTTTTAGTGCTTTTTGCATTTTGCAGATTTGCACTACAGCACATGTCCCATAGGAAACCATATTACATGGACTGTAGAACAAATCTGCAAAATGCAAAAAGCACTAAAAATGCATAGGTGTGAACCAGGCCTAAGTTGACATGCACCTTGTTGGACTTAACCCATAGTAAACCAGCAGATTTGACAAAGTGGCTGAATTCCTGAAGTTCCACTTTTACAGCTTCAGATTATTTACAAAATCTGTACTCTTACCATTAAAAAGCTGTCCTTGAGCTTTAAGTAAGACTTTTCCTAGACTGAGATGGGGTAAGTCTACTGCACACAGGAGGAAGCATTTCTTCAATCACCTATCCCCTAGTAATCAGACTGTCCGTTGTAACTTTGTAGTAATTATAGGCAGCATAGGGGCAGATCAGTGTCAGACATTTGCGAACAACCTGGAACTGCACAGGCACTGGGATTTCATTTTTTTTGCCATTTACAGTGCCTTGAAAAAGTATTCATACCTCTTGAAATGTTCCACATTTTGTCATGTTACAACCAAAAACGTAAATGTATTTTATTGGGATTTTATGTAAAAGACCAACACAAAGTGGCACATAATTGTGAAGTGAAAGGAAAATGATAAATGGTTTTCTCATTTTTTTTACATATAAATATGTGAAAAGCGTGGTGTGCATTTGTATTCAGCCCCCCAAGTCAATACTTTGTAGAACCACCTTTCACTGCAATTACAGCTGCAAGTCTTTTTGGGGATGTCTCTACCAGCTTTGCACATCTAGAGAGTGACATTTTTGCCCATTTTTTCTTTGCAAAAGATTGGATGGAGAGCGTCTGTGAACAGCAATTTTCAAGTCTTGCCACAGGTTCTCATTATGATTTAGGTCTGGACTTTGACTGGACCATTCTAACACATGAATATGCTTTGACCTAAACCATTCCATTGTAACTCTGGCTGTGTTTAGGGTCATTGTCCTGCTGGGAGGTGAACCTCCGCCCCGGTCTCAAGTCTTTTGCAAACTCTAACAGGTTTTCTTCTAAGATTGTATTTGGCTCCATCCATCTTCCCATCAACTCTGACCAGCTTCCCTGTCCCTGCTGAAGAAAAGCATCCCCACAACATGATGCTGCCACCACCATGTTTCACAGTGGGGGTGGTGTGTTCAAGGTGGTGTGTTAATTTTTCACCACACATAGCATTTTGCATTTAGGCCAAAAATTAAAATTTAAAATTTTGGTCTCATCTGACCAGAGCACCTTCTTCCACATGCTTGCTGTGTCCCCAACATGGCTTCTCGCAAACTGCAAACGGAACTTCTTATGGTTTTCTTTCAACAATGACTTTCTTCTTGTCACTCTTCCATAAAGGCCAGATTTGTGGAGTGCACGACTAATAGTTGTCCTGTGGACAGATTCTCCCACCTGAGCTGTGGATCTCTGCAGCTCCTCCAGAGTTACCATGGGCCTCTTGGTTGTTTCTCTGAATAATGCTGTCCTTACCTCGGCCTGTCAGTTTAGTTGGAAGTGTCTTTGCAGTTGTGCAATTCTCTTTCCATTTTTGGATGATGGATTGAACAGTGCTCCATGAGATGTTCAAAGCTTGGGATATTTTTTTATAACCTAACCCTGCTTTAAACTTCTCCACAACTTTATCTCTGACCTGTCTGGTGTGTTCCTTGGCCTTCATGATGCTGTTTGTTCACTAAGGTTCTCTAACAAACATATGAGGGCTTCACAGAACAGCTGTATTTATACTGAGATTAAATTACACACAGGTGGACTCTATTTTCCAATTAGGTGACTTCTGAAGGCAATTGGTTCCACTAGATTTTAGTTAGGGGTATCAGAGTAAATGAGGCTGAATACAAATGCACGCTACACTTTTCAGATAATTATTTGTAAATAATTTGGAAAACCATTTATCGTTTTCCTTACACTTCAAAATTATGTGTCACGTTGTGTTGGTCTATCACATAAAATCCCAATAACACACATTTACATTTTTAGCTGTAACATGACAAAACGTAGAAAATTTCAAGGGGCATGAATACTTTTTCAAGGCACTGTATAGGATAATAAATGATGACCCTGAATGATTTTTGAACACGGATGAAACCATGCTTATGGAGAGAGAAGCAGATGAATGCATTATCATGGGTATTACTGTGATATGTGTGGGAGGCCATAAATACAAGTCTAAATGACAGACTTATATGGGTCACTCCTGATGCCACTGTCAATCAGAGGTGAAGAGGTATTTTTATACCCCGTACACACGATCGGACATTCCAACAACAAAATCCATGGATTTTTTCCAACAGATGTTGGCTCAAACTTGTCTTGCATACACACGGTCACACAAATGTTGTCGGAAATTCCGAACGTCAAGAACGCGGTGACGTACAACACATACGATGAGCCGAGAAAAATGAAGTTCAATTGCCAGTGCAGCTCTTCTGCTTGATTCCGAGCATGCGTGAAATTTTGTGCGTCGGAATTGTGTACACACGATCGGAATTTCCGACAACGGATTTTGTTGTCAGAAAATTTGAGATCCAGATCTCAAATTTTGTGTGACGGAAATTCCGATGGAAAATATCCGATGGAGCCTATACACAGTCGGAATTTCCGACAACAAGCTACCATGGAACATTTTCCGTCAGAAAATCCAACAGTGTGTACGGGGCATTAGAGTGCTTAGTTTCTTCCAGATCTGTGCAGTAATCCAGTGTGAAATTTTGCCTCTGTGCAGGAACTTCCTGTAATAAAGACTGGTCACTGCTGCTTTCTCTCCTTGTACAGGGTGTCTGGTCTTGTATCCGCCCCTTCCTGTAGCTTTCTGCAGGAAG
The DNA here is from genome assembly GCF_042186555.1 of Aquarana catesbeiana. Taxonomy (NCBI): domain Eukaryota; kingdom Metazoa; phylum Chordata; class Amphibia; order Anura; family Ranidae; genus Aquarana; species Aquarana catesbeiana. The sequence goes on from NC_133335.1 coordinate 88,057,785, forward strand.
CCTGTAGTGGGAGGGGCCTACTGGGTTCCTCCCACAGCTCTGCTTTCAGCACAGGCTGTAAATAGCTTGGTGATGATGATGCTATCGCTACTTTACATGGTAATATCTGGGTTTGCAAAGGCATTGGCTCGCACAAAGTTGATTTATATCTTTTGTGGCTATTGAGAATTATATTTGGATAAAAGTTTTTTTTCCCCATTGCGCAGCTTCAATGCATAATGCTGGAAAAACTGTGTACAGAAAAATACACCTCTTTTTATTAAGTGTTAGGATACAGGAAATGACTATTATTTTCAATACTAGAGTTGATGGTGACGAAAATCATTTTAGTGATTATAAGGAAAGATCTCATTGGATCTGTAAGGAATATTTATAAGATGCTTTCTCAGAGGGATAGAGAACTGAAATATAGATATATACTATAGATGTGAATACATTCTTACATATCTTTCTGCATTGTTTAGAAAAACTCGGCAATGGTGGGGAAAGTGTGAGGACCTGCTACTGGAGTGTGCCCAGAGGGAAGAAGCCGAGCTGGATGCCCTGCCTTGTCTTTATAGAACTGTGGATCCTGACAGCTGGAATGACGCAGAATCTCTACTCTGCAGAGTAAAGAGCGCCATCACTGATGAACAAAAGCGCATTGTCTGGCTGGAGAATCAACCTTGCTGAATTTTCATTTCCGGCACTTTCAACACATTCAGGATTGCACATTATAAACTAGAAGAACAATTGTTTACGTGAAATGAGTTCATAAGTCAGTATTTCTGCAGTAAAAATATAGCCTATTTTAAAGGAGACGTCTGTAACCCTTATGATGCTGCAGCTGTACCGCCCTGCTCTAAGACTGAGGCGTGACTGATCACATGACCACTGATCGGTCAGTCTCTGCTCCCAGCGGTGGTCAGTGAATGTAAGCTGCAGGGATTTCCTTCTCCTCTCCCTGCTCCTCCAGGGTTGGCTGGAGTTCTAGGCGGGGGAGGGTGCTGGAGTGGCTGGCTCTGGCACTCTACACACAAATAGGCAGAGCCAGTTGTCATGCCTTCTTGATCATGACATGGTTTTACCTCATCAACCTATTGTGATCATGACTTTGTGTTAGTAAATGTACTTCTATGACCCAAAAGACAAGCATAGCCAAAAAAAAAAATAAAAAATGACTTTACTTCTCTTTTAGGTCTCAGTGAAAACCATAGGTGTGCACAGCCTATTGCATTAGGGTGTGCACCTCAAAGCTCAAACACATATGCTTATGTGTGCATGTGTATATATACGGAAGGTGTCAGTAGAGCAGTGAATGGTGTCATAAGGGCAGATATTGGTGGTGTCAGTAGGGAAGTTACAATCTTATTTTAATTGTTTTTTTGCAATTTTTTAGGACTTATTTGGTGAAATATCAGGGGCCTAAACATTGGAAATATGCACCACACGGGGTGATTAGGGTGTGCCCAGGCACACCCTTTGCGCACGCCTATGGTGAAAACTATATAAACACATTTAGGGTGCAGTAAAAAAGTAAGTGCTTAAAGTCTTACTATTGGTTTGTTTACTGAAGCAGCTCCCATAAATGTTTGGCCTTGTGTTTTGGATCATTGTCATGTTGCAATGTCCAAGTACGTCCCATGCGCAGCTTCCTGGCTGATGAATGCAAATGTTCCTCCAGTATTTTTTGATAACATACTGCATTCATCTTGCCATCAATTTTGACCAAATTTCCTGTGCCTTTGTAGCTCACACACCCCCAAAACAATCAGCGATCCACCTCCGTGTTTCACAGTAGGAATGGTGTACCTTTCATCATAGGCCTTGTTGTCTCCTCTCCAAAATGTAGTGTTTATGGTTGTGGCCAAAAAGCTCAATTTTGGTCTCATCACTCCAATTGACTTTGTGCCAGAAGGTTTGAGGCTGGTCTCTGTGCTGTTTGGCGTATTGTAAGCGGGATACTTTGTGGTATTTGCATAGTAATGGCTTTCTTCATGTTATGGAGTATTTGTAGGCCGCAGATTTGTGTGTGGCTGGCGCCACAAATGAATGAAAAACCCACAAATAACTTCAGGTGAAATACAGAACTCTCTGAAAACATGTGGTGTGGCTGTTTCAAGATGCACAATAAGGAGGCACTTGAAGAAAGAGGTCTTTCAACCAAAATTGTCTTTCTTTAACCCCAAACAAAGTATGTTTACAAATGTCCTGATATTCAAGGGGTTAAAACTACAGCTGTGAACTTGGCATTTGTATTGTTTCTTTCAGCTGGCAGTTGGCTGTCATGTAAAAGTGATCCAGGCAGCTGTAGATCTGCCTAATCATTTTTATAGTAACAAGAAGGTGCCATCATAGACCTCCGATGTCTGTCATATAAAGTATCTGTCAACCCCCCATGCTATTATATAGGGGGCTTATTAGCTTCCTTGTGATAGTAATATGAAAAAATTGTAAAAAAATTAAATATAACAAAAAAAAAAAAAGCTCCCCCGGTCACCCCCTACATACACACAATTTCAAACACATGTAGGTCATGCAAGTGTATCTGAGGTATCCATCACAATGAAGGGCAAGAATTCTATGCCTTCCTTCATAGATAATGTATAATTAAAGGTAAAACAGTTTGTTTTGTTTTAGATTGGAGATGGATTAGAACACCTGTCGGTATTTTATTGCTGTCTGAGTCCCCATTAGGGTGATTCCTCCTCTCTATTTCTCCTGTTTACCAGTTATTGAGTTATTGACAGAAAAGTAAAGGGAACATTTTCCAATTGGGGTGTAATTATGGTGGCCTGGGGGCCCCAAAGGATTCTTTTAATTTGCGGGGATTTTCTTTCACTTCCTGTTTTGGCTATGGGACAGGAAATAAAAGTAAATCTCCCCAATGGGACACAGATGGCAAAAAAAAATGTCAGGGGATATTACCTTCCCCTACTCTATCCAAAATGAAAAAAAAAAAGATTTGCCTTTAGTTCTACTTTAACTAAAAAAACGTTGTCACGGAACGCCCCACACTCCGCTTGAGTGCTTCCGTCTGTATACCGCTTCCTAAGTTCTGGAACACGAGTCCAATGGATCTGGCTATAGAAACCCCAAGAACTAGACAACACCAGTCTTGGAGTACATCAGAACTGCCTTTATTTTGAGATCTCACAGACCTTTTTATATCAGGGATGACTCAAAGCTAACCTAATTAACATGACCTAATTTACTACAAAATGTACCCAGACCAGATGACAGTCTTGTGGGCACCGGGCTTCACACATAAATACAATTAACAATACAAACAACAATCTCCCCCCTCCTCAGCCTAGACCATTCGTCTATTAGCCAGGGCTGGTGGCTAATGTGATTAGCTCTCTCAATTAACATAAACACATGTTGATAACACCAGCATCTCCTCACAGGATGTGTCCCAGCAGAATGAATCAGTCTTATCAGCAGGGGGCTGCTGGAGGAATCCCCCCTCCCTCTTCAGGGACACAAATATACAGTAAGGAGTCCCCATACAATATATACATGACTGAGTCCGATTAATACAGTTCAGACTGGATTTCTCATTCACCTCAAATGCTAGGGCCCATAATCGGTGGGCAACAGGCTTGCACACAGTCCTCTCCAACAGCCTCCGCTCTGGCCATGCCCGTGACATTTCTCCCCTTTCGGCAGGAGACTAACACAGGAGGAGACCCCAGACGGGTTGACTCCGAAGTTAGTAAACAGCTCCAGTCCTCTACTGCCTGTACCCACACAGTACCCCAAACAAATTATCCCAAACAGTGCATTACTCACCCAGCCATCCTCTGCCTCTCTCAGAGAACATATCTGCCGCTGGAGAGAAGACAGGGTGACTGGGCTCACTCTGTCATGCTGTTGGGGATCTGGGCCCACTGCCCAGCATCCCTGGGGTATACAGGTGGAGACTGAAGTTCCATCCACCTTCACAGGAAATCCATCCTCTGTTAGTTGAGGGCAGAGTCCAGCAGTCCTCGGCCCTGTTGCCAGCAATTCTGCTGGAAACCCCACACCATCTGTTCTGGCTAACTGTTGGAGAGGGAGGCCGACTGCCCCGCCTCCCTGGAACTCTGTAGTTGTTGCCGGTGCTGGGCAGAGGTTGGTAGCACTCTGCCCTGTTGCCAGCACTTCTGCTGGGGACTCCGCATCCTCTGCTCCGGCTAACTGTTGGGGCAGGCAGCTGGCTTCCTCCACTCCCAAACTGTGTAGCTGCCATTGGGGAGGTGAGCCGGCTGCTTCCTTTTCTATTCCCTCATCTGGCTGCTGGGACGACATGTCGATGGTACTGTCTCCCAGGTACACGGATCTTTGCTGGGGAGGAAAGCCCACTTCCTCCACCCTGGCCAACTGTTGGGGAGGGACAACACACACCTCCTCTCCCTTCTCCCCCTGTATCTGCTGCTGGGAAGTGATTGCCATCTTCTCACCCTGAGCCTCCACAATTGCTGCAGGTGTGGGGCAGAGGTCTTGGACCCTCTGTCTGGTTGCCAGCACTTCTGCTGGGGGTTTGCTAGGTGGTTCCTCCTCTACAGAAATGTCTATTAAATCCCCAGTCTCTGGAAGTGGTAAAAGTGTGGGACAGAGGTCTTGGACCCTCTGTTCAGTTACCAGATCTTCAGCTGGAGAAGTTTGTTTTAACTCCATAGATGCTGCTGGCAGAAAATCACATGTCCCTGTCAGTGTTGTGGGAGAAAGGCCGACTACCTCTTCTCTCAGGAAGGCCGAAGCCACTGTTGGTGCTGGGCAGAACACAGTGAACTTTGGCCCTGATAGCAGCTCTTCTGCTGGAGGCTCATCAGGTTGTTCTTCCTCAGCAGAAAAGTCTATCAAATCCCATGTCTCTGCAACTGATGTCGGGGAATAGGGGTTCACCATCTCCTGTCCATGGAACCCAGAAGATGTTATCATTTCTGGACAGAGGTTAGCAGAGCTCTGCCCTGTTGTCAGCACTTCAGGTTTGGGGACGGCAATCTCCGGATTTTCCACTGCCGATTCTCTGGCATGCTGCTGAACTTGTTCTAGCAGTTTCCTGTATGCCCTTTCCAGATGCTGTTCCTTCCTTAGCAAATGGTCCAGATCAGGTTTGAGCTCTGAGACCCCTGCAAGACCGAGCATAGACTCTCTATAGTCCCTCATGTCCTCAAGGTCAGGTTCCCCCTCATCGCCAAACATAAAAAGATCTGTAAGGTTCTCCCACAGCAATCCAGGGCCGCCAAAGTCATATCCCTCCGGAGAGCATTCTGTTGTCTCCCCTAAATATCCCTCCTCTGCGTGCCATTGCAGAGCCCGATAACGATTGTCCAGCTCTATCTCCTGCTGGACCAACCTGTCCAACTCAGTCACCCATTGCTCCTGGGGCTGCTCTCCCAGGAATGCCATCCTCAATGCCCGTTGGTCACTGGCCCGTTGCTCTTGGGTTGGAAAGCACTTGCCCTGTTTTATACCAGCGAGACGGAGGGCTGCAATCCAGAGCTCCACCCGAATCAGCTGCCTGAGCTCCAGGTATTCATCCTCAGACACAGTCCTGGTGTACGTTGAAAGGATGATCCGCAGCAGCCCCGGGAATTCTGATGCCAGGTCCATATCTCCGCTGGGGTGACTGAAGTCTGCTATGCTGATCTTGGATCCAGTTGGAGGTTTGGATGTCCCAGACTTCAGACTTCAGGAAGCTTTCCCGCTGCTTGCCACCAATGTCACGGAACGCCCCACACTCCGCTTGAGTGCTTCCGTCTGTATACCGCTTCCTAAGTTCTGGAACACGAGTCCAATGGATCTGGCTATAGAAACCCCAAGAACTAGACAACACCAGTCCTGGAGTACATCAGAACTGCCTTTATTTTGAGATCCCACAGACCTTTTTATATCAGGGATGACTCAAAGCTAACCTAATTAACATGACCTAATTTACTACAAAATGTACCCAGACCAGATGACAGTCTTGTGGGCACCGGGCTTCACACATAAATACAATTAACAATACAAACAACAATCTCCCCCCTCCTCAGCCTAGACCATTCGTCTATTAGCCAGGGCTGGTGGCTAATGTGATTAGCTCTCTCAATTAACATAAACACATGTTGATAACACCAGCATCTCCTCACAGGATGTGTCCCAGCAGAATGAATCAGTCTTATCAGCAGGGGGCTGCTGGAGGAATCCCCCCTCCCTCTTCAGGGACACAAATATACAGTAAGGAGTCCCCATACAATATATACATGACTGAGTCCGATTAATACAGTTCAGACTGGATTTCTCATTCACCTCAAATGCTAGGGCCCATAATCGGTGGGCAACAGGCTTGCACACAGTCCTCTCCAACAGCCTCCGCTCTGGCCATGCCCGTAACAAACGTGTACTATTTTTGTGGCCAATGCACAATTTTAAGGCTTAACATGTTTGGTAAATATTTACTTGATGCAACCCTAGCTTTTATATCTTACCAAAAAAATGGGTAATAAATTATTCATTTTTATTATGTTATTAATTGAAATATAATTGTTTACGGTTTCATGTAAAAAAACTAGATTTTAAAAGGTGTGTGAAAAATGAAAAAATTGGCACTGGCAGAAAAATGTTTAGGATGGGATGTATAGATCTGTATAAATCATTGTTAATTAGGAAACTATTTATATTGTCTTTTGCTAGAATTTGTCCTGTAACATATTGGGGGTTATTTACGAAAGGCAAATCCACTTGAAAGTGCAGTCGCTCTAAATCTAAGGGGTAGATCTGAAATGAGTGGAAGCTCTGCTGATTTTATCATCCAATCATGTACAAGCTAAAATGCTGTTTTTTTATTTTCCTTGCATGTTCCCCTTGGATCTACAGCGACTTTACTTCCAAGTGCACTTGCAGTGCAAAGTGAAATAACCCCCAATGTGTTGTTGTATTTACTGTATAAGCATTATTAAAAAAGAAACTTTCCAGTATTGGCAATAGTAAGAGGGCATTTGATTGTGTTATTGACTTTTTTTTTTTTTAACCACCTGAACTCTGGAAGGCTTTACCTCTTTTTATGACCAGGCCATTTTTATATAGCACTTTGCTACTTTAACCCCCCTGGCGGTATTCCCGAGTCTGGCTCGGGGTGGATTTTACATACCAAAAGCGGTATCCCCGAGCCAGACTCGGGCTTGCATCGCAGGATCCAGGAAGAGTTTACTTACCTTGTCCCCTGGTTCCTGCGATGTCTCCCCGCTGTGATCGGCGAGCCGCTGTGTCTCGCTCGATTCACAGTGCCGAGCTCCGTTCCCTGCGAGCGTTGCGACGCACGGGGACGGAGTTCGGCGGTAAATTCAAAAGTGAAACACACAGTATAGATACAGCATACTGTAATCTTACAGATTACAGTACTGTATCAAATAATGACACATCCCCTTTGTCCCTAGTGGTCTGCCCAGTGTCCTGCATGCAGTTTTATATATATAAAACTGTTCTTTCTGCCAGGAAACTGGAGATTGTCCATAGCAACCAAAACTGTCTCTTTACATCAAAAGTGGTTTTAGACCAGCTAGAAAAAAGCGATAATAAATTATAATCACTTGCAGAATTGAGCGATAGCGATTTGTGGGGAGATCCGTCATCAAACACTAAAAGTAATAAAAGCTAAAATTCTGCAACTGTGCAAATTTCAGTGTTTTTGATTTGATTACATTATTAGATAATTTTTATTATTATTATATTATTATGTGTTTTAATTATTTATAGTTATTTATTGTATTATAATTTTTTATTTCGTTTTTCAAACTTTATCATACCCGGGATGTCTACTAGACTCTTGTTTGGACAGATTTAAGTGAACTATTCCTAAGAATTACAGGCCTACAATATGAAACGCCATATTTCTGTGCAAAATAATTGTACCGCTTTCAGCACCTAAAATCTGAAATAATCATACCGCCAGGGAGGTTAACTGTCAATGGCGTCATCATGCAACACTGTACCCAAATAAAAATTTTATCTTTTATTGAGACTGATAGAGCTTTTGTTTGGTGGTATTTGATCATCACCACTGTTTTTTCTTATTACATTAACGAAAAAAATCAGAAAATTTTGAAAACATCCAACATTTTCTACTTTGTTATAAAATGCTGTATATCCAATAAAATCAAATTTTGTCATAAATGTAGGCCAAAATTAATTCTGCTACATGTCTTTGGTAAAAAATTCCCAATAAGTGTATATTAATTGGTTTACAGGAAAGTTATAGCATCTACAAACTATGAGATATATTCGAAAATGGATCAATCCTGATGTACTGATGGTCTCTCATTTCTCATTTCTCCTTGTCTGCTCCATCTTGCTGACAAGCTTGCTGTGTGCCCCCCCCCCACTGTTCCCAGGGCAGGTTCCCCTTCTGCCCCCCTTTGTCCTGTATGAAAAGTAAAGAAAAATTGATGGTCCCAAGAACATTTTAATCTGTTGGATAGATCATGCAAATCTTTTTTGTAAATAAATTCCATTTTATTTTACAACATACAAGAGCAGGTACAATGCTTAATAATACATAAGATGGTAGAAGTGCATCTTACCAGGAAAGACCACCCATGATTGGTCCACGATGGCATAGCATAACACACACACACATGACAGCTCAAGTATTATATATGACTTCAAATTTGTCTTAAACAAATATAGCTATAGTGGCTATAGCCACCAGCAGTGATTGAACAAAAAAAAATCTGATTGATCGACTTAAAGTGTCTGTAAAGGCACAAGGTTTTTTACCTCCTATGCATGAAGGTAAAAAAACCTGTGTGCAGCACCCCCCCCCCTCCAATACTTACCTGAGCCCCATCTCAATCCAGCGATGTCTATGATAGCCTTGCCCCTCTGGGGACTCTCACTCCTGATTGGCGGCTTTTGGCCATCTCAGCCAGTGAGATGACCAAAAGCCATCCATCTCCAATCAGGAGATGGAGAGGGCAAGGCTGAGCCACGGCTCCGTGTGTGAATGGACACACAGAGCCGCAGCTCAGGAGCGTGCCTGCTTGAGTGCCCCCATTGCAAGCTGCTTGCTATGGAGGCACCTGGTAGGAGGGAAGAGCCAGGAGGGCTGGAGGATCGGGGCTGCTCTGTGCAAATCCACTGCACAGAGCAGGTAAGTATAACATGTTTGTTTTTTCGCTTTTTCAATGGTTTCCTGCTAAACCGGACAAATTTCAATCCATCTATGGCCATCTAGGAGGAGAGATCAAGATAGATTGTTAAATAAAACAAAATCAAATGATTTGTAGTCACAAGTCTTAAACTGCATTTACTTGTAAATCCAAGTGCTTTACTGATAAAATGTGATTTGAATATTTGCAACAGTTTAAAAAGACAATATTTGACATGCTGAATGTCAGCTTGACAAAGAATGTGGTTGTTTGAAACTGTTGCTTTACTGGTAAAATGTGACCTGTATATGTGCACTTCGATTTAAACGTAAAAGCAGTTTGGCAGATTATAAACTACACATCCTATGATTTGTTGTATGGTTGCAGTGAGTATGGAGACTGTTTGATATGGTAGTATGCTAGTTTGACTTTGATTAAAAGTGTAACGCAGGCCATAAATGATGCAATTGCTTGATTGCCCCATCAACACAGTCCGTGCTGATGGGGGAACCTCTCACACTACACTATTGTGTGTTGCCGGCAGAACACAATGATTACGGATTCAGGCTGAAGCTGGCAGCACTAATTATTTGGGGAAAAACCCAAAAGGCTGGTTGTACACAAGTCAGTTGATAGGTCAACTTGTGTACAACCAGCCAGAACCTACATGGATCAAACCAGCCAGAACCTACATGGATCAAACTGGTCCCCGTTGAACAGGCTGAACTTTGAGACTTGTGTGGCCAGGTAAACTCACCACATGTGCATAAATGTGTGAGTATGTGTCTGGAGAAGATCGAGAACAAAAGTATCATAGCTCTTTTTTAGGGTGTTGAGGTGGCTCTGAAAAGAGCCATTGTGTTTCTTCTTAGATTGTGATAATCTTCTTGTGCTGAAATGAAAGGCTTCTCATTCAGGCTTTTCTGTAGCTTTAAAGTGGTGTCTTCGGTATCTTCGGTGTCTTCTGGTGTCTTCAGTGTCTTCTGGTGCCTTCTGGTTTCTTCTGGTGCCTTCTGTGTCTTCTGGTGCCTTCTGGTGCCTTCTGGTGTCTTCTGGTGCCTTCTGGTGTCTTCTGGTGCCTTCGGGTCATTTTCTGTAGGAGGGAAAACATTTTTGTGACTCTCATATTTACATTCTGAACGGTTACACGGGGTGGAAACACTTGACCTTTTTGCTACATCATGGTTGTCTGTATCGTTTAACCCCAGGACAAGAAGTCTGCACATAACAGGCAATTGTCCAATCAATAATGGTTGGGTTTGCAGCCATGGACGCGATCCTGTGTATACAGCAGTCGGTTTAAATCTGCAATCATTGTCTGTAAAGGGAGGACTGAAGCTATCTTAGTCATGTGTGGATGAGGCATTGGAATAATCCCTCTTCCTAGAGAAGGGGGAATTTTAATACTTGCAACCTTTAGGGGTTCTAAAGCCTTAACCATACCTCCCAACATTTTGAGATGGGAATGAGGGACAACTACAAGCAAATGTATGCAGGCATAGGACACGCCCCCTGCCACACCCCCTTAAAGAAGAATTAACCAAAAAAAGTTTAATTAAATCCACAATGGCTTTTTTTTACCACTTCTATTCCTTTATATTGGCTTTTAAAATGTACAAATGCAGCAATTTAGAAATCAGATGAAAGGTTTAGCACTGGGAAACACTTTTTGAAAGATAAAAAGTGCATTTTATATACAACTATAGAGATCAGACCAAAATGAGGGACAAATGAGGAGGAATGAGGGACAGAGGGACATTGCTCCAAATCAGGGACAGTCCCTCGAAAAGAGGGACAGTTGGGAGCTATGCCTTAACTTTTTTTACTTTAATAAATTCCCTGCACTAAGGTAAAAAAATTCCGGCAGTAGTTGCCCCCTCACCCCTTTTTATACCTACCCGAGTCCTCACTCTATCAGCACTGTGCCAGTCTATAGCAGCTCTCTCTCCCCTCTTACAGGATTTACTAAGGTAGCAGGAGCCACTGGCTTCTGCTGTCAGTCAAATCCTGTGTCGAGGGAGTATGAGGCAGGGCCAAGCCCCACTGTGTCTGTGGACTCAGGCAGCGCAGCAGCTTGGGATCGGGGGTGTGAAGAGAAAAGGAGGAGCCAGGGACACTGACAAAAGAAGAGGGTCAGGACCGCTCTGTGGAATTCCATCTCACAGAGAAGGCAAGTATAATATGTGTGCTGTTTAATAAAAATTAAGCTTGCAATCCCTTTAAATCATTAATACTTACGCTATAGGGAGAGGTGGGGCTCTTTCTCTTTATTTAGGAGGTCAACTGTGGTTTACATAGGGAGGTTGTGTCATCCGTAGTCTTCAGATATATATATATATATATTATCCCCTTGCCGCCGAGCGTATGCAGATGTGCGGCCTCGGCTTTTGGGGGGTTACACCAGGATGATGCCCATAGCTGCAGGCATCATCCTGGTACCGTTTTTTAGAGCTGGCGATCGGCTTTCCAGGGATAACAACCGATGCGGCTAAAAGCCGCTCGGCTGTTATACCGGAGGAGCGGGAGGGGACGACCCCCCCTCCCGCCGCTCTCAACGGGCCTCCCATCCCACCGGGAGAACCGATCGACAATCCGATGCCTCCGGCGGTTAGGGACAGACTGGAACGAAGCCGGAAAAGGCTTCGTTCCAGTCTCCTGATTGTAAACACGGAAGCGACGTCATGACGTCACTTCACGTTTACTCGGCTGCCAATTGCGCCGATTTAAAAAAAATATACAGTATTCGGAATTACCGAAAACGGCGATCTGAATACTTTGAAGTGCAAAGACCCCTGATCCCTCCATAAAGAGTACCTGTCACCACCTATTACTGTCACAAGGTATGTTTACATTCCTTGTGACAGCAATAAAAGTGATCAATTTTTTTTAAAAAACACAATTTATCAATATTCAAATAAATAAAATAAATAAGAAAGAAAAAAACATTTTAAACTGCCCCCGTCCCCGCGAGCTTGCGCAGCAAAGAAAACGCATACGGAAGTCGCGCCCTCATATGTAAACAGTGTTCAAATCACACATGTGAGTTATCGCCGCGATCATCAGAGCGAGAGCAATAATTCTAGCACTAGACCTCCTCTGTAACTCTAACCTGGTAACTGTAAAAAAAATTTAAAACGTTGCCTATGGAGATTTTTAGGTACCGTAGTTTGTCGCCATTCCACGAGTGCGTGCAATTATAAAGCATGACATGTTTGGTCTCTATTTACTCGGCGTAACATCATCTTTCACATTATACAAAAAAATTTGGCTAACTTTACTGTTTCTTTTTTTTTAAATTCATGAAAATGTCCCTTTTCCCAAAAAGTTGTGTTTAAAACACCGCTGCACAAATACTGTGTGACATAAAATATTGCAACAATTGCCATTTTATTCACTAGATTCTCTGCTAAAAAATATATATAATGTTTGGGGGCTCTAAGTAATTTTCTAGCAAAAAATACAGATTTTAACTTGTAAACACCAAATGTCAAAAATAGGCTTAATCATGAAAGAGTTAAATATATATATATATAAATATACACATACAGTATAACTAATTGAATAACTATTTATCACCACCTCATTGGCACAGTTTACATGGGCTACAGCTTGTACAAGGCTGGTGTGAACAGCTATTGATGAAACTCATGTATAACATTTTAAACATTGTTTAAACCACTCGGCATGCTGCATGTAGAATAATTACCATAAGACCCCTTTCACACTGGGGCATTTTTCAGGTGCTTTAGCGTTTAAAAAAAAAAATCGCCTGTAATGCGCCTGAAAGAAGCCTCATCTGCAATCCCAATGTGAAAGCCCGCTTTCACATTGCCAGCGCCCAAAAAACGCTGGTAAAGCGCCGCTTAAGATCCCTTTCACACTGGGTGTTTTTCAGGCGTTTTTCGGGCGCTGGCAGTGTGAAAGGGCTCGGCCATCGGCGCACCCATCCCGGTGGCAAAAACACAAAAGCGCTGCAAAGAAGCTGCTTGCAGGACTTTTTTTGATGCCCTGCCAGCGCAGCGCCCCAGTGTGAAAGCACTCGGGCTTTCACATTGGGATTGCAGATGAGGCTTCTTTCAGGTGCTTTTTTTAATGCTAACACGCCTGAAAAACACCCCAGTGTGAAAGGGGTCTAAAAGGGAGCCCTCATTCAATGCTCGCTGGGTGGAGATCCATCCTAGTCACATGGAGGAACCGTCTGTAGTTCTCAGATGCAGAAAAAAAACAAAACACAATTTAACAATTTAAAACTAAAGACTGTATATAAGACCACATGCACCTGGCCTTTGCTATCCTGAGATGTTGCCAGCACCCTGTCTCCCACCTATATTTGAGCATCATTTATTTGATTCCTATAGAACCTACCTGAATGGATGTTAAACCACATGACAAGGCTCACTCACATAAAACTTTTATCTTTCTAGCAGTAAGTACACTGTGGGTGTAGTATTCCTTACTTGTTTGAATAAGTCTCCAGTTCACTGCTGTAGAATCCTCTTTGTCAAAACTAAATCTGCTACTGGGAAGCTGTATACCAAAAGCTAACAAAGGATTCCAACCCTATATTTTAAACACAGCTAAGTCCCAGGAAGAGTTTATGGCTTCATGTACACATAGGGGGTTATTCACTAAAGGCAAATCCACTTTTCACTACAAGTGCAAACTACACTTGAAATTGCACTGAAAATGCACTTGGAAGTGCAGTCGCTGTAGATCCGAGGGGGACATGCAAGGGAAATAAAAAACAGCATTTTAGCTTGTACATGATTGGATAATAAAATCAGCAGAGCTTCTCCTCGTTTCAGATCTACCCCTCAGATTTACAGAGACTGCACTTCCAAGTGCACTTTTAGTGCAATTTCAAGTGCACTTTGCACTTGTAGTTTGCACTTTCAGTGCAAAATGGATTTGCCTTTTGTAAATAACCCGCATAGTCTACTTAGACCGCTGGCTGCAGGAAAATGCAAAACGTGGCAAAATCGAGACGTGATTTTGCTGTGTTTTGCGGCTGGTGGTCAAAACATTCCAATCCTGAACATGATTTCTTTGCATTCAGGAGAGGGAGGTTGACACACGTACATCTACACAACTGGATGGCCTATTATTTTTATTTAACCTTACTTACTATGTAACCGCAGCAGCTCCTAAACTCTGTCAAAACCCTATGTATACATTGACACATAGTGGTTGATTTACTAAAGGGAAAAAGACCGTGCACCTTGCAAAATGCAATTGCCCTCTGCGAGTGCAGTTGCTCCAGAGCTTAGTAAATGAGCAGAAACTCTGCTGACTGCCATTATCCAATCATGTGCAAGCATTAATGCATTTTTTTTATTTTCCTTGGTCATGATTGGGTACTCTTTGAAAAGTGAAGCCTTACCTCATTTACTATGCTCTGGAGCAACTGTACTCGCAGAGGGCAACTGCACTTCGCAAAGTGCACAGCCTATTTGCCTTTAGTAAATCAACCCCATAGGCTTTTATGGAGTTGAGTTGGAGTGGTGAAACAACACCAAAAGCTCCTAAACTCAAATTTAGTGTACATGAAGTTTTAGGCTGGCCATGCATTATACAATTTTCTTATAACAATTTTCCTTTAGATTTACCAAAACCATATACAAAACCATAAAAAAAACATATACAAAACCTAAACACTTTCAATTTGTATACAATCAGGCACTACATAGTTGAAGGTTAATCTATAAATCTAAAGGAAATGAATAATAAAATTGTATAATGTATGGCCAGCTTTAGTTCTTGTTGTGACTCAATTCTTTTCATTTGAGTTTTTAAAGTGACAAAGAGACTCGTGGCTGTAACCACTTAAGCAGCCAAAGCCACAAATCTGTCCCATCCAGGCTGTTGCCTGGGTCATATTATGCCTTGTGAAAACAATGCTGCTGATAGAAAATCATCACCTTTGTGTGGTGATGGATAAGCTCAGGCCACATCAGTGGCTGTATAGTACTTACGCAGACATCCACAGTCAACCGTTTCCCAGCAAAAGACTTGTAGAGAATCCTTTTTTTCACTCCGATACACAGCTCCCAGTGATGCATGGAGGGAAAAAATTAAATAAAATTAGGTTTTTATAAACACATGTCAATTCAATAAAAAAAAAAAAAAGAGACAACTGAGGGAGATTGAAAGAGGAAGAGGCAAAATGGTAAGAAGAGGGAGAGTAGGCAGGGTAAGATGTAAAGAGAAGACTTTGGTAGGAGATGACAGAAAGGGGCAAGGTCGCTGGAGGATGGAGGGGAAAAATGGGATGTTTGAGGAATAGATGAAGGGCAGTTTAAAAGGGGGAAAAAATGACTTACTCTAGAATGTATGAGCACAGAGCTCACCCTGTTACCAGTAGAGTAGAAACAGGTGTCAACTGGGTTCTTATGTATTTAACCAGTCGACATCTGCCCCTTCCCCCCTGAAGGAACTCTTTGTGACCCCGTAGTCAAACTTCAGCTCCGTGCCAACAGGGATATCTTCTTTGGCCACTAGCAGAAGAACAGGGGTGGTGCCATCACTCCGGTATCTCAACTCTGGTTTCAGGTTCGGACTCTTCCGTGAGTGATTGATCTTCCTTCCAAAAGTTGTCGGTAGTGAGGGGTGACAGGGACATGGGACGTTCTGCGCATCGATGCAAAGCTTTCGACGGTTCTTCCTGTCCTCAAAGAAGTAAAGGTAGCTCATCTCACCTGCCAAATAAGTGCAATGCTAATGATAATTTAAAAAAACCTTGATGCCTCTCAACCAGAAAAATCAGTAACTAGCAATGGACAAATCTATATCAAAAATTCCTTATACCCATAAACATACTCATATAAATAGACTTGATGCTGTTGAATTAAATATAAAAATAATCAATCATGCTGTTTTTCTGCTAATAAGGTACAATTTGTATCAATCAGTCCCATAAGAAAGCAACTCCTAAAACCCCACTGTTAACCAAGTGCTGGTTTAATTGAAAAAAACTGAACTACAATACACCTCCATGTTCATCACTTTCTCCTCCTCAGGTGGTGCACTCATTGGCTTTATTTTGACCCCCCCCTTAAAGTGATTGTAAAGGATCACTTTTTTAAAAATATCAGGTTATAATTACCTGCTATGTGTAATGGTTTTGCACAGAGCAGCCCCAATCCTCCTCTTCTTGGGTCCCCTGCCAGTGCTCCTGGCTCCTCTGCCCCCCTCCCCCCAGCAAGCTGCTTTCTATGGAGACACTTGTATGTGCTCATGCCTGAGCCAGCTGTGTGTGTCTATAGACACACACACACAGTGTGGCTCAGCCCCCACCCCTGCTCTATTCTCACTGGCTGTGATTGACAGCAGCAGGAAAAGTGCAGTGTGCAGACTTGTGTGGGCAATCAGTGACTATCAGGTGACCACACAATACCAATCAGATACCAGGCTTTACCAACTTCACCATCTCACCTGCTGCCATGGAGTTCATGAGCTCCTCGCCTCTTTCATGGGACACGATGGGTCCATGACAGTCACACACCACCGCGCCTTTTTTGAAGGGTAAAGTCGTGAAGACCGTCTCTCCGGTGTTTCCAACGCGGTCTTCTATGATGGCAAGCCCCTTCCAATCTTGTGAGGCGATTTGACTTTCTAGGTCCTCTTCTTCTTGTACCTTCCCCCATTCCACGATGGGCTTCCAGCTTTCCAGGACGTCCTCTAGTTTCGGTTGGTTCGTTGTCCATCCCTGTGTTAGAGCATAAGATGTTACCTGCTCTCCTGTAGGAGGATTCCTCTTGAAACGTCCTGAAAGCAGAAGACAGTGTATTACAATATAATGCAAGAATATAATGTGCTTAATTCATAGATGCCAGGGAAAATATAAATGCTCACCGACGATCTCATTAACGCGCATCACATACTGCTGTCTTCTCCACCTCTTGTAGCAGTACGCTGGGTGTTCCGCAGTAAAGATGCGACATTCCCTCAAACCCGGCGATTCCATGTTAGGTCCCACTGGAAACACATCAAGGACTTTCCTGAAAGCCACCTCCTTGTCGTCGACTGGCACCGCTACTTCTTCTTGTCTCCTTGTCTGTGGGTCTCTAGAAATCAAAATGGTGTTTAACCATTGAAGTGATTGTTAATGTAAAATTAAAAAACAAAAAACAGGTTCACACTCACCTGCTCTGTGAAATGAAATTGCACAGAGCGTCCCAAAAACCTCCTCTTCTCGGGTACCCCGCTAGCATTCCTGGCTCCTCCTCTCTGTCCAGTGCCCTCATAGGAAGCTGCATCCCATGGGGGAGCTTATGCAAGTTCACTGTCCATAGACATTGGGACTTGCCCCCCCCCACCCCCCATCTCTGGCTTTAAATGACAGCAGTGAGAGTCAATGCCTCCTGGTGCCTCTGCAAAGCCTGTGAGCAGGGAGTGAGGGGAGAGAAGAGCTACAGATGTGCACAGCGCTGGATTAAATGACAGCTCAGGTAAGTAAAAGGGTGTGAGGGGGAGATATTGATGCCTAAACCTTTTTTATCTAATGCAAGGAATGCATTAAAGTAAAAAACTGTTTAAGCATTATAACCACTTTAATACAAGTGTTAAAGCCCAAATCTGAACAGACATTTGTTGATAATAGTAACATGCTTAATATTTTACTTGGTGTCTCTCTAGATTCCAGCAATCAGCAATATACAACCTACCCTGAAGTAGAAGGCATCCAGTCTTTCTGAATCCTCTTCACCATGACGGCACCCTTCACGATCTTGCCTTCGACGTCTCTACCTTTCTTCGACTGGCCAAAGTATTCTTCCAGAAGCTCCTTCACTTTGTCATCGCAGTGGGATGAACAGCACTGCTCAAAAGCCTTCCTTGCCTGCTGATAAGTAACTGCAGGCAGATTATATCTAAAGGGTGAGAGATTTTTGTTAGTTTGTTGTCTGGTATGGTTGTACAACTGAAAAAAAGTTTTTGGTTAGCACTGATAGTCATTTTGCATTAGTGGCATAGCTGCATGACAGATTTTATATTTTACTTGCCTCTTATGGAACTGAGTGAGGTCATCAGAAATCAAGCGTTTCCCACCCTCGCTTGTGACAAAGAAGTGGTCCCCTTTGTTGAAGGTCTTCAACAAAAAAGGTCGAATCTTTTGGAAATATGTGTTAAACCATATTTCCTCAGATCCTTCCAAGACCACGATAGCCATCTGAGGGGGGGCTTCCAAGGTTCCGATGTCCACCTTGATGACGGTTACTTCCACGGCCTCTGCGTCGAAGTGGGCAGTCTCGCGGGACCTCAGCAGCCATTGATGTACCTGTTGAAGGATAACAAAACAGATGTCAGTGTAAAGTGACACTAGTTACAACATTTGGTGTAAAACACTATTGCCTTTATAAGACTCACGGTCATGTTTTGGATGACAGCTGGTCTCTGTAGATGCTGCAATGTCAGCAGCGCTTCCAGGAAGTAAAGGATGGTCATCCGGTCTCTGTCTTCAAGCTCAAGCCCTTCATTCGCCCTACCTATCAGGGTGAGAAAATGAGGTTTTGCAAGAGAGACAATCCTTTGGCATACCTCTGGATCGTGAGCCTGATGTCTGTGGGGAAGAGAAAAAGCTTAATTGCATGCATATTTGGCAAAATAAAATGCATAAAATCGGCTAAAGGCACACAATGTTTACAGCCACCAGTTTCACCTACCCCATTTCCTTTGTTCCCTTGGCAGCTTTCTTATTGATCTTTAACCGGATATCATTCAGAAGGTCGAAGAATCTTGATGCAGCTGGTTTCAAGGAAGGATCCTCCAGGCATCTTGGTTCTGAGGTGACGTGCCTTGCAAACTTCTTAACGCTGTCCATATAGTTGAGAATGGTGGACTTGCTGGCTCCAGATGCTTCAAGCTGCTGGAAGAAATCAACGGTCCTCTCTGGCTGGTGGATGCACTTCAATGAAACCTCCTCGGGGTCCACGTAGAAAAGATATCTTGCCACAAAGTTCACCTGAAAATGGTGAAGAAGAAATCAATTTATCATCTAATCAAAGTGGTTACAAAGGCTAAATATTTTTTCACCTTAATGTTTTTTTGCATTAAAGTAAAAAATCTGAGTGCAGCTCCCCCAGCCCCTCTTTAAATGACCTGAGCCCAATCTAGATCCAGTGCTGTGCACATTGGCTCTCTCCCTCCTTTTAGGCTCGGTGACAGCAGTGGGAACCATTGGCTCTGGCTGCAGTCAATCACAGCCAGTGAGGAGGGGGTGGGGCAGACCCATGCTTTGTATCTATGGATACATATATTTGGTTTGGAAGCAAGCAAGCAGCTTGCTATGCTGGGCACTCGGCAAGGGGGAAGCCATGAGAATGGGGGAACCTGAGAAGAGGAGGATCGGGGCTGCTCTTTGCAAAATCATTGCACAGAGCAGGTGTGGCATGTTTGTTATTAAAAACAGAGGTTACTATCGTTTAAGGTGATAAACTTTTTAAAATTGGCTTTGCCAAAAGAGTCCAGATTAATTAACCATGCAGTGTGTGTAATATTTGATATTTATTATTATATATTTACCTGCCGTCTGATGAATTCCGTTGATTCCAATGTCTCCAACTTCTTTTTAAATCCTCTGATCAAAGGAGAATCCACCGAATGCTTTCTGTATAGTCCTGCCTTTTCTAGGCTTCGACGAGTGGATGTGCTAGAGGATGGGAAAGAGGGAGTGCAATAAATATTCATACATTAGGTATATGAATACAATAGACGTATTACAATATATTGGTTTTTACCTTGGCTGCTCCTCTTCCATCTCCATTTCCTCTGATGCTGCAGTGGTGGTCTCTTCATCTTCAGATCTGTAAGAGAGCCATGAATGAGTCTATGTAGTTCTAAAGCATTATAAAACATCCTTTAAATAAAGCTAAGTTTAATACGTACCGCTGTCTTCCTGATGTCTCGGGAAGGACAATGCTTCCCCTGGCCTCAAGAAAACTTACGCAAAACTGATGGGGCCTGACCGAACTTGGGTTCTCCAGGTCTTTGTATGCAATGACGCTGAGATGTCTAACCACATGGCGCATCTTCGACCGGGCCTCTTCAACAAGCTCCTTTATCTCGGCCTCATCTGCATTCTTCCTGCAAACTCTTTTCAGGTGTGTTGAAAGCTTGTTTTGCATCTTGAAGCAAATCTTGCAGACCAAGGGTATCCTTGTGGTTCTGGGGAGAAAAAACATTTTAGGAATCTATTTAGTAGATCCCTGGTTGAAGGAAAGAAAATTGCATAATTTATAGCCAGCCCTAGAGATATTCCTAATGAACTACACCCAGGGTTTGAAAAGTAAAAGCAATCGGCTACATGTACTGTAGCTACTGACTTAAGAAACCCCTCACCCCATGAAGTCCACTGCGGTAATTTTGGGCAAAACCTTTATTAGATTTGAGTGGAGTCCTCCTTTTGGGACTTTTTGAAATTTTCTCCATCTCTCAGTCTATAATATCTGGACTCCAAGACAGATGGAAATTTACTAAGATTCCAGCAAAAGGGAATCCACCCAAAGTGGATATTCTACAAAATATAGGGGGGAACATACAATGGCACTATGGACAAAATAGTATAGGCATTTTTTTATTTTTTTTCTATGGCCTATATATTGGGACATCTGAAAATTTTCTCCACTTTTTTGGCTTATGTCTGTCCTCTATCTGGACTCCAAGGTGGATTAAATACAATGCCAAAGGTCCCAACAAACATGAGGACTACACCCAAAAATAGATGATATAGGTTTTGCCAAACATACAAATACCATACTGTGAAACTGATAACAAAGAGCAACCACATGAAAAGCAGTGTAAAGAAAACAAAGAAAAAAATTATAGGGATCCACCCAAAACTGCAATTTACAGGGCCATATAGAAATGGTGTAGGCCTACCCTGGTTGTCTTCTTCCTTCTACCTCCTCTTCATCCACTCCGGTGGGATCGGCATGGACTTCCTCCGCTGGACCTTGAGTTCTGTAATCAATTAAAAACAATGTAGATTTCCTCCTACTTTAGGCATCTTTAAAACAGCACTTCGAAAAGAAAAGCCTGACTCTGATGCAGTCAAATTCAAAATGATCAACAACTGGGACGCCACTCTGTTCAAAACAGAAAATATGACTGCAACACAATGGAAATATAAAAAGTAGACCCAACTAAAAATAATTGTAATGCTGGGTTCACACCTATGCGAATTGGATGCAGGTTTTCCCGCATTCAATTTGCATAGCAGGAGAATGTGACTGGCTCTCTATGGAGCCGGTTCACATATTTCTTCAGCAGGTCCGGTGCGAATTTCAGGAAAAAATTTGGGCTGAATTTGGACCTGAAATGGTGAACCAGCACGCACCGGACCCTGCTGTGTGACGGATCTGTCTTAGGTGTGAACCCACCCTAAAACTACAAAAAGTAGATGAAAACAATTTAACTCTGCTAAAAACTGATCTTATATTTACAGGATCATCTCAAAATACAGTATACCTACCCTGGTTGTTTCCTCTTGAGTTCTTCATCCTCTCTGGTGGGATCGACCTGCACATCCTCTACTGGACCTTGGGTTCTGTAATAGCAATCAATAAACTATTTGGGTTTTCATCCTACTTTTTTATTTAAAGGTATGTTCAAATGCCTAAAATCTGACAAATTCCAAAAGTGGCACAAACTACATGGACAAAAATTCAAAATTCTTCACAACGTGGACCCCACCAAACAAAACAGACAATATAAAAATGCAAGTACCCCTACGCAAATAAAGTTTAACCAGCTACAAAGCATGGTATAACAATAAAAAAGGTGTGTAAAAACTGATTTTTATTTTTCAGGGTCATTTCTCTTTAAGGCTCGATTCACATCTATGCATGTTGCTTTTGAGCGTTTCTGCAGTGTTTTTTGTGGTGCTTGCCGCGTTTTTGAGCAGCGTTTTTGCTGCGTTTTTGCAGCGCTTTGCGGGGTTTTTTTCACAGTCTAAAAAAAAAAAAAGCCAAAAACGCAAAACGTGTCAAAAACGCTGCAAAAACGCTGTACTTGCGTTTTTTATGCTGGTCCATTGAATTCTATTACATGCAAAATGCTGCATTTTGCATGAAAAAAAGTCCCTGACCCTTTCCAAAAACGCAGAGGTACAAAAATGCATTGATGTGAACATGTTCCATAGGAACCCATGTTAAAAAAATTCCCATGCATTTCTGCAAAATGCAAAATGCATCAAAAAACACGTTAGTGTGAATGGAGCCTTAAGGAGAACTCCATCCAAAGTAAAAAGTGGAATATTTTGCATTGAGTCCACCTATCCCATATTTGGCATTGGTTGTTTTTTTTTGGGGGGGGGAGAAGGGACTTAGTATTGACAGTATAGAAGTGCACCTTCCCCCATCCCTCCCTGCAGTCTTCTGGGACACACTGGATCTCTGGACAGGTAAGTGTCCTTATATTAAAAATCAGCAGCTACAGTATTTGTAGCTTCTGAATTATTTTTGTGCCCAGACAGAACCTTCTCTTTAAGCACAGCAAGCTTACCCTGGATGTTTCCTCACTTCCAGAGCTTCATCCCCTCCGGTGGGATCTTCGTGGACTTCTTCCACTGGAACTTGAGATCTAGAATGGAGATAAAAGAGCGGTTTCCTTCTTATGCCATAATAGGGTCACAGTTTAAAATAAATGTTATGATGTTTAAATGCAGAACACTTACCGATGTCTTCCTGCAGATTGAAATATGATACTTCCCTTGGACTCGAGAAAGTGTGCCAAAAACTCCTGTGGTGTGCTAGAACTTCTAGCTTGGTCAAGATCAGCATACTGGACAACGGTGAGGTTCCTAACCAGTTGCCGCATGTTGGACCGCGCCTCCTCAACAAGCCTTTTGATCTCGACTTCACCAGCATTTTTCCTACACACTCGCCGGAGATGCACCGAGAGGATATCCTGCAGTTTGGAGCAAAACTTGCATACGAGTGGAATTCTGGTACTCCTGGGGGGAAAAAATAACATGAATTAATCAATTAAAATGCCATGTTATTCCTTGATAAGGGCTCATTCACATCTGTGCGATGTATTTTTGGCATGAGGTGACTTTTCACTCTAAGCAGATGCATGATTAGGCGCGGTCAATGAGGGGTATCATTCCATCCTAGCGAAAAATCTGAGCAGCTGGGGAGAAATTTGCTAAAGCTGTCCAGACTATTGCAACTCAGCTGGTTGTACTGAAATCATCTATCGGTCAATTTCAGTACAACCGGTTATTGATCGACTTCCGTACAACCAGCCAGTCAGATTTTTTTATGGTCTAGCAGTGATCATTGTATTCTGATGGGTGGCGAAACCTCTCACTGTAAGAATACAATAGTGCAGCCGGAGTGATTTGAATTAATTGAATCTCAGCTGGTCCAAGTTGAACCGGCCAAAATTTGCTCCATTTATGGCAATCTTTAGGCTAGCAATACCTTATGCAATTTTTTTCATTTAACCAAAAAAAAAATTGCATAACTTATGGCCAGCGTAAAGCCAGCCATAGATGGATCGAATTTTGGCTGGTTCAGCAAGGACAAGCCGAGATTAAAGTAATCTATGGGCAGGCTGGTTTTACCCAAGTCTATCCATTGATCGATCCGCCATTCAGATTTTTTACATGCAATTTCTGCCGCTGCTATAGCAGCTAGCTGTAATTGTTGAGGTTGATTTACGGAAACTGGAAAGTGCAAATTCTAGTGCAGCTCTGAAACCAATCAGCTTCCAGTTTTTTTGTCAAAGATTAATTAAACAAGCTGAAGTTAGAAGCTGATTGACTACCATGCACAGCTACACCAGATTTTGCACTCTCCAGTTTTAGTAAATCAACCTCATTGTGTTCTGTCAGCTGGAAAGGCTCCCTGGCGGCAGAATGCAATAGCAATGTGGGAGGAATTCCCCATCAATATAGATATGTATATAGGGGAATGAGGAAAGAAAATCACATAATCCATGGGCTGCTTAAATGTAAATATGGCCCTATTCAAAATAAACAAGTCCAAAATATAAATATCCACCAGTGCAAAAGTGTATCTAACCTAAATAAAAAATATAAAATATAAACGTGAAAAGATATTTTAAAAAAATTGAAAAATTATGAGACTTAATACACAAATCCTGTCTTTCTATGAATATGTGGCCGCAGCTCAATAGTACAATTAATGTACCTCAATCAAATGTCAGGGGCAGAACAGTGATTGACTAGCATAGAAGACAATTTACTTAAATGCAGATACAATTAACAGTGTGCATCGAATGTACTTACCCCTCAGATGCCATGGCAGATTTCTTTGAAATCCTAAAATACAAAACAGTGGATGAGTTGAAAAACAAACAACAGAAGTTTAAATGCAAATAACAATATAACATTAAACCGTAGTAATTCAATAACAGTAAGTGGCAATTCAATAACAGTAAGTGGTAAGTAAACAATAATAATAAACTATAAAATTAATAAAACAATATCTGTATAGAACTTTAAGAGATAGACAATTAAAAGATAAATCTATGCAAATGGCAAAATTTAAAAAGGACAAAATCCTGCAAAAGAGGCAATCCACAATGAGACAATCCACAAGTAGACAATCCACAAGGAGACAATCCACAAGGAGGCAATCCACAAGGAGGCAATCCAATATCGCAAGCGATCTCAGGATCAAATGTTCTACTTGATTATCTGAGTTGGAGAATTTATACAGTGTGTGTGAATTACTGACAACCAATAGAATTCTTTTGTTATTATCACACATTTATTGACCAATGGCCTTTTTGCCCTCATGTCTGGAAAGAGGTGAGACTGAAGGTCTGTGAATATCTTTTGTGGCTCTTTCTGTGTCTCCGTCTTTATTGTTATCTGTGACAAGACTGAGATAATGACTCAGAAATCACACCTCGTTATCCCTGTAATCCTCACACCTATTGTACAGTATTGCTCTTCAATATTGATGGATATGTTCTACTGAACTAGAGAGACATCTGAGTCTCAAAGTGCTTCATAATTGTCATTTGATAAAGAAAAGTCTAATCTCTTTACTTACTCAACACATTCTTCCCAAATATGTAATCATAAGAACTTATTTTAATGTATGTGGTTTTAGTTTTCTGCCTTAGCACCTGCAATGTTTAGTTTTTGGGGCAGTTCACATCATAGAAACGCAGTCCGGATGCGTTCCAGATGCTTTTCTGTATGTGCATTTTAGACACATTTTTGATGCATTTCAGTGCATTTTTGATGCAGTCCGGTGTGTTTTTGGTGCGTTTTTTATGCAGTCCAGTGCTTTTTCACCGTCTTTTTTCCTAACCTTACATAGAGACATATGCATTACAGTTCGTATTTAGTGCCTTTAGGTGCATTCTTGATGCATTTTACAGTGTTACAGTAGAGTACAGTGCAAGAAAAATGCAGCATGTTTTACTTTTTTTTCTGGAACTGGAATGCACTGGTGTGAATTAGAAAAAATGGGATTGTGGCGCTGCCATACAGTACAGTATCTCACAAAAGTGAGTACACCCCTCACATTTTTGTAAATATTTTATTATATTTTTTCATATGACAACACTGAAGAAATTACACTTTGCTACAATGTAAAGTAGTGAGTGTACAGCTTGTATAACAGTGTATATTTGCTGTTCCCTCAAAATAACTCAACACACAGCCATTAATGTCTAAACCACTGGCAACAAAAGTGAGTACACCCCTAAGTGAAAATGTCCAAATTGGGTCCAATTAGCCAATTTCCCTCCCCAATGTCATGTGACTCATTAGTGTTACAAGATCTGAGGTGTGAATGGGGAGCAGGTGTGTTAAATTTGGTGTTATTGCTCTCATACTGGTCACTGGAAATTCAACATGGCACCTAATGGAAAAGAACTCTCTGAGGATCTGAAAAAAATAATTGTTGCTCTACATAAAGTTGGCCTAGGCTATTAGAAGATTACCAAGAACCTGAAATTGAGCTTCAGCATGGTGGCCAAGACCATACAGCGGATTAACAGGACAGGTTTCACTCAGAACAGGCCTTGCTATGGTTGACCAAAGAAGTTGAGTGCAGATGCTCAGCGTCATATCCAAAGGTTGTCTTTGGAAAATAGATGTA
This sequence comes from Aquarana catesbeiana, assembly GCF_042186555.1. Taxonomy (NCBI): domain Eukaryota; kingdom Metazoa; phylum Chordata; class Amphibia; order Anura; family Ranidae; genus Aquarana; species Aquarana catesbeiana. Next base: position 88,083,961 of record NC_133335.1, read on the forward strand.
TGAGTGCTGCCAGCATTGCTGCAGAGGTTGAAGGGGTGGGGGGTCAGCCTGTCAGTGCTCAGACCATTCGCCGCACATTGAATCAAATTGATCTGCATGGCTGTCATCTCAGAAGGAAGCCTCTTCTAAAGATGATGCAAAAGAAAGCCCACAAACAGTTTGCTGAAGACAAGCAGACTAAGGACATGGATTACTGGAACCATGTCCTGTGGTCTGATGAGACCAAGATAAACTTATTTGGTTCAGATGGTGTCAAGTGTGTGTGGCAGCAGCCAGGCGAGGAGTACAAAGACAAGTGTGTCTTGCCTGTAGTCAAGCATGGTGGTTGGAGTTTCATGGTCTGGGGCTGCATGAGTGCTGCCGACACTGGGGAACCATGAATGCCAACATGTACTGTGACATACTGAAGCAGAGCATGATCCCCTCCCTTTGAAGACTGAGCCGCAGGGCAGTATCCCAACATGATAATGACCCCAAACACACCTCCAAAACAACCACTGCCTTGCTAAAGAAGCTGAGGGTACAGGTGATGGACTGGACAAGTATGTCTCCAGACCTAAACCCTATTGAGCATCTGTGGGGCATCCTCAAATGGAAGGTGGAGGACCACAAGGTCTCTAACATCCACCAGCTCTGTGATGTCATCATGGAGGGGTAGAAGAGGACTCCAGTGGCAACCTGTGAAGCTCTGGTGCACAAGAGGCTGCAAAATAATGATGGCCACACAAAATATTGACACTTTGGGCCCAATTTGGACATTTTTACTTAGGGGTGTACTCACTTTTGTTGCTAGTGGTTTAGACATTAATGGCTGTGTGTTAAGTTATTTTGAGGGGACAGCTGTACAAGCTGTACACTCACTACTCACTACTTTACATTGTAGCAAAGTGTAATTTCTTCAGTGTTATCACATGAAAAGATAGAAGGAAATATATACAAAAATATGAGATACTGTATATATATATATACACACACACAATTTTTTGCCTCGTTCAATCCACTTGTTGAACTAAAGAAAACAAATCTGTGTATGGTCTGCCTGACCAAAACGATGTTATAGGACACAGATAGACAATTTAATGTATAACAAATCAGGTTGGCTCTTGTACCATGTAGTTGATGGTAGATCTAAAGCAGATTGTATAATCAGATTGTATAGTGTATGACCACCCTAAATGTGTCCAGTAAGACAGAAAACTAGATGTATGCAATGTGTTGAGTTATTACAGTCAAGATTTCAAATACTATACAAGTCTCTTCTACCATTCTGCATAATCCTTAGTCCTTTTAAGCCTTGGTTCACATTAGTGCGACTTGTCATGTGACTTGACAGCTCAAAGTCACACCCCATTTGTACTATTTCTGTGCGATTTCAGAGCATTGACATCTGTTAAATGAAGTCTCACAGATATCAGCAGGCTGCACATGAAATCGCACTGCTTTGAAGCCACGCTGAAGAATGCGACTTCAAAACCGCACTGATGTGATCCAGAGCTTCATGTCCAATACAGAAAACATCATGGAATAAAATAAGGAACACAGCAAATCGATCTTCCTCATGCTTCATTTACAAATAGAACATATCACCAACTTACAGAAAACTGAAGGATGCACGGGGTACCTGCACTACAATATAAGCCCCTCTATCACCTGGACTTCCCCATCCAGACAGAACGTGTGGATGGGGGAATTGTTTTTTTTTTGTTCAATCTGTGGGTTGAACAAGAAAAAATTAATCATGTATGGCCTGCTATAACAAAGATATGTAACAGAACACAAGTGGACAATCCATTCAATGTACATGAAATCAGACAGGCTCTTGTACTATATAGTTGATGGTAGATCTAAAGAAGATTGTATAATCGCATTGTATAGTGTATGGCCAGCCTAAATGTACATATTACAGGACCCCTATTATTAGACCCTGTGTGATCAGACAACTACAGGATATAAGATGTTTTGCAGTCAGGATCACATACTACACAACATCGAGTATACAGCAGTCTCCTCTACCCTTGTATCCTTCTGGCTCGTACACACTATAAGAAAATTGGGCAAACATTTCCGTCCAAAGAATTTTCTTACGATTTTCTTATAGTGTGTACACAACTTTCAACAGCCGATTCCGAATTTATGTACGAAAAATGGACAAACTTTAACATTTTTCTCATACAGGAACAGAACGAACTATTTTCATTTAACCACTTCCCGACCGGCTCATGTACATTTATGGCGACAGGTTGGCTCTCCTGCGTGAATCGCCGAACCCGTATGTCGGCTCCTTAAAGAGCCATAGCAGGCGCACGCATCACCGCTGCATGGCGGGGGACCCGATGCGCGTGGCCAGTGGCCCGATGTCCGCCGATCGCGTGCACTAAAGCCAGAACAGGGAATTGTATATGTAAACACACAAATCCCCGTTCTGACAGGAAAGGAGAGACAGATCTGCTGTTCATAGTAATTAGGAACAGCGATATGTCTCCTCCTCCAGTCAGTCCCATCCCCCACAGTTAGAAACACACATGAGGGAACACATTTTACCCCTTGATTGCCCCCTAGTGTTAACCCCTTCCCTGCCAGTGACATTTACACAGTAATCAGTGCATTTTTATGTGACCAATCACAGCGAGTCAGATGACAGTTGTACACAATGGATGGCTTCCTTTCATGCCATCCATTGTGTACAATTGTGTTGCTAGCTGTGATTGGTTAATTTGATCACATGGTACAGACAGGGCCAATCACTACCCATCTGTACCATGCGCAATGTAATTTACTGCTATAAGCAAACATAATGTGTAAAACAAATTCTGATCACTTCCCCAGAGTAGTATAATGTCACTATGGTAATATTATATTGCTCTGGTAACAGCGTGTTAAAAAAAATCATTAAAAAAAAGAAAGCAAATTAAACTTTTTTTGTACTGTCACATAGTCAGTGTCCCTGATCACCGCCACATCAGTTATATAATGATGCTGTACTGCACTAGTGACAGTGTGTAAAAAAAAATTGGATTTTTAAAAAATCTTATTTCTTCATTTTCCCCAAAAAAATAAGACTAATAAAAATATCAAAAACCCGCCATGCCTCAATATGACTAAATACTTTGGACTCTCTCTCTCCAAAAAGGGGTCATTTGGGGGTGTTTGTACTGTCCTGACATTGTAGGGCCTCAAGAAATGAGATAGGCCATCAGTACTAGTACCGATCGCTTGGTACATTCAGCCTGCCCATTAATGGTTCGACTCTCTAACAATGTAACCGCTTGAGATTCAAATGTGTATGATCGGCCTAAGGCCCCTTTCTCATGGGGGAGGGAGGGGACTCTCTTGCTGTTCCCCGATGAGCAAGCAGATTGCTGGTCCATGTCTGCTCCGCTTATGCAGATCAGACACAGACACAGCCCGCTCTTCTCTATGGGTGGTCAGATGTAAATGGACCACTTGTCATGTGATCTGATCCACTAGACGGAAGGGGAGCAGATCCCCATCTGTCTGTTTTTAGAGGATCAGATTGGATGTCGGCAGGTGTAAACAGACACATGTCCGAATGGAGGGTCCGATCAGATCCACCTGAAAAACTGACAGGCAGACCCGATTGGCTCACTTGTGTTAAAGGGACCTAATATAGAACTTTAAGACCCCTGTTGCATTCGCACAACATTGAAGCATCACAATGCAAGAATTGCGAGAAAATCCATGTGGAGTAGAAATCCCCATTCTGTGACTGGTAAATATCGATATGCTGCAGTTTATTGTCAAAGACTAAAATGAACTCCGTGTCCATTCTCATTTACATGTGTGCATTGCCATGAATGCTGCATGAACACAGAACAGTATAAACCAGGACTTAAGAATTAAACAAAAGCCAATAAATCAGAACTGGGATGATAAAAAATACATGACCAGACTGTAATGACAACCGTCCCAATTCTAACTTGTAGATTTAGGGGTAAGGTGCACATGGGGGGTGAGTAAAACAAAGTTGGTATGCATGCCAGAAAATCCATTTTATGTTTTCTCCAATAAAGCTATGATATCTATTGGGCTGAAGAAGAACATTCAGCTGAAGAAATGTTTTAGGATTATTTAAGAATTTATAAGAAATCTGCTGTCATGTCTCCACATTGTACTCTACACAAGTTCTAGTGTCTCTATAGGTAATCAGATAAGTGTGACTCCTACAGACTGACCTGAATGCTCCATCAGGGACACAAAATACTAAATTAGCATTTGAAAAGCAACATCAGACTTATCCAAGACTGTGTTTAGTCACCTGCACACCTTCTAGACTTTCTTAGACTTTGTGTAACGATCATCTCTGTTGTACATATTATTATCTTTTTTTTATAGGAGTTCTTATGCCGCGTACACACGAGCGGACTTTCTATCCTACTTGGTCCGGCACACTTTCCGACGGACTTTGTCCGCCAGGTGCGCCGGACTTTAAAACGGACGGACTTGCCCACACACGCCGGGACTTTCCGGCGGGCTAAGTCCGCCCGTCTTTCCGACGGACTTTCGCCGGAGTTCCGGCGGACTTTCAGAATGAACGGACTTGCCCACACACGGACAAGTCCGTTCATTTTGAACGTGACTCAGGTGCGACGGGACTAGAAAAGGATGTCAATCTTGCCGCTTTTATCGGCGAGATTGACACCTTACTAGCCCCGTCGCGGGGCATACCAGGCCCTTAGGTCTGGTATGGATTATAAAGGGGAACCCCGCTACGCCGAAAAAACGGCGTGGGGTCCCCCTAAAATCCATACCAGACCCCGATCCGAGCACGCAGCCTGGCCGGTCAGGAAAGGGGGTGGGGACGAGCGAGCGCCCCCCCCCCTCCTGAACCGTACCAGGCCGCATGCCCTCAACATGGGGGTGGGTGCTTTGGGGGAGGGGGGCGCCCTGCGCCCCCCCCCCCAAAGCACCTTGTCCCCATGTTGATGAGGACAAGGGCCTCTTCCCGACAACCCTGGCCGTTGGTTGTCGGGGTCTGCGGGCGGGGGGCTTATCGGAATCTGGGAGCCCCCTTTAATAAGGGGGCCCCCAGATCCCGGCCCCCCACCCTATGTAAATGAGTATGGGGTACATGGTACCCCTACCCATTTACCTAGGAAAAAAGTGTAAGTAATAAAACACACTACACAGGTTTTTAAAATATTTTATTAAACAGCTCCGGGGGGGGGATCTTCCTCCGGCTTCGGAGGTCTTCTTCCGGCTTCGGGGGTCCCTCCGCTTCATCTTCTCCCGGCGTCCGGTTGGTTCTTCTCCGCTCTCTTCTCCCGGTGTTCCTGTTCTTCGGCCGGCTCCTCTGCTGTCTTCAAGTAGCTCTCTTGCCAGCAGAGGTCCGGACTTCTGGGCTTCTGGGCTTCTGGGCTTCTGGGCTTCTCTTCCCCAGATGTTGACACGACGCTCTCTCCTGCTGGACTGCTCTCCGAGGGCTGCGTTGTGACTTATATAGGTTGGGACCCCGCCCCCTTTTGATGTCACAGTCCCTGGGTATGCTGGGACTGTGACATTTTAGGGGGCGTGGTCACTGGGTGATGTTGACCACGCCCCCTAAAACGTCACAGTCCCAGCATGCCCAGGGACTGTGACATCAAAAGGGGGCGGGGTCTCCGCCTATATAAGTCACAACGCAGCCCTCGGAGAGCAGTCCAGCCGGAGAGAGCGTCGTGTCAACATCTGGAGAAGAGAAGAGAAGAAGCCCAGAAGCCCAGAAGTCCGGACCTCTGCTGGCAAGAGAGCTACCTGAAGACAGCAGAGGAGCCGGCCGAAGAACTGGAACACCGGGAGAAGAACCAACCGGACGCCGGGAGAAGATGAAGCGGAGGGACCCCCGAAGCCGGAAGAAGACCCCCGAAGCCGGAGGAAGATCCCCCCCCCGGAGCTGTTTAATAAAATATTTTAAAAACCTGTGTAGTGTGTTTTATTACTTACACTTTTTTCCTAGGTAAATGGGTAGGGGTACCATGTACCCCATACTCATTTACATAGGGTGGGGGGCCGGGATCTGGGGGCCCCCTTATTAAAGGGGGCTCCCAGATTCCGATAAGCCCCCGCCCGCAGACCCCGACAACCAACGGCCAGGGTTGTCGGGAAGAGGCCCTTGTCCTCATCAACATGGGGACAAGGTGCTTTGGGGGGGGGGGGCGCAGGGCGCCCCCCTCCCCCAAAGCACCCACCCCCATGTTGAGGGCATGCGGCCTGGTACGGTTCAGGAGGGGGGGGGCGCTCGCTCGTCCCCACCCCCTTTCCTGACCGGCCAGGCTGCGTGCTCGGATCGGGGTCTGGTATGGATTTTAGGGGGGACCCCACGCCGTTTTTTTCGGCGTAGGGGCTTCCCTTTATAATCCATACCAGACCTAAGGGCCTGGTATGCCCCGCGCTCGCCGCAATAGGAAAATGTGTTTTTCCTATTGCAGCGAGCGTGAGATGCAATACCCTGCCCTCGTGTTGTATCTGGTCCGTCGGACCAGCATACACACGAGCGGGCTTTCCGTCGGACCAGCACACACACGAGCGGACTTTCCGCCCGAAACTGAGTCCGGCGGAAAGATTTAGAACTTTCTTCAAATCTAGGTCCGGCGGGCTTTTGGGAAAAAGTCCGCCGGAAAAGTCCGCCGGTGCCTACACACGGGCGGATTGTCCGGCACACTCTGGTCCGCCGGACCAAGTATGCCGGAAAGTCCGACCGTGTGTACGCGGCATTAGACCTTTTTCCTCAGACAAGACAAAGACGGCACCCCTGGTTATCTAATAGAAAGTTTGGAGGATAAAGTGACTGTTTATCTATTGAGCATTTAGACTGCATTGTGTATAAAATATCAATGTACACTCACTACTTTACATTGTAGCAAAGTGTCATTTCTTCAGTGTTGTCACATGAAAAGATAGAAGGAAATATATACAAAAATGTGAGGGGTGTACTTACTTTTGTGAGCTATTGTGTATATATACACACACACAATTTTTCCCTCGTTCAATCCACTTGTTGAACTAAAGAAAACAAATCTGTGTATGGTCTGCCTGACCAAAATGATGTTATAGGACACAGATAGACAATTTAATGTATAACAAATCAGGTTGGCTCTTGTACCATGTAATTGATGGTAGATCTAAAGCAGATTGTATAATCAGATTGTATAGTGTATGACCACCCTAAATGTGTATAGCAAGACAGAAAACTAGATGTATGCAATGTGTTGAGTTATTACAGTCAAGATTTCAAATACTATACAAGTCTCTTCTACCATTCTGCATAATCCTTAGTCCTTTTAAGCCTTGGTTCACATTAGTGCGACTTGTCATGTGACTTGACAGCTCAAAGTCACATCCCATTTGCACTATTTCTGTGCGATTTCAGAGCATTGACATCTGTTAAATGAAGTCTCACAGATATCAGCAGGCTGCACATGAAATCGCACTGCTTTGAAGCCACGCTGAAGAATGCGACTTCAAAACCGCACTGATGTGATCCAGAGCTTCATGTCCAATACAGAAAACATCATGGAATAAAATAAGGAACACAGCAAATCGATCTTCCTCATGCTTCATTCACACATACATGAAAGATACATGGGGTACCTGCACTTCAAAATACGCCCCTCTATCACCTGTACTGCTATTGGAAGAGACACTTAGGCTACTTTCACACTGTAGCTGCACTTTTCAGCCGCTAGCAGGGCGCTTTTAACCCCCCGAAGAAAGAGTTAAAGCGCCCGTGTTGCGGTGCTTCCAAATCTCTTTTCAGGCACTTCTGAAGTGCTGCCCATTCATTCCAATGAACAGGGGTGGTGTAGGAGCGGTGTATACAGCACCCCCAAACTGCCCCAAAGATGCTGCTTGCAGGAATTTTTTTCCCGTCCAGCAAGCGCACCGCCCCAGTGTGAAAGCACTCGGAGTTTCACAAAAACGCATCAAAACACACTGGAAAGCATCAAAAATGCATCAAAAACATGCATGCAGAAAAGCGCCTGGAACGCATCCACACTGCGTTTCTATGGTGTGAACTGGCCCTTAATAAGGACATGTGAGTTCCAGTTAATTTTTGGTGCGTTTAGGTGCGTTATGGTGCTTTCCAGTGTGTTTTTTATGCGTTTTACCACGTTCCAGTACAGTCCAGTGCAGGTAAAATGCAGCATGTTGAACTTTTTTTCTGGAACTGGAATGCACCGGAACTGCAAGCACTGGTGTGAACTATGCCATTGAAAACCATATAACCTACTTTCCATGTGTTTTGATACAGAGAAAAACGCATGTGGTGTGAACTGGCCCTAAATGAGATTGTATCATCAGATTGTATAGTGTATGATCAGTCTTAAGCCTGGTACACACGGGCTGAAAAGTGACAGTTCAGCAGGAAGCGGCTGACTTTCACCCCGTGTACAGCTCCTCGCCCGACAGAAACTGTTGTCACAACCGACTACTATAGAACGGGCATGTTGGAGAGCCAGCATCGGATCAGCGCTGGCAGCCAATGCTGGGAGCACGGAGCGCTGTGTTCTGGTGGGGGGTTCTGCTGTCAGAACACAATAGCACAGCGGGAGAGATGGCTGTACTAACATCACTTGTGTTAGTACAGCGATCTGTCAGGTTTCTCTGTTCAGCCCAGCGGTGTGTACTCGGCGTGTACTGGGCTTAATTAAATGCACATAGTACAAGATGGAACACTAGATGCATGCAATGTGTTGAAGGTTGAATGTTTATAAGATCGATCCTGTACTGCACAGTATACAATAATAGTCTCCTCCATGCTTGTATCCTTCTGTACAAATACATAATACATCACATCATTGAATACAATAAGGAACAATACAAATCACTTTTCCTCCCTGAGAAATGCCTCATTCACAAATACAATCATCACACCAACTAAAGCCCCGTACACATTATCACTTACTGTCAGCTCCGGTCCGAGCCGCTGTACTATCTATGTGATGTTAGTACAGTGATCTCCGCTGCTGAGAACCCCCCACCAGAATACTCCAATCATTGTCTGAGAGCTCTGATCGGGAGTCGCTTGGCTGCTGGCTGCCTTTCGGACAGGGTGGCATACACACGGGCACGTTTTTGTTTTTTAATCGGCCGATATCTCCTGACATTTGGCCCATCTGTACGGCTTTCCAGTAAGCTGAGGAGGGCTGCACTCCAAAATAAGCCCCTCCATCAACTGTATAGCTATTGGTAAATGTCACAAGAGACACGGAAATCTAGAGATCCTATTTTAAGCTGGACATACACCAGACAATCTGGTTGTACAGAGATTGTTCTTTAGAGTTAAGCTGGCCAAATTTCATTCTATGTATGGGCTGGCTGGTTGTACACAAGTCCATCTATCAATCGACTACCACCAGCCTGTCAGGTTTTTCCCAAGTGATTGATGCCATTGGCTATAGCGAGCGACACTGATCATTACATTCTCACATTGGGGAAGATTCCCGATTTCACAATACAATACCACAGCGGGAAGTATTCCTCCATCCAGGGGGTGTGGATGGGGAATCGGGGTGTGATGTATGTGAATGTGTTTAGAATTATGTAGAATTAGAATATATATATATACACACAATTTATTTCCTCATTCAATCCATTTGTTGAACTAAAAAACAAATCTGTGTATGGCCTGCCTGACCAAAACGATGTTAGAGGACACAGATAAACAATTTAATGTAAATCAAATCAGGCGGGTTGGCTCTTGTACCATGTAGTTGATGGTAGATCTAAAGCAGATTGTATAATCAGATTGTATAGTGTATGACCACCCTAAGTGTGTATAGTAAGACAGAAAACTAGATGTGTGCAATGTATTGAGTTATGATTGCAGACAAGATCTCAAATACAATACAAGTCTATCCTACCCTTGTATAGATAAAAATAGATGATGACCCTGGATGATTTTTGAACACGGATGAAACCATGCTTATGGAGAGAGAAGCAGATGAATACATTATCATGGGTATTACTGTGATATGTGTGGGAGGCCATAAATACAAGTCTAAATGACAGACTTATATGGGCCACTCCTGATGCCACTGTCAATCAGAGGTGAAGAGGTGTTCTTATGCCCTGTACACACGGTTGGATTTTCCGAGGGAAAATGTGTGATAGGACCTTGTTGTCGGAAATTCCGACCGTGTGTGGGCTCCATCACACATTTTCCATAGGAATTTCCAACACACAAAGTTTGAGAGCTTGCTATAAAATTTTCTGACAACAAAATCCGTTGTCGGAAATTCCGATCGTGTGTACACAAATCCGACGCACAAAGGGCCACGCATGCTCAGAATAAATTAAGAGATGAAAGCTATTGTCCACTTCCCCGTTTATAGTCCTGACGTACGTGTTTTACATCACCGTGTTCAGAACGATCGCATTTTCTGACAACTTTGTGTGATCGTGTGTATGCAAGACAAGTTTGAGCCAACATCTGTCAGAAAAAATCCATGGATTTTGTTGTTGTCACAGGCTGTGAATAGCTTGGTGATGATGATGCCACCACTACTTTACATGGTAATATCTGGGTTTGCAAAGGCATTGGCTCGCACAAAGTTGATTTATATCTTTTGTGGCTATTGAGAATTATATTTGGATAAAAGTTTTTTTTCCCCATTGCGCAGCTTCAATGCATAATGCTGGAAAAACTGTGTACAGAAAAATACACCTCTTTTTATTAAGTGTTAGGATACAGGAAATGACTAATATTTCCAATACTAGAGTTGATGGTGACGAAAATCATTTTAGTGATTATAAGCAAAGATCTTATTGGACCTGTAAGGAATATTTATAAGATGCTTTCTCAGAGGGATAGAGAACTGAAATATAGATACTGTATTTATTGGCGTATAACACTCACTTTTTCACCATGAAAATTGGGTGCAAATAGCGTGTGCGTGTTATACGCCAATACTTCAATTTCAGCTGCCTCGGAGGCAATGGGGGGGAGGAGTGCCATCAGATTACATACAGTGAGAATCTCCTGTTTACTTGGCGGCCTCTGTAATAGGAAGTCAATAGAGGCAATGGCGAGGCTACTGCATTTATGGCAATGGCGAGGCTGCATTGATGTGGACTAATAAGGTTGCATTGATGGCACTTGTGAGGCTGCAGATGGGCATTAATCAGGCTGGATTGATGGCAATGGTGAGGCTGCAGATGGGCACTGACCTTTATTTTGCTTCAAAGTTCCTTTATTTAAAATTTAAGTTTTTTCCTAAAACTTCCCTCTTAAAATGAATGTGCGTGTTATACCCCTGTGCGTGTTATATGCCGATAAATACGGTATATACTGTAGATGTGAATACATTCTTACCGTATATACTCGAGTATAAGTCGAGTTTTTCAGCACATTTTTTTGTGCTGAAAGTGCCCCCTTCGACTTATACTCGAGTTAAGCACTTTTCTGCAGCAAAAAAATTAATTTTCCGAACCGACTTTGGGGCCCCGTATCCCAAGGCCACTTTGTGCTAGGAACCCTAAATTTGCTGTGCAAACCCAGTGGAACTGGTACCACAACATATCCAAAGATGGGGTTCCTAGCACTAAGTGGCTCCGAGATACGGGGCCCCAAAATTGGTTTGGAAAATGTCATTCTCTGCTGCAGAAAAGTGCTTGACATTTTCTGAACCAAATTTGGGGCCCTGTATCTCAGGGCCACTTGGTGCTAGGAACCCCAAATTTGGTGTGCAAACCAAATTTGGAACTGGTACCACAACATATCCAAAGCTAGGGTTCCTAGGACCAAGTGGCCCCGAGATACGGGGCCCCAAACCCGGTTCGGAAAATGTCATTCTCTGCTGCAGAAAAGTGCTTGACATTTTCTGAACCGATTTTTGGGGCCCTGTATCTCGGGGACACTTGGTGCTAGAAACCCTAGCTTTGGATATTTTATGGTGCTATTTCCACACCAAATTTGGGGTTCCTAACACTAAGTGGCCCCAAGATACGGGGCCCCAAAGTCGGTCAACTGTGTCCATCTGCAGCAATGTCATTTCGGGACCCTTTGGGTTCAGAGACCCCAAATTTTGGCTGCATCTAGGGGTCATCTAGGAACCCTTAACTACCGAGTTTGAAGTTCGGGGGACCTATGGCTGCAAATGGGCATTGTTGACCCTCTTTTCCACTTACAGTAGCTGTGCATTTCTCACCCTCATCTTATACTCGGGTCACTAAGTTTTTCCCATTTTTTTGTGGTAAATTAGGGCCTCGACTTATACTCAGATCGACTTATACTCGAGTATATATGGTACATATCTTTCTGCATTGTTTAGAAAAACTCGGCAATGGTGGGGAAAGTGTGAGGATCTGCTACTGGAGTGTGCCCAGAGGGAAGAAGCCGTGCTGGATGCCCTGCCTTGTCTTTATAGAACTGTGGATCCTGAATGCTGGAATGACGCAGAATCTCTGCTCTGCAGAGTAAAGAGCGCCATCACTGATGAACAAAAGCGCATTGTCTGGCTGGAGAATCAGCCTTGCTGAACTTTCATTTCCAGCACTTTCAACACATTCAGGATTGCACATTATAAACTAGAAGAACAATTGTTTACGTGAAATGAGTTCATAAGTCAGTATTTCTGCAGAATTGCAAGAATTTAGCCTATTTTAAAGTAGAAGTCTGTAAACCTTATGATGCTGCAGCTGTACCGCCCTGCTCTAAGACTGAGGCCTGACTGATCACATGACCACTGATCGGTCAGTCTCTGCTCCCAGTGGCGGTCAGTGAATGTAAGCTGCAGGGATTTCCTTCTCCGCTCCCTGCTCCTCCAGGGTTGGCTGCAGTTCTAGGCGGGGGAGGGTGCTGGAGTGGCTGGCTCTGGCACTCTACACACAAATAGGCAGAGCCAGTTGTCATGCCTTCTTGATCACAGCATGGCTTTACCTCATCAACCTACATAGTTGCCGACATTGTAAAAAAAATTTTAGGGACACTTTTTTGGCTGTAGGCGGAATCTTGTTATAATTAGGGGGCAGGGCATGCATTTGTAGGCATGGCACAGGGGGAAAGTAAAAATGCGGCGCGCAAAGCACGCTGCGGCGAGAAATGGGCATGGTTTACGTGCAAAAGGGATGGAGAGGAAAAGGGGGGAGAGGGATGGAGGGACAACAGCTCCAGATCCTACACAACAATGGAAATATGTGTATTCTACAAAGTTTAACAATCAGCAGATAAAGATACTCCAAACACCTGGTGTTAGCACTTCAATCATCCCGGCACCATGGTTGTTATGGTGTCAGGATGATTGAAGTACATTATTTCTATTATTACATTGTAATAAAAAATGAAATCATTCAACTCACCATAATGCCGAATCAGTGGGATCCCTGAACCTTTAACCTGCCGTCTGTCCTTGCATCAGGTAACCCCAGCAGAGTCCGTCCTTGCATCAGGTGTCCCAGCAGAGTCCGTCCTTGCATCAGGTGCCCCCAGCGGAGCCCCCTTACATCAGATGTCCCCAGCGGAGCCCCCCTTACATCAGATATCCCCAGCGGAGCCCCCCTTACATCAGGTGTCCCCAGCGGAGCCCCCCCTTACATCAGGTGTCACCAACGGAGCCCCCTTACATCAGGTGTCCCCAGCGGAGCCCCCCTTTACATCAGGTGTCCACGGCGGAGCCCCCCTTTACATCAGGTGTCCCCAGCGGTGCCCCCCTTACATCAGGTGTCCCCAGCGGAGCCCCCACTTACATCAGGTGTCCCCAGCGGAGCCCCCCTTACATCAGGTGTCCCCAGCAGAGCCCCCCCTTACATCAGATGTCCCCAGCGGAGCCCCCCCTTACATCAGATGTCCCCAGCGGAGCCCCCTACATCAGATGTCCCCCGCCGTTTTTTAAATTTTTTCCTTTTTCCCTCTGTTTCTGCCATTTCTGCCTTTTTCCAGTTCTCTCCTTTCTATTGCTGTTTTCTTGTAATTTTTTCATCTATTTTATGTGCTCTAATTATCTCCTCGTTTGCTCTCTTGTCTCTGCCTTGTTCATGTATGACTTTTCTATTGCTTTGCTCGCTTTTCCCGAGCCTCGCTCCTACACGCTGACACTTTCTTTTCTGTTCCTCCAGCGGGCTCCCCGTGGCTTGCCTCCAGTTGGAAAATGCATCCGACGAACTGCGCATATGCAGTCTGACGTCACGCCAGCTGATCGGGAAATCAGCTGCAGTGACGTAACGTAGGAGGCATTATCCGACGGGAGGCACTCATCAACGTTACACCGGCTCCGCCTCTTGTTCTTGGTCTTCTCCGCCGGCCGCAAAAATCGGAAAAAAAGAATTTCCTGGGACATTTACAGGGAAATGCTAAAATCGTGAAAAAGGTCCAAATCCCGTGAATGTCCCGAAAAATTCGGGACAGTTGGTAAGTATGAACCTATTGTGATCATGACTTTGGGTTAGTAAATGTACTTCTATAACCCAAAAGAGAAGCATAGCCAAAAAAAAAAAAAAAAGACTTTACTTCTCTTTTAATTCTCAGTGAAAACTATATAAACACATTTAGGGTGCAGTAAAAAAGTAAGTGCTTAAAGTCTTACTATTGGCTTGTTTACTGAAGCAGCTCCCATAAATGTTTGGCCTTGTGTTTTGGATCATTGTCATGTTGGAATGTCCAAGTACGTCCCATGCGCAGCTTCCTGGCTGGTGAATGCAAATGTTCCTCCAGTATTTTTTGATAACATACTGCATTCATCTTGTCATCAATTTTGACCCAATTTCCTGTGCCTTTGTAGCTCACACATCCCCAAAACAATCAGCGATCCACCTCCGTGTTTCACAGTAGGAATGGTGTACCTTTCATCATAGGCCTTGTTGTCTCCTCTCCAAAATGTAGTGTTTATGGTTGTGGCCAAAAAGCTCAATTTTGGTCTCATCACTCCAATTGACTTTGTGCCAGAAGGTTTGAGGCTGGTCTCTGTGATGTTTGGCGTATTGTAAGCGGGATACTTTGTGGTATTTGCGTAGTAATGGCTTTCTTCAAGTTATGGAGTATTTGTAGGCCGCATATTTGTGTGTGGCTGGCGCCACAAATGAATGAAAAACCCACAAATAACTTCAGGTGAAATACAGAACTCTCTGAAAACATGTGGTGTGGCTGTTTCAAGATGCACAATAAGGAGGGACTTGAAGAAAGAGGTCTTTCAACCAAAATTGTCTTTCTTTAACCCCAAACAAAGTATGTTTACAAATGTCCTGATATTCAAGGGGTTAAAACTACAGCTGTGAACTTGGCATTTGTATTGTTTTTTTCAGCTGGCAGTTGGCTGTCATGTAAAAGTGATCCAGGCAGCTGTAGATCTGCCTAATCATTTTTATAGTAACAAGAATGTGCCATCATAGACCCCCAATGTCTATCATATAGAGTATCTGTCAACCCCCCATGCTATTATATAGGGGGCTTATTAGCTTCCTTGTGATAGTAATACATTTAAATGAAAAAATTGTAAAAAATTAAATATAACAAAAAAAAAGCTCCCCCCGTCACCCCCTGCATACACACAATTTCAAACACATGTAGGCCATGCAAGTGTATCTGAGGTATCCGTCACAATGAAGGGCAAGAATTCTATGCCTTCCTTCATAGATAATGTATAATTAAAGGTAAAACAGTTTGTTTTGTTTTTGGCTGGGTTCACACTGGTCTGACAAATGCTCCGACATTGGGAGCTCATGTTGCATGACGTGTGAAATTTAATGTTTCCCTATGGGAGCCGTCCTAACTGGTCCGACACAAGTTGTTCCGACTTTAAAAATGCTCCCTGTACTACTTTGGTCCGACTTTGATCCTACTTCAGCCTATTGCCTATCATTGAAGTCGGATCAAAGTCGGATTGCCGTATCGCATGATCCGACTTCGGCACGCGACTTTTGCTCAGATGATCTTGAGGGGGAACTCCGCCAAATTTTAAATAAAAAACCGGCATGGGTTCCCCCTCCAAGAGCATACCAGGCCCTTGGGTCTGGTATGGACCTTAAGGGGAACCCCCTATGCTGAAAAAACGGCGTGGGGGTCCCCCCAAATCCATACCAGACCCTTATCCGAGCATGCAGCCCGGCCGGACAGGAATGGGGGTGGGGACGAGCGAGCGCCCCCCTCCTGAACCGTACCAGGCCGCATGCCCTCAACATGGGGGGGTGGGTGCCTTTGGGGAGGGGGAGCACACTGCAGGCCCCCCCACCCCAAAGCACCTTGTCCCCATGTTGATGAGGACAAGGGCCTCTTCCCGACAACCCTGGCCGTTGGTTGTCGGGGTCTGCGGGCAGAGGGCTTATCGGAATCCGGGAGCCCCCTTTAATAAGGGGCCCCCAGATCCTGGCCCCCCACCCTATGTGAATTAGTATGGGGTACATGGTACCCCTACCCATTCACCTAGGGAAAAGTGTCAATTCAAAAAAATACACAGTACACAGGTTTCAAGATTAATTTATTAGGCAGCTCCGGGATCTTCTTCTGACTTCGGAGGGGGGTCTTCTTCCGACTTCTCCCGGTGTTCCGCCTCTTCTCCCGGTGTTCCGCCTCTTCTCCCGGGCCCCTCCACTATCTTCTTCCAGCTCTTTTGCCAGCAGGGGGCTCCGGTCTGCTGCCGATGTCTTGTCGCCGCTGTCTCGCCGCTTCTTCTCTTCATCTCTTCTTCCGATGTTGACACGACGCTCTGTCCGGCTGGAATGCTGTGTGCGAGCTGCGGAGCCATTTATATAGGCAGTGACCCCGCCCCTTGTGATGTCACGGTCCCAGCATGCGCAGGGACTCTGGCGTCATAAGGGGGCGTGACCCCAGAGTCCCTGCGCATGCTGGGACTGTGACATCACAAGAGGGCGGGGTCACCACCTATATAAATGGCTCCGCAGCTCGCACACAGCATTCCAAGTGGAGAGAGCGTTGTGTCAACATCGGAAGAAGAGATGAAGAGAAGAAGCGGTGAGACAGCCGTGACAAGACAGCGGCAGCAGTCCGGGGCCCCCTGCTGGCAAAAGAGCTGGAAGAAGATAGCGGAGGGGCCCGGGAGAAGAGGCGGAACACCAGGAGAAGAGCCGGAACACCGGGAGAAGAAGTCGGAAGAAGACCCCCCCGAAGTCGGAAGAAGATCCCGGAGCTGCTTAATAAATCTTGAAACCTGTGTACTGTTTTTTTTTATTTGACACTTTTCCCTAGGTGAATGGGTAGGGGTACCATGTACCCCATACTCATTCACATAGGGTGGGGCGGCGGGATCTGGGGGCCCCCTTATTAAAGGGGGCTCCCGGATTCCGATAAGGCCTCCGCCCGCAGACCCCGACAACCAACGGCCAGGGTTGTCGGGAAGAGGCCCTTGTCCTCATTAACATGGGGACAAGGTGCTTTGGGGTGGGGGAGCCCGCGGCGCGCCCCCCTCCCCCAAGGCACCCACCCCCCTATGTTGAGGGCATGCGGCCTGGTACGGTTCAGGAGGGGGGGCGCGCGCTCGTCCCCACCCCCATTCCTGTCCGGCCGGCCTGCGTGCTCGGATAAGGGTCTGGTATGGATTTGGGGGGACCCCCACGCTGTTTTTTCGGCGTAGGGGTTCCCCTTAAGGTCCATACCAGACCCAAGGGCCTGGTATGCTCTTGGAGGGGGAACCCATGCCAGTTTTTTATTTAAAGTTTGACGCAGAGTTCCCCCTAAAGATTCATACCAAACACAGTGCCGGGCATTGGCGGGGATCCAAGTCGGATCCCCGTTCATTGAAAGTCGGACACATGCTGGCTTCATGTTGCAGGGCAAAGTCGGATCCAAAGTAGGACAGCTGTCGTGTCGCACCAGTGTGAACCCAGCCTTTGATTGGAAATGGATTAGACCACCTGTCGGTATTTTATTGCTGTCTGAGCCCCCATTAGGGTGATTCCTCCTCTCTATTTGTCCTGTTTACCATTATTAATTAAAAGTAAAAGAAAGTCTCAAATTTTGAGTTATTGACAGAAAAGTAAAGGGAACTGTCACGGAACGTCACACACTCTGCTTGAGTGCTTCCGTCATATACCACTTCCTCCCAGTCTGTATACAGATATCAGATATTCCAACCTCTCTGAGCACAAAACAAGGCGACACTTGCTTGTTGCTACCATGAACTGTTTATTATGAATCAAAGTTACAAGACTTTATATGCCGTTGGAACCTCCTCTAACAATACAACTGTAACCTAATTAACATAATTAACATGAGCTAATTAACTAAAAAATTTACCCAGACCAGATGACAGACTTGTGGTCACCGAGCTTCACACAGTAGTATAAAAACAATAGCTGCAGCTCCAATAGGAGTCGTCCCGTCTCTTACATTGTATAGAGGACAATGTGATCAGCTCATTCAATTAACATAAACACAGGTAGTTGGAGTTGATGACACCAGCATCTCCTCACAGGATGTGTCCCAACAGAATGAATCAGTCTTATCAGCAGGGGGCTGCTGGAGGAATCCCCCCTCCCTCTTCAGGGACACAAATCTACAGTAAGGAGTCCCCAACAGAATCAAACAACATACAATATATACATATATACACGACGGAGTCCGATTAGTACAGTTCAGACTGAATTTCTAATTCACTTCACAAAGAGTATTATTCCATTGAAAATCCAGGGCCCATAATAAAAAAGGCAACAGGCTTGCATTCAGTCCTCTCCAACAGCCTCTGTCCCGGCTAGGTCTGTCACAGGAACATTTTCCAATTGAGGTGTAATTATGGTGGCTTGGGGGCCCCAAAGGATTCTTTTAATTTGCAGGGATTTTCTTTCACTTCCTGTTTTGGCTATGGGACAGGAAATAAAAGTAAATCTCCCCAATGGGACACAGATGGCAAAAAAAAAATGACAGGGGATATTACCTTCCCCTACTCTATCCAAAATGAAAAAAAAAAAAGATTTGCCTTTAGTTCGACTTTAACTAAAAAACCGTGTACTATTTTTGTGGCCAATGCACAATTTTAAGGCTTAACATGTTTGGTAAATATTTACTTGATGCAACCCTAGCTTTTATATCTTACCAAAAAAATGGGTAATAAATTATTCATTTCTATTATGTTATTAATTGAAATATAATTGTTTACGGTTTCATGTAAAAAAACTAGATTTTAAAAGGTGTGTGAAAAATGAAAAAAATGGCACTGGCAGAAAAATGTTTAGGATGGGATGTATAGATCTGTATAAATCATTGTTAATTAGGAAACTATTTATATTGTCTTTTGCTAGAATTTGTCCTGTAACATATTGGGGGTTATTTACGAAAGGCAAATCCACTTGAAAGTGCAGTCGCTCTAAATCTAAGGGGTAGATCTGAAATGAGTGGAAGCTCGCTGATTTTATCATCCAATCATGTACAAGCTAAAATGCTGTTTTTTATTTTCCTTTCATGTTCCCCTTGGATCTACAGTGACTTTACTTCCAAGTGCACTTGCAGTGCAAAGTGGATTTTCCTTTAGTAAATAACCCCTAATGTGTTGTTGTATTTACATTTACTGTAGAAGCATTATTAAAAAAGAAACTTTCCAGTATTGGCCATAGTAAGAGGGCATTTGATTGTGTTATTGACTTTTTTTTTTTAACCACCTGAACTCTGGAAGGCTTTACCTCTTTTTATGACCAGGCCATTTTTATATAGCACTTTGCTACTTTAACTGTCAATTGCGTCATCATGCAACACTGTACCCAAATAAAAATGTTATCTTTTTTTGAGACTGATAGAGCTTTTGTTTGGTGGTATTTGATCATCACCACTGTTTTTTTCTTATTACATTAACGAAAATCAGAAAATCCTGAAAAAACGCCGAACATTTTCTACTTTGTTATAAAATACTGTACATCCAATAAAATCAAATTTTGTAATAAATTTAGGCCAAAATGAATTCTGCTACATGTCTTTGGTAAAAAATTCCCAATAAGTGTATATTAATTGGTTTACAGGAAAGTTATAGCATCTACAAACTATGAGATATATTCGAAAATGGATCAATCCTGATGTACTGATGGTCTCTCATTTCTCATTTCTCCTTGTCTGCTCCATGTTGCCCACAAGCTTGCAGTGTGCCCCCCCCCCCACTGTTCCCAGGGCAGGTTCCCCTTCTGCCCCCCTTGTCCTGTATGAAAAGTAAAGAAAAATTGATGGTCCCAAGAACATTTTAATCTGTTGGATAGATCATGCAAATCTTTTTTTGTAAATAAATTCCATTTTATTTTACAACATACAAGAGCAGGTACAATGCTTAATAATACATAAGATGGTAGAAGTGCATCTTACCAGGAAAGACCACCCATGATTGGTCCATGATGGCATAGCATAACACACACACACATGACAGCTTAAGTATTATATATGACTTCAAATTTGTCTTAAACAAATATAGCTATAGTGGCTATAACCACCAGCAGTGATTGAACAAAGAAAACAATCTGATTGATCGACTTAAAGTGTCTGCAAAGGCACAAGGTTTTTTACCTCCTATGCATGAAGGTTGTGTGCAGCACCCCCCAATACTTACCTGAGCCCCATCTCAATCCAGCCATGTCCATGATATCCTTGCCCCTCTCACTCCTGATTTGCTTTTGGCCATCTCAGCCAGTGTGATGGCCAAAAGCCATCCATCTCCAATTAGGAGATGGAGAGGGCGAGGCTGAGCCACGGCTCCGTGAGTGAATGGACACACAGCCACAGCTCAGGAGCGCGCCTGCTTGAGTGCCCCCATTGCAAGCTGCTTGCTGTGGAGGCACCTGGTAGGAGGGAAGAACCAGGAGTGCTGGAGGATCGGGGCTGCTCTGTGCAAATCCACTGCACAGAGCAGGTAAGTATAACATATTTTTTTAGTTTTTTCGCTTTAAGGACATAGCCTGCCCATAGATGGATTGAATTTCAATGGTTTCCTGCTAAACCGGAC
This sequence comes from Aquarana catesbeiana, assembly GCF_042186555.1. Lineage (NCBI taxonomy): Eukaryota > Metazoa > Chordata > Amphibia > Anura > Ranidae > Aquarana > Aquarana catesbeiana. The sequence goes on from NC_133335.1 coordinate 88,104,822, forward strand.
AAATTTCAATCCATCTATGGCCATCTAGAAAGGAGGAGAGATCAAGATAGATTGTTAAATAAAACAAAATCAAATGATTTGTAGTCACAAGCCTTAAACTGCATTTACTTGTAAATCCAAGTGCTTTACTGATAAAATGTGATTTGAATATTTGCAACAGTTTAAAAAGACGATGTTTGACATGCTGAATGTCAGCTTGACAAAGAATGTGGTTGTTTGAAACTGTTACTTTACTGGTAAAATGTGACCTGTATATGTGCACTTCGATTTAAATGTAAAAGCAGATTATAAACTACACATCCTATGATTTGTTGTATGGTTGCAGTGAGTATGGAGACTGTTTGATATGGTAGTATGCTAGTTTGACTTTGATTAAAAGTGTAACGCAGGCCATAAATGATGCAATTGCTTGATTGCCCCATCAACACAGTCCGTGCTGATGGGGGAACCTCTCACACTACACTATTGTGTGTTACCGGCTGAACACAATGATTACTGCTTCTGGCTAAAGCTGGCAGCACTAATTTTTTGGGGAAAAACCCAAAAGGCTGGTTGTACACAAGTCAGTTGATAGATCAACTTGTGTACAACCAGCCAGAACCTACATGGATCAAACCAGCCAGAACCTACATGGATCAAACTGGTCCCCATTGAACAGGCTGAACTTTGAGACTTGTGTGGCCAGGTAAACTCACCACATGTGCATAAATGTGTGAGTATGTGTCTGGAGAAGATCGAGAACAAAAGTATCATAGCTCTTTTTTAGGGTGTTGAGGTGGCTCTGAAAAGAGCCATTGTGTTTCTTCTTAGATTGTGATAATCTTCTTGTGCTGAAATGAAAGGCTTCTCATTCAGGCTTTTCTGTAGCTTCAAAGTGGTGTCTTCGGTATCTTCGGTGTCTTCTGGTGCCTTCAGTGTCTTCTGGTGCCTTCTGGTTTCTTCTGGTGTCTTCTGGTGCCTTCTGTGTCTTCTGGTGCCTTCGGTGTCTTCTGGTGTCTTCTGGTGCCTTCTGGTGTCTTCTGGTGCCTTCAGGTCATTTTCTGTAGGAGGGAAAACATTTTTGTGACTCTCATATTTACATTCTGAACTGTTACACAGGGTGGAAACACTTGACCTTTTTGCTACATCATGGTTGTCTGTATCGTTTAACCCCAGGACAAGAAGTCTGCACATAACAGGCAATTGTCCAATCAATAATGGTTGGGTTTGCAGCCATGGACGCGATCCTGTGTATACAGCAGTCGGTTTAAATCTGCAATCATTGTCTGTAAAGGGAGGACTGAAGCTATCTAAGTCATGGGTGGATGAGGCATTGGAATAACCCCTCTTCCTAGAGAAGGGGGAATTTTAATACTTGCAACAGTTAGTACCTTATTACATTCCCTGCACTAAGGTAAAAAAGTTCGGTAGTAGTTGCCCCCTCAACCCCTTTTATACTTACCTGAGTCCTCACTCAATCAGCACTGTGCCAGTCTATAGCAGCTCTCTCTCCCCTCTTACAGGATTTACTAAGTCAGCAGGAGCCACTGGCTTCTGCTGTCAGTCAAATCCTGTGTCAAGGGAGCATGAGGCAGGGCCAAGCCCCACTGTGTCTGTGGACTCAGGCAGCGCAGCAGCTTGGGATCGGAGGTGTGAAGAGAAAAGGAGGAGCCAGAGACACTGATAAAAGAAGAGGGTCAGGACCACTCTGTGGAATTCCATCTCACAGAGAAGGCAAGTATAATATGTGTGCTGTTTAGTAAAAATTAAGACCTTGCAATCACTTTAAATCATTAATACTTACGCTATAGGAAGATGTGGGGCTCTTTCTCTTTATTTAGGAGGTCAACTGCGGTTTACATAGGGAGGTTGTGTCATCCGTAGTCTTCAGATGTTATTATATATATTATCCCCTTGCCGCCGAGCGTATGCAGATGTGCGGCCTCGGCTTTCGGGGGTTATACCAGAATCATGCAGGCATCATCCCGGTACCGTTTTTTAGAGCCGGCGATCGGCTTTCCAGGGATAACAACCGATGGGGCTAAAAGCCGCTCAGCTGTTATACCAGTGGAGCGAGTGGGGACGTCCCCCCCTCCCGCAACCTCCCGCCGCTCTCAACGGGCCTCCCGTCCCACCGGTTTAAAAAAAATATGCAGTATTCAGAATCGCTGAAAACGGCGATCTGAATACTTTGAAGTGCAAAGGATGGTTACATTCCTTGTGACAGCAATAAAAGTGATCAAATTTTTTTTTTTTTAAACTCAATTTATTAATATAAAAATAAATAAAATAAATAAGAAAGAAAAATGTTGTTTAAAGTGCCCCCGTCCCCGCGAGCTCGCGTAGCAAAGAAAACGCATAAGGAAGTCGCGCCCGCATATGTAAACGGTGTTCAAATCACACATGTGAGGTATCGCCGCGATCATCAGAGCGAGAGCAATAATTCTAGCACTAGACCTCCTCTGTAACTCTAACCTGGTAACTGTAAAAAAAATTTTAAAAGGTCGCCTATGGAGATTTTTAGGTACCGTAGTTTGTCGCCATTCCACGAGTGCGTGCAATTATAAAGTGTGACATGTTTGGTCTCTATTTACTCGGCGTAACATCATCTTTCACATTATACAAAAAAAATGGGCTAACTTTACTGTTTCTTTTTTTTTAATTCATGAAAGTGTCCCTTTTCCCAAAAAGTGGTGTTTAAAACACCGCTGCACAAATACCATGTGACATAAAATATTGCAACAATTGCCATTTTATTCACTAGATTCTCTGCTAAAAAATATATATAATGTTTGGGGGCTCTAAGTAATTTTCTAGCAAAAAATACAGATTTTAACTTGTAAACACCAAATGTCAAAAATAGGCTTAATCATGAAAGAGTTAAATATATATATATATATATATATATATATATATATATATATATATATATATATATATATATATATATAAATACACACATACAGTATAACTAATTGAATAACTATTTACCACCACCTCATTGGCACAGTTTACATGGGCTACAGCTTGTACAAGGCTGGTGTGAACAGCTCTTGATGAAACTCATGTATAACATTTTAAACATTGTTTAAACCACTCTGCATGGCGCATGTAGAATAATTACCATAAGACCCCTTTCACACTGGGGCGTTTTTCAGGTGCTTTAGTGTTAAAAAAAAATCGCCTGTAATGCGCCTGAAAGAAGCCTCATCTGCAATCCCAATGTGAAAACCCGCTTTCACACTGCCAGCGCCCGAAAAACGCTGGTAAAGCGCCGCTTAAGACCCCTTTCACACTGGGCATTTTTCAGGCGTTTTCGGGTGCTGGCAGTGTGAAAGGGCTCGGCCATCGGCGCACCCATCCTGGTGGCAAAAACACGAAAGCGCTGCAAAGAAGCTGCTTGCAGGACTTTTTTTGATGCCCTGCCAGCACAGCGCCCCAGTGTGAAAGCACTCGGGCTTTCACATTGGGATTGCAGATGAGGCTTCTTTCAGGCACTTTACAGACACTTTTTTTTAACGCTAACGCGCCTGAAAAACAGCCCCAGTGTGAAAGGGGTTTCAGTGTGAAAGCACTCGGACTTTCACATTGGGATTGCAGATGAAGGATCTTTCAGGCCCTTTACAGGCGCTTTTTTTAACACTAAAGCATCTGAAAAATGCCTGGAAAATGCTCCAGTGTGAAAGGGGTCTAAAAGGGAGCCCTCATTCATTGCTCGCTGGGTGGAGATCCATCCTAGTAACATGGAGGAACCATCTGTAGTTTTCAGATGCAGAAAAAAAAAACACAATTTAAAACTAAAGACTGTATATAAGACCACATGCACCTGGCCTTTGCTATCCTGAGATGTTGCCAGCACCCTGTCTCCCACCTATATCTGAGCATCATTTATTTGATTCCTATTGAACCTACCTGAATGGATGTTAAACCACATGACAAGGCTCACTCACATAAAACTTTTATCTTTCTAGCAGTAAGGACACTGTGGGGTTGATTTACTAAAGGGAAAACGACTGTGCACTTTGCAAGAGCAGTTGCTCCAGAGCTTAGTAAATGAGCAGAAGCTCTGCTGACTTCCATCATCCAATCATGTGCAAGCAAAAATGCTGTTTTTTTAAATTACCTTGCACAGGATTGGGTGCTCTTTGCAAAGTCAAGTCTTACCTTATTTACTAAGCTCTGGAGCAATTGCACTTGTAGAGGGCAACTGCACTCTGCAAAGTGCACAGTCTATTTGCCTTTAGTAAATCAACCCCAGTGGGTGTAGTATTCCTACTTGTTTGAATAAGTCTCCAGTTCACTGCTGTAGAATCCTCTTTGTCAAAGCTAAATCTGCTACTGGGAAGCTGTATACCAAAAGCTAACAAAGGATTCCAACCCTATATTTTAAACACAGCTAAGTCCCAGGAAGAGTTTATGGCTTCATGTACACATAGGGGGTTATTCACTAAAGGCAAATCCACTTTGCACTACAAGTGCAAACTACAAATGCAAAGTGCACTTGAAATTGCACTGAAAATGCAGTCGCTGTAGATCCGAGGGGGACATGCAAGGAAATTAAAAAACAGCATTATAGCTTGCACGTGATTGGATAATAAAATCAGCAGAGCTTCTCCTCGTTTCAGATCTACCCCTCAGATTTACAGAGACTGCACTTCCAAGTGCACTTTCAGTGCAATTTCAAGTGCACTTTGCACTTGTAGTTTGCACTTGTAGTGCAAAGTGGATTTGCCTTTCGAAAATAACCCCCATAGTCTACTTAGACCGCTGGCTGCAGGAAAATGCAAAACGTGGCAAAATCGAGACGTGATTTTGCTGTGTTTTGCGGCTGGTGGTCAAAACATTCCAATCCTGAACATGATTTCTTTGCATTCAGGAGAGGGAGGTTGACACACGTACATCTACACAGGTTGAACTGGATGGACTGTTATTTTTATTTAACCTTACTTACTATGTAACCGCAGCAGCTCCTAAACTCTGCCAAAACCCAATGTATACATTGACACATAGGCTTTTATGGAGTAGAGTTGGAGTTGGAGTGGTGAAACAACACCAAAAGCTCCTAAACTCAAATTAAGTGTACATGAAGTTTTAGGCTGGCCATGCATTATACAATTTTCTTATAACAATTTTCCTTTAGATTTACCAAAACCATATAATATGCAGTCAAACCTAAACACTTTCAATTTGTATACAATCAGGCACTACATAGTTGAAGGTTAATCTATAAATCTAAAGGAAATGAATAATAAAATTGTATAATGTATGGCCAGCTTTAGTTCTTGTTGTGACTCATTTCTTTTCATCTGAGTTTTTAAAGTGACAAAGAGACTCGTGGCTGTAACCACTTAAGCAGCCAAAGCCACAAATCTGTCCCATCCAGGCTGTTGCCTGGGTCATATTATGCCTTGTGAAAACAATGCTGCTGATAGAAAATCATCACCTTTGTGTGGTGATGGATAAGCTCAGGCCACATCAGTGGCTGTATAGTACTTACGCAGACATCCACAGTCAACCGTTTCCCAGCAAAAGACTTGTAGAGAATCCTTTTTTTCACTCCGATACACAGCTCCCAGTGATGCATGGAGGGAAAAAATTAAATACAATTAGGTTTTTATAAACACATGTCAATTCAATAAAAAAAAAAAAGAGACAAATGAGGGAGATTGAAAGAGGAAGAGGCAAAATGGTAAGAAGAGGGAGAGTAGGCAGGGTAAGATGTAAAGAGAAGACTTTGGTAGGAGATGACAGAAAGGGGCAAGGTCGCTGGAGGATGGAGGGGAAAAATGGGATGTTTGAGGAATAGATGAAGGGCAGTTTAGAAGGGGGAAAAAATGACTTACCCTAGAATGTATGAGCACCCTGTTACCAGTAGAGTAGAAACAGGTGTCAACTGGTTTCTTATGTATTTAACCAGTTGACATCTGCCCCTTCCCCCCTGAAGGAGCTCTTTGTGACCCCGTAGTCAAACTTCAGCTCCGTGCCAACGGGGATATCTTCTTTGGCCACTAGCAGAAGAACAGGGGTGGTGCCATCACTCCGGTATCTCAACTCTGGTTTCAGGTTTGGACTCTTCCGTGAGTGATTGATCTTCCTTCCAAAAGTTGTCGGTAGTGAGGGGTGACAGGGACATGGGACGTTCTTCTCATTGATGCAAAGCTTTCGACGGTTCTTCCTGTCCTCAAAGAAGTAAAGGTAGCTCATCTCACCTGCCAAATAAGTGCAATGCTAATGATAATTTAAAAAAACCTTGATGCCTCTCAACCAGAAAAATCAGTAACTAGCAATGGACAAATCTATATCAAAAATTCCTTATACCCATAAACATACTCGTATAAATAGATTGATGCTGTTGAATTAAATATAAAAATAATCAATCATGCTGTTTTTCTGCTAATAAGGTACAATTTGTATCAATCAGTCCCATAATAAAGCAACTCCTAAACCCCCACTGTTAACCAAGTGCTGGTTTAATTGAAAAAACTGAACTACAATACACCTCCATGCTCATCACTTTCTCCTCCTCAGGTGGTGCACTCACTGGCTTTATTTTGACCCCCCCCCTTAAAGTGATTGTAAAGGATCACTTTTTAAAAATATCAGTTTATAATTACCTGCTATGTGTAATGGTTTTGCACAGAGCAGCCCCAATCCACCTCTTCTTGGGTCCCCTGCCAGTGCTCCTGGCTCCTCTGCCCCCTCCCCCCAGCAAGCTGCTTGCTATGGAAACACTTGTATGTGCTCATGCCTGAGCCAGCTGTGTGTGTCTATGGACACACACACAGTGTGGCTCGGCCCCCACCCCTGCTCCATTCTCACTGGCTGTGATTGACAGCAGCAGGAAAAGTGCAGTGTGCAGACTTGTGTGGGCAATCAGTGACTATCAGGTGACCACACAATAAAAATCAGATACCAGGTTTTACCAACTTCACCATCTTACCTGCTGCCATGGAGTTCATGAGCTCCTCGCCTCTTTCATGGGACACGATGGGTCCATGACAGTCACATACAACCGCGCCTTTTTTGAAGGGTAAAGTCGTGAAGACCGTCTCTCCGGTGTTTCCAACGCGGTCTTCTATGATGGCAAGCCCCTTCCAATCTTGTGAGGCGATTTGACTTTCTAGGTCCTCTTCTTCTTGTACCTTCCCCCATTCCACGATGGGCTTCCAGCTTTCCAGGACGTCCTCTAGTTTCGGTTGGTTCGTTGTCCATCCCTGTGTTAGAGCATAAGATGTTACCTGCTCTCCTGTAGGAGGATTCCTCTTGAAACGCCCTGAAAGCAGAAGACAGTGTATTACAATATAATGCAAGAATATAATGTGCTTAATTCATAGATGCCAGGGAAAATATAAATGCTCACCGACGATCTCATTAACGCGCATCACATACTGCTGTCTTCTCCACCTCTTGTAGCAGTACGCTGGGTGTTCCGCAGTAAAGATGCGACATTCCCTTAAACCCGGCGATTCCATGTTAGGTCCCACTGGAAACACATCAAGGACTTTCCTGAAAGCCACCTCCTTGTCGTCGACTGGCACCGCTAGTTCTTCTTGTCTCCTTGTCTGTGGGTCTCTAGAAATCAAAACGGTGTTTAACCATTGAAGTGATTGTTAATGTAAAATTAAAAAACAAAAAACAGAGCGGCCCAAAAACCTCCTCTTCTCGGGTACCCCGCTAGCATTCCTGGCTCCTTCTCTCTGTCCAGCGCCCTCATAGGAAGCTGAATCCGATGGGGGAGCTTATGCAAGTTCACTGTCCAAAGACAGTGGGACTTGCCCCCATCCCCCCATCTCTGGCTTTGAATGACAGCAGTGAGAGTCAATGGCTCCTGGTGCCTCTGCAAAGCCTGTGAGCAGGGAGTGAGGGGAGAGAAGAGCTGCAGATGTGCACAGCGCTGGATTAAATGACAGCTCAGGTAAGTAAAAGGGTGTGAGGGGGAGATATTGATGCCTAAACCTTTTTTATCTAATGCAAGGAATGCATTAAAGTAAAAAACTGTTTAAGCATAAGTGTTAAAGCCCAAATCTGAACAGACATTTGTTGATAATAGTAACATGCTTAATATTTTACTTGGTGTCTCTCTAGATTCCAGCAATCAGCAATATACAACCTACCCTGAAGTAGAAGGCATCCAGTCTTTCTGAATCCTCTTCACCATGACGGCACCCTTCACGATCTTGCCTTCGACGTCTCTACCTTTCTTCGACTGGCCAAAGTATTCTTCCAGAAGCTTCTTCGCTTTGTCATCGCAGTGGGATGAACAGCACTGCTCAAAAGCCTTCCTTGCCTGCTGATAAGTAACTGCAGGCAGATTATATCTAAAGGGTGAGAGATTTTTGTTAGTTTGTTGTCTGGTATGGTTGTACAACTGAAAAAAAGTTTTTGGTTAGCACTGATAGTCATTTTGCATTAGTGGCATAGCTGCATGACAGATTTTATATTTTACTTGCCTCTTATGGAACTGAGTGAGGTCATCAGAAATCAAACGTTTCCCACCCTCGCTTGTGACAAAGAAGTGGTCCCCTTTGTTGAAGGTCTTCAACAAAAAAGGTCGAATTTTTTGGAAATATGTGTTAAACCATATTTCCTCAGATCCTTCCAAGACCACCATAGCCATCTGAGGTGGGGCTTCCAAGGTTCTGATGTCCACCCTGATGATGGTTACTTCCACGGCCTCTGTGTCGAAGTGGGCAGTCTCGCGGGACCTCAGCAACCATTGATGTACCTGTTGAAGGATAACAAAACAGATGTCAGTGTAAAGTGACACTAGTTACAACATTTGGTGTAAAACACTATTGCCTTTATAAGACTCACGGTCATGTTTTGGATGACAGCTGGTCTCTGTAGATGCTGCAATGTCAGCAGCGCTTCCAGGAAGTAAAGGATGGTCATCCGGTCTCTGTCTTCAAGCTCAAGCCCTTCATTCGCCCTACCTATCAGGGTGAGAAAATGAGGTTTTGCAAGAGAGACGATCCTTTGGCATACCTCTGGATCGTGAGCCTGATGTCTGTGGGGAAGAGAAAAAGTTTAATTGCATGCATTTTTGGCAAAATAAAATGCATAAAATCGGCTAAAGGCACACAATGTTTACAGCCACCAGTTTCACCTACCCCATTTCCTTTGTTCCCTTGGCAGCTTTCTTATTGATCTTTAACCGGATATCGTTCAGAAGGTCGAAGAATCTTGATGCAGCTGGTTTCAAGGAAGGATCCTCCAGGCATTTTGGTTCTGAGGTGACGTGCCTTGCAAACTTCTGCACGCTGTCCATATAGTTGAGAGTGGTGGACTTGCTGGCTCCAGATGCTTCAAGCTGCTGGAAGTAATCAACGGTCCTCTCTGGCTGGTGGATGCACTTCAATGAAACCTCCTCGGGGTCCACATAGAAAAGATATCTTGCCACAAAGTTCACCTGAAAATGGTGAAGAAGAAATCAACTTATCATCTTATCAAAGTGGTTACAAAGGCTACATTTTTTTTCACCTTAATGTTTTTTTGCATTAGAGTAAAAAATCTGAGTGCAGCTCCCCCAGCCCCTCTTTAAATGACCTGAGCCCAATCTAGATCCAGTGCTGTGCACATTGGCTCTCTCCCTCCTTTTAGGCTCGGTGACAGCAGTGGGAACCATTGGCTCTGGCTGCAGTCAATCACAGCCAGTGAGGAGGGGGTGGGGCAGACCCATGCTTTGTATCTATGGATACATATATTTGGTTTGGAAGCAAGCAAACAGCTTACTATGCTGGGAACTCGGCAAGGGGGGAGCCATGAGAATGGGGGAACCTGAGAAGAGGAGGATCAGGGCTGCTCTTTGCAAAACCATTGCACAGAGCAGGTGTGGCATGTTTGTTATTAAAAACGGGGGTTACTATCGCTTAATGTGATAAACTTTTTAAAATTGGCTTTGCCAAAAGAGTCCAGATTAACTAACCTTGCAGTGTGTGTGATATTTGATATTTATTATTATATATTTACCTGCCGTCTGACGAATTCCTTTGATTCCAATGTCTCCAACTTCTTTTTAAATCCTCTGATCAAAGGAGAATCCACCGAATGCTTTCTGTATAGTCCTGCCTTTTCTAGGCTTCGACGAGTGGATGTGCTAGAGGATGGGCAAGAGGGAGTACAATAAATATTCATACATCAGGTATATGAATACAATAGACGTATTACAATATATTGGTTTTTACCTTGGCTGCTCCTCTTCCATCTCCATTTCCTCTGATGCTGCAGTGGTGGTCTCTTCATCTTCAGATCTGTAAGAGAGCCATTAATGAGTCTATGTAGTTCTAAAGCATTATAAAACATCCTTTAAATAAAGCTAAGTTTAATACGTACCGCTGTCTTCCTGATGTCTCGGGAAGGACAATGCTTCCCCTGGCCTCAAGAAAACTTACGCAAAACTGATGGGGCCTGACCGAACTTGGGTGCTCCAGGTCTTTGTATGCAATGACGCTGAGCTGTCTAACCACATGGCGCATCTTCGACCGGGCCTCTTCAACAAGCTCCTTTATCTCGGCCTCATCTGCATTCTTCCTGCAAACTCTTTTCAGGTGTGTTGAAAGCTTGTTTTGCATCTTGAAGCAAATCTTGCAGACCAAGGGTACCCTTGTGGTTCTGGGAAGAAAAAACATTTTAGGAATCTATTCAGTAGATCCCTAATTGAAGGAAAGAAAATTGCATAATTTATAGCCAGCCCTAGAGATATTCCTAATGAACTTCATCCGGGGTTTGAAAAGTAAAAGCAATCGGCTACATGTACTGTAGCTACTGACTTAAATAACCCCTCACCCCATGAAATCCACTGCTGTAATTTTGGACAAAACCTTTATTAGATTTATTACTGTGAAACTGATAACAAAGAGCAACCACATGAAAAGCACTGTAAAAAAAAAGAACAAAATGATAGGGATCCACCCAAAACTGCAATTTACAGGGCCATATACAAATGGTGTAGGCCTACCCTGGTTGTCTTCTTCCTTCTACCTCCTCTTCATCCCCTCCCGTGGGATCGGCATGGACTTCATCCGCTGGACCTTGAGTTCTGTAATCAATTAAAAACAATGTAGATTTCCTCCTACTTTAGGCATCTTTAAAACAGCACTTTGAAAAGAAAAGCCTGACTCTGATGCAGTCAAATTCAAAATGATCAACAACTGGGACTCCACTCTGTTCAAAACAGAAAATGACTGCAACACAATGGAAATATAAAAAGTAGACCCAACTAAAAATAATTGTAAGGCTGGGTTCACACCTATGTGAATTGGATGCAGGTTTTTCCTGCATCCAATTTACATAGCAGGAGAATGTGAGTGGCTCTCTATGGAGCCGGTTCACATATTTCTCCAGCAGGTCCGGTGCGAATTTCAGGAAAAACGTGTGTCTTTTTAGGTCCAGTTCCAGTCCGAATTCAGCCCAAAATTTGGGCTGAATTTGGACCTGAAATGGTGAACCAGCACGCACCGGACCCCTGCTATGTGACGGATCTGTCTTAGGTGTGAACCCAGCCTAAAACTACAAAAAGCAGATGAAAACAATTTAACTCTGCTAAAAACGGATCTTATATTTACAGGATCATCTCAAATTACAGTATACCTACCCTGGTTGTTTCCTCTTGAGTTCTTCATCCTCTATGGTGGGATCGACCTGCACATCCTCTACTGGACCTTGGGTTCTGTAATAGCAATCAATAAACTATTTGGGTTTTCATCCTACGTTTTTATTTAAAGGTATGTTCAAATGCCTAAAATCTGACTTAACTCCAAAAGTGGCACAAACTACAAGGACAAAAATTCAAAATTCTTCACAACGTGGACCCCACCAAACAAAACAGACAATATAAAAATGCAAGTACCCCTAAGCAAATAAAGTTTAACCAGCTACAAAGCATGGTATAACAATAAAAAAGGTGTGTAAAAACTGATTTTTATTTTTTGGGGTCATTTCTCCTTAAAGGAGAACTCCATCCAAAGTAAAAAGTGGAATATTTTGCATTGAGTCCACCTATCCCATATTTGGCATTGGTTGTTTTTTTTTTGGGGGGGGGAGAAGGGACTTAGTATTGACAGTATAGAAGTGCACCTTCCCCCATCCCTCCCTGCAGTCTTCTGGGACACACTGGATCCCTGGACAGGTAAGTGTCCTTATATTAAAAATCAGAAGCTACAGTATTTGTAGCTTCTGAATTATTTTTGTGCCCAGACAGAACCTTCTCTTTAAGCACAGCAAGCTTACCCTGGATGTTTCCTTACTTCCAGAGCTTCATCCCCTCTGGTGGGATCTTCGTGGACTTCTTCCACTGGAACTTGAGATCTAGAATGGAGATAAAGGAGTGGTTTCCTTCTTATTCCATAATAGGGTCACAGTTTAAAACAAATGTTATGATGTTTTAAATGCAGAACACTTACCGATGTCTTCCTGCATATTGAAGTATGATACTTCCCTTGGACTCGAGAAAGTGTGCCAAAAACTCCTGTGGTGTGCTAGAACTTCTAGCTTGGTCAAGATCAGCATACTGGACAACGGTGAGGTTCCTAACCAGTTGCCGCATGTTGGACCGCGCCTCCTCAACAAGCCTTTTGATCTCGGCTTCACCAGCATTTTTCCTACACACTCGCCGGAGATGCACCGAGAGGATATCCTGCAGTTTGGAGCAAAACTTGCATACGAGTGGAATTCTGGTACTCCTGGGGGAAAAAAATAACATGAATTAATCAACTAAAATGCCATGTTATTCCTTGATAAGGGCTCATTCACATCTGTGCGATGTATTTTTGGCATGAGGTGACTTTTCACTCTAAGCAGATGCATGATTAGGCGCGGTCAATGAAGGGTATCATTCCATCCTAGTGAAAAATCTGAGCAACTGGGGAGAAATTTGCTAAAGCTGTCCAGACTATTGCAACTCAGCTGGTTGTACTGAAATCGTCTATCGATCAATTTCAGTACAACCGGTTATTGATCGACTTCCGTACAACCAGCCAGTCAGATTTTTTTATGGTCTAGGCAGTGATCATTGTATTCTGATGGGTGGCGAAACCTCTCACTGTAAGAATACAATAGTGCAGCCGGAGTGATTTGAATTAATTGAATCTCAGCTGGTCCAAGTTGAACCGGCCAAAATTTGCTCCATTTATGGCAATCTTTAGGCTAGCAATACCTTATGCAATTTTTTTCATTTAACCAAAAAAAATTGCATAACTTATGGCCGGTGTAAAGCCAGCCATAGATGGATCGAATTTTGGCTGGTTCAGCAGGGACAAGCCGAGATTAAAGTAATCTATGGGCAGGCTGGTTTTACCCAAGTCTATCCATTGATCGATCCGCCATTCAGATATTTTACATGCAATTTCTGCCGCTGCTATAGCAGCTAGCTGTAATTGTTGAGGTTGATTTATGGAAACTGGAAAGTGCAAATTCTAGTGCAGCTCTGAAACCAATCAGCTTCCATTTTTTTTGTCAAAGATTAATTAAACAAGCTGAAGTTAGAAGCTGATTGGCTACCATGCACAGCTACACCAGATTTTGCACTCTCCAGTTTTAGTAAATCAACCTCATTGTGTTCTGTCAGCTGGAAAGGCTCCCTGGCGGCAGAATGCAATAGCAATGTGGGAGGGATTCCCCATCAATATAGATATGTATATAGGGGAATGAGGAAAGAAAATCACATAATCCATGGGCTGCTTAAATGTAAATATGGCCCTATTAAAAATAAACAAATCCAAAATATAAATATCCACCAGTGCAAAAGTGTATCTAACCTAAATATAAAATATAAAATATAAACGTGAAAAAATATTAAAAAAAAATGAAAAATGATGAGACTTAATACACAAATCCTGTCTTTCTACGAATATGTGGCCGCAGCTCAATAGTGCAATGAGTGTACCTCAATCAAATGTCAGGGGCAGAACAGTGATTGACTAGCATAGAAGACAAATTACTTAAATGCAGATACAATTAACAGTGTGCATCGAATGTACTTACCCCTCAGATGCCATGGCAGATTTCTTTGAAATCCTAAAATACAAAACAGTGGATGAGTTGAAATACAAACAACAGAAGTTTAAATGCAAATAACAATATAACATTAAACCGTAGTAATTCAATAACAGTAAATGGCAATAATAAACAGTAATAATAAACTATAAAATTAATAAAGTAATATCTGTATAGAACTTTAAGAGACAGACAATCAAAAGATAAATCTATGCAAATGGCAATATTAAAAGGACAAAATCCTGCAAAAGAGGCAATCCACAAGGAGACAATCCACAAGTAGACAATCCACAAGGAGACAATCCACAATGAGACAATCCACAAGGAGACAATCCACAATGAGACAATCCACAATGAGACAATCCACAAGAAGACAATCCACAAGGAGACAATCAACAAGGAGACAATCCGCAAGGAGGCAATCCAATATCGCAAGCGATCTCAGGATCAAATGTTCTACTTGATTAGCTGAGTTGGAGAATTTATACAGTGTGTGTGAATTACTGACAGCCAATAGAATTGTTTTGTTATTATCACACATTTATTGACCAATGGTCTTTTTTCCCTCATGTCTGGAAAGAGGTGAGACTGAAGGTCTGTGAATATCTTTTGTGGCTCTTTCTGTGTCTCCGTCTTTATTGTTATCTGTGACAAGACTGAGAAAATGACTCAGAAATCACACCTCGTTATCCCTGTAATCCTCACACCTATTGTACAGTATTGCTCTTCAATATTGATGGATATGTTCTACTGAACTAGAGAGACATCTGAGTCTCAAAGTGCTTCATAATTGTCATTTTATAAAGTCTAATCTCTTTACTTACTCAACACGTTCTTCCCAAATATGTAATCCTAAGAACTTATTTTAATGTATGTGGTTTTAGTTTTCTGCCTTAGCACCTGCAATGTTTAGTTTTTGGGGCAGTTTACATCATAGAAACGCAGTCCGGATGCGTTCCAGATGCTTTTCTGTATGTGCATTTTAGACACATTTTGATGCAGTCCGGTGTGTTTTTGGTGCATTTTTTATGCAGTCCAGTGCTTTTTCACCCTCTTTTTTCCTAACCTTACATAGAGACATGTGCATTCCAGTGCATATTTAGTGCCTTTAGGTGCATTCTTGATGCATTTTACAGTGTTACAGTACAGTCCAGTGCAAGAAAAATGCAGCATGTTCTACTTTTTTTCTGGAACTGGAATGCAGTGGAACTGCAAGCACTGGTGTGAACTAGAAAAACTGGGATAGTGGCGCTGCCATACAGTACAGTATCTTACAAAAGTGAGTACACCCCTCACATTTTTGTAAATATTTTATTATATCTTTTCATGTGACAACACTGAAGAAATGACACTTTGCTACAATGTAAAGTAGTGAATGTACAGCTTGTATAACAGTGTATATTTGCTGCCCCCTCAAAATAACTCAACACACAGCCATTAATGTCTAAACCACTGGCAACAAAAGTGAGTACATCCCTGAGTGAAAATGTCCAAATTGGGTCCAAATAGCCAATTTCCCTCCCCGATGTCATGTGACTCATTAGTGTTACAAGATCTCAGGTGTGAATGGGGAGCAGGTGTGTTAAATTTGGTGTTATTGCTCTCATACTGGTCACTGGAAATTCAACATGGCACCACATGGCGCAGAACTCTCTGAGGATCTGAATTGTTGCTCTACATAAAGTTGGCCTAGGCTATTAGAAGATTGCCAAGACCCTGAAATTGAGCTTCAGCATGGTGGCCAAGACCATACAGCGGTTTAACAGGACAGGTTCCACTCAGAACAGGCCTTGCCATGGTTGACCAAAGAAGTTGAGTGCACCTCCTCAGCGTCATATCCAAAGGTTGTCTTTGGGACAAAGTGCTCCCAGCATTGCTGCAGAGGTTGAAGGGGTGGGGGGTCAGCCTGTCAGTGCTCGGACCATTCACCGCACATTGAATCAAATTGATCTGCATGGCTGTCATCTCACAAACAGTTTGCTGAAGACAAGCAGACTAAGGACATGGATTACTGGAACCATGTCCTGTGGTCTAATGAGACCAAGATAAACTTATTTGGTTCAGATGGTGTCAAGTGTGTGTGGCAGCAGCCAGGTGAGGATTACAAAGACAAGTGTGTCTTGCCTGTAGTCAAGCATGGTGGTGGGAGTTTCATGGTCTGGGGCTGCATGAGTGCTGCTGGCACTAGGGAGCTACAGTTCAATGAGGGAACCATGAATGCCAACATGTACTGTGACATACTAAAGCAGAGCATGATCCCCTCTCTTCGAAGACTGAGCCGCAGGGCAGTATTCCAACATGATAATGACCCCAAACACACCTCCAAAACAACCACTGCCTTGCTAAAGAAGCTGAGGGTACAGGTGATGGACTGGACAAGTATGTCTCCAGACCTAAACCCTATGGAGCATCTGTGGGGCATCCTCAAATGGAAGGTGGAGGAGCACAAGGTCTCTAACATCCACCAGCTCAGTGATGTCCTCATGGAGGAGTGGAAGAGGACTCCAGTGGCAACCTGTGAAGCTCTGGTGAACTCCATGCACAAGAGGCTGCAAAATAATGGTGGCCACACAAAATATTGACACTTTGGGCCTAATTTGGACATTTTCACTTAGGGGTGTACTCACTTTTGTTGCTAGTGGTTTAGACATAATGGCTGTGTGTTGAGTTATTTTGAGGGGACAGCAAATTTACACTGTTATACAAGCTGTACACTCACTACTTTACATTGTAGCAAAGTGTCATTTCTTCAGTGTTATCACATGAAAAGATAGAATAAAATTTTTACAAAAATGTGAGGGGTGTACTCACTTCTGTGAGACACTGTATGTATAATAATACATGAGTCCATTAGGTAAGTCCTTTAAGTGGAGTACTCAGTATAAATGCATAGAGGGACTGAGATGGAGAAGGGAGACCTGTATATAGTGTAACAGTCCAGAAACCAGGGCAAGCCTTTGTTGGAGGAAGAAACGTCATCACACCCAACGCCACGTTCCAACCCTCACCATCAACAATCAGCCGAATCCAAGCCTCGTTTCCACCTCTCTGGCTGCAGAGGTCCTACCGGTCAGGATACCCCTCCTCCAGGCTAAGATAGCTGTGCGAACGCTGTTGCGCAGGGACGGATGCCACGCCAGTGTGGATGGACATGTGCCTTACCTTGCTAACTTCTATGTACAGTGTATAATGCACCTGTATTATATTAAATTTTACAGTTCTAACTTAGAGGCGCCTGTTTCTCTTCTTTTTACTGGAATGAACTAGGCTATTGAAAACCATATAACCTACTTTCCATGCATTTTTGATGCAGAAAAAAAATGCACTGGACTGCATGTGGTATGAACTGGCCCTTAGAGCAGCATATTAAAGTAGAACTCTGCTGTGCAGCAATCTATATTTTTATACTTGCCCTCTGTATGCTGTTCATCTTTCTGCCAGGGTTTCTACATTAAAACTATGTCTAAAAAATGTTACATGGCCCTTTGTCATTTCCAGCACCAATGCAGTAATGTCCATGGTGACGGTGGATGACATTCTTGCAAATATCATACCTATTTAATAAAGTTTTGTTTAAGGTTTATAGAAAATTATACAAGTTGATTGTGTCATCTCCTTAATCTTTTTTTTTTTTTAATCAAAAAGGTGTTTATTGAACAAATTCAAGCAATTTCCAATGTCCAGACAGTGCATGTGCACACATTAATAAGCATAATGTACAGTCCTCACATCGTTCGGTACAATCATTCTGTCCTCTTAACCATCAACCAACGGAAGGCTTAAGCTACGGCAGCTTGGGACTGTTGTTTGTGAAGCTGACAGGGGACCCTAACTTTGGGAGTGATTTGGAGCGGCGAGTGGACGAAATCATGGATTTCAGAGAAGGGCTACTGAACATTTCGGAAGTGCACTGGGCACAGGAAGATTTGGAGTTTCTGGCCGTTCAGGAATGGGAGCTAGAGATCGCCTACAGACGGCTGCTAGACATTGCTCAGTGCCAGGGCTGGGCTCCCTTTGCCTGGGACGATCAGGAAATACCAGCTGAAGATCTGGTAACTGAACAGAGGGTCCAAGACCTCTGTCCCACACTTTTACCAATTCCAGAGACTGGGGATTTAATAGACGTTTCTGTAGAGGAGGAACCACCTGGCAAACCCCCAGTAGAAGTGCTGGCAACCGGACAGAGGGTCCAAGACCTCTGCCCCACACCTGCAGCAATTGTGGAGGCTCAGGCTGAGAAGATGGCAATCACTTCCCAGCAGCAGATACAGGGGGAGAAGGGAGAGGAGGTGTGTGTTGTCCCTCCCCAACAGTTGGCCAGGGTGGAGGAAGTGGGCTTTCCTCCCCAGCAAAGATCCGTGTACCTGGGAGACAGTACCATCGACATGTTGTCCCAGCAGCCAGATGAGGGAATGGAAAAGGAAGCAGCCGGCTCACCTCCCCAATGGCAGCTACACAGTTTGGGAGTGGAGGAAGCCAGCCTCCTGCCCCAACAGTTAGCCGGAGCAGAGGATGCGGAGTCCCCAGCAGAAGTGCTGGCAACAGGGCAGAGTGCTACCAACCTCTGCCCTCCACCGGCAACAACTACAGAGTTCCAGGGAGGCGGGGCAGTCGGCCTCCCTCCCCAACAGTTAGCCGGAACAGATGGTGTGGGGTTTCCAGCAGAAGGGCTGGCAACAGGGCCGAGGACTGCTGGACTCTGCCCTCAACTAACAGAGGATGGATTTCCTGTGAAGGTGGATGGGACTTCAGTCTCCACCTGTATACTCCAGGGATGCTGGGCAGTGGGCCCAGATCCCCAACAGCATGACAGCGTGAGCCCAGACACCCAGGCCTCTCCCCAGCGGCAGATATGTTCTCTGAGAGAGGCAGAGGTTGGCTGGGTGAGTAATGCTTTGTTTGGAACAATTTATTTGGGGTACTGTGTGGGTACAGGCAGTAGAGGACTGGAGCTGTTTACTAACTTCGGAGTCAACCCGTCTGGGGTCTCCTCCTGTGTTAGTCTCCTGCCGAAAGGGGAGAAATGTCACAGACCTAGCCAGAACAGAGGCTGTTGTATGCAAGCCTGTTGCCCACCGATTATGGGCCCTAGCATTTGGGGGAATGGTGCTCTCTGTGAGCTGTATGCCTGGGGACCCTGGGGTTGGTGTTACTTTGGATTCAGCTCCATGTCCCCCCAAAACACACAGACTCTGGAACCCGTTATATGCCATATTAGAATGATAAGACTGAATTATACTGTTGGGACACATCCTGTGAGGAGATGCTAATGTCATCATCTCCACTCACCTGTCTGATGTCAGCTATAATGGGTTTAATGTAAATAAGTTTAGTCTAGGTTCTAAAGGTATTCAACTCATTGTTGTTTGTTCTAATTAACCCTGTGTTGATGTTTATGGTAATGTGTGTTAATTGAATGAGCTGATCACATTGTCCTCTATACAATGTAGGAGACGGGACGACTCCTATTGGAGCTCATGTTAATTAGGTTATGTTTGTATTGTTAATTGTAATTAGCTCCAGCTATTGTGTTGATATAACTGTGTGAAGCTCGGTGACCACAAGTCTGGGCGAAAGGTCATGTCTCAGCCACCTAGGCTGTATAAAGGATGAGATAATTAGCTCATGTTAATTAGGTTAGCTTTGAGTCAGCCTGGTGTATAAATGTGTGTGATATCTCAAATAAAAAAAACAGTTCTGATGTACTCCAAGACTGGTTTTGTCTAGTTCTTGGGGTTCCTATGGCCAGATCCATTGGACTCGTGTTCCAGAACTTAGGAAGCGGTATATGACGGAAGCACTCAAGCGGAGTGTGGGGCGTTCCGTGACAGTTGCCAACTGTCCCGGGACTTACACTCCATTCCCGAATTTTTGGTGTCCCGGGAAATGTCCCGAAAAATCCGTTTTTTGATTTTCGCCGCCGCTAGAGGTCTGCAGCCGACGGAGACATTGTCTCTGCCGGCCGCCATATTGAAGAAGCTCAGGAAGATGGCTGGGGGGCTAGATGGAGCTCCTCCGTCGCCGCCCACCCTCCGCCCCGCTCCACCCCACCTCACCCGCCTACCCCTGCCCCGCTGCCAATCTGTTATGGAAAGGGGCAGGGGTTTTGCCATGTGGTATTTCACAAGAGTGACACCGGCAGACACCTCTGAGGTAGGGGAGGGGGGGCGCACCACTGTGGGAATTTGTAAGGGGGGCTCTGCCAGGGACACCTGATGTGAGGGGGGGCTCTGCCAGGGAGATCTGATGTGAGAGGGGGCTCTGCCAGGGACACCTGATGTAAGGGGGGGCTCTGCCAGGGACACCTGATGTGAGGGGGGGCTCTGCCAGGGAGACACGATGTGAGGGGGGCTCTGCCAGGGACACCTGATGTAAGGGGGGCTCTGCCAGGGACACCTGATGTGAGGGGGGCTCTGCCAGGGACACCTGATGTGAGGGGGCGCTCTGCCAGGGACACCTGATGTGAGGGGGGCTCTGCCAGGGACACCTGATGTGAAGGGGGGCTCTGCCAGGGACACCTGATGTGAGGGGGGCTCTGCCGGGGACACCCGATGTGAGGGGGGCTCTGCCAGGGACACCCGATGTGAGGGGGGCTCTGCCGGGGACACATGATGTGAGGGGGGCTCTGCCGGGGACACCTGATGTAAGGGGGGGCTCTGCCAGGGACACCTGATGTGAGGGGGGGCTCTGCCAGGGACACCTGATGTGAGGGGGGCTCTGCCAGGGACACCTGATGTGAGGGGGGGCTCTGCCAGGGACACCTGATGTAAGGGGGGGCTCTGCCAGGGACACCTGATGTGAGGGGGGGCTCTGCCAGGGACACCTGATGTGAGGGGGGCTCTGCCAGGGACACCCAATGTGAGGGGGGGCTCTGCCAGGGACACCCGATGTGAGGGATCCCACTGATTCTGCATTATGGTGAGTTGAATGATTTCATTTTATATTACAATGTAATTATAGAAATAATACACTTCAATCACCCTGACACCATAACAACCATGGTGCCGGGATGATTGAAGTGCTAACACCAGGTGTTTGGAGTATCTTTATCTGCTGATTGTTAAACTTTCTAGAATACACATATTTTTATTGTGTAGGATCTGGGGCTGCTGTCCCGTCATTTCCCTCTCCCCCTCTCCATCCCTCATTCATCTCAGACTCTAACCACACCCTCTTGAGCCACGCCCATTTAAACCACGCCCACTATGACGCGTAAACCACGCCCATTCTTCACCACGATGCGCTTCGGGCGCCGCACTTCTAGATTTTTCCTTAGACACGCCTACAAACGAATGCCCCACCCCCTAATTATCGAACGGCTCCGCCTACAGCCACAAAAGTGTCCCACTTTTTTTTTTACAATGTTGGCAACTATGGAAAACATGTGGTGTGGCTGTTTCAAGATGCACAATAAGGAGGCACTTGAAGAAAGAGGTCTTTCAACCAAAATTGTCTTTCTTTAACCCCAAACAAAGTATGTTTACAAATGTCCTGATATTCAAGGGGTTAAAACTACAGCTGT
Source organism: Aquarana catesbeiana (assembly GCF_042186555.1). Lineage (NCBI taxonomy): Eukaryota > Metazoa > Chordata > Amphibia > Anura > Ranidae > Aquarana > Aquarana catesbeiana. Next base: position 88,126,315 of record NC_133335.1, read on the forward strand.
GAACTTGGCATTTGTATTGTTTCTTTCAGCTGGCAGTTGGCTGTCATGTAAAAGTGATCCAGGCAGCTGTAGATCTGCCTAATCATTTTTATAGTAACAAGAAGGTGCCATCATAGACCTCCGATGTCTGTCATATAAAGTATCTGTCAACCCCCCATGCTATTATATAGGGGGCTTATTAGCTTCCTTGTGATAGTAATATGAAAAAATTGTAAAAAAATTAAATATAACAAAAAAAAAGCTCCCCCGGTCACCCCCTACATACACACAATTTCAAACACATGTAGGTCATGCAAGTGTATCTGAGGTATCCATCACAATGAAGGGCAAGAATTCTATGCCTTCCTTCATAGATAATGTATAATTAAAGGTAAAACAGTTTGTTTTGTTTTAGATTGGAGATGGATTAGAACACCTCTCGGTATTTTATTGATTGAGTGATTCCTCCTCTCTATTTCTCCTGTTTACCAGTTATTGAGTTATTGACAGAAAAGTAAAGGGAACATTTTCCAATTGGGGTGTAATTATGGTGGCCTGGGGGCCCCCAAAGGATTCTTTTAATTTGCAGGGATTTTCTTTCACTTCCTGTTTTGGCTATGGGACAGGAAATAAAAGTAAATCTCCCCAATGGGACACAGATGGCAAAAAAAAATGTCAGGGGATATTACCTTCCCCTACTCTATCCAAAATGAAAAAAAAAAGATTTGCCTTTAGTTCGACTTTAACTAAAAAACCGTGTACTATTTTTGTGGCCAATGCACAATTTTAAGGCTTAACATGTTTGGTAAATATTTACTTGATGCAACCCTAGCTTTTATATCTTACCAAAAAAATGGGTAATAAACTATTCATTTTTATTATGTTATTAATTGAAATATAATTGTTTACGGTTTCATGTAAAAAAAATAGATTTTAAAAGGTGTGTGAAAAATTAAAAAAAATTGGCACTGGCAGAAAAATGTTTAGGATGGGATGTATAGATCTGTATAAATCATTGTTAATTAGGAAACTATTTATATTGTCTTTTGCTAGAATTTGTCCTGTAACATATTGGGGGTTATTTATGAAAGGCAAATCCACTTGAAAGTGCAGTCACTCTAAATCTAAGGGGTAGATCTGAAAAGAGTGGAAGCTCTGCTGATTTTATCATCCAATCATGTACAAGCTAAAATGCTGTTTTTTATTTTCCTTGCATGTTCCCCTTGGATCTACAGTGACTTTACTTCCAAGTGCACTTGCAGTACAAAGTGGATTTTCCTTTAGTAAATAACCCCCAATATGTTGTTGTATTTACTGTAGAAGCATTATTAAAAAAGAAACTTTCCAGTATTGGCTATAGTAAGAGGGCATTTGATTGTGTTATTGACTTTTTTTTATTTAACCACCTGAACTCTGGAAGGCTTTACCTCTTTTTATGACCAGGCCATTTTTATATAGCACTTTGCTACTTTAACTGTCAATTGCGTCATCATGCAACACTGTACCCAAATAAAAATGTTATCTTTTTTTGAGACTGATAGAGCTTTTGTTTGGTGGTATTTGATCATCACCACTGTTTTTTTCTTATTACATTAACGAAAATCAGAAAATCCTGAAAAAACGCCAAACATTTTCTACTTTGTTATAAAATACTGTACATCCAATAAAATCAAATTTTGTAATAAATTTAGGCCAAAATGAATTCTGCTACATGTCTTTGGTAAAAAATTCCCAATAAGTGTATATTAATTGGTTTACAGGAAAGTTATAGCATCTACAAACTATGAGATATATTCGAAAATGGATCAATCCTGATGTACTGATGGTCTCTCATTTCTCATTTCTCCTTGTCTGCTCCATGTTGCCCACAAGCTTGCAGTGTGCCCCCCCCCCACTGTTCCCAGGGCAGGTTCCCCTTCTGCCCCCCTTGTCCTGTATGAAAAGTAAAGAAAAATTGATGGTCCCAAGAACATTTTAATCTGTTGGATAGATCATGCAAACCTTTTTTGTAAATAAATTCCATTTTATTTTACAACATACAAGAGCAGGTACAATGCTTAATAATACATAAGATGGTAGAAGTGCATCTTACCAGGAAAGACCACCCATGATTGGTCCATGATGGCATAGCATAACACACACACACGACAGCTCAAGTATTATATATGACTTCAAATTTGTCTTAAACAAATATAGCTATAGTGGCTATAACCACCAGCAGTGATTGAACAAAGAAAACAATCTGATTGATCGACTTAAAGTGTCTGCAAAGGCACAAGGTTTTTTACCTCCTATGCATGAAGGTTGTGTGCAGCACCCCCCCAATACTTACCTGAGCCCCATCTCAATCCAGCCATGTCCATGATATCCTTGCCCCTCTCACTCCTGATTTGCTTTTGGCCATCTCAGCCAGTGTGATGGCCAAAAGCCATCCATCTCCAATTAGGAGATGGAGAGGGCGAGGCTGAGCCACGGCTCCGTGTGTGAATGGACACACAGCCACAGCTCAGGAGCGCGCCTGCTTGAGTGCCCCCATTGCAAGCTGCTTGCTGTGGAGGCACCTGGTAGGAGGGAAGAACCAGGAGTGCTGGAGGATTGGGGCTGCTCTGTGCAAATCCACTGCACAGAGCAGGTAAGTATAACATTTTTTTTAGTTTTTTCGCTTTAAGGACATAGCCTGCCCATAGATGGATTGAATTTCAATGGTTTCCTGCTAAACCGGACAAATTTCAATCCATCTATGGCCATCTAGAAAGGAGGAGAGATCAAGATAGATTGTTAAATAAAACAAAATCAAATGATTTGTAGTCACAAGCCTTAAACTGCATTTACTTGTAAATCCAAGTGCTTTACTGATAAAATATGATTTGAATATTTGCAACAGTTTAAAAAGACGATGTTTGACATGCTGAATGTCAGCTTGACAAAGAATGTGGTTGTTTGAAACTGTTACTTTACTGGTAAAATGTGACCTGTATATGTGCACTTCGATTTAAATGTAAAAGCAGATTATAAACTACACATCCTATGATTTGTTGTATGGTTGCAGTGAGTATGGAGACTGTTTGATATGGTAGTATGCTAGTTTGACTTTGATTAAAAGTGTAACGCAGGCCATAAATGATGCAATTGCTTGATTGCCCCATCAACACAGTCCGTGCTGATGGGGGAACCTCTCACACTACACTATTGTGTGTTGCCGGCTGAACACAATGATTACTGCTTCTGGCTAAAGCTGGCAGCACTAATTGTTTGGGGAAAACCCAAAAGGCTGGTTGTACACAAGTCAGTTGATAGATCAACTTGTGTACAACCAGCCAGAACCTACATGGATCAAACCAGCCAGAACCTACATGGATCAAACTGGTCCCCATTGAACAGGCTGAACTTTGAGACTTGTGTGGCCAGGTAAACTCACCACATGTGCATAAATGTGTGAGTATGTGTCTGGAGAAGATCGAGAACAAAAGTATCATAGCTCTTTTTTAGGGTGTTGAGGTGGCTCTGAAAAGAGCCATTGTGTTTCTTCTTAGATTGTGATAATCTTCTTGTGCTGAAATGAAAGGCTTCTCATTCAGGCTTTTCTGTAGCTTCAAAGTGGTGTCTTCGGTATCTTCGGTGTCTTCTGGTGCCTTCAGTGTCTTCTGGTGCCTTCTGGTTTCTTCTGGTGTCTTCTGGTGCCTTCGGTGACTTCTGGTGCCTTCGGTGTCTTCTGGTGTCTTCTGGTGCCTTCTGGTGTCTTCTGGTGCCTTCAGGTCATTTTCTGTAGGAGGGAAAACATTTTTGTGACTCTCATATTTACATTCTGAACTGTTACACAGGGTGGAAACACTTGACCTTTTTGCTACATCATGGTTGTCTGTATCGTTTAACCCCAGGACAAGAAGTCTGCACATAACAGGCAATTGTCCAATCAATAATGGTTGGGTTTGCAGCCATGGACGCGATCCTGTGTATACAGCAGTCGGTTTAAATCTGCAATCATTGTCTGTAAAGGGAGGACTGAAGCTATCTAAGTCATGGGTGGATGAGGCATTGGAATAACCCCTCTTCCTAGAGAAGGGGGAATTTTAATACTTGCAACAGTTAGTACCTTATTACATTCCCTGCACTAAGGTAAAAAAGTTCGGTAGTAGTTGCCCCCTCAACCCCTTTTATACTTACCTGAGTCCTCACTCAATCAGCACTGTGCCAGTCTATAGCAGCTCTCTCTCCCCTCTTACAGGATTTACTAAGTCAGCAGGAGCCACTGGCTTCTGCTGTCAGTCAAATCCTGTGTCAAGGGAGCATGAGGCAGGGCCAAGCCCCACTGTGTCTGTGGACTCAGGCAGCGCAGCAGCTTGGGATCGGAGGTGTGAAGAGAAAAGGAGGAGCCAGAGACACTGATAAAAGAAGAGGGTCAGGACCACTCTGTGGAATTCCATCTCACAGAGAAGGCAAGTATAATATGTGTGCTGTTTAGTAAAAATTAAGACCTTGCAATCACTTTAAATCATTAATACTTACGCTATAGGAAGATGTGGGGCTCTTTCTCTTTATTTAGGAGGTCAACTGCGGTTTACATAGGGAGGTTGTGTCATCCGTAGTCTTCAGATGTTATTATATATATTATCCCCTTGCCGCCGAGCGTATGCAGATGTGCGGCCTCGGCTTTCGGGGGTTATACCAGAATCATGCAGGCATCATCCCGGTACCGTTTTTTAGAGCCGGCGATTGGCTTTCCAGGGATAACAACCGATGGGGCTAAAAGCCGCTCAGCTGTTATACCAGTGGAGCGAGTGGGGACGTCCCCCCCTCCCGCAACCTCCCGCCGCTCTCAACGGGCCTCCCGTCCCACCGGTTTAAAAAAAATATGCAGTATTCAGAATCGCTGAAAACGGCGATCTGAATACTTTGAAGTGCAAAGGATGGTTACATTCCTTGTGACAGCAATAAAAGTGATCAAATTTTTTTTTTTTAAACTCAATTTATTAATATAAAAATAAATAAAATAAATAAGAAAGAAAAATGTTGTTTAAAGTGCCCCCGTCCCCGCGAGCTCGCGTAGCAAAGAAAACGCATAAGGAAGTCGCGCCCGCATATGTAAACGGTGTTCAAATCACACATGTGAGGTATCGCCGCGATCATCAGAGCGAGAGCAATAATTCTAGCACTAGACCTCCTCTGTAACTCTAACCTGGTAACTGTAAAAAAAATTTTAAACGTCGCCTATGGAGATTTTTAGGTACCGTAGTTTGTCGCCATTCCACGAGTGCGTGCAATTATAAAGTGCGACATGTTTGGTCTCTATTTACTCGGCGTAACATCATCTTTCACATTATACAAAAAAAATGGGCTAACTTTACTGTTTCTTTTTTTTTAATTCATGAAAGTGTCCCTTTTCCCAAAAAGTGGTGTTTAAAACACCGCTGCACAAATACCATGTGACATAAAATATTGCAACAATTGCCATTTTATTCACTAGATTCTCTGCTAAAAAATATATATAATGTTTGGGGGCTCTAAGTAATTTTCTAGCAAAAAATACAGATTTTAACTTGTAAACACCAAATGTCAAAAATAGGCTTAATCATGAAAGAGTTAAATATATATATAAATACACACATACAGTATAACTAATTGAATAACTATTTACCACCACCTCATTGGCACAGTTTACATGGGCTACAGCTTGTACAAGGCTGGTGTGAACAGCTCTTGATGAAACTCATGTATAACATTTTAAACATTGTTTAAACCACTCTGCATGGCGCATGTAGAATAATTACCATAAGACCCCTTTCACACTGGGGCGTTTTTCAGGTGCTTTAGTGTTAAAAAAAAATCGCCTGTAATGCGCCTGAAAGAAGCCTCATCTGCAATCCCAATGTGAAAACCCGCTTTCACACTGCCAGCGCCCGAAAAACGCTGGTAAAGCGCCGCTTAAGACCCCTTTCACACTGGGCATTTTTCAGGCGTTTTCGGGTGCTGGCAGTGTGAAAGGGCTCGGCCATCGGCGCACCCATCCTGGTGGCAAAAACACGAAAGCGCTGCAAAGAAGCTGCTTGCAGGACTTTTTTTGATGCCCTGCCAGCGCAGCGCCCCAGTGTGAAAGCACTCGGGCTTTCACATTGGGATTGCAGATGAGGCTTCTTTCAGGCACTTTACAGACACTTTTTTTTAACGCTAACGCGCCTGAAAAACAGCCCCAGTGTGAAAGGGGTTTCAGTGTGAAAGCACTTGGACTTTCACATTGGGATTGCAGATGAAGGATCTTTCAGGCCCTTTACAGGTGCTTTTTTTAACACTAAAGCATCTGAAAAATGCCTGGAAAATGCTCCAGTGTGAAAGGGGTCTAAAAGGGAGCCCTCATTCATTGCTCGCTGGGTGGAGATCCATCCTAGTAACATGGAGGAACCATCTCTAGTTTTCAGATGCAGAAAAAAAAAACACATTTTAAAACTAAAGACTGTATATAAGACCACATGCACCTGGCCTTTGCTATCCTGAGATGTTGCCAGCACCCTGTCTCCCACCTATATCTGAGCATCATTTATTTGATTCCTATTGAACCTACCTGAATGGATGTTAAACCACATGACAAGGCTCACTCACATAAAACTTTTATCTTTCTAGCAGTAAGGACACTGTGGGGTTGATTTACTAAAGGGAAAACGACTGTGCACTTTGCAAGAGCAGTTGCTCCAGAGCTTAGTAAATGAGCAGAAGCTCTGCTGACTTCCATCATCCAATCATGTGCAAGCAAAAATGCTGTTTTTTTAAATTACCTTGCACAGGATTGGGTGCTCTTTGCAAAGTCAAGTCTTACCTTATTTACTAAGCTCTGGAGCAATTGCACTTGTAGAGGGCAACTGCACTCTGCAAAGTGCACAGTCTATTTGCCTTTAGTAAATCAACCCCAGTGGGTGTAGTATTCCTACTTGTTTGAATAAGTCTCCAGTTCACTGCTGTAGAATCCTCTTTGTCAAAGCTAAATCTGCTACTGGGAAGCTGTATACCAAAAGCTAACAAAGGATTCCAACCCTATATTTTAAACACAGCTAAGTCCCAGGAAGAGTTTATGGCTTCATGTACACATAGGGGGTTATTCACTAAAGGCAAATCCACTTTGCACTACAAGTGCAAACTACAAATGCAAAGTGCACTTGAAATTGCACTGAAAATGCAGTCGCTGTAGATCCGAGGGGGACATGCAAGGAAATTAAAAAACAGCATTATAGCTTGCACGTGATTGGATAATAAAATCAGCAGAGCTTCTCCTCGTTTCAGATCTACCCCTCAGATTTACAGAGACTGCACTTCCAAGTGCACTTTCAGTGCAATTTCAAGTGCACTTTGCACTTGTAGTTTGCACTTGTAGTGCAAAGTGGATTTGCCTTTCGAAAATAACCCCCATAGTCTACTTAGACCGCTGGCTGCAGGAAAATGCAAAACGTGGCAAAATCGAGACGTGATTTTGCTGTGTTTTGCGGCTGGTGGTCAAAACATTCCAATCCTGAACATGATTTCTTTGCATTCAGGAGAGGGAGGTTGACACACGTACATCTACACAGGTTGAACTGGATGGACTGTTATTTTTATTTAACCTTACTTACTATGTAACCGCAGCAGCTCCTAAACTCTGCCAAAACCCAATGTATACATTGACACATAGGCTTTTATGGAGTAGAGTTGGAGTTGGAGTGGTGAAACAACACCAAAAGCTCCTAAACTCAAATTAAGTGTACATGAAGTTTTAGGCTGGCCATGCATTATACAATTTTCTTATAACAATTTTCCTTTAGATTTACCAAAACCATATAATAGGCAGTCAAACCTAAACACTTTCAATTTGTATACAATCAGGCACTACATAGTTGAAGGTTAATCTATAAATCTAAAGGAAATGAATAATAAAATTGTATAATGTATGGCCAGCTTTAGTTCTTGTTGTGACTCATTTCTTTTCATCTGAGTTTTTAAAGTGACAATGAGACTCGTGGCTGTAACCACTTAAGCAGCCAAAGCCACAAATCTGTCCCATCCAGGCTGTTGCCTGGGTCATATTATGCCTTGTGAAAACAATGCTGCTGATAGAAAATCATCACCTTTGTGTGGTGATGGATAAGCTCAGGCCACATCAGTGGCTGTATAGTACTTACGCAGACATCCACAGTCAACCGTTTCCCAGCAAAAGACTTGTAGAGAATCCTTTTTTTCACTCCGATACACAGCTCCCAGTGATGCATGGAGGGAAAAAATTAAATACAATTAGGTTTTTATAAACACATGTCAATTCAATAAAAAAAAAAAAGAGACAAATGAGGGAGATTGAAAGAGGAAGAGGCAAAATGGTAAGAAGAGGGAGAGTAGGCAGGGTAAGATGTAAAGAGAAGACTTTGGTAGGAGATGACAGAAAGGGGCAAGGTCGCTGGAGGATGGAGGGGAAAAATGGGATGTTTGAGGAATAGATGAAGGGCAGTTTAGAAGGGGGAAAAAAATGACTTACCCTAGAATGTATGAGCACCCTGTTACCAGTAGAGTAGAAACAGGTGTCAACTGGTTTCTTATGTATTTAACCAGTTGACATCTGCCCCTTCCCCCCTGAAGGAGCTCTTTGTGACCCCGTAGTCAAACTTCAGCTCCGTGCCAACGGGGATATCTTCTTTGGCCACTAGCAGAAGAACAGGGGTGGTGCCATCACTCCGGTATCTCAACTCTGGTTTCAGGTTCGGACTCTTCCGTGAGTGATTGATCTTCCTTCCAAAAGTTGTCGGTAGTGAGGGGTGACAGGGACATGGGACGTTCTTCTCATCGATGCAAAGCTTTCGACGGTTCTTCCTGTCCTCAAAGAAGTAAAGGTAGCTCATCTCACCTGCCAAATAAGTGCAATGCTAATGATAATTTAAAAAAACCTTGATGCCTCTCAACCAGAAAAATCAGTAACTAGCAATGGACAAATCTATATCAAAAATTCCTTATACCCATAAACATACTCGTATAAATAGATTGATGCTGTTGAATTAAATATAAAAATAATCAATCATGCTGTTTTTCTGCTAATAAGGTACAATTTGTATCAATCAGTCCCATAATAAAGCAACTCCTAAACCCCCACTGTTAACCAAGTGCTGGTTTAATTGAAAAAACTGAACTACAATACACCTCCATGCTCATCACTTTCTCCTCCTCAGGTGGTGCACTCACTGGCTTTATTTTGACCCCCCCCCTTAAAGTGATTGTAAAGGATCACTTTTTAAAAATATCAGTTTATAATTACCTGCTATGTGTAATGGTTTTGCACAGAGCAGCCCTAATCCACCTCTTCTTGGGTCCCCTGCCAGTGCTCCTGGCTCCTCTGCCCCCTCCCCCCAGCAAGCTGCTTGCTATGGAAACACTTGTATGTGCTCATGCCTGAGCCAGCTGTGTGTGTCTATGGACACACACACAGTGTGGCTCGGCCCCCACCCCTGCTCCATTCTCACTGGCTGTGATTGACAGCAGCAGGAAAAGTGCAGTGTGCAGACTTGTGTGGGCAATCAGTGACTATCAGGTGACCACACAATAAAAATCAGATACCAGGTTTTACCAACTTCACCATCTCACCTGCTGCCATGGAGTTCATGAGCTCCTCGCCTCTTTCATGGGACACGATGGGTCCATGACAGTCACATACAACCGCGCCTTTTTTGAAGGGTAAAGTCGTGAAGACCGTCTCTCCGGTGTTTCCAACGCGGTCTTCTATGATGGCAAGCCCCTTCCAATCTTGTGAGGCGATTTGACTTTCTAGGTCCTCTTCTTCTTGTACCTTCCCCCATTCCACGATGGGCTTCCAGCTTTCCAGGACGTCCTCTAGTTTCGGTTGGTTCGTTGTCCATCCCTGTGTTAGAGCATAAGATGTTACCTGCTCTCCTGTAGGAGGATTCCTCTTGAAACGCCCTGAAAGCAGAAGACAGTGTATTACAATATAATGCAAGAATATAATGTGCTTAATTCATAGATGCCAGGGAAAATATAAATGCTCACCGACGATCTCATTAACGCGCATCACATACTGCTGTCTTCTCCACCTCTTGTAGCAGTACGCTGGGTGTTCCGCAGTAAAGATGCGACATTCCCTTAAACCCGGCGATTCCATGTTAGGTCCCACTGGAAACACATCAAGGACTTTCCTGAAAGCCACCTCCTTGTCGTCGACTGGCACCGCTAGTTCTTCTTGTCTCCTTGTCTGTGGGTCTCTAGAAATCAAAACGGTGTTTAACCATTGAAGTGATTGTTAATGTAAAATTAAAAAACAAAAAACAGAGCGGCCCAAAAACCTCCTCTTCTCGGGTACCCCGCTAGCATTCCTGGCTCCTCCTCTCTGTCCAGCGCCCTCATAGGAAGCTGAATCCGATGGGGGAGCTTATGCAAGTTCACTGTCCAAAGACAGTGGGACTTGCCCCCATCCCCCCATCTCTGGCTTTGAATGACAGCAGTGAGAGTCAATGGCTCCTGGTGCCTCTGCAAAGCCTGTGAGCAGGGAGTGAGGGGAGAGAAGAGCTGCAGATGTGCACAGCGCTGGATTAAATGACAGCTCAGGTAAGTAAAAGGGTGTGAGGGGGAGATATTGATGCCTAAACCTTTTTTATCTAATGCAAGGAATGCATTAAAGTAAAAAACTGTTTAAGCATAAGTGTTAAAGCCCAAATCTGAACAGACATTTGTTGATAATAGTAACATGCTTAATATTTTACTTGGTGTCTCTCTAGATTCCAGCAATCAGCAATATACAACCTACCCTGAAGTAGAAGGCATCCAGTCTTTCTGAATCCTCTTCACCATGACGGCACCCTTCACGATCTTGCCTTCGACGTCTCTACCTTTCTTCGACTGGCCAAAGTATTCTTCCAGAAGCTTCTTCGCTTTGTCATCGCAGTGGGATGAACAGCACTGCTCAAAAGCCTTCCTTGCCTGCTGATAAGTAACTGCAGGCAGATTATATCTAAAGGGTGAGAGATTTTTGTTAGTTTGTTGTCTGGTATGGTTGTACAACTGAAAAAAAGTTTTTGGTTAGCACTGATAGTCATTTTGCATTAGTGGCATAGCTGCATGACAGATTTTATATTTTACTTGCCTCTTATGGAACTGAGTGAGGTCATCAGAAATCAAGCGTTTCCCACCCTCGCTTGTGACAAAGAAGTGGTCCCCTTTGTTGAAGGTCTTCAACAAAAAAGGTCGAATTTTTTGGAAATATGTGTTAAACCATATTTCCTCAGATCCTTCCAAGACCACCATAGCCATCTGAGGTGGGGCTTCCAAGGTTCTGATGTCCACCCTGATGATGGTTACTTCCACGGCCTCTGTGTCGAAGTGGGCAGTCTCGCGGGACCTCAGCAACCATTGATGTACCTGTTGAAGGATAACAAAACAGATGTCAGTGTAAAGTGACACTAGTTACAACATTTGGTGTAAAACACTATTGCCTTTATAAGACTCACGGTCATGTTTTGGATGACAGCTGGTCTCTGTAGATGCTGCAATGTCAGCAGCGCTTCCAGGAAGTAAAGGATGGTCATCCGGTCTCTGTCTTCAAGCTCAAGCCCTTCATTCGCCCTACCTATCAGGGTGAGAAAATGAGGTTTTGCAAGAGAGACGATCCTTTGGCATACCTCTGGATCGTGAGCCTGATGTCTGTGGGGAAGAGAAAAAGTTTAATTGCATGCATTTTTGGCAAAATAAAATGCATAAAATCGGCTAAAGGCACACAATGTTTACAGCCACCAGTTTCACCTACCCCATTTCCTTTGTTCCCTTGGCAGCTTTCTTATTGATCTTTAACCGGATATCGTTCAGAAGGTCGAAGAATCTTGATGCAGCTGGTTTCAAGGAAGGATCCTCCAGGCATTTTGGTTCTGAGGTGACGTGCCTTGCAAACTTCTGCACGCTGTCCATATAGTTGAGAGTGGTGGACTTGCTGGCTCCAGATGCTTCAAGCTGCTGGAAGTAATCAACGGTCCTCTCTGGCTGGTGGATGCACTTCAATGAAACCTCCTCGGGGTCCACATAGAAAAGATATCTTGCCACAAAGTTCACCTGAAAATGGTGAAGAAGAAATCAACTTATCATCTTATCAAAGTGGTTACAAAGGCTACATTTTTTTTCACCTTAATGTTTTTTTGCATTAGAGTAAAAAATCTGAGTGCAGCTCCCCCAGCCCCTCTTTAAATGACCTGAGCCCAATCTAGATCCAGTGCTGTGCACATTGGCTCTCTCCCTCCTTTTAGGCTCGGTGACAGCAGTGGGAACCATTGGCTCTGGCTGCAGTCAATCACAGCCAGTGAGGAGGGGGTGGGGCAGACCCATGCTTTGTATCTATGGATACATATATTTGGTTTGGAAGCAAGCAAACAGCTTACTATGCTGGGAACTCGGCAAGGGGGGAGCCATGAGAATGGGGGAACCTGAGAAGAGGAGGATCAGGGCTGCTCTTTGCAAAACCATTGCACAGAGCAGGTGTGGCATGTTTGTTATTAAAAACGGGGGTTACTATCGCTTAATGTGATAAACTTTTTAAAATTGGCTTTGCCAAAAGAGTCCAGATTAACTAACCTTGCAGTGTGTGTGATATTTGATATTTATTATTATATATTTACCTGCCGTCTGACGAATTCCTTTGATTCCAATGTCTCCAACTTCTTTTTAAATCCTCTGATCAAAGGAGAATCCACCGAATGCTTTCTGTATAGTCCTGCCTTTTCTAGGCTTCGACGAGTGGAAGTGCTAGAGGATGGGCAAGAGGGAGTACAATAAATATTCATAGATCAGGTATATGAATACAATAGACGTATTACAATATATTGGTTTTTACCTTGGCTGCTCCTCTTCCATCTCCATTTCCTCTGATGCTGCAGTGGTGGTCTCTTCATCTTCAGATCTGTAAGAGAGCCATTAATGAGTCTATGTAGTTCTAAAGCATTATAAAACATCCTTTAAATAAAGCTAAGTTTAATACGTACCGCTGTCTTCCTGATGTCTCGGGAAGGACAATGCTTCCCCTGGCCTCAAGAAAACTTACGCAAAACTGATGGGGCCTGACCGAACTTGGGTGCTCCAGGTCTTTGTATGCAATGACGCTGAGCTGTCTAACCACATGGCGCATCTTCGACCGGGCCTCTTCAACAAGCTCCTTTATCTCGGCCTCATCTGCATTCTTCCTGCAAACTCTTTTCAGGTGTGTTGAAAGCTTGTTTTGCATCTTGAAGCAAATCTTGCAGACCAAGGGTACCCTTGTGGTTCTGGGAAGAAAAAACATTTTAGGAATCTATTCAGTAGATCCCTAATTGAAGGAAAGAAAATTGCATAATTTATAGCCAGCCCTAGAGATATTCCTAATGAACTTCATCCGGGGTTTGAAAAGTAAAAGCAATCGGCTACATGTACTGTAGCTACTGACTTAAATAACCCCTCACCCCATGAAATCCACTGCTGTAATTTTGGACAAAACCTTTATTAGATTTATTACTGTGAAACTGATAACAAAGAGCAACCACATGAAAAGCACTGTAAAAAAAAAGAACAAAATGATAGGGATCCACCCAAAACTGCAATTTACAGGGCCATATACAAATGGTGTAGGCCTACCCTGGTTGTCTTCTTCCTTCTACCTCCTCTTCATCCCCTCCCGTGGGATCGGCATGGACTTCATCCGCTGGACCTTGAGTTCTGTAATCAATTAAAAACAATGTAGATTTCCTCCTACTTTAGGCATCTTTAAAACAGCACTTTGAAAAGAAAAGCCTGACTCTGATGCAGTCAAATTCAAAATGATCAACAACTGGGACTCCACTCTGTTCAAAACAGAAAATGACTGCAACACAATGGAAATATAAAAAGTAGACCCAACTAATAATTGTAAGGCTGGGTTCACACCTATGTGAATTGGATGCAGGTTTTTCCTGCATCCAATTTACATAGCAGGAGAATGTGAGTGGCTCTCTATGGAGCCGGTTCACATATTTCTCCAGCAGGTCCGGTGCGAATTTCAGGAAAAACGTGTGTCTTTTTAGGTCCAGTTCCAGTCCGAATTCAGCCCAAAATTTGGGCTGAATTTGGACCTGAAATGGTGAACCAGCACGCACCGGACCCCTGCTATGTGACGGATCTGTCTTAGGTGTGAACCCAGCCTAAAACTACAAAAAGCAGATGAAAACAATTTAACTCTGCTAAAAACGGATCTTATATTTACAGGATCATCTCAAATTACAGTATACCTACCCTGGTTGTTTCCTCTTGAGTTCTTCATCCTCTATGGTGGGATCGACCTGCACATCCTCTACTGGACCTTGGGTTCTGTAATAGCAATCAATAAACTATTTGGGTTTTCATCCTACGTTTTTATTTAAAGGTATGTTCAAATGCCTAAAATCTGACTTAACTCCAAAAGTGGCACAAACTACAAGGACAAAAATTCAAAATTCTTCACAACGTGGACCCCACCAAACAAAACAGACAATATAAAAATGCAAGTACCCCTAAGCAAATAAAGTTTAACCAGCTACAAAGCATGGTATAACAATAAAAAAGGTGTGTAAAAACTGATTTTTATTTTTTGGGGTCATTTCTCCTTAAAGGAGAACTCCATCCAAAGTAAAAAGTGGAATATTTTGCATTGAGTCCACCTATCCCATATTTGGCATTGGTTGTTTTTTTTTTGGGGGGGGAGAAGGGACTTAGTATTGACAGTATAGAAGTGCACCTTCCCCCATCCCTCCCTGCAGTCTTCTGGGACACACTGGATCCCTGGACAGGTAAGTGTCCTTATATTAAAAATCAGAAGCTACAGTATTTGTAGCTTCTGAATTATTTTTGTGCCCAGACAGAACCTTCTCTTTAAGCACAGCAAGCTTACCCTGGATGTTTCCTTACTTCCAGAGCTTCATCCCCTCTGGTGGGATCTTCGTGGACTTCTTCCACTGGAACTTGAGATCTAGAATGGAGATAAAGGAGTGGTTTCCTTCTTATTCCATAATAGGGTCACAGTTTAAAACAAATGTTATGATGTTTTAAATGCAGAACACTTACCGATGTCTTCCTGCATATTGAAGTATGATACTTCCCTTGGACTCGAGAAAGTGTGCCAAAAACTCCTGTGGTGTGCTAGAACTTCTAGCTTGGTCAAGATCAGCATACTGGACAACGGTGAGGTTCCTAACCAGTTGCCGCATGTTGGACCGCGCCTCCTCAACAAGCCTTTTGATCTCGGCTTCACCAGCATTTTTCCTACACACTCGCCGGAGATGCACCGAGAGGATATCCTGCAGTTTGGAGCAAAACTTGCATACGAGTGGAATTCTGGTACTCCTGGGGGAAAAAAATAACATGAATTAATCAACTAAAATGCCATGTTATTCCTTGATAAGGGCTCATTCACATCTGTGCGATGTATTTTTGGCATGAGGTGACTTTTCACTCTAAGCAGATGCATGATTAGGCGCGGTCAATGAGGGGTATCATTCCATCCTAGTGAAAAATCTGAGCAACTGGGGAGAAATTTGCTAAAGCTGTCCAGACTATTGCAACTCAGCTGGTTGTACTGAAATCGTCTATCGATCAATTTCAGTACAACCGGTTATTGATCGACTTCCGTACAACCAGCCAGTCAGATTTTTTTATGGTCTAGGCAGTGATCATTGTATTCTGATGGGTGGCGAAACCTCTCACTGTAAGAATACAATAGTGCAGCCGGAGTGATTTGAATTAATTGAATCTCAGCTGGTCCAAGTTGAACCGGCCAAAATTTGCTCCATTTATGGCAATCTTTAGGCTAGCAATACCTTATGCAATTTTTTTCATTTAACCAAAAAAAATTGCATAACTTATGGCCGGTGTAAAGCCAGCCATAGATGGATCGAATTTTGGCTGGTTCAGCAGGGACAAGCCGAGATTAAAGTAATCTATGGGCAGGCTGGTTTTACCCAAGTCTATCCATTGATCGATCCGCCATTCAGATATTTTACATGCAATTTCTGCCGCTGCTATAGCAGCTAGCTGTAATTGTTGAGGTTGATTTATGGAAACTGGAAAGTGCAAATTCTAGTGCAGCTCTGAAACCAATCAGCTTCCATTTTTTTTGTCAAAGATTAATTAAACAAGCTGAAGTTAGAAGCTGATTGGCTACCATGCACAGCTACACCAGATTTTGCACTCTCCAGTTTTAGTAAATCAACCTCATTGTGTTCTGTCAGCTGGAAAGGCTCCCTGGCGGCAGAATGCAATAGCAATGTGGGAGGGATTCCCCATCAATATAGATATGTATATAGGGGAATGAGGAAAGAAAATCACATAATCCATGGGCTGCTTAAATGTAAATATGGCCCTATTAAAAATAAACAAATCCAAAATATAAATATCCACCAGTGCAAAAGTGTATCTAACCTAAATATAAAATATAAACGTGAAAAAATATTAAAAAAAAATGAAAAATGATGAGACTTAATACACAAATCCTGTCTTTCTACGAATATGTGGCCGCAGCTCAATAGTGCAATGAGTGTACCTCAATCAAATGTCAGGGGCAGAACAGTGATTGACTAGCATAGAAGACAAATTACTTAAATGCAGATACAATTAACAGTGTGCATCGAATGTACTTACCCCTCAGATGCCATGGCAGATTTCTTTGAAATCCTAAAATACAAAACAGTGGATGAGTTGAAATACAAACAACAGAAGTTTAAATGCAAATAACAATATAACATTAAACCGTAGTAATTCAATAACAGTAAATGGCAATAATAAACAGTAATAATAAACTATAAAATTAATAAAGTAATATCTGTATAGAACTTTAAGAGACAGACAATCAAAAGATAAATCTATGCAAATGGCAATATTAAAAGGACAAAATCCTGCAAAAGAGGCAATCCACAAGGAGACAATCCACAAGTAGACAATCCACAAGGAGACAATCCACAATGAGACAATCCACAAGGAGACAATCCACAATGAGACAATCCACAATGAGACAATCCACAAGAAGACAATCCACAAGGAGACAATCAACAAGGAGACAATCCGCAAGGAGGCAATCCAATATCGCAAGCGATCTCAGGATCAAATGTTCTACTTGATTAGCTGAGTTGGAGAATTTATACAGTGTGTGTGAATTACTGACAGCCAATAGAATTGTTTTGTTATTATCACACATTTATTGACCAATGGTCTTTTTTCCCTCATGTCTGGAAAGAGGTGAGACTGAAGGTCTGTGAATATCTTTTGTGGCTCTTTCTGTGTCTCCGTCTTTATTGTTATCTGTGACAAGACTGAGAAAATGACTCAGAAATCACACCTCGTTATCCCTGTAATCCTCACACCTATTGTACAGTATTGCTCTTCAATATTGATGGATATGTTCTACTGAACTAGAGAGACATCTGAGTCTCAAAGTGCTTCATAATTGTCATTTTATAAAGTCTAATCTCTTTACTTACTCAACACGTTCTTCCCAAATATGTAATCCTAAGAACTTATTTTAATGTATGTGGTTTTAGTTTTCTGCCTTAGCACCTGCAATGTTTAGTTTTTGGGGCAGTTTACATCATAGAAACGCAGTCCGGATGCGTTCCAGATGCTTTTCTGTATGTGCATTTTAGACACATTTTGATGCAGTCCGGTGTGTTTTTGGTGCATTTTTTATGCAGTCCAGTGCTTTTTCACCCTCTTTTTTCCTAACCTTACATAGAGACATGTGCATTCCAGTGCATATTTAGTGCCTTTTGGTGCATTCTTGATGCATTTTACAGTGTTACAGTACAGTCCAGTGCAAGAAAAATGCAGCATGTTCTACTTTTTTTCTGGAACTGGAATGCAGTGGAACTGCAAGCACTGGTGTGAACTAGAAAAACTGGGATAGTGGCGCTGCCATACAGTACAGTATCTTACAAAAGTGAGTACACCCCTCACATTTTTGTAAATATTTTATTATATCTTTTCATGTGACAACACTGAAGAAATGACACTTTGCTACAATGTAAAGTAGTGAATGTACAGCTTGTATAACAGTGTATATTTGCTGCCCCCTCAAAATAACTCAACACACAGCCATTAATGTCTAAACCACTGGCAACAAAAGTGAGTACATCCCTGAGTGAAAATGTCCAAATTGGGTCCAAATAGCCAATTTCCCTCCCCGATGTCATGTGACTCATTAGTGTTACAAGATCTCAAGTGTGAATGGGGAGCAGGTGTGTTAAATTTGGTGTTATTGCTCTCATACTGGTCACTGGAAATTCAAAATGGCACCACATGGCGCAGAACTCTCTGAGGATCTGAATTGTTGCTCTACATAAAGTTGGCCTAGGCTATTAGAAGATTGCCAAGACCCTGAAATTGAGCTTCAGCATGGTGGCCAAGACCATACAGCGGTTTAACAGGACAGGTTCCACTCAGAACAGGCCTTGCCATGGTTGACCAAAGAAGTTGAGTGCACCTCCTCAGCGTCATATCCAAAGGTTGTCTTTGGGACAAAGTGCTCCCAGCATTGCTGCAGAGGTTGAAGGGGTGGGGGGTCAGCCTGTCAGTGCTCGGACCATTCACCGCACATTGAATCAAATTGATCTGCATGGCTGTCATCTCACAAACAGTTTGCTGAAGACAAGCAGACTAAGGACATGGATTACTGGAACCATGTCCTGTGGTCTAATGAGACCAAGATAAACTTATTTGGTTCAGATGGTGTCAAGTGTGTGTGGCAGCAGCCAGGTGAGGATTACAAAGACAAGTGTGTCTTGCCTGTAGTCAAGCATGGTGGTGGGAGTTTCATGGTCTGGGGCTGCATGAGTGCTGCTGGCACTAGGGAGCTACAGTTCAATGAGGGAACCATGAATGCCAACATGTACTGTGACATACTAAAGCAGAGCATGATCCCCTCTCTTCGAAGACTGAGCCGCAGGGCAGTATTCCAACATGATAATGACCCCAAACACACCTCCAAAACAACCACTGCCTTGCTAAAGAAGCTGAGGGTACAGGTGATGGACTGGACAAGTATGTCTCCAGACCTAAACCCTATGGAGCATCTGTGGGGCATCCTCAAATGGAAGGTGGAGGAGCACAAGGTCTCTAACATCCACCAGCTCAGTGATGTCCTCATGGAGGAGTGGAAGAGGACTCCAGTGGCAACCTGTGAAGCTCTGGTGAACTCCATGCACAAGAGGCTGCAAAATAATGGTGGCCACACAAAATATTGACACTTTGGGCCTAATTTGGACATTTTCACTTAGGGGTGTACTCACTTTTGTTGCTAGTGGTTTAGACATAATGGCTGTGTGTTGAGTTATTTTGAGGGGACAGCAAATTTACACTGTTATACAAGCTGTACACTCACTACTTTACATTGTAGCAAAGTGTCATTTCTTCAGTGTTATCACATGAAAAGATAGAATAAATTTTTTACAAAAATGTGAGGGGTGTACTCACTTCTGTGAGACACTGTATGTATAATAATACATGAGTCCATCAGGTAAGTCCTTTAAGTGGAGTACTCAGTATAAATGCATAGAGGGACTGAGATGGAGAAGGGAGACCTGTATATAGTGTAACAGTCCAGAAACCAGGGCAAGCCTTTGTTGGAGGAAGAAACGTCATCACACCCAACGCCACGTTCCAACCCTCACCATCAACAATCAGCCGAATCCAAGCCTCGTTTCCAGCTCTCTGGCTGCAGAGGTCCTACCGGTCAGGATACCCCTCCTCCAGGCTAAGATAGCTGTGCGAACGCTGTTGCGCAGGGACGGATGCCACGCCAGTGTGGATGGACATGTGCCTTACCTTGCTAACTTCTATGTACAGTGTATAATGCACCTGTATTATATTAAATTTTACAGTTCTAACTTAGAGGCGCCTGTTTCTCTTCTTTTTACTGGAATGAACTAGGCTATTGAAAACCATATAACCTACTTTCCATGCATTTTTGATGCAGAAAAAAAATGCACTGGACTGCATGTGGTATGAACTGGCCCTTAGAGCAGCATATTAAAGTAGAACTCTGCTGTGCAGCAATCTATATTTTTATACTTGCCCTCTGTATGCTGTTCATCTTTCTGCCAGGGTTTCTACATTAAAACTGTGTCTAAAAAATGTTACATGGCCCTTTGTCATTTCCAGCACCAATGCAGTAATGTCCATGGTGACGGTGGATGACATTCTTGCAAATATACCTATTTAATAAAGTTTTGTTTAAGGTTTATAGAAAATTATACAAGTTGATTGTGTCATCTCCTTAATCTTTTTTTTTTTTTAATCAAAAAGGTGTTTATTGAACAAATTCAAGCAATTTCCAATGTCCAGACAGTGCATGTGCACACATTAATAAGCATAATGTACAGTCCTCACATCGTTCGGTACAATCATTCTGTCCTCTTAACCATCAACCAACGGAAGGCTTAAGCTACGGCAGCTTGGGACTGTTGTTTGTGAAGCTGACAGGGGACCCTAACTTTGGGAGTGATTTGGAGCGGCGAGTGGACGAAATCATGGATTTCAGAGAAGGGCTACTGAACATTTCGGAAGTGCACTGGGCACAGGAAGATTTGGAGTTTCTGGCCGTTCAGGAATGGGAGCTAGAGATCGCCTACAGACGGCTGCTAGACATTGCTCAGTGCCAGGGCTGGGCTCCCTTTGCCTGGGATGATCAGGAAATACCAGCTGAAGATCTGGTAACTGAACAGAGGGTCCAAGACCTCTGTCCCACACTTTTACCAATTCCAGAGACTGGGGATTTAATAGATGTTTCTGTAGAGGAGGAACCACCTGGCAAACCCCCAGTAGAAGTGCTGGCAACCGGACAGAGGGTCCAAGACCTCTGCCCCACACCTGCAGCAATTGTGGAGGCTCAGGCTGAGAAGATGGCAATCACTTCCCAGCAGCAGATACAGGGGGAGAAGGGAGAGGAGGTGTGTGTTGTCCCTCCCCAACAGTTGGCCAGGGTGGAGGAAGTGGGCTTTCCTCCCCAGCAAAGATCCGTGTACCTGGGAGACAGTACCATCGACATGTCGTCCCAGCAGCCAGATGAGGGAATGGAAAAGCAAGCAGCCGGCTCACCTCCCCAATGGCAGCTACACAGTTTGGGAGTGGAGGAAGCCAGCCTCCTGCCCCAACAGTTAGCCGGAGCAGAGGATGCGGAGTCCCCAGCAGAAGTGCTGGCAACAGGGCAGAGTGCTACCAACCTCTGCCCTCCACCGGCAACAACTACAGAGTTCCAGGGAGGCGGGGCAGTCGGCCTCCCTCCCCAACAGTTAGCCGGAACAGATGGTGTGGGGTTTCCAGCAGAAGGGCTGGCAACAGGGCCGAGGACTGCTGGACTCTGCCCTCAACTAACAGAGGATGGATTTCCTGTGAAGGTGGATGGGACTTCAGTCTCCACCTGTATACTCCAGGGATGCTGGGCAGTGGGCCCAGATCCCCAACAGCATGACAGAGTGAGCCCAGACACCCAGGCCTCTCCCCAGCGGCAGATATGTTCTCTGAGAGAGGCAGAGGTTGGCTGGGTGAGTAATGCTTTGTTTGGAACAATTTATTTGGGGTACTGTGTGGGTACAGGCAGTAGAGGACTGGAGCTGTTTACTAACTTCAGAGTCAACCCGTCTGGGGTCTCCTCCTGTGTTAGTCTCCTGCCGAAAGGGGAGAAATGTCACAGACCTAGCCAGAACAGAGGCTGTTGTATGCAAGCCTGTTGCCCACCGATTATGGGCCCTAGCATTTGGGGGAATGGTGCTCTCTGTGAGCTGTATGCCTGGGGACCCTGGGGTTGGTGTTACTTTGGATTCAGCTCCATGTCCCCCCAAAACACACAGACTCTGGAACCCGTTATATGCCATATTAGAATGATAAGACTGAATTATACTGTTGGGACACATCCTGTGAGGAGATGCTAATGTCATCATCTCCACTCACCTGTCTGATGTCAGCTATAATGGGTTTAATGTAAATAAGTTTAGTCTAGGTTCTAAAGGTATTCAACTCATTGTTGTTTGTTCTAATTAACCCTGTGTTGATGTTTATGGTAATGTGTGTTAATTGAATGAGCTGATCACATTGTCCTCTATACAATGTAGGAGACGGGACAACTCCTATTGGAGCTCATGTTAATTAGGTTATGTTTGTATTGTTAATTGTAATTAGCTCCAGCTATTGTGTTGATATAACTGTGTGAAGCTCGGTGACCACAAGTCTGGGCGAAAGGTCATGTCTCAGCCACCTAGGCTGTATAAAGGATGAGATAATTAGCTCATGTTAATTAGGTTAGCTTTGAGTCAGCCTGGTGTATAAATGTGTGTGATATCTCAAATAAAAAAAACAGTTCTGATGTACTCCAAGACTGGTGTTGTCTAGTTCTTGGGGTTCCTATGGCCAGATCCATTGGACTCGTGTTCCAGAACTTAGGAAGCGGTATATGACGGAAGCACTCAAGCGGAGTGTGGGGCGTTCCGTGACAGTTGCCAACTGTCCCGGGACTTACACTCCATTCCCGAATTTTTGGTGTCCCGGGAAATGTCCCGAAAAATCCGTTTTTTGATTTTCGCCGCCGCTAGAGGTCTGCAGCCGACGGAGACATTGTCTCTGCCGGCCGCCATATTGAAGAAGCTCAGGAAGATGGCTGGGGGGCTAGATGGAGCTCCTCCGTCGCCGCCCACCCTCCGCCCAGCTCCACCCCACCTCACCCGCCTACCCCTGCCCCGCTGCCAATCTGTTATGGAAAGGGGCAGGGGTTTTGCCATGTGGTATTTCACAAGAGTGACACCGGCAGACACCTCTGAGGTAGGGGAGGGGGGGCGCACCACTGTGGGAATTTGTAAGGGGGGCTCTGCCAGGGACACCTGATGTGAGGGGGGGCTCTGCCAGGGAGATCTGATGTGAGAGGGGGCTCTGCCAGGGACACCTGATGTAAGGGGGGGCTCTGCCAGGGACACCTGATGTGAGGGGGGGCTCTGCCAGGGAGACACGATGTGAGGGGGGCTCTGCCAGGGACACCTGATGTAAGGGGGGCTCTGCCAGGGACACCTGATGTGAGGGGGGCTCTGCCAGGGACACCTGATGTGAGGGGGCGCTCTGCCAGGGACACCTGATGTGAGGGGGGCTCTGCCAGGGACACCTGATGTGAAGGGGGGCTCTGCCAGGGACACCTGATGTGAGGGGGGCTCTGCCGGGGACACCCGATGTGAGGGGGGCTCTGCCAGGGACACCCGATGTGAGGGGGGCTCTGCCGGGGACACCTGATGTGAGGGGGGGCTCTGCCGGGGACACCTGATGTAAGGGGGGGCTCTGCCAGGGACACCTGATGTGAGGGGGGGCTCTGCCAGGGACACCTGATGTGAGGGGGGCTCTGCCAGGGACACCTGATGTGAGGGGGGGCTCTGCCAGGGACACCTGATGTAAGGGTGGGCTCTGCCAGGGACACCTGATGTGAGGGGGGGCTCTGCCAGGGACACCTGATGTGAGGGGGGCTCTGCCAGGGACACCCAATGTGAGGGGGGGCTCTGCCAGGGACACCCGATGTGAGGGATCCCACTGATTCTGCATTATGGTGAGTTGAATGATTTCATTTTATATTACAATGTAATTATAGAAATAATGCACTTCAATCACCCTGACACCATAACAACCATGGTGCCGGGATGATTGAAGTGCTAACACCAGGTGTTTGGAGTATCTTTATCTGCTGATTGTTAAACTTTCTAGAATACACATATTTTTATTGTGTAGGATCTGGGGCTGCTGTCCCGTCATTTCCCTCTCCCCCTCTCCATCCCTCATTCATCTCAGACTCTAACCACACCCTCTTGAGCCACGCCCATTTAAACCACGCCCACTATGACGCGTAAACCACGCCCATTCTTCACCACGATGCGCTTCGGGTGCCGCACTTCTAGATTTTTCCTTAGACACGCCTACAAACGAATGCCCCACCCCCTAATTATCGAACGGCTCCGCCTACAGCCACAAAAGTGTCCCACTTTTTTTTTTACAATGTTGGCAACTATGGAAAACATGTGGTGTGGCTGTTTCAAGATGCACAATAAGGAGGCACTTGAAGAAAGAGGTCTTTCAACCAAAATTGTCTTTCTTTAACCCCAAACAAAGTATGTTTACAAATGTCCTGATATTCAAGGGGTTAAAACTACAGCTGTGAACTTGGCATTTGTATTGTTTCTTTCAGCTGGCAGTTGGCTGTCATGTAAAAGTGATCCAGGCAGCTGTAGATCTGCCTAATCATTTTTATAGTAACAAGAAGGTGCCATCATAGACCTCCGATGTCTGTCATATAGAGTATCTGTCAACCCCCCATGCTATTATATAGGGGGCTTATTAGCTTCCTTGTGATAGTAATATGAAAAAATTGTAAAAAAATTAAATATAACAAAAAAAAAGCTCCCCCGGTCACCCCCTACATACACACAATTTCAAACACATGTAGGTCATGCAAGTGTATCTGAGGTATCCATCACAATGAAGGGCAAGAATTCTATGCCTTCCTTCATAGATAATGTATAATTAAAGGTAAAACAGTTTGTTTTGTTTTAGATTGGAGATGGATTAGAACACCTGTCGGTATTTTATTGCTGTCTGAGTCCCCATTAGGGTGATTCCTCCTCTCTATTTCTCCTGTTTACCAGTTATTGAGTTATTGACAGAAAAGTAAAGGGAACATTTTCCAATTGGGGTGTAATTATGGTGGCCTGGGGGCCCCCAAAGGATTCTTTTAATTTGCAGGGATTTTCTTTCACTTCCTGTTTTGGCTATGGGACAGGAAATAAAAGTAAATCTCCCCAATGGGACACAGATGGCAAAAAAAAATGTCAGGGGATATTACCTTCCCCTACTCTATCCAAAATGAAAAAAAAAAGATTTGCCTTTAGTTCGACTTTAACTAAAAAACCGTGTACTATTTTTGTGGCCAATGCACAATTTTAAGGCTTAACATGTTTGGTAAATATTTACTTGATGCAACCCTAGCTTTTATATCTTACCAAAAAAATGGGTAATAAACTATTCATTTTTATTATGTTATTAATTGAAATATAATTGTTTACGGTTTCATGTAAAAAAAATAGATTTTAAAAGGTGTGTGAAAAATGAAAAAATTGGCACTGGCAGAAAAATGTTTAGGATGGGATGTATAGATCTGTATAAATCATTGTTAATTAGGAAACTATTTATATTGTCTTTTGCTAGAATTTGTCCTGTAACATATTGGGGGTTATTTATGAAAGGCAAATCCACTTGAAAGTGCAGTCACTCTAAATCTAAGGGGTAGATCTGAAATGAGTGGAAGCTCTGCTGATTTTATCATCCAATCATGTACAAGCTAAAATGCTGTTTTTTATTTTCCTTGCATGTTCCCCTTGGATCTACAGTGACTTTACTTCCAAGTGCACTTGCAGTACAAAGTGGATTTTCCTTTAGTAAATAACCCCCAATATGTTGTTGTATTTACTGTAGAAGCATTATTAAAAAAGAAACTTTCCAGTATTGGCTATAGTAAGAGGGCATTTGATTGTGTTATTGACTTTTTTTTATTTAACCACCTGAACTCTGGAAGGCTTTACCTCTTTTTATGACCAGGCCATTTTTATATAGCACTTTGCTACTTTAACTGTCAATTGCGTCATCATGCAACACTGTACCCAAATAAAAATGTTATCTTTTTTTGAGACTGATAGAGCTTTTGTTTGGTGGTATTTGATCATCACCACTGTTTTTTTCTTATTACATTAACGAAAATCAGAAAATCCTGAAAAAACGCCGAACATATTCTACTTTGTTATAAAATACTGTACATCCAATAAAATCAAATTTTGTAATAAATTTAGGCCAAAATGAATTCTGCTACATGTCTTTGGTAAAAAATTCCCAATAAGTGTATATTAATTGGTTTACAGGAAAGTTATAGCATCTACAAACTATGAGATATATTCGAAAATGGATCAATCCTGATGTACTGATGGTCTCTCATTTCTCATTTCTCCTTGTCTGCTCCATGTTGCCCACAAGCTTGCAGTGTGCCCCCCCCCCACTGTTCCCAGGGCAGGTTCCCCTTCTGCCCCCCTTGTCCTGTATGAAAAGTAAAGAAAAATTGATGGTCCCAAGAACATTTTAATCTGTTGGATAGATCATGCAAACCTTTTTTGTAAATAAATTCCATTTTATTTTACAACATACAAGAGCAGGTACAATGCTTAATAATACATAAGATGGTAGAAGTGCATCTTACCAGGAAAGACCACCCATGATTGGTCCATGATGGCATAGCATAACACACACACACACATGACAGCTCAAGTATTATATATGACTTCAAATTTGTCTTAAACAAATATAGCTATAGTGGCTATAACCACCAGCAGTGATTGAACAAAGAAAACAATCTGATTGATCGACTTAAAGTGTCTGCAAAGGCACAAGGTTTTTTACCTCCTATGCATGAAGGTTGTGTGCAGCACCCCCCCAATACTTACCTGAGCCCCATCTCAATCCAGCCATGTCCATGATATCCTTGCCCCTCTCACTCCTGATTTGCTTTTGGCCATCTCAGCCAGTGTGATGGCCAAAAGCCATCCATCTCCAATTAGGAGATGGAGAGGGCGAGGCTGAGCCACGGCTCCGTGTGTGAATGGACACACAGCCACAGCTCAGGAGCGCGCCTGCTTGAGTGCCCCCATTGCAAGCTGCTTGCTGTGGAGGCACCTGGTAGGAGGGAAGAACCAGGAGTGCTGGAGGATCGGGGCTGCTCTGTGCAAATCCACTGCACAGAGCAGGTAAGTATAACATTTTTTTTAGTTTTTTCGCTTTAAGGACATAGCCTGCCCATAGATGGATTGAATTTCAATGGTTTCCTGCTAAACCGGACAAATTTCAATCCATCTATGGCCATCTAGAAAGGAGGAGAGATCAAGATAGATTGTTAAATAAAACAAAATCAAATGATTTGTAGTCACAAGCCTTAAACTGCATTTACTTGTAAATCCAAGTGCTTTACTGATAAAATATGATTTGAATATTTGCAACAGTTTAAAAAGACGATGTTTGACATGCTGAATGTCAGCTTGACAAAGAATGTGGTTGTTTGAAACTGTTACTTTACTGGTAAAATGTGACCTGTATATGTGCACTTCGATTTAAATGTAAAAGCAGATTATAAACTACACATCCTATGATTTGTTGTATGGTTGCAGTGAGTATGGAGACTGTTTGATATGGTAGTATGCTAGTTTGACTTTGATTAAAAGTGTAACGCAGGCCATAAATGATGCAATTGCTTGATTGCCCCATCAACACAGTCCGTGCTGATGGGGGAACCTCTCACACTACACTATTGTGTGTTGCCGGCTGAACACAATGATTACTGCTTCTGGCTAAAGCTGGCAGCACTAATTGTTTGGGGAAAACCCAAAAGGCTGGTTGTACACAAGTCAGTTGATAGATCAACTTGTGTACAACCAGCCAGAACCTACATGGATCAAACCAGCCAGA
Organism: Aquarana catesbeiana; assembly: GCF_042186555.1. Taxonomy (NCBI): domain Eukaryota; kingdom Metazoa; phylum Chordata; class Amphibia; order Anura; family Ranidae; genus Aquarana; species Aquarana catesbeiana. The sequence goes on from NC_133335.1 coordinate 88,153,783, forward strand.
ACCTACATGGATCAAACTGGTCCCCATTGAACAGGCTGAACTTTGAGACTTGTGTGGCCAGGTAAACTCACCACATGTGCATAAATGTGTGAGTATGTGTCTGGAGAAGATCGAGAACAAAAGTATCATAGCTCTTTTTTAGGGTGTTGAGGTGGCTCTGAAAAGAGCCATTGTGTTTCTTCTTAGATTGTGATAATCTTCTTGTGCTGAAATGAAAGGCTTCTCATTCAGGCTTTTCTGTAGCTTCAAAGTGGTGTCTTCGGTATCTTCGGTGTCTTCTGGTGCCTTCAGTGTCTTCTGGTGCCTTCTGGTTTCTTCTGGTGTCTTCTGGTGCCTTCGGTGTCTTCTGGTGCCTTCGGTGTCTTCTGGTGTCTTCTGGTGCCTTCTGGTGTCTTCTGGTGCCTTCAGGTCATTTTCTGTAGGAGGGAAAACATTTTTGTGACTCTCATATTTACATTCTGAACTGTTACACAGGGTGGAAACACTTGACCTTTTTGCTACATCATGGTTGTCTGTATCGTTTAACCCCAGGACAAGAAGTCTGCACATAACAGGCAATTGTCCAATCAATAATGGTTGGGTTTGCAGCCATGGACGCGATCCTGTGTATACAGCAGTCGGTTTAAATCTGCAATCATTGTCTGTAAAGGGAGGACTGAAGCTATCTAAGTCATGGGTGGATGAGGCATTGGAATAACCCCTCTTCCTAGAGAAGGGGGAATTTTAATACTTGCAACAGTTAGTACCTTATTACATTCCCTGCACTAAGGTAAAAAAGTTCGGTAGTAGTTGCCCCCTCAACCCCTTTTATACTTACCTGAGTCCTCACTCAATCAGCACTGTGCCAGTCTATAGCAGCTCTCTCTCCCCTCTTACAGGATTTACTAAGTCAGCAGGAGCCACTGGCTTCTGCTGTCAGTCAAATCCTGTGTCAAGGGAGCATGAGGCAGGGCCAAGCCCCACTGTGTCTGTGGACTCAGGCAGCGCAGCAGCTTGGGATCGGAGGTGTGAAGAGAAAAGGAGGAGCCAGAGACACTGATAAAAGAAGAGGGTCAGGACCACTCTGTGGAATTCCATCTCACAGAGAAGGCAAGTATAATATGTGTGCTGTTTAGTAAAAATTAAGACCTTGCAATCACTTTAAATCATTAATACTTACGCTATAGGAAGATGTGGGGCTCTTTCTCTTTATTTAGGAGGTCAACTGCGGTTTACATAGGGAGGTTGTGTCATCCGTAGTCTTCAGATGTTATTATATATATTATCCCCTTGCCGCCGAGCGTATGCAGATGTGCGGCCTCGGCTTTCGGGGGTTATACCAGAATCATGCAGGCATCATCCCGGTACCGTTTTTTAGAGCCGGCGATTGGCTTTCCAGGGATAACAACCGATGGGGCTAAAAGCCGCTCAGCTGTTATACCAGTGGAGCGAGTGGGGACGTCCCCCCCTCCCGCAACCTCCCGCCGCTCTCAACGGGCCTCCCGTCCCACCGGTTTAAAAAAAATATGCAGTATTCAGAATCGCTGAAAACGGCGATCTGAATACTTTGAAGTGCAAAGGATGGTTACATTCCTTGTGACAGCAATAAAAGTGATCAAATTTTTTTTTTTTAAACTCAATTTATTAATATAAAAATAAATAAAATAAATAAGAAAGAAAAATGTTGTTTAAAGTGCCCCCGTCCCCGCGAGCTCGCGTAGCAAAGAAAACGCATAAGGAAGTCGCGCCCGCATATGTAAACGGTGTTCAAATCACACATGTGAGGTATCGCCGCGATCATCAGAGCGAGAGCAATAATTCTAGCACTAGACCTCCTCTGTAACTCTAACCTGGTAACTGTAAAAAAAATTTTAAACGTCGCCTATGGAGATTTTTAGGTACCGTAGTTTGTCGCCATTCCACGAGTGCGTGCAATTATAAAGTGCGACATGTTTGGTCTCTATTTACTCGGCGTAACATCATCTTTCACATTATACAAAAAAAATGGGCTAACTTTACTGTTTCTTTTTTTTTAATTCATGAAAGTGTCCCTTTTCCCAAAAAGTGGTGTTTAAAACACCGCTGCACAAATACCATGTGACATAAAATATTGCAACAATTGCCATTTTATTCACTAGATTCTCTGCTAAAAAATATATATAATGTTTGGGGGCTCTAAGTAATTTTCTAGCAAAAAATACAGATTTTAACTTGTAAACACCAAATGTCAAAAATAGGCTTAATCATGAAAGAGTTAAATATATATATAAATACACACATACAGTATAACTAATTGAATAACTATTTACCACCACCTCATTGGCACAGTTTACATGGGCTACAGCTTGTACAAGGCTGGTGTGAACAGCTCTTGATGAAACTCATGTATAACATTTTAAACATTGTTTAAACCACTCTGCATGGCGCATGTAGAATAATTACCATAAGACCCCTTTCACACTGGGGCGTTTTTCAGGTGCTTTAGTGTTAAAAAAAAATCGCCTGTAATGCGCCTGAAAGAAGCCTCATCTGCAATCCCAATGTGAAAACCCGCTTTCACACTGCCAGCGCCCGAAAAACGCTGGTAAAGCGCCGCTTAAGACCCCTTTCACACTGGGCATTTTTCAGGCGTTTTCGGGTGCTGGCAGTGTGAAAGGGCTCGGCCATCGGCGCACCCATCCTGGTGGCAAAAACACGAAAGCGCTGCAAAGAAGCTGCTTGCAGGACTTTTTTTGATGCCCTGCCAGCACAGTGCCCCAGTGTGAAAGCACTCGGGCTTTCACATTGGGATTGCAGATGAGGCTTCTTTCAGGCACTTTACAGACACTTTTTTTTAACGCTAACGCGCCTGAAAAACAGCCCCAGTGTGAAAGGGGTTTCAGTGTGAAAGCACTTGGACTTTCACATTGGGATTGCAGATGAAGGATCTTTCAGGCCCTTTACAGGTGCTTTTTTTAACACTAAAGCATCTGAAAAATGCCTGGAAAATGCTCCAGTGTGAAAGGGGTCTAAAAGGGAGCCCTCATTCATTGCTCGCTGGGTGGAGATCCATCCTAGTAACATGGAGGAACCATCTCTAGTTTTCAGATGCAGAAAAAAAAAACACATTTTAAAACTAAAGACTGTATATAAGACCACATGCACCTGGCCTTTGCTATCCTGAGATGTTGCCAGCACCCTGTCTCCCACCTATATCTGAGCATCATTTATTTGATTCCTATTGAACCTACCTGAATGGATGTTAAACCACATGACAAGGCTCACTCACATAAAACTTTTATCTTTCTAGCAGTAAGGACACTGTGGGGTTGATTTACTAAAGGGAAAACGACTGTGCACTTTGCAAGAGCAGTTGCTCCAGAGCTTAGTAAATGAGCAGAAGCTCTGCTGACTTCCATCATCCAATCATGTGCAAGCAAAAATGCTGTTTTTTTAAATTACCTTGCACAGGATTGGGTGCTCTTTGCAAAGTCAAGTCTTACCTTATTTACTAAGCTCTGGAGCAATTGCACTTGTAGAGGGCAACTGCACTCTGCAAAGTGCACAGTCTATTTGCCTTTAGTAAATCAACCCCAGTGGGTGTAGTATTCCTACTTGTTTGAATAAGTCTCCAGTTCACTGCTGTAGAATCCTCTTTGTCAAAGCTAAATCTGCTACTGGGAAGCTGTATACCAAAAGCTAACAAAGGATTCCAACCCTATATTTTAAACACAGCTAAGTCCCAGGAAGAGTTTATGGCTTCATGTACACATAGGGGGTTATTCACTAAAGGCAAATCCACTTTGCACTACAAGTGCAAACTACAAATGCAAAGTGCACTTGAAATTGCACTGAAAATGCAGTCGCTGTAGATCCGAGGGGGACATGCAAGGAAATTAAAAAACAGCATTATAGCTTGCACGTGATTGGATAATAAAATCAGCAGAGCTTCTCCTCGTTTCAGATCTACCCCTCAGATTTACAGAGACTGCACTTCCAAGTGCACTTTCAGTGCAATTTCAAGTGCACTTTGCACTTGTAGTTTGCACTTGTAGTGCAAAGTGGATTTGCCTTTCGAAAATAACCCCCATAGTCTACTTAGACCGCTGGCTGCAGGAAAATGCAAAACGTGGCAAAATCGAGACGTGATTTTGCTGTGTTTTGCGGCTGGTGGTCAAAACATTCCAATCCTGAACATGATTTCTTTGCATTCAGGAGAGGGAGGTTGACACACGTACATCTACACAGGTTGAACTGGATGGACTGTTATTTTTATTTAACCTTACTTACTATGTAACCGCAGCAGCTCCTAAACTCTGCCAAAACCCAATGTATACATTGACACATAGGCTTTTATGGAGTAGAGTTGGAGTTGGAGTGGTGAAACAACACCAAAAGCTCCTAAACTCAAATTAAGTGTACATGAAGTTTTAGGCTGGCCATGCATTATACAATTTTCTTATAACAATTTTCCTTTAGATTTACCAAAACCATATAATAGGCAGTCAAACCTAAACACTTTCAATTTGTATACAATCAGGCACTACATAGTTGAAGGTTAATCTATAAATCTAAAGGAAATGAATAATAAAATTGTATAATGTATGGCCAGCTTTAGTTCTTGTTGTGACTCATTTCTTTTCATCTGAGTTTTTAAAGTGACAATGAGACTCGTGGCTGTAACCACTTAAGCAGCCAAAGCCACAAATCTGTCCCATCCAGGCTGTTGCCTGGGTCATATTATGCCTTGTGAAAACAATGCTGCTGATAGAAAATCATCACCTTTGTGTGGTGATGGATAAGCTCAGGCCACATCAGTGGCTGTATAGTACTTACGCAGACATCCACAGTCAACCGTTTCCCAGCAAAAGACTTGTAGAGAATCCTTTTTTTCACTCCGATACACAGCTCCCAGTGATGCATGGAGGGAAAAAATTAAATACAATTAGGTTTTTATAAACACATGTCAATTCAATAAAAAAAAAAGAGACAAATGAGGGAGATTGAAAGAGGAAGAGGCAAAATGGTAAGAAGAGGGAGAGTAGGCAGGGTAAGATGTAAAGAGAAGACTTTGGTAGGAGATGACAGAAAGGGGCAAGGTCGCTGGAGGATGGAGGGGAAAAATGGGATGTTTGAGGAATAGATGAAGGGCAGTTTAGAAGGGGGAAAAAAATGACTTACCCTAGAATGTATGAGCACCCTGTTACCAGTAGAGTAGAAACAGGTGTCAACTGGTTTCTTATGTATTTAACCAGTTGACATCTGCCCCTTCCCCCCTGAAGGAGCTCTTTGTGACCCCGTAGTCAAACTTCAGCTCCGTGCCAACGGGGATATCTTCTTTGGCCACTAGCAGAAGAACAGGGGTGGTGCCATCACTCCGGTATCTCAACTCTGGTTTCAGGTTCGGACTCTTCCGTGAGTGATTGATCTTCCTTCCAAAAGTTGTCGGTAGTGAGGGGTGACAGGGACATGGGACGTTCTTCTCATCGATGCAAAGCTTTCGACGGTTCTTCCTGTCCTCAAAGAAGTAAAGGTAGCTCATCTCACCTGCCAAATAAGTGCAATGCTAATGATAATTTAAAAAAACCTTGATGCCTCTCAACCAGAAAAATCAGTAACTAGCAATGGACAAATCTATATCAAAAATTCCTTATACCCATAAACATACTCGTATAAATAGATTGATGCTGTTGAATTAAATATAAAAATAATCAATCATGCTGTTTTTCTGCTAATAAGGTACAATTTGTATCAATCAGTCCCATAATAAAGCAACTCCTAAACCCCCACTGTTAACCAAGTGCTGGTTTAATTGAAAAAACTGAACTACAATACACCTCCATGCTCATCACTTTCTCCTCCTCAGGTGGTGCACTCACTGGCTTTATTTTGACCCCCCCCCTTAAAGTGATTGTAAAGGATCACTTTTTAAAAATATCAGTTTATAATTACCTGCTATGTGTAATGGTTTTGCACAGAGCAGCCCCAATCCTCCTCTTCTTGGGTCCCCTGCCAGTGCTCCTGGCTCCTCTGCCCCCTCCCCCCAGCAAGCTGCTTGCTATGGAAACACTTGTATGTGCTCATGCCTGAGCCAGCTGTGTGTGTCTATGGACACACACACAGTGTGGCTCGGCCCCCACCCCTGCTCCATTCTCACTGGCTGTGATTGACAGCAGCAGGAAAAGTGCAGTGTGCAGACTTGTGTGGGCAATCAGTGACTATCAGGTGACCACACAATAAAAATCAGATACCAGGTTTTACCAACTTCACCATCTCACCTGCTGCCATGGAGTTCATGAGCTCCTCGCCTCTTTCATGGGACACGATGGGTCCATGACAGTCACATACAACCGCGCCTTTTTTGAAGGGTAAAGTCGTGAAGACCGTCTCTCCGGTGTTTCCAACGCGGTCTTCTATGATGGCAAGCCCCTTCCAATCTTGTGAGGCGATTTGACTTTCTAGGTCCTCTTCTTCTTGTACCTTCCCCCATTCCACGATGGGCTTCCAGCTTTCCAGGACGTCCTCTAGTTTCGGTTGGTTCGTTGTCCATCCCTGTGTTAGAGCATAAGATGTTACCTGCTCTCCTGTAGGAGGATTCCTCTTGAAACGCCCTGAAAGCAGAAGACAGTGTATTACAATATAATGCAAGAATATAATGTGCTTAATTCATAGATGCCAGGGAAAATATAAATGCTCACCGACGATCTCATTAACGCGCATCACATACTGCTGTCTTCTCCACCTCTTGTAGCAGTACGCTGGGTGTTCCGCAGTAAAGATGCGACATTCCCTTAAACCCGGCGATTCCATGTTAGGTCCCACTGGAAACACATCAAGGACTTTCCTGAAAGCCACCTCCTTGTCGTCGACTGGCACCGCTAGTTCTTCTTGTCTCCTTGTCTGTGGGTCTCTAGAAATCAAAACGGTGTTTAACCATTGAAGTGATTGTTAATGTAAAATTAAAAAACAAAAAACAGAGCGGCCCAAAAACCTCCTCTTCTCGGGTACCCCGCTAGCATTCCTGGCTCCTCCTCTCTGTCCAGCGCCCTCATAGGAAGCTGAATCCGATGGGGGAGCTTATGCAAGTTCACTGTCCAAAGACAGTGGGACTTGCCCCCATCCCCCCATCTCTGGCTTTGAATGACAGCAGTGAGAGTCAATGGCTCCTGGTGCCTCTGCAAAGCCTGTGAGCAGGGAGTGAGGGGAGAGAAGAGCTGCAGATGTGCACAGCGCTGGATTAAATGACAGCTCAGGTAAGTAAAAGGGTGTGAGGGGGAGATATTGATGCCTAAACCTTTTTTATCTAATGCAAGGAATGCATTAAAGTAAAAAACTGTTTAAGCATAAGTGTTAAAGCCCAAATCTGAACAGACATTTGTTGATAATAGTAACATGCTTAATATTTTACTTGGTGTCTCTCTAGATTCCAGCAATCAGCAATATACAACCTACCCTGAAGTAGAAGGCATCCAGTCTTTCTGAATCCTCTTCACCATGACGGCACCCTTCACGATCTTGCCTTCGACGTCTCTACCTTTCTTCGACTGGCCAAAGTATTCTTCCAGAAGCTTCTTCGCTTTGTCATCGCAGTGGGATGAACAGCACTGCTCAAAAGCCTTCCTTGCCTGCTGATAAGTAACTGCAGGCAGATTATATCTAAAGGGTGAGAGATTTTTGTTAGTTTGTTGTCTGGTATGGTTGTACAACTGAAAAAAAGTTTTTGGTTAGCACTGATAGTCATTTTGCATTAGTGGCATAGCTGCATGACAGATTTTATATTTTACTTGCCTCTTATGGAACTGAGTGAGGTCATCAGAAATCAAGCGTTTCCCACCCTCGCTTGTGACAAAGAAGTGGTCCCCTTTGTTGAAGGTCTTCAACAAAAAAGGTCGAATTTTTTGGAAATATGTGTTAAACCATATTTCCTCAGATCCTTCCAAGACCACCATAGCCATCTGAGGTGGGGCTTCCAAGGTTCTGATGTCCACCCTGATGATGGTTACTTCCACGGCCTCTGTGTCGAAGTGGGCAGTCTCGCGGGACCTCAGCAACCATTGATGTACCTGTTGAAGGATAACAAAACAGATGTCAGTGTAAAGTGACACTAGTTACAACATTTGGTGTAAAACACTATTGCCTTTATAAGACTCACGGTCATGTTTTGGATGACAGCTGGTCTCTGTAGATGCTGCAATGTCAGCAGCGCTTCCAGGAAGTAAAGGATGGTCATCCGGTCTCTGTCTTCAAGCTCAAGCCCTTCATTCGCCCTACCTATCAGGGTGAGAAAATGAGGTTTTGCAAGAGAGACGATCCTTTGGCATACCTCTGGATCGTGAGCCTGATGTCTGTGGGGAAGAGAAAAAGTTTAATTGCATGCATTTTTGGCAAAATAAAATGCATAAAATCGGCTAAAGGCACACAATGTTTACAGCCACCAGTTTCACCTACCCCATTTCCTTTGTTCCCTTGGCAGCTTTCTTATTGATCTTTAACCGGATATCGTTCAGAAGGTCGAAGAATCTTGATGCAGCTGGTTTCAAGGAAGGATCCTCCAGGCATTTTGGTTCTGAGGTGACGTGCCTTGCAAACTTCTGCACGCTGTCCATATAGTTGAGAGTGGTGGACTTGCTGGCTCCAGATGCTTCAAGCTGCTGGAAGTAATCAACGGTCCTCTCTGGCTGGTGGATGCACTTCAATGAAACCTCCTCGGGGTCCACATAGAAAAGATATCTTGCCACAAAGTTCACCTGAAAATGGTGAAGAAGAAATCAACTTATCATCTTATCAAAGTGGTTACAAAGGCTACATTTTTTTTCACCTTAATGTTTTTTTGCATTAGAGTAAAAAATCTGAGTGCAGCTCCCCCAGCCCCTCTTTAAATGACCTGAGCCCAATCTAGATCCAGTGCTGTGCACATTGGCTCTCTCCCTCCTTTTAGGCTCGGTGACAGCAGTGGGAACCATTGGCTCTGGCTGCAGTCAATCACAGCCAGTGAGGAGGGGGTGGGGCAGACCCATGCTTTGTATCTATGGATACATATATTTGGTTTGGAAGCAAGCAAACAGCTTACTATGCTGGGAACTCGGCAAGGGGGGAGCCATGAGAATGGGGGAACCTGAGAAGAGGAGGATCAGGGCTGCTCTTTGCAAAACCATTGCACAGAGCAGGTGTGGCATGTTTGTTATTAAAAACGGGGGTTACTATCGCTTAATGTGATAAACTTTTTAAAATTGGCTTTGCCAAAAGAGTCCAGATTAACTAACCTTGCAGTGTGTGTGATATTTGATATTTATTATTATATATTTACCTGCCGTCTGACGAATTCCTTTGATTCCAATGTCTCCAACTTCTTTTTAAATCCTCTGATCAAAGGAGAATCCACCGAATGCTTTCTGTATAGTCCTGCCTTTTCTAGGCTTCGACGAGTGGAAGTGCTAGAGGATGGGCAAGAGGGAGTACAATAAATATTCATACATCAGGTATATGAATACAATAGACGTATTACAATATATTGGTTTTTACCTTGGCTGCTCCTCTTCCATCTCCATTTCCTCTGATGCTGCAGTGGTGGTCTCTTCATCTTCAGATCTGTAAGAGAGCCATTAATGAGTCTATGTAGTTCTAAAGCATTATAAAACATCCTTTAAATAAAGCTAAGTTTAATACGTACCGCTGTCTTCCTGATGTCTCGGGAAGGACAATGCTTCCCCTGGCCTCAAGAAAACTTACGCAAAACTGATGGGGCCTGACCGAACTTGGGTGCTCCAGGTCTTTGTATGCAATGACGCTGAGCTGTCTAACCACATGGCGCATCTTCGACCGGGCCTCTTCAACAAGCTCCTTTATCTCGGCCTCATCTGCATTCTTCCTGCAAACTCTTTTCAGGTGTGTTGAAAGCTTGTTTTGCATCTTGAAGCAAATCTTGCAGACCAAGGGTACCCTTGTGGTTCTGGGAAGAAAAAACATTTTAGGAATCTATTCAGTAGATCCCTAATTGAAGGAAAGAAAATTGCATAATTTATAGCCAGCCCTAGAGATATTCCTAATGAACTTCATCCGGGGTTTGAAAAGTAAAAGCAATCGGCTACATGTACTGTAGCTACTGACTTAAATAACCCCTCACCCCATGAAATCCACTGCTGTAATTTTGGACAAAACCTTTATTAGATTTATTACTGTGAAACTGATAACAAAGAGCAACCACATGAAAAGCACTGTAAAAAAAAAGAACAAAATGATAGGGATCCACCCAAAACTGCAATTTACAGGGCCATATACAAATGGTGTAGGCCTACCCTGGTTGTCTTCTTCCTTCTACCTCCTCTTCATCCCCTCCCGTGGGATCGGCATGGACTTCATCCGCTGGACCTTGAGTTCTGTAATCAATTAAAAACAATGTAGATTTCCTCCTACTTTAGGCATCTTTAAAACAGCACTTTGAAAAGAAAAGCCTGACTCTGATGCAGTCAAATTCAAAATGATCAACAACTGGGACTCCACTCTGTTCAAAACAGAAAATGACTGCAACACAATGGAAATATAAAAAGTAGACCCAACTAAAAATAATTGTAAGGCTGGGTTCACACCTATGTGAATTGGATGCAGGTTTTTCCTGCATCCAATTTACATAGCAGGAGAATGTGAGTGGCTCTCTATGGAGCCGGTTCACATATTTCTCCAGCAGGTCCGGTGCGAATTTCAGGAAAAACGTGTGTCTTTTTAGGTCCAGTTCCAGTCCGAATTCAGCCCAAAATTTGGGCTGAATTTGGACCTGAAATGGTGAACCAGCACGCACCGGACCCCTGCTATGTGACGGATCTGTCTTAGGTGTGAACCCAGCCTAAAACTACAAAAAGCAGATGAAAACAATTTAACTCTGCTAAAAACGGATCTTATATTTACAGGATCATCTCAAATTACAGTATACCTACCCTGGTTGTTTCCTCTTGAGTTCTTCATCCTCTATGGTGGGATCGACCTGCACATCCTCTACTGGACCTTGGGTTCTGTAATAGCAATCAATAAACTATTTGGGTTTTCATCCTACGTTTTTATTTAAAGGTATGTTCAAATGCCTAAAATCTGACTTAACTCCAAAAGTGGCACAAACTACAAGGACAAAAATTCAAAATTCTTCACAACGTGGACCCCACCAAACAAAACAGACAATATAAAAATGCAAGTACCCCTAAGCAAATAAAGTTTAACCAGCTACAAAGCATGGTATAACAATAAAAAAGGTGTGTAAAAACTGATTTTTATTTTTTGGGGTCATTTCTCCTTAAAGGAGAACTCCATCCAAAGTAAAAAGTGGAATATTTTGCATTGAGTCCACCTATCCCATATTTGGCATTGGTTGTTTTTTTTTTGGGGGGGGGAGAAGGGACTTAGTATTGACAGTATAGAAGTGCACCTTCCCCCATCCCTCCCTGCAGTCTTCTGGGACACACTGGATCCCTGGACAGGTAAGTGTCCTTATATTAAAAATCAGAAGCTACAGTATTTGTAGCTTCTGAATTATTTTTGTGCCCAGACAGAACCTTCTCTTTAAGCACAGCAAGCTTACCCTGGATGTTTCCTTACTTCCAGAGCTTCATCCCCTCTGGTGGGATCTTCGTGGACTTCTTCCACTGGAACTTGAGATCTAGAATGGAGATAAAGGAGTGGTTTCCTTCTTATTCCATAATAGGGTCACAGTTTAAAACAAATGTTATGATGTTTTAAATGCAGAACACTTACCGATGTCTTCCTGCATATTGAAGTATGATACTTCCCTTGGACTCGAGAAAGTGTGCCAAAAACTCCTGTGGTGTGCTAGAACTTCTAGCTTGGTCAAGATCAGCATACTGGACAACGGTGAGGTTCCTAACCAGTTGCCGCATGTTGGACCGCGCCTCCTCAACAAGCCTTTTGATCTCGGCTTCACCAGCATTTTTCCTACACACTCGCCGGAGATGCACCGAGAGGATATCCTGCAGTTTGGAGCAAAACTTGCATACGAGTGGAATTCTGGTACTCCTGGGGGAAAAAAATAACATGAATTAATCAACTAAAATGCCATGTTATTCCTTGATAAGGGCTCATTCACATCTGTGCGATGTATTTTTGGCATGAGGTGACTTTTCACTCTAAGCAGATGCATGATTAGGCGCGGTCAATGAGGGGTATCATTCCATCCTAGTGAAAAATCTGAGCAACTGGGGAGAAATTTGCTAAAGCTGTCCAGACTATTGCAACTCAGCTGGTTGTACTGAAATCGTCTATCGATCAATTTCAGTACAACCGGTTATTGATCGACTTCCGTACAACCAGCCAGTCAGATTTTTTTATGGTCTAGGCAGTGATCATTGTATTCTGATGGGTGGCGAAACCTCTCACTGTAAGAATACAATAGTGCAGCCGGAGTGATTTGAATTAATTGAATCTCAGCTGGTCCAAGTTGAACCGGCCAAAATTTGCTCCATTTATGGCAATCTTTAGGCTAGCAATACCTTATGCAATTTTTTTCATTTAACCAAAAAAAATTGCATAACTTATGGCCGGTGTAAAGCCAGCCATAGATGGATCGAATTTTGGCTGGTTCAGCAGGGACAAGCCGAGATTAAAGTAATCTATGGGCAGGCTGGTTTTACCCAAGTCTATCCATTGATCGATCCGCCATTCAGATATTTTACATGCAATTTCTGCCGCTGCTATAGCAGCTAGCTGTAATTGTTGAGGTTGATTTATGGAAACTGGAAAGTGCAAATTCTAGTGCAGCTCTGAAACCAATCAGCTTCCATTTTTTTTGTCAAAGATTAATTAAACAAGCTGAAGTTAGAAGCTGATTGGCTACCATGCACAGCTACACCAGATTTTGCACTCTCCAGTTTTAGTAAATCAACCTCATTGTGTTCTGTCAGCTGGAAAGGCTCCCTGGCGGCAGAATGCAATAGCAATGTGGGAGGGATTCCCCATCAATATAGATATGTATATAGGGGAATGAGGAAAGAAAATCACATAATCCATGGGCTGCTTAAATGTAAATATGGCCCTATTAAAAATAAACAAATCCAAAATATAAATATCCACCAGTGCAAAAGTGTATCTAACCTAAATATAAAATATAAACGTGAAAAAATATTAAAAAAAAATGAAAAATGATGAGACTTAATACACAAATCCTGTCTTTCTACGAATATGTGGCCGCAGCTCAATAGTGCAATGAGTGTACCTCAATCAAATGTCAGGGGCAGAACAGTGATTGACTAGCATAGAAGACAAATTACTTAAATGCAGATACAATTAACAGTGTGCATCGAATGTACTTACCCCTCAGATGCCATGGCAGATTTCTTTGAAATCCTAAAATACAAAACAGTGGATGAGTTGAAATACAAACAACAGAAGTTTAAATGCAAATAACAATATAACATTAAACCGTAGTAATTCAATAACAGTAAATGGCAATAATAAACAGTAATAATAAACTATAAAATTAATAAAGTAATATCTGTATAGAACTTTAAGAGACAGACAATCAAAAGATAAATCTATGCAAATGGCAATATTAAAAGGACAAAATCCTGCAAAAGAGGCAATCCACAAGGAGACAATCCACAAGTAGACAATCCACAAGGAGACAATCCACAATGAGACAATCCACAAGGAGACAATCCACAATGAGACAATCCACAATGAGACAATCCACAAGAAGACAATCCACAAGGAGACAATCAACAAGGAGACAATCCGCAAGGAGGCAATCCAATATCGCAAGCGATCTCAGGATCAAATGTTCTACTTGATTAGCTGAGTTGGAGAATTTATACAGTGTGTGTGAATTACTGACAGCCAATAGAATTGTTTTGTTATTATCACACATTTATTGACCAATGGTCTTTTTTCCCTCATGTCTGGAAAGAGGTGAGACTGAAGGTCTGTGAATATCTTTTGTGGCTCTTTCTGTGTCTCCGTCTTTATTGTTATCTGTGACAAGACTGAGAAAATGACTCAGAAATCACACCTCGTTATCCCTGTAATCCTCACACCTATTGTACAGTATTGTTCAATATTGATGGATATGTTCTACTGAACTAGAGAGACATCTGAGTCTCAAAGTGCTTCATAATTGTCATTTTATAAAGTCTAATCTCTTTACTTACTCAACACGTTCTTCCCAAATATGTAATCCTAAGAACTTATTTTAATGTATGTGGTTTTAGTTTTCTGCCTTAGCACCTGCAATGTTTAGTTTTTGGGGCAGTTTACATCATAGAAACGCAGTCCGGATGCGTTCCAGATGCTTTTCTGTATGTGCATTTTAGACACATTTTGATGCAGTCCGGTGTGTTTTTGGTGCATTTTTTATGCAGTCCAGTGCTTTTTCACCCTCTTTTTTCCTAACCTTACATAGAGACATGTGCATTCCAGTGCATATTTAGTGCCTTTTGGTGCATTCTTGATGCATTTTACAGTGTTACAGTACAGTCCAGTGCAAGAAAAATGCAGCATGTTCTACTTTTTTTCTGGAACTGGAATGCAGTGGAACTGCAAGCACTGGTGTGAACTAGAAAAACTGGGATAGTGGCGCTGCCATACAGTACAGTATCTTACAAAAGTGAGTACACCCCTCACATTTTTGTAAATATTTTATTATATCTTTTCATGTGACAACACTGAAGAAATGACACTTTGCTACAATGTAAAGTAGTGAATGTACAGCTTGTATAACAGTGTATATTTGCTGCCCCCTCAAAATAACTCAACACACAGCCATTAATGTCTAAACCACTGGCAACAAAAGTGAGTACATCCCTGAGTGAAAATGTCCAAATTGGGTCCAAATAGCCAATTTCCCTCCCCGATGTCATGTGACTCATTAGTGTTACAAGATCTCAAGTGTGAATGGGGAGCAGGTGTGTTAAATTTGGTGTTATTGCTCTCATACTGGTCACTGGAAATTCAAAATGGCACCACATGGCGCAGAACTCTCTGAGGATCTGAATTGTTGCTCTACATAAAGTTGGCCTAGGCTATTAGAAGATTGCCAAGACCCTGAAATTGAGCTTCAGCATGGTGGCCAAGACCATACAGCGGTTTAACAGGACAGGTTCCACTCAGAACAGGCCTTGCCATGGTTGACCAAAGAAGTTGAGTGCACCTCCTCAGCGTCATATCCAAAGGTTGTCTTTGGGACAAAGTGCTCCCAGCATTGCTGCAGAGGTTGAAGGGGTGGGGGGTCAGCCTGTCAGTGCTCGGACCATTCACCGCACATTGAATCAAATTGATCTGCATGGCTGTCATCTCACAAACAGTTTGCTGAAGACAAGCAGACTAAGGACATGGATTACTGGAACCATGTCCTGTGGTCTAATGAGACCAAGATAAACTTATTTGGTTCAGATGGTGTCAAGTGTGTGTGGCAGCAGCCAGGTGAGGATTACAAAGACAAGTGTGTCTTGCCTGTAGTCAAGCATGGTGGTGGGAGTTTCATGGTCTGGGGCTGCATGAGTGCTGCTGGCACTAGGGAGCTACAGTTCAATGAGGGAACCATGAATGCCAACATGTACTGTGACATACTAAAGCAGAGCATGATCCCCTCTCTTCGAAGACTGAGCCGCAGGGCAGTATTCCAACATGATAATGACCCCAAACACACCTCCAAAACAACCACTGCCTTGCTAAAGAAGCTGAGGGTACAGGTGATGGACTGGACAAGTATGTCTCCAGACCTAAACCCTATGGAGCATCTGTGGGGCATCCTCAAATGGAAGGTGGAGGAGCACAAGGTCTCTAACATCCACCAGCTCAGTGATGTCCTCATGGAGGAGTGGAAGAGGACTCCAGTGGCAACCTGTGAAGCTCTGGTGAACTCCATGCACAAGAGGCTGCAAAATAATGGTGGCCACACAAAATATTGACACTTTGGGCCTAATTTGGACATTTTCACTTAGGGGTGTACTCACTTTTGTTGCTAGTGGTTTAGACATAATGGCTGTGTGTTGAGTTATTTTGAGGGGACAGCAAATTTACACTGTTATACAAGCTGTACACTCACTACTTTACATTGTAGCAAAGTGTCATTTCTTCAGTGTTATCACATGAAAAGATAGAATAAATTTTTTACAAAAATGTGAGGGGTGTACTCACTTCTGTGAGACACTGTATGTATAATAATACATGAGTCCATCAGGTAAGTCCTTTAAGTGGAGTACTCAGTATAAATGCATAGAGGGACTGAGATGGAGAAGGGAGACCTGTATATAGTGTAACAGTCCAGAAACCAGGGCAAGCCTTTGTTGGAGGAAGAAACGTCATCACACCCAACGCCACGTTCCAACCCTCACCATCAACAATCAGCCGAATCCAAGCCTCGTTTCCAGCTCTCTGGCTGCAGAGGTCCTACCGGTCAGGATACCCCTCCTCCAGGCTAAGATAGCTGTGCGAACGCTGTTGCGCAGGGACGGATGCCACGCCAGTGTGGATGGACATGTGCCTTACCTTGCTAACTTCTATGTACAGTGTATAATGCACCTGTATTATATTAAATTTTACAGTTCTAACTTAGAGGCGCCTGTTTCTCTTCTTTTTACTGGAATGAACTAGGCTATTGAAAACCATATAACCTACTTTCCATGCATTTTTGATGCAGAAAAAAAATGCACTGGACTGCATGTGGTATGAACTGGCCCTTAGAGCAGCATATTAAAGTAGAACTCTGCTGTGCAGCAATCTATATTTTTATACTTGCCCTCTGTATGCTGTTCATCTTTCTGCCAGGGTTTCTACATTAAAACTGTGTCTAAAAAATGTTACATGGCCCTTTGTCATTTCCAGCACCAATGCAGTAATGTCCATGGTGACGGTGGATGACATTCTTGCAAATATACCTATTTAATAAAGTTTTGTTTAAGGTTTATAGAAAATTATACAAGTTGATTGTGTCATCTCCTTAATCTTTTTTTTTTTTTAATCAAAAAGGTGTTTATTGAACAAATTCAAGCAATTTCCAATGTCCAGACAGTGCATGTGCACACATTAATAAGCATAATGTACAGTCCTCACATCGTTCGGTACAATCATTCTGTCCTCTTAACCATCAACCAACGGAAGGCTTAAGCTACGGCAGCTTGGGACTGTTGTTTGTGAAGCTGACAGGGGACCCTAACTTTGGGAGTGATTTGGAGCGGCGAGTGGACGAAATCATGGATTTCAGAGAAGGGCTACTGAACATTTCGGAAGTGCACTGGGCACAGGAAGATTTGGAGTTTCTGGCCGTTCAGGAATGGGAGCTAGAGATCGCCTACAGACGGCTGCTAGACATTGCTCAGTGCCAGGGCTGGGCTCCCTTTGCCTGGGATGATCAGGAAATACCAGCTGAAGATCTGGTAACTGAACAGAGGGTCCAAGACCTCTGTCCCACACTTTTACCAATTCCAGAGACTGGGGATTTAATAGATGTTTCTGTAGAGGAGGAACCACCTGGCAAACCCCCAGTAGAAGTGCTGGCAACCGGACAGAGGGTCCAAGACCTCTGCCCCACACCTGCAGCAATTGTGGAGGCTCAGGCTGAGAAGATGGCAATCACTTCCCAGCAGCAGATACAGGGGGAGAAGGGAGAGGAGGTGTGTGTTGTCCCTCCCCAACAGTTGGCCAGGGTGGAGGAAGTGGGCTTTCCTCCCCAGCAAAGATCCGTGTACCTGGGAGACAGTACCATCGACATGTCGTCCCAGCAGCCAGATGAGGGAATGGAAAAGCAAGCAGCCGGCTCACCTCCCCAATGGCAGCTACACAGTTTGGGAGTGGAGGAAGCCAGCCTCCTGCCCCAACAGTTAGCCGGAGCAGAGGATGCGGAGTCCCCAGCAGAAGTGCTGGCAACAGGGCAGAGTGCTACCAACCTCTGCCCTCCACCGGCAACAACTACAGAGTTCCAGGGAGGCGGGGCAGTCGGCCTCCCTCCCCAACAGTTAGCCGGAACAGATGGTGTGGGGTTTCCAGCAGAAGGGCTGGCAACAGGGCCGAGGACTGCTGGACTCTGCCCTCAACTAACAGAGGATGGATTTCCTGTGAAGGTGGATGGGACTTCAGTCTCCACCTGTATACTCCAGGGATGCTGGGCAGTGGGCCCAGATCCCCAACAGCATGACAGAGTGAGCCCAGACACCCAGGCCTCTCCCCAGCGGCAGATATGTTCTCTGAGAGAGGCAGAGGTTGGCTGGGTGAGTAATGCTTTGTTTGGAACAATTTATTTGGGGTACTGTGTGGGTACAGGCAGTAGAGGACTGGAGCTGTTTACTAACTTCAGAGTCAACCCGTCTGGGGTCTCCTCCTGTGTTAGTCTCCTGCCGAAAGGGGAGAAATGTCACAGACCTAGCCAGAACAGAGGCTGTTGTATGCAAGCCTGTTGCCCACCGATTATGGGCCCTAGCATTTGGGGGAATGGTGCTCTCTGTGAGCTGTATGCCTGGGGACCCTGGGGTTGGTGTTACTTTGGATTCAGCTCCATGTCCCCCCAAAACACACAGACTCTGGAACCCGTTATATGCCATATTAGAATGATAAGACTGAATTATACTGTTGGGACACATCCTGTGAGGAGATGCTAATGTCATCATCTCCACTCACCTGTCTGATGTCAGCTATAATGGGTTTAATGTAAATAAGTTTAGTCTAGGTTCTAAAGGTATTCAACTCATTGTTGTTTGTTCTAATTAACCCTGTGTTGATGTTTATGGTAATGTGTGTTAATTGAATGAGCTGATCACATTGTCCTCTATACAATGTAGGAGACGGGACAACTCCTATTGGAGCTCATGTTAATTAGGTTATGTTTGTATTGTTAATTGTAATTAGCTCCAGCTATTGTGTTGATATAACTGTGTGAAGCTCGGTGACCACAAGTCTGGGCGAAAGGTCATGTCTCAGCCACCTAGGCTGTATAAAGGATGAGATAATTAGCTCATGTTAATTAGGTTAGCTTTGAGTCAGCCTGGTGTATAAATGTGTGTGATATCTCAAATAAAAAAAACAGTTCTGATGTACTCCAAGACTGGTGTTGTCTAGTTCTTGGGGTTCCTATGGCCAGATCCATTGGACTCGTGTTCCAGAACTTAGGAAGCGGTATATGACGGAAGCACTCAAGCGGAGTGTGGGGCGTTCCGTGACAGTTGCCAACTGTCCCGGGACTTACACTCCATTCCCGAATTTTTGGTGTCCCGGGAAATGTCCCGAAAAATCCGTTTTTTGATTTTCGCCGCCGCTAGAGGTCTGCAGCCGACGGAGACATTGTCTCTGCCGGCCGCCATATTGAAGAAGCTCAGGAAGATGGCTGGGGGGCTAGATGGAGCTCCTCCGTCGCCGCCCACCCTCCGCCCCGCTCCACCCCACCTCACCCGCCTACCCCTGCCCCGCTGCCAATCTGTTATGGAAAGGGGCAGGGGTTTTGCCATGTGGTATTTCACAAGAGTGACACCGGCAGACACCTCTGAGGTAGGGGAGGGGGGGCGCACCACTGTGGGAATTTGTAAGGGGGGCTCTGCCAGGGACACCTGATGTGAGGGGGGGCTCTGCCAGGGAGATCTGATGTGAGAGGGGGCTCTGCCAGGGACACCTGATGTAAGGGGGGGCTCTGCCAGGGACACCTGATGTGAGGGGGGGCTCTGCCAGGGAGACACGATGTGAGGGGGGCTCTGCCAGGGACACCTGATGTAAGGGGGGCTCTGCCAGGGACACCTGATGTGAGGGGGGCTCTGCCAGGGACACCTGATGTGAGGGGGCGCTCTGCCAGGGACACCTGATGTGAGGGGGGCTCTGCCAGGGACACCTGATGTGAAGGGGGGCTCTGCCAGGGACACCTGATGTGAGGGGGGCTCTGCCGGGGACACCCGATGTGAGGGGGGCTCTGCCAG
This sequence comes from Aquarana catesbeiana, assembly GCF_042186555.1. Classification (NCBI taxonomy): domain Eukaryota; kingdom Metazoa; phylum Chordata; class Amphibia; order Anura; family Ranidae; genus Aquarana; species Aquarana catesbeiana. The sequence continues at coordinate 88,173,630 of NC_133335.1, forward strand.
GGACACCCGATGTGAGGGGGGCTCTGCCGGGGACACATGATGTGAGGGGGGCTCTGCCGGGGACACCTGATGTAAGGGGGGGCTCTGCCAGGGACACCTGATGTGAGGGGGGGCTCTGCCAGGGACACCTGATGTGAGGGGGGCTCTGCCAGGGACACCTGATGTGAGGGGGGGCTCTGCCAGGGACACCTGATGTAAGGGGGGGCTCTGCCAGGGACACCTGATGTGAGGGGGGGCTCTGCCAGGGACACCTGATGTGAGGGGGGCTCTGCCAGGGACACCCAATGTGAGGGGGGGCTCTGCCAGGGACACCCGATGTGAGGGATCCCACTGATTCTGCATTATGGTGAGTTGAATGATTTCATTTTATATTACAATGTAATTATAGAAATAATACACTTCAATCACCCTGACACCATAACAACCATGGTGCCGGGATGATTGAAGTGCTAACACCAGGTGTTTGGAGTATCTTTATCTGCTGATTGTTAAACTTTCTAGAATACACATATTTTTATTGTGTAGGATCTGGGGCTGCTGTCCCGTCATTTCCCTCTCCCCCTCTCCATCCCTCATTCATCTCAGACTCTAACCACACCCTCTTGAGCCACGCCCATTTAAACCACGCCCACTATGACGCGTAAACCACGCCCATTCTTCACCACGATGCGCTTCGGGCGCCGCACTTCTAGATTTTTCCTTAGACACGCCTACAAACGAATGCCCCACCCCCTAATTATCGAACGGCTCCGCCTACAGCCACAAAAGTGTCCCACTTTTTTTTTTACAATGTTGGCAACTATGGAAAACATGTGGTGTGGCTGTTTCAAGATGCACAATAAGGAGGCACTTGAAGAAAGAGGTCTTTCAACCAAAATTGTCTTTCTTTAACCCCAAACAAAGTATGTTTACAAATGTCCTGATATTCAAGGGGTTAAAACTACAGCTGTGAACTTGGCATTTGTATTGTTTCTTTCAGCTGGCAGTTGGCTGTCATGTAAAAGTGATCCAGGCAGCTGTAGATCTGCCTAATCATTTTTATAGTAACAAGAAGGTGCCATCATAGACCTCCGATGTCTGTCATATAAAGTATCTGTCAACCCCCCATGCTATTATATAGGGGGCTTATTAGCTTCCTTGTGATAGTAATATGAAAAAATTGTAAAAAAATTAAATATAACAAAAAAAAAGCTCCCCCGGTCACCCCCTACATACACACAATTTCAAACACATGTAGGTCATGCAAGTGTATCTGAGGTATCCATCACAATGAAGGGCAAGAATTCTATGCCTTCCTTCATAGATAATGTATAATTAAAGGTAAAACAGTTTGTTTTGTTTTAGATTGGAGATGGATTAGAACACCTCTCGGTATTTTATTGATTGAGTGATTCCTCCTCTCTATTTCTCCTGTTTACCAGTTATTGAGTTATTGACAGAAAAGTAAAGGGAACATTTTCCAATTGGGGTGTAATTATGGTGGCCTGGGGGCCCCCAAAGGATTCTTTTAATTTGCAGGGATTTTCTTTCACTTCCTGTTTTGGCTATGGGACAGGAAATAAAAGTAAATCTCCCCAATGGGACACAGATGGCAAAAAAAAATGTCAGGGGATATTACCTTCCCCTACTCTATCCAAAATGAAAAAAAAAAGATTTGCCTTTAGTTCGACTTTAACTAAAAAACCGTGTACTATTTTTGTGGCCAATGCACAATTTTAAGGCTTAACATGTTTGGTAAATATTTACTTGATGCAACCCTAGCTTTTATATCTTACCAAAAAAATGGGTAATAAACTATTCATTTTTATTATGTTATTAATTGAAATATAATTGTTTACGGTTTCATGTAAAAAAAATAGATTTTAAAAGGTGTGTGAAAAATTAAAAAAAATTGGCACTGGCAGAAAAATGTTTAGGATGGGATGTATAGATCTGTATAAATCATTGTTAATTAGGAAACTATTTATATTGTCTTTTGCTAGAATTTGTCCTGTAACATATTGGGGGTTATTTATGAAAGGCAAATCCACTTGAAAGTGCAGTCACTCTAAATCTAAGGGGTAGATCTGAAAAGAGTGGAAGCTCTGCTGATTTTATCATCCAATCATGTACAAGCTAAAATGCTGTTTTTTATTTTCCTTGCATGTTCCCCTTGGATCTACAGTGACTTTACTTCCAAGTGCACTTGCAGTACAAAGTGGATTTTCCTTTAGTAAATAACCCCCAATATGTTGTTGTATTTACTGTAGAAGCATTATTAAAAAAGAAACTTTCCAGTATTGGCTATAGTAAGAGGGCATTTGATTGTGTTATTGACTTTTTTTTATTTAACCACCTGAACTCTGGAAGGCTTTACCTCTTTTTATGACCAGGCCATTTTTATATAGCACTTTGCTACTTTAACTGTCAATTGCGTCATCATGCAACACTGTACCCAAATAAAAATGTTATCTTTTTTTGAGACTGATAGAGCTTTTGTTTGGTGGTATTTGATCATCACCACTGTTTTTTTCTTATTACATTAACGAAAATCAGAAAATCCTGAAAAAACGCCAAACATTTTCTACTTTGTTATAAAATACTGTACATCCAATAAAATCAAATTTTGTAATAAATTTAGGCCAAAATGAATTCTGCTACATGTCTTTGGTAAAAAATTCCCAATAAGTGTATATTAATTGGTTTACAGGAAAGTTATAGCATCTACAAACTATGAGATATATTCGAAAATGGATCAATCCTGATGTACTGATGGTCTCTCATTTCTCATTTCTCCTTGTCTGCTCCATGTTGCCCACAAGCTTGCAGTGTGCCCCCCCCCCACTGTTCCCAGGGCAGGTTCCCCTTCTGCCCCCCTTGTCCTGTATGAAAAGTAAAGAAAAATTGATGGTCCCAAGAACATTTTAATCTGTTGGATAGATCATGCAAACCTTTTTTGTAAATAAATTCCATTTTATTTTACAACATACAAGAGCAGGTACAATGCTTAATAATACATAAGATGGTAGAAGTGCATCTTACCAGGAAAGACCACCCATGATTGGTCCATGATGGCATAGCATAACACACACACACGACAGCTCAAGTATTATATATGACTTCAAATTTGTCTTAAACAAATATAGCTATAGTGGCTATAACCACCAGCAGTGATTGAACAAAGAAAACAATCTGATTGATCGACTTAAAGTGTCTGCAAAGGCACAAGGTTTTTTACCTCCTATGCATGAAGGTTGTGTGCAGCACCCCCCCAATACTTACCTGAGCCCCATCTCAATCCAGCCATGTCCATGATATCCTTGCCCCTCTCACTCCTGATTTGCTTTTGGCCATCTCAGCCAGTGTGATGGCCAAAAGCCATCCATCTCCAATTAGGAGATGGAGAGGGCGAGGCTGAGCCACGGCTCCGTGTGTGAATGGACACACAGCCACAGCTCAGGAGCGCGCCTGCTTGAGTGCCCCCATTGCAAGCTGCTTGCTGTGGAGGCACCTGGTAGGAGGGAAGAACCAGGAGTGCTGGAGGATCGGGGCTGCTCTGTGCAAATCCACTGCACAGAGCAGGTAAGTATAACATTTTTTTTAGTTTTTTCGCTTTAAGGACATAGCCTGCCCATAGATGGATTGAATTTCAATGGTTTCCTGCTAAACCGGACAAATTTCAATCCATCTATGGCCATCTAGAAAGGAGGAGAGATCAAGATAGATTGTTAAATAAAACAAAATCAAATGATTTGTAGTCACAAGCCTTAAACTGCATTTACTTGTAAATCCAAGTGCTTTACTGATAAAATATGATTTGAATATTTGCAACAGTTTAAAAAGACGATGTTTGACATGCTGAATGTCAGCTTGACAAAGAATGTGGTTGTTTGAAACTGTTACTTTACTGGTAAAATGTGACCTGTATATGTGCACTTCGATTTAAATGTAAAAGCAGATTATAAACTACACATCCTATGATTTGTTGTATGGTTGCAGTGAGTATGGAGACTGTTTGATATGGTAGTATGCTAGTTTGACTTTGATTAAAAGTGTAACGCAGGCCATAAATGATGCAATTGCTTGATTGCCCCATCAACACAGTCCGTGCTGATGGGGGAACCTCTCACACTACACTATTGTGTGTTGCCGGCTGAACACAATGATTACTGCTTCTGGCTAAAGCTGGCAGCACTAATTGTTTGGGGAAAACCCAAAAGGCTGGTTGTACACAAGTCAGTTGATAGATCAACTTGTGTACAACCAGCCAGAACCTACATGGATCAAACCAGCCAGAACCTACATGGATCAAACTGGTCCCCATTGAACAGGCTGAACTTTGAGACTTGTGTGGCCAGGTAAACTCACCACATGTGCATAAATGTGTGAGTATGTGTCTGGAGAAGATCGAGAACAAAAGTATCATAGCTCTTTTTTAGGGTGTTGAGGTGGCTCTGAAAAGAGCCATTGTGTTTCTTCTTAGATTGTGATAATCTTCTTGTGCTGAAATGAAAGGCTTCTCATTCAGGCTTTTCTGTAGCTTCAAAGTGGTGTCTTCGGTATCTTCGGTGTCTTCTGGTGCCTTCAGTGTCTTCTGGTGCCTTCTGGTTTCTTCTGGTGTCTTCTGGTGCCTTCGGTGACTTCTGGTGCCTTCGGTGTCTTCTGGTGTCTTCTGGTGCCTTCTGGTGTCTTCTGGTGCCTTCAGGTCATTTTCTGTAGGAGGGAAAACATTTTTGTGACTCTCATATTTACATTCTGAACTGTTACACAGGGTGGAAACACTTGACCTTTTTGCTACATCATGGTTGTCTGTATCGTTTAACCCCAGGACAAGAAGTCTGCACATAACAGGCAATTGTCCAATCAATAATGGTTGGGTTTGCAGCCATGGACGCGATCCTGTGTATACAGCAGTCGGTTTAAATCTGCAATCATTGTCTGTAAAGGGAGGACTGAAGCTATCTAAGTCATGGGTGGATGAGGCATTGGAATAACCCCTCTTCCTAGAGAAGGGGGAATTTTAATACTTGCAACAGTTAGTACCTTATTACATTCCCTGCACTAAGGTAAAAAAGTTCGGTAGTAGTTGCCCCCTCAACCCCTTTTATACTTACCTGAGTCCTCACTCAATCAGCACTGTGCCAGTCTATAGCAGCTCTCTCTCCCCTCTTACAGGATTTACTAAGTCAGCAGGAGCCACTGGCTTCTGCTGTCAGTCAAATCCTGTGTCAAGGGAGCATGAGGCAGGGCCAAGCCCCACTGTGTCTGTGGACTCAGGCAGCGCAGCAGCTTGGGATCGGAGGTGTGAAGAGAAAAGGAGGAGCCAGAGACACTGATAAAAGAAGAGGGTCAGGACCACTCTGTGGAATTCCATCTCACAGAGAAGGCAAGTATAATATGTGTGCTGTTTAGTAAAAATTAAGACCTTGCAATCACTTTAAATCATTAATACTTACGCTATAGGAAGATGTGGGGCTCTTTCTCTTTATTTAGGAGGTCAACTGCGGTTTACATAGGGAGGTTGTGTCATCCGTAGTCTTCAGATGTTATTATATATATTATCCCCTTGCCGCCGAGCGTATGCAGATGTGCGGCCTCGGCTTTCGGGGGTTATACCAGAATCATGCAGGCATCATCCCGGTACCGTTTTTTAGAGCCGGCGATTGGCTTTCCAGGGATAACAACCGATGGGGCTAAAAGCCGCTCAGCTGTTATACCAGTGGAGCGAGTGGGGACGTCCCCCCCTCCCGCAACCTCCCGCCGCTCTCAACGGGCCTCCCGTCCCACCGGTTTAAAAAAAATATGCAGTATTCAGAATCGCTGAAAACGGCGATCTGAATACTTTGAAGTGCAAAGGATGGTTACATTCCTTGTGACAGCAATAAAAGTGATCAAATTTTTTTTTTTTAAACTCAATTTATTAATATAAAAATAAATAAAATAAATAAGAAAGAAAAATGTTGTTTAAAGTGCCCCCGTCCCCGCGAGCTCGCGTAGCAAAGAAAACGCATAAGGAAGTCGCGCCCGCATATGTAAACGGTGTTCAAATCACACATGTGAGGTATCGCCGCGATCATCAGAGCGAGAGCAATAATTCTAGCACTAGACCTCCTCTGTAACTCTAACCTGGTAACTGTAAAAAAAATTTTAAACGTCGCCTATGGAGATTTTTAGGTACCGTAGTTTGTCGCCATTCCACGAGTGCGTGCAATTATAAAGTGCGACATGTTTGGTCTCTATTTACTCGGCGTAACATCATCTTTCACATTATACAAAAAAAATGGGCTAACTTTACTGTTTCTTTTTTTTTAATTCATGAAAGTGTCCCTTTTCCCAAAAAGTGGTGTTTAAAACACCGCTGCACAAATACCATGTGACATAAAATATTGCAACAATTGCCATTTTATTCACTAGATTCTCTGCTAAAAAATATATATAATGTTTGGGGGCTCTAAGTAATTTTCTAGCAAAAAATACAGATTTTAACTTGTAAACACCAAATGTCAAAAATAGGCTTAATCATGAAAGAGTTAAATATATATATAAATACACACATACAGTATAACTAATTGAATAACTATTTACCACCACCTCATTGGCACAGTTTACATGGGCTACAGCTTGTACAAGGCTGGTGTGAACAGCTCTTGATGAAACTCATGTATAACATTTTAAACATTGTTTAAACCACTCTGCATGGCGCATGTAGAATAATTACCATAAGACCCCTTTCACACTGGGGCGTTTTTCAGGTGCTTTAGTGTTAAAAAAAAATCGCCTGTAATGCGCCTGAAAGAAGCCTCATCTGCAATCCCAATGTGAAAACCCGCTTTCACACTGCCAGCGCCCGAAAAACGCTGGTAAAGCGCCGCTTAAGACCCCTTTCACACTGGGCATTTTTCAGGCGTTTTCGGGTGCTGGCAGTGTGAAAGGGCTCGGCCATCGGCGCACCCATCCTGGTGGCAAAAACACGAAAGCGCTGCAAAGAAGCTGCTTGCAGGACTTTTTTTGATGCCCTGCCAGCACAGTGCCCCAGTGTGAAAGCACTCGGGCTTTCACATTGGGATTGCAGATGAGGCTTCTTTCAGGCACTTTACAGACACTTTTTTTTAACGCTAACGCGCCTGAAAAACAGCCCCAGTGTGAAAGGGGTTTCAGTGTGAAAGCACTTGGACTTTCACATTGGGATTGCAGATGAAGGATCTTTCAGGCCCTTTACAGGTGCTTTTTTTAACACTAAAGCATCTGAAAAATGCCTGGAAAATGCTCCAGTGTGAAAGGGGTCTAAAAGGGAGCCCTCATTCATTGCTCGCTGGGTGGAGATCCATCCTAGTAACATGGAGGAACCATCTCTAGTTTTCAGATGCAGAAAAAAAAAACACATTTTAAAACTAAAGACTGTATATAAGACCACATGCACCTGGCCTTTGCTATCCTGAGATGTTGCCAGCACCCTGTCTCCCACCTATATCTGAGCATCATTTATTTGATTCCTATTGAACCTACCTGAATGGATGTTAAACCACATGACAAGGCTCACTCACATAAAACTTTTATCTTTCTAGCAGTAAGGACACTGTGGGGTTGATTTACTAAAGGGAAAACGACTGTGCACTTTGCAAGAGCAGTTGCTCCAGAGCTTAGTAAATGAGCAGAAGCTCTGCTGACTTCCATCATCCAATCATGTGCAAGCAAAAATGCTGTTTTTTTAAATTACCTTGCACAGGATTGGGTGCTCTTTGCAAAGTCAAGTCTTACCTTATTTACTAAGCTCTGGAGCAATTGCACTTGTAGAGGGCAACTGCACTCTGCAAAGTGCACAGTCTATTTGCCTTTAGTAAATCAACCCCAGTGGGTGTAGTATTCCTACTTGTTTGAATAAGTCTCCAGTTCACTGCTGTAGAATCCTCTTTGTCAAAGCTAAATCTGCTACTGGGAAGCTGTATACCAAAAGCTAACAAAGGATTCCAACCCTATATTTTAAACACAGCTAAGTCCCAGGAAGAGTTTATGGCTTCATGTACACATAGGGGGTTATTCACTAAAGGCAAATCCACTTTGCACTACAAGTGCAAACTACAAATGCAAAGTGCACTTGAAATTGCACTGAAAATGCAGTCGCTGTAGATCCGAGGGGGACATGCAAGGAAATTAAAAAACAGCATTATAGCTTGCACGTGATTGGATAATAAAATCAGCAGAGCTTCTCCTCGTTTCAGATCTACCCCTCAGATTTACAGAGACTGCACTTCCAAGTGCACTTTCAGTGCAATTTCAAGTGCACTTTGCACTTGTAGTTTGCACTTGTAGTGCAAAGTGGATTTGCCTTTCGAAAATAACCCCCATAGTCTACTTAGACCGCTGGCTGCAGGAAAATGCAAAACGTGGCAAAATCGAGACGTGATTTTGCTGTGTTTTGCGGCTGGTGGTCAAAACATTCCAATCCTGAACATGATTTCTTTGCATTCAGGAGAGGGAGGTTGACACACGTACATCTACACAGGTTGAACTGGATGGACTGTTATTTTTATTTAACCTTACTTACTATGTAACCGCAGCAGCTCCTAAACTCTGCCAAAACCCAATGTATACATTGACACATAGGCTTTTATGGAGTAGAGTTGGAGTTGGAGTGGTGAAACAACACCAAAAGCTCCTAAACTCAAATTAAGTGTACATGAAGTTTTAGGCTGGCCATGCATTATACAATTTTCTTATAACAATTTTCCTTTAGATTTACCAAAACCATATAATAGGCAGTCAAACCTAAACACTTTCAATTTGTATACAATCAGGCACTACATAGTTGAAGGTTAATCTATAAATCTAAAGGAAATGAATAATAAAATTGTATAATGTATGGCCAGCTTTAGTTCTTGTTGTGACTCATTTCTTTTCATCTGAGTTTTTAAAGTGACAATGAGACTCGTGGCTGTAACCACTTAAGCAGCCAAAGCCACAAATCTGTCCCATCCAGGCTGTTGCCTGGGTCATATTATGCCTTGTGAAAACAATGCTGCTGATAGAAAATCATCACCTTTGTGTGGTGATGGATAAGCTCAGGCCACATCAGTGGCTGTATAGTACTTACGCAGACATCCACAGTCAACCGTTTCCCAGCAAAAGACTTGTAGAGAATCCTTTTTTTCACTCCGATACACAGCTCCCAGTGATGCATGGAGGGAAAAAATTAAATACAATTAGGTTTTTATAAACACATGTCAATTCAATAAAAAAAAAAGAGACAAATGAGGGAGATTGAAAGAGGAAGAGGCAAAATGGTAAGAAGAGGGAGAGTAGGCAGGGTAAGATGTAAAGAGAAGACTTTGGTAGGAGATGACAGAAAGGGGCAAGGTCGCTGGAGGATGGAGGGGAAAAATGGGATGTTTGAGGAATAGATGAAGGGCAGTTTAGAAGGGGGAAAAAAATGACTTACCCTAGAATGTATGAGCACCCTGTTACCAGTAGAGTAGAAACAGGTGTCAACTGGTTTCTTATGTATTTAACCAGTTGACATCTGCCCCTTCCCCCCTGAAGGAGCTCTTTGTGACCCCGTAGTCAAACTTCAGCTCCGTGCCAACGGGGATATCTTCTTTGGCCACTAGCAGAAGAACAGGGGTGGTGCCATCACTCCGGTATCTCAACTCTGGTTTCAGGTTCGGACTCTTCCGTGAGTGATTGATCTTCCTTCCAAAAGTTGTCGGTAGTGAGGGGTGACAGGGACATGGGACGTTCTTCTCATCGATGCAAAGCTTTCGACGGTTCTTCCTGTCCTCAAAGAAGTAAAGGTAGCTCATCTCACCTGCCAAATAAGTGCAATGCTAATGATAATTTAAAAAAACCTTGATGCCTCTCAACCAGAAAAATCAGTAACTAGCAATGGACAAATCTATATCAAAAATTCCTTATACCCATAAACATACTCGTATAAATAGATTGATGCTGTTGAATTAAATATAAAAATAATCAATCATGCTGTTTTTCTGCTAATAAGGTACAATTTGTATCAATCAGTCCCATAATAAAGCAACTCCTAAACCCCCACTGTTAACCAAGTGCTGGTTTAATTGAAAAAACTGAACTACAATACACCTCCATGCTCATCACTTTCTCCTCCTCAGGTGGTGCACTCACTGGCTTTATTTTGACCCCCCCCCTTAAAGTGATTGTAAAGGATCACTTTTTAAAAATATCAGTTTATAATTACCTGCTATGTGTAATGGTTTTGCACAGAGCAGCCCCAATCCTCCTCTTCTTGGGTCCCCTGCCAGTGCTCCTGGCTCCTCTGCCCCCTCCCCCCAGCAAGCTGCTTGCTATGGAAACACTTGTATGTGCTCATGCCTGAGCCAGCTGTGTGTGTCTATGGACACACACACAGTGTGGCTCGGCCCCCACCCCTGCTCCATTCTCACTGGCTGTGATTGACAGCAGCAGGAAAAGTGCAGTGTGCAGACTTGTGTGGGCAATCAGTGACTATCAGGTGACCACACAATAAAAATCAGATACCAGGTTTTACCAACTTCACCATCTCACCTGCTGCCATGGAGTTCATGAGCTCCTCGCCTCTTTCATGGGACACGATGGGTCCATGACAGTCACATACAACCGCGCCTTTTTTGAAGGGTAAAGTCGTGAAGACCGTCTCTCCGGTGTTTCCAACGCGGTCTTCTATGATGGCAAGCCCCTTCCAATCTTGTGAGGCGATTTGACTTTCTAGGTCCTCTTCTTCTTGTACCTTCCCCCATTCCACGATGGGCTTCCAGCTTTCCAGGACGTCCTCTAGTTTCGGTTGGTTCGTTGTCCATCCCTGTGTTAGAGCATAAGATGTTACCTGCTCTCCTGTAGGAGGATTCCTCTTGAAACGCCCTGAAAGCAGAAGACAGTGTATTACAATATAATGCAAGAATATAATGTGCTTAATTCATAGATGCCAGGGAAAATATAAATGCTCACCGACGATCTCATTAACGCGCATCACATACTGCTGTCTTCTCCACCTCTTGTAGCAGTACGCTGGGTGTTCCGCAGTAAAGATGCGACATTCCCTTAAACCCGGCGATTCCATGTTAGGTCCCACTGGAAACACATCAAGGACTTTCCTGAAAGCCACCTCCTTGTCGTCGACTGGCACCGCTAGTTCTTCTTGTCTCCTTGTCTGTGGGTCTCTAGAAATCAAAACGGTGTTTAACCATTGAAGTGATTGTTAATGTAAAATTAAAAAACAAAAAACAGAGCGGCCCAAAAACCTCCTCTTCTCGGGTACCCCGCTAGCATTCCTGGCTCCTCCTCTCTGTCCAGCGCCCTCATAGGAAGCTGAATCCGATGGGGGAGCTTATGCAAGTTCACTGTCCAAAGACAGTGGGACTTGCCCCCATCCCCCCATCTCTGGCTTTGAATGACAGCAGTGAGAGTCAATGGCTCCTGGTGCCTCTGCAAAGCCTGTGAGCAGGGAGTGAGGGGAGAGAAGAGCTGCAGATGTGCACAGCGCTGGATTAAATGACAGCTCAGGTAAGTAAAAGGGTGTGAGGGGGAGATATTGATGCCTAAACCTTTTTTATCTAATGCAAGGAATGCATTAAAGTAAAAAACTGTTTAAGCATAAGTGTTAAAGCCCAAATCTGAACAGACATTTGTTGATAATAGTAACATGCTTAATATTTTACTTGGTGTCTCTCTAGATTCCAGCAATCAGCAATATACAACCTACCCTGAAGTAGAAGGCATCCAGTCTTTCTGAATCCTCTTCACCATGACGGCACCCTTCACGATCTTGCCTTCGACGTCTCTACCTTTCTTCGACTGGCCAAAGTATTCTTCCAGAAGCTTCTTCGCTTTGTCATCGCAGTGGGATGAACAGCACTGCTCAAAAGCCTTCCTTGCCTGCTGATAAGTAACTGCAGGCAGATTATATCTAAAGGGTGAGAGATTTTTGTTAGTTTGTTGTCTGGTATGGTTGTACAACTGAAAAAAAGTTTTTGGTTAGCACTGATAGTCATTTTGCATTAGTGGCATAGCTGCATGACAGATTTTATATTTTACTTGCCTCTTATGGAACTGAGTGAGGTCATCAGAAATCAAGCGTTTCCCACCCTCGCTTGTGACAAAGAAGTGGTCCCCTTTGTTGAAGGTCTTCAACAAAAAAGGTCGAATTTTTTGGAAATATGTGTTAAACCATATTTCCTCAGATCCTTCCAAGACCACCATAGCCATCTGAGGTGGGGCTTCCAAGGTTCTGATGTCCACCCTGATGATGGTTACTTCCACGGCCTCTGTGTCGAAGTGGGCAGTCTCGCGGGACCTCAGCAACCATTGATGTACCTGTTGAAGGATAACAAAACAGATGTCAGTGTAAAGTGACACTAGTTACAACATTTGGTGTAAAACACTATTGCCTTTATAAGACTCACGGTCATGTTTTGGATGACAGCTGGTCTCTGTAGATGCTGCAATGTCAGCAGCGCTTCCAGGAAGTAAAGGATGGTCATCCGGTCTCTGTCTTCAAGCTCAAGCCCTTCATTCGCCCTACCTATCAGGGTGAGAAAATGAGGTTTTGCAAGAGAGACGATCCTTTGGCATACCTCTGGATCGTGAGCCTGATGTCTGTGGGGAAGAGAAAAAGTTTAATTGCATGCATTTTTGGCAAAATAAAATGCATAAAATCGGCTAAAGGCACACAATGTTTACAGCCACCAGTTTCACCTACCCCATTTCCTTTGTTCCCTTGGCAGCTTTCTTATTGATCTTTAACCGGATATCGTTCAGAAGGTCGAAGAATCTTGATGCAGCTGGTTTCAAGGAAGGATCCTCCAGGCATTTTGGTTCTGAGGTGACGTGCCTTGCAAACTTCTGCACGCTGTCCATATAGTTGAGAGTGGTGGACTTGCTGGCTCCAGATGCTTCAAGCTGCTGGAAGTAATCAACGGTCCTCTCTGGCTGGTGGATGCACTTCAATGAAACCTCCTCGGGGTCCACATAGAAAAGATATCTTGCCACAAAGTTCACCTGAAAATGGTGAAGAAGAAATCAACTTATCATCTTATCAAAGTGGTTACAAAGGCTACATTTTTTTTCACCTTAATGTTTTTTTGCATTAGAGTAAAAAATCTGAGTGCAGCTCCCCCAGCCCCTCTTTAAATGACCTGAGCCCAATCTAGATCCAGTGCTGTGCACATTGGCTCTCTCCCTCCTTTTAGGCTCGGTGACAGCAGTGGGAACCATTGGCTCTGGCTGCAGTCAATCACAGCCAGTGAGGAGGGGGTGGGGCAGACCCATGCTTTGTATCTATGGATACATATATTTGGTTTGGAAGCAAGCAAACAGCTTACTATGCTGGGAACTCGGCAAGGGGGGAGCCATGAGAATGGGGGAACCTGAGAAGAGGAGGATCAGGGCTGCTCTTTGCAAAACCATTGCACAGAGCAGGTGTGGCATGTTTGTTATTAAAAACGGGGGTTACTATCGCTTAATGTGATAAACTTTTTAAAATTGGCTTTGCCAAAAGAGTCCAGATTAACTAACCTTGCAGTGTGTGTGATATTTGATATTTATTATTATATATTTACCTGCCGTCTGACGAATTCCTTTGATTCCAATGTCTCCAACTTCTTTTTAAATCCTCTGATCAAAGGAGAATCCACCGAATGCTTTCTGTATAGTCCTGCCTTTTCTAGGCTTCGACGAGTGGAAGTGCTAGAGGATGGGCAAGAGGGAGTACAATAAATATTCATACATCAGGTATATGAATACAATAGACGTATTACAATATATTGGTTTTTACCTTGGCTGCTCCTCTTCCATCTCCATTTCCTCTGATGCTGCAGTGGTGGTCTCTTCATCTTCAGATCTGTAAGAGAGCCATTAATGAGTCTATGTAGTTCTAAAGCATTATAAAACATCCTTTAAATAAAGCTAAGTTTAATACGTACCGCTGTCTTCCTGATGTCTCGGGAAGGACAATGCTTCCCCTGGCCTCAAGAAAACTTACGCAAAACTGATGGGGCCTGACCGAACTTGGGTGCTCCAGGTCTTTGTATGCAATGACGCTGAGCTGTCTAACCACATGGCGCATCTTCGACCGGGCCTCTTCAACAAGCTCCTTTATCTCGGCCTCATCTGCATTCTTCCTGCAAACTCTTTTCAGGTGTGTTGAAAGCTTGTTTTGCATCTTGAAGCAAATCTTGCAGACCAAGGGTACCCTTGTGGTTCTGGGAAGAAAAAACATTTTAGGAATCTATTCAGTAGATCCCTAATTGAAGGAAAGAAAATTGCATAATTTATAGCCAGCCCTAGAGATATTCCTAATGAACTTCATCCGGGGTTTGAAAAGTAAAAGCAATCGGCTACATGTACTGTAGCTACTGACTTAAATAACCCCTCACCCCATGAAATCCACTGCTGTAATTTTGGACAAAACCTTTATTAGATTTATTACTGTGAAACTGATAACAAAGAGCAACCACATGAAAAGCACTGTAAAAAAAAAGAACAAAATGATAGGGATCCACCCAAAACTGCAATTTACAGGGCCATATACAAATGGTGTAGGCCTACCCTGGTTGTCTTCTTCCTTCTACCTCCTCTTCATCCCCTCCCGTGGGATCGGCATGGACTTCATCCGCTGGACCTTGAGTTCTGTAATCAATTAAAAACAATGTAGATTTCCTCCTACTTTAGGCATCTTTAAAACAGCACTTTGAAAAGAAAAGCCTGACTCTGATGCAGTCAAATTCAAAATGATCAACAACTGGGACTCCACTCTGTTCAAAACAGAAAATGACTGCAACACAATGGAAATATAAAAAGTAGACCCAACTAAAAATAATTGTAAGGCTGGGTTCACACCTATGTGAATTGGATGCAGGTTTTTCCTGCATCCAATTTACATAGCAGGAGAATGTGAGTGGCTCTCTATGGAGCCGGTTCACATATTTCTCCAGCAGGTCCGGTGCGAATTTCAGGAAAAACGTGTGTCTTTTTAGGTCCAGTTCCAGTCCGAATTCAGCCCAAAATTTGGGCTGAATTTGGACCTGAAATGGTGAACCAGCACGCACCGGACCCCTGCTATGTGACGGATCTGTCTTAGGTGTGAACCCAGCCTAAAACTACAAAAAGCAGATGAAAACAATTTAACTCTGCTAAAAACGGATCTTATATTTACAGGATCATCTCAAATTACAGTATACCTACCCTGGTTGTTTCCTCTTGAGTTCTTCATCCTCTATGGTGGGATCGACCTGCACATCCTCTACTGGACCTTGGGTTCTGTAATAGCAATCAATAAACTATTTGGGTTTTCATCCTACGTTTTTATTTAAAGGTATGTTCAAATGCCTAAAATCTGACTTAACTCCAAAAGTGGCACAAACTACAAGGACAAAAATTCAAAATTCTTCACAACGTGGACCCCACCAAACAAAACAGACAATATAAAAATGCAAGTACCCCTAAGCAAATAAAGTTTAACCAGCTACAAAGCATGGTATAACAATAAAAAAGGTGTGTAAAAACTGATTTTTATTTTTTGGGGTCATTTCTCCTTAAAGGAGAACTCCATCCAAAGTAAAAAGTGGAATATTTTGCATTGAGTCCACCTATCCCATATTTGGCATTGGTTGTTTTTTTTTTGGGGGGGGAGAAGGGACTTAGTATTGACAGTATAGAAGTGCACCTTCCCCCATCCCTCCCTGCAGTCTTCTGGGACACACTGGATCCCTGGACAGGTAAGTGTCCTTATATTAAAAATCAGAAGCTACAGTATTTGTAGCTTCTGAATTATTTTTGTGCCCAGACAGAACCTTCTCTTTAAGCACAGCAAGCTTACCCTGGATGTTTCCTTACTTCCAGAGCTTCATCCCCTCTGGTGGGATCTTCGTGGACTTCTTCCACTGGAACTTGAGATCTAGAATGGAGATAAAGGAGTGGTTTCCTTCTTATTCCATAATAGGGTCACAGTTTAAAACAAATGTTATGATGTTTTAAATGCAGAACACTTACCGATGTCTTCCTGCATATTGAAGTATGATACTTCCCTTGGACTCGAGAAAGTGTGCCAAAAACTCCTGTGGTGTGCTAGAACTTCTAGCTTGGTCAAGATCAGCATACTGGACAACGGTGAGGTTCCTAACCAGTTGCCGCATGTTGGACCGCGCCTCCTCAACAAGCCTTTTGATCTCGGCTTCACCAGCATTTTTCCTACACACTCGCCGGAGATGCACCGAGAGGATATCCTGCAGTTTGGAGCAAAACTTGCATACGAGTGGAATTCTGGTACTCCTGGGGGAAAAAAATAACATGAATTAATCAACTAAAATGCCATGTTATTCCTTGATAAGGGCTCATTCACATCTGTGCGATGTATTTTTGGCATGAGGTGACTTTTCACTCTAAGCAGATGCATGATTAGGCGCGGTCAATGAGGGGTATCATTCCATCCTAGTGAAAAATCTGAGCAACTGGGGAGAAATTTGCTAAAGCTGTCCAGACTATTGCAACTCAGCTGGTTGTACTGAAATCGTCTATCGATCAATTTCAGTACAACCGGTTATTGATCGACTTCCGTACAACCAGCCAGTCAGATTTTTTTATGGTCTAGGCAGTGATCATTGTATTCTGATGGGTGGCGAAACCTCTCACTGTAAGAATACAATAGTGCAGCCGGAGTGATTTGAATTAATTGAATCTCAGCTGGTCCAAGTTGAACCGGCCAAAATTTGCTCCATTTATGGCAATCTTTAGGCTAGCAATACCTTATGCAATTTTTTTCATTTAACCAAAAAAAATTGCATAACTTATGGCCGGTGTAAAGCCAGCCATAGATGGATCGAATTTTGGCTGGTTCAGCAGGGACAAGCCGAGATTAAAGTAATCTATGGGCAGGCTGGTTTTACCCAAGTCTATCCATTGATCGATCCGCCATTCAGATTTTTTACATGCAATTTCTGCCGCTGCTATAGCAGCTAGCTGTAATTGTTGAGGTTGATTTATGGAAACTGGAAAGTGCAAATTCTAGTGCAGCTCTGAAACCAATCAGCTTCCATTTTTTTTGTCAAAGATTAATTAAACAAGCTGAAGTTAGAAGCTGATTGGCTACCATGCACAGCTACACCAGATTTTGCACTCTCCAGTTTTAGTAAATCAACCTCATTGTGTTCTGTCAGCTGGAAAGGCTCCCTGGCGGCAGAATGCAATAGCAATGTGGGAGGGATTCCCCATCAATATAGATATGTATATAGGGGAATGAGGAAAGAAAATCACATAATCCATGGGCTGCTTAAATGTAAATATGGCCCTATTAAAAATAAACAAATCCAAAATATAAATATCCACCAGTGCAAAAGTGTATCTAACCTAAATATAAAATATAAACGTGAAAAAATATTTAAAAAAAATGAAAAATGATGAGACTTAATACACAAATCCTGTCTTTCTACGAATATGTGGCCGCAGCTCAATAGTGCAATGAGTGTACCTCAATCAAATGTCAGGGGCAGAACAGTGATTGACTAGCATAGAAGACAAATTACTTAAATGCAGATACAATTAACAGTGTGCATCGAATGTACTTACCCCTCAGATGCCATGGCAGATTTCTTTGAAATCCTAAAATACAAAACAGTGGATGAGTTGAAATACAAACAACAGAAGTTTAAATGCAAATAACAATATAACATTAAACCGTAGTAATTCAATAACAGTAAATGGCAATAATAAACAGTAATAATAAACTATAAAATTAATAAAGTAATATCTGTATAGAACTTTAAGAGACAGACAATCAAAAGATAAATCTATGCAAATGGCAATATTAAAAGGACAAAATCCTGCAAAAGAGGCAATCCACAAGGAGACAATCCACAAGTAGACAATCCACAAGGAGACAATCCACAATGAGACAATCCACAAGGAGACAATCCACAATGAGACAATCCACAATGAGACAATCCACAAGAAGACAATCCACAAGGAGACAATCAACAAGGAGACAATCCGCAAGGAGGCAATCCAATATCGCAAGCGATCTCAGGATCAAATGTTCTACTTGATTAGCTGAGTTGGAGAATTTATACAGTGTGTGTGAATTACTGACAGCCAATAGAATTGTTTTGTTATTATCACACATTTATTGACCAATGGTCTTTTTTCCCTCATGTCTGGAAAGAGGTGAGACTGAAGGTCTGTGAATATCTTTTGTGGCTCTTTCTGTGTCTCCGTCTTTATTGTTATCTGTGACAAGACTGAGAAAATGACTCAGAAATCACACCTCGTTATCCCTGTAATCCTCACACCTATTGTACAGTATTGCTCTTCAATATTGATGGATATGTTCTACTGAACTAGAGAGACATCTGAGTCTCAAAGTGCTTCATAATTGTCATTTTATAAAGTCTAATCTCTTTACTTACTCAACACGTTCTTCCCAAATATGTAATCCTAAGAACTTATTTTAATGTATGTGGTTTTAGTTTTCTGCCTTAGCACCTGCAATGTTTAGTTTTTGGGGCAGTTTACATCATAGAAACGCAGTCCGGATGCGTTCCAGATGCTTTTCTGTATGTGCATTTTAGACACATTTTGATGCAGTCCGGTGTGTTTTTGGTGCATTTTTTATGCAGTCCAGTGCTTTTTCACCCTCTTTTTTCCTAACCTTACATAGAGACATGTGCATTCCAGTGCATATTTAGTGCCTTTTGGTGCATTCTTGATGCATTTTACAGTGTTACAGTACAGTCCAGTGCAAGAAAAATGCAGCATGTTCTACTTTTTTTCTGGAACTGGAATGCAGTGGAACTGCAAGCACTGGTGTGAACTAGAAAAACTGGGATAGTGGCGCTGCCATACAGTACAGTATCTTACAAAAGTGAGTACACCCCTCACATTTTTGTAAATATTTTATTATATCTTTTCATGTGACAACACTGAAGAAATGACACTTTGCTACAATGTAAAGTAGTGAATGTACAGCTTGTATAACAGTGTATATTTGCTGCCCCCTCAAAATAACTCAACACACAGCCATTAATGTCTAAACCACTGGCAACAAAAGTGAGTACATCCCTGAGTGAAAATGTCCAAATTGGGTCCAAATAGCCAATTTCCCTCCCCGATGTCATGTGACTCATTAGTGTTACAAGATCTCAAGTGTGAATGGGGAGCAGGTGTGTTAAATTTGGTGTTATTGCTCTCATACTGGTCACTGGAAATTCAAAATGGCACCACATGGCGCAGAACTCTCTGAGGATCTGAATTGTTGCTCTACATAAAGTTGGCCTAGGCTATTAGAAGATTGCCAAGACCCTGAAATTGAGCTTCAGCATGGTGGCCAAGACCATACAGCGGTTTAACAGGACAGGTTCCACTCAGAACAGGCCTTGCCATGGTTGACCAAAGAAGTTGAGTGCACCTCCTCAGCGTCATATCCAAAGGTTGTCTTTGGGACAAAGTGCTCCCAGCATTGCTGCAGAGGTTGAAGGGGTGGGGGGTCAGCCTGTCAGTGCTCGGACCATTCACCGCACATTGAATCAAATTGATCTGCATGGCTGTCATCTCACAAACAGTTTGCTGAAGACAAGCAGACTAAGGACATGGATTACTGGAACCATGTCCTGTGGTCTAATGAGACCAAGATAAACTTATTTGGTTCAGATGGTGTCAAGTGTGTGTGGCAGCAGCCAGGTGAGGATTACAAAGACAAGTGTGTCTTGCCTGTAGTCAAGCATGGTGGTGGGAGTTTCATGGTCTGGGGCTGCATGAGTGCTGCTGGCACTAGGGAGCTACAGTTCAATGAGGGAACCATGAATGCCAACATGTACTGTGACATACTAAAGCAGAGCATGATCCCCTCTCTTCGAAGACTGAGCCGCAGGGCAGTATTCCAACATGATAATGACCCCAAACACACCTCCAAAACAACCACTGCCTTGCTAAAGAAGCTGAGGGTACAGGTGATGGACTGGACAAGTATGTCTCCAGACCTAAACCCTATGGAGCATCTGTGGGGCATCCTCAAATGGAAGGTGGAGGAGCACAAGGTCTCTAACATCCACCAGCTCAGTGATGTCCTCATGGAGGAGTGGAAGAGGACTCCAGTGGCAACCTGTGAAGCTCTGGTGAACTCCATGCACAAGAGGCTGCAAAATAATGGTGGCCACACAAAATATTGACACTTTGGGCCTAATTTGGACATTTTCACTTAGGGGTGTACTCACTTTTGTTGCTAGTGGTTTAGACATAATGGCTGTGTGTTGAGTTATTTTGAGGGGACAGCAAATTTACACTGTTATACAAGCTGTACACTCACTACTTTACATTGTAGCAAAGTGTCATTTCTTCAGTGTTATCACATGAAAAGATAGAATAAATTTTTTACAAAAATGTGAGGGGTGTACTCACTTCTGTGAGACACTGTATGTATAATAATACATGAGTCCATCAGGTAAGTCCTTTAAGTGGAGTACTCAGTATAAATGCATAGAGGGACTGAGATGGAGAAGGGAGACCTGTATATAGTGTAACAGTCCAGAAACCAGGGCAAGCCTTTGTTGGAGGAAGAAACGTCATCACACCCAACGCCACGTTCCAACCCTCACCATCAACAATCAGCCGAATCCAAGCCTCGTTTCCAGCTCTCTGGCTGCAGAGGTCCTACCGGTCAGGATACCCCTCCTCCAGGCTAAGATAGCTGTGCGAACGCTGTTGCGCAGGGACGGATGCCACGCCAGTGTGGATGGACATGTGCCTTACCTTGCTAACTTCTATGTACAGTGTATAATGCACCTGTATTATATTAAATTTTACAGTTCTAACTTAGAGGCGCCTGTTTCTCTTCTTTTTACTGGAATGAACTAGGCTATTGAAAACCATATAACCTACTTTCCATGCATTTTTGATGCAGAAAAAAAATGCACTGGACTGCATGTGGTATGAACTGGCCCTTAGAGCAGCATATTAAAGTAGAACTCTGCTGTGCAGCAATCTATATTTTTATACTTGCCCTCTGTATGCTGTTCATCTTTCTGCCAGGGTTTCTACATTAAAACTGTGTCTAAAAAATGTTACATGGCCCTTTGTCATTTCCAGCACCAATGCAGTAATGTCCATGGTGACGGTGGATGACATTCTTGCAAATATACCTATTTAATAAAGTTTTGTTTAAGGTTTATAGAAAATTATACAAGTTGATTGTGTCATCTCCTTAATCTTTTTTTTTTTTTAATCAAAAAGGTGTTTATTGAACAAATTCAAGCAATTTCCAATGTCCAGACAGTGCATGTGCACACATTAATAAGCATAATGTACAGTCCTCACATCGTTCGGTACAATCATTCTGTCCTCTTAACCATCAACCAACGGAAGGCTTAAGCTACGGCAGCTTGGGACTGTTGTTTGTGAAGCTGACAGGGGACCCTAACTTTGGGAGTGATTTGGAGCGGCGAGTGGACGAAATCATGGATTTCAGAGAAGGGCTACTGAACATTTCGGAAGTGCACTGGGCACAGGAAGATTTGGAGTTTCTGGCCGTTCAGGAATGGGAGCTAGAGATCGCCTACAGACGGCTGCTAGACATTGCTCAGTGCCAGGGCTGGGCTCCCTTTGCCTGGGATGATCAGGAAATACCAGCTGAAGATCTGGTAACTGAACAGAGGGTCCAAGACCTCTGTCCCACACTTTTACCAATTCCAGAGACTGGGGATTTAATAGATGTTTCTGTAGAGGAGGAACCACCTGGCAAACCCCCAGTAGAAGTGCTGGCAACCGGACAGAGGGTCCAAGACCTCTGCCCCACACCTGCAGCAATTGTGGAGGCTCAGGCTGAGAAGATGGCAATCACTTCCCAGCAGCAGATACAGGGGGAGAAGGGAGAGGAGGTGTGTGTTGTCCCTCCCCAACAGTTGGCCAGGGTGGAGGAAGTGGGCTTTCCTCCCCAGCAAAGATCCGTGTACCTGGGAGACAGTACCATCGACATGTCGTCCCAGCAGCCAGATGAGGGAATGGAAAAGCAAGCAGCCGGCTCACCTCCCCAATGGCAGCTACACAGTTTGGGAGTGGAGGAAGCCAGCCTCCTGCCCCAACAGTTAGCCGGAGCAGAGGATGCGGAGTCCCCAGCAGAAGTGCTGGCAACAGGGCAGAGTGCTACCAACCTCTGCCCTCCACCGGCAACAACTACAGAGTTCCAGGGAGGCGGGGCAGTCGGCCTCCCTCCCCAACAGTTAGCCGGAACAGATGGTGTGGGGTTTCCAGCAGAAGGGCTGGCAACAGGGCCGAGGACTGCTGGACTCTGCCCTCAACTAACAGAGGATGGATTTCCTGTGAAGGTGGATGGGACTTCAGTCTCCACCTGTATACTCCAGGGATGCTGGGCAGTGGGCCCAGATCCCCAACAGCATGACAGAGTGAGCCCAGACACCCAGGCCTCTCCCCAGCGGCAGATATGTTCTCTGAGAGAGGCAGAGGTTGGCTGGGTGAGTAATGCTTTGTTTGGAACAATTTATTTGGGGTACTGTGTGGGTACAGGCAGTAGAGGACTGGAGCTGTTTACTAACTTCAGAGTCAACCCGTCTGGGGTCTCCTCCTGTGTTAGTCTCCTGCCGAAAGGGGAGAAATGTCACAGACCTAGCCAGAACAGAGGCTGTTGTATGCAAGCCTGTTGCCCACCGATTATGGGCCCTAGCATTTGGGGGAATGGTGCTCTCTGTGAGCTGTATGCCTGGGGACCCTGGGGTTGGTGTTACTTTGGATTCAGCTCCATGTCCCCCCAAAACACACAGACTCTGGAACCCGTTATATGCCATATTAGAATGATAAGACTGAATTATACTGTTGGGACACATCCTGTGAGGAGATGCTAATGTCATCATCTCCACTCACCTGTCTGATGTCAGCTATAATGGGTTTAATGTAAATAAGTTTAGTCTAGGTTCTAAAGGTATTCAACTCATTGTTGTTTGTTCTAATTAACCCTGTGTTGATGTTTATGGTAATGTGTGTTAATTGAATGAGCTGATCACATTGTCCTCTATACAATGTAGGAGACGGGACAACTCCTATTGGAGCTCATGTTAATTAGGTTATGTTTGTATTGTTAATTGTAATTAGCTCCAGCTATTGTGTTGATATAACTGTGTGAAGCTCGGTGACCACAAGTCTGGGCGAAAGGTCATGTCTCAGCCACCTAGGCTGTATAAAGGATGAGATAATTAGCTCATGTTAATTAGGTTAGCTTTGAGTCAGCCTGGTGTATAAATGTGTGTGATATCTCAAATAAAAAAAACAGTTCTGATGTACTCCAAGACTGGTGTTGTCTAGTTCTTGGGGTTCCTATGGCCAGATCCATTGGACTCGTGTTCCAGAACTTAGGAAGCGGTATATGACGGAAGCACTCAAGCGGAGTGTGGGGCGTTCCGTGACAGTTGCCAACTGTCCCGGGACTTACACTCCATTCCCGAATTTTTGGTGTCCCGGGAAATGTCCCGAAAAATCCGTTTTTTGATTTTCGCCGCCGCTAGAGGTCTGCAGCCGACGGAGACATTGTCTCTGCCGGCCGCCATATTGAAGAAGCTCAGGAAGATGGCTGGGGGGCTAGATGGAGCTCCTCCGTCGCCGCCCACCCTCCGCCCAGCTCCACCCCACCTCACCCGCCTACCCCTGCCCCGCTGCCAATCTGTTATGGAAAGGGGCAGGGGTTTTGCCATGTGGTATTTCACAAGAGTGACACCGGCAGACACCTCTGAGGTAGGGGAGGGGGGGCGCACCACTGTGGGAATTTGTAAGGGGGGCTCTGCCAGGGACACCTGATGTGAGGGGGGGCTCTGCCAGGGACATCTGATGTGAGAGGGGGCTCTGCCAGGGACACCTGATGTAAGGGGGGGCTCTGCCAGGGACACCTGATGTGAGGGGGGGCTCTGCCAGGGAGACACGATGTGAGGGGGGCTCTGCCAGGGACACCTGATGTAAGGGGGGCTCTGCCAGGGACACCTGATGTGAGGGGGGCTCTGCCAGGGACACCTGATGTGAGGGGGCGCTCTGCCAGGGACACCTGATGTGAGGGGGGCTCTGCCAGGGACACCTGATGTGAAGGGGGGCTCTGCCAGGGACACCTGATGTGAGGGGGGCTCTGCCGGGGACACCCGATGTGAGGGGGGCTCTGCCAGGGACACCCGATGTGAGGGGGGCTCTGCCGGGGACACCTGATGTGAGGGGGGGCTCTGCCGGGGACACCTGATGTAAGGGGGGGCTCTGCCAGGGACACCTGATGTGAGGGGGGGCTCTGCCAGGGACACCTGATGTGAGGGGGGCTCTGCCAGGGACACCTGATGTGAGGGGGGGCTCTGCCAGGGACACCTGATGTAAGGGTGGGCTCTGCCAGGGACACCTGATGTGAGGGGGGGCTCTGCCAGGGACACCTGATGTGAGGGGGGCTCTGCCAGGGACACCCAATGTGAGGGGGGGCTCTGCCAGGGACACCCGATGTGAGGGATCCCACTGATTCTGCATTATGGTGAGTTGAATGATTTCATTTTATATTACAATGTAATTATAGAAATAATGCACTTCAATCACCCTGACACCATAACAACCATGGTGCCGGGATGATTGAAGTGCTAACACCAGGTGTTTGGAGTATCTTTATCTGCTGATTGTTAAACTTTCTAGAATACACATATTTTTATTGTGTAGGATCTGGGGCTGCTGTCCCGTCATTTCCCTCTCCCCCTCTCCATCCCTCATTCATCTCAGACTCTAACCACACCCTCTTGAGCCACGCCCATTTAAACCACGCCCACTATGACGCGTAAACCACGCCCATTCTTCACCACGATGCGCTTCGGGTGCCGCACTTCTAGATTTTTCCTTAGACACGCCTACAAACGAATGCCCCACCCCCTAATTATCGAACGGCTCCGCCTACAGCCACAAAAGTGTCCCACTTTTTTTTTTACAATGTTGGCAACTATGGAAAACATGTGGTGTGGCTGTTTCAAGATGCACAATAAGGAGGCACTTGAAGAAAGAGGTCTTTCAACCAAAATTGTCTTTCTTTAACCCCAAACAAAGTATGTTTACAAATGTCCTGATATTCAAGGGGTTAAAACTACAGCTGTGAACTTGGCATTTGTATTGTTTCTTTCAGCTGGCAGTTGGCTGTCATGTAAAAGTGATCCAGGCAGCTGTAGATCTGCCTAATCATTTTTATAGTAACAAGAAGGTGCCATCATAGACCTCCGATGTCTGTCATATAGAGTATCTGTCAACCCCCCATGCTATTATATAGGGGGCTTATTAGCTTCCTTGTGATAGTAATATGAAAAAATTGTAAAAAAATTAAATATAACAAAAAAAAAGCTCCCCCGGTCACCCCCTACATACACACAATTTCAAACACATGTAGGTCATGCAAGTGTATCTGAGGTATCCATCACAATGAAGGGCAAGAATTCTATGCCTTCCTTCATAGATAATGTATAATTAAAGGTAAAACAGTTTGTTTTGTTTTAGATTGGAGATGGATTAGAACACCTGTCGGTATTTTATTGCTGTCTGAGTCCCCATTAGGGTGATTCCTCCTCTCTATTTCTCCTGTTTACCAGTTATTGAGTTATTGACAGAAAAGTAAAGGGAACATTTTCCAATTGGGGTGTAATTATGGTGGCCTGGGGGCCCCCAAAGGATTCTTTTAATTTGCAGGGATTTTCTTTCACTTCCTGTTTTGGCTATGGGACAGGAAATAAAAGTAAATCTCCCCAATGGGACACAGATGGCAAAAAAAAATGTCAGGGGATATTACCTTCCCCTACTCTATCCAAAATGAAAAAAAAAAGATTTGCCTTTAGTTCGACTTTAACTAAAAAACCGTGTACTATTTTTGTGGCCAATGCACAATTTTAAGGCTTAACATGTTTGGTAAATATTTACTTGATGCAACCCTAGCTTTTATATCTTACCAAAAAAATGGGTAATAAACTATTCATTTTTATTATGTTATTAATTGAAATATAATTGTTTACGGTTTCATGTAAAAAAAATAGATTTTAAAAGGTGTGTGAAAAATGAAAAAATTGGCACTGGCAGAAAAATGTTTAGGATGGGATGTATAGATCTGTATAAATCATTGTTAATTAGGAAACTATTTATATTGTCTTTTGCTAGAATTTGTCCTGTAACATATTGGGGGTTATTTATGAAAGGCAAATCCACTTGAAAGTGCAGTCACTCTAAATCTAAGGGGTAGATCTGAAATGAGTGGAAGCTCTGCTGATTTTATCATCCAATCATGTACAAGCTAAAATGCTGTTTTTTATTTTCCTTGCATGTTCCCCTTGGATCTACAGTGACTTTACTTCCAAGTGCACTTGCAGTACAAAGTGGATTTTCCTTTAGTAAATAACCCCCAATATGTTGTTGTATTTACTGTAGAAGCATTATTAAAAAAGAAACTTTCCAGTATTGGCTATAGTAAGAGGGCATTTGATTGTGTTATTGACTTTTTTTTATTTAACCACCTGAACTCTGGAAGGCTTTACCTCTTTTTATGACCAGGCCATTTTTATATAGCACTTTGCTACTTTAACTGTCAATTGCGTCATCATGCAACACTGTACCCAAATAAAAATGTTATCTTTTTTTGAGACTGATAGAGCTTTTGTTTGGTGGTATTTGATCATCACCACTGTTTTTTTCTTATTACATTAACGAAAATCAGAAAATCCTGAAAAAACGCCGAACATATTCTACTTTGTTATAAAATACTGTACATCCAATAAAATCAAATTTTGTAATAAATTTAGGCCAAAATGAATTCTGCTACATGTCTTTGGTAAAAAATTCCCAATAAGTGTATATTAATTGGTTTACAGGAAAGTTATAGCATCTACAAACTATGAGATATATTCGAAAATGGATCAATCCTGATGTACTGATGGTCTCTCATTTCTCATTTCTCCTTGTCTGCTCCATGTTGCCCACAAGCTTGCAGTGTGCCCCCCCCCCACTGTTCCCAGGGCAGGTTCCCCTTCTGCCCCCCTTGTCCTGTATGAAAAGTAAAGAAAAATTGATGGTCCCAAGAACATTTTAATCTGTTGGATAGATCATGCAAACCTTTTTTGTAAATAAATTCCATTTTATTTTACAACATACAAGAGCAGGTACAATGCTTAATAATACATAAGATGGTAGAAGTGCATCTTACCAGGAAAGACCACCCATGATTGGTCCATGATGGCATAGCATAACACACACACACACATGACAGCTCAAGTATTATATATGACTTCAAATTTGTCTTAAACAAATATAGCTATAGTGGCTATAACCACCAGCAGTGATTGAACAAAGAAAACAATCTGATTGATCGACTTAAAGTGTCTGCAAAGGCACAAGGTTTTTTACCTCCTATGCATGAAGGTTGTGTGCAGCACCCCCCCAATACTTACCTGAGCCCCATCTCAATCCAGCCATGTCCATGATATCCTTGCCCCTCTCACTCCTGATTTGCTTTTGGCCATCTCAGCCAGTGTGATGGCCAAAAGCCATCCATCTCCAATTAGGAGATGGAGAGGGCGAGGCTGAGCCACGGCTCCGTGTGTGAATGGACACACAGCCACAGCTCAGGAGCGCGCCTGCTTGAGTGCCCCCATTGCAAGCTGCTTGCTGTGGAGGCACCTGGTAGGAGGGAAGAACCAGGAGTGCTGGAGGATCGGGGCTGCTCTGTGCAAATCCACTGCACAGAGCAGGTAAGTATAACATTTTTTTTAGTTTTTTCGCTTTAAGGACATAGCCTGCCCATAGATGGATTGAATTTCAATGGTTTCCTGCTAAACCGGACAAATTTCAATCCATCTATGGCCATCTAGAAAGGAGGAGAGATCAAGATAGATTGTTAAATAAAACAAAATCAAATGATTTGTAGTCACAAGCCTTAAACTGCATTTACTTGTAAATCCAAGTGCTTTACTGATAAAATATGATTTGAATATTTGCAACAGTTTAAAAAGACGATGTTTGACATGCTGAATGTCAGCTTGACAAAGAATGTGGTTGTTTGAAACTGTTACTTTACTGGTAAAATGTGACCTGTATATGTGCACTTCGATTTAAATGTAAAAGCAGATTATAAACTACACATCCTATGATTTGTTGTATGGTTGCAGTGAGTATGGAGACTGTTTGATATGGTAGTATGCTAGTTTGACTTTGATTAAAAGTGTAACGCAGGCCATAAATGATGCAATTGCTTGATTGCCCCATCAACACAGTCCGTGCTGATGGGGGAACCTCTCACACTACACTATTGTGTGTTGCCGGCTGAACACAATGATTACTGCTTCTGGCTAAAGCTGGCAGCACTAATTGTTTGGGGAAAACCCAAAAGGCTGGTTGTACACAAGTCAGTTGATAGATCAACTTGTGTACAACCAGCCAGAACCTACATGGATCAAACCAGCCAGAACCTACATGGATCAAACTGGTCCCCATTGAACAGGCTGAACTTTGAGACTTGTGTGGCCAGGTAAACTCACCACATGTGCATAAATGTGTGAGTATGTGTCTGGAGAAGATCGAGAACAAAAGTATCATAGCTCTTTTTTAGGGTGTTGAGGTGGCTCTGAAAAGAGCCATTGTGTTTCTTCTTAGATTGTGATAATCTTCTTGTGCTGAAATGAAAGGCTTCTCATTCAGGCTTTTCTGTAGCTTCAAAGTGGTGTCTTCGGTATCTTCGGTGTCTTCTGGTGCCTTCAGTGTCTTCTGGTGCCTTCTGGTTTCTTCTGGTGTCTTCTGGTGCCTTCGGTGTCTTCTGGTGCCTTCGGTGTCTTCTGGTGTCTTCTGGTGCCTTCTGGTGTCTTCTGGTGCCTTCAGGTCATTTTCTGTAGGAGGGAAAACATTTTTGTGACTCTCATATTTACATTCTGAACTGTTACACAGGGTGGAAACACTTGACCTTTTTGCTACATCATGGTTGTCTGTATCGTTTAACCCCAGGACAAGAAGTCTGCACATAACAGGCAATTGTCCAATCAATAATGGTTGGGTTTGCAGCCATGGACGCGATCCTGTGTATACAGCAGTCGGTTTAAATCTGCAATCATTGTCTGTAAAGGGAGGACTGAAGCTATCTAAGTCATGGGTGGATGAGGCATTGGAATAACCCCTCTTCCTAGAGAAGGGGGAATTTTAATACTTGCAACAGTTAGTACCTTATTACATTCCCTGCACTAAGGTAAAAAAGTTCGGTAGTAGTTGCCCCCTCAACCCCTTTTATACTTACCTGAGTCCTCACTCAATCAGCACTGTGCCAGTCTATAGCAGCTCTCTCTCCCCTCTTACAGGATTTACTAAGTCAGCAGGAGCCACTGGCTTCTGCTGTCAGTCAAATCCTGTGTCAAGGGAGCATGAGGCAGGGCCAAGCCCCACTGTGTCTGTGGACTCAGGCAGCGCAGCAGCTTGGGATCGGAGGTGTGAAGAGAAAAGGAGGAGCCAGAGACACTGATAAAAGAAGAGGGTCAGGACCACTCTGTGGAATTCCATCTCACAGAGAAGGCAAGTATAATATGTGTGCTGTTTAGTAAAAATTAAGACCTTGCAATCACTTTAAATCATTAATACTTACGCTATAGGAAGATGTGGGGCTCTTTCTCTTTATTTAGGAGGTCAACTGCGGTTTACATAGGGAGGTTGTGTCATCCGTAGTCTTCAGATGTTATTATATATATTATCCCCTTGCCGCCGAGCGTATGCAGATGTGCGGCCTCGGCTTTCGGGGGTTATACCAGAATCATGCAGGCATCATCCCGGTACTGTTTTTTAGAGCCGGCGATCGGCTTTCCAGGGATAACAACCGATGGGGCTAAAAGCCGCTCAGCTGTTATACCAGTGGAGCGAGTGGGGACGTCCCCCCCTCCCGCAACCTCCCGCCGCTCTCAACGGGCCTCCCGTCCCACTGGTTTAAAAAAAATATGCAGTATTCAGAATCGCTGAAAACGGCGATCTGAATACTTTGAAGTGCAAAGGATGGTTACATTCCTTGTGACAGCAATAAAAGTGATCAAATTTTTTTTTTTTTTTAAACTCAATTTATTAATATAAAAATAAATAAAATAAATAAGAAAGAAAAATGTTGTTTAAAGTGCCCCCGTCCCCGCGAGCTCGCGTAGCAAAGAAAACGCATAAGGAAGTCGCGCCCGCATATGTAAACGGTGTTCAAATCACACATGTGAGGTATCGCCGCGATCATCAGAGCGAGAGCAATAATTCTAGCACTAGACCTCCTCTGTAACTCTAACCTGGTAACTGTAAAAAAAATTTTAAACGTCGCCTATGGAGATTTTTAGGTACCGTAGTTTGTCGCCATTCCACGAGTGCGTGCAATTATAAAGTGTGACATGTTTGGTCTCTATTTACTCGGCGTAACATCATCTTTCACATTATACAAAAAAAATGGGCTAACTTTACTGTTTCTTTTTTTTTAATTCATGAAAGTGTCCCTTTTCCCAAAAAGTGGTGTTTAAAACACCGCTGCACAAATACCATGTGACATAAAATATTGCAACAATTGCCATTTTATTCACTAGATTCTCTGCTAAAAAATATATATAATGTTTGGGGGCTCTAAGTAATTTTCTAGCAAAAAATACAGATTTTAACTTGTAAACACCAAATGTCAAAAATAGGCTTAATCATGAAAGAGTTAAATATATATATATAAATACACACATACAGTATAACTAATTGAATAACTATTTACCACCACCTCATTGGCACAGTTTACATGGGCTACAGCTTGTACAAGGCTGGTGTGAACAGCTCTTGATGAAACTCATGTATAACATTTTAAACATTGTTTAAACCACTCTGCATGGCGCATGTAGAATAATTACCATAAGACCCCTTTCACACTGGGGCGTTTTTCAGGTGCTTTAGTGTTAAAAAAAAATCGCCTGTAATGCGCCTGAAAGAAGCCTCATCTGCAATCCCAATGTGAAAACCCGCTTTCACACTGCCAGCGCCCGAAAAACGCTGGTAAAGCGCCGCTTAAGACCCCTTTCACACTGGGCATTTTTCAGGCGTTTTCGGGTGCTGGCAGTGTGAAAGGGCTCGGCCATCGGCGCACCCATCCTGGTGGCAAAAACACAAAAGCGCTGCAAAGAAGCTGCTTGCAGGACTTTTTTTGATGCCCTGCCAGCGCAGCACCCCAGTGTGAAAGCACTCGGGCTTTCACATTGGGATTGCAGATGAGGCTTCTTTCAGGCACTTTACAGACACTTTTTTTTAACGCTAACGCGCCTGAAAAACAGCCCCAGTGTGAAAGGGGTTTCAGTGTGAAAGCACTTGGACTTTCACATTGGGATTGCAGATGAAGGATCTTTCAGACCCTTTACAGGCGCTTTTTTTAACACTAAAGCATCTGAAAAATGCCTGGAAAATGCTCCAGTGTGAAAGGGGTCTAAAAGGGAGCCCTCATTCATTGCTCGCTGGGTGGAGATCCATCCTAGTAACATGGAGGAACCATCTGTAGTTTTCAGATGCAGAAAAAAAAAACACAATTTAAAACTAAAGACTGTATATAAGACCACATGCACCTGGCCTTTGCTATCCTGAGATGTTGCCAGCACCCTGTCTCCCACCTATATCTGAGCATCATTTATTTGATTCCTATTGAACCTACCTGAATGGATGTTAAACCACATGACAAGGCTCACTCACATAAAACTTTTATCTTTCTAGCAGTAAGGACACTGTGGGGTTGATTTACTAAAGGGAAAACGACTGTGCACTTTGCAAGAGCAGTTGCTCCAGAGCTTAGTAAATGAGCAGAAGCTCTGCTGACTTCCATCATCCAATCATGTGCAAGCAAAAATGCTGTTTTTTTAAATTACCTTGCACAGGATTGGGTGCTCTTTGCAAAGTCAAGTCTTACCTTATTTACTAAGCTCTGGAGCAATTGCACTTGTAGAGGGCAACTGCACTCTGCAAAGTGCACAGTCTATTTGCCTTTAGTAAATCAACCCCAGTGGGTGTAGTATTCCTACTTGTTTGAATAAGTCTCCAGTTCACTGCTGTAGAATCCTCTTTGTCAAAGCTAAATCTGCTACTGGGAAGCTGTATACCAAAAGCTAACAAAGGATTCCAACCCTATATTTTAAACACAGCTAAGTCCCAGGAAGAGTTTATGGCTTCATGTACACATAGGGGGTTATTCACTAAAGGCAAATCCACTTTGCACTACAAGTGCAAACTACAAATGCAAAGTGCACTTGAAATTGCACTGAAAATGCAGTCGCTGTAGATCCGAGGGGGACATGCAAGGAAATTAAAAAACAGCATTATAGCTTGCACGTGATTGGATAATAAAATCAGCAGAGCTTCTCCTCGTTTCAGATCTACCCCTCAGATTTACAGAGACTGCACTTCCAAGTGCACTTTCAGTGCAATTTCAAGTGCACTTTGCACTTGTAGTTTGCACTTGTAGTGCAAAGTGGATTTGCCTTTCGAAAATAACCCCCATAGTCTACTTAGACCGCTGGCTGCAGGAAAATGCAAAACGTGGCAAAATCGAGACGTGATTTTGCTGTGTTTTGCGGCTGGTGGTCAAAACATTCCAATCCTGAACATGATTTCTTTGCATTCAGGAGAGGGAGGTTGACACACGTACATCTACACAGGTTGAACTGGATGGACTGTTATTTTTATTTAACCTTACTTACTATGTAACCGCAGCAGCTCCTAAACTCTGCCAAAACCCAATGTATACATTGACACATAGGCTTTTATGGAGTAGAGTTGGAGTTGGAGTGGTGAAACAACACCAAAAGCTCCTAAACTCAAATTAAGTGTACATGAAGTTTTAGGCTGGCCATGCATTATACAATTTTCTTATAACAATTTTCCTTTAGATTTACCAAAACCATATAATAGGCAGTCAAACCTAAACACTTTCAATTTGTATACAATCAGGCACTACATAGTTGAAGGTTAATCTATAAATCTAAAGGAAATGAATAATAAAATTGTATAATGTATGGCCAGCTTTAGTTCTTGTTGTGACTCATTTCTTTTCATCTGAGTTTTTAAAGTGACAATGAGACTCGTGGCTGTAACCACTTAAGCAGCCAAAGCCACAAATCTGTCCCATCCAGGCTGTTGCCTGGGTCATATTATGCCTTGTGAAAACAATGCTGCTGATAGAAAATCATCACCTTTGTGTGGTGATGGATAAGCTCAGGCCACATCAGTGGCTGTATAGTACTTACGCAGACATCCACAGTCAACCGTTTCCCAGCAAAAGACTTGTAGAGAATCCTTTTTTTCACTCCGATACACAGCTCCCAGTGATGCATGGAGGGAAAAAATTAAATACAATTAGGTTTTTATAAACACATGTCAATTCAATAAAAAAAAAAAAGAGACAAATGAGGGAGATTGAAAGAGGAAGAGGCAAAATGGTAAGAAGAGGGAGAGTAGGCAGGGTAAGATGTAAAGAGAAGACTTTGGTAGGAGATGACAGAAAGGGGCAAGGTCGCTGGAGGATGGAGGGGAAAAATGGGATGTTTGAGGAATAGATGAAGGGCAGTTTAGAAGGGGGAAAAAAATGACTTACCCTAGAATGTATGAGCACCCTGTTACCAGTAGAGTAGAAACAGGTGTCAACTGGTTTCTTATGTATTTAACCAGTTGACATCTGCCCCTTCCCCCCTGAAGGAGCTCTTTGTGACCCCGTAGTCAAACTTCAGCTCCGTGCCAACGGGGATATCTTCTTTGGCCACTAGCAGAAGAACAGGGGTGGTGCCATCACTCCGGTATCTCAACTCTGGTTTCAGGTTCGGACTCTTCCGTGAGTGATTGATCTTCCTTCCAAAAGTTGTCGGTAGTGAGGGGTGACAGGGACATGGGACGTTCTTCTCATCGATGCAAAGCTTTCGACGGTTCTTCCTGTCCTCAAAGAAGTAAAGGTAGCTCATCTCACCTGCCAAATAAGTGCAATGCTAATGATAATTTAAAAAAACCTTGATGCCTCTCAACCAGAAAAATCAGTAACTAGCAATGGACAAATCTATATCAAAAATTCCTTATACCCATAAACATACTCGTATAAATAGATTGATGCTGTTGAATTAAATATAAAAATAATCAATCATGCTGTTTTTCTGCTAATAAGGTACAATTTGTATCAATCAGTCCCATAATAAAGCAACTCCTAAACCCCCACTGTTAACCAAGTGCTGGTTTAATTGAAAAAACTGAACTACAATACACCTCCATGCTCATCACTTTCTCCTCCTCAGGTGGTGCACTCACTGGCTTTATTTTGACCCCCCCCTTAAAGTGATTGTAAAGGATCACTTTTTAAAAATATCAGTTTATAATTACCTGCTATGTGTAATGGTTTTGCACAGAGCAGCCCCAATCCACCTCTTCTTGGGTCCCTTGCCAGTGCTCCTGGCTCCTCTGCCCCCTCCCCCCAGCAAGCTGCTTGCTATGGAAACACTTGTATGTGCTCATGCCTGAGCCAGCTGTGTGTGTCTATGGACACACACACAGTGTGGCTCGGCCCCCACCCCTGCTCCATTCTCACTGGCTGTGATTGACAGCAGCAGGAAAAGTGCAGTGTGCAGACTTGTGTGGGCAATCAGTGACTATCAGGTGACCACACAATAAAAATCAGATACCAGGTTTTACCAACTTCACCATCTTACCTGCTGCCATGGAGTTCATGAGCTCCTCGCCTCTTTCATGGGACACGATGGGTCCATGACAGTCACATACAACCGCGCCTTTTTTGAAGGGTAAAGTCGTGAAGACCGTCTCTCCGGTGTTTCCAACGCGGTCTTCTATGATGGCAAGCCCCTTCCAATCTTGTGAGGCGATTTGACTTTCTAGGTCCTCTTCTTCTTGTACCTTCCCCCATTCCACGATGGGCTTCCAGCTTTCCAGGACGTCCTCTAGTTTCGGTTGGTTCGTTGTCCATCCCTGTGTTAGAGCATAAGATGTTACCTGCTCTCCTGTAGGAGGATTCCTCTTGAAACGCCCTGAAAGCAGAAGACAGTGTATTACAATATAATGCAAGAATATAATGTGCTTAATTCATAGATGCCAGGGAAAATATAAATGCTCACCGACGATCTCATTAACGCGC
Source organism: Aquarana catesbeiana (assembly GCF_042186555.1). Lineage (NCBI taxonomy): Eukaryota > Metazoa > Chordata > Amphibia > Anura > Ranidae > Aquarana > Aquarana catesbeiana. The sequence goes on from NC_133335.1 coordinate 88,208,731, forward strand.
ATCACATACTGCTGTCTTCTCCACCTCTTGTAGCAGTACGCTGGGTGTTCCGCAGTAAAGATGCGACATTCCCTTAAACCCGGCGATTCCATGTTAGGTCCCACTGGAAACACATCAAGGACTTTCCTGAAAGCCACCTCCTTGTCGTCGACTGGCACCGCTACTTCTTCTTGCCTCCTTGTCTGTGGGTCTCTAGAAATCAAAACGGTGTTTAACCATTGAAGTGATTGTTAATGTAAAATTAAAAAACAAAAAACAGAGCGGCCCAAAAACCTCCTCTTCTCGGGTACCCCGCTAGCATTCCTGGCTCCTCCTCTCTGTCCAGTGCCCTCATAGGAAGCTGAATCCGATGGGGGAGCTTATGCAAGTTCACTGTCCAAAGACAGTGGGACTTGCCCCCATCCCCCCATCTCTGGCTTTGAATGACAGCAGTGAGAGTCAATGGCTCCTGGTGCCTCTGCAAAGCCTGTGAGCAGGGAGTGAGGGGAGAGAAGAGCTGCAGATGTGCACAGCGCTGGATTAAATGACAGCTCAGGTAAGTAAAAGGGTGTGAGGGGGAGATATTGATGCCTAAACCTTTTTTATCTAATGCAAGGAATGCATTAAAGTAAAAAACTGTTTAAGCATAAGTGTTAAAGCCCAAATCTGAACAGACATTTGTTGATAATAGTAACATGCTTAATATTTTACTTGGTGTCTCTCTAGATTCCAGCAATCAGCAATATACAACCTACCCTGAAGTAGAAGGCATCCAGTCTTTCTGAATCCTCTTCACCATGACGGCACCCTTCACGATCTTGCCTTCGACGTCTCTACCTTTCTTCGACTGGCCAAAGTATTCTTCCAGAAGCTTCTTCGCTTTGTCATCGCAGTGGGATGAACAGCACTGCTCAAAAGCCTTCCTTGCCTGCTGATAAGTAACTGCAGGCAGATTATATCTAAAGGGTGAGAGATTTTTGTTAGTTTGTTGTCTGGTATGGTTGTACAACTAAAAAAAAAAGTTTTTGGTTAGCACTGATAGTCATTTTGCATTAGTGGCATAGCTGCATGACAGATTTTATATTTTACTTGCCTCTTATGGAACTGAGTGAGGTCATCAGAAATCAAGCGTTTCCCACCCTCGCTTGTGACAAAGAAGTGGTCCCCTTTGTTGAAGGTCTTCAACAAAAAAGGTCGAATTTTTTGGAAATATGTGTTAAACCATATTTCCTCAGATCCTTCCAAGACCACCATAGCCATCTGAGGTGGGGCTTCCAAGGTTCTGATGTCCACCCTGATGATGGTTACTTCCACGGCCTCTGTGTCAAAGTGGGCAGTCTCGCGGGACCTCAGCAACCATTGATGTACCTGTTGAAGGATAACAAAACAGATGTCAGTGTAAAGTGACACTAGTTACAACATTTGGTGTAAAACACTATTGCCTTTATAAGACTCACGGTCATGTTTTGGATGACAGCTGGTCTCTGTAGATGCTGCAATGTCAGCAGCGCTTCCAGGAAGTAAAGGATGGTCATCCGGTCTCTGTCTTCAAGCACAAGCCCTTCATTCGCCCTACCTATCAGGGTGAGAAAATGAGGTTTTGCAAGAGAGACGATCCTTTGGCATACCTCTGGATCGTGAGCCTGATGTCTGTGGGGAAGAGAAAAAGTTTAATTGCATGCATATTTGGCAAAATAAAATGCATAAAATCGGCTAAAGGCACACAATGTTTACAGCCACCAGTTTCACCTACCCCATTTCCTTTGTTCCCTTGGCAGCTTTCTTATTGATCTTTAACCGGATATCGTTCAGAAGGTCGAAGAAGCTTGATGCAGCTGGTTTCAAGGAAGGATCCTCCAGGCATTTTGGTTCTGAGGTGACGTGCCTTGCAAACTTCTGCACGCTGTCCATATAGTTGAGAGTGGTGGACTTGCTGGCTCCAGATGCTTCAAGCTGCTGGAAGTAATCAACGGTCCTCTCTGGCTGGTGGATGCACTTCAATGAAACCTCCTCGGGGTCCACATAGAAAAGATATCTTGCCACAAAGTTCACCTGAAAATGGTGAAGAAGAAATCAACTTATCATCTTATCAAAGTGGTTACAAAGGCTACATTTTTTTTCACCTTAATGTTTTTTTGCATTAGAGTAAAAAATCTGAGTGCAGCTCCCCCAGCCCCTCTTTAAATGACCTGAGCCCAATCTAGATCCAGTGCTGTGCACATTGGCTCTCTCCCTCCTTTTAGGCTCGGTGACAGCAGTGGGAACCATTGGCTCTGGCTGCAGTCAATCACAGCCAGTGAGGAGGGGGTGGGGCAGACCCATGCTTTGTATCTATGGATACATATATTTGGTTTGGAAGCAAGCAAACAGCTTACTATGCTGGGAACTCGGCAAGGGGGAGCCATGAGAATGGGGGAACCTGAGAAGAGGAGGATCAGGGCTGCTCTTTGCAAAACCATTGCACAGAGCAGGTGTGGCATGTTTGTTATTAAAAACGGGGGTTACTATCGCTTAATGTGATAAACTTTTTAAAATTGGCTTTGCCAAAAGAGTCCAGATTAACTAACCTTGCAGTGTGTGTGATATTTGATATTTATTATTATATATTTACCTGCCGTCTGACGAATTCCTTTGATTCCAATGTCTCCAACTTCTTTTTAAATCCTCTGATCAAAGGAGAATCCACCGAATGCTTTCTGTATAGTCCTGCCTTTTCTAGGCTTCGACGAGTGGATGTGCTAGAGGATGGGCAAGAGGGAGTACAATAAATATTCATACATCAGGTATATGAATACAATAGACGTATTACAATATATTGGTTTTTACCTTGGCTGCTCCTCTTCCATCTCCATTTCCTCTGATGCTGCAGTGGTGGTCTCTTCATCTTCAGATCTGTAAGAGAGCCATTAATGAGTCTATGTAGTTCTAAAGCATTATAAAACATCCTTTAAATAAAGCTAAGGTTAACACGTACCGCTGTCTTCCTGATGTCTCGGGAAGGACAATGCTTCCCCTGGCCTCAAGAAAACTTACGCAAAACTGATGGGGCCTGACCGAACTTGGGTGCTCCAGGTCTTTGTATGCAATGACGCTGAGCTGTCTAACCACATGGCGCATCTTCGACCGGGCCTCTTCAACAAGCTCCTTTATCTCGGCCTCATCTGCATTCTTCCTGCAAACTCTTTTCAGGTGTGTTGAAAGCTTGTTTTGCATCTTGAAGCAAATCTTGCAGACCAAGGGTACCCTTGTGGTTCTGGGAAGAAAAAACATTTTAGGAATCTATTCAGTAGATCCCTAATTGAAGGAAAGAAAATTGCATAATTTATAGCCAGCCCTAGAGATATTCCTAATGAACTTCATCCGGGATTTGAAAAGTAAAAGCAATCGGCTACATGTACTGTAGCTACTGACTTAAGAAACCCCTCACCCCATGAAATCCACTGCTGTAATTTTGGACAAAACCTTTATTAGATTTATTACTGTGAAACTGATAACAAAGAGCAACCACATGAAAAGCACTGTAAAAAAAAAGAACAAAATGATAGGGATCCACCCAAAACTGCAATTTACAGGGCCATATACAAATGGTGTAGGCCTACCCTGGTTGTCTTCTTCCTTCTACCTCCTCTTCATCCCCTCCCGTGGGATCGGCATGGACTTCATCCGCTGGACCTTGAGTTCTGTAATCAATTAAAAACAATGTAGATTTCCTCCTACTTTAGGCATCTTTAAAACAGCACTTTGAAAAGAAAAGCCTGACTCTGATGCAGTCAAATTCAAAATGATCAACAACTGGGACTCCACTCTGTTCAAAACAGAAAATGACTGCAACACAATGGAAATATAAAAAGTAGACCCAACTAAAAATAATTGTAAGGCTGGGTTCACACCTATGTGAATTGGATGCAGGTTTTTCCTGCATCCAATTTACATAGCAGGAGAATGTGAGTGGCTCTCTATGGAGCCGGTTCACATATTTCTCCAGCAGGTCCGGTGCGAATTTCAGGAAAAACGTGTGTCTTTTTAGGTCCAGTTCCAGTCCGAATTCAGCCCAAAATTTGGGCTGAATTTGGACCTGAAATGGTGAACCAGCACGCACCGGACCCCTGCTATGTGACGGATCTGTCTTAGGTGTGAACCCAGCCTAAAACTACAAAAAGCAGATGAAAACAATTTAACTCTGCTAAAAACGGATCTTATATTTACAGGATCATCTCAAATTACAGTATACCTACCCTGGTTGTTTCCTCTTGAGTTCTTCATCCTCAATGGTGGGATCGACCTGCACATCCTCTACTGGACCTTGGGTTCTGTAATAGCAATCAATAAACTATTTGGGTTTTCATCCTACGTTTTTATTTAAAGGTATGTTCAAATGCCTAAAATCTGACTAACTCCAAAAGTGGCACAAACTACAAGGACAAAAATTCAAAATTCTTCACAACGTGGACCCCACCAAACAAAACAGACAATATAAAAATGCAAGTACCCCTAAGCAAATAAAGTTTAACCAGCTACAAAGCATGGTATAACAATAAAAAAGGTGTGTAAAAACTGATTTTTATTTTTCGGGGTCATTTCTCCTTAAAGGAGAACTCCATCCAAAGTAAAAAGTGGAATATTTTGCATTGAGTCCACCTATCCCATATTTGGCATTGGTTGTTTTTTTTTGGGGGGGGGAGAAGGGACTTAGTATTGACAGTATAGAAGTGCACCTTCCCCCATCCCTCCCTGCAGTCTTCTGGGACACACTGGATCCCTGGACAGGTAAGTGTCCTTATATTAAAAATCAGAAGCTACAGTATTTGTAGCTTCTGAATTATTTTTGTGCCCAGACAGAACCTTCTCTTTAAGCACAGCAAGCTTACCCTGGATGTTTCCTTACTTCCAGAGCTTCATCCCCTCCGGTGGGATCTTCGTGGACTTCTTCCACTGGAACTTGAGATCTAGAATGGAGATAAAGGAGTGGTTGCCTTCTTATTCCATAATAGGGTCACAGTTTAAAACAAATGTTATGATGTTTTAAATGCAGAACACTTACCGATGTCTTCCTGCAGATTGAAGTATGATACTTCCCTTGGACTCGAGAAAGTGTGCCAAAAACTCCTGTGGTGTGCTAGAACTAGCTTGGTCAAGATCAGCATACTGGACAACGGTGAGGTTCCTAACCAGTTGCCGCATGTTGGACCGCGCCTCCTCAACAAGCCTTTTGATCTCGGCTTCACCAGCATTTTTCCTACACACTCGCCGGAGATGCACCGAGAGGATATCCTGCAGTTTGGAGCAAAACTTGCATACGAGTGGAATTCTGGTACTCCTGGGGGAAAAAAATAACATGAATTAATCAACTAAAATGCCATGTTATTCCTTGATAAGGGCTCATTCACATCTGTGCGATGTATTTTTGGCATGAGGTGACTTTTCACTCTAAGCAGATGCATGATTAGGCGCGGTCAATGAGGGGTATCATTCCATCCTAGTGAAAAATCTGAGCAACTGGGGAGAAATTTGCTAAAGCTGTCCAGACTATTGCAACTCAGCTGGTTGTACTGAAATCGTCTATCGATCAATTTCAGTACAACCGGTTATTGATCGACTTCCGTACAACCAGCCAGTCAGATTTTTTTATGGTCTAGGCAGTGATCATTGTATTCTGATGGGTGGCGAAACCTCTCACTGTAAGAATACAATAGTGCAGCCGGAGTGATTTGAATTAATTGAATCTCAGCTGGTCCAAGTTGAACCGGCCAAAATTTGCTCCATTTATGGCAATCTTTAGGCTAGCAATACCTTATGCAATTTTTTTCATTTAACCAAAAAAAATTGCATAACTTATGGCCGGTGGAAAGCCAGCCATAGATGGATCGAATTTTGGCTGGTTCAGCAGGGACAAGCCGAGATTAAAGTAATCTATGGGCAGGCTGGTTTTACCCAAGTCTATCCATTGATCGATCCGCCATTCAGATATTTTACATGCAATTTCTGCCGCTGCTATAGCAGCTAGCTGTAATTGTTGAGGTTGATTTATGGAAACTGGAAAGTGCAAATTCTAGTGCAGCTCTGAAACCAATCAGCTTCCAGTTTTTTTGTCAAAGATTAATTAAACAAGCTGAAGTTAGAAGCTGATTGGCTACCATGCACAGCTACACCAGATTTTGCACTCTCCAGTTTTAGTAAATCAACCTCATTGTGTTCTGTCAGCTGGAAAGGCTCCCTGGCGGCAGAATGCAATAGCAATGTGGGAGGGATTCCCCATCAATATAGATATGTATATAGGGGAATGAGGAAAGAAAATCACATAATCCATGGGCTGCTTAAATGTAAATATGGCCCTATTAAAAATAAACAAATCCAAAATATAAATATCCACCAGTGCAAAAGTGTATCTAACCTAAATATAAAATATAAACGTGAAAAAATATTAAAAAAAAATGAAAAATGATGAGACTTAATACACAAATCCTGTCTTTCTACGAATATGTGGCCGCAGCTCAATAGTGCAATGAGTGTACCTCAATCAAATGTCAGGGGCAGAACAGTGATTGACTAGCATAGAAGACAAATTACTTAAATGCAGATACAATTAACAGTGTGCATCGAATGTACTTACCCCTCAGATGCCATGGCAGATTTCTTTGAAATCCTAAAATACAAAACAGTGGATGAGTTGAAATACAAACAACAGAAGTTTAAATGCAAATAACAATATAACATTAAACCGTAGTAATTCAATAACAGTAAATGGCAATAATAAACAGTAATAATAAACTATAAAATTAATAAAGTAATATCTGTATAGAACTTTAAGAGACAGACAATCAATAGATAAATCTATGCAAATGGCAATATTAAAGGGACAAAATCCTGCAAAAGAGGCAATCCACAAGGAGACAATCCACAAGTAGACAATCCACAAGGAGACAATCCACAATGAGACAATCCACAAGGAGACAATCCACAATGAGACAATCCACAATGAGACAATCCACAAGAAGACAATCCACAAGGAGACAATCCACAAGGAGACAATCCGCAAGGAGGCAATCCAATATCGCAAGCGATCTCAGGATCAAATGTTCTACTTGATTAGCTGAGTTGGAGAATTTATACAGTGTGTGTGAATTACTGACAGCCAATAGAATTGTTTTGTTATTATCACACGTTTATTGACCAATGGTCTTTTTTCCCTCATGTCTGGAAAGAGGTGAGACTGAAGGTCTGTGAATATCTTTTGTGGCTCTTTCTGTGTCTCCGTCTTTATTGTTATCTGTGACAAGACTGAGAAAATGACTCAGAAATCACACCTCGTTATCCCTGTAATCCTCACACCTATTGTACAGTATTGTTCAATACTGATCGATATGTTCTACTGAACTAGAGAGACATCTGAGTCTCAAAGTGCTTCATAATTGTCATTTTATAAAGTCTAATCTCTTTACTTACTCAACACGTTCTTCCCAAATATGTAATCCTAAGAACTTATTTTAATGTATGTGGTTTTAGTTTTCTGCCTTAGCACCTGCAATGTTTAGTTTTTGGGGCAGTTTACATCATAGAAACGCAGTCCGGATGCGTTCCAGATGCTTTTCTGTATGTGCATTTTAGACACATTTTGATGCATTTCAGTGCATTTTTGATGCAGTCCGGTGTGTTTTTGGTGCATTTTTTATGCAGTCCAGTGCTTTTTCACCCTCTTTTTTCCTAACCTTACATAGAGACATGTGCATTCCAGTGCATATTTAGTGCCTTTAGGTGCATTCTTGATGCATTTTACAGTGTTACAGTACAGTCCAGTGCAAGAAAAATGCAGCATGTTCTACTTTTTTTCTGGAACTGGAATGCAGTGGAACTGCAAGCACTGGTGTGAACTAGAAAAACTGGGATAGTGGCGCTGCCATACAGTACAGTATCTTACAAAAGTGAGTACACCCCTCACATTTTTGTAAATATTTTATTATATCTTTTCATGTGACAACACTGAAGAAATGACACTTTGCTACAATGTAAAGTAGTGAGTGTACAGCTTGTATAACAGTGTATATTTGCTGCCCCCTCAAAATAACTCAACACACAGCCATTAATGTCTAAACCACTGGCAACAAAAGTGAGTACATCCCTGAGTGAAAATGTCCAAATTGGGTCCAAATTGCCAATTTCCCTCCCCGATGTCATGTGACTCATTAGTGTTACAAGATCTCAGGTGTGAATGGGGAGCAGGTGTGTTAAATTTGGTGTTATTGCTCTCATACTGGTCACTGGAAATTCAACATGGCACCACATGGCAAAGAACTCTCTGAGGATCTGAATTGTTGCTCTACATAAAGTTGGCCTAGGCTATTAGAAGATTGCCAAGACCCTGAAATTGAGCTTCAGCATGGTGGCCAAGACCATACAGCGGTTTAACAGGACAGGTTCCACTCAGAACAGGCCTTGCCATGGTTGACCAAAGAAGCTGAGTGCACCTCCTCAGCGTCATATCCAAAGGTTGTCTTTGGGACAAAGTGCTCCCAGCATTGCTGCAGAGGTTGAAGGGGTGGGGGGTCAGCCTGTCAGTGCTCGGACCATTCACCGCACATTGAATCAAATTGATCTGCATGGCTGTCATCTCACAAACAGTTTGCTGAAGACAAGCAGACTAAGGACATGGATTACTGGAACCATGTCCTGTGGTCTAATGAGACCAAGATAAACTTATTTGGTTCAGATGGTGTCAAGTGTGTGTGGCAGCAGCCAGGTGAGGATTACAAAGACAAGTGTGTCTTGCCTGTAGTCAAGCATGGTGGTGGGAGTTTCATGGTCTGGGGCTGCATGAGTGCTGCTGGCACTAGGGAGCTACAGTTCAATGAGGGAACCATGAATGCCAACATGTACTGTGACATACTAAAGCAGAGCATGATCCCCTCTCTTCGAAGACTGAGCCGCAGGGCAGTATTCCAACATGATAATGACCCCAAACACACCTCCAAAACAACCACTGCCTTGCTAAAGAAGCTGAGGGTACAGGTGATGGACTGGACAAGTATGTCTCCAGACCTAAACCCTATGGAGCATCTGTGGGGCATCCTCAAATGGAAGGTGGAGGAGCACAAGGTCTCTAACATCCACCAGCTCAGTGATGTCCTCATGGAGGAGTGGAAGAGGACTCCAGTGGCAACCTGTGAAGCTCTGGTGAACTCCATGCACAAGAGGCTGCAAAATAATGGTGGCCACACAAAATATTGACACTTTGGGCCTAATTTGGACATTTTCACTTAGGGGTGTACTCACTTTTGTTGCTAGTGGTTTAGACATAATGGCTGTGTGTTGAGTTATTTTGAGGGGACAGCAAATTTACACTGTTATACAAGCTGTACACTCACTACTTTACATTGTAGCAAAGTGTCATTTCTTCAGTGTTATCACATGAAAAGATAGAATAAAATTTTTACAAAAATGTGAGGGGTGTACTCACTTCTGTGAGACACTGTATGTATAATAATACATGAGTCCATCAGGTAAGTCTTTTAAGTGGAGTACTCAGTATAAATGCATAGAGGGACTGAGATGGAGAAGGGAGACCTGTATATAGTGTAACAGTCCAGAAACCAGGGCAAGCCTTTGTTGGAGGAAGAAACGTCATCACACCCAACGCCACGTTCCAACCCTCACCATCAACAATCAGCCGAATCCAAGCCTCGTTTCCACCTCTCTGGCTGCAGAGGTCCTACCGGTCAGGATACCCCTCCTCCAGGCTAAGATAGCTGTGCGAACGCTGTTGCGCAGGGACGGATGCCACGCCAGTGTGGATGGACATGTGCCTTACCTTGCTAACTTCTATGTACAGTGTATAATGCACCTGTATTATATTAAATTTTACAGTTCTAACTTAGAGGCGCCTGTTTCTCTTCTTTTTACTGGAATGAACTAGGCTATTGAAAACCATATAACCTACTTTCCATGCATTTTTGATGCAGAAAAAAAATGCACTGGACTGCATGTGGTATGAACTGGCCCTTAGAGCAGCATATTAAAGTAGAACTCTGCTGTGCAGCAATCTATATTTTTATACTTGCCCTCTGTATGCTGTTCATCTTTCTGCCAGGGTTTCTACGTTAAAACTGTGTCTAAAAAATGTTACATGGCCCTTTGTCATTTCCAGCACCAATGCAGTAATGTCCATGGTGACGGTGGATGACATTCTTGCAAATATCATACCTATTTAATAAAGTTTTGTTTAAGGTTTATAGAAAATTATACAAGTTGATTGTGTCATCTCCTTAATCTTTTTTTTTTTTTTTAATCAAAAAGGTGTTTATTGAACAAATTCAAGCAATTTCCAATGTCCAGACAGTGCATGTGCACACATTAATAAGCATAATGTACAGTCCTCACATCGTTCGGTACAATCATTCTGTCCTCTTAACCATCAACCAACGGAAGGCTTAAGCTACGGCGGCTTGGGACTGTTGTTTGTGAAGCTGACAGGGGACCCTAACTTTGGGAGTGATTTGGAGCGGCGAGTGGACGAAATCATGGATTTCAGAGAAGGGCTACTGAACATTTCGGAAGTGCACTGGGCACAGGAAGATTTGGAGTTTCTGGCCATTCAGGAATGGGAGCTAGAGATCACCTACAGACGGCTGCTAGACATTGCTCAGTGCCAGGGCTGGGCTCCCTTTGCCTGGGACGATCAGGAAATACCAGCTGAAGATCTGGTAACTGAACAGAGGGTCCAAGACCTCTGTCCCACACTTTTACCAATTCCAGAGACTGGGGATTTAATAGACGTTTCTGTAGAGGAGGAACCACCTGGCAAACCCCCAGTAGAAGTGCTGGCAACCGGACAGAGGGTCCAAGACCTCTGCCCCACACCTGCAGCAATTGTGGAGGCTCAGGCTGAGAAGATGGCAATCACTTCCCAGCAGCAGATACAGGGGGAGAAGGGAGAGGAGGTGTGTGTTGTCCCTCCCCAACAGTTGGCCAGGGTGGAGGAAGTGGGCTTTCCTCCCCAGCAAAGATCCGTTTACCTGGGAGACAGTACCATCGACATGTCGTCCCAGCAGCCAGATGAGGGAATGGAAAAGGAAGCAGCCGGCTCACCTCCCCAATGGCAGCTACACAGTTTGGGAGTGGAGGAAGCCAGCCTCCTGCCCCAACAGTTAGCCGGAGCAGAGGATGCGGAGTCCCCAGCAGAAGTGCTGGCAACAGGGCAGAGTGCTACCAACCTCTGCCCTCCACCGGCAACAACTACAGAGTTCCAGGGAGGCGGGGCAGTCGGCCTCCCTCCCCAACAGTTAGCCGGAACAGATGGTGTGGGGTTTCCAGCAGAAGGGCTGGCAACAGGGCCGAGGACTGCTGGACTCTGCCCTCAACTAACAGAGGATGGATTTCCTGTGAAGGTGGATGGGACTTCAGTCTCCACCTGTATACTCCAGGGATGCTGGGCAGTGGGCCCAGATCCCCAACAGCATGACAGAGTGAGCCCAGACACCCAGGCCTCTCCCCAGCGGCAGATATGTTCTCTGAGAGAGGCAGAGGTTGGCTGGGTGAGTAATGCTTTGTTTGGAACAATTTATTTGGGGTACTGTGTGGGTACAGGCAGTAGAGGACTGGAGCTGTTTACTAACTTCGGAGTCAACCCGTCTGGGGTCTCCTCCTGTGTTAGTCTCCTGCCGAAAGGGGAGAAATGTCACAGACCTAGCCAGAACAGAGGCTGTTGGAGAGGACTGTATGCAAGCCTGTTGCCCACCGATTATGGGCCCTAGCATTTGGGGGAATGGTGCTCTCTGTGAGCTGTATGCCTGGGGATCCTGGGGTTGGTGTTACTTTGGATTCAGCTCCATGTCCCCCCAAAACACACAGACTCTGGAACCCGTTATATGCCATATTAGAATGATAAGACTGAATTATACTGTTGGGACACATCCTGTGAGGAGATGCTAATGTCATCATCTCCACTCATCTGTCTGATGTCAGCTATAATGGGTTTAATGTAAATAAGTTTAGTCTAGGTTCTAAAGGTATTCAACTCATTGTTGTTTGTTCTAATTAACCCTGTGTTGATGTTTATGGTAATGTGTGTTAATTGAATGAGCTGATCACATTGTCCTCTATACAATGTAGGAGACGGGACGACTCCTATTGGAGCTCATGTTAATTAGGTTATGTTTGTATTGTTAATTGTAATTAGCTCCAGCTATTGTGTTGATATAACTGTGTGAAGCTCGGTGACCACAAGTCTGGGCGAAAGGTCATGTCTCAGCCACCTAGGCTGTATAAAGGATGAGATAATTAGCTCATGTTAATTAGGTTAGCTTTGAGTCAGCCTGGTGTATAAATGTGTGTGATATCTCAAATAAAAAAAACAGTTCTGATGTACTCCAAGACTGGTGTTGTATAGTTCTTGGGGTTCCTATGGCCAGATCCATTGGACTCGTGTTCCAGAACTTAGGAAGCGGTATATGACGGAAGCACTCAAGCGGAGTGTGGGGCGTTCTGTGACAGTTGCCAACTGTCCCGGGACTTACACTCCATTCCCGAATTTTTGGTGTCCCGGGAAATGTCCCGAAAAATCCATTTTTTGATTTTCGCCGCCGCCGCCGCTAGAGGTCTGCAGCCGACGGAGACATTGTCTCTGCTGGCCGCCATATTGAAGAAGCTCAGGAAGATGGCTGGGGGGCTAGATGGAGCTCCTCTGTCGCCGCCCACCCTCCGCCCCGCTCCACCCCACCTCACCCGCCTACCCCTGCCCCGCTGCCAATCTGTTATGGAAAGGGGCAGGGGTTTTGCCATGTGGTATTTCACAAGAGTGACACCGGCAGACACCTCTGAGGTAGGGGAGGGGGGGCGCACCACTGTGGGAATTTGTAAGGGGGGCTCTGCCAGGGACACCTGATGTGAGGGGGGGCTCTGCCAGGGACATCTGATGTGAGAGGGGGCTCTGCCAGGGACACCTGATGTAAGGGGGGGCTCTGCCAGGGACACCTGATGTGAGGGGGGGCTCTGCCAGGGAGACACGATGTGAGGGGGCGCTCTGCCAGGGACACCTGATGTGAGGGGGGCTCTGCCAGGGACACCTGATGTGAAGGGGGGCTCTGCCAGGGACACCTGATGTGAGGGGGGCTCTGCCAGGGACACCTGATGTGAGGGGGCGCTCTGCCAGGGACACCTGATGTGAGGGGGGCTCTGCCAGGGACACCTGATGTGAAGGGGGGCTCTGCCAGGGACACCTGATGTGAGGGGGGCTCTGCCGGGGACACCCGATGTGAGGGGGGCTCTGCCAGGGACACCCGATGTGAGGGGGGCTCTGCCAGGGACACCTGATGTGAGGGGGGGCTCTGCCGGGGACACCTGATGTAAGGGGGGGCTCTGCCAGGGACACCTGATGTGAGGGGGGCTCTGCCAGGGACACCTGATGTGAGGGGGCGCTCTGCCAGGGACACCTGATGTGAGGGGGGCTCTGCCAGGGACACCTGATGTGAAGGGGGGCTCTGCCAGGGACACCCGATGTGAGGGGGGCTCTGCCGGGGACACCTGATGTGAGGGGGGCTCTGCCGGGGACACCCGATGTAAGGGGGGGCTCTGCCAAGGACACCTGATGTGAGGGGGGGCTCTGCCAGGGACACCTGATGTGAGGGGGGGCTCTGCCAGGGACACCTGATGTGAGGGGGGCTCTGCCAGGGACACCTGATGTGAGGGGGGCTCTGCCATGGACACCTGATGTAAGGGGGGGCTCTGCCAGGGACACCTGATGTGAGGGGGGCTCTGCCAGGGACACCTGATGTAAGGGGGGGCTCTGCCAGGGACACCTGATGTGAGGGGGGGCTCTGCCAGGGACACCTGATGTGAGGGGGGCTCTGCCAGGGACACCCAATGTGAGGGGGGGCTCTGCCAGGGACACCCGATGTGAGGGATCCCACTGATTCTGCATTATGGTGAGTTGAATGATTTCATTTTATATTACAATGTAATTATAGAAATAATGCACTTCAATCACCCTGACACCATAACAACCATGGTGCCGGGATGATTGAAGTGCTAACACCAGGTGTTTGGAGTATCTTTATCTGCTGATTGTTAAACTTTCTAGAATACACATATTTTTATTGTGTAGGATCTGGGGCTGCTGTCCCGTCATTTCCCTCTCCCCCTCTCCATCCCTCATTCATCTCAGACTCTAACCACACCCTCTTGAGCCACGCCCATTTAAACCACACCCACTATGACGCGTAAACCACGCCCATTCTTCACCACGATGCGCTTCGGGCGCCGCACTTCTAGATTTTTCCTTAGACACGCCTACAAACGAATGCCCCACCCCCTAATTATCGAACGGCTCCGCCTACAGCCACAAAAGTGTCCCACTTTTTTTTTTACAATGTTGGCAACTATGGAAAACATGTGGTGTGGCTGTTTCAAGATGCACAATAAGGAGGTACTTGAAGAAAGAGGTCTTTCAACCAAAATTGTCTTTCTTTAACCCCAAACAAAGTATGTTTACAAATGTCCTGATATTCAAGGGGTTAAAACTACAGCTGTGAACTTGGCATTTGTATTGTTTCTTTCAGCTGGCAGTTGGCTGTCATGTAAAAGTGATCCAGGCAGCTGTAGATCTGCCTAATCATTTTTATAGTAACAAGAAGGTGCCATCATAGACCTCCGATGTCTGTCATATAGAGTATCTGTCAACCCCCCATGCTATTATATAGGGGGCTTATTAGCTTCCTTGTGATAGTAATATGAAAAAATTGTAAAAAAATTAAATATAACAAAAAAAAAGCTCCCCCGGTCACCCCCTACATACACACAATTTCAAACACATGTAGGTCATGCAAGTGTATCTGAGGTATCCATCACAATGAAGGACAAGAATTCTATGCCTTCCTTCATAGATAATGTATAATTAAAGGTAAAACAGTTTGTTTTGTTTTAGATTGGAGATGGATTAGAACACCTGTCGGTATCTTATTGCTGTCTGAGTCCCCATTAGGGTGATTCCTCCTCTCTATTTCTCCTGTTTACCAGTTATTGAGTTATTGACAGAAAAGTAAAGGGAACATTTTCCAATTGGGGTGTAATTATGGTGGCCTGGGGGCCCCCAAAGGATTCTTTTAATTTGCAGGGATTTTCTTTCACTTCCTGTTTTGGCTATGGGACAGGAAATAAAAGTAAATCTCCCCAATGGGACACAGATGGCAAAAAAAAATGTCAGGGGATATTACCTTCCCCTACTCTATCCAAAATGAAAAAAAAAAGATTTGCCTTTAGTTCAACTTTAACTAAAAAACCGTGTACTATTTTTGTGGCCAATGCACAATTTTAAGACTTAACATGTTTGGTAAATATTTACTTGATGCAACCCTAGCTTTTATATCTTACCAAAAAAATGGGTAATAAACTATTCATTTTTATTATGTTATTAATTGAAATATAATTGTTTACGGTTTCATGTAAAAAAACTAGATTTTAAAAGGTGTGTGAAAAATGAAAAAATTGGCACTGGCAGAAAAATGTTTAGGATGGGATGTATAGATCTTTATAAATCATTGTTAATTAGGAAACTATTTATATTGTCTTTTGCTAGAATTTGTCCTGTAACATATTGGGGGTTATTTATGAAAGGCAAATCAACTTTAAAGTGCAGTCGCTCTAAATCTAAGGGGTAGATCTGAAATGAGTGGAAGCTCTGCTGATTTTATCATCCAATCATGTACAAGCTAAAATGCTGTTTTTTATTTTCCTTGCATGTTCCCCTTGGATCTACAGTGACTTTACTTCCAAGTGCACTTGCAGTGCAAAGTGGATTTTCCTTTAGTAAATAACCCCCAATGTGTTGTTGTATTTACTGTAGAAGCATTATTAAAAAAGAAACTTTCCAGTATTGGCCATAGTAAGAGGGCATTTGATTGTGTTATTGACTTATTTTTTTTTTAACCACCTGAACTCTGGAAGGCTTTACCTCTTTTTATGACCAGGCCATTTTTATATAGCACTTTGCTACTTTAACTGTCAATTGCGTCATCATGCAACACTGTACCCAAATAAAAATGTTATCTTTTTTTGAGACTGATAGAGCTTTTGTTTGGTGGTATTTGATCATCACCACTGTTTTTTTCGTATTACATTAACGAAAATCAGAAAATCCTGAAAAAACGCCGAACATTATCTACTTTGTTATAAAATACTGTACATCCAATAAAATCAAATTTTGTAAAAAATTTAGGCCAAAATGAATTCTGCTACATGTCTTTGGTAAAAAATTCCCAATAAGTGTATATTAATTGGTTTACAGGAAAGTTATAGCATCTACAAACTATGAGATATATTCGAAAATGGATCAATCCTGATGTACTGATGGTCTCTCATTTCTCATTTCTCCTTGTCTGCTCCATGTTGCCCACAAGCTTGCAGTGTGCCCCCCCCCCCACTGTTCCCAGGGCAGGTTCCCCTTCTGCCCCCCTTGTCCTGTATGAAAAGTAAAGAAAAATTGATGGTCCCAAGAACATTTTAATCTGTTGGATAGATCATGCAAATCTTTTTTGTAAATAAATTCCATTTTATTTTACAACATACAAGAGCAGGTACAATGCTTAATAATACATAAGATGGTAGAAGTGCATCTTACCAGGAAAGACCACCCATGATTGGTCCATAATGGCATAGCATAACACACACACACACATGACAGCTCAAGTATTATATATGACTTCAAATTTGTCTTAAACAAATATAGCTATAGTGGCTATAACCACCAGCAGTGATTGAACAAAGAAAACAATCTGATTGATCGACTTAAAGTGTCTGCAAAGGCACAAGGTTTTTTACCTCCTATGCATGAAGGTTGTGTGCAGCACCCCCCCAATACTTACCTGAGCCCCATCTCAATCCAGCCATGTCCATGATATCCTTGCCCCTCTCACTCCTGATTTGTTTTTGGCCATCTCAGCCAGTGTGATGGCCAAAAGCCATCCATCTCCAATTAGGAGATGGAGAGGGCGAGGCTGAGCCACGGCTCTGTGTGTGAATGGACACACAGCCACAGCTCAGGAGCGCGCCTGCTTGAGTGCCCCCATTGCAAGCTGCTTGCTGTGGAGGCACCTGGTAGGAGGGAAGAACCAGGAGTGCTGGAGGATCGGGGCTGCTCTGTGCAAATCCACTGCACAGAGCAGGTAAGTATAACATTTTTTTTTGTTTTTTCGCTTTAAGGACATAGCCTGCCCATAGATGGATTGAATTTCAATGGTTTCCTGCTAAACCGGACAAATTTCAATCCATCTATGGCCATCTAGAAAGGAGGAGAGATCAAGATAGATTGTCAAATAAAACAAAATCAAATGATTTGTAGTCACAAGCCTTAAACTGCATTTACTTGTAAATCCAAGTGCTTTACTGATAAAATGTGATTTGAATATTTGCAACAGTTTAAAAAGACGATGTTTGACATGCTGAATGTCAGCTTGACAAAGAATGTGGTTGTTTGAAACTGTTACTTTACTGGTAAAATGTGACCTGTATATGTGCACTTCAATTTAAATGTAAAAGCAGATTATAAACTACACATCCTATGATTTGTTGTATGGTTGCAGTGAGTATGGAGACTGTTTGATATGGTAGTATGCTAGTTTGACTTTGATTAAAAGTGTAACGCAGGCCATAAATGATGCAATTGCTTGATTGCCCCATCAACACAGTCCGTGCTGATGGGGGAACCTCTCACACTACACTATTGTGTGTTGCCGGCTGAACACAATGATTACTGCTTCTGGCTAAAGCTGGCAGCACTAATTGTTTGGGGAAAACCCAAAAGGCTGGTTGTACACAAGTCAGTTGATAGATCAACTTGTGTACAACCAGCCAGAACCTACATGGATCAAACCAGCCAGAACCTACATGGATCAAACTGGTCCCCATTGAACAGGCTGAACTTTGAGACTTGTGTGGCCAGGTAAACTCACCACATGTGCATAAATGTGTGAGTATGTGTCTGGAGAAGATCGAGAACAAAAGTATCATAGCTCTTTTTTAGGGTGTTGAGGTGGCTCTGAAAAGAGCCATTGTGTTTCTTCTTAGATTGTGATAATCTTCTTGTGCTGAAATGAAAGGCTTCTCATTCAGGCTTTTCTGTAGCTTCAAAGTGGTGTCTTCGGTATCTTCGGTGTCTTCTGGTGCCTTCAGTGTCTTCTGGTGCCTTCTGGTTTCTTCTGGTGTCTTCTGGTGCCTTCGGTGTCTTCTGGTGCCTTCGGTGTCTTCTGGTGTCTTCTGGTGCCTTCTGGTGTCTTCTGGTGCCTTCAGGTCATTTTCTGTAGGAGGGAAAACATTTTTGTGACTCTCATATTTACATTCTGAACTGTTACACGGGGTGGAAACACTTGACCTTTTTGCTACATAATGGTTGTCTGTATCGTTTAACCCCAGGACAAGAAGTCTGCACATAACAGGCAATTGTCCAATCAATAATGGTTGGGTTTGCAGCCATGGACGCGATCCTGTGTATACAGCAGTCGGTTTAAATCTGCAATCATTGTCTGTAAAGGGAGGACTGAAGCTATCTAAGTCATGGGTGGATGAGGCATTGGAATAACCCCTCTTCCTAGAGAAGGGGGAATTTTAATACTTGCAACAGTTAGTACCTTATTACATTCCCTGCACTAAGGTAAAAAAAGTTCAGTAGTAGTTGCCCCCTCAACCCCTTTTATACTTACCTGAGTCCTCACTCAATCAGCACTGTGCCAGTCTATAGCAGCTCTCTCTCCCCTCTTACAGGATTTACTAAGTCAGCAGGAGCCACTGGCTTCTGCTGTCAGTCAAATCCTGTGTCAAGGGAGCATGAGGCAGGGCCAAGCCCCACTGTGTCTGTGGACTCAGGCAGCGCAGCAGCTTGGGATCGGAGGTGTGAAGAGAAAAGGAGGAGCCAGAGACACTGATAAAAGAAGAGGGTCGGTGCAGGAGGCGGAGCCTAGCGGAGCAGACATGCATTGTTAGAGCTCCACACCGCTGAGGAGAGAAGAGAAGGACAAAGCGGAGCCTGCAGGCTCAAAAGGTATCCATTTGAACCTTTTTGCCCCACGGAACAAACTGTGAAAGTTTGGGCAGGAAATATGGTACTGGGAGGAAACCGTGGCAGAAATAAAAATCACCTCACAAAGAGCTCACAGGCACTCACTGCAGCTGAAGCAGCTCCAGTCACCTCACAAGATACAGCATCAGGGCGCTCTCACAGACAGAAAATGTCACAGCAAGACTCTCCATTTGAGTCAGATACAGAACAAATCCTCTCACAAACTTCTCCACAAGCCTCCTCAGTATCCCCAGTAATATTATTACAATTTGAAAAGATGCTTCATAAGGCTTTAAAACAAACCTCAGACCAAATAACAAAAAGCCTAACCAAAGAAATAAGAGAGCTGATAAACCGCACCGCAGCCTTAGAAATAAAAATGGATGAAATTGAAATTACAACCCAAGAAAATATAACAGAATTGGAACTAAAAAAAGAGAATTTAATACTTCAAACTAAGCTCGAAGATTACGAAAATAGAGCCAGACGTTCAAACTTGCGCATAAGGGGAATACCTGAAACTGTGACAGACCTGCAATCTACTATTACTGCTCTATTACAAGAACTAAAGCCAGATATCCCTATTGAACGTTTAGAACTGGACAGAGTACACAGAGCCCTCACAGCCAAAAAGAAAGATGGACCCCCACGTGATATAATCACAAAATTTCATTATTACAGAACGAAAGAACAAATACTAATTGCTGCAAGAGAAAAAAAGGAACTTAATTTTCAAGGACACAATTATCAAATTTTTGCTGACCTATCCCAACTTACTATTACTAAAAGACGATCCATGAAACCCCAACTAATGGAACTGCAACGCCACAACATTATGTATCAATGGGGCTTCCCCTTTTCAGTCAGATTTAACTACCAAGGTACAATTTACAGAAGCAGATCAGCAGATGAACTACAACAAACCCTTTTAAAATTAAATCTGACAGAACCCACAAGCAGCAACACTCCCATAAGCAGAAGAATGGCATCATCTTCACCTTCAGGCAGCACCCAGAAAATTCCAGAACAAAATGGGAATCATCATTCTCACAAAAGAGGCCGTTATGCCACATCATCCATGGACCAAGAAGATTCAATGGACTGACATCCTAATTCCTGATATCTCTTCATTTATTATACTAAGAGATGGTTCTCTATAAAAAACCTATATTTATAACTGAATGTAACTGCATTCTGATAGTCACACACTGTGTGGGATCATGTTACATTCCAGTTATATTTCTTATTACTTCTGATTCATATAGCCTTAGAATATATAAGTGAAATAAGGAAATTCTTGTTCAGTTATATATTATCAGGTAATAACAATAGATTTATTACTTTTTAGGACAAATATGTTCAATAATCCAGAAGTAATGGAAGCTTTTTCTTTCTTTTCTTAAAACAAATATATTATTACCTAACTAGTTCCTAGAATTAGGTTTTTGTTTATTCTAATCTGAAGCAATACAACCTCAATTTTATGAGTTAACATATCTAAGCAGTTACATATGAATAAAATATGTAATTGTTTACTCTAAAAGGGTTAAAATCCCAAAATAATTCAAACTATCTTCATCAATACCAAAGTTATTAACAGTACCTTTCTAACTGAATTATTTAGCCTAGGGCAAGACTAACCATATACAACCACCCTGGAATAAATCATTTCAACAAAAACCATATTCTGCACTCCAATTAATGAAACATCATTTTGATGTCTTTTGACATAGCACTTCTCTCCTGTAAGCGGAAGATCCGTGTACCCCCATTAGCCCTCCTCATTCTCCCAACCATATTATGTGGGAGTGTGACGAAGGCACTTATTCCCCTGAGAGAGATATTTATTCTCTTTCACGGGTAAATTGTGATTACTTGCAAAAAATAATTTATACAATGTATCATCTAATCTCATATGTTTTTTGTTTACTCTTTACTCCAGAATTCACTGGTTTCTTTTCTATCTATTCATCTCTTCAGTCCACACAGGTTGATCTGCGCAGTCAGCTCTGCATAACAAAAAGTTAAGTCAAAACTATTTGATCTATTGCCATGGCACCACTGAATATACTTTCCCTGAATGTTCAGGGAATAAATGTCCCTCAAAAAAGGACCAAAGCCTTCCGTACTTTCCATAACAAGAAGGCTCACATAGTATGCCTCCAAGAAACACACTTCACCAAAGATTCTACTCCAAAATATATTTCTCCTTTTTATCAACAAATTTACACGGCTTCTGCCTGTACCAAGCAAAGGGGAGCTCTAATTGCATTTCACCGATCCACACCATTCACCTTATCATCAGAAATTAAAGACCCAGAAGGTAGATACCTGATACTCATGGGTTATATAATGGATACAGCAATCACGGTGATTTCCTACTACGCTCCTAACAAACAACCTACACCATTCCTCTCACATATATTACAAGTGATTAATACACACAAAATAGGAACAATGATAATGTGTGGGGATTCGAACCAGGTCCTCCTCCCATTTCTAGATAAATCACCTTTTACACCATCCAAAATAACCTCTAGATTACCTTTTTCTCAACTTCTTTCCAAATACAATCTGGTAGATTCATGGAGAGAAAGTAACCCAATGAAAAAGAAATTCACTTATTTCTCACACCTTTATCAAACCTTCACCAGAATAGATCATATTTTTCTAACAATAGGAATGATACCAGAAATTATTGCATCAGATATAATTCCGATTCCGTGGTCTGACCATAATGCAGTATACATTACTATAGCCTCAGCCATACCAAAAGCGCATGACCCAATGTGGTACTTACCGGACATAATGCTCAAACACCCACTACATCAGATGGCCATTGAACAAGCTTTAAAGGAATACATATCAATTAATAATACAACAGACATCTCCCCAATAACACTGTGGGAAGCTCATAAGCCTGTCTTGCGTGGTACAATACAAAGACAAATGGCACTATTTAAACGGGAACGCAAAAATCTAGCAAAAAAACTAGAACTCAATTTTAATGCAGCCTACATATCATTTCAAGATAATCCATCTCAGAGTACAAAATCTCATCTGGAAAAATCTAGATTGGAATACGATCTATTTCTCACTGAGTCAGTTGATAAATCCCTCAAACGCTCCAAACACAATTTCTACATGAATACAAACAAACCAGGTACATATTTGGCTCGGGCATTAAATTCAACTAACAAATCTTTCAAACCAATACGTTTGAAATTATCAAAAAATGTTTACACTTGTAATCCAGTTAAAATAGTCCATAAATTTCACTCACATCTCGCAACTTTATACAAGACAAACAATGAATTTAATCCTACAGAAGCTGAATCCTTCTTCTCAAAAATAACCTTACCTGAGTTATCTCAGAATCAAAAAAGCAGTTTGGATGAGCCTATAACTATAGATGAAGTTGCTAACGCCATAAAAGACCTAAAACTTAACAAAAGACCAGGCCCAGACGGCTACTCTGCTTTATACTATAAAACATTCTCAGAAATACTCTCTCCCATTCTCACTGAAACTTTTAACAAACTTCTAGATGGACATTCTTTTCGGCAAGAAACACTAATGGCAATTGTTTGTATGATCCCAAAACCCCTTTCTGATGATACTTCCTGTGTGAATTATCTGCCTATCTCTCTGTTAAACCTCAATATTAAATTATTAGCAAAAATAATAGCAAAACGCCTCAATAGCATTATAGGAAAATGAATACATAGAGATCAAGTAGGCTTCATGCCAAATAGACAGGCAGGCGATAATATACGCAGGGCAGTGTTATTGGCACATATTGCTAAAAAACGGAAAATCCCTTTATGTTTTCTATCTCTCGATATTAAGAGGGCATTTGACACAGTATCCTGGCAATATATGCAATATTCATTACAAAAATGGGGTTTTGGACCCCACTTTTTAACATGGATCAAAGCATTATATAATAAACCCAAAGCCTATATAAAATATGCTGGATACAAATCCAGCATATTTTAGCATTATCTCCCTTATTATTTGCCCTTATACTCGAACCCATGGCCCAATACATCAGAACAAACTATAACTGGCATTGAAGTAGGAGGTATTACACACAAATTATGTATATTTGCAGACGATATATTACTTTTTCTATCATCACCACAGGTCTCTGGTCCTAACTTAATACCAGCTCTTGATGGATTTGCAGCCCTATCCGGCCTTATGATTAATCCTAAGAAATGCCTAGTGCTTAATATTTCGCTCACAAACATGGAATTGATCCCGGCTAGGGCTGCACTCCCATTCACATGGGCAGAAAAATCAATCCCATATCTTGGAATTCATTTAACAGCATCTCATTCTGACTTATTCTCAACCAATTATCCTCCTGTATTAAGACAGATCACAAATCTAATAAAACAATGGTCGCAACTTCCTTTATCCTGGATAGGGAAGATTATTGCAATCAAAATGACTATTCTACCCAAATTGCTTTATCTATTCAGAGTCCTCCCTATTCCAATTCCTTCCTATTTTTTGAGAATAGTACAAAAAAGAGCAACTTCGTTTATATGGGGCTCTTCTAAACCACGTATACCTATACACACACTACATCTTCCCAAAAATAAAGGAAGCCTGGGATACCCTAATTTTACTAACTACTACAGAGCAGCACATTTGGCCAGTCTGTCCAAATACCATGCAAAACAGGAAATCCCATTATGGGTATTTATAGAGGCTTCAGAAAATGACCCTCTATTAATATCAAATTTATTATGGCTTGATCCTAAAGACCGCTTTAAAATTCATAATCCCATAACTAAACACTTCTTATCTCTCTGGGATAAACTAAAAACCAAATATCAGTTACAATCTCCACACAATCCTCTCCTTTCTTTTATCAGAAATCCGGCCTTTTATCCGGCATGGATCTACCCAAATTCTTTTAAAGCTTGGACAACATCAGGCATTCAGACACTAAATGACTTCATAGCATCTAAATCATTCCTTTCATTCCCATCGCTTAGAGAAAAATATGATCTACCAAACTCTGAGATATTTAGATATCTCCAAATCAAAAATTTCTATACACCATTCCTAAAGGGGGATACACCATTATCCCAATTATCCATTTTTGAATCAATCTGTACAAAAGATCCATTTGCTAAAGGTACAATTTCATCACTTTATAATCAATTATATGGAGTAGCAAATCTTAATAGACCCTCTTACGTTCAGAGGTGGGAGGAGGACCTGGGATGAACTTTAGAAGACACGGACTGGTCTAACATATGGCTCACATCTAAGTCATCTTCACCCAACATCTTAGCACTGGAGACAAATTATAAAGTCCTAACTCGCTGGTACCTTGTACCCGCTAGAGTGGCAAAATATTCACCTAATACCTCAACTCTTTGTTTTCGAGGATGCCCAGAAATAGGCACATATTTACACATATGGTGGACGTGCCCAGTAATCCAAACCTTCTGGAAGGAAGTCTTCGTGATTGCATCTAAAATATTTAAAAAAATAATACAACCAGATCCATATTTAACTTTACTTAATCTAAAACCGGAATGGTTAACACTCTCTCAATTCAAACTTATGATCCAACTAATAACGGCTGCAAAACAAACAGTGGCCAAGGCATGGAAATCTCCTACATTGGTACTAGCAGAAACAATTCACAGAATGAATAATACAATGTCCCATGCTAAGATGGTAGCCATCGATCAAAATCAAATTCCAAAATTTGAAAAACTTTGGCATCCTTGGATAAAACAACAGTTCCTGTCAAACTTCAATGACTCTGTCCTGTTGCCATGGTAACAGATTAAATGACTTACAGAAACACCCATTCTAAGGCTTCAAAGAGAACTAAAAAGAATAATAAACTGACGAGCGGGACAACCTTGTGGACCATACCTCTACCTTTCAACCCTTTTTCTTCTTTCTCTTTCCTTTTCTCCACCTTACGATTAAAGCTCATTATCAGAATTTATTTGACCTATATACACTCTACTTGTAAACAATATGTATAGTAGGTATAAATCATTTAAATACCTACAAAAGTAACTAAGGAAATGATATATATCTTTAATTTAGGTTTACGTGAACCCAATGTTTAATATTTGAAATTTCATGATATTTACCTATATAAACCCTACTGTAAAACAATGAGCTTACTTTATAGATCCTTGTAAACTTACTTTATGTATCTTTATAACATTGTATACTCAATAAACTTCTTTTGACAAGGAAAGAAGAGGGTCAGGACCACTCTGTGGAATTCCATCTCACAGAGAAGGCAAGTATAGTATGTGTGCTGTTTAATAAAAATTAAGACCTTGCAATCACTTTAAATCATTAATACTTACGCTATAGGAAGATGTGGGGCTCTTTCTCTTTATTTAGGAGGTCAACTGCGGTTTACATAGGGAGGTTGTGTCATCCGTAGTCTTCAGATGTTATTATATATATTATCCCCTTGCCGCCGAGCGTATGCAGATGTGCGGCCTCGGCTTTCGGGGGTTATACCAGAATGATGCAGGCATCACCCCGGTACCGTTTTTTAGAGCCGGCGATCGGCTTTCCAGGGATAACAAACGATGGGGCTAAAAGCCGCTCAGCTGTTATACCAGTGGAGCGAGTGGGGACGTCCCCCCCTCCCGCCACCTCCCGCCGCTCTCAACGGGCCTCCCGTCCCACCGGTTTAAAAAAAATATGCAGTATTCAGAATCGCTGAAAACGGCGATCTGAATACTTTGAAGTGCAAAGGATGGTTACATTCCTTGTGACAGCAATAAAAGTGATCAAATTTTTTTTTTTAAACTCAATTTATTAATATAAAAATAAATAAAATAAATAAGAAAGAAAAATGTTGTTTAAAGTGCCCCCGTCCCCGCGAGCTCGCGTAGCAAAGAAAACGCATAAGGAAGTCGCGCCCGCATATGTAAACGGTGTTCAAATCACACATGTGAGGTATCGCCGCGATCATCAGAGCGAGAGCAATAATTCTAGCACTAGACCTCCTCTGTAACTCTAACCTGGTAACTGTAAAAAAAATATTTAAACGTCGCCTATGGAGATTTTTAGGTACCGTAGTTTGTCGCCATTCCACGAGTGCGTGCAATTATAAAGTGTGACATGTTTGGTCTCTATTTACTTGACGTAACATCATCTTTCACATTATACAAACAAAATGGGCTAACTTTACTGTTTCTTTTTTTTTAATTCATGAAAGTGTCCCTTTTCCCAAAAAGTGGTGTTTAAAACACCGCTGCACAAATACCATGTGACATAAAATATTGCAACAATTGCCATTTTATTCTCTAGATTCTCTGCTAAAAAATATATATAATGTTAAATATATATATATATATATATATATATATAATATAAAAATACACACATACAGTATAACTAATTGAATAACTATTTACCACCACCTCATTGGCACAGTTTACATGGGCTACAGCTTGTACAAGGCTGGTGTGAACAGCTCTTGATGAAACTCATGTATAACATTTTAAACATTGTTTAAACCACTCTGCATGGCGCATGTAGAATAATTACCATAAGACCCCTTTCACACTGGGGCGTTTTTCAGGTGCTTTAGTGTTAAAAAAAAATCGCTTGTAATGCGCCTGAAAGAAGCCTCATCTGCAATCCCAATGTGAAAGCCCGCTTTCACACTGCCAGCGCCCGAAAAACGCTGGTAAAGTGCCGCTTAAGACCCCTTTCACACTGGGCATTTTTCAGGCGTTTTCGGGTGCTGGCAGTGTGAAAGGGCTCGGCCATCGGCGCACCCATCCTGGTGGCAAAAACACGAAAGCGCTGCAAAGAAGCTGCTTGCAGGACTTTTTTTGATGCCCTGCCAGGGCAGCGCCCCAGTGTGAAAGCACTCGGGCTTTCACATTGGGATTGCAGATGAGGCTTCTTTCAGGCACTTTACAGACACTTTTTTTAACGCTAACGCGCCTGAAAAATAGCCCCAGTGTGAAAGCACTCGGACTTTCACATTGGGATTGCAGATGAAGGATCTTTCAGGCCCTTTACAGGCGCTTTTTTTAACACTAAAGCGTCTGAAAAATGACTGGAAAACGCTCCAGTGTGAAAGGGGTCTAAAAGGGAGCCCTCATTCATTGCTCGCTGGGTGGAGATCCATCCTAGTAACATGGAGGAACCATCTGTAGTTTTCAGATGCAGAAAAAAAAAACACAATTTAAAACTAAAGACTGTATATAAGACCACATGCACCTGGCCTTTGCTATCCTGAGATTTTGCCAGCACCCTGTCTCCCACCCAGAGGCAGCTCTAGACTTTGTGAGGCCTTAGGCAAAACTTAGACATGAGGCCCCACTCACTCCCATAATGGGAAAAATAATTCAAGGGATGAAAATGAACTGTATTAGGAGTGTACAGTATAGGGGAGTGGACAGTACAGGGGGTAGGTAAGTGGGCATAATAAAGATATATTTTCCTCAAGCAGAGCTGCACAGGGAAGCTGCTCTCACAGATCCTACCTATTCTGGTAGGCTGTCACAAAGAGAGAAATAAAGGGGGATGGGTGGAGAAGGAAGGAAGGAAGGAAAGAGAAAAAGAGAGAAAGAAAGATGGAAGGAAAGATGGAAGGAAAGAAAGTAAGAGAAAAAAAGATGGAAGGAAAGAAAGTAAGAGAAAAAAAGATGGAAGGAAAGAAAAAAGAGAAAGAAAGATGGAAGGAAGGAAAGAAAGAAAGAGAAAGAAAGAAAGAAAGAAAGAAAGAAAGAAAGAAAGAAAAAAAAAGAAAGAAAGAAAGAAAGAAAGAAGGAAAGAAAGAGAAAGAAAGAAGGAAAGAAAGAGAAAGAAAGAAAGAGAAAGAAAGTTGGAAGGAAGGAAGGAAAGAAAGAAAGATGGAAGGAAAGAAAGATAAAGATGGATGGGAAGAAAGAAAGAAAGAAAGAAAGAAAGAAAGAAAGAAAGAAAGAAAGAAAGAAAGAAAGAAAGAAAGAAAGAAAGAAAGAAAGATGGAAGGAAAGCAAGAAAGAGAAAAAAAGAAGGAAAGAAAGAAAGAAATAGAAAGATGGAAGGAAAGAAAGAAAGAAAGAAAGAAAGAAAGAAAGAAAGAAAGAAAGAAAGAGAAGGGGATGAGGGAAGAAGGGAAGGAAGAGCATCCCCTACATCAGTGTACTCACTGGGACGCAAGAGGGACTGGATGGATGGATGGATCAGACTCCCCTTTTCCTTTTCTGTTTTCTTCTTCAGCATGAATCTTCCCAACCACACATCCCCTTCTGTGAGGCAGAACAGAGAACACTGCTGAGGAGAGTGGGCGTGGCAGACACAGGAGAAGAGGGCGGGAGGAGGAGGAGCAGAAGCTTTCTCTCCCCTTCTGTTTGGCTGTGCGGGCAGCAGGGGGAGGGGGGAGATCTGTCAGAACAGGCTATGCTGAGCGGCTCTCCCTCCCTGTCTGTGATCCAGAGATGTATGTGAGCTCCGATCACACGTCTCACTCGCAGCCTGTATCTCTCCCTGTAGCAGAGCGAGGGGACTCGGGACTGTGTGATGGCTGATACCTCTGCTGCTGGAAGAGGCGGCTCTCTAATTAGGTAAACAATCCAGCTGTGCGAGGCCCCTATGACTGCGAGGCCTGAGGCCACCGCCTATTTTGCCTAATTAGAGAGCCGCCTCTGCTCCCACCTATATCTGAGCTGTCCATATAGTTGAGAATGGTGGACTTGCTGGCTCCAGATGCTTCAAGCTGCTGGAAGAAATCAACGGTCCTCTCTGGCTGGTGGATGGACTTCAATGAAACCTCCTCGGGGTCCACGTAGAAAAGATATCTTGCCACAAAGTTCACCTGAAAATGGTGAGGCACGCAGCCAGGCCGGTCAGGAAGGGGGGTGGGGACGAGGGAGTGCCCCCTCCTGAACTGTACCAGGCCGCATGCCCTCAACATGGGGGGGTGGGTGCTTTGGGGGAGGGGGCGCCCTGCGGGGCCCCCCCACCACAAAGCACCTTATCCCCATGTTGATGAGGACAAGGGCCTCTTCCCGGCAACCCTGGCCGTTGGTTGTCGGGGTCTGCGGGCCGGGGGCTTATCGGAATCTGGGAGCCCCCTTTAATAAGAGGGCCCCCAGATTCCGGCCCCCCACCCTATGTGAATGAGTATGGGGTACATGGTACCCCTACCCATTTACCTAGGGAAAAAGTTTCAATAATAAAACACACTACACAGGTTTTTAAAGTAATTTATTAGACAGCTCCGGGGGGGGTCTTCCTCCGGCTTCGGGGGTCTTCTTCCGACTTCAGGGGTCCCTCCGGTTCCTCTTCTCCCGGCGTCCGGTTGGTTCATCTCCACTCTCTCTGGCCTCTTTTCCCGGTGTTCGACTTCTGCTCCTGGGACCTCTGCTCCCGGTGTTCCAGTTCTTCTGCCGGCTCCTCCGCCATCTTAATGCCGCACTTTTGCTAGCGGAGGCCCGGACTTCTGGCTTCTGGCTTCTTGGCTTCTTCCCTCTTCTCTTCTTTTGATGTTGACACGATGGTCTCTCCGGCTGGAATGCTCTCTGAGCGCTCCAATGTGACTTATATAGGCGGAGACCCTGCCCCCTTATGCCGTCACAGTCCCTGGGCATGCTGGGACTGTGACGTTTTAGGGGGCGTGGTCACCGGGTGATGTTGACCACGCCCCCTAAAAGAACCACCCGGACGCCGGGAGAAGAGGAACCGGAGGGACCCCCGAAGTCGGAAGAAGACCCCCAAAGCCGGAGGAAGACCCCCCCAGAGCTGTCTAATAAATTACTTTAAAAACCTGTGTAGTGTGTTTTATTATTGACACTTTTTCCTTAGGTAAATGGGTAGGGGTACCATGTACCCCATACTCATTCACATAGGGTGGGGAGCCGGGATCTGGGGGCCCTCTTATTGAAGTCTGGTGGCAAGTATGTCGGACCTAGCTTCCCAGAAAGTCTGACCATGTGTACGCCCCATTACTGACACTTTTTGCTGGACAGCTTGCTGGGTCTGATAAAGGAAGTAGAAACATAACAGACTTACTGTATAAATCACCAGGTGAAAATAAAGTAAAGAAAGTAGGGCTGCACCAATACCGTTTTTTTACCGGCGAGTACAAGTTCCAATACTTTCGGCCAATACCAATTACTGATACCTATGCGGTTCAATTTGACCCCATATTAAATACTGTAAATGGGCTCAAATTGCACTGCACATAAACTAATGCAATTTGAACAAGAATGCGGTGTGATTCCTGACCGAATCGCATGTGGTTTCCCTCACCGCTCCTGTGTGAACTGTGTGAACCCAGGCTGAAATCACTATGATAAGCTTGGATTCACACAGGAGCGGTGTGGGAAATGGCACTGCATTCCTGTTAATATCGCATGCGATTCTTTGCAGTATGATTTCAGCCCATTCATTTTGTACGGGCTCAAATTGCACCACAAAGGTATCGGTTTCGGATATCGGTGCATTTTCACGAGTACAAGTACATGTGAAAATACTCGGTATCGGCACCAATACATGCATCGGTATCAGTGCAACCCTAAAAGAAAGGCTAAAAAAAACAGTGCAGCCACCACATCTAATGTCCTGTACACACGACCGGCTTTCCCGTCGGAATAAACTCTGAAGATTTTTCCGACGGAATTCCGCTCAAGCTGTCTTGCATACACATGGTCACACCAAATTCCGACCGTCAAGAACGCAGTGACGTACAACATGTACGACAGCACTATAAAAAGAAAGTTCAATAGCCACTGCGCCACCCTTTGGGCTCCTTCTGCTAATCTCGTGTTTATCTCACATACAGACAAGCGTTTTTTCCGATAGGAATTTGTTCCGTCGGAAAAATATAGAATATGTTCTCTATCTAAGGCCGTCTGAATTTTCGACGGAAAAAGTCAGATGGGGCATACACACGGTCGGAATGTACGATGAAAAGCTCCCATCTGACTTTTTCTGTTGGAAATTCCGACCGTGTGTACGCGGCATAATAATTGGTAAGCTATAATATATTACATTTTTGTTTTTGGATTTAATATTGCTTTATGTTAGTTCAATGTAAAAAAAAAACTGACTGTATTACTGTTGCTGCAAAGAGATTGCATCATTTCTTTGTGTTTCTGTGGGATTTCTCTGGTTTCCTCCCACACTGACATGCTGGTAGGTTAATTGGCACTTGTATATATTGATCCTAGTGTGTGTGTACAAATTGGCTATGCACACGTGTTATCACATTCTGCATGCTAGTCCAAAGCCTGAGCAGCTAGGAAAGGTTGAAAAAGACCTGGTAACCTACCTCCTAATTAATTTCCCAAGCAAATTCTACAGGTGCATCTCATAAAATTAGAATATCATCAAAAAGTTAATTTACTTCAGTAATTCAATTCAAAAAGTGAAACTCATATATTTTATATAGATGTGTTACACACAGTGAGAGGAAGCCAGCACAGCACAGAGATGGTGGGAGCCCCTCATAATGAGCACAGCAGGGGTACAGCCCCAGGAGGCAGTTCCTCCTGGGGCTGTACCCCTGCTGTGCTCATTATGAAGTGCTCCCACCATCCCTGTGCTGTGCTGACTTCCTCCTGGGGCTGTACCCCTTCTGTGCTCATTATGAGGGGCTCCCACCATCCCTGTTCTGTGCTGACTTCCTCCTGGGGCTGTACCCCTGCTGTGCTCATTATGAGGGGCTCCCACCATCCCTGTTCTGTGCTGACTTCCTCCTGGGGCTGTACCCCTGCTGTGCTCATTATGAGGGGCTCCCACCCTGTGCTGTGCTCATTATGAGGGGCTCCCACCATCCCTGTGCTGCATAGTTGCCAACATTGGGAAAAAAAAATTTGGGACACTTTTTCTGGCTGTAGGTGGAGTCAGCCTATAATTAGGGGGCGGGGCATGCATTTGTAGGCGTGGTATAGAAAAAGGGAAAAATGCGGCAAAAATGGGCGTGGTTTACGTGAAATAGTGGGCGTGGCTTACATGGGCATGGCTAAATGGGGTGTGGTTAGAGTCTGAGATGAATGAGGGATGCAGAGGGAAAGGGGGGGTAGAGGGATGGAGGGACAGCAGACCCAGATCCTACACCATAATAGCAATGTGTATTCCAGAGTTTAACAATCAGCAGATAAAGATACTCCAAACACCTGGTGTTAGCACTTCAATCATCCCGGCACCATGGTTGTTATAATGTCAGGATGATTGAAGCGCATTATTACTATTATTACATTGTAATATAAATAATGAAATCATTCAACTCACCATAATGCAGAATCAGTGGGACCCCTGAGCGTGTCACCTGCCACGTCGCCTGCCACCAGATGCCATCAGGTTCCCCCAGCAGAGTCTGTCCTTACATAAGGTGCCCCCAGCAGAGGGGGGGAGAAGGGGGTGCAGGTATGTTGGTGACACAGGGGGGGAGAGGGGGGTGCAGGTATGGTGGTGACACGGGGGGGGGGAGGGGGGTGCAGGTATGGTGGTGACACAGGGGGGAGAGGGGGGTGCAGGTATGGTGGTGACACAGGGGGGGAGAGGGGGGTGCAGGTATGGTGGTGACACAGGGGGGAGAGGGGGGTGCAGGTATGGTGGTGACACAGGGGGGGAGAGGGGGGTGCAGGTATGGTGGTGACACAGGGGGGAGAGGGGGGTGCAGGTATGGTGGTGACACAGGGGGGGAGAGGGGGGTGCAGGTATGGTGGTGACACAGGGGGGGAGAGGGGGGTGCAGGTATGGTGGTGACACAGGGGGGAGAGGGGGGTGCAGGTATGTTGGTGACACAGGGGGGAGGGGGGAATCAGGTATGGTGGTAACATGGGGGGAGGGGGGTGCAGGTATGTTGGTGACACAGGGGGGAGGGGGGGAATCAGGTATGGTGGTGACACAGGGGGGGAGAGGGGGGTGCAGGTATGTTGGTGACACAGGGGGAGGGGGGAATCCGGTATGGTGGTGACACAGGGGGGAGAGGGGGGTGCAGGTATGTTGGTGACACAGGGGGGAAATCAGGTATGGTGGTGACACAGGGGGGTGAGGGGGGTGCAGGTATGTTGGTGACACAGGGGGGAGGGGGGAATCAGGTATGGTGGTGACACGGGGGGGAGAGGGGGTGCAGGTATGTTGGTGACACAGGGGGGAAATCAGGTATGGTGGTGACACAGGGGGGAGAGGGGGGTGCAGGTATTTTGGTGACACAGGGGGGAGGGGGGAATCAGGTATGGTGGTGACACAGGGGGTAGAGGGGGGTGCAGGTATGTTGGTGACACAGGGGGGAAATCAGGTATGGTGGTGACACAGGGGGGAGAGGGGGGTGCAGGTATGTTGGTGACACAGGGGGAGGGGGGAATCAGGTATGGTGGTGACACAGGGGGGAGAGGGGGGTGCAGGTATGTTGGTGACACAGGGGGGAGGGGGCAATCAGGTATGGTGGTAACATGGGGGGAGGGGGGTGCAGGTATGTTGGTGACACAGGGGGGAGGGGGGGAATCAGGTATGGTGGTGACACAGGGGGGGAGAGGGGGGTGCAGGTATGTTGGTGACATAGGGGGAGGGGGGAATCTGGTATGGTGGTGACACGGGGGGGAGAGGGGGGTGCAGCTATGTTGGTGACACAGGGGGGAAATCAGGTATGGTGGTGACACAGGGGGGAGAGGGGGGTGCAGGTATGTTGGTGACACAGGGGGGAGGGGGGAATCAGGTATGGTGGTGACACGGGGGGGAGAAGGGGGTGCAGGTATGTTGGTGACACAGGGGGGAGGGGGGAATCAGGTATGGTGGTAACATGGGGGGAGGGGGGTGCAGGTATGGTGGTGACATGGTGTGCAAGAGGGGAGCCAGGACCATCAATGTCCCCAGCCAGCGGAGCCCCAGTCCATCCATGCTGGACCTCAGCCTTTGAGCTTTCCCATACCTGCAGGGAAAGCTCCAAGCCTCCCATACACTGAGTACACCCCCTCCCCCTATCTCTCTTCTCCCCCACTACACTGACAGGCCACTACTCACAGGTCAGACAACTCCTGAACAGCCAGATGAAAGCCTCCCTTCTTCCCTCCCGTCACTCCCACTATTCCTCAGAGCTCCGTTGGACACACGGGGGCGGAGGGTGATGGCAGTGGAGGCTGATCACGTCTTCCTTGTGTGCAGTGTAGAGCGGGGAGGGGTTGCCAATCCCTCCAGCCAATAGGCTTCAGTGTACAATAGAATTTTCTATTTGTACACTGAAGAGAGAAGCGGATTGGCTGCCCCTCTCCCCTGCACTGAACACAAGGGGAACTTTGTGACTGACTCGTGGAGGCAACGGCGGCCATTTTTGTGGAGCCGTTGCCGTTTTTTACAAAAACACTCACGATTTTCTCGGGACAAACCCAAAAATTCGGGAAAACACTCGGGACAAAATTAAATCGGGACAAGGGTCCCAAAATCGGGATTGTCCCGGGAAAATCGGGACTGTTGGCAACTATGCCTTCTTCCCTCCCGTCACTCCCACTATTCCTCAGAGCTCCGTTGGACACACGGGGGCGGAGGGTGATGGCAGTGGAGGCTGATCACGTCTTCCTTGTGTGCAGTGTAGAGCGGGGAGGGGTTGCCAATCCCTCCAGCCAATAGGCTTCAGTGTACAATAGAATTTTCTATTTGTACACTGAAGAGAGAAGCGGATTGGCTGCCCCTCTCCCCTGCACTGAACACAAGGGGAACTTTGTGACTGACTCGTGGAGGCAACAGCGGCCATTTTTGTGGAGCCGTTGCCGTTTTTTACAAAAACACTCACGATTTTCTCGGGACAAACCCAAAAATTCGGGAAAACACTTGGGACAAAATTAATCGGGACAAGGGTCCCGAAATCGGGATTGTCCCGGGAAAATCGGGACTGTTGGCAACTATGCCTTCTTCCCTCCCGTCACTCCCACTATTCCTCAGAGCTCCGTTGGACACACGGGGGCGGAGGGTGATGGCAGTGGAGGCTGATCACATCTTCCTTGTGTGCAGTGTAGAGCGGGGAGGGGTTGCCAATCCCTCCAGCCAATAGGCTTCAGTGTACAATAGAATTTTCTATTTGTACACTGAAGAGAGAAGCGGATTGGCTGCCCCTCTCCCCTGCACTGAACACAAGGGGAACTTTGTGACTGACTCGTGGAGGCAACGGCAGCCATTTTTGTGGAGCCGTTGCCGTTTTTTACAAAAACACTCACGATTTTCTCGGGACAAACCCAAAAATTCGGGAAAACACTCGGGACAAAATTAAATCGGGACAAGGGTCCCAAAATCGGGATTGTCCCGGGAAAATCGGGACTGTTAGCAACTATGTGTGCTGTGCTGACTTCCTCCTGGGGCTGTACCCCTGCTTTGCTCATTATGAGGTGCTCCCACCATCCCTGTTCTGTGCTGACTTCCTCCTGGGGCTGTACCCCTGCTGTGCTCATTATGAGGTGCTCCCACCATCCCTGTTCTGTGCTGACTTCCTCCTGGGGCTGTACCCCTTATGTGCTCATTATTAGGGGCTCCCACCATCCCTGTGCTGTGCTCATTATGAGGGGCTCCCACCATCCCTGTGCTGTGCTCATTATGAGGTGCTCCCACCATCCCTGTTCTGTGCTGACTTCCTCCTGGGGCTGTACCCCTGCTGTGCTTATTATGAGGGGCTCCCACCATCCCTGTGCTGACTTCCTGGGTTTGTACCCCTGCTGTGCTCATTATGAGGGGCTCCCACCATCCCTGTGCTGTGCTGACTTCCTCCTGGGGCTGTACCCCTGCTGTGATCATTATGAGGAGCTCCCACCATCCCTGTGCTGTGCTGACTTCCTGGGTTTTTAACTTTATCATAACGAATAATCGTAATTATTATGACAATAATAAAACGATATTAACGAACATTCTTATTTTGTCCGATTCTGAATCTCCCATCGACTACCAGTACCAGTCTCCCACTCCCATATTAAAAAAGGTCATTTTCCCAAACCTCACTCAGCAGCAGAAGAAAACCTGTGATTGGTCAACAAAACACCAGTCACGTTTCCATTGTAATGAAATTTGGATCCAAATTCGTCAACAAAATTTCGTATTTCGTATAAAATTCGGAAGCATAGCAATTCGTATTTCGGATGCTTCAGAATGTACGAATTTTCGGAAATTCGTATGAATTTTCGATTCGTACGAAACGAATCGCACATGTATCAATGTGCTTGATTGGCCAGCAAATTCGCCTGACCTAAACCCCATAGAGAATCTGTGGGGTATTGCCAAGAGGAAGATGAGAGACGCTAGATCCAACAATGCAGAAGAGCTGAAGGCCGCTATCAAAGAAAACTGGGCTTCAATAACACCTCAGCAGTGCCACGGGCTGATCGTCTCCATGCCACGCCACATTGTAGCAGTAAATCATGCAAAAGGAGCCCGGACCAAGTATTCAGCGCATACTATACTGTACATGGACATGCTTTTCACTAAGCCAACATTTCTGTATTACAAATCCTTTTTTTATTGGTCTTATGTAAGAATCTAATTTTCTGAGACACTGAATTTTGGGTTTCCACTAGCTGTAAGCCATATTCATCAAAATTAAAAGAAAGAAATGCTTGAAATATATCACTATGTGTATAACACATCTATATAAAATATATGCGTTTCACTTTTTGAATTGAATTACTGAAATAAATGAACTTGTTGATGATATTCTAATTTTATGAGATGCATCTGTATGTTAAAAGGCTTTCAATCAAATAGATAGCCAGAGAGAAGACCCAGATATGAATGACTGGATATATATTTCACTATATATATATATATATATATATATATATATATATATATATATATAAAACAAAGACATAACTGGATTTAATCGTGTCTTTTCTATCTGCCAGGAGTTAGGTGACACCAGCAACAACAGAATTAGGGAAATTCAATTTCCTGTGTCACTAGAGGGATGGGGCTATATTTCAATTGTTAGGGGTCAGCAATAGAGAGTGGCTCCACAGAATAACATAAATTCTGTTTTAGGACCAACAGCAGATTAGCCTGTGGGACATGGCCCAGTACCTTCAGAACCATGAATACACATAAATCTACATTTGGAAAGAACCAAGATGTCTGATCCATCTCCATTAGGGTCACCATACACAATATAATCCTACCATACAATCATTGTACTATTAACTTTGGATTTACCAAAATTATATAATATAAGAACCCATCTATTCTATCCAATCAATTTGTATCCAATAAGGAAAGCTGCTTGTTGGTAGATTTAAAGGACATGGTACAATCAGGTTGTGTGTTGAGCTTTATGCTGAATACTAAACGTGCATATATACTGTATGAAGCACATTTAACGGCTGCATATTCGATCGTTAACAAAGTCTTTTTATAGAACATAAGATAAGATTATACCTGCATTATCTACTATAAGGCTGAGACTTTACATTTCAATTTCTCCTTTAACAGCCAAGAATAGAAGTTCGTATAGTCAGCACAGACCGGTGTAGCTCCCATTTGCTCTGGATGTCTCAGGACTGTGGCCTTTGCTGTCATGAAAGTAAATATTACAATATCTAATTTGTCTATTTTCTGTATTGTATATGTGGTTAAAGGATCATTCCACCCAAAACTTATATCACAGTATATGGTAGGTGCTGGAAAGTTAGGTTGGTGGGTTCTTAAAGCGGGGGTCCACCTATCTATCGTTCATTCACAAACTTTTCTTCTCAGCATTACATACTCACATATTGTGTGTAATATGTCCGCCTGTGTCAGATTTCGTCGGAAAGAATAACTTATATTATTCACTGCAGGCGGTTTCCATCTTCATTGTGGGCATTTGAAGCCCACAAGCATTTATTTCCTGGATGTGGTGAATGCTGTGCTCCCAGCATTCACCGCTCGTTCCCGCACATGCTCAGTGGCATCCTGGGAAGCCTGAGACTAGCTCCCAGGAGTCTGGGAGAGGCTAGAAACACGCCTACTCCCACGGGAGGAGAACCAGGAAGTGCAAAGAAGAATAGAAAAATAAAAGGTAATTACGGCGATTTAAATTTTTTTAAACGGCATGTCAGCATCTAGGCAAGGAAGAGAATACATACAGATATTGTTCAAAATTTGGGTGGAACTCCGCTTTAAATCTCTTGGGGACTCTACTGGTGAAATTTCCTCACTAAGTTCTTGGGTTTTCATACCTCCTGTTGCTATTTTGAGGGATACAAGCTCTTGTTTGAAAGATGAATATACTTTCAACAATCCTTTATTCATATTTATCTATACAGACTCCTGAGAAGAAAAAAAAAACTGTTGTAGGAATATCTGTTTTGTTGATAAGTTTCAGACATTACGATCTTCAACCTGGAAGCTGCACTTCATCTTACCTGCAGCTGCTGCTTCTGGCCAACAGGGGGACTGAAAGACTGGAATATAGTATTGTACCTCTTTCTCTTTCTCTTTCTCCTTTTAGTGGCGGCTAGATGCAGCTGCTGCAGGAAGAGAATATGTAAA
Organism: Aquarana catesbeiana; assembly: GCF_042186555.1. Lineage (NCBI taxonomy): Eukaryota > Metazoa > Chordata > Amphibia > Anura > Ranidae > Aquarana > Aquarana catesbeiana. Next base: position 88,247,201 of record NC_133335.1, read on the forward strand.
CGCACTGCTTCCAGACTGGAGGTCCTCATGTCTGAAACTCCTGTTTATCAGTAAAATGTATACCCTGACAAATTACCATTTTCCTTTCAATGAACAAACAGTAAGCTCTGATAGTGCACTCATTCTTTTGTTTATTTTATATTATGTAAAATCTAACGAGAGCTGGAACACACGATGGTGTAGTATTTCTCAATTAACTATAAGCAGCTGAAAAAGTTTTAAGATTTACATGGATCGTCCCAGTCTGTACATAAGTAAATCAATATGGGGGGAATGGTCCCTTTAACCACTTCCTGACCCGGTCATTTTTTGCGATACGGCCCTGCGTTGCTTTAACTGACAATTTCGTGGTCGTACAGCGCTGTAGCCAAATAAAATTGATGTGCTTTATTTCCCACAAATAGAGCTTTCTTTTGGTGGTATTTGATCACCTCTGCGGTTTTAATTTTTTGCGCTATATACAAAAAAAGACCGACAATTTTGAATAAAAAACAATATCTTTTTACTTTTTGCTATAAAACATCCCCAATAAAAAAATGTAAAAAATCAAATTTCTTAATCAGATTAGGCCAATATGTATTCTGCTACATATTTTTTGGTAAAAAAAAATCCCAATAAGCGTATATCGATTGGTTTGCGCAAACGTTATAGCGTCTACAACTTAGGGACTTTTTTTCTTTTCTTGTTTTTACTAGTAATGGTGGTGATCAGCGATTTTTAGTGGGACTGCGACTTTGTGGCGGGCAAATTGGACACTAAGTGACACTTTTTGGGGACCAGTGACACCAGTACTGTGATCAGTGCTAAAAAATGTCTGTTTCTCCACTAAATGATCGGCAGGTCGCGGTGGCCATCGTGGCCGCTGGACCCACTGATTGGCTCCCGCTGCGTCCAATCACAGTGGGAGTGGCACTCTGGCGGCGCACGCGCGCCCCCTACACCACGTGCACAAAATCACGTACAGGTACATGATTTTGCACAGCTGGACTGCCCTGCCGTAGTGTATATGCGGTGGGCGGTCCGGAAGCGGATAAATTACCGTATATAAAGCACTGTAATTCATTAAACTGTACAGATTGCACTGCAAAGAAAATACAGTGCATACAGTTCATAGTTGCTCAACCTCGGGATGAGTGCCAGGCAGTGTTGCCAACCACCCATAAATTTGTGGACAGTTTGTAAAAATCGGCCAATTTTTACCCTGTTCATAAATGTCTGGGGATGGCAACCACTGCCCGTGAAAAATGTGGCTGCAGGTCAGCTTGGGAACTGCCCATGTACATTTCTGAATCCGCTCCAGCTTGGAGGGACTCGGGACTTAGGCCTGTGCCCTGGACTGGGATCGGCTCTCCTCAGACCCCCCATGTGTTCCAGACCTTTACTACTGCCCTCCTATCCCCCTGTAACCCTCCAGCTCCCAGGCTGTGTTCTTTTCCCCAATCGCTAAGCTCTCCGCCCTCCACCTGTCCTGTGCCAAGAGAGCTACAGTAAGTCGGGACAGCCAATGGGAGCCAAGCAGTGTGGAGGGAGCTGCCGAAGGATTTAAACAGAGGGAAGAGTGAGTCTAGGAGCGAGTAATAGAAGTGGTGAGTGCGAGGACAGCGCTCATTACTGCCATAGATTACATTATCTTCTCTGGCAGCACTGTGTTCTTGTCTAGTTCTCTGTGTGCTTGCACACAAAACCCGGTGACCATGCAGTCAGCCCTTGAGCGGTGTACAAACATGATGGGAGCACTGGAGAGGTGCTGGTGCCTTAGAGGTAGGTGAAGTGGGGGATGGGGGAGCTCAGATGATGGGAGTCACAACTGGGTGGGAAAAATGGTCAATTCTTCTCCCAGGTGACCTTGTTTGGGGGAGGCTGATCAATCTTTCTTCCAAAAGGGGGAGTACAGATCTCAGATGATTTCCCAATCTATCCATATACATCCAGATCACACTGACCCTTCCCGATGTCTATTTGCAGGTTGGCTGAGCCCATTTGGTGTTTTTTCCTCTGCTCTGATATAAGGGGGGGGTTCCCCTTTACACCAGAGTCTGCGACATTCCCCTTTACATCAAAATTCACAGATCTCCCCTTAACATCAGGGTCCACACAGTTCCCCCTTACACTGTAAGGGGGAACCTTCCAGACTCTGATGTAAGGGTGAACTCTGTGGACTGTGATGAAAAGTTAAACTCTGTGGCGTCTGATGTAAAGGAGAACTCTGGGGACCTTGTGTAAGTGGGGGAGGGGGATGTGTGTCTCTGGTGACTAGATCCTACCTTATATCAGTGTTTCCCTTTACACCAGAGTCTACAGCATTCCCCATTACACCAGAGTCCACAGAGTTCTCCTTTTCATCACCTGCAGACTCTGATGTTAGGGAGAACCCTGCCGACTAATGTAAGGGGAAACTCTGTGGACACTACATAGTCCTGACTCCTGACCAAGGTGTTTATTGTCCCAACAATTGCTGGTTTTAATGAAGTTATTCTTTAAGATCAGCTCAGTCAGTCAGTCCTTTTTGTGTGCATGAAAGCATATGCAATAGAAATGTTTTATTTAAAAAAAATGATCTTTGTCTTGAGGTTTATGTGTTTGTGAGGCTGTCAGCTGTGATACAGTAATTAGGAATATTTTGTGGGTACAAGGACTGTTATGTGAGCAGTGTGTATATATCAACTAGGCACAGATACTGTTTAACCACTTGCCGACCGCTGCACCCCGATATACGTCGGCACAATTGCAGCGGTGGGCAAATGGGCGTACCTGTATGTCCCCTTTAATTGGCGGGGCTAGTGGGCATGTGCACCCGCCGCGTACAGCATGACCGTGCCCGTGGATCCCATGGACTCAATGTCCGCCAGGGGCCTGCGATCGTGTCACGGAGCGGAAGAACGGGGAGATGCAAACAAGGAATTCCCCATTCTGCCTAGTGACATGACAGGGATCTACTGCTCCCTGTCATTGGGAACAATGATCTCTGTCATGTCAGTGGTAGCCCATCCCTCCCACAGTTAGAATCACTCCCTAGGACACACTTAACCCCTTGATCACCCCCTAGTGTTTAACCCCTTCCCTGCCAGTGTCATTTATACAATAATCAATGCATTTTTATAGCACTGATCACTGTAAAAATGACAATGGTCCCAAAATAGTGTCAAAAGTGTCCGATATGTCCACCATAATGTCACAGTCATGATAAAAATCGCAGATCGCCGCCATTACTAATAAAAAAAAAAATAATAAAAATGCCATAAATCTTTCCCCTATTTTGTAGACGCTATAACTTTTGCGCAAACCAATTAATATACGCTTATTGCGATTTTTTTTTTTTACCAAAAATATGTAGAAGAATACATATCAGCCTAAACTGAGGAAAAAATTTGTTTTTTTATATATTTTTTGGGGATATTTATTATAGCAAAAACTTAAAAAATTTTGCTTTTTTTTCTAAATTGTTGCTCTTTCTTTGTTTATAGCGCAAAAGATAAAAACAGCAGAGGTAATCAAATACCACCAAAGAAAGCTCTATTTGTGGGAAAAAAAGAACGTCAATTTTGTTTTGGTGTGATGTCGCACGGTCACGGAATTGTCAGTTAAAGTGACGCAGTGCCAAATCGCAAAAAGTGCTCTGGTCAGGAAGGGGGTAAAATCTTCCGGGGCTGAAGCGGTTAATGATCCTCCCTTAAGCCCCTCCCACTGTTAGCTGGAATCTGGGCATGCATACTGATCATTGTGGCATGCTACACATGCCACAGAACCTATTATTCTGTTTTGTATTAGGGTGCCCCAGGCCATTCATAATTCTAGTCATGCTCACATTTTGTTACTGTTTGGAATTTGTCATAGTAAATCCAGCAGATTACTTTTGCTGAGTATTAATAATGTTTAAATATTGTTTATACTGCTTAAAAATATTGATTGTCTGAGTTTATAATAGGAGTTTCTATCATATTTCAGGATGTCAGTAAAAAAAAAAAAAAGGTGTTCCGTCAGTAAATTTTCCATGTGTTGTCAGTAAAAAAAATTGTAGGAGGCTGGTAACCCTGGTGCCATATCTGAATCATTTTACTTTTCTTTGGCAAACTGAGCCAAGTGGCATTCAATTCCACCACTGAAATGGATGAAATATGGAAAAAATTATAGTAAACTAGCAGACCAAAAAATAGAAACTACTCTGTTTCATCTATGGTAGAAATATAGAGAGGGGTTTGAATTTTCTTGGTTCATTCCCAACATTAAATATACCTTTCCAGAAACAGGTAAAAACTGTACCTTTGCTACGAATACATCTTTTTTTGTGTGTTATTGTTATGCACTTTAGTTGTGTTGTCCTTTAATACAGTCATTTTTAATAGAATATTTTAATTATAGTATTGCTTATTTTATACTCCTTTGTAGATCCTACTGCTACCTACCCTACAGGCAGAGGATGCTTGACATTGATGCCATACACACTGGTCACTCACTATAAGATTACAGTTATGCGCCCAGTCCTCCTGGTCCCTTCTCTGCTAAGAAGAATCCTGAGTGAGAAACTATGTGCAAATAAAGACTACATGAAATGTGACACAGGTATATTCAGCATTCTTTCAGCAATATAGACTGCAATCTGAATGATGTCCTTACAATTCTGAAGCCAAATGGGCTATGAAAATTTTACTACAGCGGTGTACCTCATGTATGTGACTCCTCAATACAACAAAATGATTTCCATTAATACCTTTAGGTGCTCTGTGGTGGATAACACATTTCTCCCATTTTATTTTACTTTTACACTGATAGTCATTGGACAGTTCCCTAATAAGAGCATTGATGCTCAGTGAAAAAGACATGGCTAGTAAATTGAAGGACCTTGATGGTCACTGCAAATGCCCCTTTACATTAGTAGTCATTAGTACATACATACATACATTAGTATGTATGTATGTTACATTGGTGGTCAGTGGTCATAAGTGAAGTGCCCCTTACAATGTTGGTAAATGTAGAATTGGTCCTTATATTGGTATTTAGGGGTGGCGTGCAACCTTACATTGAAGGTTAGTAGAGCACAGTCCCCTTACATTGGTTGATAAGATTAAGCACTCTTTTGTGTGAAATGCATTAACTGTATGTTAAGGCCTTGTGCTGTTTGTCCCATTTTGGAGGAATAAAGGACTTTTATTGGATGATATCAGCAGTGTGCGGACACTTTTTACTTTCTCCTTCCCCTTATATTGGTGTTTAGTGGAGAGGCATCTCCTATATTGGTGGTCAGTAGTAAAGTTTCATCTTACTTTGGTGGCCATTAGAGGATGAGTGTTTTAATAGCAGCCTTGTGGTCATTGGGCAGAAGGATGCTCCCTTACACTGGTGGTCAGTAAAAAGAAGAATGCCCCTTATATTGGTGGTCAGTGGGAAGAATGCCCCTGTTACATTGATGGTCAGTGGGAAAAATGCCCCCTTACATTAGAGGTCATTAAAACGAAGAATGCCCCTTATATTGTGGTCAGTGGGAATGAGAACTGCCCCCTCATATTAGAGGTCATTAAAAAGAAGAATGCCCCTTATATTGTGCTCAGTGGGAAGAATGCCCCCTTGCATCAGTGGTTATTAAAAAGGATGCCCCTTAAATTGTGGTCAGTGGGAAGAATGCTCCCTTGCATTAGTGGTCAGTAAAAAGAAGGATGCCCCTTATATTGTGGTCAATGGGAAGAATGCCCCCTTACATCAATGGTAAGTGGAAAGAATGGAAAGAGTGGTAAAAAGAATACATCCTTTAATTGGTGGTTAGTGGATGGCAGAGTGGCCCTTGGTGATTAGTCAGAGTAAGATTGCACCAGCATTGGTGGTCAATGAGTGCTGCATCATTGGTGTCGGTGATTGCTTCCCTGAAGGAAAAATCCATGTCCTGCGCTGCTCTCTGGTTCTTCTGAGTTAGGTTTCCACTATCACTACTCGGGCACCATCAGGTGGGAGATCAATCTGTTCAGGACAACCTGCACTCCAATGGGTTTCACTGACCTGGGACACCAGGAATGAGCTTAGTGATGCCCATACATGCCCACTCTTATTGATGACACCTAGGTGGCCTGCTCTCACCACCTCACTTCTTTTATGCCAGTGCTGCTTTGCATATGTACTTTGCTATGTATTCTCACTGAAGCTATTCCTTTTAGAATGTTTGACGGATGCTGAATATGCAGCAGGAAATCAACGTGGAGACATAATTGGTGAAAAGGAGGGAGAGGGCATACGCTGCTGGTATACTAGACAGAATGTGGAATCTGTAGCCCAACAGGTAAGAATTCAGAAGGCTTTAAAAGGTTTATAATAAAAACGATATTTTAATTTGTTTTTGAAAAGATGTAGCTGGGTTTAAATGACCCAATGATGTTTCATATTTCTTGGGTAATCCAAGATGAACTTTATCTTTACTTTAAAGCTCACAGTGTACATTAACTCCCCTGATTTCTATAGAAAAAAATGTCATACTTTACCTTAATGTAATCATACCATTAAAATTAAGCTGTTACTATGACAATTTTTAACTGGTGTCAGGACAGGGGTAGATCACTTTATCATGTAAATGTGATCTACTTGTAGCATGACCCCCTTGAGGATTGCTTGGATTTACCTGCTCATCTGCACCACCATGACCCTGTGAACATTCCAACCCACCTGACACTCTGGGTTCAGACACCTTTGCACCACCTTAAAGTAATAAGTTAAAAAAAATCAGTGAGTTTATATCCTAATAACATTTACTGGAATAACTCAAAGAAAATCTTGTTGCAAAGAGGAGGTAATAGATCCGCTGAGCTTTGGATAACAGTCCTGACTCAGCAGAAGAATCCCTCTACAATAGTGCAATGGAGTACCACTTGAACATGACTTGAAAGGATAAGCAAGAGTTAGGCATAGGCATTAATTCTGGCAAGACTTCTAAAGGGGGAACCCAGGCCGGCCTATTTGACTTTTAATCCTAATGAGAGATCAATCAAACAAGAATGGTGTGAGGGCCCTTTAAGTAGTAATGACAGCAATGTCCCAGTTGCAGACCTGATGGTCTTCGCCGGCAGTCGCAGCTCATTAACTATATCCAATAAGGTGCAGTAACAAGGCAATGGTATTTCTGGGAATGGTTGATGCAACAGGTGTCTATGTACAGTGTTCAAATAGAAGTGTAGTAAAGTGTTTCCCCAGGGTAAAGCTGTCTGTGCACAGTGTCCCAGTGAAGCAACAAAGAAAGGTTTGCAACGGTGGGCAATTGCCCTCTCACCAATGACCAGGCCGACTGTCAAGGTGGTGCTGGATAGATGTTCGATGAACAACAAGCAGCGCTAGGCCCTTCTCGGCTGAATTGGAATATTGTACACCGCGTGGTAGGCCGCAACCTCACCCTCCCTGTACAGTCTTTGGCCTCTTTTCTAGCTTTTCCCAGCAATCTCCCTGATGGTAGCAAAAGTCCCTGGGATATTTAGTCCAGGTCTATAGTCATGCGGAGCAATTGCCATTCTGAGGAATCGCCACACTTTGCAATTGTAGTGCATATTGCTGCATACTTATGACGCTGGTGAAGGTCCTACCAACACATGTCCCAGCAGACCTAGAACCTGTGAAATTACGTGAATGGGCACAGCCTCACTGAAAAGGGTGATTGGCTGGGCATATTAACTACTTTATACTCAGCCTCTATGCAAGCAAGATTCCTAAAGAGTCATGGGTACGTGTCCATAGGCTGGACAGATCTAAAGTCCTATGCAGGGAGCTTTTATCCTCAAGACATCAGGAATGTGAATATAGAAATGGGGAGCAGGCAGTTAATGGACTATATTCTTTCCCTGCAACTTGACAAAAATCAACATGCAGGTAATACAGTACATCGTTTTTATAGACATGCCGTTCATCCCTTGCATTGGCTTAAAAACATTAGTGCCTGGAGTTCAACTTTGTGATTCCAGCTAAATCCATTTGCCATAGGCATTACATGGAACTTTTACCCTGGATGAACACTTTGTTCAGAATACAAAGATCGCAGTAGTATAAAACTCTTTTTAGGCTCCATAACTGCTACAATGGGGAACAGAATGTCTGATTGGGAACTACTGTATGTGCAATTCAGAAAAATGTGTTACTGATGCAAGAAAGCTAAGATATAAACTCTGTGTTGAGTTTGTCCTAGGGAAACATAATATAATAAAAAGCTAACCATTTCTACCCTCTTTATTATACCACAGAATGCACACTGCCTTCTAGAGCTTGGGCTATCCTGTCTCTCTGCTTTGATTCGTGTGGGTATCTATCCCATTATTCTGCACATCCCATTGACTGAGAAGAGTTCCAAAAAACTTAAGTAGGTGACATTTAATACTTACATTATACAAGCTGTAAACAAGACAATAGTCATTAAAGATATAGAAATTCTGTACAATACCATTTAGTTTTAACACTGACCCTAATATTAAAGCTGAATTTCTGGAATTCAGCCACTTTGTAAAATGTTTTGGATTACTAGGGGTTAAGTTGTCACCTTGTGGGCTTATCTCTTAAATTTTGAAATTGGCATTTACTGAGCACTGGGATTATAGCTATCACTATACTTCTGGTGCTCCACACTGGACCTTCTGGTCTTAGCTCCTGCAACTGCAGAGTTGCATGCAGCCGCTGTGCCCGCCCCTCCCTTCCTCTTGCCCTATCACAAAGCACTTTATATTATGTGAACCCATTCACAGCAGTGGGGAGGTGAGAGCAGAGATGCCATGTTTGAGAACACAGAATGTCTCCTTTTAGAGCTCTGAGAGTGTAGCGATAGTTGTACTCCTAGTCTATAAGGCTCGATTCACACCTATGCATTTTTAGTGCTTTTTGCATTTTGCAGATTTGCACTACAGCACATGTCCCATAGGAAACCATATTAAATGGACTGTAGAACAAATCTGCAAAATGCAAAAAGCACTAAAAATGCATAGGTGTGAACCAGGCCTAAGGTGACATGCACCTTGTTGGACTTAACCCATAGTAAACCAGCAGATTTGACAAAGTGGCTGAATTCCTGAAGTTCCACTTTTACAGCTTCAGATTACTTACAAAATCTGTACTCTTACCATTAAAAAGCTGTCCTTGAGCTTTAAGTAAGACTTTTCCTAGACTGAGATGGGGTAAGTCTACTGCACACAGGAGGAAGCATTTCTTCAATCACCTATCCCCTAGTAATCAGACTGTCCGTTGTAACTTTGTAGTAATTATAGGCAGCATAGGGGCAGATCAGTGTCAGACATTTGCGAACAACCTGGAACTGCACAGGCACTGGGATTTCATTTTTTTTGCCATTTACAGTGCCTTGAAAAAGTATTCATACCTCTTGAAATGTTCCACATTTTGTCATGTTACAACCAAAAACGTAAATGTATTTTATTGGGATTTTATGTAAAAGACCAACACAAAGTGGCACATAATTGTGAAGTGAAAGGAAAATGATAAATGGTTTTCTCATTTTTTTTACAAATAAATATGTGAAAAGCGTGGTGTGCATTTGTATTCAGCCCCCCAAGTCAATACTTTGTAGAACCACCTTTCACTGCAATTACAGCTGCAAGTCTTTTTGGGGATGTCTCTACCAGCTTTGCACATCTAGAGAGTGACATTTTTGCCCATTTTTTCTTTGCAAAAGATTGGATGGAGAGCGTCTGTGAACAGCAATTTTCAAGTCTTGCCACAGGTTCTCATTATGATTTAGGTCTGGACGTTGACTGGACCATTCTAACACATGAATATGCTTTGACCTAAACCATTCCATTGTAACTCTGGCTGTGTTTAGGGTCATTGTCCTGCTGGGAGGTGAACCTCCGCCCCGGTCTCAAGTCTTTTGCAAACTCTAACAGGTTTTCTTCTAAGATTGTATTTGGCTCCATCCATCTTCCCATCAACTCTGACCAGCTTCCCTGTCCCTGCTGAAGAAAAGCATCCCCACAACATGATGCTGCCACCACCATGTTTCACAGTGGGGATGGTGTGTTCAAGGTGGTGTGTTAATTTTTCACCACACATAGCATTTTGCTTTTAGGCCAAAAATTAAAATTTAAAATTTTGGTCTCATCTGACCAGAGCACCTTCTTCCACATGCTTGCTGTGTCCCCAACATGGCTTCTCGCAAACTGCAAACGGAACTTCTTATGGTTTTCTTTCAACAATGACTTTCTTCTTGTCACTCTTCCATAAAGGCCAGATTTGTGGAGTGCACGACTAATAGTTGTCCTGTGGACAGATTCTCCCACCTGAGCTGTGGATCTCTGCAGCTCCTCCAGAGTTACCATGGGCCTCTTGGTTGTTTCTCTGAATAATGCTGTCCTTACCCCGGCCTGTCAGTTTACTTGGAAGTGTCTTTGCAGTTGTGCAATTCTCTTTCCATTTTTGGATGATGGATTGAACAGTGCTCCATGAGATGTTCAAAGCTTGGGATATTTTTTTATAACCTAACCCTGCTTTAAACTTCTCCACAACTTTATCTCTGACCTGTCTGGTGTGTTCCTTGGCCTTCATGATGCTGTTTGTTCACTAAGGTTCTCTAACAAACATATGAGGGCTTCACAGAACAGCTGTATTTATACTGAGATTAAATTACACACAGGTGGACTCTATTTTCCAATTAGGTGACTTCTGAAGGCAATTGGTTCCACTAGATTTTAGTTAGGGGTATCAGAGTAAATGAGGCTGAATACAAATGCACGCTACACTTTTCAGATAATTATTTGTAAATAATTTGGAAAACCATTTATCGTTTTCCTTACACTTCAAAACTATGTGTCACGTTGTGTTGGTCTATCACATAAAATCCCAATAACACACATTTACATTTTTAGCTGTAACATGACAAAATGTAGAAAATTTCAAGGGGCATGAATACTTTTTCAAGGCACTGTATAGGATAATAAATGATGACCCTGAATGATTTTTGAACACAGATGAAACCATGCTTATGGAGAGAGAAGCAGATGAATGCATTATCATGGGTATTACTGTGATATGTGTGGGAGGCCATAAATACAAGTCTAAATGACAGACTTATATGGGTCACTCCTGATGCCACTGTCAATCAGAGGTGAAGAGGTATTTTTATACCCCGTACACACGATCGGACATTCCAACAACAAAATCCATGGATTTTTTCCGACAGATGTTGGCTCAAACTTGTCTTGCATACACACGGTCACACAAATGTTGTCGGAAATTCCGAACGTCAAGAGCGCGGTGACGTACAACACATACGATGAGCCGAGAAAAATGAAGTTCAATTGCCAGTGCGGCTCTTCTGCTTGATTCCGAGCATGCGTGAAATTTTGTGCGTCGGAATTGTGTACACACGATCGGAATTTCCGACAACGGATTTTGTTGTCAGAAAATTTGAGATCCAGATCTCAAATTTTGTGTGACGGAAATTCCGATGGAAAATATCCGATGGAGCCTATACACAGTCGGAATTTCCGACAACAAGCTCCCATGGAACATTTTCCGTCAGAAAATCCAACAGTGTGTACGGGGCATTAGAGTGCTTAGTTTCTTCCAGATCTGTGCAGTAATCCAGTGTGAAATTTTGCCTCTGTGCAGGAACTTCCTGTAATAAAGACTGGTCACTGCTGCTTTCTCTCCTTGTACAGGGTGTCTGGTCTTGTATCCGCCCCTTCCTGTAGCTTTCTGCAGGCAGCCTGTAGTGGGAGGGGCCTACTGGGTTCCTCCCACAGCTCTGCTTTCAGCACAGCGGGTAAATAGCTTGGTGATGATGATGCTATCGCTACTTTACATGGTAATATCTGGGTTTGCAAAGGCATTGGCTCGCACAAAGTTGATTTATATCTTTTGTGGCTATTGAGAATTATATTTGGATAAAGTTTTTTTTCCCCATTGCGCAGCTTCAATGCATAATGCTGGAAAAACTGTGTACAGAAAAATACACCTCTTTTTATTAAGTGTTAGGATACAGGAAATGACTATTATTTTCAATACTAGAGTTGATGGTGACGAAAATCATTTTAGTGATTATAAGGAAAGATCTCATTGGATCTGTAAGGAATATTTATAAGATGCTTTCTCAGAGGGATAGAGAACTGAAATATAGATATATACTATAGATGTGAATACATTCTTACATATCTTTCTGCATTGTTTAGAAAAACTCGGCAATGGTGGGGAAAGTGTGAGGACCTGCTACTGGAGTGTGCCCAGAGGGAAGAAGCCGAGCTGGATGCCCTGCCTTGTCTTTATAGAACTGTGGATCCTGACAGCTGGAATGACGCAGAATCTCTACTCTGCAGAGTAAAGAGCGCCATCACTGATGAACAAAAGCGCATTGTCTGGCTGGAGAATCAACCTTGCTGAACTTTCATTTCCGGCACTTTCAACACATTCAGGATTGCACATTATAAACTAGAAGAACAATTGTTTACATGAAATGAGTTCATAGGTCAGTATTTCTGCAGTAAAAATATAGCCTATTTTAAAGGAGACGTCTGTAACCCTTATGATGCTGCAGCTGTACCGCCCTGCTCTAAGACTGAGGCCTGACTGATCACATGACCACTGATCGGTCAGTCTCTGCTCCCAGCGGTGGTCAGTGAATGTAAGCTGCAGGGATTTCCTTCTCCTCTCCCTGCTCCTCCAGGGTTGGCTGGAGTTCTAGGCGGGGGAGGGTGCTGGAGTGGCTGGCTCTGGCACTCTACACACAAATAGGCAGAGCCAGTTGTCATGCCTTCTTGATCATGACATGGTTTTACCTCATCAACCTATTGTGATCATGACTTTGTGTTAGTAAATGTACTTCTATGACCCAAAAGACAAGCATAGCCAAAAAAAAAAAAAAAAAATGACTTTACTTCTCTTTTAGGTCTCAGTGAAAACCATAGGTGTGCGCATCCTATTGCATTAGGGTGTGCACCTCAAAGCTCAAACACATATGCTTATGTGTGCATGTGTATATATACGGAAGGTGTCAGTAGAGCAGTGAATGGTGTCATAAGGGCAGATATTGGTGGTGTCAGTAGGGAAGTTACAATCTTATTTTAATTGTTTTTTTGCAATTTTTTAGGACTTATTTGGAGAAATATCAGGGGCCTAAACATTGGAAATATGCACCACACGGGGTGATTAGGGTGTGCCCAGGCACACCCTTTGCGCACGCCTATGGTGAAAACTATATAAACACATTTAGGGTACAGTAAAAAAGTAAGTGCTTAAAGTCTTACTATTGGTTTGTTTACTGAAGCAGCTCCCATAAATGTTTGGCCTTGTGTTTTGGATCATTGTCATGTTGGAATGTCCAAGTACGTCCCATGCGCAGCTTCCTGGCTGATGAATGCAAATGTTCCTCCAGTATTTTTTGATAACATACTGCATTCATCTTGCCATCAATTTTGACCAAATTTCCTGTGCCTTTGTAGCTCACACACCCCCAAAACAATCAGCGATCCACCTCCGTGTTTCACAGTAGGAATGGTGTACCTTTCATCATAGGCCTTGTTGTCTCCTCTCCAAAATGTAGTGTTTATGGTTGTGGCCAAAAAGCTCAATTTTGGTCTCATCACTCCAAATGACTTTGTGCCAGAAGGTTTGAGGCTGGTCTCTGTGCTGTTTGGCGTATTGTAAGCGTGATACTTTGTGGTATTTGCATAGTAATGGCTTTCTTCATGTTATGGAGTATTTGTAGGCCGCAAATTTGTGTGTGGCTGGCGCCACAAATGAATGAAAAACCCACAAATAACTTCAGGTGAAATACAGAACTCTCTGAAAACATGTGGTGTGGCTGTTTCAAGATGCACAATAAGGAGGGACTTGAAGAAAGAGGTCTTTCAACCAAAATTGTCTTTCTTTAACCCCAAACAAAGTATGTTTACAAATGTCCTGATATTCAAGGGGTTAAAACTACAGCTGTGAACTTGGCATTTGTATTGTTTCTTTCAGCTGGCAGTTGGCTGTCATGTAAAAGTGATCCAGGCAGCTGTAGATCTGCCTAATCATTTTTATAGTAACAAGAAGGTGCCATCATAGACCCCCAATGTCTATCATATAGAGTATCTGTCAACCCCCCATGCTATTATATAGGGGGCTTATTAGCTTCCTTGTGATAGTAATATGAAAAAATTGTAAAAAAATTAAATATAACAAAAAAAAAAAAAGCTCCCCCGGTCACCCCCTACATACACACAATTTCAAACACATGTAGGTCATGCAAGTGTATCTGAGGTATCCATCACAATGAAGGGCAAGAATTCTATGCCTTCCTTCATAGATAATGTATAATTAAAGGTAAAACAGTTTGTTTTGTTTTAGATTGGAGATGGATTAGAACACCTGTCGGTATTTTATTGCTGTCTGAGTCCCCATTAGGGTGATTCCTCCTCTCTATTTCTCCTGTTTACCAGTTATTGAGTTATTGACAGAAAAGTAAAGGGAACATTTTCCAATTGGGGTGTAATTATGGTGGCCTGGGGGCCCCAAAGGATTCTTTTAATTTGCGGGGATTTTCTTTCACTTCCTGTTTTGGCTATGGGACAGGAAATAAAAGTAAATCTCCCCAATGGGACACAGATGGCAAAAAAAAATGTCAGGGGATATTACCTTCCCCTACTCTATCCAAAATGAAAAAAAAAAGATTTGCCTTTAGTTCTACTTTAACTAAAAAAACGTGTACTATTTTTGTGGCCAATGCACAATTTTAAGGCTTAACATGTTTGGTAAATATTTACTTGATGCAACCCTAGCTTTTATATCTTACCAAAAAAATGGGTAATAAACTATTCATTTTTATTATGTTGTTAATTGAAATATAATTGTTTACGGTTTCATGTAAAAAAACTAGATTTTAAAAGGTGTGTGAAAAATGAAAAAATTGGCACTGGCAGAAAAATGTTTAGGATGGGATGTATAGATCTTTATAAATCATTGTTAATTAGGAAACTATTTATATTGTCTTTTGCTAGAATTTGTCCTGTAACATATTGGGGGTTATTTACGAAAGGCAAATCCACTTGAAAGTGCAGTCACTCTAAATCTAAGGGGTAGATCTGAAATGAGTGGAAGCTCTGCTGATTTTATCATCCAATCATGTACAAGCTAAAATGCTGTTTTTTTATTTTCCTTGCATGTTCCCCTTGGATCTACAGCGACTTTACTTCCAAGTGCACTTGCAGTGCAAAGTGAAATAACCCCCAATGTGTTGTTGTATTTACTGTATAAGCATTATTAAAAAAGAAACTTTCCAGTATTGGCCATAGTAAGAGGGCATTTGATTGTGTTATTGACTTTTTTTTTTTTTTTTAACCACCTGAACTCTGGAAGGCTTTACCTCTTTTTATGACCAGGCCATTTTTATATAGCACTTTGCTACTTTAACTGTCAATGGCGTCATCATGCAACACTGTACCCAAATAAAAATGTTATCTTTTTTTGAGACTGATAGAGCTTTTGTTTGGTGGTATTTGATCACCACTGTTTTTTCTTATTACATTAACGAAAAAAATCAGAAAATTTTGAAAACACCCAACATTTTCTACTTTGTTATAAAATACTGTATATCCAATAAAATCAAATTTTGTAATAAATTTAGGCCAAAATGAATTCTGCTACATGTCTTTGGTAAAAAATTCCCAATAAGTGTATATTAATTGGTTTACAGGAAAGTTATAGCATCTACAAACTATGAGATATATTCGAAAATGGATCAATCCTGATGTACTGATGGTCTCTCATTTCTCATTTCTCCTTGTCTGCTCCATGTTGCCCACAAGCTTGCAGTGTGCCCCCCCCCCCGCCCCCACTGTTCCCAGGGCAGGTTCCCCTTCTGCCCCCCTTGTCCTGTATAAAAGTAAAGAAAAAATGATGGTCCCAAGAACATTTTAATCTGTTGGATAGATCATGCAAGTCTTTTTTGTAAATAAATTCCATTTTATTTTACAACATACAAGAGCAGGTACAATGCTTAATAATACATAAGATGGTAGAAGTGCATCTTACCAGGAAAGACCACCCATGATTGGTCCATGATGGCATAGCATAACACACACACATGACAGCTCAAGTATTATATATGACTTCAAATTTGTCTTAAACAAATATAGCTATAGTGGCTATAGCCACCAGCAGTGATTGAACAAAAAAAAATCTGATTGATCGACTTAAAGTGTCTGTAAAGGCACAAGGTTTTTTACCTCCTATGCATGAAGGTAAAAAAACCTGTGTGCAGCACCCCCCCTCCCAATACTTACCTGAGCCCCATCTCAATCCAGCAATGTCTATGATAGCCTTGCCCCTCTGGGGACTCTCACTCCTGATTGGCTTTTGGCCATCTCAGCCAGTGAGATGGCCAAAAGCCATCCATCTCCAATCAGGAGATGGAGAGGGCGAGGCTGAGCCACGGCTCCGTGTGTGAATGGACACACAGAGCCGCAGCTCAGGAGCGTGCCTGCTTGAGTGCCCCCATTGCAAGCTGTTTGCTATGGAGGCACCTGGTAGGAGGGAAGAGCCAGGAGGGCTGGAGGATCGGGGCTGCTCTGTGCAAATCCACTGCACAGAGCAGGTAAGTATAACATGTTTGTTTTTTCGCTTTTTCAATGGTTTCCTGCTAAACCGGACAAATTTCAATCCATCTATGGCCATCTAGAAAGGAGGAGAGATCAAGATAGATTGTTAAATAAAACAAAATCAAATGATTTGTAGTCACAAGTCTTAAACTGCATTTACTTGTAAATCCAAGTGCTTTACTGATAAAATGTGATTTGAATATTTGCAACAGTTTAAAAAGACAATATTTGACATGCTGAATGTCAGCTTGACAAAGAATGTGGTTGTTTGAAACTGTTGCTTTACTGGTAAAATGTGACCTGTATATGTGCACTTCGATTTAAACGTAAAAGCAGTTTGGCAGATTATAAACTACACATCCTATGATTTGTTGTATGGTTGCAGTGAGTATGGAGACTGTTTGATATGGTAGTATGCTAGTTTGACTTTGATTAAAAGTGTAACGCAGGCCATAAATGATGCAATTGCTTGATTGCCCCATCAACACAGTCCGTGCTGATGGGGGAACCTCTCACACTACACTATTGTGTGTTGCCGGCAGAACACAATGATTACGGTTTCAGGCTGAAGCTGGCAGCACTAATTATTTGGGGAAAAACCCAAAAGGCTGGTTGTACACAAGTCAGTTGATAGGTCAACTTGTGTACAACCAGCCAGAACCTACATGGATCAAACCAGCCAGAACCTACATGGATCAAACCAGCCAGAACCTACATGGATCAAACTGGTCCCCATTGAACAGGCTGAACTTTGAGACTTGTGTGGCCAGGTAAACTCACCACATGTGCATAAATGTGTGAGTATGTGTCTGGAGAAGATCGAGAACAAAAGTATCATAGCTCTTTTTTAGGGTGTTGAGGTGGCTCTGAAAAGAGCCATTGTGTTTCTTCTTAGATTGTGATAATCTTCGTGTGCTGAAATGAAAGGCTTCTCATTCAGGCTTTTCTGTAGCTTTAAAGTGGTGTCTTCGGTATCTTCGGTGTCTTCTGGTGCCTTCAGTGTCTTCTGGTGCCTTCGGGTCATTTTCTGTAGGAGGGAAAACATTTTT
The DNA here is from genome assembly GCF_042186555.1 of Aquarana catesbeiana. NCBI lineage: Eukaryota > Metazoa > Chordata > Amphibia > Anura > Ranidae > Aquarana > Aquarana catesbeiana. The sequence continues at coordinate 88,264,785 of NC_133335.1, forward strand.
GTGACTCTCATATTTACATTCTGAACGGTTACACGGGGTGGAAACACTTGACCTTTTTGCTACATCAGGGTTGTTTGTATCCTTTAACCCCATGACAAGAAGTCTGCACATAACAGGCAATTGTCCAATCAATAATGGTTGGGTTTGCAGCCATGGACGCGATCCTGTGTATACAGCAGTCGGTTTAAATCTGCAATCATTGTCTGTAAAGGGAGGACTGAAGCTATCTTAGTCATGTGTGGATGAGGCATTGGAATAATCCCTCTTCCTAGAGAAGGGGGAATTTTAATACTTGCAACCTTTAGGGGTTCTAAAGCCTTAACCATACCTCCCAACATTTTGAGATGGGAATGAGGGACAACTACAAGCAAATGTATGCAGGCATAGGACACGCCCCCTGCCACACCCCCTTAAAGAAGAATTAACCAAAAAAAGTTTAATTAAATCCACAATGGCTTTTTTTTACCACTTCTATTCCTTTATATTGGCTTTTAAAATGTACAAATGCAGCAATTTAGAAATCAGATGAAAGGTTTAGCACTGGGAAACACTTTTTGAAAGATAAAAAGTGCATTTTATATACAACTATAGAGATCAGACCAAAATGAGGGACAAATGAGGAGGAATGAGGGACAGAGGGACATTGCTCCAAATCAGGGACAGTCCCTCGAAAAGAGGGACAGTTGGGAGCTATGCCTTAACTTTTTTTACTTTAATAAATTCCCTGCACTAAGGTAAAAAAATTCCGGCAGTAGTTGCCCCCTCACCCCTTTTTATACCTACCCGAGTCCTCACTCTATCAGCACTGTGCCAGTCTATAGCAGCTCTCTCTCCCCTCTTACAGGATTTACTAAGGTAGCAGGAGCCACTGGCTTCTGCTGTCAGTCAAATCCTGTGTCGAGGGAGTATGAGGCAGGGCCAAGCCCCACTGTGTCTGTGGACTCAGGCAGCGCAGCAGCTTGGGATCGGGGGTGTGAAGAGAAAAGGAGGAGCCAGGGACACTGACAAAAGAAGAGGGTCAGGACCGCTCTGTGGAATTCCATCTCACAGAGAAGGCAAGTATAATATGTGTGCTGTTTAATAAAAATTAAGCTTGCAATCCCTTTAAATCATTAATACTTACGCTATAGGGAGAGGTGGGGCTCTTTCTCTTTATTTAGGAGGTCAACTGTGGTTTACATAGGGAGGTTGTGTCATCCGTAGTCTTCAGATATATATATATATATTATCCCCTTGCCGCCGAGCGTATGCAGATGTGCGGCCTCGGCTTTTGGGGGGTTACACCAGGATGATGCCCACAGCTGCAGGCATCATCCTGGTACCGTTTTTTAGAGCTGGCGATCGGCTTTCCAGGGATAACAACCGATGCGGCTAAAAGCCGCTCGGCTGTTATACCGGAGGAGCGGGAGGGGACGACCCCCCCTCCCGCCGCTCTCAACGGGCCTCCCATCCCACCGGGAGAACCGATCGACAATCCGATGCCTCCGGCGGCTAGGGACAGACTGGAACGAAGCCGGAAAAGGCTTCGTTCCAGTCTCCTGATTGTAAACACGGAAGCGACGTCATGACGTCACTTCACGTTTACTCGGCTGCCAATTGCGCCGATTTAAAAAAAATATACAGTATTCGGAATTACCGAAAACGGCGATTTAAATACTTTGAAGTGCAAAGACCCCTGATCCCTCCATAAAGAGTACCTGTCACCACCTATTACTGTCACAAGGTATGTTTACATTCCTTGTGACAGCAATAAAAGTGATCAATTTTTTTTAAAAAACACAATTTATCAATATTCAAATAAATAAAATAAATAAGAAAGAAAAAAACATTTTAAACTGCCCCCGTCCCCGCGAGCTTGCGCAGCAAAGAAAACGCATACGGAAGTCGCGCCCTCATATGTAAACAGTGTTCAAATCACACATGTGAGTTATCGCCGCGATCATCAGAGCGAGAGCAATAATTCTAGCACTAGACCTTCTCTGTAACTCTAACCTGGTAACTGTAAAAAAAATTTAAAACGTTGCCTATGGAGATTTTTAGGTACCGTAGTTTGTCGCCATTCCACGAGTGCGTGCAATTATAAAGCATGACATGTTTGGTCTCTATTTACTCGGCGTAACATCATCTTTCACATTATACAAAAAAATTTGGCTAACTTTACTGTTTCTTTTTTTTTAAATTCATGAAAATGTCCCTTTTCCCAAAAAGTTGTGTTTAAAACACCGCTGCACAAATACTGTGTGACATAAAATATTGCAACAATTGCCATTTTATTCTCTAGATTCTCTGCTAAAAAATATATATAATGTTTGGGGGCTCTAAGTAATTTACTAGCAAAAAATACAGATTTTAACTTGTAAACACCAAATGTCAAAAATAGGCTTAATCATGAAAGAGTTAAATATATATATATATATATAAATACACACATACAGTATAACTAATTGAATAACTATTTATCACCACCTCATTGGCACAGTTTACATGGGCTACAGCTTGTACAAGGCTGGTGTGAACAGCTATTGATGAAACTCATGTATAACATTTTAAACATTGTTTAAACCACTCGGCATGCTGCATGTAGAATAATTACCATAAGACCCCTTTCACACTGGGGCATTTTTCAGGCGCTTTAGCGTTTAAAAAAAAAAATCACCTGTAATGCGCCTGAAAGAAGCCTCATCTGCAATCCCAATGTGAAAGCCCGCTTTCACATTGCCAGCGCCCAAAAAACGCTTGTAAAGCGCCGCTTAAGATCCCTTTCACACTGGGCGTTTTTCAGGCGTTTTTCGGGCGCTGGCAGTGTGAAAGGGCTCGGCCATCGGCGCACCCATCCCGGTGGCAAAAACACAAAAGCGCTGCAAAGAAGCTGCTTGCAGGACTTTTTTTGATGCCCTGCCAGCGCAGCGCCCCAGTGTAAAAGCACTCGGGCTTTCACATTGGGATTGCAGATGAGGCTTCTTTCAGGCGCTTTTTTTAATGCTAACACGCCTGAAAAACACCCCAGTGTGAAAGGGGTCTAAAAGGGAGCCCTCATTCATTGCTCGCTGGGTGGAGATCCATCCTAGTCACATGGAGGAACCGTCTGTAGTTCTCAGATGCAGAAAAAAAACAAAACACAATTTAACAATTTAAAACTAAAGACTGTATATAAGACCACATGCACCTGGCCTTTGCTATCCTGAGATGTTGCCAGCACCCTGTCTCCCACCTATATTTGAGCATCATTTATTTGATTCCTATAGAACCTACCTGAATGGATGTAAAACCACATGACAAGGCTCACTCACATAAAACTTTTATCTTTCTAGCAGTAAGTACACTGTGGGTGTAGTATTCCTTACTTGTTTGAATAAGTCTCCAGTTCACTGCTGTAGAATCCTCTTTGTCAAAACTAAATCTGCTACTGGGAAGCTGTATACCAAAAGCTAACAAAGGATTCCAACCCTATATTTTAAACACAGCTAATTCCCAGGAAGAGTTTATGGCTTCATGTACACATAGGGGGTTATTCACTAAAGGCAAATCCACTTTGCACTACAAATGCAAACTACACTTGAAATTGCACTGAAAATGCACTTGGAAGTGCAGTCGCTGTAGATCCGAGGGGGACATGCAAGGGAAATAAAAAACAGCATTTTAGCTTGCCCTTGATTGGATAATAAAATCAGCAGAGCTTCTCCTCGTTTCAGATCTACCCCTCAGATTTACAGAGACTGCACTTCCAAGTGCACTTTTAGTGCAATTTCAAGTGCACTTTGCACTTGTAGTTTGCACTTGTAGTGCAAAATGGATTTGCCTTTTGTAAATAACCCCCATAGTCTACTTAGACCGCTGGCTGCAGGAAAATGCAAAACGTGGCAAAATCGAGACGTGATTTTGCTGTGTTTTGCGGCTGGTGGTCAAAACATTCCAATCCTGAACATGATTTCTTTGCATTCAGGAGAGGGAGGTTGACACACGTACATCTACACAACTGGATGGCCTATTATTTTTATTTAACCTTACTTACTATGTAACCGCAGCAGCTCCTAAACTCTGTCAAAACCCAATGTATACATTGACACATAGTGGTTGATTTACTAAAGGGAAAAAGACCGTGCACCTTGCAAAATGCAATTGCCCTCTGCGAGTGCAGTTGCTCCAGAGCTTAGTAAATGAGCAGAAACTCTGCTGACTGCCATTATCCAATCATGTGCAAGCATTAATGCATTTTTTTTATTTTCCTTGGTCATGATTGGGTACTCTTTCAAAAGTGAAGCCTTACCTCATTTACTATGCTCTGGAGCAACTGTACTCGCAGAGGGCAACTGCACTTTGCAAAGTGCACAGCCTATTTGCCTTTAGTAAATCAACCCCATAGGCTTTTATGGAGTTGAGTTGGAGTGGTGAAACAACACCAAAAGCTCCTAAACTCAAATTTAGTGTACATGAAGTTTTAGGCTGGCCATGCATTATACAATTTTCTTATAACAATTTTCCTTTAGATTTACCAAAACCATATACAAAACCATAAAAAAACCATATACAAAACCTAAACACTTTCAATTTGTATACAATCAGGCACTACATAGTTGAAGGTTAATCTAAAGGAAATGAATAATAAAATTGTATAATGTATGGCCAGCTTTAGTTCTTGTTGTGCCTCATTTCTTTTCGTCTGAGTTTTTAAAGTGACAATGAGACTCGTGGCTGTAACCACTTAAGCAGCCAAAGCCACAAATCTGTCCCATCCAGGCTGTTGCCTGGGTCATATTATGCCTTGTGAAAACAATGCTGCTGATAGAAAATCATCACCTTTGTGTGGTGATGGATAAGCTCAGGCCACATCAGTGGCTGTATAGTACTTACGCAGACATCCACAGTCAACCGTTTCCCAGCAAAAGACTTGTAGAGAATCCTTTTTTTCACTCCGATACACAGCTCCCAGTGATGCATGGAGGGAAAAAATTAAATACAATTAGGTTTTTATAAACACATGTCAATTCAATAAAAAAAAAAGAGACAAATGAGGGAGATTGAAAGAGGAAGAGGCAAAATGGTAAGAAGAGGGAGAGTAGGCAGGGTAAGATGTAAAGAGAAGACTTTGGTAGGAGATGACAGAAAGGGGCAAGGTCGCTGGAGGATGGAGGGGAAAAATGGGATGTTTGAGGAATAGATGAAGGGCAGTTTAAAAGGGGGAAAAAATGACTTACTCTAGAATGTATGAGCACAGAGCTCACCCTGTTACCAGTAGAGTAGAAACAGGTGTCAACTGGGTTCTTATGTATTTAACCAGTCGACATCTGCCCCTTCCCCCCTGAAGGAGCTCTTTGTGACCCCATAGTCAAACTTCAGCTCCGTGCCAACAGGGATATCTTCTTTGGCCACTAGCAGAAGAACAGGGGTGGTGCCATCACTCCGGTATCTCAACTCTGGTTTCAGGTTCGGACTCTTCCGCGAGTGATTGATCTTCCTTCCAAAAGTTGTCGGTAGTGAGGGGTGACAGGGACATGGGACGTTCTGCGCATCGACGCAAAGCTTTCGACGGTTCTTCCTGTCCTCAAAGAAGTAAAGGTAGCTCATCTCACCTGCCAAATAAGTGCAATGCTAATGATAATTTAAAAAAACCTTGATGCCTCTCAACCAGAAAAATCAGTAACTAGCAATGGACAAATCTATATCAAAAATTCCTTATACCCATAAACATACTCGTATAAATAGACTTGATGCTGTTGAATTAAATATAAAAATAATCAATCATGCTGTTTTTCTGCTAATAAGGTACAATTTGTAGCAATCAGTCCCATAAGAAAGCAACTCCTAAACCCCCACTGTTAACCAAGTGCTGGTTTAATAGAAAAAACTGAACTACAATACACCTCCATGTTCATCACTTTCTCCTCCTCAGGTGGTGCACTCACTGGCTTTATTTTGACCCCCCCCCCTTAAAGTGATTGTAAAGGATCACTTTTTTAAAAATATCAGGTTATAATTACCTGCTATGTGTAATGGTTTTGCACAGAGCAGCCCCAATCCTCCTCTTCTTGGGTCCCCTGCCAGTGCTCCTGGCTCCTCTGCCCCCCTCCCCCCAGCAAGCTGCTTTCTATGGAGACACTTGTATGTGCTCATGCCTGAGCCAGCTGTGTGTGTCTATAGACACACACACACAGTGTGGCTCAGCCCCCACCCCTGCTCTATTCTCACTGGCTGTGATTGACAGCAGCAGGAAAAGTGCAGTGTGCAGACTTGTGTGGGCAATCAGTGACTATCAGGTGACCACACAATACCAATCAGATACCAGGCTTTACCAACTTCACCATCTCACCTGCTGCCATGGAGTTCATGAGCTCCTCGCCTCTTTCATGGGACACGATGGGTCCATGACAGTCACACACCACCGCGCCTTTTTTGAAGGGTAAAGTCGTGAAGACCGTCTCTCCGGTGTTTCCAACGCGGTCTTCTATGATGGCAAGCCCCTTCCAATCTTGTGAGGCGATTTGACTTTCTAGGTCCTCTTCTTCTTGTACCTTCCCCCATTCCGCGATGGGCTTCCAGCTTTCCAGGACGTCCTCTAGTTTCGGTTGGTTCGTTGTCCATCCCTGTGTTAGAGCATAAGATGTTACCTGCTCTCCTGTAGGAGGATTCCTCTTGAAACGTCCTGAAAGCAGAAGACAGTGTATTACAATATAATGCAAGAATATAATGTGCTTAATTCATAGATGCCAGGGAAAATATAAATGCTCACCGACGATCTCATTAACGCGCATCACATACTGCTGTCTTCTCCACCTCTTGTAGCAGTACGCTGGGTGTTCCGCAGTAAAGATGCGACATTCCCTCAAACCCGGCGATTCCATGTTAGGTCCCACTGGAAACACATCAAGGACTTTCCTGAAAGCCACCTCCTTGTCGTCGACTGGCACCGCTACTTCTTCTTGTCTCCTTGTCTGTGGGTCTCTAGAAATCAAAATGGTGTTTAACCATTGAAGTGATTGTTAATGTAAAATTAAAAAACAAAAAACAGGTTCACACTCACCTGCTCTGTGAAATGAAATTGCACAGAGCGTCCCAAAAACCTCCTCTTCTCGGGTACCCCGCTAGCATTCCTGGCTCCTCCTCTCTGTCCAGTGCCCTCATAGGAAGCTGCATCCCATGGGGGAGCTTATGCAAGTTCACTGTCCATAGACAGTGGGACTTGCCCCCCCCCACCCCCCATCTCTGGCTTTAAATGACAGCAGTGAGAGTCAATGCCTCCTGGTGCCTCTGCAAAGCCTGTGAGCAGGGAGTGAGGGGAGAGAAGAGCTACAGATGTGCACAGCGCTGGATTAAATGACAGCTCAGGTAAGTAAAAGGGTGTGAGGGGGAGATATTGATGCCTAAACCTTTTTTATCTAATGCAAGGAATGCATTAAAGTAAAAAACTGTTTAAGCATTATAACCACTTTAATACAAGTGTTAAAGCCCAAATCTGAACAGACATTTGTTGATAATAGTAACATGCTTAATATTTTACTTGGTGTCTCTCTAGATTCCAGCAATCAGCAATATACAACCTACCCTGAAGTAGAAGGCATCCAGTCTTTCTGAATCCTCTTCACCATGACGGCACCCTTCACGATCTTGCCTTCGACGTCTCTACCTTTCTTCGACTGGCCAAAGTATTCTTCCAGAAGCTCCTTCACTTTGTCATCGCAGTGGGATGAACAGCACTGCTCAAAAGCCTTCCTTGCCTGCTGATAAGTAACTGCAGGCAGATTATATCTAAAGGGTGAGAGATTTTTGTTAGTTTGTTGTCTGGTATGGTTGTACAACTGAAAAAAAGTTTTTGGTTAGCACTGATAGTCATTTTGCATTAGTGGCATAGCTGCATGACAGATTTTATATTTTACTTGCCTCTTATGGAACTGAGTGAGGTCATCAGAAATCAAGCGTTTCCCACCCTCGCTTGTGACAAAGAAGTGGTCCCCTTTGTTGAAGGTCTTCAACAAAAAAGGTCGAATCTTTTGGAAATATGTGTTAAACCATATTTCCTCAGATCCTTCCAAGACCACGATAGCCATCTGAGGGGGGGCTTCCAAGGTTCCGATGTCCACCTTGATGATGGTTACTTCCACGGCCTCTGCGTCGAAGTGGGCAGTCTCGCGGGACCTCAGCAGCCATTGATGTACCTGTTGAAGGATAACAAAATAGATGTCAGTGTAAAGTGACACTAGTTACAACATTTGGTGTAAAACACTATTGACTTTTATAAGACTCACGGTCATGTTTTGGATGACAGCTGGTCTCTGTAGATGCTGCAATGTCAGCAGCGCTTCCAGGAAGTAAAGGATGGTCATCCGGTCTCTGTCTTCAAGCTCAAGCCCTTCATTCGCCCTACCTATCAGGGTGAGAAAATGAGGTTTTGCAAGAGAGACAATCCTTTGGCATACCTCTGGATCGTGAGCCTGATGTCTGTGGGGAAGAGAAAAAGCTTAATTGCATGCATATTTGGCAAAATAAAATGCATAAAATCGGCTAAAGGCACACAATGTTTACAGCCACCAGTTTCACCTACCCCATTTCCTTTGTTCCCTTGGCAGCTTTCTTATTGATCTTTAACCGGATATCATTCAGAAGGTCGAAGAATCTTGATGCAGCTGGTTTCAAGGAAGGATCCTCCAGGCATCTTGGTTCTGAGGTGACGTGCCTTGCAAACTTCTTAACGCTGTCCATATAGTTGAGAATGGTGGACTTGCTGGCTCCAGATGCTTCAAGCTGCTGGAAGAAATCAACGGTCCTCTCTGGCTGGTGGATGCACTTCAATGAAACCTCCTCGGGGTCCACATAGAAAAGATATCTTGCCACAAAGTTCACCTGAAAATGGTGAAGAAGAAATCAATTTATCATCTAATCAAAGTGGTTACAAAGGCTAAATATTTTTTCACCTTAATGTTTTTTTGCATTAAAGTAAAAAATCTGAGTGCAGCTCCCCCAGCCCCTCTTTAAATGACCTGAGCCCAATCTAGATCCAGTGCTGTGCACATTGGCTCTCTCCCTCCTTTTAGGCTCGGTGGCAGCAGTGGGAACCATTGGCTCTGGCTGCAGTCAATCACAGCCAGTGAGGAGGGGGTGGGGCAGACCCATGCTTTGTATCTATGGATACATATATTTGGTTTGGAAGCAAGCAAGCAGCTTGCTATGCTGGGCACTCGGCAAGGGGGGAAGCCATTAAACGGGGGAACCTGAGAAGAGGAGGATCGGGGCTGCTCTTTGCAAAATCATTGCACAGAGCAGGTGTGGCATGTTTGTTATTAAAAACAGAGGTTACTATCGTTTAAGGTGATAAACTTTTTAAAATTGGCTTTGCCAAAAGAGTCCAGATTAATTAACCATGCAGTGTGTGTAATATTTGATATTTATTATTATATATTTACCTGCCGTCTGATGAATTCCGTTGATTCCAATGTCTCCAACTTCTTTTTAAATCCTCTGATCAAAGGAGAATCCACCGAATGCTTTCTGTATAGTCCTGCCTTTTCTAGGCTTCGACGAGTGGATGTGCTAGAGGATGGGAAAGAGGGAGTGCAATAAATATTCATACATTAGGTATATGAATACAATAGACATATTACAATATATTGGTTTTTACCTTGGCTGCTCCTCTTCCATCTCCATTTCCTCTGATGCTGCAGTGGTGGTCTCTTCATCTTCAGATCTGTAAGAGAGCCATGAATGAGTCTATGTAGTTCTAAAGCATTATAAAACATCCTTTAAATAAAGCTAAGTTTAATACGTACCGCTGTCTTCCTGATGTCTCGGGAAGGACAATGCTTCCCCTGGCCTCAAGAAAACTTACGCAAAACTGATTGGACCTGACCGAACTTGGGTTCTCCAGGTCTTTGTATGCAATGACGCTGAGATGTCTAACCACATGGCGCATCTTCGACCGGGCCTCTTCAACAAGCTCCTTTATCTCGGCCTCATCTGCATTCTTCCTGCAAACTCTTTTCAGGTGTGTTGAAAGCTTGTTTTGCATCTTGAAGCAAATCTTGCAGACCAAGGGTATCCTTGTGGTTCTGGGGAGAAAAAACATTTTAGGAATCTATTTAGTAGATCCCTGGTTGAAGGAAAGAAAATTGCATAATTTATAGCCAGCCCTAGAGATATACCTAATGAACTACACCCAGGGTTTGAAAAGTAAAAGCAATCGGCTACATGTACTGTAGCTACTGACTTAAGAAACCCCTCACCCCATGAAGTCCACTGCTGTAATTTTGGGCAAAACCTTTATTAGATTTGAGTGGAGTCCTCCTTTTGGGACTTTTTGAAATTTTCTCCATCTCTCAGTCTATAATATCTGGACTCCAAGACAGATGGAAATTTACTAAGATTCCAGCAAAAGGGAATCCACCCAAAGTGGATATTCTACAAAATATAGGGGGGAACATACAATGGCACTATGGACAAAATAGTATAGGCATTTTTTTATTTTTTTTCTATGGCCTATATATTGGGACATCTGAAATTTTTCTCCACTTTTTTGGCTTATGTCTGTCCTCTATCTGGACTCCAAGGTGGATTAAATACAATGCCAAAGGTCCCAACAAACATGAGGACTACACCCAAAAATAGATGATATAGGTTTTGCCAAACATACAAATACCATACTGTGAAACTGATAACAAAGAGCAACCACATGAAAAGCAGTGTAAAGAAAACAAAGAAAAAAATTATAGGGATCCACCCAAAACTGCAATTTACAGGGCCATATAGAAATGGTGTAGGCCTACCCTGGTTGTCTTCTTCCTTCTACCTCCTCTTCATCCACTCCGGTGGGATCGGCATGGACTTCCTCCGCTGGACCTTGAGTTCTGTAATCAATTAAAAACAATGTAGATTTCCTCCTACTTTAGGCATCTTTAAAACAGCACTTCGAAAAAGAAAAGCCTGACTCTGATGCAGTCAAATTCAAAATGATCAACAACTGGGACGCCACTCTGTTCAAAACAGAAAATATGACTGCAACACAATGGAAATATAAAAAGTAGACCCAACTAAAAATAATTGTAATGCTGGGTTCACACCTATGCGAATTGGATGCAGGTTTTCCCGCATTCAATTTGCATAGCAGGAGAATGTGACTGGCTCTCTATGGAGCCGGTTCACATATTTCTTCAGCAGGTCCGGTGCGAATTTCAGGAAAAAATTTGGGCTGAATTTGGACCTGAAATGGTGAACCAGCATGCACCGGACCCTGCTGTGTGACAGATCTGTCTTAGGTGTGAACCCACCCTAAAACTACAAAAAGTAGATGAAAACAATTTAACTCTGCTAAAAACTGATCTTATATTTACAGGATCATCTCAAAATACAGTATACCTACCCTGGTTGTTTCCTCTTGAGTTCTTCATCCTCTCTGGTGGGATCGACCTGCACATCCTCTACTGGACCTTGGGTTCTGTAATAGCAATCAATAAACTATTTGGGTTTTCATCCTACTTTTTTATTTAAAGGTATGTTCAAATGCCTAAAATCTGACAAATTCCAAAAGTGGCACAAACTACATGGACAAAAATTCAAAATTCTTCACAACGTGGACCCCACCAAACAAAACAGACAATATAAAAATGCAAGTACCCCTACGCAAATAAAGTTTAACCAGCTACAAAGCATGGTATAACAATAAAAAAAGGTGTGTAAAAACTGATTTTTATTTTTCAGGGTCATTTCTCTTTAAGGCTCGATTCACATCTATGCATGTTGCTTTTGAGCGTTTCTGCAGTGTTTTTTGTGGTGCTTGCCGCGTTTTTGAGCAGCGTTTTTGCTGCGTTTTTGCCGCGCTTTGCGGGGTTTTTTCACAGTCTAAAAAAAAAAAAAGCCAAAAACGCAAAACGTGTCAAAAACGCTGCAAAAACGCTGTACTTGCGTTTTTTATGCTGGTCCATTGAATTCTATTACATGCAAAATGCTGCATTTTGCATGAAAAAAAGTCCCTGACCCTTTCCAAAAACGCAGAGGTACAAAAATGCATTGATGTGAACATGTTCCATAGGAACCCATGTTAAAAAAATTCCCATGCATTTCTGCAAAATGCAAAATGCATCAAAAAACACGTTAGTGTGAATGGAGCCTTAAGGAGAACTCCATCCAAAGTAAAAAGTGGAATGTTTTGCATTGAGTCCACCTATCCAATATTTGGAATTGGTTGTTTTTTTTTTTTGGGGGGGGGAGGGACTTAGTATTGACAGTATAGAAGTGCACCTTCCCCCATCCCTCCCTGCAGTCTTCTGGGACACACTGGATCTCTGGACAGGTAAGTGTCCTTATATTAAAAATCAGCAGCTACAGTATTTGTAGCTTCTGAATTATTTTTGTGCCCAGACAGAACCTTCTCTTTAAGCACAGCAAGCTTACCCTGGATGTTTCCTCACTTCCAGAGCTTCATCCCCTCCGGTGGGATCTTCGTGGACTTCTTCCACTGGAACTTGAGATCTAGAATGGAGATAAAAGAGCGGTTTCCTTCTTATGCCATAATAGGGTCACAGTTTAAAATAAATGTTATGATGTTTAAATGCAGAACACTTACCGATGTCTTCCTGCAGATTGAAATATGATACTTCCCTTGGACTCGAGAAAGTGTGCCAAAAACTCCTGTGGTGTGCTAGAACTTCTAGCTTGGTCAAGATCAGCATACTGGACAACGGTGAGGTTCCTAACCAGTTGCCGCATGTTGGACCGCGCCTCCTCAACAAGCCTTTTGATCTCGACTTCACCAGCATTTTTCCTACACACTCGCCGGAGATGCACCGAGAGGATATCCTGCAGTTTGGAGCAAAACTTGCATACAAGTGGAATTCTGGTACTCCTGGGGGGAAAAAATAACATGAATTAATCAATTAAAATGCCATGTTATTCCTTGATAAGGGCTCATTCACATCTGTGCAATGTATTTTTGGCATGAGGTGACTTTTCACTCTAAACAGATGCATGATTAGGGGCGGTCAATGAGGGGTATCATTCCATCCTAGTGAAAAATCTGAGCAGCTGGGGAGAAATTTGCTAAAGCTGTCCAGACTATTGCAACTCAGCTGGTTGTACTGAAATCATCTATCGATCAATTTCAGTACAACCGGTTATTGATTGACTTCCGTACAACCAGCCAGTCAGATTTTTTTATGGTCTAGGCAGTGATCATTGTATTCTGATGGGTGGCGAAACCTCTCACTGTAAGAATACAATAGTGCAGCCGGAGTGATTTGAATTAATTGAATCTCGGCTGGTCCAAGTTGAACCGGCCAAAATTTGCTCCATTTATGGCAATCTTTAGGCTAGCAATACCTTATGCAATTTTTTTCATTTAACCAAAAAACATTGCATAACTTATGGCCAGCGTAAAGCCAGCCATAGATGGATCGAATTTTGGCTGGTTCAGCAAGGACAAGCCGAGATTAAAGTAATCTATGGGCAGGCTGGTTTTACCCAAGTCTATCCATTGATCGATCCGCCATTCAGATTTTTTACATGCAATTTCTGCCGCTGCTATAGCAGCTAGCCATAATTGTTGAGGTTGATTTACGGAAGCTGGAAAGTGCAAATTCTAGTGCAGCTCTGAAACCAATCAGCTTCCAGTTTTTTTGTCAAAGATTAAGTAAACAAGCTGAAGTTAGAAGCTGATTGGCTACCATGCACAGCTACACCAGATTTTGCACTCTCCAGTTTTAGTAAATCAACCTCATTGTGTTCTGTCAGCTGGAAAGGCTCCCTGGCGGCAGAATGCAATAGCAATGTGGGAGGAATTCCCCATCAATATAGATATGTATATAGGGGAATGAGGAAAGAAAATCACATAATCCATGGGCTGCTTAAATGTAAATATGGCCCTATTCAAAATAAACAAATCCAAAATATAAATATCCACCAGTGCAAAAGTGTATCTAACCTAAATAAAAAATATAAAATATAAACGTGAAAAAATATTTTTAAAAAATTGAAAAATTATGAGACTTAATACACAAATCCTGTCTTTCTATGAATATGTGGCCGCAGCTCAATAGTGCAATGAGTGTACCTCAATCAAATGTCAGGGGCAGAACAGTGATTGACTAGCATAGAAGACAAATTACTTAAATGCAGATACAATTAACAGTGTGCATCGAATGTACTTACCCCTCAGATGCCATGGCAGATTTCTTTGAAATCCTAAAATACAAAACAGTGGATGAGTTGAAATACAAACAACAGAAGTTTAAATGCAAATAACAATATAACATTAAACCGTAGTAATTCAATAACAGTAAGTGGCAATTCAATAACAGTAAGTGGTAAGTAAACAATAATAATAAACTATAAAATTAATAAAACAATATCTGTATAGAACTTTAAGAGATAGACAATTAAAAGATAAATCTATGCAAATGGCAAAATTTAAAAAGGACAAAATCCTGCAAAAGAGGCAATCCACAAGTAGACAATCCACAAGTAGACAATCCACAAGGAGACAATCCACAAGGAGGCAATCCACAAGGAGGCAATCCAATATCGCAAGCGATCTCAGGATCAAATGTTCTACTTGATTATCTGAGTTGGAGAATTTATACAGTGTGTGTGAATTACTGACAACCAATAGAATTGTTTTGTTATTATCACACATTTATTGACCAATGGCCTTTTTGCCCTCATGTCTGGAAAGAGGTGAGACTGAAGGTCTGTGAATATCTTTTGTGGCTCTTTCTGTGTCTCCGTCTTTATTGTTATCTGTGACAAGACTGAGATAATGACTCAGAAATCACACCTCGTTATCCCTGTAATCCTCACACCTATTGTACAGTATTGCTCTTCAATATTGATGGATATGTTCTACTGAACTAGAGAGACATCTGAGTCTCAAAGTGCTTCATAATTGTCATTTGATAAAGAAAAGTCTAATCTCTTTACTTACTCAACACGTTCTTCCCAAATATGTAATCATAAGAACTTATTTTAATGTATGTGGTTTTAGTTTTCTGCCTTAGCACCTGCAATGTTTAGTTTTTGGGGCAGTTCACATCATAGAAACGCAGTCCGGATGCGTTCCAGATGCTTTTCTGTATGTGCATTTTAGACACATTTTTGATGCATTTCAGTGCATTTTTGATGCAGTCCGGTGTGTTTTTGGTGCGTTTTTTATGCAGTCCAGTGCTTTTTCACCCTCTTTTTTCCTAACCTTACATAGAGACATATGCATTACAGTTCGTATTTAGTGCCTTTAGGTGCATTCTTGATGCATTTTACAGTGTTACAGTAGAGTACAGTGCAAGAAAAATGCAGCATGTTTTACTTTTTTTTCTGGAACTGGAATGCACTGGTGTGAATTAGAAAAAATGGGATTGTGGCGCTGCCATACAGTACAGTATCTCACAAAAGTGAGTACACCCCTCACATTTTTGTAAATATTTTATTATATTTTTTCATATGACAACACTGAAGAAATTACACTTTGCTACAATGTAAAGTAGTGAGTGTACAGCTTGTATAACAGTGTATATTTGCTGTTCCCTCAAAATAACTCAACACACAGCCATTAATGTCTAAACCACTGGCAACAAAAGTGAGTACACCCCTAAGGGAAAATGTCCAAATTGGGTCCAATTAGCCAATTTCCCTCCCCAATGTCATGTGACTCATTAGTGTTACAAGATCTGAGGTGTGAATGGGGAGCAGGTGTGTTAAATTTGGTGTTATTGCTCTCATACTGGTCACTGGAAATTCAACATGGCACCTAATGGAAAAGAACTCTCTGAGGATCTGAAAAAAATAATTGTTGCTCTACATAAATTTGGCCTAGGCTATTAGAAGATTACCAAGAACCTGAAATTGAGCTTCAGCATGGTGGCCAAGACCATACAGCGGATTAACAGGACAGGTTTCACTCAGAACAGGCCTTGCTATGGTTGACCAAAGAAGTTGAGTGCAGATGCTCAGCGTCATATCCAAAGGTTGTCTTTGGAAAATAGATGTATGAGTGCTGCCAGCATTGCTGCAGAGGTTGAAGGGGTGGGGGGTCAGCCTGTCAGTGCTCAGACCATTCGCCGCACATTGAATCAAATTGATCTGCATGGCTGTCATCTCAGAAGGAAGCCTCTTCTAAAGATGATGCAAAAGAAAGCCCACAAACAGTTTGCTGAAGACAAGCAGACTAAGGACATGGATTACTGGAACCATGTCCTGTGGTCTGATGAGACCAAGATAAACTTATTTGGTTCAGATGGTGTCAAGTGTGTGTGGCAGCAGCCAGGTGAGGAGTACAAAGACAAGTGTGTCTTGCCTGTAGTCAAGCATGGTGGTTGGAGTTTCATGGTCTGGGGCTGCATGAGTGCTGCCGACACTGGGGAACCATGAATGCCAACATGTACTGTGACATACTGAAGCAGAGCATGATCCCCTCCCTTTGAAGACTGAGCCGCAGGGCAGTATCCCAACATGATAATGACCCCAAACACACCTCCAAAACAACCACTGCCTTGCTAAAGAAGCTGAGGGTACAGGTGATGGACTGGACAAGTATGTCTCCAGACCTAAACCCTATTGAGCATCTGTGGGGCATCCTCAAATGGAAGGTGGAGGACCACAAGGTCTCTAACATCCACCAGCTCTGTGATGTCATCATGGAGGGGTAGAAGAGGACTCCAGTGGCAACTTGTGAAGCTCTGGTGCACAAGAGGCTGCAAAATAATGATGGCCACACAAAATATTGACACTTTGGGCCCAATTTGGACATTTTTACTTAGGGGTGTACTCACTTTTGTTGCTAGCGGTTTAGACATTAATGGCTGTGTGTTGAGTTATTTTGAGGGGACAGCTGTACAAGCTGTACACTCACTACTCACTACTTTACATTGTAGCAAAGTGTAATTTCTTCAGTGTTATCACATGAAAAGATAGAATAAAATGTTTACAAAAAAGTGAGGGGTATACTCACTTCTGTGAGATACTGTATGTATAATAATACATGAGTCCATCAGGTAAGTCCTTTAAGTGGAGTACAGTTCTAACTTAGAGGTGCCTGTTTCTCTTCTTTTTACTGGAATGAACTATGCCATTGGAAACCATATAGCCTACTTTCCATGCATTTTTGATGCAGAAAAAAAATGCACTGGACTGCATGTGGTGTGAACTGGCCCTTAGAGCAGCATATTAAAGTAGAACTCTGCTGTGCAGCAATCTATATTTTTATACTTGCCCTCTGTATGCTGTTCATCTTTCTGCCAGGGTTTCTACATTAAAACTGTGTCTAAAAAAGTTACATGGCCCTTTGTCATTTCCAGCACCAATGCAGTAATGTCCATGGTGACGGTGGCTGACATTTTTTCAAATATTATACCTATTTAATAAAGTTTTGTTTAAGGTTGATAGAAAATTATACAAGTTGATTGTGTCATCTCCTTAATCTTGTTTTTTAATCAAAAAGGTGTTTATTGAACAAATTCAAGCAATTTCCAATGTACAGACAGTGCATGTGCACACATTATTAAGCATAATGTACAGTCCTCACATTGTTCGATACAATCATCCTGTCCTCTTAACCATCGAGTCTACAATGTAATGATACATGCATATTGATACCATGCATCTGGTGTTATCTATCTCTGGCCCATTAAGGTCCGCCCGCAGGGCATTGCAATAGTCTGGACATCACCAGTTCCCTGGGGCTTAATCCAGGGGTATCTAGACATGGTGTCCCTATTCTTTCAAATCTGCTCGGACTGCCTCTATGTTGATATATATACTTTTCCATGACCAAAGTGTTCCCCATATGTGATATCCACGAGGCTACCGTGGGTGGGGAGACCGATTTCCAGTCCATCAATATGAGCTTGCGGGCCTGAAACAGTGCTCTAGAGAATGCTATTCTAGCCATCGTCTCAGGGACAACATCCTCCAAAACCCCTAAGATACAATGACTTGGGTCCAGGGGGACGGCCGTCTGGAACACTCGATTGAGTATCTCAAGCACCGTGCTCCAGAATCGATGGAGCTTTGGGCACCTCCAGAGCAGGTGGATGAGATCTCCCTGATGTTGTCCGCATCTGCCACACAGGGGGTCTGGCCGCCTGCCCATCTTATGCAATCTAAGTGGGTGTAGTGCACCCAGAGTATTATGTAAAGTTGGGAAACCTTTTGGGCCACGTTAAGGGAGCAGATAGTAATTGACTGCAAGGCTTCGTCCCATTGTTCTCCTGTAAGTGGACCTACATCCTTCTCCCATAAAGATGGTTCCTTAGTGGGGTGAGCTTTTAAGTGTTGTGTCAATAACATTTGGTAACAATGTGAGATAATCCCTTTGGTTTCAGTGCTAGTTTGTAACAGGTAGAAAATGGGGGTAGTTGACATAGCCCAGTGGTTAGCATCTCCCTGCGCTGGAGGTAGGAGTAGTACATGGTGGAGGGCAGGTTAAATCTGTTCCGCAACTCAGGGAAGGACATAAACGTGATGTGCTAGAGTCCAGTTATGTCTCCGTTCCCAGTGGATGCCTGTTGAGGGGAAACGCATTGGGCGGAGCTAGTGGCTGTGACGCCATCACGTTTTTTCTTTTCCCCATGCAGTCAGTCAGTTTGTTCCTCTGCTGCGTGTGTGCTATTCTTTAGCTAAGTTTTATCCGGTTCCTGTTTGCTGTGCTATTTGAAGTTTTTTGATTTGCAGTTCCTAGTGTGCTGTGTGTCATTGCTGTGACTATTTGCTGTGGAGTTTTTTAAGTGACTTTTAAAATGACTTTTAAATAAACCAATGTTACACATCTGCACTATGGAGTCTCCCTCGTTTTGTTTCCATTGAGGGGTTTGTTTTTTATGGATGATCCAGGGGAGATAATTAACCCTCCCCTCCGCGGTTGTGGAAATCAGTGATTGAAACAAGAAAGAAAGTGCCTGCTTGCTGATCGGTAGAAGTGGATGAGGACATCTCCCTTGATCGCTATCCAGGTGGCAATCACTGAGGCTGGCAGGCTAATGCAACAAGCCCATTAGATCTCTTTGATTTGAGATCCATCTGATCCGGTTAATTTTATCATATGTAGCGGGAGGATCATTGTTTTATCCAATATTAGAAGATGTGTGATTCATCATCAACATAATATATTTCTATGTGGACTTTTTTGTTCAATGGAATTTTCACACAGGATAATCAATAGGAATTTTACTCTTGATTTCAATTTATAGATGTTCAAAAGCTTTCACTTATTGATTTATTTAGTAGCACGAGGTTGATGTGTGGAGTGGGTGCTACATTGTTGCTGGTTATAATTTAGCAACATTGTGGTTTATATCACATTAGCACATGTTTAGGTGGTTACATTAGGAGATATAGAGATATTTTTGTATATTCTCTGTTTTAACAACAATGTTTGAAGCATGTTGATATTTTTAAGATTGGATACATCATTTTTTTCACTCATTGTTTTCACTCATTTTTTTTCACTAATTTTTAACATATAAACTGCTGTTACGTTAAAAGTGTGGAAAACACATTTTTGGTTCACATACATTGTATCACTATATACTTTGGATGCGCACTTGTCACTTTATATGTAAAATGTGTTCCCTCATGTGTGTTTCTAACTGTGGGGGGATGGGACTGACTGGAGGAGGAGACATATCGCTGTTTCTAATTACTAGGAACAGCAGATCTGTCTCTCCTCTCCTATCAGAACGGGGGTCCCCTGCCATGCAGTGGGCATGCGTGTGCCTGCTATGGCTTTTTAAGGTGCCGACATACGTGTACGGCGATTCACGCAGGGGAGCCAACCTGCTGCCGTAAATGTACATGAGCCGGTCGGGAAGTGGTTAAACAAAAATCATTCGTTCTGTTCCCGTATGAGAAAATTTTAAAGTTTGTCCCTTTGGGAATTTTCATACATAAATTCGGGATCGGCTGTTGAAAGTTGTGTACACACTATAAGAAAATCGTAAGAAAATTCTTTGGATGAAAATGTTTGCCCAATTTTCTTATAGTGTGTACGAGCCAGAAGGATACAAGGGTAGAGGAGACTGCTGTGTACTCGATGTTGTTTAGTATGTGATCCTGACTGCAAAACATCTTATATCCTGTAGTTGTCTGATCACACAGGGTCTAATAATAAGTCCTCATGCACACGGACATTTTTACAGCTGCTTTTTTGAGATTTTTTTGCAGCTTAAAAAGGCCTGTCTATGTTAGTCTATGGCTTCTTGCCCACCTAGGCGTTTTTGAGCTGCAAATGGCATAGGCGTTTTTAAGCTGTAAAAAAAACCCAGGACCAGTGGGTTCTGAGAGACATTTTTCAGCTGTAAAAACGCTCTAACGCTCAAAAACGTCATTCACCAACGTTTTTTAACGTTTTTGATCCATTGAAAAAAAAAAAAAAAATTTGAAAAAACAAACGCTAAAAACGATAACGCGGAAAAACGCTCAAAATCGCTAAAACAACGCTATTGCAAAAACGCTGAAAAAAGCTGAAAAAAGTTTAAAAACATCACTGCAAAGATACTGGTGTTTTCATAATGTTATTTTAACAGCCTGTGTGCATGAGGCCTTAGGGTCCTGTAATAAGCACATTTAAGCTGGCCATACACTATACAATGCGATTATACAATCTTCTTTAGATCTACCATCAACTATATAGTACAAGAGCCTGTCTGATTTCATGTACATTGAATGGATTGTCCACTTGTGTTCTGTTACATATCTTTGTTATAGTAGGCCCTACATGATTCATTTTTTTGTTTAACCCGCAGATTGAACAAAAAAAAGCAGATTCCCCCATCCACATGTTCTGTCTGGATGGGGAATCTTTCCTGATGTGTTATTGTAGTCTGACAATGGGGAGCCTTCCTATGATCAGTGTTGTCAGCTATAGTCACACTGATCATTGGGGAAAACAGGCTGGTTGTATACAAGTCAGCCAATACATCAATCGAATTTCATCCCTTCCTGCCTAAATCTAAAGCACAATCTCTGTAAAACCAGATTGTCTAATGTATGGCCATCTTTAAATGGAAAAGATAGATTTTATAATCTCTTGCCAATAGCAGTACAGGTGATAGAGGGCAGTGCTTTGTCTCGGCCTAGGCCTAGGGCGACACTTTGCGGGGGGGCGGCAAAAAAGCCACCCCCCTGCATGAAAATCTTCCCCCCTGACCCATACTCCCGAGTCCCGGCTTCCGCAGCCTCCTCCCGCACAGATAAAGCATCCCCAAGTTCAAGTACAATCTATGGGTGCACACACGTGGCGTTGGTGGCTGCATCCGCCGATGCCCAGCCTATTGATCCGGCCACCGCCACCCACAGCTACTGAGGTGCCTGGCCAGTAGTGAAATGATCTGCAGCCTTGTGTGCTGTGGATAGGAGAATTTTACAGAACACCGGGGTCTGGGAGCCGGGACGTGTCTTCAGAGAAGGGGAAATCATGCCCATTGTAAGGGGAGGGTGGGGAGGAGTGGATGGCAGCCAAGGAGAGAGTGTCAGGGGGTGGAAGGCTGTGCAGTCTCCTAATGTTGTGTCTGGAGGACTGGTGGAAGCCCGCTCTGCTGGGATTTGTAGTGCCCTCTGTAGGTGGCTGAGATATGGCAGCCTCGTATGCTGGGACTTGGAGTGCCCTAGACTGTGGGGGACTGAGGAATATGCTGAGAAGGGGAATTGCACTGGAAGGGGTTATATGAGTGTGAGGATTTGTGCTGAAATTGGGGATATCTGCTGCTAGGGGGGAGATGGAGGGGGTGGGGTTCTGGAAGGGGTGTGGTTTACAATTGATAGGACAGGTCTTAAATATGAAGGGGTGTGGCCTTCACAGGAAGGGTGGGTCATATTTAAATTAGGGGTGCATGAATTTAGTCAGGCCTAGGGCAGCACAAAACCTAAATACACCACTGCCAGTGTACCCATAGAAAAAAGCCCCTCTATATTATTATTATTATTATTATTATTATACACGATTTATATAGCGCCGACAGTTTACGCAGCACTTTACAACATGAGGGCAGACAGTACAAGTACAATACAATTCAATACAGGAAGAATCAGAGGGCCCTGCTCGTTAGAGCTTACAATCTAGGAGATATTGTATCTAGGAGATACAATCTAGATATTGTAAGATTTTCCAAGAAACACTGAAATCATTATCTTCTTATCCATATTTTTTTCTGGCCATACACTAGACAATCTGATTGTACAAAGATTGTGCTTTTAGTCATAATGTAATAGGGCATACATTGAATGGATTGTCTATCTGTGTCTGTTGTGACATTTCCAATAGCTATTGAGCCTATAATGGGGCTTGTTGTGAATTGCAGGCACTCCTATACTCCTTTCAGTTTACTGTAAGTTGGTGTGATGCTCTATTTATTAATGAGGCATGTCTGAGTAAAACCGATTTGTCGTGCTTATTTTATTCAATGTGTGCTGTATTATTCACCTGGAAGCATAAAGCCCCAAACACGCTGTCAGATTTTCTGCTAATTTTTTCCTTCAGATTTACCAAAACCATATAATATGAGGTCAAACCTTAAGAGTTTCAATTTGTATGCAATCAGGCAGGCCCTTGTACTACATGGTTTTGGTAAATCTGAAGACAAAAATCAGCAGAAAATTTGATAGTGTGTATGGGGCTTTAGAGATTATGGAAGGGCAGAGGAGACTACTGTATACGGTGTATGTACCGTGTATGCCATCTTCACTGCAAACAGAACTCAACACCTTGCATGCATCTAGTTTACTCTTCTATTATGTACATTTAGGCTGGTCATACACTATACAATCTGAGGATACAATCTCCTTTAGATCTGACATCTACTCTATAGCCTGCCTGATTTCATATAGAATGGGTTGTCCATCTATATCAGTTTAGATCAGACAGGCCCTTGTACTATACAGTGGATGTTTTCTCTAAGGGCCAATTCACACCATAGAAATGCAGTCCGAATATGTTCCATATGCTTGCATGTTTTTAATGCATTTTTGGTGCATTTTTGATGCAGTCCAGTACATTTTTCCCCCCTCTTTTTTCTTAACCTATATGCCGCGTACACACGGTCGGACTTTCCGATGGGAAATGTTGGATGTGAGCTTGTTGTCGGAAATTCCGACCATGTGTGTGCTCCATAGAACATTTGCTGTTGGACTTTCCAATAATAAACGTTGGCTAGCAGATTCTCAAATTTTCCGCCAACAAAATATTGTTGTCGGAAAGTCTGAGCGTGTGTACACGAGTCCGCGCACGAAAGTCCACGCATGCTCAGGATCAAGTACGAGCCGAAGGGCTCGGTCTTGTAAAACTAGCGTTCGTAATGGAGATATCACATTCATCACGTGGCAAATTTTGAAATCTCTCAATGCAGCGCATTCTCTTCTTCTTTGTAATGCTATAATAATGAAGTTGCTTTGCTTCTGATATTCCCACAGAGTTCTGACAAACGTATTTTTATTATTTCTCATGATCTCCTGAATAATCTTTGTTTTTGTTGGGTTTTTTTCTCGTGATCTCCAAAATAATATTTTTATTTATTTATTTATTTTCTATTGATCTCCATATATTTTTGTTTTTTTCTTGTGATCTCCAGAATAATATATATATATATATATATATATATATATATGCCCCTTGTTAATTTGACATTATATTTTTTAAATGTACCTGCCAACTCGCAAACAAATTTTCCTTTTTGAAGTAAAACACATAGCCAAGTATTTGTCAAAAAAAATTATACATTTAATAGGGGTCATAACAAAATAAAGAGAAAGGCAACGATGGAGAAAGAGTTGGAATTGATGAAGCCTTTGTACCCCAGGGCAGACATCAATTACTGTATTTATTGGCGTATAACACTCACTTTTTCACCATGAAAATCGGGTGCAAATAGCGTGTGCGTGTTATACGCCAATACTTCAATTTTAGCTGCCTCGGAGGGGACAGGGAGGGGAACGTGACGAGAGCCGTCAGAATACATACAGTTTGAATCTCCTGTTTACTTGGCGGCCTCTGTAATAGGAAGTCCCATCTCCTGGGCCACCATTGGACCACTGTTCTGTCTATCATAGGAGATTCTCACTGTATCTGTATGTAATCTGTCGGCGCTCGCCCCCCCTCCCTGTCCCCTCTAGGCTGCAGATGGGCATCGATCAGGCTGCACTGATGGCAATGGGGAGGCTGCATTGATGTGGACTAATGAGGCTGCATTGATGGCACTTGCGAGGCTGCAGATGGGCATTGATCAGGCTGCATTGATGGCAATAGTGAGGCTGCAGATGGGCACTGACCCTTATTTTGCTTCAAAGTTCCTTATTTAAAATTTAAGTTTTTTTCCTGAAACTTCCCTTTTAAAATGAATGTGCATGTTATATGCCTGTGCGTGTTATACGCCGATAAATACGGTATTTGACAGGCAAAATTGGTAACCTGAGGAGACCACTTAATAGGGAGCACAATATGGTCCAGGACTTCAAGAGATCGGGAGCAGCGGCAGATGACATATATGTCCCGAGGCTGTGGTCTTACAACAGTCTGCATCTTTTGCTAGATCACACCAAACCCAGGCCATCACTCTCAACACTTCCTTCCACGCTTCCTTCCATGCTGCTGTGGTGGGTTGGGTGGCTCTGTTGTTGGTGGTGTTGCTGGAGGTGGTGGAGGACTAGTATGGTCCAACTCACACACGTGCCTTTTATTTGTGAGTTGGCCCCTTGTTTAGGGCCATAAGAATGATCTCCTCACAGATGAGGCGTTGGCCCTCCTCCATGCATTCCAGTTTACTCGCTATCAGACAGCCAAACGATTCGGGGCCACTAGGGGTCATTGTTAGTACCGCGGCAGCCTGGCGAATTAAAGCAGTCACTGACTCCTCCAGGTATCTTGCCTTCCTGGTCCTTTTGGTTGGAGGGTGGAGGGGAGGAACCTGGGATTCTGTCAGGCTGCTTTCCACAGCCTCCTCCTGGCTGAGACTTTCCTGTGTATGAAAATGGTACATAGTTTTAGTTTTTTGGTCATCAATCACACACAATTTTGGGATCATGACTGTTGCAAATTGAATGTTAACAAATAGAAAAGACTATCATTCTGACCCCAGCATTTTTCATTCTTGTCCCAATCATTTTTGGCTACTATCCCAGTTATTTTTGGCTACTGTACTCCAGTGCAGGTAAAATGCAGCATGTTCATCTTTTTTTCTGGAACTAGAACGCACTGAAACTGCAAGCACTGGTGTGAACTATGCCATTGAAAACCATATAACCTACTTTCCATGCGTTTTTGATGCAGAAAAAAACTCACTGGACTGCATGTGGTATGACCTGGTCAAATTCACAAATCAATCTTCCTCATGCTTCATTCACAAATAGAACATATCACCAACTTACAGAAAACTGAAAGATGCACGAGGTACCTGCACTACAATATAAGCCCCTCTATCCAGTGGTGTATTTAGGTTTTGTGCTGCCCTAGGCCTGACTAAATTCATGCACCCCTAATTTAAATATGACCCACCCTTCCTGCCAAGGCTGCACCCCTTCATATTTAAGACCCGCCCTATCAATTGTAAACCACACCCCTTCCAGACCCCCATCCCCTCCATCTCCCCCCTAGCAGCAAAAATCCTCCATTTCAGCACAAATCCTCACCCTCATATAACCCCTTCCAGTACAAATCCCCCTTCTCAGCATATTCCTCAGTCCCCCACAGTCTAGGACACTACAAGTCCCAGCATATGACGCTGCCATATCTCAGCCACCCACAGATGGCACTACAAGTCCCAGCAGAGCGGGCTGCCACCAGTCCTCCAAACACAGCATTAGGAGACTGCACAGCCTTCCACCCCCTGACACTCTCTCCTTGGCTGCCATCCACTCCTCCCCACTCTCCCCTTACAACTCCCCAACTCCCCATCCACTTCTCCCCACTCTCCCCTGCTCTGTAAAATTTTCCTACCTGCAGCACACAAGGCTACAGATCACTTCACCACTGGCCAGGCACCTCTGTGGCTGTGGGTGGCGGCGGCCGGATCAATAGGCTGGGCATCTCCTCTACCCTTGCATCCTTCTGGCTTGTACACACTATAAGAAAATTGGGCAAACATTTTCGTTCAAAGAATTTTCGTACGATTTTCTTATAGTGTGTACACAACTTTCAACAGCCGATTCTGAATTTACGTATGAAAATTCCCGAAGGGACAAACTTTAAAATTTTCTCATACAGGAACAGAACGAATGATTTTTGTTTAACCACTTCCCGACCGGCTCATGTACATTTACGGCGGCAGGTTGGCTCCCCTGCGTGAATCGCCGTACCCGTATGTCGGCACCTTAAAGAGCCATAGCAGGCGCACGCATGCCCACTGCATGGCAGGGGACCCGATGCGCATGGCCGGCGGGCGCGATGTCCGCCAGCCACCCACGATTGCGGGCACGAGAGCCAGAACGGGGAATTGTATATGTAAACACACAAATCCCCATTCTGATAGGAGAGAGACACATCTGCTGTTCATAGTAATAAGGAACAGCGATATGTCTCCTCCTTCAGTCAGTCCCATCCCCCCACAGTTAGAAACACACATGAGGGAACACATTTTACCCCTTGATTGCCACCTAGTTTTAACCCCTTCCCTGCCAGTGACATTTACATAGTAACCAGTGCATTTTTATGTGACCAATCTCAGCGAGTCACATGACAGTTGTACACAATGGATTACTTCCTTTCATGCCATCCATTGTGTACAATTGTGTTGCTAGCTGTGATTGGTTAATTTGATCACATGGTACAGACAGGCCCAATCACAGCCCATCTGTACCATGTGCAATGTAATTCACTGCTATAAGCAAACATAATGTGTAAAAAAAATCCTGATCACTTCCCCAGAGTAGTACAATGTCACTATGGTAATATTATATTGCTCTGGTAACAGTGTGTTAAAAAAATCATTAAAAAAAAAGAAAGCAAATTATAACTTTTTTTTGTTCTATCACCAGTCAGTGTCCCCACACCAGTTATATAATGATGCTGTACTGCACTGACGTGGCGTCAGAGGGGGGCGGGGGGTCACTCGTTTACATCACCAGGGGGCCACGCCCTCAGCTATATAACAGCTGTTAACAAGAAGAAACATCACTCAGCGGGAGCCTCCCATGGAGGCGGAGCTTTTGCGTTTTTTCTTTTTTCGGTTCGGCGCGTGGTGTGAGATGGATCTCCATCGCGGGACATTTTTATTTTTTTTATTTTTTAATAAAGAACTTGTCCCAAAGTGTCTCCTGTCATTTACTATTTTTGACACTTTTTTGTGAATTTGTAGGGGTATAATGTACCCGTTACCAAGTCACATAGGGGGGCGGGATCTGGGGGACTCCTTGTTAAAGGGGGCTTCCAGATTCCGATAAGCCCCCCACCTGCAGACCCCCACAACCACCGGGCAAGGGTTGTGGGGATGAGGCCCTTGTCCCCATCAACATGGAGTCAAGGTGCTTTGAGGGTGACTCCAAAGTATCCCCCCCATGTTGAAGACATGTGGCCTGGTATGGTTCAGGGGGGAGCTCTCTTGACCCCCCTCTTTTCCTGCATCCTGCCAGGTTGCATGCTTGGATAAGGGTCTGGTATGGATTTTGGGGGACCCCTACACCATTTTTTTATTTTGGCGCAGGGTTCCCCTTAATATTCATACCAGACCCAAAGAGTCTGGTAATGGACTGGGGGGGACCCATGCCTTTTTTTTCAATGAGTTTTATCTATATTGCCAATACCCGATAATTCATTATAGCCGCGATCAGTTTTAAATGACTTTTTTCCTTTAGAAATTTAATTTTGCTGTGGTACTGTTCTAAGCACAGGAAACATGCGCCACTTTACAGGCATACTATAGACACCCCCCAGGCACAATATTTAAAGTAAAATTTCATTTTTATTGTTTCACTTTAAGTATTATTAAAATCACTGCTCCCGAAAAAACTGACATTTTTAAAACTTTTTTGCATTGATACATGTCCCCTGGGGCAGAACCCGGGTCCCCAAACCCTTTTTATGACAATAACTTGCATATAAACCTTTAAAATGAGCACTTTTGATTTTTCACATTCGTGTCCCATAGACTTTAACGGTGTTCGCACAAATTTTTTGCCTGTTTGCAAGTTCTGGTGCGAACCAAACTGGGGGTGTTCAGCTCATCCTTAGTGTACATTATTTACATGTGTGCATTGCCATGAATGCTGCATGAACACAGAACAGTATAAACCAGGACTTAAAGAGGGAGTCCACCTAAAAAAAAAAATATTAAAAGCCAGCAGCTACATCACACGCTCGACTCTTGGCAGCTGCCGCCGCCATCCTAGGTGAGGGAATCAGGAAGTGAAGCGTTGCGGCTTCACTTCCCATTTCCCTACTGTGCAAGTCACGCTGCGCATCGTAACTGGTCCCCGCTATCTCCTGGGACCTGTGTGTTTCCCAGGAGACAGCGCGGAGGGACAGGAAGAGGCATAGACTTCCGTGGGAGTCTATGACGGAAATGGGTTCAAATACCTGTCTTAGACAGGTATCTGCACCCCCCTCCCCCCTGAAAGGTGCCAAATGTGACACCGGAGGGGGGGAGGGTTCCGAAAAGCGGAAGTTCCTTTTTTGTGTGGAACTCCGCTTTAAGAATTAAACAAAAGCCAATAAATCAGAACTGGGATGATCAAAAATACACGACCAGATTGTAATGACAACTGTCCCAATTACAACTTGTAGCTTTTGGGGTAAGGGGGGTGAGTAAAACAAAGTTGGTATGCATGCCAGCAAATCCATTTTATGTTTTCTCCAATAAAGCTATGATATCTATTGGGCTGAAGAAGAACATTCAGCTGAAGAAATGTTTTAGGATTATTTAAGAGTTTATAAGAAATCTGCGATCATGTCTCCACATTGTACTCTACACAAGTTCTAGTGTCTCTATAGGTAGTCAGATAAGTGTGACTCCTACAGACTGACCTGAATGCTCCATCAGGGACACAAAATACTAAATTAGCATCTGAAAAGCAACATCAGACTCAATCAACATTCACTTTAGACCTGACTACTTATCCAAGACTGTGTTTAGTCACCTGCACACCTTCTAGACTTTCTTAGACTTTATGTAATGATCATCTCTGTTGTACATATTATTATCTTTTTTTTATAGGAGTTCTTAGATCTTTTTCCTCAGCAGTGTTGCCAACCCCCCGAAGTGAAATTTACTGGCAGAACGTAAAAATTTACAAACGGTGCCCATTTTTTACTGACAAAAAAAAACCATGACATTTACTGGCAGATCCACATTTTTTACTGACACTGCAAAAAAAGTACCTAAAAATACTGTTTTTAGTGCTAAACATTGCAAATATTAATATTTGAACTATAAACACATAGCTAGTGCTATTAGCAATGTGTTTAAGTTAAACAAAAGTCAAAAAACATATTTCTCAATTTACATGAAGGTCAGGTTACTATAACCCGGCCAGCAGAGAGTTCCCCCTTACATCAGAGTCTGCAGGATGGTGACCAGAGACCACCTTCCGCAGTGTGAATACACTAAGGTAAGGGGGGGATTACTAATATAGGGGGGGAACCTTTATATCAGTGCCCCCTTACATTATTGTATTTACTTCCGCCTTACATCAGTGACCCCCCCAGACTGGCCTGGCGGCGCTGTCACTGACCTCCTCTCAGGTGCACCCAGCAGGGCTCAGTCAGATGGGTCCAGCTTGGTGGCTATTCTATAGCCTCCTCTCCACAGTCCACATGTATCTGTCTCTTCCCGTAACCCCCATCCCGGCAGCGCTTCCACTCTTGAATCCTTTCTAGGATCCCCTCAAAGACTGCAGACATGATAAGAGACAAGAGATGGTCAGAGACTGCGGACATACTACAGGAGAAGGACAGAGGCTGCGGACATACTACAGAAGGTGGACAGAGGCTGCGGACATACTACAAGAGGTGGACAGAGGCTGCGGACATACTACAAGAGGTGGACAGAGGCTGCGGACATACTACAAGAGGTGGACAGAGGCTGCGGACATACTACAAGAGGTGGACAGAGGCTGCGGACATACTGCAGGAGGGGGACAGAGGCTGCGGACATACTACAGGAGGGGGACAGAGGCTGCGGACATACTACAGGAGGGGGACAGAGGCTGCGGACATACTACAGGAGGGGGACAGAGGCTGCGGACATACTACAAGAGGTGGACAGAGGCTGCGGACATACTACAAGAGGTGGACAGAGGCTGCGGACATACTACAAGAGGTGGACAGAGGCTGCGGACATACTGCAGGAGGGGGACAGAGGCTGCGGACATACTACAGGAGGGGGGACAGAGGCTGCGGACATACTACAGGAGGGGGACAGAGGCTGCGGACATACTACAGGAGGGGGACAGAGGCTGCGGACATACTACAGGAGGGGGACAGAGGCTGCGGACATGATACAGGAGGGGGACAGAGGCTGCGGACATACTACAGGAGGGGGACAGAGGCTGCGGACATGATACAGGAGGGGGACAGAGGCTGCGGACATACTACAGGAGGGGGACAGAGGCTGCGGACATGATACAGGAGGGGGACAGAGGCTGCTGATAGGGTTGAAATAATGACTTAGAGTTCCACTTTAATTGTTTCTGTTTTTTCTTACCTGTGTACGTATCAATTGTTCTATTTAAATTGTTTGTGCTCCTTTCTTACCTATGTACGTATCAATTGTTCTATCAATCTGTATCTAGATGGAATTTGGAACTGCTGAATAATCATTACATGTTCGCTGATGAGAAACTCTTTGTACCTTAACCTCATTTGGTAATGCCGATAAGATTACTGCTTTTGGAACTGCCTATAAAAGAAGTAAAGGGAGCAGTCCTTTTGGGATGCTCAGAACTGTGATACAGACATACCTGACTCCGTGTCATTATTCTTATAGAAGCAATAATTTGGCAAAGCAATATAAACTTAAGCAACTTGTTTAAAAGTTGAACCTAACATTTTGGCGCCCGAAGAACAGGGACTCACCGATGATACTACAAGAGGTGGACGAACGCGGCTGACGGAACAAAAAGGAATAGGCATTCCGGGAATCACAGATCAAAAAACCTGTGCAGGTAAGAAAAAGCTTTATTTTTCTTATATTCTGTGCTCCCCTGATTTGTGCCTATCCGTTCTGTCAGTTACGGTTCTCCTGGTTTTAAAACACCAGCCTCTGTAGTGGTGAGTCTAGAATTACTGCATATTTTAGTTTATATTGCTGGTATTATTTGTTTGTTTTGTTATCTGTGTTTGTCTTGTCTGTCTTGTTGAGAAAGTGAATGAGCCTTGTCAAGGATGGTATGAGTTAGAAGGGGATTGCCGAACTAAGCAACGGAATGCGCCTTACCTCACACGATTGGGAACCTGAGGGCTTGTGAGCTTGGGGGTCTGACGCTTATGCTTAACCTCACATCTAACTCATAAACCATAGACGGGTTGAGAGTATAAGCCCTGTCTGCTCCATAAAGCAGGGATAAGAGTGTATGAGAGGGATTCCCAGATACGGGGAGGGAATAAGGTCTCAACAAAGTCCCGAGATCTAGTCGGATACCTGGCCACTTAAAGGAATGCTTGTATATGTTGTAGCCGCATTTTTGTATATGTTGTAGCCGCATTCTGGTTTGTTATTGGGCTAGCATATAAAGTAATTATTTATTATTGGGCCAGCATATAAAGTAATTCGGTTTCAGAAATCTCATTCCGGAGAGGTTTCTAGAATTCTAGCACCCTAGGAGGAAGGCAACGAGGAACTAGTGTAACTTAGCTGGTTTGCTATTGGGCTAGCATATAAAGTAATTATTCATTCTTGTATATGTTGTAGCCGCATTATATTGTACACTAAGTGTCCCACACGCTACCTAGGCAGGACTGTTAGAATGGGCCAGAGGAACACAAAACCCCGTCAGGGAATTGTGGCGCACTATACGGTGCCACAGATAATTAAGAACATTTATGGGAAAACCGAAGCACAGGACTTAAAGGATGTCCTTCGTAAATTTAAGGTGAAAGGAGCAGCGGGCTTAGACCCGGATGTATGGAGTGAAATAAAAAGGGACAGACAAGGAGAGGTGTTAGAGAAGCAATGGATGCGTCAGGTTCAATGCTTAATTAAGGTCTCAAATAGAGCGAAAGAAGAGGGGTGGAAGTATAATCCAGATTGTGATGGTTGGGATATGAAAGATAGAAGAACAAAAAATGTCGAGGCTCCCAGCTCAGCCATCCCACCCCCATACACTGACGTTGAACGCAAACCACACAAGATATATCCGGTACTTGAGGGGAGAGGATGGGTTTGTCAGGATTGTGGAGCACAAAACCCAGAATGGGCAGTAGAATGTGTGCATTGTGGGGCACAAAAACCTCATCCAGAAACTGTAGCTCCCGTACGCACTGATACACGCATTGTTCAGGTAAACAATCCAGAATTTGGACAAGCAGCCCATCCAAATGCCCCGCCTACTGTCACTCGTAGAATGCAAATAAGGACTTGGGCACCATGGTCGGCAGACACCCTTATGGCATTAATACAGAGCGCCCCAGACCCGGTAGCAAAGCCAGCTGCTTTTTGTAGATTTGTGACACAGTTAATGAATATACATGAAGCGACCTGGCAGGATGGGGAGGATCTATGCAGACACAAAATGACTCTGACCCTGTTTAACCAGTTTATGACAGAAATAGGTCCACACAGACCTGCAGGACAAGTTGATAGGGATGGCAATTTAGAGACAGGACATGTCAGACATATAGACTCAAGGGCCCCTTTTATTGCTAGATTAGAAGCTTTTTGTCAGGCAAAACAACAGGAGAGGGGGTCAATATCACCCATAACACATATGCCAGGACAGACTGTATCAGAATTTTACTTATCTATGGAAAGTATGATGGCAGATGGGGGATTGGACTTGGCCCTGCCAGTCACGATCTGAGCCTTCAATAGACAGTTTATGGAAGGATTAATTCCACAGATAAGTGAAAGACTGAAAGCTTGCACACCACCCTTAATTTGTTGCGATTTTTGGCAGAAAAAGGTTGCAAGGTTAATAAGAAAAAGTTGCAAGTGTGTCAGGAAAAAGTTATCTTTTTGGGACATTGTATATCACAGGGTACGAGACATCTCACTGAGGAGAGGGTTCAAGTGATAAAGGGAATGTTACCCCCACGGAATTTCAAACAATTGCGTATGTTTTTAGGTATCGTGTCATATTGTAGACAGTGGATACCACATGCTAGCGCTTTGATGCAGCCATTATACGATTGTTTGAAAATTGTACCGTATATGCTTACAGAAGTAGCTTATGAATCGTTTATCACTTTGAAAAAGTTGTTGATTTCTGCCCCGGCTATTGGTATACCAGATTACACCAAGATATTTAATCTGTACATTGCTGAGATCACTGGACACGCCACAGGTGTTCTGACACAGGCACATGTAAAACAAAGACCAGTCGCTTACTTTTCAGCAGCATTAGATCCAGTATCTAGAGGTTCACCGTCTTGTGTACGGGCGGTAGCTGCAGTGTCAATTATCATAGATAAGTCATCAGAGATTGTTCTAGACAATCCAGTCGTAGTGCATACCACACATGACATACATGCAATCTTGTCTCAGGTACAGCCCAAACACATTTCAATGGCTAGGCAATTAAGGTTACAGTGTACTTTACTCTTAACTCCAAATGTTACTTTTCAGCGCTGTACAACCTTAAATTTGGCCACCTTTTTGCCTCTTCAGTCACCAGATTTGGCAAGGGGGAATGATAGTACTAATAGTACTAGTGAGAAAAGAAATGAGGACACTGACACTCTTTTTTGTTTAAAGAAGTAGATGAACACGATTGTTTTCAGCTCATGGAACAGGAGACAATGGGATTCCCACACGTTACAGATACACCAATTTTAAACGCTGAGTACACCTTGTATATAGATGGTAGTAGGTTTGCTGATGACAAGGGTAAATATCACACAGGGTATGCTGTAGTGACTGATACGCAGGTAATTGAAGCACAGGCCTTACCAGCCCACATGTCAGCACAGGAAGCAGAATTAAAAGCTTTAGAACAAGCCCTAGAATACTTAAAAGAACGAGAAGGAAATATTTACACTGACTCTGCCTACGCTTATGGTGTAGCGCACGATTATGGCCACATATGGAGGGCTAGAGGTTATCTGACAGCAGCAGGTACACCTGTAAAACATGGAGAAGGGATTAAGAGAGTCCTGAACAATCTTCAAAAGGTTAAACGAGTAGCCATTATGAAGATAGCGGCACACACAAGCGCAAAAACAATTGAGGCAAAAGGAAATGCATTTGCAGATTTGACTGCAAAACAGGCAGCTCTAGGGGAAGGAAGCCCTGAGACCTTAGCAGCGGTAGAGGTGAGTATCCCAGACCCAACATGGCAGCAGCTGAGTAAATTACAGGAGCAAGCAGGGGAGAGCGAGAAAGATAAGTGGGTCAGAATGGGAGCAGCACCAGACCTTGACAATGTATGGAGGGAAGGGGGCAAAATATGCCTACCTGCCTCTCTGTACCCAGAAATGGCAGCGGCAGTTCACCTACCCACACACGTCAGTTCCAATTCCATGTATAGGATTGTGAACCAAGGATGGCTCGCCCCTGGATTCAGTAGCACTGCAAGAAACTACTGTGCAGCCTGCCAAATCTGTCTCCTGAATAACCCAGGACAGAGAGTAAAAACCCCACGTAAACACCAGGTCCGGGCCCAATACCCCTTCCAGAGACTGCAGATTGATTACATACAAATGCCTAAGAGCGGCCCTTTTGAATTTGTCCTCATGTGTATCGATTTATTCTCAGGTTGGCCCGAAAGTTATCCAGTAAAATCGGCTACAGCTAAAGCCACAGCTAAGAAACTGATCACTGAGTTAATACCTAGGTTTGGTCTTCCTGAAACCATAGAATCAGATAGGGGGACACACTTTACAGGAGAAATCATGCAGAATGTGATGACCATGTTAGGGGTTCAACAAAGTTTTCACACCCCTTACCACCCACAGAGTTCAGGATCAGTGGAGAGAGTAAATGGGACAATAAAGTTAAAAATACAAAAAGCCATGCAAGAGTTAAACAAGCCTTGGCCAGAATGCCTGCCTTTGGCTTTGTTCTCTATAAGGTACACTCCAACAGGAAAGACAGGATTATCCCCATATGAGATACTTTTTGGGAATGCACCTAGATTGGGTTTATACTTTCCACAGAGTATGCAATTGCAATGTGATAGTTTGACTGCATATGTGATACAATTACAACAACGTCTAACTAAGATCCACAAAAGTGTGTATTCTTCTCTTCCAGACCCTAATTCAATAACAGGTACACATACTCTGCTACCAGGGGATTATGTATATGTGAAGAAACACACCAGAAAGACATTGGAACCCAGGTTTGAAGGTCCTTACCAAGTACTCTTGACCACAGCCACCTCAGTAAAGCTGGAAGGAAAACCTACCTGGATACACGCATCACATTGCAAGAAACAACCCGAGAAAACAACATGATGAAATATCTACTTACATATTTTTTGTTGAAGATTGTTGTTTTACAAATATATGCATGGACTCCTGGTATTAATGTACTTGAAGTAGAGGAAACAACAACTTTCGAATGGGCTATAGATGATCCTAAAGTAGCAAATTATTATTGACAAAGGTAGACTAGTACATCTTTCCTCACAGATACAACAGGATACTGCACCACATTGGTGGGATATATTTAGTGGAATGTCTTCTACTGCAACCAATACCTTTCACTGGTTGTTAAGTCCAATGGTAATTATTATTCTAATATTAATATCACTTACAATCACGAATATATGTGTATACAGGAAAATAAATAGGAAAATTAGGAGAATAGACAGGGTATACTGATAAGTGTGTATTGACATCACCCTACTCCTATAAAACTCCTCTTCTTGAATTTTAAGATGTTGGTAATACCTAGGGGGATGGGTTCTACCCCTCTGACAACTCGCGGTCAGGGAAAGGACTCTGGGGAAAAACTGACTAGAACTTATTCATGAGGACCCAGGGGGAATGAGAGGATGATGTCAAAGGGGGAAATTGATAGGGTTGAAATAATGACTTAGAGTTCCACTTTAATTGTTTCTGTTTTTTCTTACCTGTGTACGTATCAATTGTTCTATTTAAATTGTTTGTGCTCCTTTCTTACCTGTGTACGTATCAATTGTTCTATTTAAATTGTTTGTGCTCCTTTCTTACCTATGTACGTATCAATTGTTCTATCAATCTGTATCTAGATGGAATTTGGAACTGCTGAATAATCATTACATGTTCGCTGATGAGAAACTCTTTGTACCTTAACCTCATTTGGTAATGCCGATAAGATTACTGCTTTTGGAACTGCCTATAAAAGAAGTAAAGGGAGCAGTCCTTTTGGGGGGATGCTCAGAACTTTGATACAGACATACCTGACTCTGTGTCTTAATTCCTATATGAAGCAATAATTAGACAAAGCAATATAAACTATAAGCAACTTGTTTAAGAGTTGCCCCTAACATTTGATTTAAAGGACATGGTACAATCAGGTTGTGTGTTGAGCTTTATGCTGAATACTAAACGTGCATATATACTGTATGAAGCACATTTAACGGCTGAATATTCGATCGTTAACAAAGTCTTTTTATAGAACATAAGATAAAGATTATACCTGCATTATCTACTATAAGGCTGAGACTTTACATTTCAATTTCTCCTTTAACAGCCAAGAATAGAAGTTCATATAGTCAGCACAGACCGGTGTAGCTCCCATTTGCTCTGGATGTCTCAGGACTGTGGCCTTTGCTGTCATGAAAGTAAATATTACAATATCTAATTTGTCTATTTTCTGTATTGTATATGTGGTTAAAGGATCATTCCACCCAAAACTTATATCACAGTATATGGTAGGTGCTGGAAAGTTAGGTTGGTGGGTTCTTAAAGCGGGGGTCCACCTATCTATCGTTTTTTTTTTTTTGAGTTCATTCACAAACTTTTCTTCTCAGCATTACATACTCACATATTGTGTGTAATATGTCCGCCTGTGTCAGATTTCGTCGGAAAGAATAACTTATATTATTCACTGCAGGCGGTTTCCATCTTCATTGTGGGCATTTGAAGCCCACAAGCATTTATTTCCTGGATGTGGTGAATGCTGTGCTCCCAGCATTCACCGCTCGTTCCCGCACATGCTCAGTAGCATCCTGGGAAGCCTGAGACTAGCTCCCAGGAGTCTGGGAGAGGCTAGAAACACGCCTACTCCCACGGGAGGAGAACCAGGAAGTGCAAAGAAGAATAGAAAAATAAAAGGTAATTACGGCGATTTAAATTTTTTTAAACGGCATGTCAGCATCTAGGCAAGGAAGAGAATACATACAGATATTGTTCAAAATTTGGGTGGAACTCCGCTTTAAATCTCTTGGGGACTCTACTGGTGAAATTTCCTCACTAAGTTCTTGGGTTTTCATACCTCCTGTTGCTATTTTGAGGGATACAAGCTCTTGTTTGAAAGATGAATATACTTTCAACAATCCTTTATTCATATTTATCTATACAGACTCCTGAGAAGAAAAAAAAAAACTGTTGTAGGAATATCTGTTTTGTTGATAAGTTTCAGACATTACGATCTTCAACCTGGAAGCTGCACTTCATCTTACCTGCAGCTGCTGCTTCTGGCCAACAGGGGGACTGAAAGACTGGAATATAGTATTGTACCTCTTTCTCTTTCTCTTTCTCCTTTTAGTGGCGGCTAGATGCAGCTGCTGCAGGAAGAGAATATGTAAACGCACTGCTTCCAGACTGGAGGTCCTCATGTCTGAAACTCCTGTTTATCAGTAAAATGTATACCCTGACAAATTACCATTTTCCTTTCAATGAACAAACAGTAAGCTCTGATAGTGCACTCATTCTTTTGTTTATTTTATATTATGTAAAATCTAACGAGAGCTGGAACACACGATGGTGTAGTATTTCTCAATTAACTATAAGCAGCTGAAAAAGTTTTAAGATTTACACGGATCGTCCCAGTCTGTACATAAGTAAATCAATATGGGGGGAATGGTCCCTTTAACCACTTCCTGACCCGGTCATTTTTTGCGATACGGCCCTGCGTTGCTTTAACTGACAATTTCGCGGTCGTACAGCGCTGTAGCCAAATAAAATTGATGTGCTTTATTTCCCACAAATAGAGCTTTCTTTTGGTGGTATTTGATCACCTCTGCGGTTTTAATTTTTTGCGCTATATACAAAAAAAGACCGACAATTTTGAATAAAAAACAATATCTTTTTACTTTTTGCTATAAAACATCCCCAATAAAAAAAT
Source organism: Aquarana catesbeiana (assembly GCF_042186555.1). Lineage (NCBI taxonomy): Eukaryota > Metazoa > Chordata > Amphibia > Anura > Ranidae > Aquarana > Aquarana catesbeiana. The sequence goes on from NC_133335.1 coordinate 88,303,097, forward strand.
GTAAAAAATCAAATTTCTTAATCAGATTAGGCCAATATGTATTCTGCTACATATTTTTTGGTAAAAAAAAATCCCAATAAGCGTATATCGATTGGTTTGCGCAAACGTTATAGCGTCTACAACTTAGGGACTTTTTTTCTTTTCTTGTTTTTACTAGTAATGGTGGTGATCAGCGATTTTTAGTGGGACTGCGACTTTGTGGCGGGCAAATTGGACACTAAGTGACACTTTTTGGGGACCAGTGACACCAGTACTGTGATCAGTGCTAAAAAATGTCTGTTTCTCCACTAAATGATCGGCAGGTCGCGGTGGCCATCGTGGCCGCTGGACCCACTGATTGGCACTCTGGCGGCGCACGCGCGCCCCCTACACCACGTGCACAAAATCACGTACAGGTACATGATTTTGCACAGCTGGACTGCCCTGCCGTAGTGTATATGCGGTGGGCGGTCCGGAAGCGGATAAATTACCGTATATAAAGCACTGTAATTCATTAAACTGTACAGATTGCACTGCAAAGAAAATACAGTGCATACAGTTCATAGTTGCTCAACCTCGGGATGAGTGCCAGGCAGTGTTGCCAACCACCCATAAATTTGTGGACAGTTTGTAAAAATCGGCCAATTTTTACCCTGTTCATAAATGTCTGGGGATGGCAACCACTGCCCGTGAAAAATGTGGCTGCAGGTCAGCTTGGGAACTGCCCATGTACATTTCTGAATCCGCTCCAGCTTGGAGGGACTCGGGACTTAGGCCTGTGCCCTGGACTGGGATCGGCTCTCCTCAGACCCCCCCATGTGTTCCAGACCTTTACTACTGCCCTCCTATCCCCCTGTAACCCTCCAGCTCCCAGGCTGTGTTCTTTTACCCAATCACTAAGCTCTCCGCCCTCCACCTGTCCTGTGCCAAGAGAGCTACAGTAAGTTGGGACAGCCAATGGGAGCCAAGCAGTGTGGAGGGAGCTGCCGAAGGATTTAAACAGAGGGAAGAGTGAGTCTAGGAGCGAGTAATAGAAGTGGTGAGTGCGAGGACAGCGCTCATTACTGCCATAGATTACATTGTCTTCTCTGGCAGCACTGTGTTCTTGTCTAGTTCTCTGTGTGCTTGCACACAAAGCCCGGTGACCATGCAGTCAGCCCTTGAGCGGTGTACAAACATGATGGGAGCACTGGAGAGGTGCTGGTGCCTTAGAGGTAGGTGAAGTGGGGGATGGGGGAGCTCAGATGATGGGAGTCACAACTGAGTGGGAAAAATGGTCAATTCTTCTCCCAGGTGACCTTGTTTGGGGGAGGCTGATCAATCTTTCTTCCAAAAGGGGGAGTACAGATCTCAGATGATTTCCCAATCTATCCATATACATCCAGATCACACTGACCCTTCCCGATGTCTATTTGCAGGTTGGCTGAGCCCATTTGGTGTTTTTTCCTCTGCTCTGATATAAGGGGGGGGTTCCCCTTTACACCAGAGTCTGCGACATTCCCCTTTACATCAAAATTCACAGATCTCCCCTTAACATCAGGGTCCACACAGTTCCCCCTTACACTGTAAGGGGGAACCTTCCAGACTCTGATGTAAGGGTGAACTCTGTGGACTGTGATGAAAAGTTAAACTCTGTGGCGTCTGATGTAAAGGAGAACTCTGGGGACCTTGTGTAAGTGGGGGAGGGGGGTGTGTGTCTCTGGTGACTAGATCCTACCTTATATCAGTGTTTCCCTTTACACCAGAGTCTACAGCATTCCCCATTACACCAGAGTCCACAGAGTTCTCCTTTTCATCACCCTGCAGACTCTGATGTTAGGGAGAACCCTGCAGACTAATGTAAGGGGAAACCCCCTGGACACTACATAGTCCTGACTCCTGACCAAGGTGTTTATTGTCCCAACAATTGCTGGTTTTAATGAAGTTATTCTTTAAGATCAGCTCAGTCAGTCAGTCAGTCCTTTTTGTGTGCATGAAAGCATATGCAATAGAAATGTTTTATTTTAAAAAAATGATCTTTGTCTTGAGGTTTATGTGTTTGTGAGGCTGTCAGCTGTGGTACAGTAATTAGGAATATTTTGTGGGTACAAGGACTGTTATGTGAGCAGTGTGTATATATCAACTAGGCACAGATACTGTTTAACCACTTGCCGACCGCTGCACCCCGATATACGTCGGCACAATTGCAGCGGTGGGCAAATGGGCGTACCTGTATGTCCCCTTTAATTGGCGGAGCTAGTGGGCGTGTGCACCCGCCGCGTACAGCATGACCGTGCCCGTGGATCCCATGGACTCAATGTCCGCCAGGGGCCTGCGATCGTGTCACGGTGCGGAAGAACGGGGAGATGCAAACAAGGAATTCCCCATTCTGCCTAGTGACATGACAGGGATCTACTGCTCCCTGTCATTGGGAACAATGATCTCTGTCATGTCAGTGGTAGCCCATCCCTCCCACAGTTAGAATCACTCCCTAGGACACACTTAACCCCTTGATCACCCCCTAGTGTTTAACCCCTTCCCTGCCAGTGTCATTTATACAATAATCAATGTATTTTTATAGCACTGATCACTGTAAAAATGACAATGGTCCCAAAATAGTGTCAAAAGTGTCCGATATGTCCACCATAATGTCGCAGTCATGATAAAAATCGCAGATCGCCGCCATTACTAATAAAAAAAAAAATAATAAAAATGCCATAAATCTTTCCCCTATTTTGTAGACGCTATAACTTTTGCGCAAACCAATTAATATACGCTTATTGCGATTTTTTTTTTTTTTTTTACCAAAAATATGTAGAAGAATACATATCAGCCTAAACTGAGGAAAAAATTCGTTTTTTTATATATTTTTTGGGGATATTTATTATAGCAAAAACTTAAAAAATGTTGCTTTTTTTTCTAAATTGTTGCTCTTTCTTTGTTTATAGCGCAAAAGATAAAAACAGCAGAGGTAATCAAATACCACCAAAGAAAGCTCTATTTGTGGGAAAAAAAGAACGTCAATTTTGTTTTGGTGTGAATCTCGCAATTGTCAGTTAAAGTGACGCAGTGCCAAATCACAAAAAGTGCTCTGGTCAGGAAGGGGTAAAATCTTCCGGGGCTGAAGCGGTTAATGATCCTCCCTTAAGCCCCTCCCACTGTTAGCTGGAATCTGGGCATGCATACTGATCATTGTGGCATGCTACACATGCCACAGAACCTATTATTCTGTTTTGTATTAGGGTGCCCCAGGCCATTCATAATTCTAGTCATGCTCACATTTTGTTACTGTTCGGAATTTGTCATAGTAAATCCAGCAGATTACTTTTGCTGAGTATTGATAATGTTTAAATATTGTTTATACTGCTTAAAAATATTGATTGCCTGAGTTTATAATAGGAGTTTCTATCATATTTCAGGATGTCAGTAAAAAAAAAAAAAAAAAAGTGTTCCGTCAGTAAATTTCCCATGTGTTGTCAGTAAAAAAAATTGTAGGAGGCTGGTAACCCTGGTGCCATATCTGAATCATTTTACTTTTCTTTGGCAAACTGAGCCAAGTGGCATTCAATTCCACCACTGAAATGGATGAAATATGGAAAAAATTATAGTAAACTAGCAGACCAAAAAATAGAAACTACTCTGTTTCATCTATGGTAGAAATAGAGAGAGGGGTTTGAATTTTCTTGGTTCATTCCCAACATTAAATAAATATACCTTTCCAGAAACAGGTAAAAACTGTACCTTTGCTACGAATACATCTTTTTTTGTGTGTTATTGTTATGCACTTTAGTTGTGTTGTCCTTTAATACAGTCATTTTTAATAGAATATTTTAATTATAGTATTGCTTATTTTATACTCCTTTGTAGATCCTACTGCTACCTACCCTACAGGCAGAGGATGCTTGACATTGATGCCATACACACTGGTCACTCACTATAAGATTACAGTTATGCGCCCAGTCCTCCTGGTCCCTTCTCTGCTAAGAAGAATCCTGAGTGAGAAACTATGTGCAAATAAAGACTACATGAAATGTGACACAGGTATATTCAGCATTCTTTCAGCAATATAGACTGCAATCTGAATGATGTCCTTACAATTCTGAAGCCAAATGGGCTATGAAAATTTTACTACAGCGGTGTACCTCATGTATGTGACTCCTCAATATAACAAAATGATTTCCATTAATACCTTTAGGTGCTCTGTGGTGGATAACACATTTCTCCCATTTTATTTTACTTTTACACTGATAGTCATTGGACAGTTCCCTAATAAGAGCATTGATGCTCAGTGAAAAAGACATGGCTAGTAAATTGAAGCACCTTGATGGTCACTGCAAATGCCCCTTTACATTAGTAGTCATTAGTACATACATACATACATTAGTATGTATGTATGTTACATTGGTGGTCAGTGGTCATAAGTGAAGTGCCCCTTACAATGTTGGTAAATGTAGAATTGGTCCTTATATTGGTATTTAGGTGTGGCGTGCAACCTTACATTGAAGGTTAGTAGAGCACAGTCCCCTTACATTGGTTGATAAGATTAAGCACTCTTTTGTGTGAAACGCATTAACTGTATGTCAAGGCCTTGTGCTGTTTGTCCCATTTTGGAGGAATAAAGGACTTTTATTGGATGATATCAGCAGTGTGCGGACACTTTTTACTTTCTCCTTCCCCTTATATTGGTGTTTAGTGGAGAGGCATCTCCTATATTGGTGGTCAGTAGTAAAGTTTCATCTTACTTTGGTGGCCATTAGAGGATGAGTTTTTTAATAGCAGCCTTGTGGTCATTGGGCAGAAGGATGCTCCCTTACACTGGTGGTCAGTAAAAAGAAGAATGCCCCTTATATTGGTGGTCAGTGGGAAGAATGCCCCTGTTACATTGATGGTCAGTGGGAAAAATGCCCCCTTACATTAGAGGTCATTAAAACGAAGAATGCCCCTTATATTGTGGTCAGTGGGAATGAGAACTGCCCCCTCATATTAGAGGTCATTAAAAAGAAGAATGCCCCTTATATTGTGCTCAGTGGGAAGAATGCCCCCTTGCATCAGTGGTTATTAAAAAGGATGCCCCTTAAATTGTGGTCAGTGGGAAGAATGCTCCCTTACATCAATGGTAAGTGGAAAGAATGGAAAGAGTGGTAAAAAGAATACATCCTTTAATTGGTGGTTAGTGGATGGCAGAGTGGCCCTTGGTGATTAGTCAGAGTAAGATTGCACCAGCATTGGTGGTCAATGAGTGCTGCATCATTGGTGTCGGTGATTGCTTCCCTGAAGGAAAAATCCATGTCCTGCGCTGCTCTCTGGTTCTTCTGAGTTAGGTTTCCACTATCACTACTCGGGCACCATCAGGTGGGAGATCAGTCTGTTCAGGACAACCTGCACTCCAATGGGTTTCACTGACCTGGGACACCAGGAATGAGCTTAGTGATGCCCATACATGCCCACTCTTATTGATGACACCTAGGTGGCCTGCTCTCACCACCTCACTTCTTTTATGCCACTGCTGCTTTGCATATGTACTTTGCTATGTATTCTCACTGAAGCTATTCCTTTTAGAATGTTTGACGGATGCTGAATATGCAGCAAGAAATCAACGTGGAGACATAATTGGTGAAAAGGAGGGAGAGGGCGTACGCTGCTGGTATACTAGACAGAATGTGGAATCTGTAGCCCAACAGGTAAGAATTCAGAAGGCTTTAAAAGGTTTATAATAAAAACGATATTTTAATTTGTTTTTGAAAAGATGTAGCTGGGTTTAAATGACCCAATGATGTATCATATTTCTTGGGTAATCCAAGATGAACTCTATCTTTACTTTAAAGCTCACAGTGTACATTAAGTCCCCTGATTTCTATAGAAAAAAATGTCATAGTTTACCTTAATGTAATCATATCATTAAAATTAAGCTGTTACTATGACAATTTTTAACTGGTGTCAGGACAGGGGTAGAGCACTTTATCATGTAAATGTGATCTACTTGTAGCATGACCCCCTTGAGGATTGCTTGGATTTACCTGCTCATCTGCACCACCATGACCCTGTGAACATTCCAACCCACCTGACACTCTGGGTTCAGACACCTTTGCACCACCTTAAAGTAATAAGTTAAAAAAATCAGTGAGTTTATATCCTAATAACATTTACTGGAATAACTCAAAGAAAATCTTGTTGCAAAGAGGAGGTAATAGATCCGCTGAGCTTTGGATAACAGTCCTGACTCAGCAGAAGAATCCCTCTACAATAGTGCAATGGAGTACCACTTGAACATGACTTGAAAGGATAAGCAAGAGTTAGGCATAGGCATTAGGGATGAGCCGAACACCCCCCGGTTCGGTTCGCACCAGAACCCGCGAACGGACCGAAAGTTCGCACGAACGTTAGAACCCCATTGACGTCTATGGGACTCGAACGTTCGAAATCAAAAGTGCTCATTTTAAAGGCTAATTTGCATGGTATTGTCCTAAAAAGGGTTTGGGGACCCGGGTCCTACCCCAGGGGACATGTATCAATGCAAAAAAAACTTTTAAAAACGGCCGTTTTTTCGGGAGCAGTGATTTTAATGATGCTTAAAGTAAAAAAAAAAAGTGAAATATTCCTTTAAATATCGTACCTGGGGGGTGTCTATAGTATGCCTGTAAAGTGACGCGTGTTTCCCATGTTTAGAACAGTCCCTGCACCAAATGTCATTTTTAAAGGAAAAAATCTCATTTAAAACTGCTTGCGGGTTTAATGTCATGTCGGGTCATGGCAATATGGATGAAAATCAGTGAGACAAACGGCATGGGTACCCCCCAGTCCATTACCAGGCCCTTTGGGTCTTGTATGGATATTAAGGGGAACCCCGCACCCAAATTAAAATAAGGAAAGGTGTGGGGCCACCAGGCCCTATATACTCTGAACAGCAGTGCAAACAAGACAGGGACTGTAGGTTTGTTGTTAAGTAGAATCTGTTTGTAATTTTGAACATTTTTAACGTGTTTAGCTCCAGCCAAAAAATCTTTTCTAAGCTTTTTGGAAAACATAGGGAAGGGTTATCACCCCTGTGACATTTGTTTTGCTGTCTTTCCTCCTCTTCAGAAGATTTCACCTCACTTTTTTGTCCCAATGAAAAATGTTTTTTGAAAATTTGGGTTTTTTTGTGGAACAAGGATTGGAAAGCATCAGTGGAAAGGAGAAATTGTTTTCCCATATTAACTCTTACAGGAGAGAATTTCCCTTCCTAGGGGTAGATTTCATCTCACTTCCTGTTGTCTCCTTCCGTTTGCAAGTAGGAGTCATTTGTAAGTTAGATGTTTGAAAGTAGGGTCCTGCCCTATATACTCAGCAGAAATTTGGGCCTTAGGTATTGCTGTGGCCACAACACTGTAAGCCCTCACAGGGCCCTGCTGTGAAATATTAGATCAAGAATTGTAATTACATGCCCCTGTTGAACAGGAGCTGAAAAATTAGGCCTTAGGCACTGGTGCTGGTGCCACAACACTGCAACCCCTCACAGACACTCTAGTTGGAACGCAGGAATGAGCCCTGCTGCAAAGTATTGCTTCAAAAATTGTAATTACACGCCCCTGTTAGACAGGGGCAGAAAAATTGGGCCTTAGGCACTGGTGCTGGTGCCACAACACTGCAACCCCTCACAGACACTCTAGTTGGAACGCAGGAACGAGCCCTGCTGCAAAGTATTGCTTCAAAAATTGTAATTACACGCCCCTGTTAGACAGGGGCAGAAAAATTGGGCCTTAGGCACTGGTGCTGGTGCCACAACACTGCAACCCCTCACAGACACTCTAGTTGGAACGCAGGAACGAGCCCTGCTGCAAAGTATTGCATCAAAAATTGTAATTACACGCCCCTGTTAGACAGGGGCAGAAAAATTGGGCCTTAAGCACTGGTGCTGGTGCCACAACACTGCAACCCCTCACAGACACTCTAGTTGGAATGCAGGAACGAGCCCTGCTGCAAAGTATTACATCAAAAATTGTAATTACACGCCCCTGTTAAACAGGGGCTGAAAAATTGGGCCTTAGGCACTGGTGGTGGCGCCCAGAACCAAAAATGTTCTTACAAGCTATCAGCGTGATGATTGAGGAGGAAGAGGATAATTACTCAGGGATAGTCACTCAGCATCAGCATAGGCAGTCTTTGAAGGGATCTGAGATTTCAAAAAAAATTATTCGGTTACATCAGCATCAGGTGCTTGGTAGCTGGTGGTGATCCAAGACTCATTCATTTTTATGAAGGTCAGCCGATCGACCGAGTCGGTGGACAGACGCACCCTGTGATCGGTTACCACGCCTCCAGCAGCACTGAATGTGCGTTCCGAAAGAACGCTGGATGCAGGACAGGCCAGTAGCTCAATTGCATACTGTGCAAGCTCTGGCCAGTGATCCATCCTCAAGACCCAGTAACCCAGAGGATTTTCGGTGGGAAAGGTGTCCAAGTCTGATCTTGCCCCTAGGTATTCCTGCACCATATAAAACAGACGCTGGCGATGGTTGCTGGAACCGATCATACCTTGGGGCTGCGGACCAAAAAATTGTCTGAACGCATCGGTCAGACGGCCACCTTCTCCACCGCTCCTTCTTTGACTGACCGAAGCCTCAGCAACACGTTGTCCAGAAACAGGAGTTTGTAACCTCCCAGTCTCTGGGAACGCGTTGCACAGACCTTTCTGCAAGGCCTCCCGAAGATGTTTCATCCTCTGCTCCCTCTGCGATGGCAAGATAAGGTCCGCAACCTTACCCTTGTAACGTGGATCAAGGAGGGTTGCCAGCCAGTATTGGTCCTTCTCCTTGATACCACGAATAAGAGGATCCTTACGCAGGCTTTGCAGGATCAGGGAGGCCATGCAGCGTAGGTTTGCTGAGGCATTCGGTCCGGAGTCCTCTGGGTCACTAAGAACGACATGGTCCGCAGCCACCTCCTCCCAGCCACGTACAAGTCCATGTGTTTCTTGGGACTGATCCCTTAAAGACTGCTGCTGATGCTGAGTGCCAGGCTCTACCTCCATACTGACACAATCTTCCTCCTCCTCCTCTTCCTCCTCGTCCTCTTCCTGTGTGATCGGCGGGCACGCAGGAACACTGTCTGGATAAAGGGGGCCTTGAGAGCTAAGGAAGTCCTCCTCTTCCTGCCTCTGTTCTGCCTCAAGTGCCCTGTCCATTATTCCACGCAGCGTGTGCTCCAACAGGTGGACAAGGGGGACAGTGTCACTGATGCATGCACTGTCACTGCTCACCATCCTCGTGGCCTCCTCGAATGGTGACAGGACAGTGCATGCATCCCTGATCATGGCCCACTGGCGTGGGGAAAAAAAACCAAGCTCCCCTGACCCTGTCCTGGTGCCATAGTCGCACAGGTACTCATTGATGGCCCTCTGCTGCGTGTGCAGCCGCTGCAGCATGGCCAACGTTGAGTTCCACCTGGTGGGCATGTCACAGATTAGGCGGTTCTTGGGCAGGTTAAACTCCTTTTGGAGGTCCGTCAGCCGAGCACTGGCATTATATGACCGGCGGAAATGCACACAGACTTTCCTGGCCTGCCTCAGGACATCCTGTAAGCCCGGGTACCTGCCCAAGAACCGCTGCACCACCAAGTTAAGGACGTGAGCCAAACAGGGCACATGGGTCATTTGTCCCTGTCGGAGGGCAGAGAGGAGGTTGGTGCCATTGTCGCAAACCACCATTCCTGCCTTAAGTTGGCGTGGCGTCAACCACCTCTGAACCTGCCCCTGCAGAGCTGACAAAACCTCTGCCCCAGTGTGGCTCCTGTCCCCCAAGCACACCAGCTCAAGCACCGCATGGCATCTTTTGGCCTGCGTACTTGCGTAGCCCCTTGAACGCCTACGGAGCACCGCTGGTTCCGAGGAAGAGGCCATAGAGGAAGAAGAAGAGGAGGGGGTGGAGGAGAGAGGTGTGTCACAATCAGCATTTTGGAGGCGTGGTGGCGGAACAACCTCCAACACTACTGCACCTTGTCCTGCATCCTTCCCAGCTGCCAGCAGAGTCACCCAATGCGCCGTGAAACTTAGGTAACGTCCCTGTCCATGCCTGCTGGACCATGAGTCAGCGGTAATATGCACCTTACCGCTGACCGCCCTGTCCAGCGAGGCATGGACATTGCCTTCCACATGCCGGTAGAGAGCCGGAATCGCCTTCCGTGAGAAAAAGTGGCGTTTGGGTACCTGCCACTGAGGAACCGCACATTCCACAAACTCACGGAAGGGGGCAGAGTCTACCAACTGAAAAGGCAGCAGTTGAAGTGCTAGCAATTTTGCCAAGCTAGCATTCAACCGCTGGGCATGTGGATGGCTGGGAGCAAACTTCTTTCGGCGGTGCAGCAGCTGGGGCAGGGAAATTTGCCTGGTACAATCTGACGTCGGTGTACCAAAAGCAGATTGCCCACAAGTACTTGGCTGTGACACACCTAATTCTACACCTTCATTCCTCTCACTGCAGGTCTCAGAGAGGACTGAAGGTCTAGTGGGGTTGGAAATCTCAGCTGATGAGGAGCAAGGAGAGATCCTCTTTGTTCTTTGGTGTGGGTCTTTTAGATACGCTTGCCAACGAACTGCATGGCAGGTCAACATATGTCTGGTCAAGCATGTGGTACCCAAGCGGGAGATGTTTTGGCCACGCGAGATACGCTTGAGACATATGTTGCAAATAGCAGCGGTGCGATCTGATGCACTCGTCTCAAAAAAGGCCCACACCAAAGAACTTTTTGAATAACGCGCAGAGACTGCAGCGCCCTGCACATGTGGAGCTTTGGGGTGTGATGCAGTCAATGTGCTGCCCTTAGGCTGGCCCCTGGAGGGCATCCTGCCTCGTTGGTGATGTGCCGCCGCCTCCTCCTCCTCCTCCTCCTCCTCCTCCTCCTCCTCTCTCCTATCAGGCACCCACGTTGAGTCAGTGACCTCATCATCCCCTCCCTCCTCATCACTGGAGCAAACCTGGCAGTATGCTGCAGCAGGGGGAGCATGACTGCCAGATTGCTGTCCTTCTTGGGCACCCCCTCTGTCCGTGCTCATGTTACTGCCTTCATCGAGCTCAGTATCGTCATCAGAGCCTTCCAAACGCTGGGCATCCTCCTGGAGCATGTACCCAACACTGTGGTCAAACAGTTCGAGGGAATCCTCATGAGGACATGGTGGAGCTAGGGAAGGAGTCACTGATGACATTGAGCTGAGGGAAGAGGCCGCTGCTTTGCCAGACAAAGCACCCTGGGCATGGGTGAGAGAGGATGAGGAGGATGAGGACGGCTTGGTCATCCACTCGACCAAGTCTTCCGCATGTTGCGGCTCAACACGGCCAGCTGCCGAAAAAAAGGCCAAGCGTGTCCCATGGCCACGTGCTGATGAGGATGCACCGTCTCCACGACCAGCACTAGACACAGAGCCTGCTTGCCCTCTCTTATTGGCTTGTGACTGTCTGCCTCTCCTTCTTGGCCTTCCAGACATACTAATGGCCTGTAGCTGCACTAAGCTGGGATAGAACACCTGTAATTTTCTTCAAGTAGCTTTATATACTGTAACCAGACAAGCCTGCCTGTCAGTAGGAAGATAACAGGAACGGATCTAGCTGAACACTGTGAGCAGGACGCACTGTACTAAATGTAAATAGTCTAGCTGCCTGACCGTGGTACTAATAGGATCAAATAGAACACCTGTAATTTTCTTCAGGTAGCTTTATATACTGTAACCAGACAAGCCTGCCTGTCAGTAGGAAGATAACAGGAACGGATCTAGCTGTACACTGTGAGCAGGACGCACTGTACTAAATGTAAATAGTCTAGCTGCCTGACCGTGGTACTAATAGGATCAAATAGAACACCTGTAATTTTCTTCAGGTAGCTTTATATACTGTAACCAGACAAGCCTGCCTGTCAGTAGGAAGATAACAGGAACGGATCTAGCTGAACACTGTGAGCAGGACGCACTGTACTAAATGTAAATAGTCTAGCTGCCTGACCGTGGTACTAATAGGATCAAATAGAACACCTGTAATTTTCTTCAGGTAGCTTTATATACTGTAACCAGACAAGCCTGCCTGTCAGTAGGAAGATAACAGGAACGGATCTAGCTGAACACTGTGAGCAGGACGCACTGCACTAAATGTAAATAGCAGGAACGGATCTAGCTGAACACTGTGAGCAGGACGCACTGCACTAAATGTAAATAGCAGGAACGGATCTAGCTGAACACTGTGAGCAGGACGCACTGCACTAAATGTAAATAGCAGGAACGGATCTAGCTGAACACTGTGAGCAGGACGCACTGCACTAAATGTAAATAACAGGAACGGATCTAGCTGAACACTGTGAGCAGGACGCACTGCACTAAATGTAAATAGCAGGAACGGATCTAGCTGAACACTGTGAGCAGGACGCACTGCACTAAATGTAAATAGCAGGAACGGATCTAGCTGAACACTGTGAGCAGGACGCACTGCACTAAATGTAAATTGCAGGAACGGATCTAGCTGAACACTGTGAGCAGGACGCACTGCACTAAATGTAAATAGTCTAGAAGATAACAGGAACGGATCTAGCTGAACACTGTGAGCAGGACGCACTGCACTAAATGTAAATAGCAGGAACGGATCTAGCTGAACACTGTGAGCAGGACGCACTGCACTAAATGTAAATAGCAGGAACGGATCTAGCTGAACACTGTGAGCAGGACGCACTGCACTAAATGTAAATAGCAGGAACGGATCTAGCTGAACACTGTGAGCAGGACGCACTGCACTAAATGTAAATTGCAGGAACGGATCTAGCTGAACACTGTGAGCAGGACGCACTGCACTAAATGTAAATAGTCTAGAAGATAACAGGAACGGATCTAGCTGAACACTGTGAGCAGGACGCACTGCACTAAATGTAAATAGCAGGAACGGATCTAGCTGAACACTGTGAGCAGGACGCACTGCACTAAATGTAAATAGCAGGAACGGATCTAGCTGAACACTGTGAGCAGGACGCACTGCACTAAATGTAAATAGCAGGAACGGATCTAGCTGAACACTGTGAGCAGGACGCACTGCACTAAATGTAAATAACAGGAACGGATCTAGCTGAACACTGTGAGCAGGACGCACTGCACTAAATGTAAATAGCAGGAACGGATCTAGCTGAACACTGTGAGCAGGACGCACTGCACTAAATGTAAATAGCAGGAACGGATCTAGCTGAACACTGTGAGCAGGACGCACTGCACTAAATGTAAATTGCAGGAACGGATCTAGCTGAACACTGTGAGCAGGACGCACTGCACTAAATGTAAATAGTCTAGAAGATAACAGGAACGGATCTAGCTGAACACTGTGAGCAGGACGCACTGCACTAAATGTAAATAGCAGGAACGGATCTAGCTGAACACTGTGAGCAGGACGCACTGCATTAAATGTAAATAGTCTAGATAGAAGATAACAGGAACGGATCTAGCTAAACTGAATACAGTGTATATATATATATATGCAACACCTGGGATGCATATATATACACAATACACTGTAAGTGCAGCTAACTGACTGACTGTTCTGCCTAATCTATCTAACTCAAATCAAATGACACTGTCTCTCTCTCTCTCTATCTCTCAGCACACCGGAACACACACTACACAGGGCCGCCGTGCAGGCGGCCTTATATAGTGTGGGGTGTGTACTAAATCCCCTGAGCCATAATTGGCCAAAGCCACCCTGGCTTTGGCCAATTACAGCTCTCTCTACTGACGGCGCTGTGATTGGCCAAGCATGCGGGTCATAGTGCATGCTTGGCCAATCATCAGCCAGCAATGCACTGCGATGCCGCAGTGAATTATGGGCCGTGACGCGCCACACGAATTTAGCGCGAACGGCCCATAACGTTCGCAATTCGGCGAACGATCGAACAGCCGATGTTCGAGTCGAACATGGGTTCGACTCGAACACGAAGCTCATCCCTAATAGGCATTAATTCTGGCAAGACTTCTAAAGGGGGAACCCAGGCCGGCCTATTTGACTTTTAATCCTAATGAGAGATCAATCAAACAAGAATGGTGTGAGGGCCCTTTAAGTAGTAATGACAGCAATGTCCCAGTTGCAGACCTGATGGTCTTCGCCGGCAGTCGGAGCTCATTAACTATATCCAATAAGGTGCAGTAACAAGGCAATGGTATTTCTGGGAATGGTTGATGCAACAGGTGTCTATGTACAGTGTTCAAATAGAAGTGTAGTAGTGTTTCCCCAGGGTAAAGCTGTCTGTGCACAGTGTCCCAGTGAAGCAACAAAGAAAGGTTTGCAACGGTGGGCAATTGCCCTCTCACCAATGACCAGGCCGACTGTCAAGGTGGTGCTGGATAGATGTTCGATGAACAACAAGCAGCGCTAGGCCCTTCTCGGCTGAATTGGAATATTGTACACCGCGTGGTAGGCCGCAACCTCACCCTCCCTGTACAGTCTTTGGCCTCTTTTCTAGCTCTTCCCAGCAATCTCCCTGATGGTAGCAAAAGTCCCTGGGATATTTAGTCCAGGTCTATAGTCATGCGGGGCAATTGCCATTCTGAGGAACTGCTAATCCCACAATCCCTTTGGTTTGGCTCACAGAGATGATGTCAGTTAGTAAAGCTGGGCACTAGAGGGACAATACAATAGACAATAGAAATGACAGGGAATCGCCACACTTTGCAATTGTAGTGCATATTGCTGCATACTTATGACGCTGGTGAAGGTCCTACCAACACATGTCCCAGCAGACCTAGAACCTGTGAAATTACGTGAATGGGCACAGCCTCACTGAAAAGGGTGATTGGCTGGGCATATTAACTACTTTATACTCAGCCTCTATGCAAGCAAGATTCCTAAAGAGTCATGGGTACGTGTCCATAGGCTGGACAGATCTAAAGTCCTATGCAGGGAGCTTTCATCCTCAAGACATCAGGAATGTGAATATAGAAATGGGGAGCAGGCAGTTAATGGACTATATTCTTTCCCTGCAACTTGACAAAAAGCAACCTGCAGGTAATACAATACATCGTTTTTATAGACATGCCGTTCATCCCTTGCATTGGCTTAAAAACATTAGTGCCTGGAGTTCAACTTTGTGATTCCAGCTAAATCCATTTGCCATAGGCATTACATGGAACTTTTACCCTGGATGAACACTTTGTTCAGAATACAAAGATCGCAGTAGTATAAAACTCTTTTTAGGCTCCATAACTGCTACAATGGGGAACAGAATGTCTGATTGGGAACTACTGTATGTGCAATTCAGAAAAATGTGTTACTGATGCAAGAAAGCTAAGATATAAACTCTGTGTTGAGTTTGTCCTAGGGAAACATAATATAATAAAAAGCTAACCATTTCTACCCTCTTTATTATACCACAGAATGCACACTGCCTTCTAGAGCTTGGGCTATCCTGTCTCTCTGCTTTGATTCGTGTGGGTATCTATCCCATTATTCTGCACATCCCATTGACTGAGAAGAGTTCCAAAAAACTTAAGTAGGTGACATTTAATACTTACATTATACAAGCTGTAAACAAGACAATAGTCATTAAAGATATAGAAATTCTGTACAATACCATTTAGTTTTAACACTGACCCTAATATTAAAGCTGAATTTCTGGAATTCAGCCACTTTGTAAAATGTTTTGGATTACTAGGGGTTAAGTTGCCACCTTGTGGGCTTATCTCTTAAATTTTGAAATTGGCATTTACTGAGCACTGGGATTATAGCTATCACTATACTTCTGGTGCTCCACACTGGACCTTCTGGTCTTAGCTCCTGCAACTGCAGAGTTGCATGCAGCCGCTGTGCCCGCCCCTCCCTTCCTCTTGCCCTATCACAAAGCACTTTATATTATGTGAACCCATTCACAGCAGTGGGGAGGTGAGAGCAGAGATGCCATGTTTGAGAACACAGAATGTCTCCTTTTAGAGCTCTGAGAGTGTAGCGATAGTTGTACTCCTAGTCTATAAGGCTCGATTCACACCTATGCATGTTGCTTTTGAGCGTTTTTGGAGGTTTTTTTTTCATGCTTGCCACGTTTTGAGCCGCGTTTTTGCCGCGTTTTTGCCGCGATTTGCATTTTGCGTTTTTTTTTTTTTTTTTTTTTTTTCATTTTTTTTTACAGTCTTACAAAAAAATTACAAAAAAAATAATAAAAAAAAAAAAAAAAAAAAACGGCAAAAACGCACCAAAAACGCATCAAAAACGCATCAAAAACGCTGCATAAACGCTGCACTTGCGTTTTTGATGCTTGTCCATTGAAAACCATTACATGCAAAACGCTGCTTTAGGCTCCATTCACACTAGCGCGTTTTTTGATGCATTTTGCATTTTGCAGAAATGCATGGGAATTTTTTAACATGGGTTCCTATGGAACATGTTCACATCAATGCTTTTGTGTATCTCTGCGTTTTTGGAAAGGGTCGGGGACTTTTTTTCATGCAAAAAGCAGCGTTTTGCATGTAATGGATTTCAATGGACAAGCATCAAAAACGCAAGTGCACCGTTTTTGCAGCGTTTTTGCAGCGTTTTTGGTGCGTTTTTGGTGCGTTTTTGCCGTTTTTTTTTTTTTTTTGTAATTTTTTTTTAAGACTGTAAAAAAAAAAGAAAAAAAAAAAAAAAAACGCAAAACGCAAATCGCGGCAAAAACGCCACAAAAATGCTACAAAAACGCTGCTCAAAAACGTGCCAAGCATGAAAAAAAAACCTCAAAAAACGCTCAAAAGCAACATGCATAGGTGTGAATCGAGCCTAAGGCCCCATTCACACTAGCGCGTTTTTTGATGCATTTTGCATTTTGCAGAAATGCACGGGAATTTTTTAACATGGGTTCCTATGGAACATGTTCACATCAATGCTTTTTTGTATCTCTGCGTTTTTGGAAAGGGTCGGGGACTTTTTTTCATGCAAAAAGCAGCGTTTTGCATGTAATGGTTTTCAATGGACAAGCATCAAAAACGCAAGTGCAGCGTTTTTGCAGCGTTTTTGATGCATTTTTGGTGCGTTTTTGGTGCGTTTTTGCCGTTTTTTTATTTTTTTTTTTATTTTTTATTTTTTTGTAATTTTTTTGTAAGACTGTAAAAAAAAATGAAAAAAAAAAAAAACGCAAAACGCAAATCGCGGCAAAAACGCGGCAAAAACGCCGCAAAAACGCGGCAAAAACGCGGCTCAAAAACGTGGCAAGCATGAAAAAAAAACCTCCAAAAACGCTCAAAAGCAACATGCATAGGTGTGAATCGAGCCTTATGCATGAAAAAAAGTCCCCGACCCTTTCCAAAAACGCTGAGATACAAAAAAGCATTGATGTGAACATGTTCCATAGGAACCCATGTTAAAAAATTCCCTTGCATTTCTGCAAAATGCAAAATGCATCAAAAAACGCGCTAGTGTGAATGGGGCCTTAGGCCTGGTTCACACCTATGCATTTTTAGTGCTTTTTGCATTTTGCAGATTTGCACTACAGCACATGTCCCATAGGAAACCATATTAAATGGACTGTAGAACAAATCTGCAAAATGCAAAAAGCACTAAAAATGCATAGGTGTGAACCAGGCCTAAGGTGACATGCACCTTGTTGGACTTAACCCATAGTAAACCAGCAGATTTGACAAAGTGGCTGAATTCCTGAAGTTCCACTTTTACAGCTTCAGATTACTTACAAAATCTGTACTCTTACCATTAAAAAGCTGTCCTTGAGCTTTAAGTAAGACTTTTCCTAGACTGAGATGGGGTAAGTCTACTGCACACAGGAGGAAGCATTTCTTCAATCACCTATCCCCTAGTAATCAGACTGTCCGTTGTAACTTTGTAGTAATTATAGGCAGCATAGGGGCAGATCAGTGTCAGACATTTGCGAACAACCTGGAACTGCACAGGCACTGGGATTTCATTTTTTTTGCCATTTACAGTGCCTTGAAAAAGTATTCATACCTCTTGAAATGTTCCACATTTTGTCATGTTACAACCAAAAACGTAAATGTATTTTATTGGGATTTTATGTGATACACCAACACAAAGTGGCACATAATTGTGAAGTGAAAGGAAAATGATAAATGGTTTTCTCATTTTTTTTACAAATAAATATGTGAAAAGCGTGGTGTGCATTTGTATTCAGCCCCCCGAGTCAATACTTTGTAGAACCACCTTTCACTGCAATTACAGCTGCAAGTCTTTTTGGGGATGTCTCTACCAGCTTTGCACATCTAGAGAGTGACATTTTTGCCCATTTTTTCTTTGCAAAAGATTGGATGGAGAGCGTCTGTGAACAGCAATTTTCAAGTCTTGCCACAGGTTCTCATTATGATTTAGGTCTGGACTTTGACTGGACCATTCTAACACATGAATATGCTTTGACCTAAACCATTCCATTGTAACTTTGGCTGTGTTTAGGGTCATTGTCCTGCTGGGAGGTGAACCTCCGCCCCGGTCTCAAGTCTTTTGCAAACTCTAACAGGTTTTCTTCTAAGATTGTATTTGGCTCCATCCATCTTCCCATCAACTCTGACCAGCTTCCCTGTCCCTGCTGAAGATAAGCATCCCCACAACATGATGCTGCCACCACCATGTTTCACAGTGGGGGTGGTGTGTTCAAGGTGGTGTGTTAATTTTTCACCACACATAGCATTTTGCTTTTAGGCCAAAAATTAAAATTTAAAATTTTGGTCTCATCTGACCAGAGCACCTTCTTCCACATGCTTGCTGTGTCCCCAACATGGCTTCTCGCAAACTGCAAACGGAACTTCTTATGGTTTTCTTTCAACAATGACTTTCTTCTTGTCACTCTTCCATAAAGGCCAGATTTGTGGAGTGCACGACTAATAGTTGTCCTGTGGACAGATTCTCCCACCTGAGCTGTGGATCTCTGCAGCTCCTCCAGAGTTACCATGGGCCTCTTGGTTGTTTCTCTGATTAATGCTGTCCTTACCCCGGCCTGTCAGTTTAGTTGGAAGTGTCTTTGCAGTTGTGCAATTCTCTTTCCATTTTTGGATGATGGATTGAACAGTGCTCCATGAGATGTTCAAAGCTTGGGATATTTTTTTATAACCTAACCCTGCTTTAAACTTCTCCACAACTTTATCTCTGACCTGTCTGGTGTGTTCCTTGGCCTTCATGATGCTGTTTGTTCACTAAGGTTCTCTAACAAACATATGAGGGCTTCACAGAACAGCTGTATTTATACTGAGATTAAATTACACACAGGTGGACTCTATTTTCCAATTAGGTGACTTCTGAAGGCAATTGGTTCCACTAGATTTTAGTTAGGGGTATCAGAGTAAATGAGGCTGAATACAAATGCACGCTACACTTTTCAGATAATTATTTGTAAATAATTTGGAAAACCATTTATCGTTTTCCTTACACTTCAAAATTATGTGTCACGTTGTGTTGGTCTATCACATAAAATCCCAATAACACACATTTACATTTTTAGCTGTAACATGACAAAACGTAGAAAATTTCAAGGGGCATGAATACTTTTTCAAGGCACTGTATAGGATAATAAATGATGACCCTGAATGATTTTTGAACACGGATGAAACCATGCTTATGGAGAGAGAAGCAGATGAATGCATTATCATGGGTATTACTGTGATATGTGTGGGAGGCCATAAATACAAGTCTAAATGACAGACTTATATGGGTCACTCCTGATGCCACTGTCAATCAGAGGTGAAGAGGTATTTTTATACCCCGTACACACGATCGGACATTCCAACAACAAAATCCATGGATTTTTTCCAACAGATGTTGGCTCAAACTTGTCTTGCATACACACGGTCACACAAATGTTGTCGGAAATTCCGAACGTCAAGAACGCGGTGACGTACAACACATACGATGAGCCGAGAAAAATGAAGTTCAATTGCCAGTGCGGCTCTTCTGCTTGATTCCGAGCATGCGTGAAATTTTGTGCGTCGGAATTGTGTACACACGATCGGAATTTCCGACAACGGATTTTGTTGTCAGAAAATTTGAGATCCAGATCTCAAATTTTGTGTGACGGAAATTCCGATGGAAAATATCCGATGGAGCCTATACACAGTCGGAATTTCCGACAACAAGCTACCATGGAACATTTTCCGTCAGAAAATCCAACAGTGTGTACGGGGCATTAGAGTGCTTAGTTTCTTCCAGATCTGTGCAGTAATCCAGTGTGAAATTTTGCCTCTGTGCAGGAACTTCCTGTAATAAAGACTGGTCACTGCTGCTTTCTCTCCTTGTACAGGGTGTCTGGTCTTGTATCCGCCCCTTCCTGTAGCTTTCTGCAGGCAGCCTGTAGTGGGAGGGGCCTACTGGGTTCCTCCCACAGCTCTGCTTTCAGCACAGCGGGTAAATAGCTTGGTGATGATGATGCTATCGCTACTTTACATGGTAATATCTGGGTTTGCAAAGGCATTGGCTCGCACAAAGTTGATTTATATCTTTTGTGGCTATTGAGAATTATATTTGGATAAAAGTTTTTTTTCCCCATTGCGCAGCTTCAATGCATAATGCTGGAAAAACTGTGTACAGAAAAATACACCTCTTTTTATTAAGTGTTAGGATACAGGAAATGACTATTATTTTCAATACTAGAGTTGATGGTGACGAAAATCATTTTAGTGATTATAAGGAAAGATCTCATTGGATCTGTAAGGAATATTTATAAGATGCTTTCTCAGAGGGATAGAGAACTGAAATATAGATATATACTATAGATGTGAATACATTCTTACATATCTTTCTGCATTGTTTAGAAAAACTCGGCAATGGTGGGGAAAGTGTGAGGACCTGCTACTGGAGTGTGCCCAGAGGGAAGAAGCCGAGCTGGATGCCCTGCCTTGTCTTTATAGAACTGTGGATCCTGACAGCTGGAATGACGCAGAATCTCTACTCTGCAGAGTAAAGAGCGCCATCACTGATGAACAAAAGCGCATTGTCTGGCTGGAGAATCAACCTTGCTGAATTTTCATTTCCGGCACTTTCAACACATTCAGGATTGCACATTATAAACTAGAAGAACAATTGTTTACGTGAAATGAGTTCATAGGTCAGTATTTCTGCAGTAAAAATATAGCCTATTTTAAAGGAGACGTCTGTAACCCTTATGATGCTGCAGCTGTACCGCCCTGCTCTAAGACTGAGGCGTGACTGATCACATGACCACTGATCGGTCAGTCTCTGCTCCCAGCGGTGGTCAGTGAATGTAAGCTGCAGGGATTTCCTTCTCCTCTCCCTGCTCCTCCAGGGTTGGCTGGAGTTCTAGGCGGGGGAGGGTGCTGGAGTGGCTGGCTCTGGCACTCTACACACAAATAGGCAGAGCCAGTTGTCATGCCTTCTTGATCATGACATGGTTTTACCTCATCAACCTATTGTGATCATGACTTTGTGTTAGTAAATGTACTTCTATGACCCAAAAGACAAGCATAGCCAAAAAAAAAAATAAAAAATGACTTTACTTCTCTTTTAGGTCTCAGTGAAAACCATAGGTGTGCACAGCCTATTGCATTAGGGTGTGCACCTCAAAGCTCAAACACATATGCTTATGTGTGCATGTGTATATATACGGAAGGTGTCAGTAGAGCAGTGAATGGTGTCATAAGGGCAGATATTGGTGGTGTCAGTAGGGAAGTTACAATCTTATTTTAATTGTTTTTTTGCAATTTTTTAGGACTTATTTGGTGAAATATCAGGGGCCTAAACATTGGAAATATGCACCACACGGGGTGATTAGGGTGTGCCCAGGCACACCCTTTGCGCACGCCTATGGTGAAAACTATATAAACACATTTAGGGTGCAGTAAAAAAGTAAGTGCTTAAAGTCTTACTATTGGTTTGTTTACTGAAGCAGCTCCCATAAATGTTTGGCCTTGTGTTTTGGATCATTGTCATGTTGCAATGTCCAAGTACGTCCCATGCGCAGCTTCCTGGCTGATGAATGCAAATGTTCCTCCAGTATTTTTTGATAACATACTGCATTCATCTTGCCATCAATTTTGACCAAATTTCCTGTGCCTTTGTAGCTCACACACCCCCAAAACAATCAGCGATCCACCTCCGTGTTTCACAGTAGGAATGGTGTACCTTTCATCATAGGCCTTGTTGTCTCCTCTCCAAAATGTAGTGTTTATGGTTGTGGCCAAAAAGCTCAATTTTGGTCTCATCACTCCAATTGACTTTGTGCCAGAAGGTTTGAGGCTGGTCTCTGTGCTGTTTGGCGTATTGTAAGCGTGATACTTTGTGGTATTTGCATAGTAATGGCTTTCTTCATGTTATGGAGTATTTGTAGGCCGCAGATTTGTGTGTGGCTGGCGCCACAAATGAATGAAAAACCCACAAATAACTTCAGGTGAAATACAGAACTCTCTGAAAACATGTGGTGTGGCGGTTTCAAGATGCACAATAAGGAGGCACTTGAAGAAAGAGGTCTTTCAACCAAAATTGTCTTTCTTTAACCCCAAACAAAGTATGTTTACAAATGTCCTGATATTCAAGGGGTTAAAACTACAGCTGTGAACTTGGCATTTGTATTGTTTCTTTCAGCTGGCAGTTGGCTGTCATGTAAAAGTGATCCAGGCAGCTGTAGATCTGCCTAATCATTTTTATAGTAACAAGAAGGTGCCATCATAGACCTCCGATGTCTGTCATATAAAGTATCTGTCAACCCCCCATGCTATTATATAGGGGGCTTATTAGCTTCCTTGTGATAGTAATATGAAAAAATTGTAAAAAAATTAAATATAACAAAAAAAAAAAAAAAGCTCCCCCGGTCACCCCCTACATACACACAATTTCAAACACATGTAGGTCATGCAAGTGTATCTGAGGTATCCATCACAATGAAGGGCAAGAATTCTATGCCTTCCTTCATAGATAATGTATAATTAAAGGTAAAACAGTTTGTTTTGTTTTAGATTGGAGATGGATTAGAACACCTGTCGGTATTTTATTGCTGTCTGAGTCCCCATTAGGGTGATTCCTCCTCTCTATTTCTCCTGTTTACCAGTTATTGAGTTATTGACAGAAAAGTAAAGGGAACATTTTCCAATTGGGGTGTAATTATGGTGGCCTGGGGGCCCCAAAGGATTCTTTTAATTTGCGGGGATTTTCTTTCACTTCCTGTTTTGGCTATGGGACAGGAAATAAAAGTAAATCTCCCCAATGGGACACAGATGGCAAAAAAAAATGTCAGGGGATATTACCTTCCCCTACTCTATCCAAAATGAAAAAAAAAAAGATTTGCCTTTAGTTCTACTTTAACTAAAAAAACGTTGTCACGGAACGCCCCACACTCCGCTTGAGTGCTTCCGTCTGTATACCGCTTCCTAAGTTCTGGAACACGAGTCCAATGGATCTGGCTATAGAAACCCCAAGAACTAGACAACACCAGTCTTGGAGTACATCAGAACTGCCTTTATTTTGAGATCTCACAGACCTTTTTATATCAGGGATGACTCAAAGCTAACCTAATTAACATGACCTAATTTACTACAAAATGTACCCAGACCAGATGACAGTCTTGTGGGCACCGGGCTTCACACATAAATACAATTAACAATACAAACAACAATCTCCCCCCTCCTCAGCCTAGACCATTCGTCTATTAGCCAGGGCTGGTGGCTAATGTGATTAGCTCTCTCAATTAACATAAACACATGTTGATAACACCAGCATCTCCTCACAGGATGTGTCCCAGCAGAATGAATCAGTCTTATCAGCAGGGGGCTGCTGGAGGAATCCCCCCTCCCTCTTCAGGGACACAAATATACAGTAAGGAGTCCCCATACAATATATACATGACTGAGTCCGATTAATACAGTTCAGACTGGATTTCTCATTCACCTCAAATGCTAGGGCCCATAATCGGTGGGCAACAGGCTTGCACACAGTCCTCTCCAACAGCCTCCGCTCTGGCCATGCCCGTGACATTTCTCCCCTTTCGGCAGGAGACTAACACAGGAGGAGACCCCAGACGGGTTGACTCCGAAGTTAGTAAACAGCTCCAGTCCTCTACTGCCTGTACCCACACAGTACCCCAAACAAATTATCCCAAACAGTGCATTACTCACCCAGCCATCCTCTGCCTCTCTCAGAGAACATATCTGCCGCTGGAGAGAAGACAGGGTGACTGGGCTCACTCTGTCATGCTGTTGGGGATCTGGGCCCACTGCCCAGCATCCCTGGGGTATACAGGTGGAGACTGAAGTTCCATCCACCTTCACAGGAAATCCATCCTCTGTTAGTTGAGGGCAGAGTCCAGCAGTCCTCGGCCCTGTTGCCAGCCCTTCTGCTGGAAACCCCACACCATCTGTTCCGGCTAACTGTTGGAGAGGGAGGCCGACTGCCCCGCCTCCCTGGAACTCTGTAGTTGTTGCCGGTGCTGGGCAGAGGTTGGTAGCACTCTGCCCTGTTGCCAGCACTTCTGCTGGGGACTCCGCATCCTCTGCTCCGGCTAACTGTTGGGGCAGGCAGCTGGCTTCCTCCACTCCCAAACTGTGTAGCTGCCATTGGGGAGGTGAGCCGGCTGCTTCCTTTTCCATTCCCTCATCTGGCTGCTGGGACGACATGTCGATGGTACTGTCTCCCAGGTACACGGATCTTTGCTGGGGAGGAAAGCCCACTTCCTCCACCCTGGCCAACTGTTGGGGAGGGACAACACACACCTCCTCTCCCTTCTCCCCCTGTATCTGCTGCTGGGAAGTGATTGCCATCTTCTCACCCTGAGCCTCCACAATTGCTGCAGGTGTGGGGCAGAGGTCTTGGACCCTCTGTCCGGTTGCCAGCACTTCTGCTGGGGGTTTGCTAGGTGGTTCCTCCTCTACAGAAATGTCTATTAAATCCCCAGTCTCTGGAAGTGGTAAAAGTGTGGGACAGAGGTCTTGGACCCTCTGTTCAGTTACCAGATCTTCAGCTGGAGAAGTTTGTTTTAACTCCATAGATGCTGCTGGCAGAAAATCACATGTCCCTGTCAGTGTTGTGGGAGAAAGGCCGACTACCTCTTCTCTCAGGAAGGCCGAAGCCACTGTTGGTGCTGGGCAGAACACAGTGAACTTTGGCCCTGATAGCAGCTCTTCTGCTGGAGGCTCATCAGGTTGTTCTTCCTCAGCAGAAAAGTCTATCAAATCCCATGTCTCTGCAACTGATGTCGGGGAATAGGGGTTCACCATCTCCTGTCCATGGAACCCAGAAGATGTTATCATTTCTGGACAGAGGTTAGCAGAGCTCTGCCCTGTTGTCAGCACTTCAGGTTTGGGGACGGCAATCTCCGGATTTTCCACTGCCGATTCTCTGGCATGCTGCTGAACTTGTTCTAGCAGTTTCCTGTATGCCCTTTCCAGATGCTGTTCCTTCCTTAGCAAATGGTCCAGATCAGGTTTGAGCTCTGAGACCCCTGCAAGACCGAGCATAGACTCTCTATAGTCCCTCATGTCCTCAAGGTCAGGTTCCCCCTCATCGCCAAACATAAAAAGATCTGTAAGGTTCTCCCACAGCAATCCAGGGCCGCCAAAGTCATATCCCTCCGGAGAGCATTCTGTTGTCTCCCCTAAATATCCCTCCTCTGCGTGCCATTGCAGAGCCCGATAACGATTGTCCAGCTCTATCTCCTGCTGGACCAACCTGTCCAACTCAGTCACCCATTGCTCCTGGGGCTGCTCTCCCAGGAATGCCATCCGCAATGCCCGTTGGTCACTGGCCCGTTGCTCTTGGGTTGGAAAGCACTTGCCCTGTTTTATACCAGCGAGACGGAGGGCTGCAATCCAGAGCTCCACCCGAATCAGCTGCCTGAGCTCCAGGTATTCATCCTCAGACACAGTCCTGGTGTACGTTGAAAGGATGATCCGCAGCAGCCCCGGGAATTCTGATGCCAGGTCCATATCTCCGCTGGGGTGACTGAAGTCTGCTATGCTGATCTTGGATCCAGTTGGAGGTTTGGATGTCCCAGACTTCAGACTTCAGGAAGCTTTCCCGCTGCTTGCCACCAATGTCACGGAACGCCCCACACTCCGCTTGAGTGCTTCTGTCTGTATACCGCTTCCTAAGTTCTGGAACACGAGTCCAATGGATCTGGCTATAGAAACCCCAAGAACTAGACAACACCAGTCCTGGAGTACATCAGAACTGCCTTTATTTTGAGATCCCACAGACCTTTTTATATCAGGGATGACTCAAAGCTAACCTAATTAACATGACCTAATTTACTACAAAATGTACCCAGACCAGATGACAGTCTTGTGGGCACCGGGCTTCACACATAAATACAATTAACAATACAAACAACAATCTCCCCCCTCCTCAGCCTAGACCATTCGTCTATTAGCCAGGGCTGGTGGCTAATGTGATTAGCTCTCTCAATTAACATAAACACATGTTGATAACACCAGCATCTCCTCACAGGATGTGTCCCAGCAGAATGAATCAGTCTTATCAGCAGGGGGCTGCTGGAGGAATCCCCCCTCCCTCTTCAGGGACACAAATATACAGTAAGGAGTCCCCATACAATATATACATGACTGAGTCCGATTAATACAGTTCAGACTGGATTTCTCATTCACCTCAAATGCTAGGGCCCATAATCGGTGGGCAACAGGCTTGCACACAGTCCTCTCCAACAGCCTCCGCTCTGGCCATGCCCGTGACAAACGTGTACTATTTTTGTGGCCAATGCACAATTTTAAGGCTTAACATGTTTGGTAAATATTTACTTGATGCAACCCTAGCTTTTATAGCTTACCAAAAAAATGGGTAATAAATTATTCATTTTTATTATGTTATCAATTGAAATATAATTGTTTACGGTTTCATGTAAAAAAACTAGATTTTAAAAGGTGTGTGAAAAATGAAAAAATTGGCACTGGCAGAAAAATGTTTAGGATGGGATGTATAGATCTGTATAAATCATTGTTAATTAGGAAACTATTTATATTGTCTTTTGCTAGAATTTGTCCTGTAACATATTGGGGGTTATTTACGAAAGGCAAATCCACTTGAAAGTGCAGTCGCTCTAAATCTAAGGGGTAGATCTGAAATGAGTGGAAGCTCTGCTGATTTTATCATCCAATCATGTACAAGCTAAAATGCTGTTTTTTTATTTTCCTTGCATGTTCCCCTTGGATCTACAGCGACTTTACTTCCAAGTGCACTTGCAGTGCAAAGTGAAATAACCCCCAATGTGTTGTTGTATTTACTGTATAAGCATTATTAAAAAAGAAACTTTCCAGTATTGGCAATAGTAAGAGGGCATTTGATTGTGTTATTGACTTTTTTTTTTTTTAACCACCTGAACTCTGGAAGGCTTTACCTCTTTTTATGACCAGGCCATTTTTATATAGCACTTTGCTACTTTAACTGTCAATGGCGTCATCATGCAACACTGTACCCAAATAAAAATTTTATCTTTTATTGAGACTGATAGAGCTTTTGTTTGGTGGTATTTGATCATCACCACTGTTTTTTCTTATTACATTAACGAAAAAAATCAGAAAATTTTGAAAACATCCAACATTTTCTACTTTGTTATAAAATGCTGTATATCCAATAAAATCAAATTTTGTCATAAATGTAGG
Organism: Aquarana catesbeiana; assembly: GCF_042186555.1. Taxonomy (NCBI): domain Eukaryota; kingdom Metazoa; phylum Chordata; class Amphibia; order Anura; family Ranidae; genus Aquarana; species Aquarana catesbeiana. Next base: position 88,330,587 of record NC_133335.1, read on the forward strand.
CCAAAATTAATTCTGCTACATGTCTTTGGTAAAAAATTCCCAATAAGTGTATATTAATTGGTTTACAGGAAAGTTATAGCATCTACAAACTATGAGATATATTCGAAAATGGATCAATCCTGATGTACTGATGGTCTCTCATTTCTCATTTCTCCTTGTCTGCTCCATCTTGCTGACAAGCTTGCAGTGTGCCCCCCCCCCACTGTTCCCAGGGCAGGTTCCCCTTCTGCCCCCCTTTGTCCTGTATGAAAAGTAAAGAAAAATTGATGGTCCCAAGAACATTTTAATCTGTTGGATAGATCATGCAAATCTTTTTTGTAAATAAATTCCAGTTTATTTTACAACATACAAGAGCAGGTACAATGCTTAATAATACATAAGATGGTAGAAGTGCATCTTACCAGGAAAGACCACCCATGATTGGTCCATGATGGCATAGCATAACACACACACACATGACAGCTCAAGTATTATATATGACTTCAAATTTGTCTTAAACAAATATAGCTATAGTGGCTATAGCCACCAGCAGTGATTGAACAAAAAAAAATCTGATTGATCGACTTAAAGTGTCTGTAAAGGCACAAGGTTTTTTACCTCCTATGCATGAAGGTAAAAAAACCTGTGTGCAGCACCCCCCCCCTCCAATACTTACCTGAGCCCCATCTCAATCCAGCGATGTCTATGATAGCCTTGCCCCTCTGGGGACTCTCACTCCTGATTGGCTTTTGGCCATCTCAGCCAGTGAGATGACCAAAAGCCATCCATCTCCAATCAGGAGATGGAGAGGGCAAGGCTGAGCCACGGCTCCGTGTGTGAATGGACACACAGAGCCGCAGCTCAGGAGCGTGCCTGCTTGAGTGCCCCCATTGCAAGCTGCTTGCTATGGAGGCACCTGGTAGGAGGGAAGAGCCAGGAGGGCTGGAGGATCGGGGCTGCTCTGTGCAAATCCACTGCACAGAGCAGGTAAGTATAACATGTTTGTTTTTTCGCTTTTTCAATGGTTTCCTGCTAAACCGGACAAATTTCAATCCATCTATGGCCATCTAGGAGGAGAGATCAAGATAGATTGTTAAATAAAACAAAATCAAATGATTTGTAGTCACAAGTCTTAAACTGCATTTACTTGTAAATCCAAGTGCTTTACTGATAAAATGTGATTTGAATATTTGCAACAGTTTAAAAAGACAATATTTGACATGCTGAATGTCAGCTTGACAAAGAATGTGGTTGTTTGAAACTGTTGCTTTACTGGTAAAATGTGACCTGTATATGTGCACTTCGATTTAAACGTAAAAGCAGTTTGGCAGATTATAAACTACACATCCTATGATTTGTTGTATGGTTGCAGTGAGTATGGAGACTGTTTGATATGGTAGTATGCTAGTTTGACTTTGATTAAAAGTGTAACGCAGGCCATAAATGATGCAATTGCTTGATTGCCCCATCAACACAGTCCGTGCTGATGGGGGAACCTCTCACACTACACTATTGTGTGTTGCCGGCAGAACACAATGGTTACGGTTTCAGGCTGAAGCTGGCAGCACTAATTATTTGGGGAAAAACCCAAAAGGCTGGTTGTACACAAGTCAGTTGATAGGTCAACTTGTGTACAACCAGCCAGAACCTACATGGATCAAACCAGCCAGAACCTACATGGATCAAACTGGTCCCCGTTGAACAGGCTGAACTTTGAGACTTGTGTGGCCAGGTAAACTCACCACATGTGCATAAATGTGTGAGTATGTGTCTGGAGAAGATCGAGAACAAAAGCATCATAGCTCTTTTTTAGGGTGTTGAGGTGGCTCTGAAAAGAGCCATTGTGTTTCTTCTTAGATTGTGATAATCTTCTTGTGCTGAAATGAAAGGCTTCTCATTCAGGCTTTTCTGTAGCTTTAAAGTGGTGTCTTCGGTATCTTCGGTGTCTTCTGGTGTCTTCTGGTGCCTTCTGTGTCTTCTGGTGCCTTCTGTGTCTTCTGGTGCCTTCTGGTGCCTTCTGGTGTCTTCTGGTGTCATCTGGTGTCTTCTGGTGCCTTCGGGTCATTTTCTGTAGGAGGGAAAACATTTTTGTGACTCTCATATTTACATTCTGAACTGTTACACGGGGTGGAAACACTTGACCTTTTTGCTACATCATGGTTGTCTGTATCGTTTAACCCCAGGACAAGAAGTCTGCACATAACAGGCAATTGTCCAATCAATAATGGTTGGGTTTGCAGCCATGGACGCGATCCTGTGTATACAGCAGTCGGTTTAAATCTGCAATCATTGTCTGTAAAGGGAGGACTGAAGCTATCTTAGTCATGTGTGGATGAGGCATTGGAATAATCCCTCTTCCTAGAGAAGGGGGAATTTTAATACTTGCAACCTTTAGGGGTTCTAAAGCCTTAACCATACCTCCCAACATTTTGAGATGGGAATGAGGGACAACTACAAGCAAATGTATGCAGGCATAGGACACGCCCCCTGCCACACCCCCTTAAAGAAGAATTAACCAAAAAAAGTTTAATTATATCCACAATGGCTTTTTTTTACCATTACTATTCCTTTATATTGGCTTTTAAAATGTACAAATGCAGCAATTTAGAAATCAGATGAAAGGTTTAGCACTGGGAAACACTTTTTGAAAGATAAAAAGTGCATTTTATATACAACTATAGAGATCAGACCAAAATGAGGGACAAATGAGGAGGAATGAGGGACAGAGGGACATTGCTCCAAATCAGGGACAGTCCCTCGAAAAGAGGGACAGTTGGGAGCTATGCGTTAACTTTTTTTACTTTAATAAATTCCCTGCACTAAGGTAAAAAAATTCCGGCAGTAGTTGCCCCCTCACCCCTTTTTATACCTACCCGAGTCCTCACTCTATCAGCACTGTGCCAGTCTATAGCAGCTCTCTCTCCCCTCTTACAGGATTTACTAAGGTAGCAGGAGCCACTGGCTTCTGCTGTCAGTCAAATCCTGTGTCGAGGGAGTATGAGGCAGGGCCAAGCCCCACTGTGTCTGTGGACTCAGGCAGCGCAGCAGCTTGGGATCGGGGGTGTGAAGAGAAAAGGAGGAGCCAGAGACACTGATAAAAGAAGAGGGTCAGGACCGCTCTGTGGAATTCCATCTCACAGAGAAGGCAAGTATAATATGTGTGCTGTTTAATAAAAATTAAGCTTGCAATCCCTTTAAATCATTAATACTTACGCTATAGGGAGAGGTGGGGCTCTTTCTCTTTATTTAGGAGGTCAACTGTGGTTTACATAGGGAGGTTGTGTCATCCGTAGTCTTCAGATATATATATATATATATATTATCCCCTTGCCGCCGAGCGTATGCAGATGTGCGGCCTCGGCTTTTGGGGGGTTACACCAGGATGATGCCCATAGCTGCAGGCATCATCCTGGTACCGTTTTTTAGAGCTGGCGATCGGCTTTCCAGGGATAACAACCGATGCGGCTAAAAGCCGCTCGGCTGTTATACCGGAGGAGCGGGAGGGGACGACCCCCCCTCCCGCCGCTCTCAACGGGCCTCCCATCCCACCGGGAGAACCGATCGACAATCCGATGCCTCCGGCGGTTAGGGACAGACTGGAACGAAGCCGGAAAAGGCTTCGTTCCAGTCTCCTGATTGTAAACACGGAAGCGACGTCATGACGTCACTTCACGTTTACTCGGCTGCCAATTGCGCCGATTTAAAAAAAATATACAGTATTCGGAATTACCGAAAACGGCGATCTGAATACTTTGAAGTGCAAAGACCCCTGATCCCTCCATAAAGAGTACCTGTCACCACCTATTACTGTCACAAGGTATGTTTACATTCCTTGTGACAGCAATAAAAGTGATCAATTTTTTTTAAAAAACACAATTTATCAATATTCAAATAAATAAAATAAATAAGAAAGAAAAAAACATTTTAAACTGCCCCCGTCCCCGCGAGCTTGCGCAGCAAAGAAAACGCATACGGAAGTCGCGCCCTCATATGTAAACAGTGTTCAAATCACACATGTGAGTTATCGCCGCGATCATCAGAGCGAGAGCAATAATTCTAGCACTAGACCTCCTCTGTAACTCTAACCTGGTAACTGTAAAAAAAATTTAAAACGTTGCCTATGGAGATTTTTAGGTACCGTAGTTTGTCGCCATTCCACGAGTGCGTGCAATTATAAAGCATGACATGTTTGGTCTCTATTTACTCGGCGTAACATCATCTTTCACATTATACAAAAAAATTTGGCTAACTTTACTGTTTCTTTTTTTTTAAATTCATGAAAATGTCCCTTTTCCCAAAAAGTTGTGTTTAAAACACCGCTGCACAAATACTGTGTGACATAAAATATTGCAACAATTGCCATTTTATTCTCTAGATTCTCTGCTAAAAAATATATATAATGTTTGGGGGCTCTAAGTAATTTTCTAGCAAAAAATACAGATTTTAACTTGTAAACACCAAATGTCAAAAATAGGCTTAATCATGAAAGAGTTAAATATATATATATATAAATATACACATACAGTATAACTAATTGAATAACTATTTATCACCACCTCATTGGCACAGTTTACATGGGCTACAGCTTGTACAAGGCTGGTGTGAACAGCTATTGATGAAACTCATGTATAACATTTTAAACATTGTTTAAACCACTCGGCATGCTGCATGTAGAATAATTACCATAAGACCCCTTTCACACTGGGGCATTTTTCAGGTGCTTTAGCGTTTAAAAAAAAAAATCGCCTGTAATGCACCTGAAAGAAGCCTCATCTGCAATCCCAATGTGAAAGCCCGCTTTCACATTGCCAGCGCCCAAAAAACGCTGGTAAAGCGCCGCTTAAGATCCCTTTCACACTGGGTGTTTTTCAGGCGTTTTTCGGGCGCTGGCAGTGTGAAAGGGCTCGGCCATCGGCGCACCCATCCCGGTGGCAAAAACACAAAAGCGCTGCAAAGAAGCTGCTTGCAGGACTTTTTTTGATGCCCTGCCAGCGCAGCGCCCCAGTGTGAAAGCACTCGGGCTTTCACATTGGGATTGCAGATGAGGCTTCTTTCAGGCGCTTTTTTTAATGCTAACACGCCTGAAAAACACCCCAGTGTGAAAGGGGTCTAAAAGGGAGCCCTCATTCATTGCTCGCTGGGTGGAGATCCATCCTAGTCACATGGAGGAACCGTCTGTAGTTCTCAGATGCAGAAAAAAAACAAAACACAATTTAACAATTTAAAACTAAAGACTGTATATAAGACCACATGCACCTGGCCTTTGCTATCCTGAGATTTTGCCAGCACCCTGTCTCCCACCTATATCTGAGCATCATTTATTTGATTCCTATAGAACCTACCTGAATGGATGTTAAACCACATGACAAGGCTCACTCACATAAAACTTTTATCTTTCTAGCAGTAAGTACACTGTGGGTGTAGTATTCCTTACTTGTTTGAATAAGTCTCCAGTTCACTGCTGTAGAATCCTCTTTGTCAAAACTAAATCTGCTACTGGGAAGCTGTATACCAAAAGCTAACAAAGGATTCCAACCCTATATTTTAAACACAGCTAAGTCCCAGGAAGAGTTTATGGCTTCATGTACACATAGGGGGTTATTCACTAAAGGCAAATCCACTTTGCACTACAAGTGCAAACTACACTTGAAATTGCACTGAAAATGCACTTGGAAGTGCAGTCGCTGTAGATCCGAGGGGGACATGCAAGGAAAATAAAAAACAGCATTTTAGCTTGCACGTGATTGGATAATAAAATCAGCAGAGCTTCTCCTCGTTTCAGATCTACCCCTCAGATTTACAGAGACTGCACTTCCAAGTGCACTTTTAGTGCAATTTCAAGTGCACTTTGCACTTGTAGTTTGCACTTGTAGTGCAAAATGGATTTGCCTTTTGTAAATAAGCCCCATAGTCTACTTAGACCGCTGGCTGCAGGAAAATGCAAAACGTGGCAAAATCGAGACGTGATTTTGCTGTGTTTTGCGGCTGGTGGTCAAAACATTCCAATCCTGAACATGATTTCTTTGCATTCAGGAGAGGGAGGTTGACACACGTACATCTACACAGGTTGAACTGGATGGCCTATTATTTTTATTTAACCTTACTTACTATGTAACCGCAGCAGCTCCTAAACTCTGTCAAAACCCTATGTATACATTGACACATAGTGGTTGATTTACTAAAGGGAAAAAGACCGTGCACCTTGCAAAATGCAATTGCCCTCTGCGAGTGCAGTTGCTCCAGAGCTTAGTAAATGAGCAGAAACTCTGCTGACTGCCATTATCCAATCATGTGCAAGCATTAATGCATTTTTTTTATTTTCCTTGGTCATGATTGGGTACTCTTTCAAAAGTGAAGCCTTACCTCATTTACTAAGCTCTGGAGCAACTGTACTCGCAGAGGGCAACTGCACTTCGCAAAGTGCACAGCCTATTTGCCTTTAGTAAATCAACCCCATAGGCTTTTATGGAGTTGAGTTGGAGTGGTGAAACAACACCAAAAGCTCCTAAACTCAAATTTAGTGTACATGAAGTTTTAGGCTGGCCATGCATTATACAATTTTCTTATAACAATTTTCCTTTAGATTTACCAAAATCATATACAAAACCATAAAAAAACCATATACAAAACCTAAACACTTTCAATTTGTATGCAATCAGGCACTACATAGTTGAAGGTTAATCTAAAGGAAATGAATAATAAAATTGTATAATGTATGGCCAGCTTTAGTTCTTGTTGTGCCTCATTTCTTTTTGTCTGAGTTTTTAAAGTGACAATGAGACTCGTGGCTGTAACCACTTAAGCAGCCAAAGCCACAAATCTGTCCCATCCAGGCTGTTGCCTGGGTCATATTATGCCTTGTGAAAACAATGCTGCTGATAGAAAATCATCACCTTTGTGTGGTGATGGATAAGCTCAGGCCACATCAGTGGCTGTATAGTACTTACGCAGACATCCACAGTCAACCGTTTCCCAGCAAAAGACTTGTAGAGAATCCTTTTTTTCACTCCGATACACAGCTCCCAGTGATGCATGGAGGGAAAAAATTAAATACAATTAGGTTTTTATAAACACATGTCAATTCAATAAAAAAAAAAAGAGACAAATGAGGGAGATTGAAAGAGGAAGAGGCAAAATGGTAAGAAGAGGGAGAGTAGGCAGGGTAAGATGTAAAGAGAAGACTTTGGTAGGAGATGACAGAAAGGGGCAAGGTCGCTGGAGGATGGAGGGGAAAAATGGGATGTTTGAGGAATAGATGAAGGGCAGTTTAAAAGGGGGAAAAAATGACTTACTCTAGAATGTATGAGCACAGAGCTCACCCTGTTACCAGTAGAGTAGAAACAGGTGTCAACTGGGTTCTTATGTATTTAACCAGTCGACATCTGCCCCTTCCCCCCTGAAGGAGCTCTTTGTGACCCCGTAGTCAAACTTCAGCTCCGTGCCAACGGGGATATCTTCTTTGGCCACTAGCAGAAGAACAGGGGTGGTGCCATCACTCCGGTATCTCAACTCTGGTTTCAGGTTCGGACTCTTCCGCGAGTGATTGATCTTCCTTCCAAAAGTTGTCGGTAGTGAGGGGTGACAGGGACATGGGACGTTCTGCGCATCGACGCAAAGCTTTCTACGGGTCTTCCTGTCCTCAAAGAAGTAAAGGTAGCTCATCTCACCTGCCAAATAAGTGCAATGCTAATGATAATTTAAAAAAACATTGATGCCTCTCAACCAGAAAAATTAGTAACTAGCAATGGACAAATCTATATCAAAAATTCCTTATACCCATAAACATACTCATATAAATAGACTTGATGCTGTTGAATTAAATATAAAAATAATCAATCATGCTGTTTTTCTGCTAATAAGGTACAATTTGTATCAACCAGTCCCATAAGAAAGCAACTCCTAAAACCCCACTGTTAACCAAGTGCTGGTTTAATTGAAAAAACTGAACTACAATACACCTCCATGTTCATCACTTTCTCCTCCTCAGGTGGTGCACTCACTGGCTTTATTTTGACCCCCCCCCCTTAAAGTGATTGTAAAGGATCACTTTTTTAAAAATATCAGGTTATAATTACCTGCTATGTGTAATGGTTTTGCACAGAGCAGCCCCAATCCTCCTCTTCTTGGGTCCCCTGCCAGTGCTCCTGGCTCCTCTGCCCCCCTCCCCCCAGCAAGCTGCTTTCTATGGAGACACTTGTATGTGCTCATGCCTGAGCCAGCTGTGTGTGTCTATAGACACACACACACAGTGTGGCTCAGCCCCCACCCCTGCTCTATTCTCACTGGCTGTGATTGACAGCAGCAGGAAAAGTGCAGTGTGCAGACTTGTGTGGGCAATCAGTGACTATCAGGTGACCACACAATACCAATCAGATACCAGGCTTTACCAACTTCACCATCTCACCTGCTGCCATGGAGTTCATGAGCTCCTCGCCTCTTTCATGGGACACGATGGGTCCATGACAGTCACACACCACCGTGCCTTTTTTGAAGGGTAAAGTCGTGAAGACCGTCTCTCCGGTGTTTCCAACGCGGTCTTCTATGATGGCAAGCCCCTTCCAATCTTGTGAGGCGATTTGACTTTCTAGGTCCTCTTCTTCTTGTATCTTCCCCCATTCCGCGATGGGCTTCCAGCTTTCCAGGACGTCCTCTAGTTTCGGTTGGTTCGTTGTCCATCCCTGTGTTAGAGCATAAGATGTTACCTGCTCTCCTGTAGGAGGATTCCTCTTGAAACGTCCTGAAAGCAGAAGACAGTGTATTACAATATAATGCAAGAATATAATGTGCTTAATTCATAGATGCCAGGGAAAATATAAATGCTCACCGACGATCTCATTAACGCGCATCACATACTGCTGTCTTCTCCACCTCTTGTAGCAGTACGCTGGGTGTTCCGCAGTAAAGATGCGACATTCCCTCAAACCCGGCGATTCCATGTTAGGTCCCACTGGAAACACATCAAGGACTTTCCTGAAAGCCACCTCCTTGTCGTCGACTGGCACCGCTACTTCTTCTTGTCTCCTTGTCTGTGGGTCTCTAGAAATCAAAATGGTGTTTAACCATTGAAGTGATTGTTAATGTAAAATTAAAAAACAAAAAACAGAGCGGCCCAAAAACCTCCTCTTCTCGGGTACCCCGCTAGCATTCCTGGCTCCTCCTCTCTGTCCAGTGCCCTCATAGGAAGCTGCATCCCATGGGGGAGCTTATGCAAGTTCACTGTCCATAGACAGTGGGACTTGCCCCCCCCCCCACCCCCCATCTCTGGCTTTGAAAGACAGCAGTGAGAGTCAATGCCTCCTGGTGCCTCTGCAAAGCCTGTGAGCAGGGAGTGAGGGGAGAGAAGAGCTACAGATGTGCACAGCGCTGGATTAAATGACAGCTCAGGTAAGTAAAAGGGTGTGAGGGGGAGATATTGATGCCTAAACCTTTTTTATCTAATGCAAGGAATGCATTAAAGTAAAAAAATGTTTAAGCATTATAACCACTTTAATACAAGTGTTAAAGCCCAAATCTGAACAGACATTTGTTGATAATAGTAACATGCTTAATATTTTACTTGGTGTCTCTCTAGATTCCAGCAATCAGCAATATACAACCTACCCTGAAGTAGAAGGCATCCAGTCTTTCTGAATCCTCTTCACCATGACGGCACCCTTCACGATCTTGCCTTCGACGTCTCTACCTTTCTTCGACTGGCCAAAGTATTCTTCCAGAAGCTCCTTCACTTTGTCATCGCAGTGGGATGAACAGCACTGCTCAAAAGCCTTCCTTGCCTGCTGATAAGTAACTGCAGGCAGATTATATCTAAAGGGTGAGAGATTTTTGTTAGTTTGTTGTCTGGTATGGTTGTACAACTGAAAAAAAGTTTTTGGTTAGCACTGATAGTCATTTCGCATTAGTGGCATAGCTGCATGACAGATTTTATATTTTACTTGCCTCTTATGGAACTGAGTGAGGTCATCAGAAATCAAGCGTTTCCCACCCTCGCTTGTGACAAAGAAGTGGTCCCCTTTGTTGAAGGTCTTCAACAAAAAAGGTCGAATCTTTTGGAAATATGTGTTAAACCATATTTCCTCAGATCCTTCCAAGACCACGATAGCCATCTGAGGGGGGGCTTCCAAGGTTCCGATGTCCACCTTGATGACGGTTACTTCCACGGCCTCTGCGTCGAAGTGGGCAGTCTCGCGGGACCTCAGCAGCCATTGATGTACCTGTTGAAGGATAACAAAATAGATGTCAGTGTAAAGTGACACTAGTTACAACATTTGGTGTAAAACACTATTGACTTTTATAAGACTCACGGTCATGTTTTGGATGACAGCTGGTCTCTGTAGATGCTGCAATGTCAGCAGCGCTTCCAGGAAGTAAAGGATGGTCATCCGGTCTCTGTCTTCAAGCTCAAACCCTTCATTCGCCCTACCTATCAGGGTGAGAAAATGAGGTTTTGCAAGAGAGACAATCCTTTGGCATACCTCTGGATCGTGAGCCTGATGTCTGTGGGGAAGAGAAAAAGCTTCATTGCATGCATATTTGGCAAAATATAATGCATAAAATCGGCTAAAGGCACACAATGTTTACAGCCACCAGTTTCACCTACCCCATTTCCTTTGTTCCCTTGGCAGCTTTCTTATTGATCTTTAACCGGATATCATTCAGAAGGTCGAAGAATCTTGATGCAGCTGGTTTCAAGGAAGGATCCTCTAGGCATCTTGGTTCTGAGGTGACGTGTCTTGCAAACTTCTTAACGCTGTCCATATAGTTGAGAATGGTGGACTTGCTGGCTCCAGATGCTTCAAGCTGCTGGAAGAAATCAACGGTCCTCTCTGGCTGGTGGATGCACTTCAATGAAACCTCCTCGGGGTCCACGTAGAAAAGATATCTTGCCACAAAGTTCACCCGAAAATGGTGAAGAAGAAATCAATTTATCATCTAATCAAAGTGGTTCCAAAGGCTAAATATTTTTTCACCTTAATGTTTTTTTGCATTAAAGTAAAAAATCTGAGTGCAGCTCCCCCAGCCCCTCTTTAAATGACCTTAGCCCAATCTAGATCCAGTGCTGTGCACATTGGCTCTCTCCCTCCTTTTAGGCTCGGTGACAGCAGTGGGAACCATTGGCTCTGGCTGCAGTCAATCACAGCCAGTGAGGAGGGGGTGGGGCAGACCCATGCTTTGTATCTATGGATACATATATTTGGTTTGGAAGCAAGCAAGCAGCTTGCTATGCTGGGCACTCGGCAAGGGGGAAGCCATGAGAACGGGGGAACCTGAGAAGAGGAGGATCGGGGCTGCTCTTTGCAAAATCATTGCACAGAGCAGGTGTGGCATGTTTGTTATTAAAAACAGAGGTTACTATCGTTTAAGGTGATAAACTTTTTAAAATTGGCTTTGCCAAAAGAGTCCAGATTAATTAACCATGCAGTGTGTGTAATATTTGATATTTATTATTATATATTTACCTGCCGTCTGATGAATTCCGTTGATTCCAATGTCTCCAACTTCTTTTTAAATCCTCTGATCAAAGGAGAATCCACCGAATGCTTTCTGTATAGTCCTGCCTTTTCTAGGCTTCGACGAGTGGATGTGCTAGAGGATGGGCAAGAGGGAGTACAATAAATATTCATACATCAGGTATATGAATACAATAGACGTATTACAATATATTGGTTTTTACCTTGGCTGCTCCTCTTCCATCTCCATTTCCTCTGATGCTGCAGTGGTGGTCTCTTCATCTTCAGATCTGTAAGAGAGCCATGAATGAGTCTATGTAGTTCTAAAGCATTATAAAACATCCTTTAAATAAAGCTAAGTTTAATACGTACCGCTGTCTTCCTGATGTCTCGGGAAGGACAATGCTTCCCCTGGCCTCAAGAAAACTTACGCAAAACTGATGGGGCCTGACCGAACTTGGGTTCTCCAGGTCTTTGTATGCAATGACGCTGAGATGTCTAACCACATGGCGCATCTTCGACCGGGCCTCTTCAACAAGCTCCTTTATCTCGGCCTCATCTGCATTCTTCCTGCAAACTCTTTTCAGGTGTGTTGAAAGCTTGTTTTGCATCTTGAAGCAAATCTTGCAGACCAAGGGTATCCTTGTGGTTCTGGGGAGAAAAAACATTTTAGGAATCTATTTAGTAGATCCCTGGTTGAAGGAAAGAAAATTGCATAATTTATAGCCAGCCCTAGAGATATACCTAATGAACTAAACCCAGGGTTTGAAAAGTAAAAGCAATCGGCTACATGTACTGTAGCTACTGACTTAAGAAACCCCTCACCCCATGAAGTCCACTGCTGTAATTTTGGACAAAACCTTTATTAGATTTGAGTGGAGTCCTCCTTTTGGGACTTTTTGAAATTTTCTCCATCTCTCAGTCTATAATAACTGGACTCCAAGACAGATGGAAATTTACTAAGATTCCAGCAAAAGGGAATCCACCCAAAGTGGATATTCTACAAAATATAGGGGGGAACATACAATGGCACTATGGACAAAATAGTATAGGCATTTTTTTATTTTTTTTCTATGGCCTATATATTGGGACATCTGAAATTTTTCTCCACTTTTTTGGCTTATGTCTGTCCTCTATCTGGACTCCAAGGTGGATTAAATACAATGCCAAAGGTCCCAACAAACATGAGGACTACACCCAAAAATAGATGATATAGGTTTTGCCAAACATACAAATACTATACTGTGAAACTGATAACAAAGAGCAACCACATGAAAAGCAGTGTAAAGAAAACAAAGAAAAAAATTATAGGGATCCACCCAAAACGGCAATTTACAGGGCCATATAGAAATGGTGTAGGCCTACCCTGGTTGTCTTCTTCCTTCTACCTCCTCTTCATCCACTCCGGTGGGATCGGCATGGACTTCCTCCGCTGGACCTTGAGTTCTGTAATCAATTAAAAACAATGTAGATTTCCTCCTACTTTAGGCATCTTTAAAACAGTACTTCGAAAAGAAAAGCCTGACTCTGATGCAGTCAAATTCAAAATGATCAACAACTGGGACTCCACTCTGTTCAAAACAGAAAATATGACTGCAACACAATGGAAATATAAAAAGTAGACCCAACTAAAAATAATTGTAATGCTGGGTTCACACCTATGCGAATTGGATGCAGGTTTTCCCGCATTCAATTTGCATAGCAGGAGAATGTGACTGGCTCTCTATGGAGCCGGTTCACATATTTCTTCAGCAGGTCCGGTGCGAATTTCAGGAAAAAATTTGGGCTGAATTTGGACCTGAAATGGTGAACCAGCACGCACCGGACCCTGCTGTGTGACGGATCTGTCTTAGGTGTGAACCCACCCTAAAACTACAAAAAGTAGATGAAAACAATTTAACTCTGCTAAAAACTGATCTTATATTTACAGGATCACCTCAAAATACAGTATACCTACCCTGGTTGTTTCCTCTTGAGTTCTTCATCCTCTCTGGTGGGATCGACCTGCACATCCTCTACTGGACTTTGGGTTCTGTAATAGCAATCAATAAACTATTTGGGTTTTCATCCTACTTTTTTATTTAAAGGTATGTTCAAATGCCTAAAATCTGACAAATTCCAAAAGTGGCACAAACTACATGGACAAAAATTCAAAATTCTTCACAACGTGGACCCTACCAAACAAAACAGACAATATAAAAATGCAAGTACCTCTACGCAAATAAAGTTTAACCAGCTACAAAGCATGGTATAACAATAAAAAAGGTGTGTAAAAACTGATTTTTATTTTTCAGGGTCATTTCTCTTTAAGGCTCGATTCACATCTATGCATGTTGCTTTTGAGCGTTTCTGCAGTGTTTTTTGTGGTGCTTGCCACGTTTTTGAGCAGCGTTTTTGCTGCGTTTTTGCCACGCTTTGCGGGGTTTTTTTCACAGTCTAAAAAAAAAAAAGCCAAAAACGCAAAACGTGTCAAAAACGCTGCAAAAACGCTGTACTTGCGTTTTTTATGCTGGTCCATTGAATTCTATTACATGCAAAATGCTGCATTTTGCATGAAAAAAAGTCCCTGACCCTTTCCAAAAACGCAGAGGTACAAAAATGCATTGATGTGAACATGTTCCATAGGAACCCATGTTAAAAAAATTCCCATGCATTTCTGCAAAATGCAAAATGCATCAAAAAGCACGTTAGTGTGAATGGAGCCTTAAGGAGAACTCTATCCAAAGTAAAAAGTGGAATGTTTTGCATTGAGTCCACCCATCCCATATTTGGAATTGGTTGTTTTTTTTTTTTTTGGGGGGGGGGGGGACTTAGTATTGACAGTATAGAAGTGCACCTTCCCCCATCCCTCCCTGCAGTCTTCTGGGACACACTGGATCCCTGGACAGGTAAGTGTCCTTATATTAAAAATCAGCAGCTACAGTATTTGTAGCTTCTGAATTATTTTTGTGCCCAGACAGAACCTTCTCTTTAAGCACAGCAAGCTTACCCTGGATGTTTCCTTACTTCCAGAGCTTCATCCCCTCCGGTAGGATCTTCGTGGACTTCTTCCACTGGAACTTGAGATCTAGAATGGAGATAAAGGAGCTGTTTCCTTCTTATTCCATAATAGGGTCACAGTTTAAAATAAATGTTATGATGTTTAAATGCAGAACACTTACCGATGTCTTCCTGCAGATTGAAATATGATACTTCCCTTGGACTCGAGAAAGTGTGCCAAAAACTCCTGTGGTGTGCTAGAACTTCTAGCTTGGTCAAGATCAGCATACTGGACAACGGTGAGGTTCCTAACCAGTTGCCGCATGTTGGACCGCGCCTCCTCAACAAGCCTTTTGATCTCGACTTCACCAGCATTTTTCCTACACACTCGCCGGAGATGCACCGAGAGGATATCCTGCAGTTTGGAGCAAAACTTGCATACGAGTGGAATTCTGGTACTCCTGGGGGGAAAAAATAACATGAATTAATCAATTAAAATGCCATGTTATTCCTTGATAAGGGCTCATTCACATCTGTGCAATGTATTTTTGGCATGAGGTGACTTTTCACTCTAAACAGATGCATGATTAGGGGCGGTCAATAAGGGGTATCATTCCATCCTAGTGAAAAATCTGAGCAGCTGGGGAGAAATTTGCTAAAGCTGTCCAGACTATTGCAACTCAGCTGGTTGTACTGAAATCATCTATCGATCAATTTCAGTACAACCGGTTATTGATCGACTTCGGTACAACCAGCCAGTCAGATTTTTTTTATGGTCTAGGCAGTGATCATTGTATTCTGATGGTGGCGAAACCTCACTGTAAGAATACAATAGTGCAGCCGGAGTGATTTGAATTAATTGAATCTCAGCTGGTCCAAGTTGAACCGGCCAAAATTTGCTCCATTTATGGCAATCTTTAGGCTAGCAATACCTTATGCAATTTTTTTCATTTAACCAAAAAAAATTGCATAACTTATGGCCAGCGTAAAGCCAGCCATAGATGGATCGAATTTTGGCTGGTTCAGCAAGGACAAGCCGAGATTAAAGTAATCTATGGGCAGGCTGGTTTTACCCAAGTCTATCCATTGATCGATCCGCCATTCAGATTTTTTACATGCAATTTCTGCCGCTGCTATAGCAGCTAGCCATAATTGTTGAGGTTGATTTACGCAAACTGGAAAGTGCAAATTCTAGTGCAGCTCTGAAACCAATCAGCTTCCAGTTTTTTTGTCAAAGATTAATTAAACAAGCTGAAGTTAGAAGCTGATTGGCTACCATGCACAGCTACACCAGATTTTGCACTCTCCAGTTTTAGTAAATCAACCTCATTGTGTTCTGTCAGCTGGAAAGGCTCCCTGGCGGCAGAATGCAATAGCAATGTGGGAGGAATTCCCCATCAATATAGATATGTATATAGGGGAATGAGGAAAGAAAATCACATAATCCATGGGCTGCTTAAATGTAAATATGGCCCTATTAAAAATAAACAAATCCAAAATATAAATATCCACCAGTGCAAAAGTGTATCTAACCTAAATAAAAAATATAAACGTGAAAAAATATTTTTAAAAAATTGAAAAATTATGAGACTTAAACAAATCCTGTCTTTCTATGAATATGTGGCCGCAGCTCAATAGTACAATGAATGTACCTCAATCAAATGTCAGGGGCAGAACAGTGATTGACTAGCATAGAAGACAAATTACTTAAATGCAGATACAATTAACAGTGTGCATCGAATGTACTTACCCCTCAGATGCCATGGCAGATTTCTTTGAAATCCTAAAATACAAAACAGTGGATGAGTTGAAATACAAACAACAGAAGTTTAAATGCAAATAACAATATAACATTAAACCGTAGTAATTCAATAACAGTAAGTGGCAATTCAATAACAGTAAGTGGTAAGTAAACAATAATAATAAACTATAAAATTAATAAAACAATATCTGTATAGAACTTTAAGAGATAGACAATTAAAAGATAAATCTATGCAAATGGCAAAATTTAAAAAGGACAAAATCCTGCAAAAGAGACAATCCACAAGGAGACAATCCACAAGGAGACAATCCACAAGGAGGCAATCCAATATCGCAAGCGATCTCAGGATCAAATGTTCTACTTGATTAGCTGAGTTGGAGAATTTATACAGTGTGTGTGAATTACTGACAACCAATAGAATTGTTTTGTTATTATCACACATTTATTGACCAATGGCCTTTTTGCCCTCATGTCTGGAAAGAGGTGAGACTGAAGGTCTGTGAATATCTTTTGTGGCTCTTTCTGTGTCTCCGTCTTTATTGTTATCTGTGACAAGACTGAGATAATGACTCAGAAATCACACCTCATTATCCCTGTAATCCTCACACCTATTGTACAGTATTGCTCTTCAATATTGATGGATATGTTCTACTGAACTAGAGAGACATCTGAGTCTCAAAGTACTTCATAATTGTCATTTTATAAAGAAAAGTCTAATCTCTTTACTTACTCAACACATTCTTCCCAAATATGTAATCATAAGAACTTATTTTAATGTATGTGGTTTTAGTTTTCTGCCTTAGCACCTGCAATGTTTAGTTTTTGGGGCAGTTCACATCATAGAAACGCAGTCCGGATGCGTTCCAGATGCTTTTCTGTATGTGCATTTTAGACACATTTTTGATGCATTTCAGTGCATTTTTGATGCAGTCCGGTGTGTTTTTGGTGCGTTTTTTATGCAGTCCAGTGCTTTTTCACCCTCTTTTTTCCTAACCTTACATAGAGACATATGCATTACAGTTCGTATTTAGTGCCTTTAGGTGCATTCTTGATGCATTTTACAGTGTTACAGTACAGTCCAGTGCAAGAAAAATGCAGCATGTTCTACTTTTTTTTCTGGAACTGGAATGCACTGGTGTGAATTAGAAAAAATGGGATTGTGGCGCTGCCATACAGTACAGTATCTCACAAAAGTGAGTACACCCCTCACATTTTTGTAAATATTTTATTATATTTTTTCATATGACAACACTGAAGAAATTACACTTTGCTACAATGTAAAGTAGTGAGTGTACAGCTTGTATAACAGTGTATATTTGCTGTTCCCTCAAAATAACTCAACACACAGCCATTAATGTCTAAACCACTGGCAACAAAAGTGAGTACACCCCTAAGTGAAAATGTCCAAATTGGGTCCAATTAGCCAATTTCCCTCCCCAATGTCATGTGACTCATTAGTGTTACAAGATCTGAGGTGTGAATGGGGAGCAGGTGTGTTAAATTTGGTGTTATTGCTCTCATACTGGTCACTGGAAATTCAACATGGCACCTAATGGAAAAGAACTCTCTGAGGATCTGAAAAAAATAATTGTTGCTCTACATAAAGTTGGCCTAGGCTATTAGAAGATTACCAAGAACCTGAAATTGAGCTTCAGCATGGTGGCCAAGACCATACAGCGGATTAACAGGACAGGTTTCACTCAGAACAGGCCTTGCCATGGTTGACCAAAGAAGTTGAGTGCAGATGCTCAGCGTCATATCCAGAGGTTGTCTTTGGGAAATAGACGTATGAGTGCTGCCAGCATTGCTGCAGAGGTTGAAGGGGTGGGGGGTCAGCCTGTCAGTGCTCAGACCATTCGCCGCACATTGAATCAAATTGATCTGCATGGCTGTCATCTCAGAAGGAAGCCTCTTCTAAAGATGATGCAAAAGAAAGCCCACAAACAGTTTGCTGAAGACAAGCAGACTAAGGACATGGATTACTGGAACCATGTCCTGTGGTCTGATGAGACCAAGATAAACTTATTTGGTTCAGATGGTGTCAAGTGTGTGTGGCAGCAGCCAGGTGAGGAGTACAAAGACAAGTGTGTCTTGCCTGTAGTCAAGCATGGTGGTTGGAGTTTCATGGTCTGGGGCTGCATGAGTGCTGCCGACACTGGGGAACCATGAATGCCAACATGTACTGTGACATACTGAAGCAGAGCATGATCCCCTCCCTTTGAAGACTGAGCCGCAGGGCAGTATCCCAACATGATAATGACCCCAAACACACCTCCAAAACAACCACTGCCTTGCTAAAGAAGCTGAGGGTACAGGTGATGGACTGGACAAGTATGTCTCCAGACCTAAACCCTATGGAGCATCTGTGGGGCATCCTCAAATGGAAGGTGGAGGACCACAAGGTCTCTAACATCCACCAGCTCTGTGATGTCATCATGGAGGGGTAGAAGAGGACTCCAGTGGCAACCTGTGAAGCTCTGGTGCACAAGAGGCTGCAAAATAATGATGGCCACACAAAATATTGACACTTTGGGCCCAATTTGGACATTTTTACTTAGGGGTGTACTCACTTTTGTTGCTAGCGGTTTAGACATTAATGGCTGTGTGTTGAGTTATTTTGAGGGGACAGCTGTACAAGCTGTACACTCACTACTCACTACTTTACATTGTAGCAAAGTGTAATTTCTTCAGTGTTATCACATGAAAAGATAGAATAAAATGTTTACAAAAAAGCGAGGGGTGTACTCACTTCTGTGAGATACTGTATGTATAATAATACATGAGTCCATCAGGTAAGTCCTTTAAGTGGAGTACAGTTCTAACTTAGAGGTGCCTGTTTCTCTTCTTTTTACTGGAATGAACTATGCCATTGAAAACCATATAGCCTACTTTCCATGCATTTTTGATGCAGAAAAAAAATGCACTGGACTGCATGTGGTGTGAACTGGCCCTTAGAGCAGCATATTAAAGTAGAACTCTGCTGTGCAGCAATCTATATTTTTATACTTGCCCTCTGTATGCTGTTCATCTTTCTGCCAGGGTTTCTACATTAAAACTGTGTCTAAAAAAGTTACATGGCCCTTTGTCATTTCCAGCACCAATGCAGTAATGTCCATGGTGACGGTGGCTGACATTTTTTCAAATATTATACCTATTTAATAAAGTTTTGTTTAAGGTTGATAGAAAATTATACAAGTTGATTGTGTCATCTCCTTAATCTTGTTTTTTAATCAAAAAGGTGTTTATTGAACAAATTCAAGCAATTTCCAATGTACAGACAGTGCATGTGCACACATTATTAAGCATAATGTACAGTCCTCACATTGTTCGATACAATCATCCTGTCCTCTTAACCATCAAGTCTACAATGTAATGATACATGCATATTGATACCATGCATCTGGTGTTATCTATCTCTGGCCCATTAAGGTCCGCCCACAGGGCATTGCAATAGTCTGGACATCACCAGTTCCCTGGGGCTTAATCCAGGGGTATCTAGACATGGTGTCCCTATTCTTTCAAATCTGCTCGGACTGCCTCTATGTTGATATATATACTTTTCCATGACCAAAGTGTTCCCCATATGTGATATCCACGAGGCTACCGTGGGTGGGGAGACCGATTTCCAGTCCATCAATATGAGCTTGCGGGCCTGAAACAGTGCTCTAGAGAATGCTATTCTAGCCATCGTCTCAGGGACAACATCCTCCAAAACCCCTAAGATACAATGACTTGGGTCCAGGGGGACGGCCGTCTGGAACACTCGATTGAGTATCTCAAGCACCGTCCTCCAGTACCGATGGAGCTTTGGGCACCTCCAGAGCAGGTGGATGAGATCTCCCTGATGTTGTCCGCATCTGCCACACAGGGGGTCTGGCCGCCTGCCCATCTTATGCAATCTAAGTGGGTGTAGTGCACCCGGAGTATTATGTAAAGTTGGGAAACCTTTTGGGCCACGTTAAGGGAGCAGATAGTAATTGACTGCAGGGCTTCGTCCCATTGTTCTCCTGTAAGTGGACCTACATCCTTCACCCATAAAGATGGTTCCTTAGTGGGGTGAGCTTTTAAGTGTTGTGTCAATAACATTTGGTAACAATGTGAGATAATCCCTTTGGTTTCAGTGCTAGTTTGTAACAGGTAGAAAATGGGGGCAGTTGACATAGCCCAGTGGTTAGCATCTCCCTGCGCTGGAGGTAGGAGTAGTACATAGTTGAGGGCAGGTTAAATCTGTTCCGCAACTCAGGGAAGGATAGTAACCTGCCGTCCTGAAATATATGTGATAACAAAGTCACTCCGAAGGAGCGCCACCTGGGGCCCCGTTGTCATTTTGCCAGTTCAACATAGGAGCGATTCCCCCATATCGGACTGTATTCTGTGAAGCCCATCACCTCCTGTATCTGCCGGCCCTTGTTCCATATTTTCTGGGTGTCTGTTTATTAGATTTGTGAAACATCTGAGCCTCCAAGCCCATCGGAATCTCCTTTATCTTTACCAGAAACTATGAAGGACAAGGAGCTGTCTGATTTGATATTGCGTGGATTGTTTAGATTTGTCATCCTACCTGCATAGTTTGTGTAAATTCTAATAGACGTGCACAATCCAGATTGTCTAGTGTATGGCCAGACTACATCTGTATAGTGCCAGACAATCCAGACACAGGCGGAGTGTTGAATTGTTTGCAGTCCAGATCTAACTATACAGTACAAAATAGTCTCCTTCCCTTCCATGGTCCTAACTCTTCTGTGTACGTGTGTAACGGCACACATCGATTATTAAAATGATAAAGCAAGGCTGTTCTTCTCACTGAGAAATACGAAAATTGTATATTGGGAGCATCACAACAATTTGCATTACACTGAAAGCTGCAGAGGAGTCCTTACACTTCAAAACGTTCTCCCCATCACCTTCAGAGCTATTGGCACTGACAATTACATTGGTAACATATAGTTTGAGGAAATCCAAAAGATTGTATAGTGATTGTTTAATCAGATAGTAGAGTGTGTGACCAGACTAGATTTTTCGACCGGACTCGAGTCCGTCGGAAAGATTTGAAACATGTTTTATTTCTAGGTCCGTCAGACTTTTGGGAAAAAAAGTCCGCTCTATCCCACACACGATCAAATTGTCCGACGGAGTCCGGTCCTCCGGACCAAGTCTGCCAGAAAGTCCACTCGTGTGTACACAGCATAAGTGTAATACAGAGCACATCATTGGAAATAATAAATGCAGCAAATCTGTGTTCCTCACCGAGAAATGTCTCATTCACAAATAGTTTCAAATCAACTTACACTAAACTGAAAAGAGCACCAGTGTACAGTGCTGTGTCTTGGCCTAGGCCAGTGATGGCAAACCTTGGCACCCCAGATGTTTTGGAACTACATTTCCCATGATGCTCAACTACACTGCAGTGTGCATGAGCATCATGGGAAATGTAGTTCCAAAACATCTGGGGTGCCAAGGTTTGCCTTCACTGGCCTAGGCCAACAAGGCCCATGCCTAGGGCGGCACTTTGTGGGGGGCGGCAAAAAAGTCATTGAGGTGCCTGGCAGTGGTGTAGTGATCTCCAGCCTTGTGTGCTGGGGGTAGGAGAATTACAGAACACCGGGGTCTGGGAGCCGGGACGTGTCTTCAGAGAAGGGGAAATCATGCCCACTGCCCCACCATGCAGAGCGACATGCCGCCCAGACTCAGGTAGGACACCATTGTAAGGGGAGGGTGGGGAGGAGTGGATGGCAGTCAAGGAATGAGTGTCAGGGGGTGGAAGGCTGTGCAGTCTCCTAATGCTATGTCTGGAGAACTGGTGGCAGCCCGCTCTGCTGGGACTTGTAGTGCCCTCTGTAGGTGGCTGAGATATGGCAGTCTCCTATGCTGGGACTTGGAGTGCCCTAGACTGTGGGGGACTGAGGAATATGCTGAGAAGGGGGAATTGCACTGGAAGGGGTTATATGAGGGTGAGGATTTGTGCTGAAAAGGGGGATTTTTGCTGCTTGGGGGGAGATGGAGGGGGTGGGATCTGGAAGGGGTGTGGTTTACAATTGATAGAGTCGGTCTTAAATATGAAGGGGTGTGGCCTTGACAGGAAGGGTGGGTCATATTTAATTTAGGGGTGCATGAATTTAGTCAGGCCTAGGGCAGCACAAAACCTAAATACACCACTGGATAGAGGGGCTTATTTTGTAGTGCAGGTACCCCGTGCATCCTTCAGTTTTCTGTAAATGGTGATATGTTCTATTTGTGAATGAAACATGAGGAAGATCAATTTGCTGTGTTCCTTATTTTATTCCATGATGTTTTCTGTATTGGACATGAAGCTCTGGATCACATCAGTGCGGTTTTGAAGTCGCATTCTTCAGCGTGGCTTCAAAGCAGTGCGATTTCATGTGCAGCCTGCTGATATCTGTGAGACTTCATTTAAGAGATGTCAATGCTCTGAAATCGCACAGAAATAATACAAATGGGGTGTGACTTTGAGCTGTCAAGTCACATGACAAGTCGCACTAATGTGAACCAAGGCTTAAAAGGACTAAGGATTATGCAGAATGGTAGAAGAGACTTGTATAGTATTTGAAATCTTGACTGTAATAACTCAACACATTGCATACATCTAGTTTTCTGTCTTGCTATACACATTTAGGGTGGTCATACACTATACAATCTGATTATACAATCTGCTTTAGATCTACCATCAACTACATGGTACAAGAGCCAACCTGATTTGTTATACATTAAATTGTCTATCTGTGTCCTATAACATCGTTTTGTTAAGGCAGACCATACACAGATTTGTTTTCTTTAGTTCAATAAGTGGATTGAACGAGGCAAAAAATTGTATGTGTGTGTATATATATATATACAGTATCTCACAAAAGTGAGTACACCCCTCACATTTTTGTATATATTTCCTTCATTCTTTTCATGTGACAACACTGAAGAAATGACACTTTGCTGCAATGTAAAGTAGTGAGTGTACATTGATATTTTATACACAATGCAGTCTAAATGCTCAATAGATAAACAGTCACTTTATCCTCCAAACCTTCTATTAGATAACCAGGGGTGCCGTCTTTGTCTTGTCTGAGGAAAAAGGTCTAAGAACTCCTATAAAAAAAAGATAATAATATGTACAACAGAGATGATCGTTACACAAAGTCTAAGAAAGTCTAGAAGGTGTGCAGGTGACTAAACACAGTCTTGGATAAGTAGTCAGGTGAATGTTGATTGAGTCTGATGTTGCTTTTCAAATGCTAATTTAGTATTTTGTGTCCCTGATGGTTGTCTTTGTGCTGATAGATAAAATGTGAGCATTCAGGTCAGTCTGTAGGAGTCACACTTATCTGATTACCTATAGAGACACTAGAACTTGTGTAGAGTACAATACAGAGACATGACAGCAGATTTATTATAAACTGTTAAATAATCCTAAAACATTTCTTCAGCTGAATGTTCTTCTTCAGCCCAATAGATATCATAGCTTTATTGGAGAAAACATAAAATGGATTTTCTGGCATGCATACCAACTTTGTTTTACTCACCCCCCATGTGCACCTTACCTAGGGTGACCAGACGTCCCCGGTTTCTGGGGACAGTCCCCAGATTGAGGACGCTGTCCCCGGAGCCCGTCTGTCCCCGGATCTGTCCCCGGATCTGTCATCTCAGCAGGGGGGCCCAGAGGTAGAGCGGGCAGGGACTCCCAAATCCTGTCCACCAATAAGCGAATCCCTGGCGGTGTAGCTGTTTACAAAACAAACGTCTCCGAGCCCCCTGTGTTCAGTGGGGAAAAGTAAACGGACTATTTCTTCATTTTCGGGTTTAGGCGGAATAATCCGCCACAACGCGCTACACAGTTGAAGCCCGGCCTCTTCAATAGGAATACACCGTGACCGCCTAAACCCGAAAATGAAGAAATAGTCTGCTTACTGTCACCCGGCTCCCACTGAACACAGGGGTATTCAGAGACGTTTGCATACAATAATTCCATAAAGACATACCACATACACTGCATTTGAGGAAAATATGCGTATAAAATAGTTTACCATTTGCCAATAAAAAAAAAATATGTCCCCTGATTTCATTTTAAAAATTTGGTCACCTTAACCTTACCCCAAAAGCTACAAGTTATAATTGGGACGGTTGTCATTACAGTCGGGTCGTGTATTTTTTATCATCCCAGTTCTGATTTATTGGCTTTTGTTTAATTCTTAAGTCCTGGTTTATTCTGTTCTGTGTTGATGCAGCATTCATGGCAATGCACACATATAAATGAGAATGGACACAAGGATGAGCTGAACACCCCCCAGTTTGGTTCGCACCACAACTTGCAAACAGGCAAAACATTTGTGCGAACACCGTTAAAGTCTATGGGACACAAACGTGAAAAATCAAAAGTGCTCATTTTAAGGGTTTATATGCAAGTTTTTGTCATAAAAAGTGTTTGGGGACCTGAGTCCTGCCCCAGGGGACATGGATCAATGCAAAAAAGTTTTAAAACCAGACTTTTTTCGGGAGCAGTGATTTTATTGATGCTTAAAGTGAAACAATAAAAATGAAATATTACTTTAAATATCGTGCCTGGGGGGTGTCTATAGTATGCCTGTAAAGTGGCGCAGTTTTCCCATGTTTAGAACAGTACCACAGCAAAACTATGTTTCTAAAGGAAAAAAGTCATTTAAAACTAATCGCGGCTATAATGAATTCTCGGGTCTCGGCAATATAGATAAAAGTCATTGAAAAAAACGGCATGGGTCCCCCCCAGTCCATTATCACACCCTTTGGGTCTGGTATGAATATTAAAGGGAACGCCTAACCAAAATAAAAAATAATTGCGTGTGGGTCCCCCCAAAATCCATACCAAGCCCCTCAGGTCTGGTATGAATATTAAGGGGAACCCTGCACCAAAATAAACAAAATGGCATAGGGGTCCCCCCAAAATCCATACCAGACCCTTATCCAAGCATGCAACCTGGCAGGCAGCAGGAAAAGAGGGGGGGCAGGAGAGCTCCCCCCTGAACCATACCAGGCCACATATCCTCATATCCTCAACATGGGGGGATGCTTTGGAGTCACCCCCAAAGCACCTTGTCCCCATGTTGATTGCCCAGTGGTTTTGGGGGTCTGCGGGTGGGGGGCTTATCAGAATCTGGAAGCCCCCTTTAACAAGGAGTTCCCCAGATCCCACCCCCACCTATGTGAATTGGTAACGGGTACATTGTACCCCTACCAGTTCACAAAAAAAGTGTCAAGAATAGTAAATGACAGGAGACACTTTGGGACAAGTTCTTTATTAAAAAATAAAAAAATAAAAATGTCCTGCGATGTAGATCCATTTTTACACATTATGTTTGCTTATAGCAGTAAATTACATTGCACATGGTACAGATGGGCTGTGATTGGGCCTGTCTGTACCATGTGATCAAATTAACCAATCACAGCTAGCAACACAATTGTACACAATGGATGGCATGAAAGGAAGCCATCCATTGTGTACAACTGTCATGTGCTCGCTGTGATTGGTAACATAAAAATGCACTGATTACTGTGTAAATGTCACTGACAGGAAAGGGGGAAATCAAGGGGTAAAATGTGTTCCCTCATGTGTGTTTCTAACTGTGGGGGGATGGGACTGACTGAAGGAGGAGACGTATCGCTGTTCCTAATTACTAGGAACAGCAGATGTGTCTCTCCTCTCCTATCAGAACGGGGATTTGTGTGTTTACATATACAATTCCCTGTACTGGCTCTCGTGCCCGCGATCGTGGGTGGCCGGTGGACATCATGCCCGCCGACCATGCGCATCGGGCCTCCTGCCATGCAGTGGGCGTGCATGCGCCTGCTATGGCTCTTTAAGGTGCCGACATACGTGTACGACGATTCACGCAGGGGAGCCAACCTGCTGCCGTAAATGTACCTCTCTATTGGATAAGGAAAGACGGTATTTGTTAAAATATTTTTGGTTGTTTTTTAAACCATTTGAGAAGAAAAGCAACTGTGTGCTGAATGACAACGGGATGGGAACATCTAAATGTTACTTCCGGTGTCTCTCCTGCCCTATGAGTATATAAACGTGATGTGCTAGAGTCCAGTTATGTCTCCGTTCCCAGTGGATGCCTGTTGAGGGGAAACGCATTGGGCGGAGCTAGTGGCTGTGACGCCATCACGTTTTTTCTTTTCCCCATGCAGTCAGTCAGTTTGTTCCTCTGCTGCGTGTGTGCTATTCTTTAGCTAAGTTTTATCCGGTTCCTGTTTGCTGTGCTATTTGAAGTTTTTTGATTTGCAGTTCCTAGTGTGCTGTGTGTCATTGCTGTGACTATTTGCTGTGGAGTTTTTTAAGTGACTTTTAAAATGACTTTTAAATAAACCAATGTTACACATCTGCACTATGGAGTCTCCCTCGTTTTGTTTCCATTGAGGGGTTTGTTTTTTATGGATGATCCAGGGGAGATAATTAACCCTCCCCTCCGCGGTTGTGGAAATCAGTGATTGAAACAAGAAAGAAAGTGCCTGCTTGCTGATCGGTAGAAGTGGATGAGGACATCTCCCTTGATCGCTATCCAGGTGGCAATCACTGAGGCTGGCAGGCTAATGCAACAAGCCCATTAGATCTCTTTGATTTGAGATCCATCTGATCCGGTTAATTTTATCATATGTAGCGGGAGGATCATTGTTTTATCCAATATTAGAAGATGTGTGATTCATCATCAACATAATATATTTCTATGTGGACTTTTTTGTTCAATGGAATTTTCACACAGGATAATCAATAGGAATTTTACTCTTGATTTCAATTTATAGATGTTCAAAAGCTTTCACTTATTGATTTATTTAGTAGCACGAGGTTGATGTGTGGAGTGGGTGCTACATTGTTGCTGGTTATAATTTAGCAACATTGTGGTTTATATCACATTAGCACATGTTTAGGTGGTTACATTAGGAGATATAGAGATATTTTTGTATATTCTCTGTTTTAACAACAATGTTTGAAGCATGTTGATATTTTTAAGATTGGATACATCATTTTTTTCACTCATTGTTTTCACTCATTTTTTTTCACTAATTTTTAACATATAAACTGCTGTTACGTTAAAAGTGTGGAAAACACATTTTTGGTTCACATACATTGTATCACTATATACTTTGGATGCGCACTTGTCACTTTATATGTAAAATGTGTTCCCTCATGTGTGTTTCTAACTGTGGGGGGATGGGACTGACTGGAGGAGGAGACATATCGCTGTTTCTAATTACTAGGAACAGCAGATCTGTCTCTCCTCTCCTATCAGAACGGGGATTTGTGTGTTTACATATACAATTCCCTGTTCTGGCTCTCGTGCCCGCGATCGTGGGTGGCCGGCGGACATCGCGCCTGACGGCCACGCACATCGGGTCCCCTGCCATGCAGTGGGCATGCGTGTGCCTGCTATGGCTTTTTAAGGTGCCGACATACGTGTACGGCGATTCACGCAGGGGAGCCAACCTGCTGCCGTAAATGTACATGAGCCGGTCGGGAAGTGGTTAAACAAAAATCATTCGTTCTGTTCCCGTATGAGAAAATTTTAAAGTTTGTCCCTTTGGGAATTTTCATACATAAATTCGGGATCGGCTGTTGAAAGTTGTGTACACACTATAAGAAAATCGTAAGAAAATTCTTTGGATGAAAATGTTTGCCCAATTTTCTTATAGTGTGTACGAGCCAGAAGGATACAAGGGTAGAGGAGACTGCTGTGTACTCGATGTTGTTTAGTATGTGATCCTGACTGCAAAACATCTTATATCCTGTAGTTGTCTGATCACACAGGGTCTAATAATAAGTCCTCATGCACACGGACATTTTTACAGCTGCTTTTTTGAGATTTTTTTGCAGCTTAAAAAGGCCTGTCTATGTTAGTCTATGGCTTCTTGCCCACCTAGGCGTTTTTGAGCTGCAAATGGCATAGGCGTTTTTAAGCTGTAAAAAAAACCCAGGACCAGTGGGTTCTGAGAGACATTTTTCAGCTGTAAAAACGCTCTAACGCTCAAAAACGTCATTCACCAACGTTTTTTAACGTTTTTGATCCATTGAAAAAAAAAAAAAAAATTTGAAAAAACAAACGCTAAAAACGATAACGCGGAAAAACGCTCAAAATCGCTAAAACAACGCTATTGCAAAAACGCTGAAAAAAGCTGAAAAAAGTTTAAAAACATCACTGCAAAGATACTGGTGTTTTCATAATGTTATTTTAACAGCCTGTGTGCATGAGGCCTTAGGGTCCTGTAATAAGCACATTTAAGCTGGCCATACACTATACAATGCGATTATACAATCTTCTTTAGATCTACCATCAACTATATAGTACAAGAGCCTGTCTGATTTCATGTACATTGAATGGATTGTCCACTTGTGTTCTGTTACATATCTTTGTTATAGTAGGCCCTACATGATTCATTTTTTTGTTTAACCCGCAGATTGAACAAAAAAAAGCAGATTCCCCCATCCACATGTTCTGTCTGGATGGGGAATCTTTCCTGATGTGTTATTGTAGTCTGACAATGGGGAGCCTTCCTATGATCAGTGTTGTCAGCTATAGTCACACTGATCATTGGGGAAAACAGGCTGGTTGTATACAAGTCAGCCAATACATCAATCGAATTTCATCCCTTCCTGCCTAAATCTAAAGCACAATCTCTGTAAAACCAGATTGTCTAATGTATGGCCATCTTTAAATGGAAAAGATAGATTTTATAATCTCTTGCCAATAGCAGTACAGGTGATAGAGGGCAGTGCTTTGTCTCGGCCTAGGCCTAGGGCGACACTTTGCGGGGGGGCGGCAAAAAAGCCACCCCCCTGCATGAAAATCTTCCCCCCTGACCCATACTCCCGAGTCCCGGCTTCCGCAGCCTCCTCCCGCACAGATAAAGCATCCCCAAGTTCAAGTACAATCTATGGGTGCACACACGTGGCGTTGGTGGCTGCATCCGCCGATGCCCAGCCTATTGATCCGGCCACCGCCACCCACAGCCACTGAGGTGCCTGGCCAGTAGTGAAATGATCTGCAGCCTTGTGTGCTGTGGATAGGAGAATTTTACAGAACACCGGGGTCTGGGAGCCAGGACGTGTCTTCAGAGAAGGGGAAATCATGCCCACTGCCCCACCATGCAGAGCGACATGCCGCCCAGACTCAGGTAGGACACCATTGTAAGGGGAGGGTGGGGAGGAGTGGATGGCAGCCAAGGAGAGAGTGTCAGGGGGTGGAAGGCTGTGCAGTCTCCTAATGTTGTGTCTGGAGGACTGGTGGAAGCCCGCTCTGCTGGGATTTGTAGTGCCCTCTGTAGGTGGCTGAGATATGGCAGCCTCGTATGCTGGGACTTGTAGTGCCCTAGACTGTGGGGGACTGAGGAATATGCTGAGAAGGGGAATTGCACTGGAAGGGGTTATATGAGTGTGAGGATTTGTGCTGAAATTGGGGATATCTGCTGCTAGGGGGGAGATGGAGGGGGTGGGGTTCTGGAAGGGGTGTGGTTTACAATTGATAGGACAGGTCTTAAATATGAAGGGGTGTGGCCTTCACAGGAAGGGTGGGTCATATTTAAATTAGGGGTGCATGAATTTAGTCAGGCCTAGGGCAGCACAAAACCTAAATACACCACTGCCAGTGTACCCATAGAAAAAAGCCCCTCTATATTATTATTATTATTATTATTATACACGATTTATATAGCGCCGACAGTTTACGCAGCACTTTACAACATGAGGGCAGACAGTACAAGTACAATACAATTCAATACAGGAAGAATCAGAGGGCCCTGCTCGTTAGAGCTTACAATCTAGGAGATATTGTATCTAGGAGATACAATCTAGATATTGTAAGATTTTCCAAGAAACACTGAAATCATTATCTCCTTATCCATATTTTTTCTGGCCATACACTAGACAATCTGATTGTACAAAGATTGTGCTTTTAGTCATAATGTAATAGGGCATACATTGAATGGATTGTCTATCTGTGTCTGTTGTGACATTTCCAATAGCTATTGAGCCTATAATGGGGCTTGTTGTGAATTGCAGGCACTCCTATACTCCTTTCAGTTTACTGTAAGTTGGTGTGATGCTCTATTTATTAATGAGGCATGTCTGAGTAAAACCGATTTGTCGTGCTTATTTTATTCAATGTGTGCTGTATTATTCACCTGGAAGCATAAAGCCCCAAACACGCTGTCAGATTTTCTGCTAATTTTTTCCTTCAGATTTACCAAAACCATATAATATGAGGTCAAACCTTAAGAGTTTCAATTTGTATGCAATCAGGCAGGCCCTTGTACTACATGGTTTTGGTAAATCTGAAGACAAAAATCAGCAGAAAATTTGATAGTGTGTATGGGGCTTTAGAGATTATGGAAGGGCAGAGGAGACTACTGTATACGGTGTATGTACCGTGTATGCCATCTTCACTGCAAACAGAACTCAACACCTTGCATGCATCTAGTTTACTCTTCTATTATGTACATTTAGGCTGGTCATACACTATACAATCTGAGGATACAATCTCCTTTAGATCTGACATCTACTCTATAGCCTGCCTGATTTCATATAGAATGGGTTGTCCATCTATATCAGTTTAGATCAGACAGGCCCTTGTACTATACAGTGGATGTTTTCTCTAAGGGCCAATTCACACCATAGAAATGCAGTCCGAATATGTTCCATATGCTTGCATGTTTTTAATGCATTTTTGGTGCATTTTTGATGCAGTCCAGTGCATTTTTCCCCCCTCTTTTTTCTTAACCTATATGCCGCGTACACACGGTCGGACTTTCCGATGGGAAATGTTGGATGTGAGCTTGTTGTCGGAAATTCCGACCATGTGTGTGCTCCATAGAACATTTGCTGTTGGACTTTCCAATAATAAACGTTGGCTAGCAGATTCTCAAATTTTCCGCCAACAAAATATTGTTGTCGGAAAGTCTGAGCATGTGTACACGAGTCCGCGCACGAAAGTCCACGCATGCTCAGGATCAAGTACGAGCCGAAGGGCTCGGTCTTGTAAAACTAGCGTTCGTAATGGAGATATCACATTCATCACGTGGCAAATTTTGAAATCTCTCAATGCAGCGCATTCTCTTCTTCTTTGTAATGCTATAATAATGAAGTTGCTTTGCTTCTGATATTCCCACAGAGTTCTGACAAACGTATTTTTATTATTTCTCATGATCTCCTGAATAATCTTTGTTTTTGTTGGGTTTTTTTCTCGTGATCTCCAAAATAATATTTTTATTTATTTATTTATTTTCTATTGATCTCCATATATTTTTGTTTTTTTCTTGTGATCTCCAGAATAATATATATATATATATATATATATATATGCCCCTTGTTAATTTGACATTATATTTTTTAAATGTACCTGCCAACTCGCAAACAAATTTTCCTTTTTGAAGTAAAACACATAGCCAAGTATTTGTCAAAAAAAATTATACATTTAATAGGGGTCATAACAAAATAAAGAGAAAGGCAACGATGGAGAAAGAGTTGGAATTGATGAAGCCTTTGTACCCCAGGGCAGACATCAATTACTGTATTTATTGGCGTATAACACTCACTTTTTCACCATGAAAATCGGGTGCAAATAGCGTGTGCGTGTTATACGCCAATACTTCAATTTTAGCTGCCTCGGAGGGGACAGGGAGGGGAACGTGACGAGAGCCGTCAGAATACATACAGTTTGAATCTCCTGTTTACTTGGCGGCCTCTGTAATAGGAAGTCCCATCTCCTGGGCCACCATTGGACCACTGTTCTGTCTATCATAGGAGATTCTCACTGTATCTGTATGTAATCTGTCGGCGCTCGCCCCCCCTCCCTGTCCCCTCTAGGCTGCAGATGGGCATCGATCAGGCTGCACTGATGGCAATGGGGAGGCTGCATTGATGTGGACTAATGAGGCTGCATTGATGGCACTTGCGAGGCTGCAGATGGGCATTGATCAGGCTGCATTGATGGCAATAGTGAGGCTGCAGATGGGCACTGACCCTTATTTTGCTTCAAAGTTCCTTATTTAAAATTTAAGTTTTTTTCCTGAAACTTCCCTTTTAAAATGAATGTGCATGTTATATGCCTGTGCGTGTTATACGCCGATAAATACGGTATTTGACAGGCAAAATTGGTAACCTGAGGAGACCACTTAATAGGGAGCACAATATGGTCCAGGACTTCAAGAGATCGGGAGCAGCGGCAGATGACATATATGTCCCGAGGCTGTGGTCTTACAACAGTCTGCATCTTTTGCTAGATCACACCAAACCCAGGCCATCACTCTCAACACTTCCTTCCACGCTTCCTTCCATGCTGCTGTGGTGGGTTGGGTGGCTCTGTTGTTGGTGGTGTTGCTGGAGGTGGTGGAGGACTAGTATGGTCCAACTCACACACGTGCCTTTTATTTGTGAGTTGGCCCCTTGTTTAGGGCCATAAGAATGATCTCCTCACAGATGAGGCGTTGGCCCTCCTCCATGCATTCCAGTTTACTCGCTATCAGACAGCCAAACGATTCGGGGCCACTAGGGGTCATTGTTAGTACCGCGGCAGCCTGGCGAATTAAAGCAGTCACTGACTCCTCCAGGTATCTTGCCTTCCTGGTCCTTTTGGTTGGAGGGTGGAGGGGAGGAACCTGGGATTCTGTCAGGCTGCTTTCCACAGCCTCCTCCTGGCTGAGACTTTCCTGTGTATGAAAATGGTACATAGTTTTAGTTTTTTGGTCATCAATCACACACAATTTTGGGATCATGACTGTTGCAAATTGAATGTTAACAAATAGAAAAGACTATCATTCTGACCCCAGCATTTTTCATTCTTGTCCCAATCATTTTTGGCTACTATCCCAGTTATTTTTGGCTACTGTACTCCAGTGCAGGTAAAATGCAGCATGTTCATCTTTTTTTCTGGAACTAGAACGCACTGAAACTGCAAGCACTGGTGTGAACTATGCCATTGAAAACCATATAACCTACTTTCCATGCGTTTTTGATGCAGAAAAAAACTCACTGGACTGCATGTGGTATGACCTGGTCAAATTCACAAATCAATCTTCCTCATGCTTCATTCACAAATAGAACATATCACCAACTTACAGAAAACTGAAAGATGCACGAGGTACCTGCACTACAATATAAGCCCCTCTATCCAGTGGTGTATTTAGGTTTTGTGCTGCCCTAGGCCTGACTAAATTCATGCACCCCTAATTTAAATATGACCCACCCTTCCTGCCAAGGCTGCACCCCTTCATATTTAAGACCCGCCCTATCAATTGTAAACCACACCCCTTCCAGACCCCCATCCCCTCCATCTCCCCCCTAGCAGCAAAAATCCTCCATTTCAGCACAAATCCTCACCCTCATATAACCCCTTCCAGTACAAATCCCCCTTCTCAGCATATTCCTCAGTCCCCCACAGTCTAGGACACTACAAGTCCCAGCATATGACGCTGCCAT
Organism: Aquarana catesbeiana; assembly: GCF_042186555.1. Lineage (NCBI taxonomy): Eukaryota > Metazoa > Chordata > Amphibia > Anura > Ranidae > Aquarana > Aquarana catesbeiana. The sequence goes on from NC_133335.1 coordinate 88,364,206, forward strand.
ATCTCAGCCACCCACAGATGGCACTACAAGTCCCAGCAGAGTGGGCTGCCACCAGTCCTCCAAACACAGCATTAGGAGACTGCACAGCCTTCCACCCCCTGACACTCTCTCCTTGGCTGCCATCCACTCCTCCCCACTCTCCCCTTACAACTCCCCAACTCCCCATCCACTTCTCCCCACTCTCCCCTGCTCTGTAAAATTTTCCTACCTGCAGCACACAAGGCTTTGATACATGTCCCCTGGGGCAGAACCCGGGTCCCCAAACCCTTTTTATGACAATAACTTGCATATAAACCTTTAAAATGAGCACTTTTGATTTTTCACATTCGTGTCCCATAGACTTTAACGGTGTTCGCACAAATTTTTTGCCTGTTTGCAAGTTCTGGTGCGAACCAAACTGGGGGTGTTCAGCTCATCCTTAGTGTACATTATTTACATGTGTGCATTGCCATGAATGCTGCATGAACACAGAACAGTATAAACCAGGACTTAAAGAGGGAGTCCACCTAAAAAAAAAAATATTAAAAGCCAGCAGCTACAAATACTGCAGCTGCTGACTTTTAATAAATGGCCACTTACCTGTCCCAGGGTCCAGCGATGTCGGCAGCCGACGCCGATCACACGCTCGACTCTTGGCAGCTGCCGCCGCCATCCTAGGTGAGGGAATCAGGAAGTGAAGCGTTGCGGCTTCACTTCCCATTTCCCTACTGTGCAAGTCACGCTGCGCATCGTAACTGGTCCCCGCTATCTCCTGGGACCTGTGTGTTTCCCAGGAGACAGCGCGGAGGGACAGGAAGAGGCATAGACTTCCGTGGGAGTCTATGACGGAAATGGGTTCAAATACCTGTCTTAGACAGGTATCTGCACCCCCCTCCCCCCTGAAAGGTGCCAAATGTGACACCGGAGGGGGGGAGGGTTCCGAAAAGCGGAAGTTCCTTTTTTGTGTGGAACTCCGCTTTAAGAATTAAACAAAAGCCAATAAATCAGAACTGGGATGATCAAAAATACACGACCAGATTGTAATGACAACTGTCCCAATTACAACTTGTAGCTTTTGGGGTAAGGGGGGTGAGTAAAACAAAGTTGGTATGCATGCCAGCAAATCCATTTTATGTTTTCTCCAATAAAGCTATGATATCTATTGGGCTGAAGAAGAACATTCAGCTGAAGAAATGTTTTAGGATTATTTAAGAGTTTATAAGAAATCTGCGATCATGTCTCCACATTGTACTCTACACAAGTTCTAGTGTCTCTATAGGTAGTCAGATAAGTGTGACTCCTACAGACTGACCTGAATGCTCCATCAGGGACACAAAATACTAAATTAGCATCTGAAAAGCAACATCAGACTCAATCAACATTCACTTTAGACCTGACTACTTATCCAAGACTGTGTTTAGTCACCTGCACACCTTCTAGACTTTCTTAGACTTTATGTAATGATCATCTCTGTTGTACATATTATTATCTTTTTTTTATAGGAGTTCTTAGACCTTTTTCCTCAGCAGTGTTGCCAACCCCCCGAAGTGAAATTTACTGGCAGAACGTAAAAATTTACAAACGGTGCCCATTTTTTACTGACAAAAAAAAACCATGACATTTACTGGCAGATCCACATTTTTTACTGACACTGCAAAAAAAGTACCTAAAAATACTGTTTTTAGTGCTAAACATTGCAAATATTAATATTTGAACTATAAACACATAGCTAGTGCTATTAGCAATGTGTTTAAGTTAAACAAAAGTCAAAAAACATATTTCTCAATTTACATGAAGGTCAGGTTACTATAACCCGGCCAGCAGAGAGTTCCCCCTTACATCAGAGTCTGCAGGATGGTGACCAGAGACCACCTTCCGCAGTGTGAATACACTAAGGTAAGGGGGGGATTACTAATATAGGGGGGGAACCTTTATATCAGTGCCCCCTTACATTATTGTATTTACTTCCGCCTTACATCAGTGACCCCCCCAGACTGGCCTGGCGGCGCTGTCACTGACCTCCTCTCAGGTGCACCCAGCAGGGCTCAGTCAGATGGGTCCAGCTTGGTGGCTATTCTATAGCCTCCTCTCCACAGTCCACATGTATCTGTCTCTTCCCGTAACCCCCATCCCGGCAGCGCTTCCACTCTTGAATCCTTTCTAGGATCCCCTCAAAGACTGCAGACATGATAAGAGACAAGAGATGGTCAGAGACTGCGGACATACTACAGGAGAAGGATAGAGGCTGCGGACATACTACAGAAGGTGGACAGAGGCTGCGGACATACTACAAGAGGTGGACAGAGGCTGCGGACATACTACAAGAGGTGGACAGAGGCTGCGGACATACTACAAGAGGTGGACAGAGGCTGCGGACATACTACAAGAGGTGGACAGAGGCTGCGGACATACTACAAGAGGTGGACAGAGGCTGCGGACATACTGCAGGAGGGGGACAGAGGCTGCGGACATACTACAGGAGGGGGACAGAGGCTGCGGACATACTACAGGAGGGGGACAGAGGCTGCGGACATACTACAGGAGGGGGACAGAGGCTGCGGACATACTACAAGAGGTGGACAGAGGCTGCGGACATACTACAAGAGGTGGACAGAGGCTGCGGACATACTACAAGAGGTGGACAGAGGCTGCGGACATACTGCAGGAGGGGGACAGAGGCTGCGGACATACTACAGGAGGGGGGACAGAGGCTGCGGACATACTACAGGAGGGGGACAGAGGCTGCGGACATACTACAGGAGGGGGACAGAGGCTGCGGACATACTACAGGAGGGGGACAGAGGCTGCGGACATGATACAGGAGGGGGACAGAGGCTGCGGACATACTACAGGAGGGGGACAGAGGCTGCGGACATGATACAGGAGGGGGACAGAGGCTGCGGACATACTACAGGAGGGGGACAGAGGCTGCGGACATGATACAGGAGGGGGACAGAGGCTGCTGATAGGGTTGAAATAATGACTTAGAGTTCCACTTTAATTGTTTCTGTTTTTTCTTACCTGTGTACGTATCAATTGTTCTATTTAAATTGTTTGTGCTCCTTTCTTACCTATGTACGTATCAATTGTTCTATCAATCTGTATCTAGATGGAATTTGGAACTGCTGAATAATCATTACATGTTCGCTGATGAGAAACTCTTTGTACCTTAACCTCATTTGGTAATGCCGATAAGATTACTGCTTTTGGAACTGCCTATAAAAGAAGTAAAGGGAGCAGTCCTTTTGGGATGCTCAGAACTGTGATACAGACATACCTGACTCCGTGTCATTATTCTTATAGAAGCAATAATTTGGCAAAGCAATATAAACTTAAGCAACTTGTTTAAAAGTTGAACCTAACATTTTGGCGCCCGAAGAACAGGGACTCACCGATGATACTACAAGAGGTGGACGAACGCGGCTGACGGAACAAAAAGGAATAGGCATTCCGGGAATCACAGATCAAAAAACCTGTGCAGGTAAGAAAAAGCTTTATTTTTCTTATATTCTGTGCTCCCCTGATTTGTGCCTATCCGTTCTGTCAGTTACGGTTCTCCTGGTTTTAAAACACCAGCCTCTGTAGTGGTGAGTCTAGAATTACTGCATATTTTAGTTTATATTGCTGGTATTATTTGTTTGTTTTGTTATCTGTGTTTGTCTTGTCTGTCTTGTTGAGAAAGTGAATGAGCCTTGTCAAGGATGGTATGAGTTAGAAGGGGATTGCCGAACTAAGCAACGGAATGCGCCTTACCTCACACGATTGGGAACCTGAGGGCTTGTGAGCTTGGGGGTCTGACGCTTATGCTTAACCTCACATCTAACTCATAAACCATAGACGGGTTGAGAGTATAAGCCCTGTCTGCTCCATAAAGCAGGGATAAGAGTGTATGAGAGGGATTCCCAGATACGGGGAGGGAATAAGGTCTCAACAAAGTCCCGAGATCTAGTCGGATACCTGGCCACTTAAAGGAATGCTTGTATATGTTGTAGCCGCATTTTTGTATATGTTGTAGCCGCATTCTGGTTTGTTATTGGGCTAGCATATAAAGTAATTATTTATTATTGGGCCAGCATATAAAGTAATTCGGTTTCAGAAATCTCATTCCGGAGAGGTTTCTAGAATTCTAGCACCCTAGGAGGAAGGCAACGAGGAACTAGTGTAACTTAGCTGGTTTGCTATTGGGCTAGCATATAAAGTAATTATTCATTCTTGTATATGTTGTAGCCGCATTATATTGTACACTAAGTGTCCCACACGCTACCTAGGCAGGACTGTTAGAATGGGCCAGAGGAACACAAAACCCCGTCAGGGAATTGTGGCGCACTATACGGTGCCACAGATAATTAAGAACATTTATGGGAAAACCGAAGCACAGGACTTAAAGGATGTCCTTCGTAAATTTAAGGTGAAAGGAGCAGCGGGCTTAGACCCGGATGTATGGAGTGAAATAAAAAGGGACAGACAAGGAGAGGTGTTAGAGAAGCAATGGATGCGTCAGGTTCAATGCTTAATTAAGATCTCAAATAGAGCGAAAGAAGAGGGGTGGAAGTATAATCCAGATTGTGATGGTTGGGATATGAAAGATAGAAGAACAAAAAATGTCGAGGCTCCCAGCTCAGCCATCCCACCCCCATACACTGACGTAGAACGCAAACCACACAAGATATATCCGGTACTTGAGGGGAGAGGATGGGTTTGTCAGGATTGTGGAGCACAAAACCCAGAATGGGCAGTAGAATGTGTGCATTGTGGGGCACAAAAACCTCATCCAGAAACTGTAGCTCCCGTACGCACTGATACACGCATTGTTCAGGTAAACAATCCAGAATTTGGACAAGCAGCCCATCCAAATGCCCCGCCTACTGTCACTCGTAGAATGCAAATAAGGACTTGGGCACCATGGTCGGCAGACACCCTTATGGCATTAATACAGAGCGCCCCAGACCCGGTAGCAAAGCCAGCTGCTTTTTGTAGATTTGTGACACAGTTAATGAATATACATGAAGCGACCTGGCAGGATGGGGAGGATCTATGCAGACACAAAATGACTCTGACCCTGTTTAACCAGTTTATGACAGAAATAGGTCCACACAGACCTGCAGGACAAGTTGATAGGGATGGCAATTTAGAGACAGGACATGTCAGACATATAGACTCAAGGGCCCCTTTTATTGCTAGATTAGAAGCTTTTTGTCAGGCAAAACAACAGGAGAGGGGGTCAATATCACCCATAACACATATGCCAGGACAGACTGTATCAGAATTTTACTTATCTATGGAAAGTATGATGGCAGATGGGGGATTGGACTTGGCCCTGCCAGTCACGATCTGAGCCTTCAATAGACAGTTTATGGAAGGATTAATTCCACAGATAAGTGAAAGACTGAAAGCTTGCACACCACCCTTAATTTGTTGCGATTTTTGGCAGAAAAAGGTTGCAAGGTTAATAAGAAAAAGTTGCAAGTGTGTCAGGAAAAAGTTATCTTTTTGGGACATTGTATATCACAGGGTACGAGACATCTCACTGAGGAGAGGGTTCAAGTGATAAAGGGAATGTTACCCCCACGGAATTTCAAACAATTGCGTATGTTTTTAGGTATCGTGTCATATTGTAGACAGTGGATACCACATGCTAGCGCTTTGATGCAGCCATTATACGATTGTTTGAAAATTGTACCGTATATGCTTACAGAAGTAGCTTATGAATCGTTTATCACTTTGAAAAAGTTGTTGATTTCTGCCCCGGCTATTGGTATACCAGATTACACCAAGATATTTAATCTGTACATTGCTGAGATCACTGGACACGCCACAGGTGTTCTGACACAGGCACATGTAAAACAAAGACCAGTCGCTTACTTTTCAGCAGCATTAGATCCAGTATCTAGAGGTTCACCGTCTTGTGTACGGGCGGTAGCTGCAGTGTCAATTATCATAGATAAGTCATCAGAGATTGTTCTAGACAATCCAGTCGTAGTGCATACCACACATGACATACATGCAATCTTGTCTCAGGTACAGCCCAAACACATTTCAATGGCTAGGCAATTAAGGTTACAGTGTACTTTACTCTTAACTCCAAATGTTACTTTTCAGCGCTGTACAACCTTAAATTTGGCCACCTTTTTGCCTCTTCAGTCACCAGATTTGGCAAGGGGGAATGATAGTACTAATAGTACTAGTGAGAAAAGAAATGAGGACACTGACACTCTTTTTTGTTTAAAGAAGTAGATGAACACGATTGTTTTCAGCTCATGGAACAGGAGACAATGGGATTCCCACACGTTACAGATACACCAATTTTAAACGCTGAGTACACCTTGTATATAGATGGTAGTAGGTTTGCTGATGACAAGGGTAAATATCACACAGGGTATGCTGTAGTGACTGATACGCAGGTAATTGAAGCACAGGCCTTACCAGCCCACATGTCAGCACAGGAAGCAGAATTAAAAGCTTTAGAACAAGCCCTAGAATACTTAAAAGAACGAGAAGGAAATATTTACACTGACTCTGCCTACGCTTATGGTGTAGCGCACGATTATGGCCACATATGGAGGGCTAGAGGTTATCTGACAGCAGCAGGTACACCTGTAAAACATGGAGAAGGGATTAAGAGAGTCCTGAACAATCTTCAAAAGGTTAAACGAGTAGCCATTATGAAGATAGCGGCACACACAAGCGCAAAAACAATTGAGGCAAAAGGAAATGCATTTGCAGATTTGACTGCAAAACAGGCAGCTCTAGGGGAAGGAAGCCCTGAGACCTTAGCAGCGGTAGAGGTGAGTATCCCAGACCCAACATGGCAGCAGCTGAGTAAATTACAGGAGCAAGCAGGGGAGAGCGAGAAAGATAAGTGGGTCAGAATGGGAGCAGCACCAGACCTTGACAATGTATGGAGGGAAGGGGGCAAAATATGCCTACCTGCCTCTCTGTACCCAGAAATGGCAGCGGCAGTTCACCTACCCACACACGTCAGTTCCAATTCCATGTATAGGATTGTGAACCAAGGATGGCTCGCCCCTGGATTCAGTAGCACTGCAAGAAACTACTGTGCAGCCTGCCAAATCTGTCTCCTGAATAACCCAGGACAGAGAGTAAAAACCCCACGTAAACACCAGGTCCGGGCCCAATACCCCTTCCAGAGACTGCAGATTGATTACATACAAATGCCTAAGAGCGGCCCTTTTGAATTTGTCCTCATGTGTATCGATTTATTCTCAGGTTGGCCCGAAAGTTATCCAGTAAAATCGGCTACAGCTAAAGCCACAGCTAAGAAACTGATCACTGAGTTAATACCTAGGTTTGGTCTTCCTGAAACCATAGAATCAGATAGGGGGACACACTTTACAGGAGAAATCATGCAGAATGTGATGACCATGTTAGGGGTTCAACAAAGTTTTCACACCCCTTACCACCCACAGAGTTCAGGATCAGTGGAGAGAGTAAATGGGACAATAAAGTTAAAAATACAAAAAGCCATGCAAGAGTTAAACAAGCCTTGGCCAGAATGCCTGCCTTTGGCTTTGTTCTCTATAAGGTACACTCCAACAGGAAAGACAGGATTATCCCCATATGAGATACTTTTTGGGAATGCACCTAGATTGGGTTTATACTTTCCACAGAGTATGCAATTGCAATGTGATAGTTTGACTGCATATGTGATACAATTACAACAACGTCTAACTAAGATCCACAAAAGTGTGTATTCTTCTCTTCCAGACCCTAATTCAATAACAGGTACACATACTCTGCTACCAGGGGATTATGTATATGTGAAGAAACACACCAGAAAGACATTGGAACCCAGGTTTGAAGGTCCTTACCAAGTACTCTTGACCACAGCCACCTCAGTAAAGCTGGAAGGAAAACCTACCTGGATACACGCATCACATTGCAAGAAACAACCCGAGAAAACAACATGATGAAATATCTACTTACATATTTTTTGTTGAAGATTGTTGTTTTACAAATATATGCATGGACTCCTGGTATTAATGTACTTGAAGTAGAGGAAACAACAACTTTCGAATGGGCTATAGATGATCCTAAAGTAGCAAATTATTATTGACAAAGGTAGACTAGTACATCTTTCCTCACAGATACAACAGGATACTGCACCACATTGGTGGGATATATTTAGTGGAATGTCTTCTACTGCAACCAATACCTTTCACTGGTTGTTAAGTCCAATGGTAATTATTATTCTAATATTAATATCACTTACAATCACGAATATATGTGTATACAGGAAAATAAATAGGAAAATTAGGAGAATAGACAGGGTATACTGATAAGTGTGTATTGACATCACCCTACTCCTATAAAACTCCTCTTCTTGAATTTTAAGATGTTGGTAATACCTAGGGGGATGGGTTCTACCCCTCTGACAACTCGCGGTCAGGGAAAGGACTCTGGGGAAAAACTGACTAGAACTTATTCATGAGGACCCAGGGGGAAGGAGAGGATGATGTCAAAGGGGGAAATTGATAGGGTTAAAATAATGACTTAGAGTTCCACTTTAATTGTTTCTGTTTTTTCTTACCTGTGTACGTATCAATTGTTCTATTTAAATTGTTTGTGCTCCTTTCTTACCTGTATCAATTGTTCTATTTAAATTGTTTGTGCTCCTTTCTTACCTATGTACGTATCAATTGTTCTATCAATCTGTATCTAGATGGAATTTGGAACTGCTGAATAATCATTACATGTTCGCTGATGAGAAACTCTTTGTACCTTAACCTCATTTGGTAATGCCGATAAGATTACTGCTTTTGGAACTGCCTATAAAAGAAGTAAAGGGAGCAGTCCTTTTGGGGGGATGCTCAGAACTTTGATACAGACATACCTGACTCTGTGTCTTAATTCCTATATGAAGCAATAATTAGACAAAGCAATATAAACTATAAGCAACTTGTTTAAGAGTTGCCCCTAACATTTGATTTAAAGGACATGGTACAATCAGGTTGTGTGTTGAGCTTTATGCTGAATACTAAACGTGCATATATACTGTATGAAGCACATTTAACGGCTGAATATTCGATCGTTAACAAAGTCTTTTTATAGAACATAAGATAAAGATTATACCTGCATTATCTACTATAAGGCTGAGACTTTACATTTCAATTTCTCCTTTAACAGCCAAGAATAGAAGTTCATATAGTCAGCACAGACCGGTGTAGCTCCCATTTGCTCTGGATGTCTCAGGACTGTGGCCTTTGCTGTCATGAAAGTAAATATTACAATATCTAATTTGTCTATTTTCTGTATTGTATATGTGGTTAAAGGATCATTCCACCCAAAACTTATATCACAGTATATGGTAGGTGCTGGAAAGTTAGGTTGGTGGGTTCTTAAAGCGGGGGTCCACCTATCTATCGTTTTTTTTTTTTTGAGTTCATTCACAAACTTTTCTTCTCAGCATTACATACTCACATATTGTGTGTAATATGTCCGCCTGTGTCAGATTTCGTCGGAAAGAATAACTTATATTATTCACTGCAGGCGGTTTCCATCTTCATTGTGGGCATTTGAAGCCCACAAGCATTTATTTCCTGGATGTGGTGAATGCTGTGCTCCCAGCATTCACCGCTCGTTCCCGCACATGCTCAGTGGCATCCTGGGAAGCCTGAGACTAGCTCCCAGGAGTCTGGGAGAGGCTAGAAACACGCCTACTCCCACGGGAGGAGAACCAGGAAGTGCAAAGAAGAATAGAAAAATAAAAGGTAATTACGGCGATTTAAATTTTTTTAAACGGCATGTCAGCATCTAGGCAAGGAAGAGAATACATACAGATATTGTTCAAAATTTGGGTGGAACTCCGCTTTAAATCTCTTGGGGACTCTACTGGTGAAATTTCCTCACTAAGTTCTTGGGTTTTCATACCTCCTGTTGCTATTTTGAGGGATACAAGCTCTTGTTTGAAAGATGAATATACTTTCAACAATCCTTTATTCATATTTATCTATACAGACTCCTGAGAAGAAAAAAAAAAACTGTTGTAGGAATATCTGTTTTGTTGATAAGTTTCAGACATTACGATCTTCAACCTGGAAGCTGCACTTCATCTTACCTGCAGCTGCTGCTTCTGGCCAACAGGGGGACTGAAAGACTGGAATATAGTATTGTACCTCTTTCTCTTTCTCTTTCTCCTTTTAGTGGCGGCTAGATGCAGCTGCTGCAGGAAGAGAATATGTAAACGCACTGCTTCCAGACTGGAGGTCCTCATGTCTGAAACTCCTGTTTATCAGTAAAATGTATACCCTGACAAATTACCATTTTCCTTTCAATGAACAAACAGTAAGCTCTGATAGTGCACTCATTCTTTTGTTTATTTTATATTATGTAAAATCTAACGAGAGCTGGAACACACGATGGTGTAGTATTTCTCAATTAACTATAAGCAGCTGAAAAAGTTTTAAGATTTACATGGATCGTCCCAGTCTGTACATAAGTAAATCAATATGGGGGGAATGGTCCCTTTAACCACTTCCTGACCCGGTCATTTTTTGCGATACGGCCCTGCGTTGCTTTAACTGACAATTTCGCGGTCGTACAGCGCTGTAGCCAAATAAAATTGATGTGCTTTATTTCCCACAAATAGAGCTTTCTTTTGGTGGTATTTGATCACCTCTGCGGTTTTAATTTTTTGCGCTATATACAAAAAAAGACCGACAATTTTGAATAAAAAACAATATCTTTTTACTTTTTGCTATAAAACATCCCCAATAAAAAAATGTAAAAAATCAAATTTCTTAATCAGATTAGGCCAATATGTATTCTGCTACATATTTTTTGGTAAAAAAAAATCCCAATAAGCGTATATCGATTGGTTTGCGCAAACGTTATAGCGTCTACAACTTAGGGACTTTTTTCTTTTCTTGTTTTTACTAGTAATGGTGGTGATCAGCGATTTTTAGTGGGACTGCGACTTTGTGGCGGGCAAATTGGACACTAAGTGACACTTTTTGGGGACCAGTGACACCAGTACTGTGATCAGTGCTAAAAAATGTCTGTTTCTCCACTAAATGATCGGCAGGTCGCGGTGGCCATCGTGGCCGCTGGACCCACTGATTGGCACTCTGGCGGCGCACGCGCGCCCCCTACACCACGTGCACAAAATCACGTACAGGTACATGATTTTGCACAGCTGGACTGCCCTGCCGTAGTGTATATGCGGTGGGCGGTCCGGAAGCGGATAAATTACCGTATATAAAGCACTGTAATTCATTAAACTGTACAGATTGCACTGCAAAGAAAATACAGTGCATACAGTTCATAGTTGCTCAACCTCGGGATGAGTGCCAGGCAGTGTTGCCAACCACCCATAAATTTGTGGACAGTTTGTAAAAATCGGCCAATTTTTACCCTGTTCATAAATGTCTGGGGATGGCAACCACTGCCCGTGAAAAATGTGGCTGCAGGTCAGCTTGGGAACTGCCCATGTACATTTCTGAATCCGCTCCAGCTTGGAGGGACTCGGGACTTAGGCCTGTGCCCTGGACTGGGATCGGCTCTCCTCAGACCCCCCCATGTGTTCCAGACCTTTACTACTGCCCTCCTATCCCCCTGTAACCCTCCAGCTCCCAGGCTGTGTTCTTTTACCCAATCACTAAGCTCTCCGCCCTCCACCTGTCCTGTGCCAAGAGAGCTACAGTAAGTTGGGACAGCCAATGGGAGCCAAGCAGTGTGGAGGGAGCTGCCGAAGGATTTAAACAGAGGGAAGAGTGAGTCTAGGAGCGAGTAATAGAAGTGGTGAGTGCGAGGACAGCGCTCATTACTGCCATAGATTACATTGTCTTCTCTGGCAGCACTGTGTTCTTGTCTAGTTCTCTGTGTGCTTGCACACAAAGCCCGGTGACCATGCAGTCAGCCCTTGAGCGGTGTACAAACATGATGGGAGCACTGGAGAGGTGCTGGTGCCTTAGAGGTAGGTGAAGTGGGGGATGGGGGAGCTCAGATGATGGGAGTCACAACTGAGTGGGAATAATTGTCAATTCTTCTCCCAGGTGACCTTGTTTGGGGGAGGCTGATCAATCTTTCTTCCAAAAGGGGGAGTACAGATCTCAGATGATTTCCCAATCTATCCATATACATCCAGATCACACTGACCCTTCCCGATGTCTATTTGCAGGTTGGCTGAGCCCATTTGGTGTTTTTTCCTCTGCTCTGATATAAGGGGGGGGTTCCCCTTTACACCAGAGTCTGCGACATTCCCCTTTACATCAAAATTCACAGATCTCCCCTTAACATCAGGGTCCACACAGTTCCCCCTTACACTGTAAGGGGGAACCTTCCAGACTCTGATGTAAGGGTGAACTCTGTGGACTGTGATGAAAAGTTAAACTCTGTGGCGTCTGATGTAAAGGAGAACTCTGGGGACCTTGTGTAAGTGGGGGAGGGGGGTGTGTGTCTCTGGTGACTAGATCCTACCTTATATCAGTGTTTCCCTTTACACCAGAGTCTACAGCATTCCCCATTACACCAGAGTCCACAGAGTTCTCCTTTTCATCACCCTGCAGACTCTGATGTTAGGGAGAACCCTGCAGACTAATGTAAGGGGAAACCCCCTGGACACTACATAGTCCTGACTCCTGACCAAGGTGTTTATTGTCCCAACAATTGCTGGTTTTAATGAAGTTATTCTTTAAGATCAGCTCAGTCAGTCAGTCAGTCCTTTTTGTGTGCATGAAAGCATATGCAATAGAAATGTTTTATTTTAAAAAAATGATCTTTGTCTTGAGGTTTATGTGTTTGTGAGGCTGTCAGCTGTGGTACAGTAATTAGGAATATTTTGTGGGTACAAGGACTGTTATGTGAGCAGTGTGTATATATCAACTAGGCACAGATACTGTTTAACCACTTGCCGACCGCTGCACCCCGATATACGTCGGCACAATTGCAGCGGTGGGCAAATGGGCGTACCTGTATGTCCCCTTTAATTGGCGGAGCTAGTGGGCGTGTGCACCCGCCGCGTACAGCATGACCGTGCCCGTGGATCCCATGGACTCAATGTCCGCCAGGGGCCTGCGATCGTGTCACGGTGCGGAAGAACGGGGAGATGCAAACAAGGAATTCCCCATTCTGCCTAGTGACATGACAGGGATCTACTGCTCCCTGTCATTGGGAACAATGATCTCTGTCATGTCAGTGGTAGCCCATCCCTCCCACAGTTAGAATCACTCCCTAGGACACACTTAACCCCTTGATCACCCCCTAGTGTTTAACCCCTTCCCTGCCAGTGTCATTTATACAATAATCAATGTATTTTTATAGCACTGATCACTGTAAAAATGACAATGGTCCCAAAATAGTGTCAAAAGTGTCCGATATGTCCACCATAATGTCGCAGTCATGATAAAAATCGCAGATCGCCGCCATTACTAATAAAAAAAAAAAATAATAAAAATGCCATAAATCTTTCCCCTATTTTGTAGACGCTATAACTTTTGCGCAAACCAATTAATATACGCTTATTGCGATTTTTTTTTTTTTTTACCAAAAATATGTAGAAGAATACATATCAGCCTAAACTGAGGAAAAAAATTCGTTTTTTTATATATTTTTTGGGGATATTTATTATAGCAAAAACTTAAAAAATGTTGCTTTTTTTTCTAAATTGTTGCTCTTTCTTTGTTTATAGCGCAAAAGATAAAAACAGCAGAGGTAATCAAATACCACCAAAGAAAGCTCTATTTGTGGGAAAAAAAGAACGTCAATTTTGTTTTGGTGTGAATCTCGCAATTGTCAGTTAAAGTGACGCAGTGCCAAATCACAAAAAGTGCTCTGGTCAGGAAGGGGGTAAAATCTTCCGGGGCTGAAGCGGTTAATGATCCTCCCTTAAGCCCCTCCCACTGTTAGCTGGAATCTGGGCATGCATACTGATCATTGTGGCATGCTACACATGCCACAGAACCTATTATTCTGTTTTGTATTAGGGTGCCCCAGGCCATTCATAATTCTAGTCATGCTCACATTTTGTTACTGTTCGGAATTTGTCATAGTAAATCCAGCAGATTACTTTTGCTGAGTATTGATAATGTTTAAATATTGTTTATACTGCTTAAAAATATTGATTGCCTGAGTTTATAATAGGAGTTTCTATCATATTTCAGGATGTCAGTAAAAAAAAAAAAAAAAAAAAGTGTTCCGTCAGTAAATTTCCCATGTGTTGTCAGTAAAAAAAATTGTAGGAGGCTGGTAACCCTGGTGCCATATCTGAATCATTTTACTTTTCTTTGGCAAACTGAGCCAAGTGGCATTCAATTCCACCACTGAAATGGATGAAATATGGAAAAAATTATAGTAAACTAGCAGACCAAAAAATAGAAACTACTCTGTTTCATCTATGGTAGAAATATAGAGAGGGGTTTGAATTTTCTTGGTTCATTCCCAACATTAAATAAATATACCTTTCCAGAAACAGGTAAAAACTGTACCTTTGCTACGAATACATCTTTTTTTGTGTGTTATTGTTATGCACTTTAGTTGTGTTGTCCTTTAATACAGTCATTTTTAATAGAATATTTTAATTATAGTATTGCTTATTTTATACTCCTTTGTAGATCCTACTGCTACCTACCCTACAGGCAGAGGATGCTTGACATTGATGCCATACACACTGGTCACTCACTATAAGATTACAGTTATGCGCCCAGTCCTCCTGGTCCCTTCTCTGCTAAGAAGAATCCTGAGTGAGAAACTATGTGCAAATAAAGACTACATGAAATGTGACACAGGTATATTCAGCATTCTTTCAGCAATATAGACTGCAATCTGAATGATGTCCTTACAATTCTGAAGCCAAATGGGCTATGAAAATTTTACTACAGCGGTGTACCTCATGTATGTGACTCCTCAATATAACAAAATGATTTCCATTAATACCTTTAGGTGCTCTGTGGTGGATAACACATTTCTCCCATTTTATTTTACTTTTACACTGATAGTCATTGGACAGTTCCCTAATAAGAGCATTGATGCTCAGTGAAAAAGACATGGCTAGTAAATTGAAGCACCTTGATGGTCACTGCAAATGCCCCTTTACATTAGTAGTCATTAGTACATACATACATACATTAGTATGTATGTATGTTACATTGGTGGTCAGTGGTCATAAGTGAAGTGCCCCTTACAATGTTGGTAAATGTAGAATTGGTCCTTATATTGGTATTTAGGGGTGGCGTGCAACCTTACATTGAAGGTTAGTAGAGCACAGTCCCCTTACATTGGTTGATAAGATTAAGCACTCTTTTGTGTGAAACGCATTAACTGTATGTCAAGGCCTTGTGCTGTTTGTCCCATTTTGGAGGAATAAAGGACTTTTATTGGATGATATCAGCAGTGTGCGGACACTTTTTACTTTCTCCTTCCCCTTATATTGGTGTTTAGTGGAGAGGCATCTCCTATATTGGTGGTCAGTAGTAAAGTTTCATCTTACTTTGGTGGCCATTAGAGGATGAGTTTTTTAATAGCAGCCTTGTGGTCATTGGGCAGAAGGATGCTCCCTTACACTGGTGGTCAGTAAAAAGAAGAATGCCCCTTATATTGGTGGTCAGTGGGAAGAATGCCCCTGTTACATTGATGGTCAGTGGGAAAAATGCCCCCTTACATTAGAGGTCATTAAAACGAAGAATGCCCCTTATATTGTGGTCAGTGGGAATGAGAACTGCCCCCTCATATTAGAGGTCATTAAAAAGAAGAATGCCCCTTATATTGTGCTCAGTGGGAAGAATGCCCCCTTGCATCAGTGGTTATTAAAAAGGATGCCCCTTAAATTGTGGTCAGTGGGAAGAATGCTCCCTTACATCAATGGTAAGTGGAAAGAATGGAAAGAGTGGTAAAAAGAATACATCCTTTAATTGGTGGTTAGTGGATGGCAGAGTGGCCCTTGGTGATTAGTCAGAGTAAGATTGCACCAGCATTGGTGGTCAATGAGTGCTGCATCATTGGTGTCGGTGATTGCTTCCCTGAAGGAAAAATCCATGTCCTGCGCTGCTCTCTGGTTCTTCTGAGTTAGGTTTCCACTATCACTACTCGGGCACCATCAGGTGGGAGATCAATCTGTTCAGGACAACCTGCACTCCAATGGGTTTCACTGACCTGGGACACCAGGAATGAGCTTAGTGATGCCCATACATGCCCACTCTTATTGATGACACCTAGGTGGCCTGCTCTCACCACCTCACTTCTTTTATGCCACTGCTGCTTTGCATATGTACTTTGCTATGTATTCTCACTGAAGCTATTCCTTTTAGAATGTTTGACGGATGCTGAATATGCAGCAAGAAATCAACGTGGAGACATAATTGGTGAAAAGGAGGGAGAGGGCGTACGCTGCTGGTATACTAGACAGAATGTGGAATCTGTAGCCCAACAGGTAAGAATTCAGAAGGCTTTAAAAGGTTTATAATAAAAACGATATTTTAATTTGTTTTTGAAAAGATGTAGCTGGGTTTAAATGACCCAATGATGTATCATATTTCTTGGGTAATCCAAGATGAACTCTATCTTTACTTTAAAGCTCACAGTGTACATTAAGTCCCCTGATTTCTATAGAAAAAAATGTCATAGTTTACCTTAATGTAATCATATCATTAAAATTAAGCTGTTACTATGACAATTTTTAACTGGTGTCAGGACAGGGGTAGAGCACTTTATCATGTAAATGTGATCTACTTGTAGCATGACCCCCTTGAGGATTGCTTGGATTTACCTGCTCATCTGCACCACCATGACCCTGTGAACATTCCAACCCACCTGACACTCTGGGTTCAGACACCTTTGCACCACCTTAAAGTAATAAGTTAAAAAAATCAGTGAGTTTATATCCTAATAACATTTACTGGAATAACTCAAAGAAAATCTTGTTGCAAAGAGGAGGTAATAGATCCGCTGAGCTTTGGATAACAGTCCTGACTCAGCAGAAGAATCCCTCTACAATAGTGCAATGGAGTACCACTTGAACATGACTTGAAAGGATAAGCAAGAGTTAGGCATAGGCATTAGGGATGAGCCGAACACCCCCCGGTTCGGTTCGCACCAGAACCCGCGAACGGACCGAAAGTTCGCACGAACGTTAGAACCCCATTGACGTCTATGGGACTCGAACGTTCGAAATCAAAAGTGCTCATTTTAAAGGCTAATTTGCATGGTATTGTCCTAAAAAGGGTTTGGGGACCCGGGTCCTACCCCAGGGGACATGTATCAATGCAAAAAAAACTTTTAAAAACGGCCGTTTTTTCGGGAGCAGTGATTTTAATGATGCTTAAAGTAAAAAAAAAAAGTGAAATATTCCTTTAAATATCGTACCTGGGGGGTGTCTATAGTATGCCTGTAAAGTGACGCGTGTTTCCCATGTTTAGAACAGTCCCTGCACCAAATGTCATTTTTAAAGGAAAAAATCTCATTTAAAACTGCTTGCGGGTTTAATGTCATGTCGGGTCATGGCAATATGGATGAAAATCAGTGAGACAAACGGCATGGGTACCCCCCAGTCCATTACCAGGCCCTTTGGGTCTTGTATGGATATTAAGGGGAACCCCGCACCCAAATTAAAATAAGGAAAGGTGTGGGGCCACCAGGCCCTATATACTCTGAACAGCAGTGCAAACAAGACAGGGACTGTAGGTTTGTTGTTAAGTAGAATCTGTTTGTAATTTTGAACATTTTTAACGTGTTTAGCTCCAGCCAAAAAATCTTTTCTAAGCTTTTTGGAAAACATAGGGAAGGGTTATCACCCCTGTGACATTTGTTTTGCTGTCTTTCCTCCTCTTCAGAAGATTTCACCTCACTTTTTTGTCCCAATGAAAAATGTTTTTTGAAAATTTGGGTTTTTTTGTGGAACAAGGATTGGAAAGCATCAGTGGAAAGGAGAAATTGTTTTCCCATATTAACTCTTACAGGAGAGAATTTCCCTTCCTAGGGGTAGATTTCATCTCACTTCCTGTTGTCTCCTTCCGTTTGCAAGTAGGAGTCATTTGTAAGTTAGATGTTTGAAAGTAGGGTCCTGCCCTATATACTCAGCAGAAATTTGGGCCTTAGGTATTGCTGTGGCCACAACACTGTAAGCCCTCACAGGGCCCTGCTGTGAAATATTAGATCAAGAATTGTAATTACATGCCCCTGTTGAACAGGAGCTGAAAAATTAGGCCTTAGGCACTGGTGCTGGTGCCACAACACTGCAACCCCTCACAGACACTCTAGTTGGAACGCAGGAATGAGCCCTGCTGCAAAGTATTGCTTCAAAAATTGTAATTACACGCCCCTGTTAGACAGGGGCAGAAAAATTGGGCCTTAGGCACTGGTGCTGGTGCCACAACACTGCAACCCCTCACAGACACTCTAGTTGGAACGCAGGAACGAGCCCTGCTGCAAAGTATTGCTTCAAAAATTGTAATTACACGCCCCTGTTAGACAGGGGCAGAAAAATTGGGCCTTAGGCACTGGTGCTGGTGCCACAACACTGCAACCCCTCACAGACACTCTAGTTGGAACGCAGGAACGAGCCCTGCTGCAAAGTATTGCATCAAAAATTGTAATTACACGCCCCTGTTAGACAGGGGCAGAAAAATTGGGCCTTAAGCACTGGTGCTGGTGCCACAACACTGCAACCCCTCACAGACACTCTAGTTGGAATGCAGGAACGAGCCCTGCTGCAAAGTATTACATCAAAAATTGTAATTACACGCCCCTGTTAAACAGGGGCTGAAAAATTGGGCCTTAGGCACTGGTGGTGGCGCCCAGAACCAAAAATGTTCTTACAAGCTATCAGCGTGATGATTGAGGAGGAAGAGGATAATTACTCAGGGATAGTCACTCAGCATCAGCATAGGCAGTCTTTGAAGGGATCTGAGATTTCAAAAAAAATTATTCGGTTACATCAGCATCAGGTGCTTGGTAGCTGGTGGTGATCCAAGACTCATTCATTTTTATGAAGGTCAGCCGATTGACCGAGTCGGTGGACAGACGCACCCTGTGATCGGTTACCACGCCTCCAGCAGCACTGAATGTGCGTTCCGAAAGAACGCTGGATGCAGGACAGGCCAGTAGCTCAATTGCATACTGTGCAAGCTCTGGCCAATGATCCATCCTCAAGACCCAGTAACCCAGAGGATTTTCGGTGGGAAAGGTGTCCAAGTCTGATCTTGCCCCTAGGTATTCCTGCACCATATAAAACAGACGCTGGCGATGGTTGCTGGAACCGATCATACCTTGGGGCTGCGGACCAAAAAATTGTCTGAACGCATCGGTCAGACGGCCACCTTCTCCACCGCTCCTTCTTTGACTGACCGAAGCCTCAGCAACACGTTGTCCAGAAACAGGAGTTTGTAACCTCCCAGTCTCTGGGAACGCGTTGCACAGACCTTTCTGCAAGGCCTCCCGAAGATGTTTCATCCTCTGCTCCCTCTGCGATGGCAAGATAAGGTCCGCAACCTTACCCTTGTAACGTGGATCAAGGAGGGTTGCCAGCCAGTATTGGTCCTTCTCCTTGATACCACGAATACGAGGATCCTTACGCAGGCTTTGCAGGATCAGGGAGGCCATGCAGCGTAGGTTCCGAGGAAGAGGCCATAGAGGGAGAAGAAGAGGAGGGGGTGGAGGAGAGAGGTGTGTCACAATCAGCATTTTGGAGGCGTGGTGGCGGAACAACCTCCAACACTACTGCACCTTGTCCTGCATCCTTCCCAGCTGCCAGCAGAGTCACCCAATGCGCCGTGAAACTTAGGTAACGTCCCTGTCCATGCCTGCTGGACCATGAGTCAGCGGTAATATGCACCTTACCGCTGACCGCCCTGTCCAGCGAGGCATGGACATTGCCTTCCACATGCCGGTAGAGAGCCGGAATCGCCTTCCGTGAGAAAAAGTGGCGTTTGGGTACCTGCCACTGAGGAACCGCACATTCCACAAACTCACGGAAGGGGGCAGAGTCTACCAACTGAAAAGGCAGCAGTTGAAGTGCTAGCAATTTTGCCAAGCTAGCATTCAACCGCTGGGCATGTGGATGGCTGGAAGCAAACTTCTTTCGGCGGTGCAGCAGCTGGGGCAGGGAAATTTGCCTGGTACAATCTGACGTCGGTGTACCAAAAGCAGATTGCCCACAAGTACTTGGCTGTGACACACCTAATTCTACACCTTCATTCCTCTCACTGCAGGTCTCAGAGAGGACTGAAGGTCTAGTGGGGTTGGAAATCTCAGCTGATGAGGAGCAAGGAGAGATCCTCTTTGTTCTTTGGTGTGGGTCTTTTAGATACGCTTGCCAACGAACTGCATGGCAGGTCAACATATGTCTGGTCAAGCATGTGGTACCCAAGCGGGAGATGTTTTGGCCACGCGAGATACGCTTGAGACATATGTTGCAAATAGCAGCGGTGCGATCTGATGCACTCGTCTCAAAAAAGGCCCACACCAAAGAACTTTTTGAATAACGCGCAGAGACTGCAGCGCCCTGCACATGTGGAGCTTTGGGGTGTGATGCAGTCAATGTGCTGCCCTTAGGCTGGCCCCTGGAGGGCATCCTGCCTCGTTGGTGATGTGCCGCCGCCTCCTCCTCCTCCTCCTCCTCCTCCTCCTCCTCCTCTCTCCTATCAGGCACCCACGTTGAGTCAGTGACCTCATCATCCCCTCCCTCCTCATCACTGGAGCAAACCTGGCAGTATGCTGCAGCAGGGGGAGCATGACTGCCAGATTGCTGTCCTTCTTGGGCACCCCCTCTGTCCGTGCTCATGTTACTGCCTTCATCGAGCTCAGTATCGTCATCAGAGCCTTCCAAACGCTGGGCATCCTCCTGGAGCATGTACCCAACACTGTGGTCAAACAGTTCGAGGGAATCCTCATGAGGACATGGTGGAGCTAGGGAAGGAGTCACTGATGACATTGAGCTGAGGGAAGAGGCCGCTGCTTTGCCAGACAAAGCACCCTGGGCATGGGTGAGAGAGGATGAGGAGGATGAGGACGGCTTGGTCATCCACTCGACCAAGTCTTCCGCATGTTGCGGCTCAACACGGCCAGCTGCCGAAAAAAAGGCCAAGCGTGTCCCATGGCCACGTGCTGATGAGGATGCACCGTCTCCACGACCAGCACTAGACACAGAGCCTGCTTGCCCTCTCTTATTGGCTTGTGACTGTCTGCCTCTCCTTCTTGGCCTTCCAGACATACTAATGGCCTGTAGCTGCACTAAGCTGGGATAGAACACCTGTAATTTTCTTCAAGTAGCTATATATACTGTAACCAGACAAGCCTGCCTGTCAGTAGGAAGATAACAGGAACGGATCTAGCTGAACACTGTGAGCAGGACGCACTGTACTAAATGTAAATAGTCTAGCTGCCTGACCGTGGTACTAATAGGATCAAATAGAACACCTGTAATTTTCTTCAGGTAGCTTTATATACTGTAACCAGACAAGCCTGCCTGTCAGTAGGAAGATAACAGGAACGGATCTAGCTGTACACTGTGAGCAGGACGCACTGTACTAAATGTAAATAGTCTAGCTGCCTGACCGTGGTACTAATAGGATCAAATAGAACACCTGTAATTTTCTTCAGGTAGCTTTATATACTGTAACCAGACAAGCCTGCCTGTCAGTAGGAAGATAACAGGAACGGATCTAGCTGAACACTGTGAGCAGGACGCACTGTACTAAATGTAAATAGTCTAGCTGCCTGACCGTGGTACTAATAGGATCAAATAGAACACCTGTAATTTTCTTCAGGTAGCTTTATATACTGTAACCAGACAAGCCTGCCTGTCAGTAGGAAGATAACAGGAACGGATCTAGCTGAACACTGTGAGCAGGACGCACTGCACTAAATGTAAATAGCAGGAACGGATCTAGCTGAACACTGTGAGCAGGACGCACTGCACTAAATGTAAATAGCAGGAACGGATCTAGCTGAACACTGTGAGCAGGACGCACTGCACTAAATGTAAATAGCAGGAACGGATCTAGCTGAACACTGTGAGCAGGACGCACTGCACTAAATGTAAATAACAGGAACGGATCTAGCTGAACACTGTGAGCAGGACGCACTGCACTAAATGTAAATAGCAGGAACGGATCTAGCTGAACACTGTGAGCAGGACGCACTGCACTAAATGTAAATAGCAGGAACGGATCTAGCTGAACACTGTGAGCAGGACGCACTGCACTAAATGTAAATTGCAGGAACGGATCTAGCTGAACACTGTGAGCAGGACGCACTGCACTAAATGTAAATAGTCTAGAAGATAACAGGAACGGATCTAGCTGAACACTGTGAGCAGGACGCACTGCACTAAATGTAAATAGCAGGAACGGATCTAGCTGAACACTGTGAGCAGGACGCACTGCACTAAATGTAAATAGCAGGAACGGATCTAGCTGAACACTGTGAGCAGGACGCACTGCACTAAATGTAAATAGCAGGAACGGATCTAGCTGAACACTGTGAGCAGGACGCACTGCACTAAATGTAAATTGCAGGAACGGATCTAGCTGAACACTGTGAGCAGGACGCACTGCACTAAATGTAAATAGTCTAGAAGATAACAGGAACGGATCTAGCTGAACACTGTGAGCAGGACGCACTGCACTAAATGTAAATAGCAGGAACGGATCTAGCTGAACACTGTGAGCAGGACGCACTGCACTAAATGTAAATAGCAGGAACGGATCTAGCTGAACACTGTGAGCAGGACGCACTGCACTAAATGTAAATAGCAGGAACGGATCTAGCTGAACACTGTGAGCAGGACGCACTGCACTAAATGTAAATAACAGGAACGGATCTAGCTGAACACTGTGAGCAGGACGCACTGCACTAAATGTAAATAGCAGGAACGGATCTAGCTGAACACTGTGAGCAGGACGCACTGCACTAAATGTAAATAGCAGGAACGGATCTAGCTGAACACTGTGAGCAGGACGCACTGCACTAAATGTAAATTGCAGGAACGGATCTAGCTGAACACTGTGAGCAGGACGCACTGCACTAAATGTAAATAGTCTAGAAGATAACAGGAACGGATCTAGCTGAACACTGTGAGCAGGACGCACTGCACTAAATGTAAATAGCAGGAACGGATCTAGCTGAACACTGTGAGCAGGACGCACTGCATTAAATGTAAATAGTCTAGATAGAAGATAACAGGAACGGATCTAGCTAAACTGAATACAGTGTATATATATATATGCAACACCTGGGATCCATATATATACACAATACACTGTAAGTGCAGCTAACTGACTGACTGTTCTGCCTAATCTATCTAACTCAAATCAAATGACACTGTCTCTCTCTCTCTCTATCTCTCAGCACACCGGAACACACACTACACAGGGCCGCCGTGCAGGCGGCCTTATATAGTGTGGGGTGTGTACTAAATCCCCTGAGCCATAATTGGCCAAAGCCACCCTGGCTTTGGCCAATTACAGCTCTCTCTACTGACGGCGCTGTGATTGGCCAAGCATGCGGGTCATAGTGCATGCTTGGCCAATCATCAGCCAGCAATGCACTGCGATGCCGCAGTGAATTATGGGCCGTGACGCGCCACACGAATTTAGCGCGAACGGCCCATAATGTTCGCAATTCGGCGAACGATCGAACAGCCGATGTTCGAGTCGAACATGGGTTCGACTCGAACACGAAGCTCATCCCTAATAGGCATTAATTCTGGCAAGACTTCTAAAGGGGGAACCCAGGCCGGCCTATTTGACTTTTAATCCTAATGAGAGATCAATCAAACAAGAATGGTGTGAGGGCCCTTTAAGTAGTAATGACAGCAATGTCCCAGTTGCAGACCTGATGGTCTTCGCCGGCAGTCGGAGCTCATTAACTATATCCAATAAGGTGCAGTAACAAGGCAATGGTATTTCTGGGAATGGTTGATGCAACAGGTGTCTATGTACAATGTTCAAATAGAAGTGTAGTAGTGTTTCCCCAGGGTAAAGCTGTCTGTGCACAGTGTCCCAGTGAAGCAACAAAGAAAGGTTTGCAACGGTGGGCAATTGCCCTCTCACCAATGACCAGGCCGACTGTCAAGGTGGTGCTGGATAGATGTTCGATGAACAACAAGCAGCGCTAGGCCCTTCTCGGCTGAATTGGAATATTGTACACCGCGTGGTAGGCCGCAACCTCACCCTCCCTGTACAGTCTTTGGCCTCTTTTCTAGCTCTTCCCAGCAATCTCCCTGATGGTAGCAAAAGTCCCTGGGATATTTAGTCCAGGTCTATAGTCATGCGGGGCAATTGCCATTCTGAGGAACTGCTAATCCCACAATCCCTTTGGTTTGGCTCACAGAGATGATGTCAGTTAGTAAAGCTGGGCACTAGAGGGACAATACAATAGACAATAGAAATGACAGGGAATCGCCACACTTTGCAATTGTAGTGCATATTGCTGCATACTTATGACGCTGGTGAAGGTCCTACCAACACATGTCCCAGCAGACCTAGAACCTGTGAAATTACGTGAATGGGCACAGCCTCACTGAAAAGGGTGATTGGCTGGGCATATTAACTACTTTATACTCAGCCTCTATGCAAGCAAGATTCCTAAAGAGTCATGGGTACGTGTCCATAGGCTGGACAGATCTAAAGTCCTATGCAGGGAGCTTTCATCCTCAAGACATCAGGAATGTGAATATAGAAATGGGGAGCAGGCAGTTAATGGACTATATTCTTTCCCTGCAACTTGACAAAAAGCAACCTGCAGGTAATACAATACATCGTTTTTATAGACATGCCGTTCATCCCTTGCATTGGCTTAAAAACATTAGTGCCTGGAGTTCAACTTTGTGATTCCAGCTAAATCCATTTGCCATAGGCATTATATGGAACTTTTACCCTGGATGAACACTTTGTTCAGAATACAAAGATCGCAGTAGTATAAAACTCTTTTTAGGCTCCATAACTGCTACAATGGGGAACAGAATGTCTGATTGGGAACTACTGTATGTGCAATTCAGAAAAATGTGTTACTGATGCAAGAAAGCTAAGATATAAACTCTGTGTTGAGTTTGTCCTAGGGAAACATAATATAATAAAAAGCTAACCATTTCTACCCTCTTTATTATACCACAGAATGCACACTGCCTTCTAGAGCTTGGGCTATCCTGTCTCTCTGCTTTGATTCGTGTGGGTATCTATCCCATTATTCTGCACATCCCATTGACTGAGAAGAGTTCCAAAAAACTTAAGTAGGTGACATTTAATACTTACATTATACAAGCTGTAAACAAGACAATAGTCATTAAAGATATAGAAATTCTGTACAATACCATTTAGTTTTAACACTGACCCTAATATTAAAGCTGAATTTCTGGAATTCAGCCACTTTGTAAAATGTTTTGGATTACTAGGGGTTAAGTTGCCACCTTGTGGGCTTATCTCTTAAATTTTGAAATTGGCATTTACTGAGCACTGGGATTATAGCTATCACTATACTTCTGGTGCTCCACACTGGACCTTCTGGTCTTAGCTCCTGCAACTGCAGAGTTGCATGCAGCCGCTGTGCCCGCCCCTCCCTTCCTCTTGCCCTATCACAAAGCACTTTATATTATGTGAACCCATTCACAGCAGTGGGGAGGTGAGAGCAGAGATGCCATGTTTGAGAACACAGAATGTCTCCTTTTAGAGCTCTGAGAGTGTAGCGATAGTTGTACTCCTAGTCTATAAGGCTCGATTCACACCTATGCATGTTGCTTTTGAGCGTTTTTGGAGGTTTTTTTTTCATGCTTGCCACGTTTTGAGCCGCGTTTTTGCCGCGTTTTTGCCGCGATTTGCATTTTGCGTTTTTTTTTTTTTTTTTTTTTTTTCATTTTTTTTACAGTCTTACAAAAAAATTACAAAAAAAAATAATAAAAAAAAAAAAAAAAACGGCAAAAACGCACCAAAAACGCATCAAAAACGCATCAAAAACGCTGCATAAACGCTGCACTTGCGTTTTTGATGCTTGTCCATTGAAAACCATTACATGCAAAACGCTGCTTTAGGCTCCATTCACACTAGCGCGTTTTTTGATGCATTTTGCATTTTGCAGAAATGCATGGGAATTTTTTAACATGGGTTCCTATGGAACATGTTCACATCAATGCTTTTGTGTATCTCTGCGTTTTTGGAAAGGGTCGGGGACTTTTTTTCATGCAAAAAGCAGCGTTTTGCATGTAATGGATTTCAATGGACAAGCATCAAAAACGCAAGTGCACCGTTTTTGCAGCGTTTTTGCAGCGTTTTTGGTGCGTTTTTGGTGCGTTTTTGCCGTTTTTTTTTTTTTTTTGTAATTTTTTTTTAAGACTGTAAAAAAAAATGAAAAAAAAAAAAAAAACGCAAAACGCAAATCGCGGCAAAAACGCCACAAAAATGCTACAAAAACGCTGCTCAAAAACGTGCCAAGCATGAAAAAAAAACCTCAAAAAACGCTCAAAAGCAACATGCATAGGTGTGAATCGAGCCTAAGGCCCCATTCACACTAGCGCGTTTTTTGATGCATTTTGCATTTTGCAGAAATGCACGGGAATTTTTTAACATGGGTTCCTATGGAACATGTTCACATCAATGCTTTTTTGTATCTCTGCGTTTTTGGAAAGGGTCGGGGACTTTTTTTCATGCAAAAAGCAGCGTTTTGCATGTAATGGTTTTCAATGGACAAGCATCAAAAACGCAAGTGCAGCGTTTTTGCAGCGTTTTTGATGCATTTTTGGTGCGTTTTTGGTGCGTTTTTGCCGTTTTTTTATTTTTTTTTTTATTTTTTATTTTTTTGTAATTTTTTTGTAAGACTGTAAAAAAAAATGAAAAAAAAAAAAACGCAAAACGCAAATCGCGGCAAAAACGCGGCAAAAACGCCGCAAAAACGCGGCAAAAACGCGGCTCAAAAACGTGGCAAGCATGAAAAAAAAACCTCCAAAAACGCTCAAAAGCAACATGCATAGGTGTGAATCGAGCCTTATGCATGAAAAAAAGTCCCCGACCCTTTCCAAAAACGCTGAGATACAAAAAAGCATTGATGTGAACATGTTCCATAGGAACCCATGTTAAAAAATTCCCTTGCATTTCTGCAAAATGCAAAATGCATCAAAAAACGCGCTAGTGTGAATGGGGCCTTAGGCCTGGTTCACACCTATGCATTTTTAGTGCTTTTTGCATTTTGCAGATTTGCACTACAGCACATGTCCCATAGGAAACCATATTACATGGACTGTAGAACAAATCTGCAAAATGCAAAAAGCACTAAAAATGCATAGGTGTGAACCAGGCCTAAGTTGACATGCACCTTGTTGGACTTAACCCATAGTAAACCAGCAGATTTGACAAAGTGGCTGAATTCCTGAAGTTCCACTTTTACAGCTTCAGATTATTTACAAAATCTGTACTCTTACCATTAAAAAGCTGTCCTTGAGCTTTAAGTAAGACTTTTCCTAGACTGAGATGGGGTAAGTCTACTGCACACAGGAGGAAGCATTTCTTCAATCACCTATCCCCTAGTAATCAGACTGTCCGTTGTAACTTTGTAGTAATTATAGGCAGCATAGGGGCAGATCAGTGTCAGACATTTGCGAACAACCTGGAACTGCACAGGCACTGGGATTTCATTTTTTTTTGCCATTTACAGTGCCTTGAAAAAGTATTCATACCTCTTGAAATGTTCCACATTTTGTCATGTTACAACCAAAAACGTAAATGTATTTTATTGGGATTTTATGTGATACACCAACACAAAGTGGCACATAATTGTGAAGTGAAAGGAAAATGATAAATGGTTTTCTCATTTTTTTTACAAATAAATATGTGAAAAGCGTGGTGTGCATTTGTATTCAGCCCCCCGAGTCAATACTTTGTAGAACCACCTTTCACTGCAATTACAGCTGCAAGTCTTTTTGGGGATGTCTCTACCAGCTTTGCACATCTAGAGAGTGACATTTTTGCCCATTTTTTCTTTGCAAAAGATTGGATGGAGAGCGTCTGTGAACAGCAATTTTCAAGTCTTGCCACAGGTTCTCATTATGATTTAGGTCTGGACTTTGACTGGACCATTCTAACACATGAATATGCTTTGACCTAAACCATTCCATTGTAACTCTGGCTGTGTTTAGGGTCATTGTCCTGCTGGGAGGTGAACCTCCGCCCCGGTCTCAAGTCTTTTGCAAACTCTAACAGGTTTTCTTCTAAGATTGTATTTGGCTCCATCCATCTTCCCATCAACTCTGACCAGCTTCCCTGTCCCTGCTGAAGAAAAGCATCCCCACAACATGATGCTGCCACCACCATGTTTCACAGTGGGGGTGGTGTGTTCAAGGTGGTGTGTTAATTTTTCACCACACATAGCATTTTGCTTTTAGGCCAAAAATTAAAATTTAAAATTTTGGTCTCATCTGACCAGAGCACCTTCTTCCACATGCTTGCTGTGTCCCCAACATGGCTTCTCGCAAACTGCAAACGGAACTTCTTATGGTTTTCTTTCAACAATGACTTTCTTCTTGTCACTCTTCCATAAAGGCCAGATTTGTGGAGTGCACGACTAATAGTTGTCCTGTGGACAGATTCTCCCACCTGAGCTGTGGATCTCTGCAGCTCCTCCAGAGTTACCATGGGCCTCTTGGTTGTTTCTCTGAATAATGCTGTCCTTACCTCGGCCTGTCAGTTTAGTTGGAAGTGTCTTTGCAGTTGTGCAATTCTCTTTCCATTTTTGGATGATGGATTGAACAGTGCTCCATGAGATGTTCAAAGCTTGGGATATTTTTTTATAACCTAACCCTGCTTTAAACTTCTCCACAACTTTATCTCTGACCTGTCTGGTGTGTTCCTTGGCCTTCATGATGCTGTTTGTTCACTAAGGTTCTCTAACAAACATATGAGGGCTTCACAGAACAGCTGTATTTATACTGAGATTAAATTACACACAGGTGGACTCTATTTTCCAATTAGGTGACTTCTGAAGGCAATTGGTTCCACTAGATTTTAGTTAGGGGTATCAGAGTAAATGAGGCTGAATACAAATGCACGCTACACTTTTCAGATAATTATTTGTAAATAATTTGGAAAACCATTTATCGTTTTCCTTACACTTCAAAATTATGTGTCACGTTGTGTTGGTCTATCACATAAAATCCCAATAACACACATTTACATTTTTAGCTGTAACATGACAAAACGTAGAAAATTTCAAGGGGCATGAATACTTTTTCAAGGCACTGTATAGGATAATAAATGATGACCCTGAATGATTTTTGAACACGGATGAAACCATGCTTATGGAGAGAGAAGCAGATGAATGCATTATCATGGGTATTACTGTGATATGTGTGGGAGGCCATAAATACAAGTCTAAATGACAGACTTATATGGGTCACTCCTGATGCCACTGTCAATCAGAGGTGAAGAGGTATTTTTATACCCCGTACACACGATCGGACATTCCAACAACAAAATCCATGGATTTTTTCCAACAGATGTTGGCTCAAACTTGTCTTGCATACACACGGTCACACAAATGTTGTCGGAAATTCCGAACGTCAAGAGCGCGGTGACGTACAACACATACGATGAGCCGAGAAAAATGAAGTTCAATTGCCAGTGCGGCTCTTCTGCTTGATTCCGAGCATGCGTGAAATTTTGTGCGTCGGAATTGTGTACACACGATCGGAATTTCCGACAACGGATTTTGTTGTCAGAAAATTTGAGATCCAGATCTCAAATTTTGTGTGACGGAAATTCCGATGGAAAATATCCGATGGAGCCTATACACAGTCGGAATTTCCGACAACAAGCTCCCATGGAACATTTTCCGTCAGAAAATCCAACAGTGTGTACGGGGCATTAGAGTGCTTAGTTTCTTCCAGATCTGTGCAGTAATCCAGTGTGAAATTTTGCCTCTGTGCAGGAACTTCCTGTAATAAAGACTGGTCACTGCTGCTTTCTCTCCTTGTACAGGGTGTCTGGTCTTGTATCCGCCCCTTCCTGTAGCTTTCTGCAGGAAGCCTGTAGTGGGAGGGGCCTACTGGGTTCCTCCCACAGCTCTGCTTTCAGCACAGCGGGTAAATAGCTTGGTGATGATGATGCTATCGCTACTTTACATGGTAATATCTGGGTTTGCAAAGGCATTGGCTCGCACAAAGTTGATTTATATCTTTTGTGGCTATTGAGAATTATATTTGGATAAAAGTTTTTTTTCCCCATTGCGCAGCTTCAATGCATAATGCTGGAAAAACTGTGTACAGAAAAATACACCTCTTTTTATTAAGTGTTAGGATACAGGAAATGACTATTATTTTCAATACTAGAGTTGATGGTGACGAAAATCATTTTAGTGATTATAAGGAAAGATCTCATTGGATCTGTAAGGAATATTTATAAGATGCTTTCTCAGAGGGATAGAGAACTGAAATATAGATATATACTATAGATGTGAATACATTCTTACATATCTTTCTGCATTGTTTAGAAAAACTCGGCAATGGTGGGGAAAGTGTGAGGACCTGCTACTGGAGTGTGCCCAGAGGGAAGAAGCCGAGCTGGATGCCCTGCCTTGTCTTTATAGAACTGTGGATCCTGACAGCTGGAATGACGCAGAATCTCTACTCTGCAGAGTAAAGAGCGCCATCACTGATGAACAAAAGCGCATTGTCTGGCTGGATAATCAACCTTGCTGAATTTTCATTTCCGGCACTTTCAACACATTCAGGATTGCACATTATAAACTAGAAGAACAATTGTTTACGTGAAATGAGTTCATAGGTCAGTATTTCTGCAGTAAAAATATAGCCTATTTTAAAGGAGACGTCTGTAACCCTTATGATGCTGCAGCTGTACCGCCCTGCTCTAAGACTGAGGCGTGACTGATCACATGACCACTGATCGGTCAGTCTCTGCTCCCAGCGGTGGTCAGTGAATGTAAGCTGCAGGGATTTCCTTCTCCTCTCCCTGCTCCTCCAGGGTTGGCTGGAGTTCTAGGCGGGGGAGGGTGCTGGAGTGGCTGGCTCTGGCACTCTACACACAAATAGGCAGAGCCAGTTGTCATGCCTTCTTGATCATGACATGGTTTTACCTCATCAACCTATTGTGATCATGACTTTGTGTTAGTAAATGTACTTCTATGACCCAAAAGACAAGCATAGCCAAAAAAAAAAATAAAAAATGACTTTACTTCTCTTTTAGGTCTCAGTGAAAACCATAGGTGTGCACAGCCTATTGCATTAGGGTGTGCACCTCAAAGCTCAAACACATATGCTTATGTGTGCATGTGTATATATACGGAAGGTGTCAGTAGAGCAGTGAATGGTGTCATAAGGGCAGATATTGGTGGTGTCAGTAGGGAAGTTACAATCTTATTTTAATTGTTTTTTTGCAATTTTTTAGGACTTATTTGGTGAAATATCAGGGGCCTAAACATTGGAAATATGCACCACACGGGGTGATTAGGGTGTGCCCAGGCACACCCTTTGCGCACGCCTATGGTGAAAACTATATAAACACATTTAGGGTGCAGTAAAAAAGTAAGTGCTTAAAGTCTTACTATTGGTTTGTTTACTGAAGCAGCTCCCATAAATGTTTGGCCTTGTGTTTTGGATCATTGTCATGTTGCAATGTCCAAGTACGTCCCATGCGCAGCTTCCTGGCTGATGAATGCAAATGTTCCTCCAGTATTTTTTGATAACATACTGCATTCATCTTGCCATCAATTTTGACCAAATTTCCTGTGCCTTTGTAGCTCACACACCCCCAAAACAATCAGCGATCCACCTCCGTGTTTCACAGTAGGAATGGTGTACCTTTCATCATAGGCCTTGTTGTCTCCTCTCCAAAATGTAGTGTTTATGGTTGTGGCCAAAAAGCTCAATTTTGGTCTCATCACTCCAATTGACTTTGTGCCAGAAGGTTTGAGGCTGGTCTCTGTGCTGTTTGGCGTATTGTAAGCGTGATACTTTGTGGTATTTGCATAGTAATGGCTTTCTTCATGTTATGGAGTATTTGTAGGCCGCAGATTTGTGTGTGGCTGGCGCCACAAATGAATGAAAAACCCACAAATAACTTCAGGTGAAATACAGAACTCTCTGAAAACATGTGGTGTGGCGGTTTCAAGATGCACAATAAGGAGGGACTTGAAGAAAGAGGTCTTTCAACCAAAATTGTCTTTCTTTAACCCCAAACAAAGTATGTTTACAAATGTCCTGATATTCAAGGGGTTAAAACTACAGCTGTGAACTTGGCATTTGTATTGTTTCTTTCAGCTGGCAGTTGGCTGTCATGTAAAAGTGATCCAGGCAGCTGTAGATCTGCCTAATCATTTTTATAGTAACAAGAAGGTGCCATCATAGACCTCCGATGTCTGTCATATAAAGTATCTGTCAACCCCCCATGCTATTATATAGGGGGCTTATTAGCTTCCTTGTGATAGTAATATGAAAAAATTGTAAAAAAATTAAATATAACAAAAAAAAAAAAAAAGCTCCCCCGGTCACCCCCTACATACACACAATTTCAAACACATGTAGGTCATGCAAGTGTATCTGAGGTATCCATCACAATGAAGGGCAAGAATTCTATGCCTTCCTTCATAGATAATGTATAATTAAAGGTAAAACAGTTTGTTTTGTTTTAGATTGGAGATGGATTAGAACACCTGTCGGTATTTTATTGCTGTCTGAGTCCCCATTAGGGTGATTCCTCCTCTCTATTTCTCCTGTTTACCAGTTATTGAGTTATTGACAGAAAAGTAAAGGGAACATTTTCCAATTGGGGTGTAATTATGGTGGCCTGGGGGCCCCAAAGGATTCTTTTAATTTGCGGGGATTTTCTTTCACTTCCTGTTTTGGCTATGGGACAGGAAATAAAAGTAAATCTCCCCAATGGGACACAGATGGCAAAAAAAAATGTCAGGGGATATGACCTTCCCCTACTCTATCCAAAATGAAAAAAAAAAGATTTGCCTTTAGTTCTACTTTAACTAAAAAAACGTTGTCACGGAACGCCCCACACTCCGCTTGAGTGCTTCCGTCTGTATACCGCTTCCTAAGTTCTGGAACACGAGTCCAATGGATCTGGTTATAGAAACCCCAAGAATTTCTCCCCTTTCGGCAGGAGACTAACAGGAGGAGACCCCAGACGGGTTGACTCCGAAGTTAGTAAACAGCTCCAGTCCTCTACTGCCTGTACCCACATAGTACCCCAAACAAATTATCCCAAACAGTGCATTACTCACCCAGCCATCCTCTGCCTCTCTCAGAGAACATATCTGCCGCTGGAGAGAAGACAGGGTGACTGGGCTCACTCTGTCATGCTGTTGGGGATCTGGGCCCACTGCCCAGCATCCCTGGGGTATACAGGTGGAGACTGAAGTTCCATCCACCTTCACAGGAAATCCATCCTCTGTTAGTTGAGGGCAGAGTCCAGCAGTCCTCGGCCCTGTTGCCAGCCCTTCTGCTGGAAACCCCACACCATCTGTTCCGGCTAACTGTTGGAGAGGGAGGCCGACTGCCCCGCCTCCCTGGAACTCTGTAGTTGTTGCCGGTGCTGGGCAGAGGTTGGTAGCACTCTGCCCTGTTGCCAGCACTTCTGCTGGGGACTCCGCATCCTCTGCTCCGGCTAACTGTTGGGGCAGGCAGCTGGCTTCCTCCACTCCCAAACTGTGTAGCTGCCATTGGGGAGGTGAGCCGGCTGCTTCCTTTTCCATTCCCTCATCTGGCTGCTGGGACGACATGTCGATGGTACTGTCTCCCAGGTACACGGATCTTTGCTGGGGAGGAAAGCCCACTTCCTCCACCCTGGCCAACTGTTGGGGAGGGACAACACACACCTCCTCTCCCTTCTCCCTCTGTATCTGCTGCTGGGAAGTGATTGCCATCTTCTCACCCTGAGCCTCCACAATTGCTGCAGGTGTGGGGCAGAGGTCTTGGACCCTCTGTCCGGTTGCCAGCACTTCTGCTGGGGGTTTGCTAGGTTGTTCCTCCTCTACAGAAATGTCTATTAAATCCCCAGTCTCTGGAAGTGGTAAAAGTGTGGGACAGAGGTCTTGGACCCTCTGTTCAGTTACCAGATCTTCAGCTGGAGAAGTTTGTTTTAACTCCATAGATGCTGCTGGCAGAAAATCACATGTCCCTGTCAGTGTTGTGGGAGAAAGGCCGACTACCTCTTCTCTCAGGAAGGCCGAAGCCACTGTTGGTGCTGGGCAGAACACAGTGAACTTTGGCCCTGATAGCAGCTCTTCTGCTGGAGGCTCATCAGGTTGTTCTTCCTCAGCAGAAAAGTCTATCAAATCCCATGTCTCTGCAACTGATGTCGGGGAATAGGGGTTCACCATCTCCTGTCCATGGAACCCAGAAGATGTTATCATTTCTGGACAGAGGTTAGCAGAGCTCTGCCCTGTTGTCAGCACTTCAGGTTTGGGGACGGCAATCTCCGGATTTTCCACTGCCGATTCTCTGGCATGCTGCTGAACTTTCCAGATGCTGTTCCTTCCTTAGCAAATGGTCCAGATCAGGTTTGAGCTCTGAGACCCCTGCAAGACCGAGCATAGACTCTCTATAGTCCCTCATGTCCTCAAGGTCAGGTTCCCCCTCATCGCCAAACATAAAAAGATCTGTAAGGTTCTCCCACAGCAATCCAGGGCCGCCAAAGTCATATCCCTCCGGAGAGCATTCTGTTGTCTCCCCTAAATATCCCTCCTCTGCGTGCCATTGCAGAGCCCGATAACGATTGTCCAGCTCTATCTCCTGCTGGACCAACCTGTCCAACTCAGTCACCCATTGCTCCTGGGGCTGCTCTCCCAGGAATGCCATCCGCAATGCCCGTTGGTCACTGGCCCGTTGCTCTTGGGTTGGAAAGCACTTGCCCTGTTTTATACCAGCGAGACGGAGGGCTGCAATCCAGAGCTCCACCCGAATCAGCTGCCTGAGCTCCAGGTATTCATCCTCAGACACAGTCCTGGTGTACGTTGAAAGGATGATCCGCAGCAGCCCCGGGAATTCTGATGCCAGGTCCATATCTCCGCTGGGGTGACTGAAGTCTGCTATGCTGATCTTGGATCCAGTTGGAGGTTTGGATGTCCCAGACTTCAGACTTCAGGAAGCTTTCCCGCTGCTTGCCACCAATGTCACGGAACGCCCCACACTCCGCTTGAGTGCTTCCGTCTGTATACCGCTTCCTAAGTTCTGGAACACGAGTCCAATGGATCTGGCTATAGAAACCCCAAGAACTAGACAACACCAGTCTTGGAGTACATCAGAACTGCCTTTATTTTGAGATCTCACAGACCTTTTTATATCAGGGATGACTCAAAGCTAACCTAATTAACATGACCTAATTTACTACAAAATGTACCCAGACCAGATGACAGTCTTGTGGGCACCGGGCTTCACACATAAATACAATTAACAATACAAACAACAATCTCCCCCCTCCTCAGCCTAGAACATTCGTCTATTAGCCAGGGCTGGTGGCTAATGTGATTAGCTCTCTCAATTAACATAAACACATGTTGATAACACCAGCATCTCCTCACAGGATGTGTCCCAGCAGAATGAATCAGTCTTATCAGCAGGGGGCTGCTGGAGGAATCCCCCCTCCCTCTTCAGGGACACAAATATACAGTAAGGAGTCCCCATACAATATATACATGACTGAGTCCGATTAATACAGTTCAGACTGGATTTCTCATTCACCTCAAATGCTAGGGCCCATAATCGGTGGGCAACAGGCTTGCACACAGTCCTCTCCAACAGCCTCCGCTCTGGCCATGCCCGTGACAAATGTGTACTATTTTTGTGGCCAATGCACAATTTTAAGGCTTAACATGTTTGGTAAATATTTACTTGATGCAACCCTAGCTTTTATATCTTACCAAAAAAATGGGTAATAAATTATTCATTTTTATTATGTTATTAATTGAAATATAATTGTTTACGGTTTCATGTAAAAAAACTAGATTTTAAAAGGTGTGTGAAAAATGAAAAAATTGGCACTGGCAGAAAAATGTTTAGGATGGGATGTATAGATCTGTATAAATCATTGTTAATTAGGAAACTATTTATATTGTCTTTTGCTAGAATTTGTCCTGTAACATATTGGGGGTTATTTACGAAAGGCAAATCCACTTGAAAGTGCAGTCGCTCTAAATCTAAGGGGTAGATCTGAAATGAGTGGAAGCTCTGCTGATTTTATCATCCAATCATGTACAAGCTAAAATGCTGTTTTTTTATTTTCCTTGCATGTTCCCCTTGGATCTACAGCGACTTTACTTCCAAGTGCACTTGCAGTGCAAAGTGAAATAACCCCCAATGTGTTGTTGTATTTACTGTATAAGCATTATTAAAAAAGAAACTTTCCAGTATTGGCAATAGTAAGAGGGCATTTGATTGTGTTATTGACTTTTTTTTTTTTTAACCACCTAAACTCTGGAAGGCTTTACCTCTTTTTATGACCAGGCCATTTTTATATAGCACTTTGCTACTTTAACTGTCAATGGCGTCATCATGCAACACTGTACCCAAATAAAAATTTTATCTTTTATTGAGACTGATAGAGCTTTTGTTTGGTGGTATTTGATCATCACCACTGTTTTTTCTTATTACATTAACGAAAAAAATCAGAAAATTTTGAAAACATCCAACATTTTCTACTTTGTTATAAAATGCTGTATATCCAATAAAATCAAATTTTGTCATAAATGTAGGCCAAAATTAATTCTGCTACATGTCTTTGGTAAAAAATTCCCAATAAGTGTATATTAATTGGTTTACAGGAAAGTTATAGCATCTACAAACTATGAGATATATTCGAAAATGGATCAATCCTGATGTACTGATGGTCTCTCATTTCTCATTTCTCCTTGTCTGCTCCATCTTGCTGACAAGCTTGCAGTGTGCCCCCCCCCACTGTTCCCAGGGCAGGTTCCCCTTCTGCCCCCCTTTGTCCTGTATGAAAAGTAAAGAAAAATTGATGGTCCCAAGAACATTTTAATCTGTTGGATAGATCATGCAAATCTTTTTTGTAAATAAATTCCATTTTATTTTACAACATACAAGAGCAGGTACAATGCTTAATAATACATAAGATGGTAGAAGTGCATCTTACCAGGAAAGACCACCCATGATTGGTCCATGATGGCATAGCATAACACACACACACATGACAGCTCAAGTATTATATATGACTTCAAATTTGTCTTAAACAAATATAGCTATAGTGGCTATAGCCACCAGCAGTGATTGAACAAAAAAAAATCTGATTGATCGACTTAAAGTGTCTGTAAAGGCACAAGGTTTTTTACCTCCTATGCATGAAGGTAAAAAAACCTGTGTGCAGCACCCCCCCCCTCCAATACTTACCTGAGCCCCATCTCAATCCAGCGATGTCTATGATAGCCTTGCCCCTCTGGGGACTCTCACTCCTGATTGGCTTTTGGCCATCTCAGCCAGTGAGATGGCCAAAAGCCATCCATCTCCAATCAGGAGATGGAGAGGGCAAGGCTGAGCCACGGCTCCGTGTGTGAATGGACACACAGAGCCGCAGCTCAGGAGCGTGCCTGCTTGAGTGCCCCCATTGCAAGCTGCTTGCTATGGAGGCACCTGGTAGGAGGGAAGAGCCAGGAGGGCTGGAGGATCGGGGCTGCTCTGTGCAAATCCACTGCACAGAGCAGGTAAGTATAACATGTTTGTTTTTTCGCTTTTTCAATGGTTTCCTGCTAAACCGGACAAATTTCAATCCATCTATGGCCATCTAGGAGGAGAGATCAAGATAGATTGTTAAATAAAACAAAATCAAATGATTTGTAGTCACAAGTCTTAAACTGCATTTACTTGTAAATCCAAGTGCTTTACTGATAAAATGTGATTTGAATATTTGCAACAGTTTAAAAAGACAATATTTGACATGCTGAATGTCAGCTTGACAAAGAATGTGGTTGTTTGAAACTGTTGCTTTACTGGTAAAATGTGACCTGTATATGTGCACTTCGATTTAAACGTAAAAGCAGTTTGGCAGATTATAAACTACACATCCTATGATTTGTTGTATGGTTGCAGTGAGTATGGAGACTGTTTGATATGGTAGTATGCTAGTTTGACTTTGATTAAAAGTGTAACGCAGGCCATAAATGATGCAATTGCTTGATTGCCCCATCAACACAGTCCGTGCTGATGGGGGAACCTCTCACACTACACTATTGTGTGTTGCCGGCAGAACACAATGGTTACGGTTTCAGGCTGAAGCTGGCAGCACTAATTATTTGGGGAAAAACCCAAAAGGCTGGTTGTACACAAGTCAGTTGATAGGTCAACTTGTGTACAACCAGCCAGAACCTACATGGATCAAACCAGCCAGAACCTACATGGATCAAACTGGTCCCCGTTGAACAGGCTGAACTTTGAGACTTGTGTGGCCAGGTAAACTCACCACATGTGCATAAATGTGTGAGTATGTGTCTGGAGAAGATCGAGAACAAAAGTATCATAGCTCTTTTTTAGGGTGTTGAGGTGGCTCTGAAAAGAGCCATTGTGTTTCTTCTTAGATTGTGATAATCTTCTTGTGCTGAAATGAAAGGCTTC
This sequence comes from Aquarana catesbeiana, assembly GCF_042186555.1. Classification (NCBI taxonomy): domain Eukaryota; kingdom Metazoa; phylum Chordata; class Amphibia; order Anura; family Ranidae; genus Aquarana; species Aquarana catesbeiana. The sequence goes on from NC_133335.1 coordinate 88,402,700, forward strand.
TCATTCAGGCTTTTCTGTAGCTTTAAAGTGGTGTCTTCGGTATCTTCGGTGTCTTCTGGTGTCTTCTGGTGCCTTCTGTGTCTTCTGGTGCCTTCTGGTGCCTTCTGGTGTCTTCTGGTGCCTTCTGGTGTCTTCTGGTGCCTTCGGGTCATTTTCTGTAGGAGGGAAAACATTTTTGTGACTCTCATATTTACATTCTGAACTGTTACACGGGGTGGAAACACTTGACCTTTTTGCTACATCATGGTTGTCTGTATCGTTTAACCCCAGGACAAGAAGTCTGCACATAACAGGCAATTGTCCAATCAATAATGGTTGGGTTTGCAGCCATGGACGCGATCCTGTGTATACAGCAGTCGGTTTAAATCTGCAATCATTGTCTGTAAAGGGAGGACTGAAGCTATCTTAGTCATGTGTGGATGAGGCATTGGAATAATCCCTCTTTCTAGAGAAGGGGGAATTTTAATACTTGCAACCTTTAGGGGTTCTAAAGCCTTAACCATACCTCCCAACATTTTGAGATGGGAATGAGGGACAACTACAAGCAAATGTATGCAGGCATAGGACACGCCCCCTGCCACACCCCCTTAAAGAAGAATTAACCAAAAAAAGTTTAATTAAATCCACAATGGCTTTTTTTTACCACTACTATTCCTTTATATTGGCTTTTAAAATGTACAAATGCAGCAATTTAGAAATCAGATGAAAGGTTTAGCACTGGGAAACACTTTTTGAAAGATAAAAAGTGCATTTTATATACAACTATAGAGATCAGACCAAAATGAGGGACAAATGAGGAGGAATGAGGGACAGAGGGACATTGCTCCAAATCAGGGACAGTCCCTCGAAAAGAGGGACAGTTGGGAGCTATGCCTTAACTTTTTTTACTTTAATAAATTCCCTGCACTAAGGTAAAAAAATTCCGGCAGTAGTTGCCCCCTCACCCCTTTTTATACCTACCCGAGTCCTCACTCTATCAGCACTGTGCCAGTCTATAGCAGCTCTCTCTCCCCTCTTACAGGATTTACTAAGGTAGCAGGAGCCACTGGCTTCTGCTGTCAGTCAAATCCTGTGTCGAGGGAGTATGAGGCAGGGCCAAGCCCCACTGTGTCTGTGGACTCAGGCAGCGCAGCAGCTTGGGATCGGGGGTGTGAAGAGAAAAGGAGGAGCCAGGGACACTGACAAAAGAAGAGGGTCAGGACCGCTCTGTGGAATTCCATCTCACAGAGAAGGCAAGTATAATATGTGTGCTGTTTAATAAAAATTAAGCTTGCAATCCCTTTAAATCATTAATACTTACGCTATAGGGAGAGGTGGGGCTCTTTCTCTTTATTTAGGAGGTCAACTGTGGTTTACATAGGGAGGTTGTGTCATCCGTAGTCTTCAGATATATATATATATATATTATCCCCTTGCCGCCGAGCGTATGCAGATGTGCGGCCTCGGCTTTTGGGGGGTTACACCAGGATGATGCCCATAGCTGCAGGCATCATCCTGGTACCGTTTTTTAGAGCTGGCGATCGGCTTTCCAGGGATAACAACCGATGCGGCTAAAAGCCGCTCGGCTGTTATACCGGAGGAGCGGGAGGGGACGACCCCCCCTCCCGCCGCTCTCAACGGGCCTCCCATCCCACCGGGAGAACCGATCGACAATCCGATGCCTCCGGCGGTTAGGGACAGACTGGAACGAAGCCGGAAAAGGCTTTGTTCCAGTCTCCTGATTGTAAACACGGAAGCGACGTCATGACGTCACTTCACGTTTACTCGGCTGCCAATTGCGCCGATTTAAAAAAAATATACAGTATTCGGAATTACCGAAAACGGCGATCTGAATACTTTGAAGTGCAAAGACCCCTGATCCCTCCATAAAGAGTACCTGTCACCACCTATTACTGTCACAAGGTATGTTTACATTCCTTGTGACAGCAATAAAAGTGATCAATTTTTTTTAAAAAACACAATTTATCAATATTCAAATAAATAAAATAAATAAGAAAGAAAAAAACATTTTAAACTGCCCCCGTCCCCGCGAGCTTGCGCAGCAAAGAAAACGCATACGGAAGTCGCGCCCTCATATGTAAACAGTGTTCAAATCACACATGTGAGTTATCGCCGCGATAATCAGAGCGAGAGCAATAATTCTAGCTCTAGACCTCCTCTGTAACTCTAACCTGGTAACTGTAAAAAAAATTTAAAACGTTGCCTATGGAGATTTTTAGGTACCGTAGTTTGTCGCCATTCCACGAGTGCGTGCAATTATAAAGCATGACATGTTTGGTCTCTATTTACTCGGCGTAACATCATCTTTCACATTATACAAAAAAATTTGGCTAACTTTACTGTTTCTTTTTTTTTAAATTCATGAAAATGTCCCTTTTCCCAAAAAGTTGTGTTTAAAACACCGCTGCACAAATACTGTGTGACATAAAATATTGCAACAATTGCCATTTTATTCTCTAGATTCTCTGCTAAAAAATATATATAATGTTTGGGGGCTCTAAGTAATTTTCTAGCAAAAAATACAGATTTTAACTTGTAAACACCAAATGTCAAAAATAGGCTTAATCATGAAAGAGTTAAATATATATATATATAAATATACACATACAGTATAACTAATTGAATAACTATTTACCACCACCTCATTGGCACAGTTTACATGGGCTACAGCTTGTACAAGGCTGGTGTGAACAGCTCTTGATGAAACTCATGTATAACATTTTAAACATTGTTTAAACCACTCTGCATGGCGCATGTAGAATAATTACCATAAGACCCCTTTCACACTGGGGCGTTTTTCAGGTGCTTTAGCGTTTAAAAAAAAAATCGCCTGTAATGCGCCTGAAAGAAGCCTCATCTGCAATCCCAATGTGAAAGCCCGCTTTCACATTGCCAGCGCCCAAAAAACGCTGGTAAAGCGCCGCTTAAGATCCCTTTCACACTGGGTGTTTTTCAGGCGTTTTTTGGGCGCTGGCAGTGTGAAAGGGCTCGGCCATCGGCGCACCCATCCCGGTGGCAAAAACACAAAAGCGCTGCAAAGAAGCTGCTTGCAGGACTTTTTTTGATGCCCTGCCAGCGCAGCGCCCCAGTGTGAAAGCACTCGGGCTTTCACATTGGGATTGCAGATGAGGCTTCTTTCAGGCGCTTTTTTTAATGCTAACACGCCTGAAAAACACCCCAGTGTGAAAGGGGTCTAAAAGGGAGCCCTCATTCAATGCTCGCTGGGTGGAGATCCATCCTAGTCACATGGAGGAACCGTCTGTAGTTCTCAGATGCAGAAAAAAAACAAAACACAATTTAACAATTTAAAACTAAAGACTGTATATAAGACCACATGCACCTGGCCTTTGCTATCCTGAGATTTTGCCAGCACCCTGTCTCCCACCTATATCTGAGCATCATTTATTTGATTCCTATAGAACCTACCTGAATGGATGTTAAACCACATGACAAGGCTCACTCACATAAAACTTTTATCTTTCTAGCAGTAAGTACACTGTGGGTGTAGTATTCCTTACTTGTTTGAATAAGTCTCCAGTTCACTGCTGTAGAATCCTCTTTGTCAAAACTAAATCTGCTACTGGGAAGCTGTATACCAAAAGCTAACAAAGGATTCCAACCCTATATTTTAAACACAGCTAATTCCCAGGAAGAGTTTATGGCTTCATGTACACATAGGGGGTTATTCACTAAAGGCAAATCCACTTTTCACTACAAGTGCAAACTACACTTGAAATTGCACTGAAAATGCACTTGGAAGTGCAGTCGCTGTAGATCCGAGGGGGACATGCAAGGGAAATAAAAAACAGCATTTTAGCTTGTACATGATTGGATAATAAAATCAGCAGAGCTTCTCCTCGTTTCAGATCTACCCCTCAGATTTACAGAGACTGCACTTCCAAGTGCACTTGTAGTTTGCACTTTCAGTGCAAAATGGATTTGCCTTTTGTAAATAACCCCCATAGTCTACTTAGACCGCTGGCTGCAGGAAAATGCAAAACGTGGCAAAATCGAGACGTGATTTTGCTGTGTTTTGCGGCTGGTGGTCAAAACATTCCAATCCTGAACATGATTTCTTTGCATTCAGGAGAGGGAGGTTGACACACGTACATCTACACAACTGGATGGCCTATTATTTTTATTTAACCTTACTTACTATGTAACCGCAGCAGCTCCTAAACTCTGTCAAAACCCTATGTATACATTGACACATAGTGGTTGATTTACTAAAGGGAAAAAGACCGTGCACCTTGCAAAATGCAATTGCCCTCTGCGAGTGCAGTTGCTCCAGAGCTTAGTAAATGAGCAGAAACTCTGCTGACTGCCATTATCCAATCATGTGCAAGCATTAATGCATTTTTTTTATTTTCCTTGGTCATGATTGGGTACTCTTTCAAAAGTGAAGCCTTACCTCATTTACTATGCTCTGGAGCAACTGTACTCGCAGAGGGCAACTGCACTTCGCAAAGTGCACAGCCTATTTGCCTTTAGTAAATCAACCCCATAGGCTTTTATGGAGTTGAGTTGGAGTGGTGAAACAACACCAAAAGCTCCTAAACTCAAATTTAGTGTACATGAAGTTTTAGGCTGGCCATGCATTATACAATTTTCTTATAACAATTTTCCTTTAGATTTACCAAAACCATATACAAAACCATAAAAAAAACATATACAAAACCTAAACACTTTCAATTTGTATACAATCAGGCACTACATAGTTGAAGGTTAATCTAAAGGAAATGAATAATAAAATTGTATAATGTATGGCCAGCTTTAGTTCTTGTTGTGCCTCATTTCTTTTCGTCTGAGTTTTTAAAGTGACAATGAGACTCGTGGCTGTAACCACTTAAGCAGCCAAAGCCACAAATCTGTCCCATCCAGGCTGTTGCCTGGGTCATATTATGCCTTGTGAAAACAATGCTGCTGATAGAAAATCATCACCTTTGTGTGGTGATGGATAAGCTCAGGCCACATCAGTGGCTGTATAGTACTTACGCAGACATCCACAGTCAACCGTTTCCCAGCAAAAGACTTGTAGAGAATCCTTTTTTTCACTCCGATACACAACTCCCAGTGATGCATGGAGGGAAAAAATTAAATAAAATTAGGTTTTTATAAACACATGTCAATTCAATAAAAAAAAAAAAAAGAGACAACTGAGGGAGATTGAAAGAGGAAGAGGCAAAATGGTAAGAAGAGGGAGAGTAGGCAGGGTAAGATGTAAAGAGAAGACTTTGGTAGGAGATGACAGAAAGGGGCAAGGTCGCTGGAGGATGGAGGGGAAAAATGGGATGTTTGAGGAATAGATGAAGGGCAGTTTAAAAGGGGGAAAAAATGACTTACTCTAGAATGTATGAGCACAGAGCTCACCCTGTTACCAGTAGAGTAGAAACAGGTGTCAACTGGGTTCTTATGTATTTAACCAGTCGACATCTGCCCCTTCCCCCCTGAAGGAGCTCTTTGTGACCCCATAGTCAAACTTCAGCTCCGTGCCAACAGGGATATCTTCTTTGGCCACTAGCAGAAGAACAGGGGTGGTGCCATCACTCCGGTATCTCAACTCTGGTTTCAGGTTCGGACTCTTCCGCGAGTGATTGATTTTCCTTCCAAAAGTTGTCGGTAGTGAGGGGTGACAGGGACATGGGACGTTCTGCGCATCGACGCAAAGCTTTCGACGGTTCTTCCTGTCCTCAAAGAAGTAAAGGTAGCTCATCTCACCTGCCAAATAAGTGCAATGCTAATGATAATTTAAAAAAACCTTGATGCCTCTCAACCAGAAAAATCAGTAACTAGCAATGGACAAATCTATATCAAAAATTCCTTATACCCATAAACATACTCATATAAATAGACTTGATGCTGTTGAATTAAATATAAAAATAATCAATCATGCTGTTTTTCTGCTAATAAGGTACAATTTGTATCAATCAGTCCCATAAGAAAGCAACTCCTAAAACCCCACTGTTAACCAAGTGCTGGTTTAATTGAAAAAAACTGAACTACAATACACCTCCATGTTCATCACTTTCTCCTCCTCAGGTGGTGCACTCACTGGCTTTATTTTGACCCCCCCCCTTAAAGTGATTGTAAAGGATCACTTTTTTAAAAATATCAGGTTATAATTACCTGCTATGTGTAATGGTTTTGCACAGAGCAGCCCCAATCCTCCTCTTCTTGGGTCCCCTGCCAGTGCTCCTGGCTCCTCTGCCCCCCTCCCCCCAGCAAGCTGCTTTCTATGGAGACACTTGTATGTGCTCATGCCTGAGCCAGCTGTGTGTGTCTATAGACACACACACACAGTGTGGCTCAGCCCCCACCCCTGCTCTATTCTCACTGGCTGTGATTGACAGCAGCAGGAAAAGTGCAGTGTGCAGGCTTGTGTGGGCAATCAGTGACTATCAGGTGACCACACAATACCAATCAGATACCAGGCTTTACCAACTTCACCATCTCACCTGCTGCCATGGAGTTCATGAGCTCCTCGCCTCTTTCATGGGACACGATGGGTCCATGACAGTCACACACCACCGCGCCTTTTTTGAAGGGTAAAGTCGTGAAGACCGTCTCTCCGGTGTTTCCAACGCGGTCTTCTATGATGGCAAGCCCCTTCCAATCTTGTGAGGCGATTTGACTTTCTAGGTCCTCTTCTTCTTGTACCTTCCCCCATTCCGCGATGGGCTTCCAGCTTTCCAGGACGTCCTCTAGTTTCGGTTGGTTCGTTGTCCATCCCTGTGTTAGAGCATAAGATGTTACCTGCTCTCCTGTAGGAGGATTCCTCTTGAAACGTCCTGAAAGCAGAAGACAGTGTATTACAATATAATGCAAGAATATAATGTGCTTAATTCATAGATGCCAGGGAAAATATAAATGCTCACCGACGATCTCATTAACGCGCATCACATACTGCTGTCTTCTCCACCTCTTGTAGCAGTACGCTGGGTGTTCCGCAGTAAAGATGCGACATTCCCTCAAACCCGGCGATTCCATGTTAGGTCCCACTGGAAACACATCAAGGACTTTCCTGAAAGCCACCTCCTTGTCGTCGACTGGCACCGCTACTTCTTCTTGTCTCCTTGTCTGTGGGTCTCTAGAAATCAAAATGGTGTTTAACCATTGAAGTGATTGTTAATGTAAAATTAAAAAACAAAAAACAGGTTCACACTCACCTGCTCTGTGAAATGAAATTGCACAGAGCGTCCCAAAAACCTCCTCTTCTCGGGTACCCCGCTAGCATTCCTGGCTCCTCCTCTCTGTCCAGTGCCCTCATAGGAAGCTGCATCCCATGGGGGAGCTTATGCAAGTTCACTGTCCATAGACAGTGGGACTTGCCCCCCCCCACCCCCCATCTCTGGCTTTAAATGACAGCAGTGAGAGTCAATGCCTCCTGGTGCCTCTGCAAAGCCTGTGAGCAGGGAGTGAGGGGAGAGAAGAGCTACAGATGTGCACAGCGCTGGATTAAATGACAGCTCAGGTAAGTAAAAGGGTGTGAGGGGGAGATATTGATGCCTAAACCTTTTTTATCTAATGCAAGGAATGCATTAAAGTAAAAAACTGTTTAAGCATTATAACCACTTTAATACAAGTGTTAAAGCCCAAATCTGAACAGACATTTGTTGATAATAGTAACATGCTTAATATTTTACTTGGTGTCTCTCTAGATTCCAGCAATCAGCAATATACAACCTACCCTGAAGTAGAAGGCATCCAGTCTTTCTGAATCCTCTTCACCATGACGGCACCCTTCACGATCTTGCCTTCGACGTCTCTACCTTTCTTCGACTGGCCAAAGTATTCTTCCAGAAGCTCCTTCACTTTGTCATCGCAGTGGGATGAACAGCACTGCTCAAAAGCCTTCCTTGCCTGCTGATAAGTAACTGCAGGCAGATTATATCTAAAGGGTGAGAGATTTTTGTTAGTTTGTTGTCTGGTATGGTTGTACAACTGAAAAAAAGTTTTTGGTTAGCACTGATAGTCATTTTGCATTAGTGGCATAGCTGCATGACAGATTTTATATTTTACTTGCCTCTTATGGAACTGAGTGAGGTCATCAGAAATCAAGCGTTTCCCACCCTCGCTTGTGACAAAGAAGTGGTCCCCTTTGTTGAAGGTCTTCAACAAAAAAGGTCGAATCTTTTGGAAATATGTGTTAAACCATATTTCCTCAGATCCTTCCAAGACCACGATAGCCATCTGAGGGGGGGCTTCCAAGGTTCCGATGTCCACCTTGATGACGGTTACTTCCACGGCCTCTGCGTCGAAGTGGGCAGTCTCGCGGGACCTCAGCAGCCATTGATGTACCTGTTGAAGGATAACAAAATAGATGTCAGTGTAAAGTGACACTAGTTACAACATTTGGTGTAAAACACTATTGACTTTTATAAGACTCACGGTCATGTTTTGGATGACAGCTGGTCTCTGTAGATGCTGCAATGTCAGCAGCGCTTCCAGGAAGTAAAGGATGGTCATCCGGTCTCTGTCTTCAAGCTCAAGCCCTTCATTCGCCCTACCTATCAGGGTGAGAAAATGAGGTTTTGCAAGAGAGACAATCCTTTGGCATACCTCTGGATCGTGAGCCTGATGTCTGTGGGGAAGAGAAAAAGCTTAATTGCATGCATATTTGGCAAAATAAAATGCATAAAATCGGCTAAAGGCACACAATGTTTACAGCCACCAGTTTCACCTACCCCATTTCCTTTGTTCCCTTGGCAGCTTTCTTATTGATCTTTAACCGGATATCATTCAGAAGGTCGAAGAATCTTGATGCAGCTGGTTTCAAGGAAGGATCCTCCAGGCATCTTGGTTCTGAGGTGACGTGCCTTGCAAACTTCTTAACGCTGTCCATATAGTTGAGAATGGTGGACTTGCTGGCTCCAGATGCTTCAAGCTGCTGGAAGAAATCAACGGTCCTCTCTGGCTGGTGGATGCACTTCAATGAAACCTCCTCGGGGTCCACGTAGAAAAGATATCTTGCCACAAAGTTCACCTGAAAATGGTGAAGAAGAAATCAATTTATCATCTAATCAAAGTGGTTACAAAGGCTAAATATTTTTTCACCTTAATGTTTTTTTGCATTAAAGTAAAAAATCTGAGTGCAGCTCCCCCAGCCCCTCTTTAAATGACCTGAGCCCAATCTAGATTCAGTGCTGTGCACATTGGCTCTCTCCCTCCTTTTAGGCTCGGTGACAGCAGTGGGAACCATTGGCTCTGGCTGCAGTCAATCACAGCCAGTGAGGAGGGGGTGGGGCAGACCCATGCTTTGTATCTATGGATACATATATTTGGTTTGGAAGCAAGCAAGCAGCTTGCTATGCTGGGCACTCGGCAAGGGGGAAGCCATGAGAACGGGGGAACCTGAGAAGAGGAGGATCGGGGCTGCTCTTTGCAAAATCATTGCACAGAACAGGTGTGGCATGTTTGTTATTAAAAACAGAGGTTACTATCGTTTAAGGTGATAAACTTTTTAAAATTGGCTTTGCCAAAAGAGTCCAGATTAATTAACCATGCAGTGTGTGTAATATTTGATATTTATTATTATATATTTACCTGCCGTCTGATGAATTCCGTTGATTCCAATGTCTCCAACTTCTTTTTAAATCCTCTGATCAAAGGAGAATCCACCGAATGCTTTCTGTATAGTCCTGCCTTTTCTAGGCTTCGACGAGTGGATGTGCTAGAGGATGGGAAAGAGGGAGTGCAATAAATATTCATACATTAGGTATATGAATACAATAGACGTATTACAATATATTGGTTTTTACCTTGGCTGCTCCTCTTCCATCTCCATTTCCTCTGATGCTGCAGTGGTGGTCTCTTCATCTTCAGATCTGTAAGAGAGCCATGAATGAGTCTATGTAGTTCTAAAGCATTATAAAACATCCTTTAAATAAAGCTAAGTTTAATACGTACCGCTGTCTTCCTGATGTCTCGGGAAGGACAATGCTTCCCCTGGCCTCAAGAAAACTTACGCAAAACTGATGGGGCCTGACCGAACTTGGGTTCTCCAGGTCTTTGTATGCAATGACGCTGAGATGTCTAACCACATGGCGCATCTTCGACCGGGCCTCTTCAACAAGCTCCTTTATCTCGGCCTCATCTGCATTCTTCCTGCAAACTCTTTTCAGGTGTGTTGAAAGCTTGTTTTGCATCTTGAAGCAAATCTTGCAGACCAAGGGTATCCTTGTGGTTCTGGGGAGAAAAAACATTTTAGGAATCTATTTAGTAGATCCCTGGTTGAAGAAAAGAAAATTGCATAATTTATAGCCAGCCCTAGAGATATACCTAATGAACTACACCCAGGGTTTGAAAAGTAAAAGCAATCGGCTACATGTACTGTAGCTACTGACTTAAGAAACCCCTCACCCCATGAAGTCCACTGCTGTAATTTTGGGCAAAACCTTTATTAGATTTGAGTGGAGTCCTCCTTTTGGGACTTTTTGAAATTTTCTCCATCTCTCAGTCTATAATATCTGGACTCCAAGACAGATGGAAATTTACTAAGATTCCAGCAAAAGGGAATCCACCCAAAGTGGATATTCTACAAAATATAGGGGGGAACATACAATGGCACTATGGACAAAATAGTATAGGCATTTTTTTATTTTTTTTCTATGGCCTATATATTGGGACATCTGAAAATTTTCTCCACTTTTTTGGCTTATGTCTGTCCTCTATCTGGACTCCAAGGTGGATTAAATACAATGCCAAAGGTCCCAACAAACATGAGGACTACACCCAAAAATAGATGATATAGGTTTTGCCAAACATACAAATACCATACTGTGAAACTGATAACAAAGAGCAACCACATGAAAAGCAGTGTAAAGAAAACAAAGAAAAAAATTATAGGGATCCTCCCAAAACTGCAATTTACAGGGCCATATAGAAATGGTGTAGGCCTACCCTGGTTGTCTTCTTCCTTCTACCTCCTCTTCATCCACTCCGGTGGGATCGGCATGGACTTCCTCCGCTGGACCTTGAGTTCTGTAATCAATTAAAAACAATGTAGATTTCCTCCTACTTTAGGCATCTTTAAAACAGCACTTCGAAAAGAAAAGCCTGACTCTGATGCAGTCAAATTCAAAATGATCAACAACTGGGACGCCACTCTGTTCAAAACAGAAAATATGACTGCAACACAATGGAAATATAAAAAGTAGACCCAACTAAAAATAATTGTAATGCTGGGTTCACACCTATGCGAATTGGATGCAGGTTTTCCCGCATTCAATTTGCATAGCAGGAGAATGTGACTGGCTCTCTATGGAGCCGGTTCACATATTTCTTCAGCAGGTCCGGTGCGAATTTCAGGAAAAAATTTGGGCTGAATTTGGACCTGAAATGGTGAACCAGCACGCACCGGACCCTGCTGTGTGACGGATCTGTCTTAGGTGTGAACCCACCCTAAAACTACAAAAAGTAGATGAAAACAATTTAACTCTGCTAAAAACTGATCTTATATTTACAGGATCATCTCAAAATACAGTATACCTACCCTGGTTGTTTCCTCTTGAGTTCTTCATCCTCTCTGGTGGGATCGACCTGCACATCCTCTACTGGACCTTGGGTTCTGTAATAGCAATCAATAAACTATTTGGGTTTTCATCCTACTTTTTTATTTAAAGGTATGTTCAAATGCCTAAAATCTGACAAATTCCAAAAGTGGCACAAACTACATGGACAAAAATTCAAAATTCTTCACAACGTGGACCCCACCAAACAAAACAGACAATATAAAAATGCAAGTACCCCTACGCAAATAAAGTTTAACCAGCTACAAAGCATGGTATAACAATAAAAAAGGTGTGTAAAAACTGATTTTTATTTTTCAGGGTCATTTCTCTTTAAGGCTCGATTCACATCTATGCATGTTGCTTTTGAGCGTTTCTGCAGTGTTTTTTGTGGTGCTTGCCGCGTTTTTGAGCAGCGTTTTTGCTGCGTTTTTGCAGCGCTTTGCGGGGTTTTTTTCACAGTCTAAAAAAAAAAAAAGCCAAAAACGCAAAACGTGTCAAAAACGCTGCAAAAACGTTGTACTTGCGTTTTTTATGCTGGTCCATTGAATTCTATTACATGCAAAATGCTGCATTTTGCATGAAAAAAAGTCCCTGACCCTTTCCAAAAACGCAGAGGTACAAAAATGCATTGATGTGAACATGTTCCATAGGAACCCATGTTAAAAAAATTCCCATGCATTTCTGCAAAATGCAAAATGCATCAAAAAACACGTTAGTGTGAATGGAGCCTTAAGGAGAACTCCATCCAAAGTAAAAAGTGGAATGTTTTGCATTGAGTCCACCTATCCCATATTTGGAATTGGTTGTTTTTTTTTTTTGGGGGGGGGAGGGACTTAGTATTGACAGTATAGAAGTGCACCTTCCCCCATCCCTCCCTGCAGTCTTCTGGGACACACTGGATCCCTGGACAGGTAAGTGTCCTTATATTAAAAATCAGCAGCTACAGTATTTGTAGCTTCTGAATTATTTTTGTGCCCAGACAGAACCTTCTCTTTAAGCACAGCAAGCTTACCCTGGATGTTTCCTCACTTCCAGAGCTTCATCCCCTCTGGTGGGATCTTCGTGGACTTCTTCCACTGGAACTTGAGATCTAGAATGGAGATAAAGGAGCGGTTTCCTTCTTATGCCATAATAGGGTCACAGTTTAAAATAAATGTTATGATGTTTAAATGCAGAACACTTACCGATGTCTTCCTGCAGATTGAAATATGATACTTCCCTTGGACTCGAGAAAGTGTGCCAAAAACTCCTGTGGTGTGCTAGAACTTCTAGCTTGGTCAAGATCAGCATACTGGACAACGGTGAGGTTCCTAACCAGTTGCCGCATGTTGGACCGCGCCTCCTCAACAAGCCTTTTGATCTCGACTTCACCAGCATTTTTCCTACACACTCGCCGGAGATGCACCGAGAGGATATCCTGCAGTTTGGAGCAAAACTTGCATACGAGTGGAATTCTGGTACTCCTGGGGGAAAAAAATAACATGAATTAATCAACTAAAATGCCATGTTATTCCTTGATAAGGGCTCATTCACATCTGTGCGATGTATTTTTGGCATGAGGTGACTTTTCACTCTAAGCAGATGCATGATTAGGGGCGGTCAATGAGGGGTATCATTCCATCCTAGTGAAAAATCTGAGCAGCTGGGGAGAAATTTGCTAAAGCTGTCCAGACTATTGCAACTCAGCTGGTTGTACTGAAATCATCTATCGGTCAATTTCAGTACAACCGGTTATTGATCGACTTCCGTACAACCAGCCAGTCAGATTTTTTTATGGTCTAGGCAGTGATCATTGTATTCTGATGGGTGGCGAAACCTCTCACTGTAAGAATACAATAGTGCAGCCGGAGTGATTTGAATTAATTGAATCTCAGCTGGTCCAAGTTGAACCGGCCAAAATTTGCTCCATTTATGGCAATCTTTAGGCTAGCAATACCTTATGCAATTTTTTTCATTTAACCAAAAAAAAAATTGCATAACTTATGGCCAGCGTAAAGCCAGCCATAGATGGATCGAATTTTGGCTGGTTCAGCAAGGACAAGCCGAGATTAAAGTAATCTATGGGCAGGCTGGTTTTACCCAAGTCTATCCATTGATCGATCCGCCATTCAGATTTTTTACATGCAATTTCTGCCGCTGCTATAGCAGCTAGCTGTAATTGTTGAGGTTGATTTACGGAAACTGGAAAGTGCAAATTCTAGTGCAGCTCTGAAACCAATCAGCTTCCAGTTTTTTTGTCAAAGATTAATTAAACAAGCTGAAGTTAGAAGCTGATTGACTACCATGCACAGCTACACCAGATTTTGCACTCTCCAGTTTTAGTAAATCAACCTCATTGTGTTCTGTCAGCTGGAAAGGCTCCCTGGCGGCAGAATGCAATAGCAATGTGGGAGGAATTCCCCATCAATATAGATATGTATATAGGGGAATGAGGAAAGAAAATCACATAATCCATGGGCTGCTTAAATGTAAATATGGCCCTATTCAAAATAAACAAGTCCAAAATATAAATATCCACCAGTGCAAAAGTGTATCTAACCTAAATAAAAAATATAAAATATAAACGTGAAAAGATATTTTAAAAAAATTGAAAAATTATGAGACTTAATACACAAATCCTGTCTTTCTATGAATATGTGGCCGCAGCTCAATAGTACAATTAATGTACCTCAATCAAATGTCAGGGGCAGAACAGTGATTGACTAGCATAGAAGACAATTTACTTAAATGCAGATACAATTAACAGTGTGCATCGAATGTACTTACCCCTCAGATGCCATGGCAGATTTCTTTGAAATCCTAAAATACAAAACAGTGGATGAGTTGAAAAACAAACAACAGAAGTTTAAATGCAAATAACAATATAACATTAAACCGTAGTAATTCAATAACAGTAAGTGGCAATTCAATAACAGTAAGTGGTAAGTAAACAATAATAATAAACTATAAAATTAATAAAACAATATCTGTATAGAACTTTAAGAGATAGACAATTAAAAGATAAATCTATGCAAATGGCAAAATTTAAAAAGGACAAAATCCTGCAAAAGAGGCAATCCACAAGTAGACAATCCACAAGTAGACAATCCACAAGGAGACAATCCACAAGGAGACAATCCACAAGGAGGCAATCCACAAGGAGGCAATCCACAAGGAGGCAATCCACAAGGAGGCAATCCAATATCGCAAGCGATCTCAGGATCAAATGTTCTACTTGATTATCTGAGTTGGAGAATTTATACAGTGTGTGTGAATTACTGACAACCAATAGAATTGTTTTGTTATTATCACACATTTATTGACCAATGGCCTTTTTGCCCTCATGTCTGGAAAGAGGTGAGACTGAAGGTCTGTGAATATCTTTTGTGGCTCTTTCTGTGTCTCCGTCTTTATTGTTATCTGTGACAAGACTGAGATAATGACTCAGAAATCACACCTCGTTATCCCTGTAATCCTCACACCTATTGTACAGTATTGCTCTTCAATATTGATGGATATGTTCTACTGAACTAGAGAGACATCTGAGTCTCAAAGTGCTTCATAATTGTCATTTGATAAAGAAAAGTCTAATCTCTTTACTTACTCAACACATTCTTCCCAAATATGTAATCATAAGAACTTATTTTAATGTATGTGGTTTTAGTTTTCTGCCTTAGCACCTGCAATGTTTAGTTTTTGGGGCAGTTCACATCATAGAAACGCAGTCCGGATGCGTTCCAGATGCTTTTCTGTATGTGCATTTTAGACACATTTTTGATGCATTTCAGTGCATTTTTGATGCAGTCCGGTGTGTTTTTGGTGCGTTTTTTATGCAGTCCAGTGCTTTTTCACCGTCTTTTTTCCTAACCTTACATAGAGACATATGCATTACAGTTCGTATTTAGTGCCTTTAGGTGCATTCTTGATGCATTTTACAGTGTTACAGTAGAGTACAGTGCAAGAAAAATGCAGCATGTTTTACTTTTTTTTCTGGAACTGGAATGCACTGGTGTGAATTAGAAAAAATGGGATTGTGGCGCTGCCATACAGTACAGTATCTCACAAAAGTGAGTACACCCCTCACATTTTTGTAAATATTTTATTATATTTTTTCATATGACAACACTGAAGAAATTACACTTTGCTACAATGTAAAGTAGTGAGTGTACAGC
Source organism: Aquarana catesbeiana (assembly GCF_042186555.1). Lineage (NCBI taxonomy): Eukaryota > Metazoa > Chordata > Amphibia > Anura > Ranidae > Aquarana > Aquarana catesbeiana. The sequence continues at coordinate 88,418,361 of NC_133335.1, forward strand.
TTGTATAACAGTGTATATTTGCTGTTCCCTCAAAATAACTCAACACACAGCCATTAATGTCTAAACCACTGGCAACAAAAGTGAGTACACCCCTAAGTGAAAATGTCCAAATTGGGTCCAATTAGCCAATTTCCCTCCCCAATGTCATGTGACTCATTAGTGTTACAAGATCTGAGGTGTGAATGGGGAGCAGGTGTGTTAAATTTGGTGTTATTGCTCTCATACTGGTCACTGGAAATTCAACATGGCACCTAATGGAAAAGAACTCTCTGAGGATCTGAAAAAAATAATTGTTGCTCTACATAAAGTTGGCCTAGGCTATTAGAAGATTACCAAGAACCTGAAATTGAGCTTCAGCATGGTGGCCAAGACCATACAGCGGATTAACAGGACAGGTTTCACTCAGAACAGGCCTTGCTATGGTTGACCAAAGAAGTTGAGTGCAGATGCTCAGCGTCATATCCAAAGGTTGTCTTTGGAAAATAGATGTATGAGTGCTGCCAGCATTGCTGCAGAGGTTGAAGGGGTGGGGGGTCAGCCTGTCAGTGCTCAGACCATTCGCCGCACATTGAATCAAATTGATCTGCATGGCTGTCATCTCAGAAGGAAGCCTCTTCTAAAGATGATGCAAAAGAAAGCCCACAAACAGTTTGCTGAAGACAAGCAGACTAAGGACATGGATTACTGGAACCATGTCCTGTGGTCTGATGAGACCAAGATAAACTTATTTGGTTCAGATGGTGTCAAGTGTGTGTGGCAGCAGCCAGGCGAGGAGTACAAAGACAAGTGTGTCTTGCCTGTAGTCAAGCATGGTGGTTGGAGTTTCATGGTCTGGGGCTGCATGAGTGCTGCCGACACTGGGGAACCATGAATGCCAACATGTACTGTGACATACTGAAGCAGAGCATGATCCCCTCCCTTTGAAGACTGAGCCGCAGGGCAGTATCCCAACATGATAATGACCCCAAACACACCTCCAAAACAACCACTGCCTTGCTAAAGAAGCTGAGGGTACAGGTGATGGACTGGACAAGTATGTCTCCAGACCTAAACCCTATGGAGCATCTGTGGGGCATCCTCAAATGGAAGGTGGAGGACCACAAGGTCTCTAACATCCACCAGCTCTGTGATGTCATCATGGAGGGGTAGAAGAGGACTCCAGTGGCAACCTGTGAAGCTCTGGTGCACAAGAGGCTGCAAAATAATGATGGCCACACAAAATATTGACACTTTGGGCCCAATTTGGACATTTTTACTTAGGGGTGTACTCACTTTTGTTGCTAGTGGTTTAGACATTAATGGCTGTGTGTTAAGTTATTTTGAGGGGACAGCTGTACAAGCTGTACACTCACTACTCACTACTTTACATTGTAGCAAAGTGTAATTTCTTCAGTGTTATCACATGAAAAGATAGAAGGAAATATATACAAAAATATGAGATACTGTATATATATATATACACACACACAATTTTTTGCCTCGTTCAATCCACTTGTTGAACTAAAGAAAACAAATCTGTGTATGGTCTGCCTGACCAAAACGATGTTATAGGACACAGATAGACAATTTAATGTATAACAAATCAGGTTGGCTCTTGTACCATGTAGTTGATGGTAGATCTAAAGCAGATTGTATAATCAGATTGTATAGTGTATGACCACCCTAAATGTGTCCAGTAAGACAGAAAACTAGATGTATGCAATGTGTTGAGTTATTACAGTCAAGATTTCAAATACTATACAAGTCTCTTCTACCATTCTGCATAATCCTTAGTCCTTTTAAGCCTTGGTTCACATTAGTGCGACTTGTCATGTGACTTGACAGCTCAAAGTCACACCCCATTTGTACTATTTCTGTGCGATTTCAGAGCATTGACATCTGTTAAATGAAGTCTCACAGATATCAGCAGGCTGCACATGAAATCGCACTGCTTTGAAGCCACGCTGAAGAATGCGACTTCAAAACCGCACTGATGTGATCCAGAGCTTCATGTCCAATACAGAAAACATCATGGAATAAAATAAGGAACACAGCAAATCGATCTTCCTCATGCTTCATTTACAAATAGAACATATCACCAACTTACAGAAAACTGAAGGATGCACGGGGTACCTGCACTACAATATAAGCCCCTCTATCACCTGGACTTCCCCATCCAGACAGAACGTGTGGATGGGGGAATTGTTTTTTTTTTGTTCAATCTGTGGGTTGAACAAGAAAAAATTAATCATGTATGGCCTGCTATAACAAAGATATGTAACAGAACACAAGTGGACAATCCATTCAATGTACATGAAATCAGACAGGCTCTTGTACTATATAGTTGATGGTAGATCTAAAGAAGATTGTATAATCGCATTGTATAGTGTATGGCCAGCCTAAATGTACATATTACAGGACCCCTATTATTAGACCCTGTGTGATCAGACAACTACAGGATATAAGATGTTTTGCAGTCAGGATCACATACTACACAACATCGAGTATACAGCAGTCTCCTCTACCCTTGTATCCTTCTGGCTCGTACACACTATAAGAAAATTGGGCAAACATTTCCGTCCAAAGAATTTTCTTACGATTTTCTTATAGTGTGTACACAACTTTCAACAGCCGATTCCGAATTTATGTACGAAAAATGGACAAACTTTAACATTTTTCTCATACAGGAACAGAACGAACTATTTTCATTTAACCACTTCCCGACCGGCTCATGTACATTTATGGCGACAGGTTGGCTCTCCTACGTGAATCGCCGAACCCGTATGTCGGCTCCTTAAAGAGCCATAGCAGGCGCACGCATCACCGCTGCATGGCGGGGGACCCGATGCGCGTGGCCAGTGGCCCGATGTCCGCCGATCGCGTGCACTAAAGCCAGAACAGGGAATTGTATATGTAAACACACAAATCCCCGTTCTGACAGGAAAGGAGAGACAGATCTGCTGTTCATAGTAATTAGGAACAGCGATATGTCTCCTCCTCCAGTCAGTCCCATCCCCCACAGTTAGAAACACACATGAGGGAACACATTTTACCCCTTGATTGCCCCCTAGTGTTAACCCCTTCCCTGCCAGTGACATTTACACAGTAATCAGTGCATTTTTATGTGACCAATCACAGCGAGTCAGATGACAGTTGTACACAATGGATGGCTTCCTTTCATGCCATCCATTGTGTACAATTGTGTTGCTAGCTGTGATTGGTTAATTTGATCACATGGTACAGACAGGGCCAATCACTACCCATCTGTACCATGCGCAATGTAATTTACTGCTATAAGCAAACATATGTGTAAAACAAATTCTGATCACTTCCCCAGAGTAGTATAATGTCACTATGGTAATATTATATTGCTCTGGTAACAGCGTGTTAAAAAAAATCATTAAAAAAAAGAAAGCAAATTAAACTTTTTTTGTACTGTCACATAGTCAGTGTCCCTGATCACCGCCACATCAGTTATATAATGATGCTGTACTGCACTAGTGACAGTGTGTAAAAAAAAATTGGATTTTTAAAAAATCTTATTTCTTCATTTTCCCCAAAAAAATAAGACTAATAAAAATATCAAAAACCCGCCATGCCTCAATATGACTAAATACTTTGGACTCTCTCATTCCAAAAAGGGGTCATTTGGGGGTGTTTGTACTGTCCTGACATTGTAGGGCCTCAAGAAATGAGATAGGCCATCAGTACTAGTACCGATCGCTTGGTACATTCAGCCTGCCCATTAATGGTTCGACTCTCTAACAATGTAACCGCTTGAGATTCAAATGTGTATGATCGGCCTAAGGCCCCTTTCTCATGGGGGAGGGAGGGGACTCTCTTGCTGTTCCCCGATGAGCAAGCAGATTGCTGGTCCATGTCTGCTCCGCTTATGCAGATCAGACACAGACACAGCCCGCTCTTCTCTATGGGTGGTCAGATGTAAATGGACCACTTGTCATGTGATCTGATCCACTAGACGGAAGGGGAGCAGATCCCCATCTGTCTGTTTTTAGAGGATCAGATTGGATGTCGGCAGGTGTAAACAGACACATGTCCGAATGGAGGGTCCGATCAGATCCACCTGAAAAACTGACAGGCAGACCCGATTGGCTCACTTGTGTTAAAGGGACCTAATATAGAACTTTAAGACCCCTGTTGCATTCGCACAACATTGAAGCATCACAATGCAAGAATTGCGAGAAAATCCATGTGGAGTAGAAATCCCCATTCTGTGACTGGTAAATATCGATATGCTGCAGTTTATTGTCAAAGACTAAAATGAACTCCGTGTCCATTCTCATTTACATGTGTGCATTGCCATGAATGCTGCATGAACACAGAACAGTATAAACCAGGACTTAAGAATTAAACAAAAGCCAATAAATCAGAACTGGGATGATAAAAAATACATGACCAGACTGTAATGACAACCGTCCCAATTCTAACTTGTAGATTTAGGGGTAAGGTGCACATGGGGGCTGAGTAAAACAAAGTTGGTATGCATGCCAGAAAATCCATTTTATGTTTTCTCCAATAAAGCTATGATATCTATTGGGCTGAAGAAGAACATTCAGCTGAAGAAATGTTTTAGGATTATTTAAGAGTTTATAAGAAATCTGCGATCATGTCTCCACATTGTACTCTACACAAGTTCTAGTGTCTCTATAGGTAATCAGATAAGTGTGACTCCTACAGACTGACCTGAATGCTCCATCAGGGACACAAAATACTAAATTAGCATTTGAAAAGCAACATCAGACTTATCCAAGACTGTGTTTAGTCACCTGCACACCTTCTAGACTTTCTTAGACTTTGTGTAACGATCATCTCTGTTGTACATATTATTATCTTTTTTTTATAGGAGTTCTTATGCCGCGTACACACGAGCGGACTTTCTATCCTACTTGGTCCGGCACACTTTCCGACGGACTTTGTCCGCCAGGTGCGCCGGACTTTAAAACGGACGGACTTGCCCACACACGCCGGGACTTTCCGGCGGGCTAAGTCCGCCCGTCTTTCCGACGGACTTTCGCCGGAGTTCCGGCGGACTTTCAGAATGAACGGACTTGCCCACACACGGACAAGTCCGTTCATTTTGAACGTGACTCAGGTGCGACGGGACTAGAAAAGGATGTCAATCTTGCCGCTTTTATCGGCGAGATTGACACCTTACTAGCCCCGTCGCGGGGCATACCAGGCCCTTAGGTCTGGTATGGATTATAAAGGGGAACCCCGCTACGCCGAAAAAACGGCGTGGGGTCCCCCTAAAATCCATACCAGACCCCGATCCGAGCACGCAGCCTGGCCGGTCAGGAAAGGGGGTGGGGACGAGCGAGCGCCCCCCCCTCCTGAACCGTACCAGGCCGCATGCCCTCAACATGGGGGTGGGTGCTTTGGGGGAGGGGGGCGCCCTGCGCCCCCCCCCCAAAGCACCTTGTCCCCATGTTGATGAGGACAAGGGCCTCTTCCCGACAACCCTGGCCGTTGGTTGTCGGGGTCTGCGGGCGGGGGGCTTATCGGAATCTGGGAGCCCCCTTTAATAAGGGGGCCCCCAGATCCCGGCCCCCCACCCTATGTAAATGAGTATGGGGTACATGGTACCCCTACCCATTTACCTAGGAAAAAAGTGTAAGTAATAAAACACACTACACAGGTTTTTAAAATATTTTATTAAACAGCTCCGGGGGGGGGGATCTTCCTCCGGCTTCGGGGGTCTTCTTCCGGCTTCGGGGGTCCCTCCGCTTCATCTTCTCCCGGCGTCCGGTTGGTTCTTCTCCGCTCTCTTCTCCCGGTGTTCCTGTTCTTCGGCCGGCTCCTCTGCTGTCTTCAAGTAGCTCTCTTGCCAGCAGAGGTCCGGACTTCTGGGCTTCTGGGCTTCTGGGCTTCTGGGCTTCTCTTCCCCAGATGTTGACACGACGCTCTCTCCTGCTGGACTGCTCTCCGAGGGCTGCGTTGTGACTTATATAGGTGGAGACCCCGCCCCCTTTTGATGTCACAGTCCCTGGGCATGCTGGGACTGTGACATTTTAGGGGGCGTGGTCACTGGGTGATGTTGACCACGCCCCCTAAAACGTCACAGTCCCAGCATGCCCAGGGACTGTGACATCAAAAGGGGGCGGGGTCTCCGCCTATATAAGTCACAACGCAGCCCTCGGAGAGCAGTCCAGCCGGAGAGAGCGTCGTGTCAACATCTGGAGAAGAGAAGAGAAGAAGCCCAGAAGCCCAGAAGTCCAGACCTCTGCTGGCAAGAGAGCTACCTGAAGACAGCAGAGGAGCCGGCCGAAGAACTGGAACACCGGGAGAAGAACCAACCGGACGCCGGGAGAAGATGAAGCGGAGGGACCCCCGAAGCCGGAAGAAGACCCCCGAAGCCGGAGGAAGATCCCCCCCCCGGAGCTGTTTAATAAAATATTTTAAAAACCTGTGTAGTGTGTTTTATTACTTACACTTTTTTCCTAGGTAAATGGGTAGGGGTACCATGTACCCCATACTCATTTACATAGGGTGGGGGGCCGGGATCTGGGGGCCCCCTTATTAAAGGGGGCTCCCAGATTCCGATAAGCCCCCGCCCGCAGACCCCGACAACCAACGGCTAGGGTTGTCGGGAAGAGGCCCTTGTCCTCATCAACATGGGGACAAGGTGCTTTGGGGGGGGGGCGCAGGGCGCCCCCCTCCCCCAAAGCACCCACCCCCATGTTGAGGGCATGCGGCCTGGTACGGTTCAGGAGGGGGGGGGCGCTCGCTCGTCCCCACCCCCTTTCCTGACCGGCCAGGCTGCGTGCTCGGATCGGGGTCTGGTATGGATTTTAGGGGGGACCCCACGCCGTTTTTTTCGGCGTAGGGGCTTCCCTTTATAATCCATACCAGACCTAAGGGCCTGGTATGCCCCGCGCTCGCCGCAATAGGAAAATGTGTTTTTCCTATTGCAGCGAGCGTGAGATGCAATACCCTGCCCTCGTGTTGTATCTGGTCCGTCGGACCAGCATACACACGAGCGGGCTTTCCGTCGGACCAGCACACACACGAGCGGACTTTCCGCCCGAAACTGAGTCCGGCGGAAAGATTTAGAACTTTCTTCAAATCTAGGTCCGGCGGGCTTTTGGGAAAAAGTCCGCCGGAAAAGTCCGCCGGTGCCTACACACGGGCGGATTGTCCGGCACACTCTGGTCCGCCGGACCAAGTATGCCGGAAAGTCCGACCGTGTGTACGCGGCATTAGACCTTTTTCCTCAGACAAGACAAAGACGGCACCCCTGGTTATCTAATAGAAAGTTTGGAGGATAAAGTGACTGTTTATCTATTGAGCATTTAGACTGCATTGTGTATAAAATATCAATGTACACTCACTACTTTACATTGTAGCAAAGTGTCATTTCTTCAGTGTTGTCACATGAAAAGATAGAAGGAAATATATACAAAAATGTGAGGGGTGTACTTACTTTTGTGAGCTATTGTATATATATACACACACACAATTTTTCCCTCGTTCAATCCACTTGTTGAACTAAAGAAAACAAATCTGTGTATGGTCTGCCTGACCAAAATGATGTTATAGGACACAGATAGACAATTTAATGTATAACAAATCAGGTTGGCTCTTGTACCATGTAATTGATGGTAGATCTAAAGCAGATTGTATAATCAGATTGTATAGTGTATGACCACCCTAAATGTGTATAGCAAGACAGAAAACTAGATGTATGCAATGTGTTGAGTTATTACAGTCAAGATTTCAAATACTATACAAGTCTCTTCTACCATTCTGCATAATCCTTAGTCCTTTTAAGCCTTGGTTCACATTAGTGCGACTTGTCATGTGACTTGACAGCTCAAAGTCACATCCCATTTGCACTATTTCTGTGCGATTTCAGAGCATTGACATCTGTTAAATGAAGTCTCACAGATATCAGCAGGCTGCACATGAAATCGCACTGCTTTGAAGCCACGCTGAAGAATGCGACTTCAAAACCGCACTGATGTGATCCAGAGCTTCATGTCCAATACAGAAAACATCATGGAATAAAATAAGGAACACAGCAAATCGATCTTCCTCATGCTTCATTCACACATACATGAAAGATACATGGGGTACCTGCACTTCAAAATACGCCCCTCTATCACCTGTACTGCTATTGGAAGAGACACTTAGGCTACTTTCACACTGTAGCTGCACTTTTCAGCCGCTAGCAGGGCGCTTTTAACCCCCCGAAGAAAGAGTTAAAGCGCCCGTGTTGCGGTGCTTCCAAATCTCTTTTCAGGCACTTCTGAAGTGCTGCCCATTCATTCCAATGAACAGGGGTGGTGTAGGAGCGGTGTATACAGCACCCCCAAACTGCCCCAAAGATGCTGCTTGCAGGAATTTTTTTCCCGTCCAGCAAGCGCACCGCCCCAGTGTGAAAGCACTCGGAGTTTCACAAAAACGCATCAAAACACACTGGAAAGCATCAAAAATGCATCAAAAACATGCATGCAGAAAAGCGCCTGGAACGCATCCACACTGCGTTTCTATGGTGTGAACTGGCCCTTAATAAGGACATGTGAGTTCCAGTTAATTTTTGGTGCGTTATGGTGCTTTCCAGTGTGTTTTTTATGCGTTTTACCACGTTCCAGTACAGTCCAGTGCAGGTAAAATGCAGCATGTTGAACTTTTTTTCTGGAACTGGAATGCACCGGAACTGCAAGCACTGGTGTGAACTATGCCATTGAAAACCATATAACCTACTTTCCATGTGTTTTGATACAGAGAAAAATGCATGTGGTGTGAACTGGCCCTAAATGAGATTGTATCATCAGATTGTATAGTGTATGATCAGTCTTAAGCCTGGTACACACGGGCTGAAAAGTGACGGTTCAGCAGGAAGCGGCTGACTTTCACCCCGTGTACAGCTCCTCGCCCGACAGAAACTGTTGTCACAACCGACTACTATAGAACGGGCATGTTGGAGAGCCAGCATCGGATCAGCGCTGGCAGCCAATGCTGGGAGCACGGAGCGCTGTGTTCTGGTGGGGGTTCTGCTGTCAGAACACAATAGCACAGCGGGAGAGATGGCTGTACTAACATCACTTGTGTTAGTACAGCGATCTGTCAGGTTTCTCTGTTCAGCCCAGCGGTGTGTACTCGGCGTGTACCGGGCTTAATTAAATGCACATAGTACAAGATGGAACACTAGATGCATGCAATGTGTTGAAGGTTGAATGTTTATAAGATCGATCCTGTACTGCACAGTATACAATAATAGTCTCCTCCATGCTTGTATCCTTCTGTACAAATACATAATACATCACATCATTGAATACAATAAGGAACAATACAAATCACTTTTCCTCCCTGAGAAATGCCTCATTCACAAATACAATCATCACACCAACTAAAGCCCCGTACACATTATCACTTACTGTCAGCTCCGGTCCGAGCCGCTGTACTATCTATGTGATGTTAGTACAGTGATCTCCGCTGCTGAGAACCCCCCACCAGAATACTCCAATCATTGTCTGAGAGCTCTGATCGGGAGTCGCTTGGCTGCTGGCTGCCTTTCGGACAGGGTGGCATACACACGGGCACGTTTTTGTTTTTTAATCGGCCGATATCTCCTGACATTTGGCCCATCTGTACGGCTTTCCAGTAAGCTGAGGAGGGCTGCACTCCAAAATAAGCCCCTCCATCAACTGTATAGCTATTGGTAAATGTCACAAGAGACACGGAAATCTAGAGATCCTATTTTAAGCTGGACATACACCAGACAATCTGGTTGTACAGAGATTGTTCTTTAGAGTTAAGCTGGCCAAATTTCATTCTATGTATGGGCTGGCTGGTTGTACACAAGTCCATCTATCAATCGACTACCACCAGCCTGTCAGGTTTTTCCCAAGTGATTGATGCCATTGGCTATAGCGAGCGACACTGATCATTACATTCTCACATTGGGGAAGATTCCCGATTTCACAATACAATACCACAGCGGGAAGTATTCCTCCATCCAGGGGGTGTGGATGGGGAATCGGGGTGTGATGTATGTGAATGTGTTTAGAATTATGTAGAATTAGAATATATATATATATACACACAATTTATTTCCTCATTCAATCCATTTGTTGAACTAAAAAACAAATCTGTGTATGGCCTGCCTGACCAAAACGATGTTAGAGGACACAGATAAACAATTTAATGTAAATCAAATCAGGCGGGTTGGCTCTTGTACCATGTAGTTGATGGTAGATCTAAAGCAGATTGTATAATCAGATTGTATAGTGTATGACCACCCTAAGTGTGTATAGTAAGACAGAAAACTAGATGTGTGCAATGTATTGAGTTATGATTGCAGACAAGATCTCAAATACAATACAAGTCTATCCTACCCTTGTATAGATAAAAATAGATGATGACCCTGGATGATTTTTGAACACGGATGAAACCATGCTTATGGAGAGAGAAGCAGATGAATACATTATCATGGGTATTACTGTGATATGTGTGGGAGGCCATAAATACAAGTCTAAATGACAGACTTATATGGGCCACTCCTGATGCCACTGTCAATCAGAGGTGAAGAGGTGTTCTTATGCCCTGTACACACGGTTGGATTTTCCGAGGGAAAATGTGTGATAGGACCTTGTTGTCGGAAATTCCGACCGTGTGTGGGCTCCATCACACATTTTCCATAGGAATTTCCAACACACAAAGTTTGAGAGCTTGCTATAAAATTTTCTGACAACAAAATCCGTTGTCGGAAATTCCGATCGTGTGTACACAAATCCGACGCACAAAGGGCCACGCATGCTCAGAATAAATTAAGAGATGAAAGCTATTGTCCACTGCCCCGTTTATAGTCCCGACGTACGTGTTTTACATCACCGTGTTCAGAACGATCGCATTTTCTGACAACTTTGTGTGATCGTGTGTATGCAAGACAAGTTTGAGCCAACATCTGTCAGAAAAAATCCATGGATTTTGTTGTTGTCACAGGCTGTGAATAGCTTGGTGATGATGATGCCACCACTACTTTACATGGTAATATCTGGGTTTGCAAAGGCATTGGCTCGCACAAAGTTGATTTATATCTTTTGTGGCTATTGAGAATTATATTTGGATAAAAGTTTTTTTTCCCCATTGCGCAGCTTCAATGCATAATGCTGGAAAAACTGTGTACAGAAAAATACACCTCTTTTTATTAAGTGTTAGGATACAGGAAATGACTAATATTTCCAATACTAGAGTTGATGGTGACGAAAATCATTTTAGTGATTATAAGGAAAGATCTTATTGGATCTGTAAGGAATATTTATAAGATGCTTTCTCAGAGGGATAGAGAACTGAAATATAGATACTGTATTTATTGGCGTATAACACTCACTTTTTCACCATGAAAATTGGGTGCAAATAGCGTGTGCGTGTTATACGCCAATACTTCAATTTCAGCTGCCTCGGAGGCAATGGGGGGGAGGAGTGCCATCAGATTACATACAGTGAGAATCTCCTGTTTACTTGGCGGCCTCTGTAATAGGAAGTCAATAGAGGCAATGGCGAGGCTACTGCATTTATGGCAATGGCGAGGCTGCATTGATGTGGACTAATAAGGTTGCATTGATGGCACTTGTGAAGCTGCAGGTGGGCATTAATCAGGCTGGATTGATGGCAATGGTGAGGCTGCAGATGGGCACTGACCTTTATTTTGCTTCAAAGTTCCTTTATTTAAAATTTAAGTTTTTTCCTAAAACTTCCCTCTTAAAATGAATGTGCGTGTTATACCCCTGTGCGTGTTATATGCCGATAAATACGGTATATACTGTAGATGTGAATACATTCTTACCGTATATACTCGAGTATAAGTCGAGTTTTTCAGCACATTTTTTTGTGCTGAAAGTGCCCCCTTCGACTTATACTCGAGTTAAGCACTTTTCTGCAGCAAAAAAATTAATTTTCCGAACCGACTTTGGGGCCCCGTATCTCAAGGCCACTTTGTGCTAGGAACCCTAAATTTGCTGTGCAAACCCAGTGGAACTGGTACCACAACATATCCAAAGATGGGGTTCCTAGCACTAAGTGGCTCCGAGATACGGGGCCCCAAAATTGGTTTGGAAAATGTCATTCTCTGCTGCAGAAAAGTCCTTGACATTTTCTGAACCAAATTTGGGGCCCTGTATCTCAGGGCCACTTGGTGCTAGGAACCCCAAATTTGGTGTGCAAACCAAATTTGGAACTGGTACCACAACATATCCAAAGCTAGGGTTCCTAGGACCAAGTGGCCCCGAGATACGGGGCCCCAAACCCGGTTCGGAAAATGTCATTCTCTGCTGCAGAAAAGTGCTTGACATTTTCTGAACCGATTTTTGGGGCCCTGTATCTCGGGGACACTTGGTGCTAGAAACCCCAGCTTTGGATATTTTATGGTGCTAGTTCCACACCAAATTTGGGGTTCCTAACACTAAGTGGCCCCAAGATACGGGGCCCCAAAGTCGGTCAACTGTGTCCATCTGCAGCAATGTCATTTCGGGACCCTTTGGGTTAAGAGACCCCAAATTTTGGCTGCATCTAGGGGTCATCTAGGAACCCTTAACTACCGAGTTTGAAGTTCGGGGGACCTATGGCTGCAAATGGGCATTGTTGACCCTCTTTTCCACTTACAGTAGCTGTGCATTTCTCACCCTCATCTTATACTCGGGTCACTAAGTTTTTCCCATTTTTTTGTGGTAAATTAGGGCCTCGACTTATACTCAGATCGACTTATACTCGAGTATATATGGTACATATCTTTCTGCATTGTTTAGAAAAACTCGGCAATGGTGGGGAAAGTGTGAGGATCTGCTACTGGAGTGTGCCCAGAGGGAAGAAGCCGTGCTGGATGCCCTGCCTTGTCTTTATAGAACTGTGGATCCTGAATGCTGGAATGACGCAGAATCTCTGCTCTGCAGAGTAAAGAGCGCCATCACTGATGAACAAAAGCGCATTGTCTGGCTGGAGAATCAGCCTTGCTGAACTTTCATTTCCAGCACTTTCAACACATTCAGGATTGCACATTATAAACTAGAAGAACAATTGTTTACGTGAAATGAGTTCATAAGTCAGTATTTCTGCAGAATTGCAAGAATTTAGCCTATTTTAAAGTAGAAGTCTGTAAACCTTATGATGCTGCAGCTGTACCGCCCTGCTCTAAGACTGAGGCCTGACTGATCACATGACCACTGATCGGTCAGTCTCTGCTCCCAGTGGCGGTCAGTGAATGTAAGCTGCAGGGATTTCCTTCTCCGCTCCCTGCTCCTCCAGGGTTGGCTGCAGTTCTAGGCGGGGGAGGGTGCTGGAGTGGCTGGCTCTGGCACTCTACACACAAATAGGCAGAGCCAGTTGTCATGCCTTCTTGATCACAGCATGGCTTTACCTCATCAACCTACATAGTTGCCGACATTGTAAAAAAAATTTTAGGGACACTTTTTTGGCTGTAGGCGGAATCTTGTTATAATTAGGGGGCAGGGCATGCATTTGTAGGCATGGCACAGGGGGAAAGTAAAAATGCGGCGCGCAAAGCACGCTGCGGCGAGAAATGGGCATGGTTTACGTGCAAAAGGGATGGAGAGGAAAAGGGGGGAGAGGGATGGAGGGACAACAGCTCCAGATCCTACACAACAATGGAAATATGTGTATTCTACAAAGTTTAACAATCAGCAGATAAAGATACTCCAAACACCTGGTGTTAGCACTTCAATCATCCCGGCACCATGGTTGTTATGGTGTCAGGATGATTGAAGTACATTATTTCTATTATTACATTGTAATAAAAAATGAAATCATTCAACTCACCATAATGCCGAATCAGTGGGATCCCTGAACCTTTAACCTGCCGTCTGTCCTTGCATCAGGTAACCCCAGCAGAGTCCGTCCTTGCATCAGGTGTCCCAGCAGAGTCCGTCCTTGCATCAGGTGCCCCCAGCGGAGCCCCCTTACATCAGATGTCCCCAGCGGAGCCCCCCTTACATCAGATATCCCCAGCGGAGCCCCCCTTACATCAGGTGTCCCCAGCGGAGCCCCCCCTTACATCAGGTGTCACCAACGGAGCCCCCTTACATCAGGTGTCCCCAGCGGAGCCCCCTTTACATCAGGTGTCCACGGCGGAGCCCCCCTTTACATCAGGTGTCCCCAGCGGTGCCCCCCTTACATCAGGTGTCCCCAGCGGAGCCCCCACTTACATCAGGTGTCCCCAGCGGAGCCCCCCTTACATCAGGTGTCCCCAGCAGAGCCCCCCCTTACATCAGATGTCCCCAGCGGAGCCCCCCCTTACATCAGATGTCCCCAGCGGAGCCCCCTACATCAGATGTCCCCCGCCGTTTTTTAAATTTTTTCCTTTTTCCCTCTGTTTCTGCCATTTCTGCCTTTTTCCAGTTCTCTCCTTTCTATTGCTGTTTTCTTGTAATTTTTTCATCTATTTTATGTGCTCTAATTATCTCCTCGTTTGCTCTCTTGTCTCTGCCTTGTTCATGTATGACTTTTCTATTGCTTTGCTCGCTTTTCCCGAGCCTCGCTCCTACACGCTGACACTTTCTTTTCTGTTCCTCCAGCGGGCTCCCCGTGGCTTGCCTCCAGTTGGAAAATGCATCCGACGAACTGCGCATATGCAGTCTGACGTCACGCCAGCTGATCGGGAAATCAGCTGCAGTGACGTAACGTAGGAGGCATTATCCGACGGGAGGCACTCATCAACGTTACACCGGCTCCGCCTCTTGTTCTTGGTCTTCTCCGCCGGCCGCAAAAATCGGAAAAAAAGAATTTCCTGGGACATTTACAGGGAAATGCTAAAATCGTGAAAAAGGTCCAAATCCCGTGAATGTCCCGAAAAATTCGGGACAGTTGGTAAGTATGAACCTATTGTGATCATGACTTTGGGTTAGTAAATGTACTTCTATAACCCAAAAGAGAAGCATAGCCAAAAAAAAAAAAAAAAAAGACTTTACTTCTCTTTTAATTCTCAGTGAAAACTATATAAACACATTTAGGGTGCAGTAAAAAAGTAAGTGCTTAAAGTCTTACTATTGGCTTGTTTACTGAAGCAGCTCCCATAAATGTTTGGCCTTGTGTTTTGGATCATTGTCATGTTGGAATGTCCAAGTACGTCCCATGCGCAGCTTCCTGGCTGGTGAATGCAAATGTTCCTCCAGTATTTTTTGATAACATACTGCATTCATCTTGTCATCAATTTTGACCCAATTTCCTGTGCCTTTGTAGCTCACACATCCCCAAAACAATCAGCGATCCACCTCCGTGTTTCACAGTAGGAATGGTGTACCTTTCATCATAGGCCTTGTTGTCTCCTCTCCAAAATGTAGTGTTTATGGTTGTGGCCAAAAAGCTCAATTTTGGTCTCATCACTCCAATTGACTTTGTGCCAGAAGGTTTGAGGCTGGTCTCTGTGATGTTTGGCGTATTGTAAGCGGGATACTTTGTGGTATTTGCGTAGTAATGGCTTTCTTCAAGTTATGGAGTATTTGTAGGCCGCATATTTGTGTGTGGCTGGCGCCACAAATGAATGAAAAACCCACAAATAACTTCAGGTGAAATACAGAACTCTCTGAAAACATGTGGTGTGGCTGTTTCAAGATGCACAATAAGGAGGGACTTGAAGAAAGAGGTCTTTCAACCAAAATTGTCTTTCTTTAACCCCAAACAAAGTATGTTTACAAATGTCCTGATATTCAAGGGGTTAAAACTACAGCTGTGAACTTGGCATTTGTATTGTTTTTTTCAGCTGGCAGTTGGCTGTCATGTAAAAGTGATCCAGGCAGCTGTAGATCTGCCTAATCATTTTTATAGTAACAAGAATGTGCCATCATAGACCCCCAATGTCTATCATATAGAGTATCTGTCAACCCCCCATGCTATTATATAGGGGGCTTATTAGCTTCCTTGTGATAGTAATACATTTAAATGAAAAAATTGTAAAAAATTAAAAATAACAAAAAAAAAGCTCCCCCCGTCACCCCCTGCATACACACAATTTCAAACACATGTAGGCCATGCAAGTGTATCTGAGGTATCCGTCACAATGAAGGGCAAGAATTCTATGCCTTCCTTCATAGATAATGTATAATTAAAGGTAAAACAGTTTGTTTTGTTTTTGGCTGGGTTCACACTGGTCTGACAAATGCTCCGACATTGGGAGCTCATGTTGCATGACGTGTGAAATTTAATGTTTCCCTATGGGAGCCGTCCTAACTGGTCCGACACAAGTTGTTCCGACTTTAAAAATGCTCCCTGTACTACTTTGGTCCGACTTTGATCCTACTTCAGCCTATTGCCTATCATTGAAGTCGGATCAAAGTCGGATTGCCGTATCGCATGATCCGACTTCGGCACGCGACTTTTGCTCAGATGATCTTGAGGGGGAACTCCGCCAAATTTTAAATAAAAAACCGGCATGGGTTCCCCCTCCAAGAGCATACCAGGCCCTTGGGTCTGGTATGGACCTTAAGGGGAACCCCCTATGCTGAAAAAACGGCGTGGGGGTCCCCCCAAATCCATACCAGACCCTTATCCGAGCATGCAGCCCGGCCGGACAGGAATGGGGGTGGGGACGAGCGAGCGCCCCCCTCCTGAACCGTACCAGGCCGCATGCCCTCAACATGGGGGGGTGGGTGCCTTTGGGGAGGGGGAGCACACTGCAGGCCCCCCCACCCCAAAGCACCTTGTCCCCATGTTGATGAGGACAAGGGCCTCTTCCCGACAACCCTGGCCGTTGGTTGTCGGGGTCTGCGGGCAGAGGGCTTATCGGAATCCGGGAGCCCCCTTTAATAAGGGGCCCCCAGATCCTGGCCCCCCACCCTATGTGAATTAGTATGGGGTACATGGTACCCCTACCCATTCACCTAGGGAAAAGTGTCAATTCAAAAAAATACACAGTACACAGGTTTCAAGATTAATTTATTAGGCAGCTCCGGGATCTTCTTCTGACTTCGGAGGGGGGTCTTCTTCCGACTTCTCCCGGTGTTCCGCCTCTTCTCCCGGTGTTCCGCCTCTTCTCCCGGGCCCCTCCACTATCTTCTTCCAGCTCTTTTGCCAGCAGGGGGCTCCGGTCTGCTGCCGATGTCTTGTCGCCGCTGTCTCGCCGCTTCTTCTCTTCATCTCTTCTTCCGATGTTGACACGACGCTCTGTCCGGCTGGAATGCTGTGTGCGAGCTGCGGAGCCATTTATATAGGCAGTGACCCCGCCCCTTGTGATGTCACGGTCCCAGCATGCGCAGGGACTCTGGTGTCATAAGGGGGCGTGACCCCAGAGTCCCTGCGCATGCTGGGACTGTGACATCACAAGAGGGCGGGGTCACCACCTATATAAATGGCTCCGCAGCTCGCACACAGCATTCCAAGTGGAGAGAGCGTTGTGTCAACATCGGAAGAAGAGATGAAGAGAAGAAGCGGTGAGACAGCCGTGACAAGACAGCGGCAGCAGTCCGGGGCCCCCTGCTGGCAAAAGAGCTGGAAGAAGATAGCGGAGGGGCCCGGGAGAAGAGGCGGAACACCAGGAGAAGAGCCGGAACACCGGGAGAAGAAGTCGGAAGAAGACCCCCCCGAAGTCGGAAGAAGATCCCGGAGCTGCTTAATAAATCTTGAAACCTGTGTACTGTTTTTTTTTATTTGACACTTTTCCCTAGGTGAATGGGTAGGGGTACCATGTACCCCATACTCATTCACATAGGGTGGGGCGGCGGGATCTGGGGGCCCCCTTATTAAAGGGGGCTCCCGGATTCCGATAAGGCCTCCGCCCGCAGACCCCGACAACCAACGGCCAGGGTTGTCGGGAAGAGGCCCTTGTCCTCATTAACATGGGGACAAGGTGCTTTGGGGTGGGGGAGCCCGCGGCGCGCCCCCCTCCCCCAAGGCACCCACCCCCCTATGTTGAGGGCATGCGGCCTGGTACGGTTCAGGAGGGGGGGCGCGCGCTCGTCCCCACCCCCATTCCTGTCCGGCCGGCCTGCGTGCTCGGATAAGGGTCTGGTATGGATTTGGGGGGACCCCCACGCTGTTTTTTCGGCGTAGGGGTTCCCCTTAAGGTCCATACCAGACCCAAGGGCCTGGTATGCTCTTGGAGGGGGAACCCATGCCAGTTTTTTATTTAAAGTTTGACGCAGAGTTCCCCCTAAAGATTCATACCAAACACAGTGCCGGGCATTGGCGGGGATCCAAGTCGGATCCCCGTTCATTGAAAGTCGGACACATGCTGGCTTCATGTTGCAGGGCAAAGTCGGATCCAAAGTAGGACAGCTGTCGTGTCGCACCAGTGTGAACCCAGCCTTTGATTGGAAATGGATTAGACCACCTGTCGGTATTTTATTGCTGTCTGAGCCCCCATTAGGGTGATTCCTCCTCTCTATTTGTCCTGTTTACCATTATTAATTAAAAGTAAAAGAAAGTCTCAAATTTTGAGTTATTGACAGAAAAGTAAAGGGAACTGTCACGGAACGTCACACACTCTGCTTGAGTGCTTCCGTCATATACCACTTCCTCCCAGTCTGTATACAGATATCAGATATTCCAACCTCTCTGAGCACAAAACAAGGCGACACTTGCTTGTTGCTACCATGAACTGTTTATTATGAATCAAAGTTACAAGACTTTATATGCCGTTGGAACCTCCTCTAACAATACAACTGTAACCTAATTAACATAATTAACATGAGCTAATTAACTAAAAAATTTACCCAGACCAGATGACAGACTTGTGGTCACCGAGCTTCACACAGTAGTATAAAAACAATAGCTGCAGCTCCAATAGGAGTCGTCCCGTCTCTTACATTGTATAGAGGACAATGTGATCAGCTCATTCAATTAACATAAACACAGGTAGTTGGAGTTGATGACACCAGCATCTCCTCACAGGATGTGTCCCAACAGAATGAATCAGTCTTATCAGCAGGGGGCTGCTGGAGGAATCCCCCCTCCCTCTTCAGGGACACAAATCTACAGTAAGGAGTCCCCAACAGAATCAAACAACATACAATATATACATATATACACGACGGAGTCCGATTAGTACAGTTCAGACTGAATTTCTAATTCACTTCACAAAGAGTATTATTCCATTGAAAATCCAGGGCCCATAATAAAAAAGGCAACAGGCTTGCATTCAGTCCTCTCCAACAGCCTCTGTCCCGGCTAGGTCTGTCACAGGAACATTTTCCAATTGAGGTGTAATTATGGTGGCTTGGGGGCCCCAAAGGATTCTTTTAATTTGCAGGGATTTTCTTTCACTTCCTGTTTTGGCTATGGGACAGGAAATAAAAGTAAATCTCCCCAATGGGACACAGATGGCAAAAAAAAAATGACAGGGGATATTACCTTCCCCTACTCTATCCAAAATGAAAAAAAAAAAGATTTGCCTTTAGTTCGACTTTAACTAAAAAACCGTGTACTATTTTTGTGGCCAATGCACAATTTTAAGGCTTAACATGTTTGGTAAATATTTACTTGATGCAACCCTAGCTTTTATATCTTACCAAAAAAATGGGTAATAAATTATTCATTTCTATTATGTTATTAATTGAAATATAATTGTTTACGGTTTCATGTAAAAAAACTAGATTTTAAAAGGTGTGTGAAAAATGAAAAAAATGGCACTGGCAGAAAAATGTTTAGGATGGGATGTATAGATCTGTATAAATCATTGTTAATTAGGAAACTATTTATATTGTCTTTTGCTAGAATTTGTCCTGTAACATATTGGGGGTTATTTACGAAAGGCAAATCCACTTGAAAGTGCAGTCGCTCTAAATCTAAGGGGTAGATCTGAAATGAGTGGAAGCTCGCTGATTTTATCATCCAATCATGTACAAGCTAAAATGCTGTTTTTTATTTTCCTTTCATGTTCCCCTTGGATCTACAGTGACTTTACTTCCAAGTGCACTTGCAGTGCAAAGTGGATTTTCCTTTAGTAAATAACCCCTAATGTGTTGTTGTATTTACATTTACTGTAGAAGCATTATTAAAAAAGAAACTTTCCAGTATTGGCCATAGTAAGAGGGCATTTGATTGTGTTATTGACTTTTTTTTTTTAACCACCTGAACTCTGGAAGGCTTTACCTCTTTTTATGACCAGGCCATTTTTATATAGCACTTTGCTACTTTAACTGTCAATTGCGTCATCATGCAACACTGTACCCAAATAAAAATGTTATCTTTTTTTGAGACTGATAGAGCTTTTGTTTGGTGGTATTTGATCATCACCACTGTTTTTTTCTTATTACATTAACGAAAATCAGAAAATCCTGAAAAAACGCCGAACATTTTCTACTTTGTTATAAAATACTGTACATCCAATAAAATCAAATTTTGTAATAAATTTAGGCCAAAATGAATTCTGCTACATGTCTTTGGTAAAAAATTCCCAATAAGTGTATATTAATTGGTTTACAGGAAAGTTATAGCATCTACAAACTATGAGATATATTCGAAAATGGATCAATCCTGATGTACTGATGGTCTCTCATTTCTCATTTCTCCTTGTCTGCTCCATGTTGCCCACAAGCTTGCAGTGTGCCCCCCCCCCCACTGTTCCCAGGGCAGGTTCCCCTTCTGCCCCCCTTGTCCTGTATGAAAAGTAAAGAAAAATTGATGGTCCCAAGAACATTTTAATCTGTTGGATAGATCATGCAAATCTTTTTTTGTAAATAAATTCCATTTTATTTTACAACATACAAGAGCAGGTACAATGCTTAATAATACATAAGATGGTAGAAGTGCATCTTACCAGGAAAGACCACCCATGATTGGTCCATGATGGCATAGCATAACACACACACACATGACAGCTTAAGTATTATATATGACTTCAAATTTGTCTTAAACAAATATAGCTATAGTGGCTATAACCACCAGCAGTGATTGAACAAAGAAAACAATCTGATTGATCGACTTAAAGTGTCTGCAAAGGCACAAGGTTTTTTACCTCCTATGCATGAAGGTTGTGTGCAGCACCCCCCAATACTTACCTGAGCCCCATCTCAATCCAGCCATGTCCATGATATCCTTGCCCCTCTCACTCCTGATTTGCTTTTGGCCATCTCAGCCAGTGTGATGGCCAAAAGCCATCCATCTCCAATTAGGAGATGGAGAGGGCGAGGCTGAGCCACGGCTCCGTGAGTGAATGGACACACAGCCACAGCTCAGGAGCGCGCCTGCTTGAGTGCCCCCATTGCAAGCTGCTTGCTGTGGAGGCACCTGGTAGGAGGGAAGAACCAGGAGTGCTGGAGGATCGGGGCTGCTCTGTGCAAATCCACTGCACAGAGCAGGTAAGTATAACATATTTTTTTAGTTTTTTCGCTTTAAGGACATAGCCTGCCCATAGATGGATTGAATTTCAATGGTTTCCTGCTAAACCGGACAAATTTCAATCCATCTATGGCCATCTAGAAAGGAGGAGAGATCAAGATAGATTGTTAAATAAAACAAAATCAAATGATTTGTAGTCACAAGCCTTAAACTGCATTTACTTGTAAATCCAAGTGCTTTACTGATAAAATGTGATTTGAATATTTGCAACAGTTTAAAAAGACGATGTTTGACATGCTGAATGTCAGCTTGACAAATAATGTGGTTGTTTGAAACTGTTACTTTACTGGTAAAATGTGACCTGTATATGTGCACTTCGATTTAAATGTAAAAGCAGATTATAAACTACACATCCTATGATTTGTTGTATGGTTGCAGTGAGTATGGAGACTGTTTGATATGGTAGTATGCTAGTTTGACTTTGATTAAAAGTGTAACGCAGGCCATAAATGATGCAATTGCTTGATTGCCCCATCAACACAGTCCGTGCTGATGGGGGAACCTCTCACACTACACTATTGTGTGTTACCGGCTGAACACAATGATTACTGCTTCTGGCTAAAGCTGGCAGCACTAATTGTTTGGGGAAAAACCCAAAAGGCTGGTTGTACACAAGTCAGTTGATAGATCAACTTGTGTACAACCAGCCAGAACCTACATGGATCAAACCAGCCAGAACCTACATGGATCAAACTGGTCCCCATTGAACAGGCTGAACTTTGAGACTTGTGTGGCCAGGTAAACTCACCACATGTGCATAAATGTGTGAGTATGTGTCTGGAGAAGATCGAGAACAAAAGTATCATAGCTCTTTTTTAGGGTGTTGAGGTGGCTCTGAAAAGAGCCATTGTGTTTCTTCTTAGATTGTGATAATCTTCTTGTGCTGAAATGAAAGGCTTCTCATTCAGGCTTTTCTGTAGCTTCAAAGTGGTGTCTTCGGTATCTTCGGTGTCTTCTGGTGCCTTCAGTGTCTTCTGGTGCCTTCTGGTTTCTTCTGGTGTCTTCTGGTGCCTTCTGTGTCTTCTGGTGCCTTCGGTGTCTTCTGGTGTCTTCTGGTGCCTTCTGGTGTCTTCTGGTGCCTTCAGGTCATTTTCTGTAGGAGGGAAAACATTTTTGTGACTCTCATATTTACATTCTGAACTGTTACACAGGGTGGAAACACTTGACCTTTTTGCTACATCATGGTTGTCTGTATCGTTTAACCCCAGGACAAGAAGTCTGCACATAACAGGCAATTGTCCAATCAATAATGGTTGGGTTTGCAGCCATGGACGCGATCCTGTGTATACAGCAGTCGGTTTAAATCTGCAATCATTGTCTGTAAAGGGAGGACTGAAGCTATCTAAGTCATGGGTGGATGAGGCATTGGAATAACCCCTCTTCCTAGAGAAGGGGGAATTTTAATACTTGCAACAGTTAGTACCTTATTACATTCCCTGCACTAAGGTAAAAAAGTTCGGTAGTAGTTGCCCCCTCAACCCCTTTTATACTTACCTGAGTCCTCACTCAATCAGCACTGTGCCAGTCTATAGCAGCTCTCTCTCCCCTCTTACAGGATTTACTAAGTCAGCAGGAGCCACTGGCTTCTGCTGTCAGTCAAATCCTGTGTCAAGGGAGCATGAGGCAGGGCCAAGCCCCACTGTGTCTGTGGACTCAGGCAGCGCAGCAGCTTGGGATCGGAGGTGTGAAGAGAAAAGGAGGAGCCAGAGACACTGATAAAAGAAGAGGGTCAGGACCACTCTGTGGAATTCCATCTCACAGAGAAGGCAAGTATAATATGTGTGCTGTTTAGTAAAAATTAAGACCTTGCAATCACTTTAAATCATTAATACTTACGCTATAGGAAGATGTGGGGCTCTTTCTCTTTATTTAGGAGGTCAACTGCGGTTTACATAGGGAGGTTGTGTCATCCGTAGTCTTCAGATGTTATTATATATATTATCCCCTTGCCGCCGAGCGTATGCAGATGTGCGGCCTCGGCTTTCGGGGGTTATACCAGAATCATGCAGGCATCATCCTGGTACCGTTTTTTAGAGCCGGCGATCGGCTTTCCAGGGATAACAACCGATGGGGCTAAAAGCCGCTCAGCTGTTATACCAGTGGAGCGAGTGGGGACGTCCCCCCCTCCCGCAACCTCCCGCCGCTCTCAACGGGCCTCCCGTCCCACCGGTTTAAAAAAAATATGCAGTATTCAGAATCGCTGAAAACGGCGATCTGAATACTTTGAAGTGCAAAGGATGGTTACATTCCTTGTGACAGCAATAAAAGTGATCAAATTTTTTTTTTTTTAAACTCAATTTATTAATATAAAAATAAATAAAATAAATAAGAAAGAAAAATGTTGTTTAAAGTGCCCCCGTCCCCGCGAGCTCGCGTAGCAAAGAAAACGCATAAGGAAGTCGCGCCCGCATATGTAAACGGTGTTCAAATCACACATGTGAGGTATCGCCGCGATCATCAGAGCGAGAGCAATAATTCTAGCACTAGACCTCCTCTGTAACTCTAACCTGGTAACTGTAAAAAAAATTTTAAACGTCGCCTATGGAGATTTTTAGGTACCGTAGTTTGTCGCCATTCCACGAGTGCGTGCAATTATAAAGTGTGACATGTTTGGTCTCTATTTACTCGGCGTAACATCATCTTTCACATTATACAAAAAAATGGGCTAACTTTACTGTTTCTTTTTTTTTAATTCATGAAAGTGTCCCTTTTCCCAAAAAGTGGTGTTTAAAACACCGCTGCACAAATACCATGTGACATAAAATATTGCAACAATTGCCATTTTATTCACTAGATTCTCTGCTAAAAAATATATATAATGTTTGGGGGCTCTAAGTAATTTTCTAGCAAAAAATACAGATTTTAACTTGTAAACACCAAATGTCAAAAATAGGCTTAATCATGAAAGAGTTAAATATATATATATATATATATATATATATATATATATATATATATAAATACACACATACAGTATAACTAATTGAATAACTATTTACCACCACCTCATTGGCACAGTTTACATGGGCTACAGCTTGTACAAGGCTGGTGTGAACAGCTCTTGATGAAACTCATGTATAACATTTTAAACATTGTTTAAACCACTCTGCATGGCGCATGTAGAATAATTACCATAAGACCCCTTTCACACTGGGGCGTTTTTCAGGTGCTTTAGTGTTAAAAAAAAATTGCCTGTAATGCGCCTGAAAGAAGCCTCATCTGCAATCCCAATGTGAAAACCCGCTTTCACACTGCCAGCGCCCGAAAAACGCTGGTAAAGCGCCGCTTAAGACCCCTTTCACACTGGGCATTTTTCAGGCGTTTTCGGGTGCTGGCAGTGTGAAAGGGCTCGGCCATCGGCGCACCCATCCTGGTGGCAAAAACACGAAAGCGCTGCAAAGAAGCTGCTTGCAGGACTTTTTTTGATGCCCTGCCAGCACAGCGCCCCAGTGTGAAAGCACTCGGGCTTTCACATTGGGATTGCAGATGAGGCTTCTTTCAGGCACTTTACAGACACTTTTTTTTAACGCTAACGCGCCTGAAAAACAGCCCCAGTGTGAAAGGGGTTTCAGTGTGAAAGCACTCGGACTTTCACATTGGGATTGCAGATGAAGGATCTTTCAGGCCCTTTACAGGCGCTTTTTTTAACACTAAAGCATCTGAAAAATGCCTGGAAAATGCTCCAGTGTGAAAGGGGTCTAAAAGGGAGCCCTCATTCATTGCTCGCTGGGTGGAGATCCATCCTAGTCACATGGAGGAACCATCTGTAGTTTTCAGATGCAGAAAAAAAAAACACATTTTAAAACTAAAGACTGTATATAAGACCACATGCACCTGGCCTTTGCTATCCTGAGATGTTGCCAGCACCCTGTCTCCCACCTATATCTGAGCATCATTTATTTGATTCCTATTGAACCTACCTGAATGGATGTTAAACCACATGACAAGGCTCACTCACATAAAACTTTTATCTTTCTAGCAGTAAGGACACTGTGGGGTTGATTTACTAAAGGGAAAACGACTGTGCACTTTGCAAGAACAGTTGCTCCAGAGCTTAGTAAATGAGCAGAAGCTCTGCTGACTTCCATCATCCAATCATGTGCAAGCAAAAATGCTGTTTTTTTAAATTACCTTGCACAGGATTGGGTGCTCTTTGCAAAGTCAAGTCTTACCTTATTTACTAAGCTCTGGAGCAATTGCACTTGTAGAGGGCAACTGCACTCTGCAAAGTGCACAGTCTATTTGCCTTTAGTAAATCAACCCCAGTGGGTGTAGTATTCCTACTTGTTTGAATAAGTCTCCAGTTCACTGCTGTAGAATCCTCTTTGTCAAAGCTAAATCTGCTACTGGGAAGCTGTATACCAAAAGCTAACAAAGGATTCCAACCCTATATTTTAAACACAGCTAAGTCCCAGGAAGAGTTTATGGCTTCATGTACACATAGGGGGTTATTCACTAAAGGCAAATCCACTTTGCACTACAAGTGCAAACTACAAATGCAAAGTGCACTTGAAATTGCACTGAAAATGCAGTCGCTGTAGATCCGAGGGGGACATGCAAGGAAATTAAAAAACAGCATTATAGCTTGCACGTGATTGGATAATAAAATCAGCAGAGCTTCTCCTCGTTTCAGATCTACCCCTCAGATTTACAGAGACTGCACTTCCAAGTGCACTTTCAGTGCAATTTCAAGTGCACTTTGCACTTGTAGTTTGCACTTGTAGTGCAAAGTGGATTTGCCTTTCGAAAATAACCCCCATAGTCTACTTAGACCGCTGGCTGCAGGAAAATGCAAAACGTGGCAAAATCGAGACGTGATTTTGCTGTGTTTTGCGGCTGGTGGTCAAAACATTCCAATCCTGAACATGATTTCTTTGCATTCAGGAGAGGGAGGTTGACACACGTACATCTACACAGGTTGAACTGGATGGACTGTTATTTTTATTTAACCTTACTTACTATGTAACCGCAGCAGCTCCTAAACTCTGCCAAAACCCAATGTATACATTGACACATAGGCTTTTATGGAGTAGAGTTGGAGTTGGAGTGGTGAAACAACACCAAAAGCTCCTAAACTCAAATTAAGTGTACATGAAGTTTTAGGCTGGCCATGCATTATACAATTTTCTTATAACAATTTTCCTTTAGATTTACCAAAACCATATAATATGCAGTCAAACCTAAACACTTTCAATTTGTATACAATCAGGCACTACATAGTTGAAGGTTAATCTATAAATCTAAAGGAAATGAATAATAAAATTGTATAATGTATGGCCAGCTTTAGTTCTTGTTGTGACTCATTTCTTTTCATCTGAGTTTTTAAAGTGACAATGAGACTCGTGGCTGTAACCACTTAAGCAGCCAAAGCCACAAATCTGTCCCATCCAGGCTGTTGCCTGGGTCATATTATGCCTTGTGAAAACAATGCTGCTGATAGAAAATCATCACCTTTGTGTGGTGATGGATAAGCTCAGGCCACATCAGTGGCTGTATAGTACTTACGCAGACATCCACAGTCAACCGTTTCCCAGCAAAAGACTTGTAGAGAATCCTTTTTTTCACTCCGATACACAGCTCCCAGTGATGCATGGAGGGAAAAAATTAAATACAATTAGGTTTTTATAAACACATGTCAATTCAATAAAAAAAAAAAAGAGACAAATGAGGGAGATTGAAAGAGGAAGAGGCAAAATGGTAAGAAGAGGGAGAGTAGGCAGGGTAAGATGTAAAGAGAAGACTTTGGTAGGAGATGACAGAAAGGGGCAAGGTCACTGGAGGATGGAGGGGAAAAATGGGATGTTTGAGGAATAGATGAAGGGCAGTTTAGAAGGGGGAAAAAATGACTTACCCTAGAATGTATGAGCACCCTGTTACCAGTAGAGTAGAAACAGGTGTCAACTGGTTTCTTATGTATTTAACCAGTTGACATCTGCCCCTTCCCCCCTGAAGGAGCTCTTTGTGACCCCGTAGTCAAACTTCAGCTCCGTGCCAACGGGGATATCTTCTTTGGCCACTAGCAGAAGAACAGGGGTGGTGCCATCACTCCGGTATCTCAACTCTGGTTTCAGGTTTGGACTCTTCCGTGAGTGATTGATCTTCCTTCCAAAAGTTGTCGGTAGTGAGGGGTGACAGGGACATGGGACGTTCTTCTCATCGATGCAAAGCTTTCGACGGTTCTTCCTGTCCTCAAAGAAGTAAAGGTAGCTCATCTCACCTGCCAAATAAGTGCAATGCTAATGATAATTTAAAAAAACCTTGATGCCTCTCAACCAGAAAAATCAGTAACTAGCAATGGACAAATCTATATCAAAAATTCCTTATACCCATAAACATACTCGTATAAATAGATTGATGCTGTTGAATTAAATATAAAAATAATCAATCATGCTGTTTTTCTGCTAATAAGGTACAATTTGTATCAATCAGTCCCATAATAAAGCAACTCCTAAACCCCCACTGTTAACCAAGTGCTGGTTTAATTGAAAAAACTGAACTACAATACACCTCCATGCTCATCACTTTCTCCTCCTCAGGTGGTGCACTCACTGGCTTTATTTTGACCCCCCCCCTTAAAGTGATTGTAAAGGATCACTTTTTAAAAATATCAGTTTATAATTACCTGCTATGTGTAATGGTTTTGCACAGAGCAGCCCCAATCCACCTCTTCTTGGGTCCCCTGCCAGTGCTCCTGGCTCCTCTGCCCCCTCCCCCCAGCAAGCTGCTTGCTATGGAAACACTTGTATGTGCTCATGCCTGAGCCAGCTGTGTGTGTCTATGGACACACACACAGTGTGGCTCGGCCCCCACCCCTGCTCCATTCTCACTGGCTGTGATTGACAGCAGCAGGAAAAGTGCAGTGTGCAGACTTGTGTGGGCAATCAGTGACTATCAGGTGACCACACAATAAAAATCAGATACCAGGTTTTACCAACTTCACCATCTTACCTGCTGCCATGGAGTTCATGAGCTCCTCGCCTCTTTCATGGGACACGATGGGTCCATGACAGTCACATACAACCGCGCCTTTTTTGAAGGGTAAAGTCGTGAAGACCGTCTCTCCGGTGTTTCCAACGCGGTCTTCTATGATGGCAAGCCCCTTCCAATCTTGTGAGGCGATTTGACTTTCTAGGTCCTCTTCTTCTTGTACCTTCCCCCATTCCACGATGGGCTTCCAGCTTTCCAGGACGTCCTCTAGTTTCGGTTGGTTCGTTGTCCATCCCTGTGTTAGAGCATAAGATGTTACCTGCTCTCCTGTAGGAGGATTCCTCTTGAAACGCCCTGAAAGCAGAAGACAGTGTATTACAATATAATGCAAGAATATAATGTGCTTAATTCATAGATGCCAGGGAAAATATAAATGCTCACCGACGATCTCATTAACGCGCATCACATACTGCTGTCTTCTCCACCTCTTGTAGCAGTACGCTGGGTGTTCCGCAGTAAAGATGCGACATTCCCTTAAACCCGGCGATTCCATGTTAGGTCCCACTGGAAACACATCAAGGACTTTCCTGAAAGCCACCTCCTTGTCGTCGACTGGCACCGCTAGTTCTTCTTGTCTCCTTGTCTGTGGGTCTCTAGAAATCAAAACGGTGTTTAACCATTGAAGTGATTGTTAATGTAAAATTAAAAAACAAAAAACAGAGCGGCCCAAAAACCTCCTCTTCTCGGGTACCCCGCTAGCATTCCTGGCTCCTTCTCTCTGTCCAGCGCCCTCATAGGAAGCTGAATCCGATGGGGGAGCTTATGCAAGTTCACTGTCCAAAGACAGTGGGACTTGCCCCCATCCCCCCATCTCTGGCTTTGAATGACAGCAGTGAGAGTCAATGGCTCCTGGTGCCTCTGCAAAGCCTGTGAGCAGGGAGTGAGGGGAGAGAAGAGCTGCAGATGTGCACAGCGCTGGATTAAATGACAGCTCAGGTAAGTAAAAGGGTGTGAGGGGGAGATATTGATGCCTAAACCTTTTTTATCTAATGCAAGGAATGCATTAAAGTAAAAAACTGTTTAAGCATAAGTGTTAAAGCCCAAATCTGAACAGACATTTGTTGATAATAGTAACATGCTTAATATTTTACTTGGTGTCTCTCTAGATTCCAGCAATCAGCAATATACAACCTACCCTGAAGTAGAAGGCATCCAGTCTTTCTGAATCCTCTTCACCATGACGGCACCCTTCACGATCTTGCCTTCGACGTCTCTACCTTTCTTCGACTGGCCAAAGTATTCTTCCAGAAGCTTCTTCGCTTTGTCATCGCAGTGGGATGAACAGCACTGCTCAAAAGCCTTCCTTGCCTGCTGATAAGTAACTGCAGGCAGATTATATCTAAAGGGTGAGAGAT
Organism: Aquarana catesbeiana; assembly: GCF_042186555.1. Lineage (NCBI taxonomy): Eukaryota > Metazoa > Chordata > Amphibia > Anura > Ranidae > Aquarana > Aquarana catesbeiana. The sequence continues at coordinate 88,447,988 of NC_133335.1, forward strand.
TTTTGTTAGTTTGTTGTCTGGTATGGTTGTACAACTGAAAAAAAGTTTTTGGTTAGCACTGATAGTCATTTTGCATTAGTGGCATAGCTGCATGACAGATTTTATATTTTACTTGCCTCTTATGGAACTGAGTGAGGTCATCAGAAATCAAGCGTTTCCCACCCTCGCTTGTGACAAAGAAGTGGTCCCCTTTGTTGAAGGTCTTCAACAAAAAAGGTCGAATTTTTTGGAAATATGTGTTAAACCATATTTCCTCAGATCCTTCCAAGACCACCATAGCCATCTGAGGTGGGGCTTCCAAGGTTCTGATGTCCACCCTGATGATGGTTACTTCCACGGCCTCTGTGTCGAAGTGGGCAGTCTCGCGGGACCTCAGCAACCATTGATGTACCTGTTGAAGGATAACAAAACAGATGTCAGTGTAAAGTGACACTAGTTACAACATTTGGTGTAAAACACTATTGCCTTTATAAGACTCACGGTCATGTTTTGGATGACAGCTGGTCTCTGTAGATGCTGCAATGTCAGCAGCGCTTCCAGGAAGTAAAGGATGGTCATCCGGTCTCTGTCTTCAAGCTCAAGCCCTTCATTCGCCCTACCTATCAGGGTGAGAAAATGAGGTTTTGCAAGAGAGACGATCCTTTGGCATACCTCTGGATCGTGAGCCTGATGTCTGTGGGGAAGAGAAAAAGTTTAATTGCATGCATTTTTGGCAAAATAAAATGCATAAAATCGGCTAAAGGCACACAATGTTTACAGCCACCAGTTTCACCTACCCCATTTCCTTTGTTCCCTTGGCAGCTTTCTTATTGATCTTTAACCGGATATCGTTCAGAAGGTCGAAGAATCTTGATGCAGCTGGTTTCAAGGAAGGATCCTCCAGGCATTTTGGTTCTGAGGTGACGTGCCTTGCAAACTTCTGCACGCTGTCCATATAGTTGAGAGTGGTGGACTTGCTGGCTCCAGATGCTTCAAGCTGCTGGAAGTAATCAACGGTCCTCTCTGGCTGGTGGATGCACTTCAATGAAACCTCCTCGGGGTCCACATAGAAAAGATATCTTGCCACAAAGTTCACCTGAAAATGGTGAAGAAGAAATCAACTTATCATCTTATCAAAGTGGTTACAAAGGCTACATTTTTTTTCACCTTAATGTTTTTTTGCATTAGAGTAAAAAATCTGAGTGCAGCTCCCCCAGCCCCTCTTTAAATGACCTGAGCCCAATCTAGATCCAGTGCTGTGCACATTGGCTCTCTCCCTCCTTTTAGGCTCGGTGACAGCAGTGGGAACCATTGGCTCTGGCTGCAGTCAATCACAGCCAGTGAGGAGGGGGTGGGGCAGACCCATGCTTTGTATCTATGGATACATATATTTGGTTTGGAAGCAAGCAAACAGCTTACTATGCTGGGAACTCGGCAAGGGGGGAGCCATGAGAATGGGGGAACCTGAGAAGAGGAGGATCAGGGCTGCTCTTTGCAAAACCATTGCACAGAGCAGGTGTGGCATGTTTGTTATTAAAAACGGGGGTTACTATCGCTTAATGTGATAAACTTTTTAAAATTGGCTTTGCCAAAAGAGTCCAGATTAACTAACCTTGCAGTGTGTGTGATATTTGATATTTATTATTATATATTTACCTGCCGTCTGACGAATTCCTTTGATTCCAATGTCTCCAACTTCTTTTTAAATCCTCTGATCAAAGGAGAATCCACCGAATGCTTTCTGTATAGTCCTGCCTTTTCTAGGCTTCGACGAGTGGAAGTGCTAGAGGATGGGCAAGAGGGAGTACAATAAATATTCATACATCAGGTATATGAATACAATAGACGTATTACAATATATTGGTTTTTACCTTGGCTGCTCCTCTTCCATCTCCATTTCCTCTGATGCTGCAGTGGTGGTCTCTTCATCTTCAGATCTGTAAGAGAGCCATTAATGAGTCTATGTAGTTCTAAAGCATTATAAAACATCCTTTAAATAAAGCTAAGTTTAATACGTACCGCTGTCTTCCTGATGTCTCGGGAAGGACAATGCTTCCCCTGGCCTCAAGAAAACTTACGCAAAACTGATGGGGCCTGACCGAACTTGGGTGCTCCAGGTCTTTGTATGCAATGACGCTGAGCTGTCTAACCACATGGCGCATCTTCGACCGGGCCTCTTCAACAAGCTCCTTTATCTCGGCCTCATCTGCATTCTTCCTGCAAACTCTTTTCAGGTGTGTTGAAAGCTTGTTTTGCATCTTGAAGCAAATCTTGCAGACCAAGGGTACCCTTGTGGTTCTGGGAAGAAAAAACATTTTAGGAATCTATTCAGTAGATCCCTAATTGAAGGAAAGAAAATTGCATAATTTATAGCCAGCCCTAGAGATATTCCTAATGAACTTCATCCGGGGTTTGAAAAGTAAAAGCAATCGGCTACATGTACTGTAGCTACTGACTTAAATAACCCCTCACCCCATGAAATCCACTGCTGTAATTTTGGACAAAACCTTTATTAGATTTATTACTGTGAAACTGATAACAAAGAGCAACCACATGAAAAGCACTGTAAAAAAAAAGAACAAAATGATAGGGATCCACCCAAAACTGCAATTTACAGGGCCATATACAAATGGTGTAGGCCTACCCTGGTTGTCTTCTTCCTTCTACCTCCTCTTCATCCCCTCCCGTGGGATCGGCATGGACTTCATCCGCTGGACCTTGAGTTCTGTAATCAATTAAAAACAATGTAGATTTCCTCCTACTTTAGGCATCTTTAAAACAGCACTTTGAAAAGAAAAGCCTGACTCTGATGCAGTCAAATTCAAAATGATCAACAACTGGGACTCCACTCTGTTCAAAACAGAAAATGACTGCAACACAATGGAAATATAAAAAGTAGACCCAACTAAAAATAATTGTAAGGCTGGGTTCACACCTATGTGAATTGGATGCAGGTTTTTCCTGCATCCAATTTACATAGCAGGAGAATGTGAGTGGCTCTCTATGGAGCCGGTTCACATATTTCTCCAGCAGGTCCGGTGCGAATTTCAGGAAAAACGTGTGTCTTTTTAGGTCCAGTTCCAGTCCGAATTCAGCCCAAAATTTGGGCTGAATTTGGACCTGAAATGGTGAACCAGCACGCACCGGACCCCTGCTATGTGACGGATCTGTCTTAGGTGTGAACCCAGCCTAAAACTACAAAAAGCAGATGAAAACAATTTAACTCTGCTAAAAACGGATCTTATATTTACAGGATCATCTCAAATTACAGTATACCTACCCTGGTTGTTTCCTCTTGAGTTCTTCATCCTCTATGGTGGGATCGACCTGCACATCCTCTACTGGACCTTGGGTTCTGTAATAGCAATCAATAAACTATTTGGGTTTTCATCCTACGTTTTTATTTAAAGGTATGTTCAAATGCCTAAAATCTGACTTAACTCCAAAAGTGGCACAAACTACAAGGACAAAAATTCAAAATTCTTCACAACGTGGACCCCACCAAACAAAACAGACAATATAAAAATGCAAGTACCCCTAAGCAAATAAAGTTTAACCAGCTACAAAGCATGGTATAACAATAAAAAAGGTGTGTAAAAACTGATTTTTATTTTTTGGGGTCATTTCTCCTTAAAGGAGAACTCCATCCAAAGTAAAAAGTGGAATATTTTGCATTGAGTCCACCTATCCCATATTTGGCATTGGTTGTTTTTTTTTTGGGGGGGGAGAAGGGACTTAGTATTGACAGTATAGAAGTGCACCTTCCCCCATCCCTCCCTGCAGTCTTCTGGGACACACTGGATCCCTGGACAGGTAAGTGTCCTTATATTAAAAATCAGAAGCTACAGTATTTGTAGCTTCTGAATTATTTTTGTGCCCAGACAGAACCTTCTCTTTAAGCACAGCAAGCTTACCCTGGATGTTTCCTTACTTCCAGAGCTTCATCCCCTCTGGTGGGATCTTCGTGGACTTCTTCCACTGGAACTTGAGATCTAGAATGGAGATAAAGGAGTGGTTTCCTTCTTATTCCATAATAGGGTCACAGTTTAAAACAAATGTTATGATGTTTTAAATGCAGAACACTTACCGATGTCTTCCTGCATATTGAAGTATGATACTTCCCTTGGACTCGAGAAAGTGTGCCAAAAACTCCTGTGGTGTGCTAGAACTTCTAGCTTGGTCAAGATCAGCATACTGGACAACGGTGAGGTTCCTAACCAGTTGCCGCATGTTGGACCGCGCCTCCTCAACAAGCCTTTTGATCTCGGCTTCACCAGCATTTTTCCTACACACTCGCCGGAGATGCACCGAGAGGATATCCTGCAGTTTGGAGCAAAACTTGCATACGAGTGGAATTCTGGTACTCCTGGGGGAAAAAAATAACATGAATTAATCAACTAAAATGCCATGTTATTCCTTGATAAGGGCTCATTCACATCTGTGCGATGTATTTTTGGCATGAGGTGACTTTTCACTCTAAGCAGATGCATGATTAGGCGCGGTCAATGAAGGGTATCATTCCATCCTAGTGAAAAATCTGAGCAACTGGGGAGAAATTTGCTAAAGCTGTCCAGACTATTGCAACTCAGCTGGTTGTACTGAAATCGTCTATCGATCAATTTCAGTACAACCGGTTATTGATCGACTTCCGTACAACCAGCCAGTCAGATTTTTTTATGGTCTAGGCAGTGATCATTGTATTCTGATGGGTGGCGAAACCTCTCACTGTAAGAATACAATAGTGCAGCCGGAGTGATTTGAATTAATTGAATCTCAGCTGGTCCAAGTTGAACCGGCCAAAATTTGCTCCATTTATGGCAATCTTTAGGCTAGCAATACATTATGCAATTTTTTTCATTTAACCAAAAAAAATTGCATAACTTATGGCCGGTGTAAAGCCAGCCATAGATGGATCGAATTTTGGCTGGTTCAGCAGGGACAAGCCGAGATTAAAGTAATCTATGGGCAGGCTGGTTTTACCCAAGTCTATCCATTGATCGATCCGCCATTCAGATATTTTACATGCAATTTCTGCCGCTGCTATAGCAGCTAGCTGTAATTGTTGAGGTTGATTTATGGAAACTGGAAAGTGCAAATTCTAGTGCAGCTCTGAAACCAATCAGCTTCCATTTTTTTTGTCAAAGATTAATTAAACAAGCTGAAGTTAGAAGCTGATTGGCTACCATGCACAGCTACACCAGATTTTGCACTCTCCAGTTTTAGTAAATCAACCTCATTGTGTTCTGTCAGCTGGAAAGGCTCCCTGGCGGCAGAATGCAATAGCAATGTGGGAGGGATTCCCCATCAATATAGATATGTATATAGGGGAATGAGGAAAGAAAATCACATAATCCATGGGCTGCTTAAATGTAAATATGGCCCTATTAAAAATAAACAAATCCAAAATATAAATATCCACCAGTGCAAAAGTGTATCTAACCTAAATATAAAATATAAACGTGAAAAAATATTAAAAAAAAATGAAAAATGATGAGACTTAATACACAAATCCTGTCTTTCTACGAATATGTGGCCGCAGCTCAATAGTGCAATGAGTGTACCTCAATCAAATGTCAGGGGCAGAACAGTGATTGACTAGCATAGAAGACAAATTACTTAAATGCAGATACAATTAACAGTGTGCATCGAATGTACTTACCCCTCAGATGCCATGGCAGATTTCTTTGAAATCCTAAAATACAAAACAGTGGATGAGTTGAAATACAAACAACAGAAGTTTAAATGCAAATAACAATATAACATTAAACCGTAGTAATTCAATAACAGTAAATGGCAATAATAAACAGTAATAATAAACTATAAAATTAATAAAGTAATATCTGTATAGAACTTTAAGAGACAGACAATCAAAAGATAAATCTATGCAAATGGCAATATTAAAAGGACAAAATCCTGCAAAAGAGGCAATCCACAAGGAGACAATCCACAAGTAGACAATCCACAAGGAGACAATCCACAATGAGACAATCCACAAGGAGACAATCCACAATGAGACAATCCACAATGAGACAATCCACAAGAAGACAATCCACAAGGAGACAATCAACAAGGAGACAATCCGCAAGGAGGCAATCCAATATCGCAAGCGATCTCAGGATCAAATGTTCTACTTGATTAGCTGAGTTGGAGAATTTATACAGTGTGTGTGAATTACTGACAGCCAATAGAATTGTTTTGTTATTATCACACATTTATTGACCAATGGTCTTTTTTCCCTCATGTCTGGAAAGAGGTGAGACTGAAGGTCTGTGAATATCTTTTGTGGCTCTTTCTGTGTCTCCGTCTTTATTGTTATCTGTGACAAGACTGAGAAAATGACTCAGAAATCACACCTCGTTATCCCTGTAATCCTCACACCTATTGTACAGTATTGTTCTTCAATATTGATGGATATGTTCTACTGAACTAGAGAGACATCTGAGTCTCAAAGTGCTTCATAATTGTCATTTTATAAAGTCTAATCTCTTTACTTACTCAACACGTTCTTCCCAAATATGTAATCCTAAGAACTTATTTTAATGTATGTGGTTTTAGTTTTCTGCCTTAGCACCTGCAATGTTTAGTTTTTGGGGCAGTTTACATCATAGAAACGCAGTCCGGATGCGTTCCAGATGCTTTTCTGTATGTGCATTTTAGACACATTTTGATGCAGTCCGGTGTGTTTTTGGTGCATTTTTTATGCAGTCCAGTGCTTTTTCACCCTCTTTTTTCCTAACCTTACATAGAGACATGTGCATTCCAGTGCATATTTAGTGCCTTTAGGTGCATTCTTGATGCATTTTACAGTGTTACAGTACAGTCCAGTGCAAGAAAAATGCAGCATGTTCTACTTTTTTTCTGGAACTGGAATGCAGTGGAACTGCAAGCACTGGTGTGAACTAGAAAAACTGGGATAGTGGCGCTGCCATACAGTACAGTATCTTACAAAAGTGAGTACACCCCTCACATTTTTGTAAATATTTTATTATATCTTTTCATGTGACAACACTGAAGAAATGACACTTTGCTACAATGTAAAGTAGTGAATGTACAGTTTGTATAACAGTGTATATTTGCTGCCCCCTCAAAATAACTCAACACACAGCCATTAATGTCTAAACCACTGGCAACAAAAGTGAGTACATCCCTGAGTGAAAATGTCCAAATTGGGTCCAAATAGCCAATTTCCCTCCCCGATGTCATGTGACTCATTAGTGTTACAAGATCTCAGGTGTGAATGGGGAGCAAGAGAAATATGAAAACACTGCGCTCTAATAGCAAAAATAAAATATATGTGAGCCAGCAGCTGCATACATTGTGACAAACAATAACTGGTAAATGGGAAAAAAATGCAGCGCTAAGAAGTAATAGGAAGTTAGGGTGTAGTGAAACAATTAAATAAGAGATGCTGTACTGAACAGTAAAGCATATGTGCAAAAACCATAAGTGAAATGAAATGAACAAACACAGTATAAAGTGTCCACATATGGTAAATGGATGATTCCAAACTCAAATTATTAAGAGGAACTGGTATGGACCAAAAAATGATGTGAAACTAGAAAATAAAGTCAATGGTGCACGGTGTGGATCTGTGACTGAGTCAACAACGGGGTACAGAACTTCCGTAGCTGTAAACCAACATCTCGATATGGGGCATCAGAATGAAAACATCAGGAAGTAAGATAAGATGGGTACTCTTACCAGATGACGTGGACTCCACTGTCATATGACATGGAGTCAATGGTGCATGGAGCCAAACCTAGGCTGGAAAACGATATCCGGAACGGTGGAACCTCTGTCTCACTTCTCGACTTCTCTGGTGGGGTGAAGAAACATCAGGAAGGGCCGCCAATTGGATATCAGCCAATAGACCTCAAGGATGTGTTCCAAGGAGAAGCCGGGGACAGATTTGATCCAGACCCCGTGATGGAAGTAGGGCTACTGGAAGGCAGTTTCTTGCATCGGGATAATATGCAAATAAAAAATAAAAAGCTTCTGCATAGTGCAGGTAAACCAGGGATTTTTATTTCTAAAAATACCATACAAAAAATGGATAAAAGTGATCACAATTAAAATAAAATCTAAGCAGCGTAAGGAAGGGGAGATCGCCCGACGCGTTTCGACCAAGGGGGTCTTCAACAGGGGCATGAGCTTCTCCCTTCACGCTGCTCCTATATATAAATATCTAATCCAATAAGATAACCCCTATAGCCAATCACAGTGGAGCTACAAAGGTCAAGTAATCAGGAACTGGATCCTGTTGATCGCTAGACCAATCAGAATCATGAATAAAACAGCCGGTGAGTGTAGGACCCAATAGCGCAGTCTAATAGTGAGACTGATGCCTGGAGACCTCCCCACCGCATGGCAAACAATAGTAGACATCACTTCCTGGTAATGCATCACTTCCTGGTCAAACAATAGTGGACATCACTTCCTGGTAATGCATCACTTCCTGGTCATGTGATGTGGTGTGAAGGGGCGGTGTCCCGGCTCCCTGACCCAATCAACAACCACCAAAAGGTGCACAGGATGGGAGAGGGTAGTCACGGAAACCGAATCTCCTCAGCTCAAGTCCCGATCACATGATCGGATCTGGTGCTGTCACATGGCTAAAAACATCAATGTGAAAATCAACAATAATAATGGCAAACACTAGATGGCAGCACTAAAGTGAAATAGTGCTAGCAAGTGGTGATAAACCAAAACAGAAAATTAACATTACTGAACAATACTAAGCAGCATTACCTAAATCGGACACAAGATGTCCCAAATAGATCTATACCAGTACATGCAAAATATACATAGCAATGAAAGAAAAAATTGTAAAAATATTAACATGGCTGTTAGGTAATCTATTACAAATAATCAATATATTGAATTGAATAAATAATAAATGTAATTTCCCAATATAAGTTTGGAAAATTAGAAAATAAAAACATGGAACAAATAGGTATTGTAAGGAAAAAAAAAAATAATAAATGAAAAAAGACATTAACGCAATAATGAATCGGAAAAAAAAAAAAAAAAAAAAAAAAAGGGGGTTTTTCTTTAGGGATTCTGAACAAAAAAGAAAAAAGCTTTTTGGTCCCCCTTGCTCCTCGTATCCCTACAATTTATTATCTTCCCAAGGTCCATAAGGACCCAGTCAATCCCCCTGGCCGACCCATAGTCAGCGGGATTGACTCGGTCACAGCTCGAATTGGTAAATACGTGGACCACTATTTACAACCACTGGTTAGATCTACCACTTCGTATTTAAAGGATACGAGGGACACCATCAAACTTTTAGAATCCACGCCTTTCAAAAAAGGGATGCTCCTTGCCACAGCCGATGTGGCGGCACTTTATACGTGCATACCCCATCGGCTTGGTTTTGAAGCGGTCGAGAGTTTTTTGTCTAGGGATTCCCAACTTCCCCTCCTACAGCGTAACTTTATTATGCAACTGTTGCGTTTTGCCACTCGGCACAATTACTTCTGGTTTCAGAACCAGTTCTTCCTACAGAAGAGAGGCGTGGCTATGGGCGCTAAATTCGCGCCCAGCCTCGCCAATCTTTTTATGGCACAATGGGAGGAGGATGTCGTCTATGTTGACCGGAGGCCAGAGTTAGTCCTCTGGGCCAGGTACATAGACGACATCCTCCTCCTATGGGATGGAGATCGCCAGTCCCTGGATGACTATATGACCATCTTAAACTCCAATGATAGGGGTATCTCCCTAAGCTATGAGGCCAGCTCCTCTCATGTTCATTTCCTTGATTTAGAGATTATGGCCATGGAGGACCACTTGGAATTCAAAACCTATTTTAAACCCACCGACCGGAATGGGTACATTCCGGTCGAGAGTTGCCATCAAGAACAATGGCTTAAAGCAATCCCACGTGGCCAATTCCTTAGGCTACGCCGCAACTGTAGCAAAACATCTGATTTTTTAGTTCAATCACAGTTGCTCAAGAAAAGATTTCTTGAAAAGGGTTATGGACTAGACCATTTGGATGAGGAGATTAATGCCGTCTTGGCTGTGGAGAGAACGGCCACATTGACGGAGCATCCCAAAAATACCTCAGACTCTAGTTTTAAGTGGGCTTTCACCACCACACATTCTATACAGTCTAAACAGGTCAAAAACATCCTTAAGAAACATTGGAGGGTGCTTTTGAATGATAGACTATTGGGTCCCGTTCTTCCCGAACGAGCACCAGTGATTTTTAGAGGTGCACGATCCATTCAGGGGCAGATTGCCCCTAATGTTATCGATCCACCCAAAAAGATATCCTTCTTCCAAGACTGCAAGGGTTTTTACCCTTGCCGTAAGTGCAATGTATGCCACCACAATAGTGCAGGCAGACAAAAGCTACTGACCTTTACATCCACAGTAACGTCTCGTGTATATCACATGAAGGAGTTTGCCACATGTGCATCTCAATATATTGTTTATTTGATAACATGTCCTTGTCATAAACAATATGTCGGACGTACCATCAGGACCTTCTCCATTCGTGTCAATGAGCATATCACCGGCATTAAAGGGGGAAAGAGCAAACATACGGTACCGAGACACTATTTGCAACATCATAATAGAGACCCTTCAGGCACCCTCTTCCAGGTCATAGACAGATTTGTCCCACACTGGAGGGGTGAATCGCGATTACGTGGTGTATCACGCCTCGAAACCTACTGGATCTACGAGTTGAGGTCCTTCTTTCCGTTTGGGATGAACGTCGAGTGGGACCTCAACGCGTTCATCAATACATCCTAGTAGTCATGTATTTTTCATGTAAGATTTTTCCATTTCTGCTTGTTCGTTTTTTATGTCCCTTTTAGGTATGGGTGTTCCATTTGCCCCCCCCTCCCCCCTTTTTTTTTTTTTTTTTTTTTTTTTTTTTTTTTTTCCGATTCATTATTGCGTTAATGTCTTTTTTCATTTATTATTTTTTTTTCCTTACAATACCTATTTGTTCCATGTTTTTATTTTCTAATTTTCCAAACTTATATTGGGAAATTACATTTATTATTTATTCAATTCAATATATTGATTATTTGTAATAGATTACCTAACAGCCATGTTAATATTTTTACAATTTTTTCTTTCATTGCTATGTATATTTTGCATGTACTGGTATAGATCTATTTGGGACATCTTGTGTCCGATTTAGGTAATGCTGCTTAGTATTGTTCAGTAATGTTAATTTTCTGTTTTGGTTTATCACCACTTGCTAGCACTATTTCACTTTAGTGCTGCCATCTAGTGTTTGCCATTATTATTGTTGATTTTCACATTGATGTTTTTAGCCATGTGACAGCACCAGATCCGATCATGTGATCGGGACTTGAGCTGAGGAGATTCGGTTTCCGTGACTACCCTCTCCCATCCTGTGCACCTTTTGGTGGTTGTTGATTGGGTCAGGGAGCCGGGACACCGCCCCTTCACACCACATCACATGACCAGGAAGTGATGCATTACCAGGAAGTGATGTCCACTATTGTTTGACCAGGAAGTGATGCATTACCAGGAAGTGATGTCTACTATTGTTTGCCATGCGGTGGGGAGGTCTCCAGGCATCAGTCTCACTATTAGACTGCGCTATTGGGTCCTACACTCACCGGCTGTTTTATTCATGATTCTGATTGGTCTAGCGATCAACAGGATCCAGTTCCTGATTACTTGACCTTTGTAGCTCCACTGTGATTGGCTATAGGGGTTATCTTATTGGATTAGATATTTATATATAGGAGCAGCGTGAAGGGAGAAGCTCATGCCCCTGTTGAAGACCCCCTTGGTCGAAACGCGTCGGGCGATCTCCCCTTCCTTACGCTGCTTAGATTTTATTTTAATTGTGATCACTTTTATCCATTTTTTGTATGGTATTTTTAGAAATAAAAATCCCTGGTTTACCTGCACTATGCAGAAGCTTTTTATTTTTTATTTGCATATTATCCCGATGCAAGAAACTGCCTTCCAGTAGCCCTACTTCCATCACGGGGTCTGGATCAAATCTGTCCCCGGCTTCTCCTTGGAACACATCCTTGAGGTCTATTGGCTGATATCCAATTGGCGGCCCTTCCTGATGTTTCTTCACCCCACCAGAGAAGTCGAGAAGTGAGACAGAGGTTCCACCGTTCCGGATATCGTTTTCCAGCCTAGGTTTGGCTCCATGCACCATTGACTCCATGTCATATGACAGTGGAGTCCACGTCATCTGGTAAGAGTACCCATCTTATCTTACTTCCTGATGTTTTCATTCTGATGCCCCATATCGAGATGTTGGTTTACAGCTACGGAAGTTCTGTACCCCGTTGTTGACTCAGTCACAGATCCACACCGTGCACCATTGACTTTATTTTCTAGTTTCACATCATTTTTTGGTCCATACCAGTTCCTCTTAATAATTTGAGTTTGGAATCATCCATTTACCATATGTGGACACTTTATACTGTGTTTGTTCATTTCATTTCACTTATGGTTTTTGCACATATGCTTTACTGTTCAGTACAGCATCTCTTATTTAATTGTTTCACTACACCCTAACTTCCTATTACTTCTTAGCGCTGCATTTTTTTCCCATTTACCAGTGAATGGGGAGCAGGTGTGTTAAATTTGGTGTTATTGCTCTCATACTGGTCACTGGAAATTCAACATGGCACCACATGGCGCAGAACTCTCTGAGGATCTGAATTGTTGCTCTACATAAAGTTGGCCTAGGCTATTAGAAGATTGCCAAGACCCTGAAATTGAGCTTCAGCATGGTGGCCAAGACCATACAGCGGTTTAACAGGACAGGTTCCACTCAGAACAGGCCTTGCCATGGTTGACCAAAGAAGTTGAGTGCACCTCCTCAGCGTCATATCCAAAGGTTGTCTTTGGGACAAAGTGCTCCCAGCATTGCTGCAGAGGTTGAAGGGGTGGGGGGTCAGCCTGTCAGTGCTCGGACCATTCACCGCACATTGAATCAAATTGATCTGCATGGCTGTCATCTCACAAACAGTTTGCTGAAGACAAGCAGACTAAGGACATGGATTACTGGAACCATGTCCTGTGGTCTAATGAGACCAAGATAAACTTATTTGGTTCAGATGGTGTCAAGTGTGTGTGGCAGCAGCCAGGTGAGGATTACAAAGACAAGTGTGTCTTGCCTGTAGTCAAGCATGGTGGTGGGAGTTTCATGGTCTGGGGCTGCATGAGTGCTGCTGGCACTAGGGAGCTACAGTTCAATGAGGGAACCATGAATGCCAACATGTACTGTGACATACTAAAGCAGAGCATGATCCCCTCTCTTCGAAGACTGAGCCGCAGGGCAGTATTCCAACATGATAATGACCCCAAACACACCTCCAAAACAACCACTGCCTTGCTAAAGAAGCTGAGGGTACAGGTGATGGACTGGACAAGTATGTCTCCAGACCTAAACCCTATGGAGCATCTGTGGGGCATCCTCAAATGGAAGGTGGAGGAGCACAAGGTCTCTAACATCCACCAGCTCAGTGATGTCCTCATGGAGGAGTGGAAGAGGACTCCAGTGGCAACCTGTGAAGCTCTGGTGAACTCCATGCACAAGAGGCTGCAAAATAATGGTGGCCACACAAAATATTGACACTTTGGGCCTAATTTGGACATTTTCACTTAGGGGTGTACTCACTTTTGTTGCTAGTGGTTTAGACATAATGGCTGTGTGTTGAGTTATTTTGAGGGGACAGCAAATTTACACTGTTATACAAGCTGTACACTCACTACTTTACATTGTAGCAAAGTGTCATTTCTTCAGTGTTATCACATGAAAAGATAGAATAAAATTTTTACAAAAATGTGAGGGGTGTACTCACTTCTGTGAGACACTGTATGTATAATAATACATGAGTCCATTAGGTAAGTCCTTTAAGTGGAGTACTCAGTATAAATGCATAGAGGGACTGAGATGGAGAAGGGAGACCTGTATATAGTGTAACAGTCCAGAAACCAGGGCAAGCCTTTGTTGGAGGAAGAAACGTCATCACACCCAACGCCACGTTCCAACCCTCACCATCAACAATCAGCCGAATCCAAGCCTCGTTTCCACCTCTCTGGCTGCAGAGGTCCTACCGGTCAGGATACCCCTCCTCCAGGCTAAGATAGCTGTGCGAACGCTGTTGCGCAGGGACGGATGCCACGCCAGTGTGGATGGACATGTGCCTTACCTTGCTAACTTCTATGTACAGTGTATAATGCACCTGTATTATATTAAATTTTACAGTTCTAACTTAGAGGCGCCTGTTTCTCTTCTTTTTACTGGAATGAACTAGGCTATTGAAAACCATATAACCTACTTTCCATGCATTTTTGATGCAGAAAAAAAATGCACTGGACTGCATGTGGTATGAACTGGCCCTTAGAGCAGCATATTAAAGTAGAACTCTGCTGTGCAGCAATCTATATTTTTATACTTGCCCTCTGTATGCTGTTCATCTTTCTGCCAGGGTTTCTACATTAAAACTATGTCTAAAAAATGTTACATGGCCCTTTGTCATTTCCAGCACCAATGCAGTAATGTCCATGGTGACGGTGGATGACATTCTTGCAAATATCATACCTATTTAATAAAGTTTTGTTTAAGGTTTATAGAAAATTATACAAGTTGATTGTGTCATCTCCTTAATCTTTTTTTTTTTTTTAATCAAAAAGGTGTTTATTGAACAAATTCAAGCAATTTCCAATGTCCAGACAGTGCATGTGCACACATTAATAAGCATAATGTACAGTCCTCACATCGTTCGGTACAATCATTCTGTCCTCTTAACCATCAACCAACGGAAGGCTTAAGCTACGGCAGCTTGGGACTGTTGTTTGTGAAGCTGACAGGGGACCCTAACTTTGGGAGTGATTTGGAGCGGCGAGTGGACGAAATCATGGATTTCAGAGAAGGGCTACTGAACATTTCGGAAGTGCACTGGGCACAGGAAGATTTGGAGTTTCTGGCCGTTCAGGAATGGGAGCTAGAGATCGCCTACAGACGGCTGCTAGACATTGCTCAGTGCCAGGGCTGGGCTCCCTTTGCCTGGGACGATCAGGAAATACCAGCTGAAGATCTGGTAACTGAACAGAGGGTCCAAGACCTCTGTCCCACACTTTTACCAATTCCAGAGACTGGGGATTTAATAGACGTTTCTGTAGAGGAGGAACCACCTGGCAAACCCCCAGTAGAAGTGCTGGCAACCGGACAGAGGGTCCAAGACCTCTGCCCCACACCTGCAGCAATTGTGGAGGCTCAGGCTGAGAAGATGGCAATCACTTCCCAGCAGCAGATACAGGGGGAGAAGGGAGAGGAGGTGTGTGTTGTCCCTCCCCAACAGTTGGCCAGGGTGGAGGAAGTGGGCTTTCCTCCCCAGCAAAGATCCGTGTACCTGGGAGACAGTACCATCGACATGTCGTCCCAGCAGCCAGATGAGGGAATGGAAAAGGAAGCAGCCGGCTCACCTCCCCAATGGCAGCTACACAGTTTGGGAGTGGAGGAAGCCAGCCTCCTGCCCCAACAGTTAGCCGGAGCAGAGGATGCGGAGTCCCCAGCAGAAGTGCTGGCAACAGGGCAGAGTGCTACCAACCTCTGCCCTCCACCGGCAACAACTACAGAGTTCCAGGGAGGCGGGGCAGTCGGCCTCCCTCCCCAACAGTTAGCCGGAACAGATGGTGTGGGGTTTCCAGCAGAAGGGCTGGCAACAGGGCCGAGGACTGCTGGACTCTGCCCTCAACTAACAGAGGATGGATTTCCTGTGAAGGTGGATGGGACTTCAGTCTCCACCTGTATACTCCAGGGATGCTGGGCAGTGGGCCCAGATCCCCAACAGCATGACAGCGTGAGCCCAGACACCCAGGCCTCTCCCCAGCGGCAGATATGTTCTCTGAGGGAGGCAGAGGTTGGCTGGGTGAGTAATGCTTTGTTTGGAACAATTTATTTGGGGTACTGTGTGGGTACAGGCAGTAGAGGACTGGAGCTGTTTACTAACTTCGGAGTCAACCCGTCTGGGGTCTCCTCCTGTGTTAGTCTCCTGCCGAAAGGGGAGAAATGTCACAGACCTAGCCAGAACAGAGGCTGTTGTATGCAAGCCTGTTGCCCACCGATTATGGGCCCTAGCATTTGGGGGAATGGTGCTCTCTGTGAGCTGTATGCCTGGGGACCCTGGGGTTGGTGTTACTTTGGATTCAGCTCCATGTCCCCCCAAAACACACAGACTCTGGAACCCGTTATATGCCATATTAGAATGATAAGACTGAATTATACTGTTGGGACACATCCTGTGAGGAGATGCTAATGTCATCATCTCCACTCACCTGTCTGATGTCAGCTATAATGGGTTTAATGTAAATAAGTTTAGTCTAGGTTCTAAAGGTATTCAACTCATTGTTGTTTGTTCTAATTAACCCTGTGTTGATGTTTATGGTAATGTGTGTTAATTGAATGAGCTGATCACATTGTCCTCTATACAATGTAGGAGACGGGACGACTCCTATTGGAGCTCATGTTAATTAGGTTATGTTTGTATTGTTAATTGTAATTAGCTCCAGCTATTGTGTTGATATAACTGTGTGAAGCTCGGTGACCACAAGTCTGGGCGAAAGGTCATGTCTCAGCCACCTAGGCTGTATAAAGGATGAGATAATTAGCTCATGTTAATTAGGTTAGCTTTGAGTCAGCCTGGTGTATAAATGTGTGTGATATCTCAAATAAAAAAAACAGTTCTGATGTACTCCAAGACTGGTTTTGTCTAGTTCTTGGGGTTCCTATGGCCAGATCCATTGGACTCGTGTTCCAGAACTTAGGAAGCGGTATATGACGGAAGCACTCAAGCGGAGTGTGGGGCGTTCCGTGACAGTTGCCAACTGTCCCGGGACTTACACTCCATTCCCGAATTTTTGGTGTCCCGGGAAATGTCCCGAAAAATCCGTTTTTTGATTTTCGCCGCCGCTAGAGGTCTGCAGCCGACGGAGACATTGTCTCTGCCGGCCGCCATATTGAAGAAGCTCAGGAAGATGGCTGGGGGGCTAGATGGAGCTCCTCCGTCGCCGCCCACCCTCCGCCCCGCTCCACCCCACCTCACCCGCCTACCCCTGCCCCGCTGCCAATCTGTTATGGAAAGGGGCAGGGGTTTTGCCATGTGGTATTTCACAAGAGTGACACCGGCAGACACCTCTGAGGTAGGGGAGGGGGGGCGCACCACTGTGGGAATTTGTAAGGGGGGCTCTGCCAGGGACACCTGATGTGAGGGGGGGCTCTGCCAGGGACATCTGATGTGAGAGGGGGCTCTGCCAGGGACACCTGATGTAAGGGGGGGCTCTGCCAGGGACACCTGATGTGAGGGGGGGCTCTGCCAGGGAGACACGATGTGAGGGGGGCTCTGCCAGGGACACCTGATGTAAGGGGGGCTCTGCCAGGGACACCTGATGTGAGGGGGGCTCTGCCAGGGACACCTGATGTGAGGGGGCGCTCTGCCAGGGACACCTGATGTGAGGGGGGCTCTGCCAGGGACACCTGATGTGAAGGGGGGCTCTGCCAGGGACACCTGATGTGAGGGGGGCTCTGCCGGGGACACCCGATGTGAGGGGGGCTCTGCCAGGGACACCCGATGTGAGGGGGGCTCTGCCGGGGACACATGATGTGAGGGGGGGCTCTGCCGGGGACACCTGATGTAAGGGGGGGCTCTGCCAGGGACACCTGATGTGAGGGGGGGCTCTGCCAGGGACACCTGATGTGAGGGGGGCTCTGCCAGGGACACCTGATGTGAGGGGGGGCTCTGCCAGGGACACCTGATGTAAGGGGGGGCTCTGCCAGGGACACCTGATGTGAGGGGGGGCTCTGCCAGGGACACCTGATGTGAGGGGGGCTCTGCCAGGGACACCCAATGTGAGGGGGGGCTCTGCCAGGGACACCCGATGTGAGGGATCCCACTGATTCTGCATTATGGTGAGTTGAATGATTTCATTTTATATTACAATGTAATTATAGAAATAATACACTTCAATCACCCTGACACCATAACAACCATGGTGCCGGGATGATTGAAGTGCTAACACCAGGTGTTTGGAGTATCTTTATCTGCTGATTGTTAAACTTTCTAGAATACACATATTTTTATTGTGTAGGATCTGGGGCTGCTGTCCCGTCATTTCCCTCTCCCCCTCTCCATCCCTCATTCATCTCAGACTCTAACCACACCCTCTTGAGCCACGCCCATTTAAACCACGCCCACTATGACGCGTAAACCACGCCCATTCTTCACCACGATGCGCTTCGGGCGCCGCACTTCTAGATTTTTCCTTAGACACGCCTACAAACGAATGCCCCACCCCCTAATTATCGAACGGCTCCGCCTACAGCCACAAAAGTGTCCCACTTTTTTTTTTACAATGTTGGCAACTATGGAAAACATGTGGTGTGGCTGTTTCAAGATGCACAATAAGGAGGCACTTGAAGAAAGAGGTCTTTCAACCAAAATTGTCTTTCTTTAACCCCAAACAAAGTATGTTTACAAATGTCCTGATATTCAAGGGGTTAAAACTACAGCTGTGAACTTGGCATTTGTATTGTTTCTTTCAGCTGGCAGTTGGCTGTCATGTAAAAGTGATCCAGGCAGCTGTAGATCTGCCTAATCATTTTTATAGTAACAAGAAGGTGCCATCATAGACCTCCGATGTCTGTCATATAGAGTATCTGTCAACCCCCCATGCTATTATATAGGGGGCTTATTAGCTTCCTTGTGATAGTAATATGAAAAAATTGTAAAAAAATTAAATATAACAAAAAAAAAGCTCCCCCGGTCACCCCCTACATACACACAATTTCAAACACATGTAGGTCATGCAAGTGTATCTGAGGTATCCATCACAATGAAGGGCAAGAATTCTATGCCTTCCTTCATAGATAATGTATAATTAAAGGTAAAACAGTTTGTTTTGTTTTAGATTGGAGATGGATTAGAACACCTGTCGGTATTTTATTGCTGTCTGAGTCCCCATTAGGGTGATTCCTCCTCTCTATTTCTCCTGTTTACCAGTTATTGAGTTATTGACAGAAAAGTAAAGGGAACATTTTCCAATTGGGGTGTAATTATGGTGGCCTGGGGGCCCCCAAAGGATTCTTTTAATTTGCAGGGATTTTCTTTCACTTCCTGTTTTGGCTATGGGACAGGAAATAAAAGTAAATCTCCCCAATGGGACACAGATGGCAAAAAAAAATGTCAGGGGATATTACCTTCCCCTACTCTATCCAAAATGAAAAAAAAAAGATTTGCCTTTAGTTCGACTTTAACTAAAAAACCGTGTACTATTTTTGTGGCCAATGCACAATTTTAAGGCTTAACATGTTTGGTAAATATTTACTTGATGCAACCCTAGCTTTTATATCTTACCAAAAAAATGGGTAATAAACTATTCATTTTTATTATGTTATTAATTGAAATATAATTGTTTACGGTTTCATGTAAAAAAAATAGATTTTAAAAGGTGTGTGAAAAATTAAAAAAAATTGGCACTGGCAGAAAAATGTTTAGGATGGGATGTATAGATCTGTATAAATCATTGTTAATTAGGAAACTATTTATATTGTCTTTTGCTAGAATTTGTCCTGTAACATATTGGGGGTTATTTATGAAAGGCAAATCCACTTGAAAGTGCAGTCACTCTAAATCTAAGGGGTAGATCTGAAATGAGTGGAAGCTCTGCTGATTTTATCATCCAATCATGTACAAGCTAAAATGCTGTTTTTTATTTTCCTTGCATGTTCCCCTTGGATCTACAGTGACTTTACTTCCAAGTGCACTTGCAGTACAAAGTGGATTTTCCTTTAGTAAATAACCCCCAATATGTTGTTGTATTTACTGTAGAAGCATTATTAAAAAAGAAACTTTCCAGTATTGGCTATAGTAAGAGGGCATTTTATTGTGTTATTGACTTTTTTTTATTTAACCACCTGAACTCTGGAAGGCTTTACCTCTTTTTATGACCAGGCCATTTTTATATAGCACTTTGCTACTTTAACTGTCAATTGCGTCATCATGCAACACTGTACCCAAATAAAAATGTTATCTTTTTTTGAGACTGATAGAGCTTTTGTTTGGTGGTATTTGATCATCACCACTGTTTTTTTCTTATTACATTAACGAAAATCAGAAAATCCTGAAAAAACGCCAAACATTTTCTACTTTGTTATAAAATACTGTACATCCAATAAAATCAAATTTTGTAATAAATTTAGGCCAAAATTAATTCTGCTACATGTCTTTGGTAAAAAATTCCCAATAAGTGTATATTAATTGGTTTACAGGAAAGTTATAGCATCTACAAACTATGAGATATATTCGAAAATGGATCAATCCTGATGTACTGATGGTCTCTCATTTCTCATTTCTCCTTGTCTGCTCCATGTTGCCCACAAGCTTGCAGTGTGCCCCCCCCCCACTGTTCCCAGGGCAGGTTCCCCTTCTGCCCCCCTTGTCCTGTATGAAAAGTAAAGAAAAATTGATGGTCCCAAGAACATTTTAATCTGTTGGATAGATCATGCAAACCTTTTTTGTAAATAAATTCCATTTTATTTTACAACATACAAGAGCAGGTACAATGCTTAATAATACATAAGATGGTAGAAGTGCATCTTACCAGGAAAGACCACCCATGATTGGTCCATGATGGCATAGCATAACACACACACACGACAGCTCAAGTATTATATATGACTTCAAATTTGTCTTAAACAAATATAGCTATAGTGGCTATAACCACCAGCAGTGATTGAACAAAGAAAACAATCTGATTGATCGACTTAAAGTGTCTGCAAAGGCACAAGGTTTTTTACCTCCTATGCATGAAGGTTGTGTGCAGCACCCCCCCAATACTTACCTGAGCCCCATCTCAATCCAGCCATGTCCATGATATCCTTGCCCCTCTCACTCCTGATTTGCTTTTGGCCATCTCAGCCAGTGTGATGGCCAAAAGCCATCCATCTCCAATTAGGAGATGGAGAGGGCGAGGCTGAGCCACGGCTCCGTGTGTGAATGGACACACAGCCACAGCTCAGGAGCGCGCCTGCTTGAGTGCCCCCATTGCAAGCTGCTTGCTGTGGAGGCACCTGGTAGGAGGGAAGAACCAGGAGTGCTGGAGGATCGGGGCTGCTCTGTGCAAATCCACTGCACAGAGCAGGTAAGTATAACATTTTTTTTAGTTTTTTCGCTTTAAGGACATAGCCTGCCCATAGATGGATTGAATTTCAATGGTTTCCTGCTAAACCGGACAAATTTCAATCCATCTATGGCCATCTAGAAAGGAGGAGAGATCAAGATAGATTGTTAAATAAAACAAAATCAAATGATTTGTAGTCACAAGCCTTAAACTGCATTTACTTGTAAATCCAAGTGCTTTACTGATAAAATATGATTTGAATATTTGCAACAGTTTAAAAAGACGATGTTTGACATGCTGAATGTCAGCTTGACAAAGAATGTGGTTGTTTGAAACTGTTACTTTACTGGTAAAATGTGACCTGTATATGTGCACTTCGATTTAAATGTAAAAGCAGATTATAAACTACACATCCTATGATTTGTTGTATGGTTGCAGTGAGTATGGAGACTGTTTGATATGGTAGTATGCTAGTTTGACTTTGATTAAAAGTGTAACGCAGGCCATAAATGATGCAATTGCTTGATTGCCCCATCAACACAGTCCGTGCTGATGGGGGAACCTCTCACACTACACTATTGTGTGTTGCCGGCTGAACACAATGATTACTGCTTCTGGCTAAAGCTGGCAGCACTAATTGTTTGGGGAAAACCCAAAAGGCTGGTTGTACACAAGTCAGTTGATAGATCAACTTGTGTACAACCAGCCAGAACCTACATGGATCAAACCAGCCAGAACCTACATGGATCAAACTGGTCCCCATTGAACAGGCTGAACTTTGAGACTTGTGTGGCCAGGTAAACTCACCACATGTGCATAAATGTGTGAGTATGTGTCTGGAGAAGATCGAGAACAAAAGTATCATAGCTCTTTTTTAGGGTGTTGAGGTGGCTCTGAAAAGAGCCATTGTGTTTCTTCTTAGATTGTGATAATCTTCTTGTGCTGAAATGAAAGGCTTCTCATTCAGGCTTTTCTGTAGCTTCAAAGTGGTGTCTTCGGTATCTTCGGTGTCTTCTGGTGCCTTCAGTGTCTTCTGGTGCCTTCAGGTTTCTTCTGGTGTCTTCTGGTGCCTTCGGTGACTTCTGGTGCCTTCGGTGTCTTCTGGTGTCTTCTGGTGCCTTCTGGTGTCTTCTGGTGCCTTCAGGTCATTTTCTGTAGGAGGGAAAACATTTTTGTGACTCTCATATTTACATTCTGAACTGTTACACAGGGTGGAAACACTTGACCTTTTTGCTACATCATGGTTGTCTGTATCGTTTAACCCCAGGACAAGAAGTCTGCACATAACAGGCAATTGTCCAATCAATAATGGTTGGGTTTGCAGCCATGGACGCGATCCTGTGTATACAGCAGTCGGTTTAAATCTGCAATCATTGTCTGTAAAGGGAGGACTGAAGCTATCTAAGTCATGGGTGGATGAGGCATTGGAATAACCCCTCTTCCTAGAGAAGGGGGAATTTTAATACTTGCAACAGTTAGTACCTTATTACATTCCCTGCACTAAGGTAAAAAAGTTCGGTAGTAGTTGCCCCCTCAACCCCTTTTATACTTACCTGAGTCCTCACTCAATCAGCACTGTGCCAGTCTATAGCAGCTCTCTCTCCCCTCTTACAGGATTTACTAAGTCAGCAGGAGCCACTGGCTTCTGCTGTCAGTCAAATCCTGTGTCAAGGGAGCATGAGGCAGGGCCAAGCCCCACTGTGTCTGTGGACTCAGGCAGCGCAGCAGCTTGGGATCGGAGGTGTGAAGAGAAAAGGAGGAGCCAGAGACACTGATAAAAGAAGAGGGTCAGGACCACTCTGTGGAATTCCATCTCACAGAGAAGGCAAGTATAATATGTGTGCTGTTTAGTAAAAATTAAGACCTTGCAATCACTTTAAATCATTAATACTTACGCTATAGGAAGATGTGGGGCTCTTTCTCTTTATTTAGGAGGTCAACTGCGGTTTACATAGGGAGGTTGTGTCATCCGTAGTCTTCAGATGTTATTATATATATTATCCCCTTGCCGCCGAGCGTATGCAGATGTGCGGCCTCGGCTTTCGGGGGTTATACCAGAATCATGCAGGCATCATCCCGGTACCGTTTTTTAGAGCCGGCGATTGGCTTTCCAGGGATAACAACCGATGGGGCTAAAAGCCGCTCAGCTGTTATACCAGTGGAGCGAGTGGGGACGTCCCCCCCTTCCGCAACCTCCCGCCGCTCTCAACGGGCCTCCCGTCCCACCGGTTTAAAAAAAATATGCAGTATTCAGAATCGCTGAAAACGGCGATCTGAATACTTTGAAGTGCAAAGGATGGTTACATTCCTTGTGACAGCAATAAAAGTGATCAAATTTTTTTTTTTTAAACTCAATTTATTAATATAAAAATAAATAAAATAAATAAGAAAGAAAAATGTTGTTTAAAGTGCCCCCGTCCCCGCGAGCTCGCGTAGCAAAGAAAACGCATAAGGAAGTCGCGCCCGCATATGTAAACGGTGTTCAAATCACACATGTGAGGTATCGCCGCGATCATCAGAGCGAGAGCAATAATTCTAGCACTAGACCTCCTCTGTAACTCTAACCTGGTAACTGTAAAAAAAATTTTAAACGTCGCCTATGGAGATTTTTAGGTACCGTAGTTTGTCGCCATTCCACGAGTGCGTGCAATTATAAAGTGTGACATGTTTGGTCTCTATTTACTCGGCGTAACATCATCTTTCACATTATACAAAAAAAATGGGCTAACTTTACTGTTTCTTTTTTTTTAATTCATGAAAGTGTCCCTTTTCCCAAAAAGTGGTGTTTAAAACACCGCTGCACAAATACCATGTGACATAAAATATTGCAACAATTGCCATTTTATTCACTAGATTCTCTGCTAAAAAATATATATAATGTTTGGGGGCTCTAAGTAATTTTCTAGCAAAAAATACAGATTTTAACTTGTAAACACCAAATGTCAAAAATAGGCTTAATCATGAAAGAGTTAAATATATATATATAAATACACACATACAGTATAACTAATTGAATAACTATTTACCACCACCTCATTGGCACAGTTTACATGGGCTACAGCTTGTACAAGGCTGGTGTGAACAGCTCTTGATGAAACTCATGTATAACATTTTAAACATTGTTTAAACCACTCTGCATGGCGCATGTAGAATAATTACCATAAGACCCCTTTCACACTGGGGCGTTTTTCAGGTGCTTTAGTGTTAAAAAAAAATCGCCTGTAATGCGCCTGAAAGAAGCCTCATCTGCAATCCCAATGTGAAAACCCGCTTTCACACTGCCAGCGCCCGAAAAACGCTGGTAAAGCGCCGCTTAAGACCCCTTTCACACTGGGCATTTTTCAGGCGTTTTCGGGTGCTGGCAGTGTGAAAGGGCTCGGCCATCGGCGCACCCATCCTGGTGGCAAAAACACGAAAGCGCTGCAAAGAAGCTGCTTGCAGGACTTTTTTTGATGCCCTGCCAGCACAGCGCCCCAGTGTGAAAGCACTCGGGCTTTCACATTGGGATTGCAGATGAGGCTTCTTTCAGGCACTTTACAGACACTTTTTTTTAACGCTAACGCGCCTGAAAAACAGCCCCAGTGTGAAAGGGGTTTCAATGTGAAAGCACTCGGACTTTCACATTGGGATTGCAGATGAAGGATCTTTCAGGCCCTTTACAGGCGCTTTTTTTAACACTAAAGCATCTGAAAAATGCCTGGAAAATGCTCCAGTGTGAAAGGGGTCTAAAAGGGAGCCCTCATTCATTGCTCGCTGGGTGGAGATCCATCCTAGTCACATGGAGGAACCATCTGTAGTTTTCAGATGCAGAAAAAAAAACACAATTTAAAACTAAAGACTGTATATAAGACCACATGCACCTGGCCTTTGCTATCCTGAGATGTTGCCAGCACCCTGTCTCCCACCTATATCTGAGCATCATTTATTTGATTCCTATTGAACCTACCTGAATGGATGTTAAACCACATGACAAGGCTCACTCACATAAAACTTTTATCTTTCTAGCAGTAAGGACACTGTGGGGTTGATTTACTAAAGGGAAAACAACTGTGCACTTTGCAAGAGCAGTTGCTCCAGAGCTTAGTAAATGAGCAGAAGCTCTGCTGACTTCCATCATCCAATCATGTGCAAGCAAAAATGCTGTTTTTTTAAATTACCTTGCACAGGATTGGGTGCTCTTTGCAAAGTCAAGTCTTACCTTATTTACTAAGCTCTGGAGCAATTGCACTTGTAGAGGGCAACTGCACTCTGCAAAGTGCACAGTCTATTTGCCTTTAGTAAATCAACCCCAGTGGGTGTAGTATTCCTACTTGTTTGAATAAGTCTCCAGTTCACTGCTGTAGAATCCTCTTTGTCAAAGCTAAATCTGCTACTGGGAAGCTGTATACCAAAAGCTAACAAAGGATTCCAACCCTATATTTTAAACACAGCTAAGTCCCAGGAAGAGTTTATGGCTTCATGTACACATAGGGGGTTATTCACTAAAGGCAAATCCACTTTGCACTACAAGTGCAAACTACAAATGCAAAGTGCACTTGAAATTGCACTGAAAATGCAGTCGCTGTAGATCCGAGGGGGACATGCAAGGAAATTAAAAAACAGCATTATAGCTTGCACGTGATTGGATAATAAAATCAGCAGAGCTTCTCCTCGTTTCAGATCTACCCCTCAGATTTACAGAGACTGCACTTCCAAGTGCACTTTCAGTGCAATTTCAAGTGCACTTTGCACTTGTAGTTTGCACTTGTAGTGCAAAGTGGATTTGCCTTTCGAAAATAACCCCCATAGTCTACTTAGACCGCTGGCTGCAGGAAAATGCAAAACGTGGCAAAATCGAGACGTGATTTTGCTGTGTTTTGCGGCTGGTGGTCAAAACATTCCAATCCTGAACATGATTTCTTTGCATTCAGGAGAGGGAGGTTGACACACGTACATCTACACAGGTTGAACTGGATGGACTGTTATTTTTATTTAACCTTACTTACTATGTAACCGCAGCAGCTCCTAAACTCTGCCAAAACCCAATGTATACATTGACACATAGGCTTTTATGGAGTAGAGTTGGAGTTGGAGTGGTGAAACAACACCAAAAGCTCCTAAACTCAAATTAAGTGTACATGAAGTTTTAGGCTGGCCATGCATTATACAATTTTCTTATAACAGTTTTCCTTTAGATTTACCAAAACCATATAATAGGCAGTCAAACCTAAACACTTTCAATTTGTATACAATCAGGCACTACATAGTTGAAGGTTAATCTATAAATCTAAAGGAAATGAATAATAAAATTGTATAATGTATGGCCAGCTTTAGTTCTTGTTGTGACTCATTTCTTTTCATCTGAGTTTTTAAAGTGACAAAGAGACTCGTGGCTGTAACCACTTAAGCAGCCAAAGCCACAAATCTGTCCCATCCAGGCTGTTGCCTGGGTCATATTATGCCTTGTGAAAACAATGCTGCTGATAGAAAATCATCACCTTTGTGTGGTGATGGATAAGCTCAGGCCACATCAGTGGCTGTATAGTACTTACGCAGACATCCACAGTCAACCGTTTCCCAGCAAAAGACTTGTAGAGAATCCTTTTTTTCACTCCGATACACAGCTCCCAGTGATGCATGGAGGGAAAAAATTAAATACAATTAGGTTTTTATAAACACATGTCAATTCAATAAAAAAAAAAGAGACAAATGAGGGAGATTGAAAGAGGAAGAGGCAAAATGGTAAGAAGAGGGAGAGTAGGCAGGGTAAGATGTAAAGAGAAGACTTTGGTAGGAGATGACAGAAAGGGGCAAGGTCGCTGGAGGATGGAGGGGAAAAATGGGATGTTTGAGGAATAGATGAAGGGCAGTTTAGAAGGGGGAAAAAAATGACTTACCCTAGAATGTATGAGCACCCTGTTACCAGTAGAGTAGAAACAGGTGTCAACTGGTTTCTTACGTATTTAACCAGTCGACATCTGCCCCTTCCCCCCTGAAGGAGCTCTTTGTGACCCCGTAGTCAAACTTCAGCTCCGTGCCAACGGGGATATCTTCTTTGGCCACTAGCAGAAGAACAGGGGTGGTGCCATCACTCCGGTATCTCAACTCTGGTTTCAGGTTCGGACTCTTCCGTGAGTGATTGATCTTCCTTCCAAAAGTTGTCGGTAGTGAGGGGTGACAGGGACATGGGACGTTCTTCTCATCGATGCAAAGCTTTCGACGGTTCTTCCTGTCCTCAAAGAAGTAAAGGTAGCTCATCTCACCTGCCAAATAAGTGCAATGCTAATGATAATTTAAAAAACCTTGATGCCTCTCAACCAGAAAAATCAGTAACTAGCAATGGACAAATCTATATCAAAAATTCCTTATACCCATAAACATACTCGTATAAATAGATTGATGCTGTTGAATTAAATATAAAAATAATCAATCATGCTGTTTTTCTGCTAATAAGGTACAATTTGTATCAATCAGTCCCATAATAAAGCAACTCCTAAACCCCCACTGTTAACCAAGTGCTGGTTTAATTGAAAAAACTGAACTACAATACACCTCCATGCTCATCACTTTCTCCTCCTCAGGTGGTGCACTCACTGGCTTTATTTTGACCCCCCCCCTTAAAGTGATTGTAAAGGATCACTTTTTAAAAATATCAGTTTATAATTACCTGCTATGTGTAATGGTTTTGCACAGAGCAGCCCCAATCCACCTCTTCTTGGGTCCCCTGCCAGTGCTCCTGGCTCCTCTGCCCCCTCCCCCCAGCAAGCTGCTTGCTATGGAAACACTTGTATGTGCTCATGCCTGAGCCAGCTGTGTGTGTCTATGGACACACACACAGTGTGGCTCGGCCCCCACCCCTGCTCCATTCTCACTGGCTGTGATTGACAGCAGCAGGAAAAGTGCAGTGTGCAGACTTGTGTGGGCAATCAGTGACTATCAGGTGACCACACAATAAAAATCAGATACCAGGTTTTACCAACTTCACCATCTTACCTGCTGCCATGGAGTTCATGAGCTCCTCGCCTCTTTCATGGGACACGATGGGTCCATGACAGTCACACACAACCGCGCCTTTTTTGAAGGGTAAAGTCGTGAAGACCGTCTCTCCGGTGTTTCCAACGCGGTCTTCTATGATGGCAAGCCCCTTCCAATCTTGTGAGGCGATTTGACTTTCTAGGTCCTCTTCTTCTTGTACCTTCCCCCATTCCACGATGGGCTTCCAGCTTTCCAGGACGTCCTCTAGTTTCGGTTGGTTCGTTGTCCATCCCTGTGTTAGAGCATAAGATGTTACCTGCTCTCCTGTAGGAGGATTCCTCTTGAAACGCCCTGAAAGCAGAAGACAGTGTATTACAATATAATGCAAGAATATAATGTGCTTAATTCATAGATGCCAGGAAAAATATAAATGCTCACCGACGATCTCATTAACGCGCATCACATACTGCTGTCTTCTCCACCTCTTGTAGCAGTACGCTGGGTGTTCCGCAGTAAAGATGCGACATTCCCTTAAACCCGGCGATTCCATGTTAGGTCCCACTGGAAACACATCAAGGACTTTCCTGAAAGCCACCTCCTTGTCGTCGACTGGCACCGCTAGTTCTTCTTGTCTCCTTGTCTGTGGGTCTCTAGAAATCAAAACGGTGTTTAACCATTGAAGTGATTGTTAATGTAAAATTAAAAAACAAAAAACAGAGCGGCCCAAAAACCTCCTCTTCTCGGGTACCCCGCTAGCATTCCTGGCTCCTTCTCTCTGTCCAGTGCCCTCATAGGAAGCTGAATCCGATGGGGGAGCTTATGCAAGTTCACTGTCCAAAGACAGTGGGACTTGCCCCCATCCCCCCATCTCTGGCTTTGAATGACAGCAGTGAGAGTCAATGGCTCCTGGTGCCTCTGCAAAGCCTGTGAGCAGGGAGTGAGGGGAGAGAAGAGCTGCAGATGTGCACAGCGCTGGATTAAATGACAGCTCAGGTAAGTAAAAGGGTGTGAGGGGGAGATATTGATGCCTAAACCTTTTTTATCTAATGCAAGGAATGCATTAAAGTAAAAAACTGTTTAAGCATAAGTGTTAAAGCCCAAATCTGAACAGACATTTGTTGATAATAGTAACATGCTTAATATTTTACTTGGTGTCTCTCTAGATTCCAGCAATCAGCAATATACAGCCTACCCTGAAGTAGAAGGCATCCAGTCTTTCTGAATCCTCTTCACCATGACGGCACCCTTCACGATCTTGCCTTCGACGTCTCTACCTTTCTTCGACTGGCCAAAGTATTCTTCCAGAAGCTTCTTCGCTTTGTCATCGCAGTGGGATGAACAGCACTGCTCAAAAGCCTTCCTTGCCTGCTGATAAGTAACTGCAGGCAGATTATATCTAAAGGGTGAGAGATTTTTGTTAGTTTGTTGTCTGGTATGGTTGTACAACTGAAAAAAAGTTTTTGGTTAGCACTGATAGTCATTTTGCATTAGTGGCATAGCTGCATGACAGATTTTATATTTTACTTGCCTCTTATGGAACTGAGTGAGGTCATCAGAAATCAAGCGTTTCCCACCCTCGCTTGTGACAAAGAAGTGGTCCCCTTTGTTGAAGGTCTTCAACAAAAAAGGTCGAATTTTTTGGAAATATGTGTTAAACCATATTTCCTCAGATCCTTCCAAGACCACCATAGCCATCTGAGGTGGGGCTTCCAAGGTTCTGATGTCCACCCTGATGATGGTTACTTCCACGGCCTCTGTGTCGAAGTGGGCAGTCTCGCGGGACCTCAGCAACCATTGATGTACCTGTTGAAGGATAACAAAACAGATGTCAGTGTAAAGTGACACTAGTTACAACATTTGGTGTAAAACACTATTGCCTTTATAAGACTCACGGTCATGTTTTGGATGACAGCTGGTCTCTGTAGATGCTGCAATGTCAGCAGCGCTTCCAGGAAGTAAAGGATGGTCATCCGGTCTCTGTCTTCAAGCTCAAGCCCTTCATTCGCCCTACCTATCAGGGTGAGAAAATGAGGTTTTGCAAGAGAGACGATCCTTTGGCATACCTCTGGATCGTGAGCCTGATGTCTGTGGGGAAGAGAAAAAGTTTAATTGCATGCATATTTGGCAAAATAAAATGCATAAAATCGGCTAAAGGCACACAATGTTTACAGCCACCAGTTTCACCTACCCCATTTCCTTTGTTCCCTTGGCAGCTTTCTTATTGATCTTTAACCGGATATCGTTCAGAAGGTCGAAGAATCTTGATGCAGCTGGTTTCAAGGAAGGATCCTCCAGGCATTTTGGTTCTGAGGTGACGTGCCTTGCAAACTTCTGCACGCTGTCCATATAGTTGAGAGTGGTGGACTTGCTGGCTCCAGATGCTTCAAGCTGCTGGAAGTAATCAACGGTCCTCTCTGGCTGGTGGATGCACTTCAATGAAACCTCCTCGGGGTCCACATAGAAAAGATATCTTGCCACAAAGTTCACCTGAAAATGGTGAAGAAGAAATCAACTTATCATCTTATCAAAGTGGTTACAAAGGCTACATTTTTTTTCACCTTAATGTTTTTTTGCATTAGAGTAAAAAATCTGAGTGCAGCTCCCCCAGCCCCTCTTTAAATGACCTGAGCCCAATCTAGATCCAGTGCTGTGCACATTGGCTCTCTCCCTCCTTTTAGGCTCGGTGACAGCAGTGGGAACCATTGGCTCTGGCTGCAGTCAATCACAGCCAGTGAGGAGGGGGTGGGGCAGACCCATGCTTTGTATCTATGGATACATATATTTGGTTTGGAAGCAAGCAAACAGCTTACTATGCTGGGAACTCGGCAAGGGGGGAGCCATGAGAATGGGGGAACCTGAGAAGAGGAGGATCAGGGCTGCTCTTTGCAAAACCATTGCACAGAGCAGGTGTGGCATGTTTGTTATTAAAAACGGGGGTTACTATCGCTTAATGTGATAAACTTTTTAAAATTGGCTTTGCCAAAAGAGTCCAGATTAACTAACCTTGCAGTATGTGTGATATTTGATATTTATTATTATATATTTACCTGCCGTCTGACGAATTCCTTTGATTCCAATGTCTCCAACTTCTTTTTAAATCCTCTGATCAAAGGAGAATCCACCGAATGCTTTCTGTATAGTCCTGCCTTTTCTAGGCTTCGACGAGTGGATGTGCTAGAGGATGGGAAAGAGGGAGTACAATAAATATTCATACATCAGGTATATGAATACAATAGACGTATTACAATATATTGGTTTTTACCTTGGCTGCTCCTCTTCCATCTCCATTTCCTCTGATGCTGCAGTGGTGGTCTCTTCATCTTCAGATCTGTAAGAGAGCCATTAATGAGTCTATGTAGTTCTAAAGCATTATAAAACATCCTTTAAATAAAGCTAAGTTTAATACGTACCGCTGTCTTCCTGATGTCTCGGGAAGGACAATGCTTCCCCTGGCCTCAAGAAAACTTACGCAAAACTGATGGGGCCTGACCGAACTTGGGTGCTCCAGGTCTTTGTATGCAATGATGCTGAGCTGTCTAACCACATGGCGCATCTTCGACCGGGCCTCTTCAACAAGCTCCTTTATCTCGGCCTCATCTGCATTCTTCCTGCAAACTCTTTTCAGGTGTGTTGAAAGCTTGTTTTGCATCTTGAAGCAAATCTTGCAGACCAAGGGTACCCTTGTGGTTCTGGGAAGAAAAAACATTTTAGGAATCTATTCAGTAGATCCCTAATTGAAGGAAAGAAAATTGCATAATTTATAGCCAGCCCTAGAGATATTCCTAATGAACTTCATCCGGGGTTTGAAAAGTAAAAGCAATCGGCTACATGTACTGTAGCTACTGACTAAAGAAACCCCTCACCCCATGAAATCCACTGCTGTAATTTTGGACAAAACCTTTATTAGATTTATTACTGTGAAACTGATAACAAAGAGCAACCACATGAAAAGCACTGTAAAAAAAAAGAACAAAATGATAGGAATCCACCCAAAACTGCAATTTACAGGGCCATATACAAATGGTGTAGGCCTACCCTGGTTGTCTTCTTCCTTCTACCTCCTCTTCATCCCCTCCCGTGGGATCGGCATGGACTTCATCCGCTGGACCTTGAGTTCTGTAATCAATTAAAAACAATGTAGATTTCCTCCTACTTTAGGCATCTTTAAAACAGCACTTTGAAAAGAAAAGCCTGACTCTGATGCAGTCAAATTCAAAATGATCAACAACTGGGACTCCACTCTGTTCAAAACAGAAAATGACTGCAACACAATGGAAATATAAAAAGTAGACCCAACTAAAAATAATTGTAAGGCTGGGTTCACACCTATGTGAATTGGATGCAGGTTTTTCCTGCATCCAATTTACATAGCAGGAGAATGTGAGTGGCTCTCTATGGAGCCGGTTCACATATTTCTCCAGCAGGTCCGG
Source organism: Aquarana catesbeiana (assembly GCF_042186555.1). NCBI lineage: Eukaryota > Metazoa > Chordata > Amphibia > Anura > Ranidae > Aquarana > Aquarana catesbeiana. The sequence goes on from NC_133335.1 coordinate 88,480,492, forward strand.
TGCGAATTTCAGGAAAAACGTGTGTCTTTTTAGGTCCAGTTCCAGTCCGAATTCAGCCCAAAATTTGGGCTGAATTTGGACCTGAAATGGTGAACCAGCACGCACCGGACCCCTGCTATGTGACGGATCTGTCTTAGGTGTGAACCCAGCCTAAAACTACAAAAAGCAGATGAAAACAATTTAACTCTGCTAAAAACGGATCTTATATTTACAGGATCATCTCAAATTACAGTATACCTACCCTGGTTGTTTCCTCTTGAGTTCTTCATCCTCTATGGTGGGATCGACCTGCACATCCTCTACTGGACCTTGGGTTCTGTAATAGCAATCAATAAACTATTTGGGTTTTCATCCTACGTTTTTATTTAAAGGTATGTTCAAATGCCTAAAATCTGACTAACTCCAAAAGTGGCACAAACTACAAGGACAAAAATTCAAAATTCTTCACAACGTGGACCCCACCAAACAAAACAGACAATATAAAAATGCAAGTACCCCTAAGCAAATAAAGTTTAACCAGCTACAAAGCATGGTATAACAATAAAAAAGGTGTGTAAAAACTGATTTTTATTTTTCGGGGTCATTTCTCCTTAAAGGAGAACTCCATCCAAAGTAAAAAGTGGAATATTTTGCATTGAGTCCACCTATCCCATATTTGGCATTGGTTGTTTTTTTTTGGGGGGGGAGAAGGGACTTAGTATTGACAGTATAGAAGTGCACCTTCCCCCATCCCTCCCTGCAGTCTTCTGGGACACACTGGATCCCTGGACAGGTAAGTGTCCTTATATTAAAAATCAGAAGCTACAGTATTTGTAGCTTCTGAATTATTTTTGTGCCCAGACAGAACCTTCTCTTTAAGCACAGCAAGCTTACCCTGGATGTTTCCTTACTTCCAGAGCTTCATCCCCTCTGGTGGGATCTTCGTGGACTTCTTCCAATGGAACTTGAGATCTAGAATGGAGATAAAGGAGTGGTTTCCTTCTTATTCCATAATAGGGTCACAGTTTAAAACAAATGTTATGATGTTTTAAATGCAGAACACTTACCGATGTCTTCCTGCATATTGAAGTATGATACTTCCCTTGGACTCGAGAAAGTGTGCCAAAAACTCCTGTGGTGTGCTAGAACTTCTAGCTTGGTCAAGATCAGCATACTGGACAACGGTGAGGTTCCTAACCAGTTGCCGCATGTTGGACCGCGCCTCCTCAACAAGCCTTTTGATCTCGGCTTCACCAGCATTTTTCCTACACACTCGCCGGAGATGCACCGAGAGGATATCCTGCAGTTTGGAGCAAAACTTGCATACGAGTGGAATTCTGGTACTCCTGGGGGAAAAAAATAACATGAATTAATCAACTAAAATGCCATGTTATTCCTTGATAAGGGCTCATTCACATCTGTGCGATGTATTTTTGGCATGAGGTGACTTTTCACTCTAAGCAGATGCATGATTAGGTGCGGTCAATGAGGGGTATCATTCCATCCTAGTGAAAAATCTGAGCAACTGGGGAGAAATTTGCTAAAGCTGTCCAGACTATTGCAACTCAGCTGGTTGTACTGAAATCGTCTATCGATCAATTTCAGTACAAACGGTTATTGATCGACTTCCGTACAACCAGCCAGTCAGATTTTTTTATGGTCTAGGCAGTGATCATTGTATTCTGATGGGTGGCGAAACCTCTCACTGTAAGAATACAATAGTGCAGCCGGAGTGATTTGAATTAATTGAATCTCAGCTGGTCCAAGTTGAACCGGCCAAAATTTGCTCCATTTATGGCAATCTTTAGGCTAGCAATACCTTATGCAATTTTTTTCATTTAACCAAAAAAAATTGCATAACTTATGGCCGGTGTAAAGCCAGCCATAGATGGATCGAATTTTGGCTGGTTCAGCAGGGACAAGCCGAGATTAAAGTAATCTATGGGCAGGCTGGTTTTACCCAAGTCTATCCATTGATCGATCCGCCATTCAGATATTTTACATGCAATTTCTGCCGCTGCTATAGCAGCTAGCTGTAATTGTTGAGGTTGATTTATGGAAACTGGAAAGTGCAAATTCTAGTGCAGCTCTGAAACCAATCAGCTTCCATTTTTTTTGTCAAAGATTAATTAAACAAGCTGAAGTTAGAAGCTGATTGGCTACCATGCACAGCTACACCAGATTTTGCACTCTCCAGTTTTAGTAAATCAACCTCATTGTGTTCTGTCAGCTGGAAAAGCTCCCTGGCGGCAGAATGCAATAGCAATGTGGGAGGGATTCCCCATCAATATAGATATGTATATAGGGGAATGAGGAAAGAAAATCACATAATCCATGGGCTGCTTAAATGTAAATATGGCCCTATTAAAAATAAACAAATCCAAAATATAAATATCCACCAGTGCAAAAGTGTATCTAACCTAAATATAAAATATAAACGTGAAAAAATATTAAAAAAAAATGAAAAATGATGAGACTTAATACACAAATCCTGTCTTTCTACGAATATGTGGCCGCAGCTCAATAGTGCAATGAGTGTACCTCAATCAAATGTCAGGGGCAGAACAGTGATTGACTAGCATAGAAGACAAATTACTTAAATGCAGATACAATTAACAGTGTGCATCGAATGTACTTACCCCTCAGATGCCATGGCAGATTTCTTTGAAATCCTAAAATACAAAACAGTGGATGAGTTGAAATACAAACAACAGAAGTTTAAATGCAAATAACAATATAACATTAAACCGTAGTAATTCAATAACAGTAAATGGCAATAATAAACAGTAATAATAAACTATAAAATTAATAAAGTAATATCTGTATAGAACTTTAAGAGACAGACAATCAAAAGATAAATCTATGCAAATGGCAATATTAAAAGGACAAAATCCTGCAAAAGAGGCAATCCACAAGGAGACAATCCACAAGTAGACAATCCACAAGGAGACAATCCACAATGAGACAATCCACAAGGAGACAATCCACAATGAGACAATCCACAATGAGACAATCCACAAGAAGACAATCCACAAGGAGACAATCCACAAGGAGACAATCCGCAAGGAGGCAATCCAATATCGCAAGCGATCTCAGGATCAAATGTTCTACTTGATTAGCTGAGTTGGAGAATTTATACAGTGTGTGTGAATTACTGACAGCCAATAGAATTGTTTTGTTATTATCACACATTTATTGACCAATGGTCTTTTTTCCCTCATGTCTGGAAAGAGGTGAGACTGAAGGTCTGTGAATATCTTTTGTGGCTCTTTCTGTGTCTCCGTCTTTATTGTTATCTGTGACAAGACTGAGAAAATGACTCAGAAATCACACCTCGTTATCCCTGTAATCCTCACACCTATTGTACAGTATTGTTCAATATTGATGGATATGTTCTACTGAACTAGAGAGACATCTGAGTCTCAAAGTGCTTCATAATTGTCATTTTATAAAGTCTAATCTCTTTACTTACTCAACACGTTCTTCCCAAATATGTAATCCTAAGAACTTATTTTAATGTATGTGGTTTTAGTTTTCTGCCTTAGCACCTGCAATGTTTAGTTTTTGGGGCAGTTTACATCATAGAAACGCAGTCCGGATGCGTTCCAGATGCTTTTCTGTATGTGCATTTTAGACACATTTTGATGCAGTCCGGTGTGTTTTTGGTGCATTTTTTATGCAGTCCAGTGCTTTTTCACCCTCTTTTTTCCTAACCTTACATAGAGACATGTGCATTCCAGTGCATATTTAGTGCCTTTAGGTGCATTCTTGATGCATTTTACAGTGTTACAGTACAGTCCAGTGCAAGAAAAATGCAGCATGTTCTACTTTTTTTCTGGAACTGGAATGCAGTGGAACTGCAAGCACTGGTGTGAACTAGAAAAACTGGGATAGTGGCGCTGCCATACAGTACAGTATCTTACAAAAGTGAGTACACCCCTCACATTTTTGTAAATATTTTATTATATCTTTTCATGTGACAACACTGAAGAAATGACACTTTGCTACAATGTAAAGTAGTGAATGTACAGCTTGTATAACAGTGTATATTTGCTGCCCCCTCAAAATAACTCAACACACAGCCATTAATGTCTAAACCCAGTGTTGCCAACCGCCCGTTAATTTACGGGCAGCCCGTAAAAAGCACCCCATTTTCGGGGCGCCCGTGAATGCCCGTTACGGGCAGCCGGTGCCCGTAAAAAATATGGCTGCGGGCCGGCCATGCAACTGCGCATGCGCCGTTCCGAAGCCTGCAGGACTCGGGAAATATCGTACGAGCTCGGCAGGCCGGCGCATGCGCAGTAATGTAATGATGCCGCCTGGCGCCATTTTTGAACAGAAGCCGCCGGCCGCCGCTCGTTCTTCAGTTCTCGGCGGTTCAGCGGGGGGGGAGCAGGAGGAGTCATGTTACCGGGCCCGGCCACGGCAGGACGTCAGTGAGTGAGTGACAGAAGTGAAAGCCTCTGACCATCTCCTGTGCCCGCAGCCTCTGACCATCTCCTGTGCCCGCAGCCTCTGACCATCTCCTGTGCCCGCAGCCTCTGACCATCTCCTGTGCCCGCAGCCTCTGACCATCTCCTGTGCCCGCAGCCTCTGACCATCTCCTGTGCCCGCAGCCTCTGACCATCTCCTGTGCCCACAGCCTTTGCTCTGACCATCTCCTGTGCCCACAGCCTCTGACCATCTCCTGTGCCCGCAGCCTCTGACCATCTCCTGTGCCCGCAGCTTCTGACCATCTCCTGTGCCCGCAGCCTCTGACCATCTCCTGTGCCCGCAGCCTCTGACCATCTCCTGTGCCCGCAGTCTCTGACCATCTCCTGTGCCCGCAGTCTCTGACCATCTCCTGTGCCCGCAGTCTCTGACCATCTCCTGTGCCCGCAGTCTCTGACCATCTCCTGTGCCCGCAGTCTCTGACCATCTCCTGTGCCCGCAGCCTCTGACCATCTCCTGTGCCCGCAGCCTCTGACCATCTCCTGTGCCCGCAGCCTCTGACCATCTCCTGTGCCCGCAGCCTCTGACCATCTCCTGTGCCCACAGCCTCTGCTCTGACCATCTCCTGTGCCCGCAGTCTCTGACCATCTCCTGTGCCCGCAGTCTCTGACCATCTCCTGTGCCCGCAGTCTCTGACCATCTCCTGTGCCCGCAGTCTCTGACCATCTCCTGTGCCCGCAGTCTCTGACCATCTCCTGTGCCTGCAGTCTCTGACCATCTCCTGTGCCCGCAGTCTCTGACCATCTCCTGTGCCCGCAGTCTCTGACCATCTCCTGTGCCCGCAGTCTCTGACCATCTCCTGTGCCCACAGCCTCTGACCATCTCCTGTGCCCGCAGTCTCTGACCATCTCCTGTGCCCACAGCCTCTGACCATCTCCTGTCCGCAGCCTCTGACTTATTCCTACATCATGTCTGCAGTCTCTGAGGGGGAGTCGGGAAAGGAGTCAAGAGTGGGAGCACCGCCGGGATCATGGGGGTCACGGGAGAAGTCAGACGTGTGTGGACTGTGGAGAGGAGACCATAGGAAAACCAGAACCACCAAGCTGGAGCCATCTGACTGAGCCCTGCACGGTGCACCTGAGAGGAGGTCAGTGACAGCACCGCCAGGCCAGTCTAGGGGGGTTGCTGATGTAAGGGGGAGTGAATACAATAATGTAAGGGGCACTGATATAAAGGTTTCCCCCTAAATTAGTAACTCCCCTTACCTTAGTGTATTCACTCTGCGGAAGGTGGTCTCTGGTCACCAGAGTGCCCACCACAGCAGAGTTCCTGGCATTCCCCTTTACATCAAAGTCTGCAGGATTGCCCCTTACAGTGCAAAGGGGAACTCAATCTGCAGACCCTGATGTAATTGGGAACTCTGATGTAAAGGGAACACAATGGAATCTGATATAAGGTGGTCTCTGGTCACCAGAGCCTCCCCTTACATCAGAGTTTCCCCTTAGATCATGATCTGCAGCGTTCCCCTTTACATAAGAGTTCCCTTTCACTGTAAGGGGGATCCCTGCAGACTCTGATGTAAGGAGGGAACCTAGTGCTAGCTGGGTTATAGTAACCTGACCTTCATGTCAATGGAGAAATATGTTTTTTAACTTTTGTTTAGCTTAAACACATTGCTAATAGCACTAGCTATATGTTTATAGTTCAAATATGTATCCTTGCACTGTTTAGCACTGAAAATAGTAACTTTAGGTACTTTTTTGCAGCGCCAGTAAAAAATGCAGATCTGCCAGTAATTTTCATGATTTTTGCCAGTAAAAAAGTGGTGCCGTTTGTAAATTTTGTCATCCTGCCAGTAAATTTCACTTCAGGGGGTTGGCAACACTGTCTAAACCACTGGCAACAAAAGTGAGTACATCCCTGAGTGAAAATGTCCAAATTGGGTCCAAATAGCCAATTTCCCTCCCCGATGTCATGTGACTCATTAGTGTTACAAGATCTCAGGTGTGAATGGGGAGCAGGTGTGTTAAATTTGGTGTTATTGCTCTCATACTGGTCACTGGAAATTCAACATGGCACCACATGGCGCAGAACTCTCTGAGGATCTGAATTGTTGCTCTACATAAAGTTGGCCTAGGCTATTAGAAGATTGCCAAGACCCTGAAATTGAGCTTCAGCATGGTGGCCAAGACCATACAGCGGTTTAACAGGACAGGTTCCACTCAGAACAGGCCTTGCCATGGTTGACCAAAGAAGTTGAGTGCACCTCCTCAGCGTCATATCCAAAGGTTGTCTTTGGGACAAAGTGCTCCCAGCATTGCTGCAGAGGTTGAAGGGGTGGGGGGTCAGCCTGTCAGTGCTCGGACCATTCACCGCACATTGAATCAAATTGATCTGCATGGCTGTCATCTCACAAACAGTTTGCTGAAGACAAGCAGACTAAGGACATGGATTACTGGAACCATGTCCTGTGGTCTAATGAGACCAAGATAAACTTATTTGGTTCAGATGGTGTCAAGTGTGTGTGGCAGCAGCCAGGTGAGGATTACAAAGACAAGTGTGTCTTGCCTGTAGTCAAGCATGGTGGTGGGAGTTTCATGGTCTGGGGCTGCATGAGTGCTGCTGGCACTAGGGAGCTACAGTTCAATGAGGGAACCATGAATGCCAACATGTACTGTGACATACTAAAGCAGAGCATGATCCCCTCTCTTCGAAGACTGAGCCGCAGGGCAGTATTCCAACATGATAATGACCCCAAACACACCTCCAAAACAACCACTGCCTTGCTAAAGAAGCTGAGGGTACAGGTGATGGACTGGACAAGTATGTCTCCAGACCTAAACCCTATGGAGCATCTGTGGGGCATCCTCAAATGGAAGGTGGAGGAGCACAAGGTCTCTAACATCCACCAGCTCAGTGATGTCCTCATGGAGGAGTGGAAGAGGACTCCAGTGGCAACCTGTGAAGCTCTGGTGAACTCCATGCACAAGAGGCTGCAAAATAATGGTGGCCACACAAAATATTGACACTTTGGGCCTAATTTGGACATTTTCACTTAGGGGTGTACTCACTTTTGTTGCTAGTGGTTTAGACATAATGGCTGTGTGTTGAGTTATTTTGAGGGGACAGCAAATTTACACTGTTATACAAGCTGTACACTCACTACTTTACATTGTAGCAAAGTGTCATTTCTTCAGTGTTATCACATGAAAAGATAGAATAAATTTTTTACAAAAATGTGAGGGGTGTACTCACTTCTGTGAGACACTGTATGTATAATAATACATGAGTCCATCAGGTAAGTCCTTTAAGTGGAGTACTCAGTATAAATGCATAGAGGGACTGAGATGGAGAAGGGAGACCTGTATATAGTGTAACAGTCCAGAAACCAGGGCAAGCCTTTGTTGGAGGAAGAAACGTCATCACACCCAACGCCACGTTCCAACCCTCACCATCAACAATCAGCCGAATCCAAGCCTCGTTTCCACCTCTCTGGCTGCAGAGGTCCTACCGGTCAGGATACCCCTCCTCCAGGCTAAGATAGCTGTGCGAACGCTGTTGCGCAGGGACGGATGCCACGCCAGTGTGGATGGACATGTGCCTTACCTTGCTAACTTCTATGTACAGTGTATAATGCACCTGTATTATATTAAATTTTACAGTTCTAACTTAGAGGCGCCTGTTTCTCTTCTTTTTACTGGAATGAACTAGGCTATTGAAAACCATATAACCTACTTTCCATGCATTTTTGATGCAGAAAAAAAATGCACTGGACTGCATGTGGTATGAACTGGCCCTTAGAGCAGCATATTAAAGTAGAACTCTGCTGTGCAGCAATCTATATTTTTATACTTGCCCTCTGTATGCTGTTCATCTTTCTGCCAGGGTTTCTACATTAAAACTGTGTCCAAAAAATGTTACATGGCCCTTTGTCATTTCCAGCACCAATGCAGTAATGTCCATGGTGACGGTGGATGACATTCTTGCAAATATCATACCTATTTAATAAAGTTTTGTTTAAGGTTTATAGAAAATTATACAAGTTGATTGTGTCATCTCCTTAATCTTTTTTTTTTTTTAATCAAAAAGGTGTTTATTGAACAAATTCAAGCAATTTCCAATGTCCAGACAGTGCATGTGCACACATTAATAAGCATAATGTACAGTCCTCACATCGTTCGGTACAATCATTCTGTCCTCTTAACCATCAACCAACGGAAGGCTTAAGCTACGGCGGCTTGGGACTGTTGTTTGTGAAGCTGACAGGGGACCCTAACTTTGGGAGTGATTTGGAGCGGCGAGTGGACGAAATCATGGATTTCAGAGAAGGGCTACTGAACATTTCGGAAGTGCACTGGGCACAGGAAGATTTGGAGTTTCTGGCCGTTCAGGAATGGGAGCTAGAGATCGCCTACAGACGGCTGCTAGACATTGCTCAGTGCCAGGGCTGGGCTCCCTTTGCCTGGGATGATCAGGAAATACCAGCTGAAGATCTGGTAACTGAACAGAGGGTCCAAGACCTCTGTCCCACACTTTTACCAATTCCAGAGACTGGGGATTTAATAGACGTTTCTGTAGAGGAGGAACCACCTGGCAAACCCCCAGTAGAAGTGCTGGCAACCGGACAGAGGGTCCAAGACCTCTGCCCCACACCTGCAGCAATTGTGGAGGCTCAGGCTGAGAAGATGGCAATCACTTCCCAGCAGCAGATACAGGGGGAGAAGGGAGAGGAGGTGTGTGTTGTCCCTCCCCAACAGTTGGCCAGGGTGGAGGAAGTGGGCTTTCCTCCCCAGCAAAGATCCGTGTACCTGGGAGACAGTACCATCGACATGTCGTCCCAGCAGCCAGATGAGGGAATGGAAAAGGAAGCAGCCGGCTCACCTCCCCAATGGCAGCTACACAGTTTGGGAGTGGAGGAAGCCAGCCTCCTGCCCCAACAGTTAGCCAGAGCAGAGGATGCGGAGTCCCCAGCAGAAGTGCTGGCAACAGGGCAGAGTGCTACCAACCTCTGCCCTCCACCGGCAACAACTACAGAGTTCCAGGGAGGCGGGGCAGTCGGCCTCCCTCCCCAACAGTTAGCCGGAACAGATGGTGTGGGGTTTCCAGCAGAAGGGCTGGCAACAGGGCCGAGGACTGCTGGACTCTGCCCTCAACTAACAGAGGATGGATTTCCTGTGAAGGTGGATGGGACTTCAGTCTCCACCTGTATACTCCAGGGATGCTGGGCAGTGGGCCCAGATCCCCAACAGCATGACAGAGTGAGCCCAGACACCCAGGCCTCTCCCCAGCGGCAGATATGTTCTCTGAGAGAGGCAGAGGTTGGCTGGGTGAGTAATGCTTTGTTTGGAACAATTTATTTGGGGTACTGTGTGGGTAGAGGCAGTAGAGGACTGGAGCTGTTTACTAACTTCGGAGTCAACCCGTCTGGGGTCTCCTCCTGTGTTAGTCTCCTGCCGAAAGGGGAGAAATGTCACAGACCTAGCCAGAACAGAGGCTGTTGTATGCAAGCCTGTTGCCCACCGATTATGGGCCCTAGCATTTGGGGGAATGGTGCTCTCTGTGAGCTGTATGCCTGGGGACCCTGGGGTTGGTGTTACTTTGGATTCAGCTCCATGTCCCCCCAAAACACACAGACTCTGGAACCCGTTATATGCCATATTAGAATGATAAGACTGAATTATACTGTTGGGACACATCCTGTGAGGAGATGCTAATGTCATCATCTCCACTCACCTGTCTGATGTCAGCTATAATGGGTTTAATGTAAATAAGTTTAGTCTAGGTTCTAAAGGTATTCAACTCATTGTTGTTTGTTCTAATTAACCCTGTGTTGATGTTTATGGTAATGTGTGTTAATTGAATGAGCTGATCACATTGTCCTCTATACAATGTAGGAGACGGGACAACTCCTATTGGAGCTCATGTTAATTAGGTTATGTTTGTATTGTTAATTGTAATTAGCTCCAGCTATTGTGTTGATATAACTGTGTGAAGCTCGGTGACCACAAGTCTGGGCGAAAGGTCATGTCTCAGCCACCTAGGCTGTATAAAGGATGAGATAATTAGCTCATGTTAATTAGGTTAGCTTTGAGTCAGCCTGGTGTATAAATGTGTGTGATATCTCAAATAAAAAAAACAGTTCTGATGTACTCCAAGACTGGTGTTGTCTAGTTCTTGGGGTTCCTATGGCCAGATCCATTGGACTCGTGTTCCAGAACTTAGGAAGCGGTATATGACGGAAGCACTCAAGCGGAGTGTGGGGCGTTCCGTGACAGTTGCCAACTGTCCCGGGACTTACACTCCATTCCCGAATTTTTGGTGTCCCGGGAAATGTCCCGAAAAATCCGTTTTTTGATTTTCGCCGCCGCTAGAGGTCTGCAGCCGACGGAGACATTGTCTCTGCCGGCCGCCATATTGAAGAAGCTCAGGAAGATGGCTGGGGGGCTAGATGGAGCTCCTCCGTCGCCGCCCACCCTCCGCCCCGCTCCACCCCACCTCACCCGCCTACCCCTGCCCCGCTGCCAATCTGTTATGGAAAGGGGCAGGGGTTTTGCCATGTGGTATTTCACAAGAGTGACACCGGCAGACACCTCTGAGGTAGGGGAGGGGGGGCGCACCACTGTGGGAATTTGTAAGGGGGGCTCTGCCAGGGACACCTGATGTGAGGGGGGGCTCTGCCAGGGACATCTGATGTGAGAGGGGGCTCTGCCAGGGACACCTGATGTAAGGGGGGGCTCTGCCAGGGACACCTGATGTGAGGGGGGGCTCTGCCAGGGAGACACGATGTGAGGGGGGCTCTGCCAGGGACACCTGATGTAAGGGGGGCTCTGCCAGGGACACCTGATGTGAGGGGGGCTCTGCCAGGGACACCTGATGTGAGGGGGCGCTCTGCCAGGGACACCTGATGTGAGGGGGGCTCTGCCAGGGACACCTGATGTGAAGGGGGGCTCTGCCAGGGACACCTGATGTGAGGGGGGCTCTGCCGGGGACACCCGATGTGAGGGGGGCTCTGCCAGGGACACCCGATGTGAGGGGGGCTCTGCCGGGGACACCTGATGTGAGGGGGGGCTCTGCCGGGGACACCTGATGTAAGGGGGGGCTCTGCCAGGGACACCTGATGTGAGGGGGGGCTCTGCCAGGGACACCTGATGTGAGGGGGGCTCTGCCAGGGACACCTGATGTGAGGGGGGGCTCTGCCAGGGACACCTGATGTGAGGGGGGGCTCTGCCAGGGACACCTGATGTGAGGGGGGGCTCTGCCAGGGACACCTGATGTGAGGGGGGCTCTGCCAGGGACACCCAATGTGAGGGGGGGCTCTGCCAGGGACACCCGATGTGAGGGATCCCACTGATTCTGCATTATGGTGAGTTGAATGATTTCATTTTATATTACAATGTAATTATAGAAATAATGCACTTCAATCACCCTGACACCATAACAACCATGGTGCCGGGATGATTGAAGTGCTAACACCAGGTGTTTGGAGTATCTTTATCTGCTGATTGTTAAACTTTCTAGAATACACATATTTTTATTGTGTAGGATCTGGGGCTGCTGTCCCGTCATTTCCCTCTCCCCCTCTCCATCCCTCATTCATCTCAGACTCTAACCACACCCTCTTGAGCCACGCCCATTTAAACCACGCCCACTATGACGCGTAAACCACGCCCATTCTTCACCACGATGCGCTTCGGGTGCCGCACTTCTAGATTTTTCCTTAGACACGCCTACAAACGAATGCCCCACCCCCTAATTATCGAACGGCTCCGCCTACAGCCACAAAAGTGTCCCACTTTTTTTTTTACAATGTTGGCAACTATGGAAAACATGTGGTGTGGCTGTTTCAAGATGCACAATAAGGAGGTACTTGAAGAAAGAAGTCTTTCAACCAAAATTGTCTTTCTTTAACCCCAAACAAAGTATGTTTACAAATGTCCTGATATTCAAGGGGTTAAAACTACAGCTGTGAACTTGGCATTTGTATTGTTTCTTTCAGCTGGCAGTTGGCTGTCATGTAAAAGTGATCCAGGCAGCTGTAGATCTGCCTAATCATTTTTATAGTAACAAGAAGGTGCCATCATAGACCTCCGATGTCTGTCATATAAAGTATCTGTCAACCCCCCATGCTATTATATAGGGGGCTTATTAGCTTCCTTGTGATAGTAATATGAAAAAATTGTAAAAAAATTAAATATAACAAAAAAAAAGCTCCCCCGGTCACCCCCTACATACACACAATTTCAAACACATGTAGGTCATGCAAGTGTATCTGAGGTATCCATCACAATGAAGGGCAAGAATTCTATGCCTTCCTTCATAGATAATGTATAATTAAAGGTAAAACAGTTTGTTTTGTTTTAGATTGGAGATGGATTAGAACACCTGTCGGTATTTTATTGCTGTCTGAGTCCCCATTAGGGTGATTCCTCCTCTCTATTTCTCCTGTTTACCAGTTATTGAGTTATTGACAGAAAAGTAAAGGGAACATTTTCCAATTGGGGTGTAATTATGGTGGCCTGGGGGCCCCCCAAAGGATTCTTTTAATTTGCAGGGATTTTCTTTCACTTCCTGTTTTGGCTATGGGACAGGAAATAAAAGTAAATCTCCCCAATGGGACACAGATGGCAAAAAAAAATGTCAGGGGATATTACCTTCCCCTACTCTATCCAAAATGAAAAAAAAAAGATTTGCCTTTAGTTCGACTTTAACTAAAAAACCGTGTACTATTTTTGTGGCCAATGCACAATTTTAAGGCTTAACATGTTTGGTAAATATTTACTTGATGCAACCCTAGCTTTTATATCTTACCAAAAAAATGGGTAATAAACTATTCATTTTTATTATGTTATTAATTGAAATATAATTGTTTACGGTTTCATGTAAAAAAAATAGATTTTAAAAGGTGTGTGAAAAATGAAAAAATTGGCACTGGCAGAAAAATGTTTAGGATGGGATGTATAGATCTGTATAAATCATTGTTAATTAGGAAACTATTTATATTGTCTTTTGCTAGAATTTGTCCTGTAACATATTGGGGGTTATTTATGAAAGGCAAATCCACTTGAAAGTGCAGTCACTCTAAATCTAAGGGGTAGATCTGAAATGAGTGGAAGCTCTGCTGATTTTATCATCCAATCATGTACAAGCTAAAATGCTGTTTTTTATTTTCCTTGCATGTTCCCCTTGGATCTACAGTGACTTTACTTCCAAGTGCACTTGCAGTACAAAGTGGATTTTCCTTTAGTAAATAACCCCCAATATGTTGTTGTATTTACTGTAGAAGCATTATTAAAAAAGAAACTTTCCAGTATTGGCTATAGTAAGAGGGCATTTGATTGTGTTATTGACTTTTTTTTATTTAACCACCTGAACTCTGGAAGGCTTTACCTCTTTTTATGACCAGGCCATTTTTATATAGCACTTTGCTACTTTAACTGTCAATTGCGTCATCATGCAACACTGTACCCAAATAAAAATGTTATCTTTTTTTGAGACTGATAGAGCTTTTGTTTGGTGGTATTTGATCATCACCACTGTTTTTTTCTTATTACATTAACGAAAATCAGAAAATCCTGAAAAAACGCCGAACATATTCTACTTTGTTATAAAATACTGTACATCCAATAAAATCAAATTTTGTAATAAATTTAGGCCAAAATGAATTCTGCTACATGTCTTTGGTAAAAAATTCCCAATAAGTGTATATTAATTGGTTTACAGGAAAGTTATAGCATCTACAAACTATGAGATATATTCGAAAATGGATCAATCCTGATGTACTGATGGTCTCTCATTTCTCATTTCTCCTTGTCTGCTCCATGTTGCCCACAAGCTTGCAGTGTGCCCCCCCCCCACTGTTCCCAGGGCAGGTTCCCCTTCTGCCCCCCTTGTCCTGTATGAAAAGTAAAGAAAAATTGATGGTCCCAAGAACATTTTAATCTGTTGGATAGATCATGCAAACCTTTTTTGTAAATAAATTCCATTTTATTTTACAACATACAAGAGCAGGTACAATGCTTAATAATACATAAGATGGTAGAAGTGCATCTTACCAGGAAAGACCACCCATGATTGGTCCATGATGGCATAGCATAACACACACACACATGACAGCTCAAGTATTATATATGACTTCAAATTTGTCTTAAACAAATATAGCTATAGTGGCTATAACCACCAGCAGTGATTGAACAAAGAAAACAATCTGATTGATCGACTTAAAGTGTCTGCAAAGGCACAAGGTTTTTTACCTCCTATGCATGAAGGTTGTGTGCAGCACCCCCCCAATACTTACCTGAGCCCCATCTCAATCCAGCCATGTCCATGATATCCTTGCCCCTCTCACTCCTGATTTGCTTTTGGCCATCTCAGCCAGTGTGATGGCCAAAAGCCATCCATCTCCAATTAGGAGATGGAGAGGGCGAGGCTGAGCCACGGCTCCGTGTGTGAATGGACACACAGCCACAGCTCAGGAGCGCGCCTGCTTGAGTGCCCCCATTGCAAGCTGCTTGCTGTGGAGGCACCTGGTAGGAGGGAAGAACCAGGAGTGCTGGAGGATCGGGGCTGCTCTGTGCAAATCCACTGCACAGAGCAGGTAAGTATAACATTTTTTTTAGTTTTTTCGCTTTAAGGACATAGCCTGCCCATAGATGGATTGAATTTCAATGGTTTCCTGCTAAACCGGACAAATTTCAATCCATCTATGGCCATCTAGAAAGGAGGAGAGATCAAGATAGATTGTTAAATAAAACAAAATCAAATGATTTGTAGTCACAAGCCTTAAACTGCATTTACTTGTAAATCCAAGTGCTTTACTGATAAAATATGATTTGAATATTTGCAACAGTTTAAAAAGACGATGTTTGACATGCTGAATGTCAGCTTGACAAAGAATGTGGTTGTTTGAAACTGTTACTTTACTGGTAAAATGTGACCTGTATATGTGCACTTCGATTTAAATGTAAAAGCAGATTATAAACTACACATCCTATGATTTGTTGTATGGTTGCAGTGAGTATGGAGACTGTTTGATATGGTAGTATGCTAGTTTGACTTTGATTAAAAGTGTAACGCAGGCCATAAATGATGCAATTGCTTGATTGCCCCATCAACACAGTCCGTGCTGATGGGGGAACCTCTCACACTACACTATTGTGTGTTGCCGGCTGAACACAATGATTACTGCTTCTGGCTAAAGCTGGCAGCACTAATTGTTTGGGGAAAACCCAAAAGGCTGGTTGTACACAAGTCAGTTGATAGATCAACTTGTGTACAACCAGCCAGAACCTACATGGATCAAACCAGCCAGAACCTACATGGATCAAACTGGTCCCCATTGAACAGGCTGAACTTTGAGACTTGTGTGGCCAGGTAAACTCACCACATGTGCATAAATGTGTGAGTATGTGTCTGGAGAAGATCGAGAACAAAAGTATCATAGCTCTTTTTTAGGGTGTTGAGGTGGCTCTGAAAAGAGCCATTGTGTTTCTTCTTAGATTGTGATAATCTTCTTGTGCTGAAATGAAAGGCTTCTCATTCAGGCTTTTCTGTAGCTTCAAAGTGGTGTCTTCGGTATCTTCGGTGTCTTCTGGTGCCTTCAGTGTCTTCTGGTGCCTTCTGGTTTCTTCTGGTGTCTTCTGGTGCCTTCGGTGTCTTCTGGTGCCTTCGGTGTCTTCTGGTGTCTTCTGGTGCCTTCTGGTGTCTTCTGGTGCCTTCAGGTCATTTTCTGTAGGAGGGAAAACATTTTTGTGACTCTCATATTTACATTCTGAACTGTTACACAGGGTGGAAACACTTGACCTTTTTGCTACATCATGGTTGTCTGTATCGTTTAACCCCAGGACAAGAAGTCTGCACATAACAGGCAATTGTCCAATCAATAATGGTTGGGTTTGCAGCCATGGACGCGATCCTGTGTATACAGCAGTCGGTTTAAATCTGCAATCATTGTCTGTAAAGGGAGGACTGAAGCTATCTAAGTCATGGGTGGATGAGGCATTGGAATAACCCCTCTTCCTAGAGAAGGGGGAATTTTAATACTTGCAACAGTTAGTACCTTATTACATTCCCTGCACTAAGGTAAAAAAGTTCGGTAGTAGTTGCCCCCTCAACCCCTTTTATACTTACCTGAGTCCTCACTCAATCAGCACTGTGCCAGTCTATAGCAGCTCTCTCTCCCCTCTTACAGGATTTACTAAGTCAGCAGGAGCCACTGGCTTCTGCTGTCAGTCAAATCCTGTGTCAAGGGAGCATGAGGCAGGGCCAAGCCCCACTGTGTCTGTGGACTCAGGCAGCGCAGCAGCTTGGGATCGGAGGTGTGAAGAGAAAAGGAGGAGCCAGAGACACTGATAAAAGAAGAGGGTCAGGACCACTCTGTGGAATTCCATCTCACAGAGAAGGCAAGTATAATATGTGTGCTGTTTAGTAAAAATTAAGACCTTGCAATCACTTTAAATCATTAATACTTACGCTATAGGAAGATGTGGGGCTCTTTCTCTTTATTTAGGAGGTCAACTGCGGTTTACATAGGGAGGTTGTGTCATCCATAGTCTTCAGATGTTATTATATATATTATCCCCTTGCCGCCGAGCGTATGCAGATGTGCGGCCTCGGCTTTCGGGGGTTATACCAGAATCATGCAGGCATCATCCCGGTACTGTTTTTTAGAGCCGGCGATCGGCTTTCCAGGGATAACAACCGATGGGGCTAAAAGCCGCTCAGCTGTTATACCAGTGGAGCGAGTGGGGACGTCCCCCCCTCCCGCAACCTCCCGCGGCTCTCAACGGGCCTCCCGTCCCACTGGTTTAAAAAAAATATGCAGTATTCAGAATCGCTGAAAACGGCGATCTGAATACTTTGAAGTGCAAAGGATGGTTACATTCCTTGTGACAGCAATAAAAGTGATCAAATTTTTTTTTTTTTTTAAACTCAATTTATTAATATAAAAATAAATAAAATAAATAAGAAAGAAAAATGTTGTTTAAAGTGCCCCCGTCCCCGCGAGCTCGCGTAGCAAAGAAAACGCATAAGGAAGTCGCGCCCGCATATGTAAACGGTGTTCAAATCACACATGTGAGGTATCGCCGCGATCATCAGAGCGAGAGCAATAATTCTAGCACTAGACCTCCTCTGTAACTCTAACCTGGTAACTATAAAAAAAATTTTAAACGTCGCCTATGGAGATTTTTAGGTACCGTAGTTTGTCGCCATTCCACGAGTGCGTGCAATTATAAAGTGTGACATGTTTGGTCTCTATTTACTCGGCGTAACATCATCTTTCACATTATACAAAAAAAATGGGCTAACTTTACTGTTTCTTTTTTTTTAATTCATGAAAGTGTCCCTTTTCCCAAAAAGTGGTGTTTAAAACACCGCTGCACAAATACCATGTGACATAAAATATTGCAACAATTGCCATTTTATTCACTAGATTCTCTGCTAAAAAATATATATAATGTTTGGGGGCTCTAAGTAATTTTCTAGCAAAAAATACAGATTTTAACTTGTAAACACCAAATGTCAAAAATAGGCTTAATCATGAAAGAGTTAAATATATATATATAAATACACACATACAGTATAACTAATTGAATAACTATTTACCACCACCTCATTGGCACAGTTTACATGGGCTACAGCTTGTACAAGGCTGGTGTGAACAGCTCTTGATGAAACTCATGTATAACATTTTAAACATTGTTTAAACCACTCTGCATGGCGCATGTAGAATAATTACCATAAGACCCCTTTCAC
Organism: Aquarana catesbeiana; assembly: GCF_042186555.1. Classification (NCBI taxonomy): domain Eukaryota; kingdom Metazoa; phylum Chordata; class Amphibia; order Anura; family Ranidae; genus Aquarana; species Aquarana catesbeiana. The sequence goes on from NC_133335.1 coordinate 88,498,654, forward strand.
ACTGGGGCGTTTTTCAGGTGCTTTAGTGTTAAAAAAAAATCGCCTGTAATGCGCCTGAAAGAAGCCTCATCTGCAATCCCAATGTGAAAACCCGCTTTCACACTGCCGGCGCCCGAAAAACGCTGGTAAAGCGCCGCTTAAGACCCCTTTCACACTGGGCATTTTTCAGGCGTTTTCGGGTGCTGGCAGTGTGAAAGGGCTCGGCCATCGGCGCACCCATCCTGGTGGCAAAAACACAAAAGCGCTGCAAAGAAGCTGCTTGCAGGACTTTTTTTGATGCCCTGCCAGCGCAGCGCCCCAGTGTGAAAGCACTCGGGCTTTCACATTGGGATTGCAGATGAGGCTTCTTTCAGGCACTTTACAGACACTTTTTTTTAACGCTAACGCGCCTGAAAAACAGCCCCAGTGTGAAAGGGGTTTCAGTGTGAAAGCACTTGGACTTTCACATTGGGATTGCAGATGAAGGATCTTTCAGGCCCTTTACAGGCGCTTTTTTTAACACTAAAGCATCTGAAAAATGCCTGGAAAATGCTCCAGTGTGAAAGGGGTCTAAAAGGGAGCCCTCATTCACTGCTCGCTGGGTGGAGATCCATCCTAGTAACATGGAGGAACCATCTGTAGTTTTCAGATGCAGAAAAAAAAACACAATTTAAAACTAAAGACTGTATATAAGACCACATGCACCTGGCCTTTGCTATCCTGAGATGTTGCCAGCATCCTGTCTCCCACCTATATCTGAGCATCATTTATTTGATTCCTATTGAACCTACCTGAATGGATGTTAAACCACATGACAAGGCTCACTCACATAAAACTTTTATCTTTCTAGCAGTAAGGACACTGTGGGGTTGATTTACTAAAGGGAAAACGACTGTGCACTTTGCAAGAGCAGTTGCTCCAGAGCTTAGTAAATGAGCAGAAGCTCTGCTGACTTCCATCATCCAATCATGTGCAAGCAAAAATGCTGTTTTTTTAAATTACCTTGCACAGGATTGGGTGCTCTTTGCAAAGTCAAGTCTTACCTTATTTACTAAGCTCTGGAGCAATTGCACTTGTAGAGGGCAACTGCACTCTGCAAAGTGCACAGTCTATTTGCCTTTAGTAAATCAACCCCAGTGGGTGTAGTATTCCTACTTGTTTGAATAAGTCTCCAGTTCACTGCTGTAGAATCCTCTTTGTCAAAGCTAAATCTGCTACTGGGAAGCTGTATACCAAAAGCTAACAAAGGATTCCAACCCTATATTTTAAACACAGCTAAGTCCCAGGAAGAGTTTATGGCTTCATGTACACATAGGGGGTTATTCACTAAAGGCAAATCCACTTTGCACTACAAGTGCAAACTACAAATGCAAAGTGCACTTGAAATTGCACTGAAAATGCAGTCGCTGTAGATCCGAGGGGGACATGCAAGGAAATTAAAAAACAGCATTATAGCTTGCACGTGATTGGATAATAAAATCAGCAGAGCTTCTCCTCGTTTCAGATCTACCCCTCAGATTTACAGAGACTGCACTTCCAAGTGCACTTTCAGTGCAATTTCAAGTGCACTTTGCACTTGTAGTTTGCACTTGTAGTGCAAAGTGGATTTGCCTTTCGAAAATAACCCCCATAGTCTACTTAGACCGCTGGCTGCAGGAAAATGCAAAACGTGGCAAAATCGAGACGTGATTTTGCTGTGTTTTGCGGCTGGTGGTCAAAACATTCCAATCCTGAACATGATTTCTTTGCATTCAGGAGAGGGAGGTTGACACACGTACATCTACACAGGTTGAACTGGATGGACTGTTATTTTTATTTAACCTTACTTACTATGTAACCGCAGCAGCTCCTAAACTCTGCCAAAACCCAATGTATACATTGACACATAGGCTTTTATGGAGTAGAGTTGGAGTTGGAGTGGTGAAACAACACCAAAAGCTCCTAAACTCAAATTAAGTGTACATGAAGTTTTAGGCTGGCCATGCATTATACAATTTTCTTATAACAATTTTCCTTTAGATTTACCAAAACCATATAATAGGCAGTCAAACCTAAACACTTTCAATTTGTATACAATCAGGCACTACATAGTTGAAGGTTAATCTATAAATCTAAAGGAAATGAATAATAAAATTGTATAATGTATGGCCAGCTTTAGTTCTTGTTGTGACTCATTTCTTTTCATCTGAGTTTTTAAAGTGACAATGAGACTCGTGGCTGTAACCACTTAAGCAGCCAAAGCCACAAATCTGTCCCATCCAGGCTGTTGCCTGGGTCATATTATGCCTTGTGAAAACAATGCTGCTGATAGAAAATCATCACCTTTGTGTGGTGATGGATAAGCTCAGGCCACATCAGTGGCTGTATAGTACTTACGCAGACATCCACAGTCAACCGTTTCCCAGCAAAAGACTTGTAGAGAATCCTTTTTTTCACTCCGATACACAGCTCCCAGTGATGCATGGAGGGAAAAAATTAAATACAATTAGGTTTTTATAAATGCATGTCAATTCAATAAAAAAAAAAGAGACAAATGAGGGAGATTGAAAGAGGAAGAGGCAAAATGGTAAGAAGAGGGAGAGTAGGCAGGGTAAGATGTAAAGAGAAGACTTTGGTAGGAGATGACAGAAAGGGGCAAGGTCGCTGGAGGATGGAGGGGAAAAATGGGATGTTTGAGGAATAGATGAAGGGCAGTTTAGAAGGGGGAAAAAAATGACTTACCCTAGAATGTATGAGCACCCTGTTACCAGTAGAGTAGAAACAGGTGTCAACTGGTTTCTTATGTATTTAACCAGTTGACATCTGCCCCTTCCCCCCTGAAGGAGCTCTTTGTGACCCCGTAGTCAAACTTCAGCTCCGTGCCAACGGGGATATCTTCTTTGGCCACTAGCAGAAGAACAGGGGTGGTGCCATCACTCCGGTATCTCAACTCTGGTTTCAGGTTCGGACTCTTCCGTGAGTGATTGATCTTCCTTCCAAAAGTTGTCGGTAGTGAGGGGTGACAGGGACATGGGACGTTCTTCTCATCGATGCAAAGCTTTCGACGGTTCTTCCTGTCCTCAAAGAAGTAAAGGTAGCTCATCTCACCTGCCAAATAAGTGCAATGCTAATGATAATTTAAAAAAACCTTGATGCCTCTCAACCAGAAAAATCAGTAACTAGCAATGGACAAATCTATATCAAAAATTCCTTATACCCATAAACATACTCGTATAAATAGATTGATGCTGTTGAATTAAATATAAAAATAATCAATCATGCTGTTTTTCTGCTAATAAGGTACAATTTGTATCAATCAGTCCCATAATAAAGCAACTCCTAAACCCCCACTGTTAACCAAGTGCTGGTTTAATTGAAAAAACTGAACTACAATACACCTCCATGCTCATCACTTTCTCCTCCTCAGGTGGTGCACTCACTGGCTTTATTTTGACCCCCCCCCCTTAAAGTGATTGTAAAGGATCACTTTTTAAAAATATCAGTTTATAATTACCTGCTATGTGTAATGGTTTTGCACAGAGCAGCCCCAATCCACCTCTTCCTGGGTCCCCTGCCAGTGCTCCTGGCTCCTCTGCCCCCTCCCCCCAGCAAGCTGCTTGCTATGGAAACACTTGTATGTGCTCATGCCTGAGCCAGCTGTGTGTGTCTATGGACACACACACAGTGTGGCTTGGCCCCCACCCCTGCTCCATTCTCACTGGCTGTGATTGACAGCAGCAGGAAAAGTGCAGTGTGCAGACTTGTGTGGGCAATCAGTGACTATCAGGTGACCACACAATAAAAATCAGATACCAGGTTTTACCAACTTCACCATCTTACCTGCTGCCATGGAGTTCATGAGCTCCTCGCCTCTTTCATGGGACACGATGGGTCCATGACAGTCACATACAACCGCGCCTTTTTTGAAGGGTAAAGTCGTGAAGACCGTCTCTCCGGTGTTTCCAACGCGGTCTTCTATGATGGCAAGCCCCTTCCAATCTTGTGAGGCGATTTGACTTTCTAGGTCCTCTTCTTCTTGTACCTTCCCCCATTCCACGATGGGCTTCCAGCTTTCCAGGACGTCCTCTAGTTTCGGTTGGTTCGTTGTCCATCCCTGTGTTAGAGCATAAGATGTTACCTGCTCTCCTGTAGGAGGATTCCTCTTGAAACGCCCTGAAAGCAGAAGACAGTGTATTACAATATAATGCAAGAATATAATGTGCTTAATTCATAGATGCCAGGGAAAATATAAATGCTCACCGACGATCTCATTAACGCGCATCACATACTGCTGTCTTCTCCACCTCTTGTAGCAGTACGCTGGGTGTTCCGCAGTAAAGATGCGACATTCCCTTAAACCCGGCGATTCCATGTTAGGTCCCACTGGAAACACATCAAGGACTTTCCTGAAAGCCACCTCCTTGTCGTCGACTGGCACCGCTACTTCTTCTTGTCTCCTTGTCTGTGGGTCTCTAGAAATCAAAACGGTGTTTAACCATTGAAGTGATTGTTAATGTAAAATTAAAAAACAGAGCGGCCCAAAAACCTCCTCTTCTCGGGTACCCCGCTAGCATTCCTGGCTCCTCCTCTCTGTCCAGTGCCCTCATAGGAAGCTGAATCCGATGGGGGAGCTTATGCAAGTTCACTGTCCAAAGACAGTGGGACTTGCCCCCATCCCCCCATCTCTGGCTTTGAATGACAGCAGTGAGAGTCAATGGCTCCTGGTGCCTCTGCAAAGCCTGTGAGCAGGGAGTGAGGGGAGAGAAGAGCTGCAGATGTGCACAGCGCTGGATTAAATGACAGCTCAGGTAAGTAAAAGGGTGTGAGGGGGAGATATTGATGCCTAAACCTTTTTTATCTAATGCAAGGAATGCATTAAAGTAAAAAACTGTTTAAGCATAAGTGTTAAAGCCCAAATCTGAACAGACATTTGTTGATAATAGTAACATGCTTAATATTTTACTTGGTGTCTCTCTAGATTCCAGCAATCAGCAATATACAACCTACCCTGAAGTAGAAGGCATCCAGTCTTTCTGAATCCTCTTCACCATGACGGCACCCTTCACGATCTTGCCTTCGACGTCTCTACCTTTCTTCGACTGGCCAAAGTATTCTTCCAGAAGCTTCTTCGCTTTGTCATCGCAGTGGGATGAACAGCACTGCTCAAAAGCCTTCCTTGCCTGCTGATAAGTAACTGCAGGCAGATTATATCTAAAGGGTGAGAGATTTTTGTTAGTTTGTTGTCTGGTATGGTTGTACAACTAAAAAAAAAAGTTTTTGGTTAGCACTGATAGTCATTTTGCATTAGTGGCATAGCTGCATGACAGATTTTATATTTTACTTGCCTCTTATGGAACTGAGTGAGGTCATCAGAAATCAAGCGTTTCCCACCCTCGCTTGTGACAAAGAAGTGGTCCCCTTTGTTGAAGGTCTTCAACAAAAAAGGTCGAATTTTTTGGAAATATGTGTTAAACCATATTTCCTCAGATCCTTCCAAGACCACCATAGCCATCTGAGGTGGGGCTTCCAAGGTTCTGATGTCCACCCTGATGATGGTTACTTCCACGGCCTCTGTGTCAAAGTGGGCAGTCTCGCGGGACCTCAGCAACCATTGATGTACCTGTTGAAGGATAACAAAACAGATGTCAGTGTAAAGTGACACTAGTTACAACATTTGGTGTAAAACACTATTGCCTTTATAAGACTCACGGTCATGTTTTGGATGACAGCTGGTCTCTGTAGATGCTGCAATGTCAGCAGCGCTTCCAGGAAGTAAAGGATGGTCATCCGGTCTCTGTCTTCAAGCACAAGCCCTTCATTCGCCCTACCTATCAGGGTGAGAAAATGAGGTTTTGCAAGAGAGACGATCCTTTGGCATACCTCTGGATCGTGAGCCTGATGTCTGTGGGGAAGAGAAAAAGTTTAATTGCATGCATATTTGGCAAAATAAAATGCATAAAATCGGCTAAAGGCACACAATGTTTACAGCCACCAGTTTCACCTACCCCATTTCCTTTGTTCCCTTGGCAGCTTTCTTATTGATCTTTAACCGGATATCGTTCAGAAGGTCGAAGAATCTTGATGCAGCTGGTTTCAAGGAAGGATCCTCCAGGCATTTTGGTTCTGAGGTGACGTGCCTTGCAAACTTCTGCACGCTGTCCATATAGTTGAGAGTGGTGGACTTGCTGGCTCCAGATGCTTCAAGCTGCTGGAAGTAATCAACGGTCCTCTCTGGCTGGTGGATGCACTTCAATGAAACCTCCTCGGGGTCCACATAGAAAAGATATCTTGCCACAAAGTTCACCTGAAAATGGTGAAGAAGAAATCAACTTATCATCTTATCAAAGTGGTTACAAAGGCTACATTTTTTTTCACCTTAATGTTTTTTTGCATTAGAGTAAAAAATCTGAGTGCAGCTCCCCCAGCCCCTCTTTAAATGACCTGAGCCCAATCTAGATCCAGTGCTGTGCACATTGGCTCTCTCCCTCCTTTTAGGCTCGGTGACAGCAGTGGGAACCATTGGCTCTGGCTGCAGTCAATCACAGCCAGTGAGGAGGGGGTGGGGCAGACCCATGCTTTGTATCTATGGATACATATATTTGGTTTGGAAGCAAGCAAACAGCTTACTATGCTGGGAACTCGGCAAGGGGGAGCCATGAGAATGGGGGAACCTGAGAAGAGGAGGATCAGGGCTGCTCTTTGCAAAACCATTGCACTGAGCAGGTGTGGCATGTTTGTTATTAAAAACGGGGGTTACTATCGCTTAATGTGATAAACTTTTTAAAATTGGCTTTGCCAAAAGAGTCCAGATTAACTAACCTTGCAGTGTGTGTGATATTTGATATTTATTATTATATATTTACCTGCCGTCTGACGAATTCCTTTGATTCCAATGTCTCCAACTTCTTTTTAAATCCTCTGATCAAAGGAGAATCCACCGAATGCTTTCTGTATAGTCCTGCCTTTTCTAGGCTTCGACGAGTGGATGTGCTAGAGGATGGGCAAGAGGGAGTACAATAAATATTCATACATCAGGTATATGAATACAATAGACGTATTACAATATATTGGTTTTTACCTTGGCTGCTCCTCTTCCATCTCCATTTCCTCTGATGCTGCAGTGGTGGTCTCTTCATCTTCAGATCTGTAAGAGAGCCATTAATGAGTCTATGTAGTTCTAAAGCATTATAAAACATCCTTTAAATAAAGCTAAGGTTAACACGTACCGCTGTCTTCCTGATGTCTCGGGAAGGACAATGCTTCCCCTGGCCTCAAGAAAACTTACGCAAAACTGATGGGGCCTGACCGAACTTGGGTGCTCCAGGTCTTTGTATGCAATGACGCTGAGCTGTCTAACCACATGGCGCATCTTCGACCGGGCCTCTTCAACAAGCTCCTTTATCTCGGCCTCATCTGCATTCTTCCTGCAAACTCTTTTCAGGTGTGTTGAAAGCTTGTTTTGCATCTTGAAGCAAATCTTGCAGACCAAGGGTACCCTTGTGGTTCTGGGAAGAAAAAACATTTTAGGAATCTATTCAGTAGATCCCTAATTGAAGGAAAGAAAATTGCATAATTTATAGCCAGCCCTAGAGATATTCCTAATGAACTTCATCCGGGGTTTGAAAAGTAAAAGCAATCGGCTACATGTACTGTAGCTACTGACTTAAGAAACCCCTCACCCCATGAAATCCACTGCTGTAATTTTGGACAAAACCTTTATTAGATTTATTACTGTGAAACTGATAACAAAGAGCAACCACATGAAAAGCACTGTAAAAAAAAAGAACAAAATGATAGGGATCCACCCAAAACTGCAATTTACAGGGCCATATACAAATGGTGTAGGCCTACCCTGGTTGTCTTCTTCCTTCTACCTCCTCTTCATCCCCTCCCGTGGGATCGGCATGGACTTCATCCGCTGGACCTTGAGTTCTGTAATCAATTAAAAACAATGTAGATTTCCTCCTACTTTAGGCATCTTTAAAACAGCACTTTGAAAAGAAAAGCCTGACTCTGATGCAGTCAAATTCAAAATGATCAACAACTGGGACTCCACTCTGTTCAAAACAGAAAATGACTGCAACACAATGGAAATATAAAAAGTAGACCCAACTAAAAATAATTGTAAGGCTGGGTTCACACCTATGTGAATTGGATGCAGGTTTTTCCTGCATCCAATTTACATAGCAGGAGAATGTGAGTGGCTCTCTATGGAGCCGGTTCACATATTTCTCCAGCAGGTCCGGTGCGAATTTCAGGAAAAACGTGTGTCTTTTTAGGTCCAGTTCCAGTCCGAATTCAGCCCAAAATTTGGGCTGAATTTGGACCTGAAATGGTGAACCAGCACGCACCGGACCCCTGCTATGTGACGGATCTGTCTTAGGTGTGAACCCAGCCTAAAACTACAAAAAGCAGATGAAAACAATTTAACTCTGCTAAAAACGGATCTTATATTTACAGGATCATCTCAAATTACAGTATACCTACCCTGGTTGTTTCCTCTTGAGTTCTTCATCCTCAATGGTGGGATCGACCTGCACATCCTCTACTGGACCTTGGGTTCTGTAATAGCAATCAATAAACTATTTGGGTTTTCATCCTACGTTTTTATTTAAAGGTATGTTCAAATGCCTAAAATCTGACTAACTCCAAAAGTGGCACAAACTACAAGGACAAAAATTCAAAATTCTTCACAACGTGGACCCCACCAAACAAAACAGACAATATAAAAATGCAAGTACCCCTAAGCAAATAAAGTTTAACCAGCTACAAAGCATGGTATAACAATAAAAAAGGTGTGTAAAAACTGATTTTTATTTTTCGGGGTCATTTCTCCTTAAAGGAGAACTCCATCCAAAGTAAAAAGTGGAATATTTTGCATTGAGTCCACCTATCCCATATTTGGCATTGGTTGTTTTTTTTTGGGGGGGGGAGAAGGGACTTAGTATTGACAGTATAGAAGTGCACCTTCCCCCATCCCTCCCTGCAGTCTTCTGGGAAACACTGGATCCCTGGACAGGTAAGTGTCCTTATATTAAAAATCAGAAGCTACAGTATTTGTAGCTTCTGAATTATTTTTGTGCCCAGACAGAACCTTCTCTTTAAGCACAGCAAGCTTACCCTGGATGTTTCCTTACTTCCAGAGCTTCATCCCCTCCGGTGGGATCTTCGTGGACTTCTTCCACTGGAACTTGAGATCTAGAATGGAGATAAAGGAGTGGTTGCCTTCTTATTCCATAATAGGGTCACAGTTTAAAACAAATGTTATGATGTTTTAAATGCAGAACACTTACCGATGTCTTCCTGCAGATTGAAGTATGATACTTCCCTTGGACTCGAGAAAGTGTGCCAAAAACTCCTGTGGTGTGCTAGAACTAGCTTGGTCAAGATCAGCATACTGGACAACGGTGAGGTTCCTAACCAGTTGCCGCATGTTGGACCGCGCCTCCTCAACAAGCCTTTTGATCTCGGCTTCACCAGCATTTTTCCTACACACTCGCCGGAGATGCACCGAGAGGATATCCTGCAGTTTGGAGCAAAACTTGCATACGAGTGGAATTCTGGTACTCCTGGGGGAAAAAAATAACATGAATTAATCAATTAAAATGCCATGTTATTCCTTGATAAGGGCTCATTCACATCTGTGCGATGTATTTTTGGCATGAGGTGACTTTTCACTCTAAGCAGATGCATGATTAGGCGCGGTCAATGAGGGGTATCATTCCATCCTAGTGAAAAATCTGAGCAACTGGGGAGAAATTTGCTAAAGCTGTCCAGACTATTGCAACTCAGCTGGTTGTACTGAAATCGTCTATCGATCAATTTCAGTACAACCGGTTATTGATCGACTTCCGTACAACCAGCCAGTCAGATTTTTTTATGGTCTAGGCAGTGATCATTGTATTCTGATGGGTGGCGAAACCTCTCACTGTAAGAATACAATAGTGCAGCCGGAGTGATTTGAATTAATTGAATCTCAGCTGGTCCAAGTTGAACCGGCCAAAATTTGCTCCATTTATGGCAATCTTTAGGCTAGCAATACCTTATGCAATTTTTTTCATTTAACCAAAAAAAATTGCATAACTTATGGCCGGTGGAAAGCCAGCCATAGATGGATCGAATTTTGGCTGGTTCAGCAGGGACAAGCCGAGATTAAAGTAATCTATGGGCAGGCTGGTTTTACCCAAGTCTATCCATTGATCGATCCGCCATTCAGATATTTTACATGCAATTTCTGCCGCTGCTATAGCAGCTAGCTGTAATTGTTGAGGTTGATTTATGGAAACTGGAAAGTGCAAATTCTAGTGCAGCTCTGAAACCAATCAGCTTCCAGTTTTTTTGTCAAAGATTAATTAAACAAGCTGAAGTTAGAAGCTGATTGGCTACCATGCACAGCTACACCAGATTTTGCACTCTCCAGTTTTAGTAAATCAACCTCATTGTGTTCTGTCAGCTGGAAAGGCTCCCTGGCGGCAGAATGCAATAGCAATGTGGGAGGGATTCCCCATCAATATAGATATGTATATAGGGGAATGAGGAAAGAAAATCACATAATCCATGGGCTGCTTAAATGTAAATATGGCCCTATTAAAAGTAAACAAATCCAAAATATAAATATCCACCAGTGCAAAAGTGTATCTAACCTAAATATAAAATATAAACGTGAAAAAATATTTAAAAAAAATGAAAAATGATGAGACTTAATACACAAATCCTGTCTTTCTACGAATATGTGGCCGCAGCTCAATAGTGCAATGAGTGTACCTCAATCAAATGTCAGGGGCAGAACAGTGATTGACTAGCATAGAAGACAAATTACTTAAATGCAGATACAATTAACAGTGTGCATCGAATGTACTTACCCCTCAGATGCCATGGCAGATTTCTTTGAAATCCTAAAATACAAAACAGTGGATGAGTTGAAATACAAACAACAGAAGTTTAAATGCAAATAACAATATAACATTAAACCGTAGTAATTCAATAACAGTAAATGGCAATAATAAACAGTAATAATAAACTATAAAATTAATAAAGTAATATCTGTATAGAACTTTAAGAGACAGACAATCAATAGATAAATCTATGCAAATGGCAATATTAAAAGGACAAAATCCTGCAAAAGAGGCAATCCACAAGGAGACAATCCACAAGGAGACAATCCACAAGTAGACAATCCACAAGGAGACAATCCACAATGAGACAATCCACAAGGAGACAATCCACAATGAGACAATCCACAATGAGACAATCCACAAGAAGACAATCCACAAGGAGACAATCCACAAGGAGACAATCCACAAGGAGACAATCCGCAAGGAGGCAATCCAATATCGCAAGCGATCTCAGGATCAAATGTTCTACTTGATTAGCTGAGTTGGAGAATTTATACAGTGTGTGTGAATTACTGACAGCCAATAGAATTGTTTTGTTATTATCACACGTTTATTGACCAATGGTCTTTTTTCCCTCATGTCTGGAAAGAGGTGAGACTGAAGGTCTGTGATATTCTTTTGTGGCTCTTTCTGTGTCTCCGTCTTTATTGTTATCTGTGACAAGACTGAGAAAATGACTCAGAAATCACACCTCGTTATCCCTGTAATCCTCACACCTATTGTACAGTATTGTTCAATATTGATCGATATGTTCTACTGAACTAGAGAGACATCTGAGTCTCAAAGTGCTTCATAATTGTCATTTTATAAAGTCTAATCTCTTTACTTACTCAACACTAGGGATGAGCCGAACACCCCCCTGTTCGGTTCGCACCAGAACATGCGAACAGGAAAAAAGTTCGTTCGAACATGCGAACACCGTTAAAGTCTATGGGACACGAACATGAATAATCAAAAGTGCTAATTTTCAAGGCTTATATGCAAGTTATTGTCATAAAAAGTGTTTGGGGACCTGGGTCCTGCCCCAGGGGACATGGATCAATGCAAAAAAAAGTTTTAAAAACGGCCGTTTTTTCAGGAGCAGTGATTTTAATAATGCTTAAAGTCAAACAATAAAAGTGTAATATCCCTTTAAATTTCGTACCTGGGGGGTGTCTATAGTGTGCCTGTAAAGGGGCGCATGTTTCCTGTGTTTAGAACAGTCTGACAGCAAAATGACATTTTGAAGGAAAAAACTCATTTAAAACTACCCGCGGCTATTGCATTGCCGACAATACACATAGAAGTTCATTGATAAAAACGGCATGGGAATTCCCCAAAGGGGAACCCCGAACCAAAATTAAAAAAAAAAAATGACGTGGGGGTCCCCCTAAATTCCATACCAGGCCCTTCAGGTCTGGGATGGATATTAAGGGGAACCCCGGCCAAAATTAAAAAAAAAAATGACGTGGGGTTCCCCCTAAATTCCATACCAGACCCTTCAGGTCTGGTATGGATTTTAAGGGGAACCCCGCGCCAAAAAAAAAAAAAAAAACGGCGTGGGGTCCCCCCAAAAATCCATACCAGACCCTTATCCGAGCACGCAACCTGGCAGGCCGCAGGAAAAGAGGGGGGGACAAGAGTGCGGCCCCCCCTCCCTCCTGAACCGTACCAGGCCACATGCCCTCAACATTGGGAGGGTGCTTTGGGGTAGCCCCCCAAAACACCTTGTCCCCATGTTGATGAGGACAAGGGCCTCATCCTCACAACCCTGGCCGGTGGTTGTGAGGGTTTGCGGGCGGGGGGCTTATCGGAATCTGGAAGCCCCCTTTAACAAGGTGACCCCCAGATCCCGGCCCCCCCCCTGTGTGAAATGGTAAGGGGGTACATAAGTACCCCTACCATTTCACGAAAAAAGTGTCAAAAATGTTAAAAATGACAAGAGACAGTTTTTGACAATTCCTTTATTTAAATGCTTCTTCTTTCTTCTATCTTGCTTCATCTTCTGGTTCTTCTGGCTCTTCTGGTTCTTCTGGTTCTTCCTCCGGCGTTCTCGTCCAGCATCTCCTCCGCGGCGTCTTCTGTCTTCTTCTCCTCGGGCCGCTCCGCACCCATGGCATGGGGGGGAGGCTCCCGCTCTTCTCTTCTTCTCTTCTTCTTTTCTTCTTTTCTTCTTTTCTTCTCTTCTTCTCTTCTTCTTCATTTTCTTCTCCGGGCCGCTCCGCAATCCATGCTGGCATGGAGGGAGGCTCCCGCTGTGTGACGGCGCTCCTCGTCTGACAGTTCTTAAATAACGGAGGGGGGCGGGGCCACCCGGTGACCCCGCCCCCCTCTCACGCACGGTGACTTGACGGGACTTCCCTGTGACGTCATGGGGAATGCCACAGGGAAGTCCCGTCAAGTCACCGTGCGTCAGAGGGGGGCGGGGTCACCGGGTGGCCCCGCCCCCCTCCGTTATTTAAGAACTGTCAGACGAGGAGCGCCGTCACACAGCGGGAGCCTCCCTCCATGTCAGCATGGATTGCGGAGCGGCCCGGAGAAGAAAATGAAGAAGAAGAGAAGAAGAGAAGAAAAGAAGAAAAGAAGAAAAGAAGAAGAGAAGAAGAGAAGAGCGGGAGCCTCCCCCCCATGCCATGGGTGCGGAGCGGCCCGAGGAGAAGAAGACAGAAGACGCCGCGGAGGAGATGCTGGACGAGAACGCCGGAGGAAGAACCAGAAGAACCAGAAGAGCCAGAAGAACCAGAAGATGAAGCAAGATAGAAGAAAGAAGAAGCATTTAAATAAAGGAATTGTCAAAAACTGTCTCTTGTCATTTTTAACATTTTTGACACTTTTTTCGTGAAATGGTAGGGGTACTTATGTACCCCCTTACCATTTCACACAGGGGGGGGGCCGGGATCTGGGGGTCACCTTGTTAAAGGGGGCTTCCAGATTCCGATAAGCCCCCCGCCCGCAAACCCTCACAACCACCGGCCAGGGTTGTGAGGATGAGGCCCTTGTCCTCATCAACATGGGGACAAGGTGTTTTGGGGGGCTACCCCAAAGCACCCTCCCAATGTTGAGGGCATGTGGCCTGGTACGGTTCAGGAGGGAGGGGGGGCCGCACTCTTGTCCCCCCCTCTTTTCCTGCGGCCTGCCAGGTTGCGTGCTCGGATAAGGGTCTGGTATGGATTTTTGGGGGGACCCCACGCCGTTTTTTTTTTTTTTTTTGGCGCGGGGTTCCCCTTAAAATCCATACCAGACCTGAAGGGTCTGGTATGGAATTTAGGGGGAACCCCACGTCATTTTTTTTTTTTAATTTTGGCCGGGGTTCCCCTTAATATCCATCCCAGACCTGAAGGGCCTGGTATGGAATTTAGGGGGACCCCCACGTCATTTTTTTTTTTTAATTTTGGTTCGGGGTTCCCCTTTGGGGAATTCCCATGCCGTTTTTATCAATGAACTTCTATGTGTATTGTCGGCAATGCAATAGCCGCGGGTAGTTTTAAATGAGTTTTTTCCTTCAAAATGTCATTTTGCTGTCAGACTGTTCTAAACACAGGAAACATGCGCCCCTTTACAGGCACACTATAGACACCCCCCAGGTACGAAATTTAAAGGGATATTACACTTTTATTGATTGACTTTAAGTATTATTAAAATCACTGCTCCTGAAAAAACGGCCGTTTTTAAAACTTTTTTTTGCATTGATCCATGTCCCCTGGGGCAGGACCCAGGTCCCCAAACACTTTTTATGACAATAACTTGCATATTAGCCTTTAAAATTAGCACTTTTGATTTCTCCCATAGACTTTTAAAGGGTGTTCCGCGGCATTCGAATTTGCCGCGAACACCCCAAATTGTTCGCTGTTCGGTGAACTTGCGAACAGCCAATGTTCGAGTCGAACATGAGTTCGACTCGAACTCGAAGCTCATCCCTACTCAACACGTTCTTCCCAAATATGTAATCCTAAGAACTTATTTTAATGTATGTGGTTTTAGTTTTCTGCCTTAGCACCTGCAATGTTTAGTTTTTGGGGCAGTTTACATCATAGAAACGCAGTCCGGATGCGTTCCAGATGCTTTTCTGTATGTGCATTTTAGACACATTTTGATGCATTTCAGTGCATTTTTGATGCAGTCCGGTGTGTTTTTGGTGCATTTTTTATGCAGTCCAGTGCTTTTTCACCCTCTTTTTTCCTAACCTTACATAGAGACATGTGCATTCCAGTGCATATTTAGTGCCTTTAGGTGCATTCTTGATGCATTTTACAGTGTTACAGTACAGTCCAGTGCAAGAAAAATGCAGCATGTTCTACTTTTTTTCTGGAACTGGAATGCAGTGGAACTGCAAGCACTGGTGTGAACTAGAAAAACTGGGATAGTGGCGCTGCCATACAGTACAGTATCTTACAAAAGTGAGTACACCCCTCACATTTTTGTAAATATTTTATTATATCTTTTCATGTGACAACACTGAAGAAATGACACTTTGCTACAATGTAAAGTAGTGAGTGTACAGCTTGTATAACAGTGTATATTTGCTGCCCCCTCAAAATAACTCAACACACAGCCATTAATGTCTAAACCACTGGCAACAAAAGTGAGTACATCCCTGAGTGAAAATGTCCAAATTGGGTCCAAATTGCCAATTTCCCTCCCCGATGTCATGTGACTCATTAGTGTTACAAGATCTCAGGTGTGAATGGGGAGCAGGTGTGTTAAATTTGGTGTTATTGCTCTCATACTGGTCACTGGAAATTCAACATGGCACCACATGGCAAAGAACTCTCTGAGGATCTGAATTGTTGCTCTACATAAAGTTGGCCTAGGCTATTAGAAGATTGCCAAGACCCTGAAATTGAGCTTCAGCATGGTGGCCAAGACCATACAGCGGTTTAACAGGACAGGTTCCACTCAGAACAGGCCTTGCCATGGTTGACCAAAGAAGCTGAGTGCACCTCCTCAGCGTCATATCCAAAGGTTGTCTTTGGGACAAAGTGCTCCCAGCATTGCTGCAGAGGTTGAAGGGGTGGGGGGTCAGCCTGTCAGTGCTCGGACCATTCACCGCACATTGAATCAAATTGATCTGCATGGCTGTCATCTCACAAACAGTTTGCTGAAGACAAGCAGACTAAGGACATGGATTACTGGAACCATGTCCTGTGGTCTAATGAGACCAAGATAAACTTATTTGGTTCAGATGGTGTCAAGTGTGTGTGGCAGCAGCCAGGTGAGGATTACAAAGACAAGTGTGTCTTGCCTGTAGTCAAGCATGGTGGTGGGAGTTTCATGGTCTGGGGCTGCATGAGTGCTGCTGGCACTAGGGAGCTACAGTTCAATGAGGGAACCATGAATGCCAACATGTACTGTGACATACTAAAGCAGAGCATGATCCCCTCTCTTCGAAGACTGAGCCGCAGGGCAGTATTCCAACATGATAATGACCCCAAACACACCTCCAAAACAACCACTGCCTTGCTAAAGAAGCTGAGGGTACAGGTGATGGACTGGACAAGTATGTCTCCAGACCTAAACCCTATGGAGCATCTGTGGGGCATCCTCAAATGGAAGGTGGAGGAGCACAAGGTCTCTAACATCCACCAGCTCAGTGATGTCCTCATGGAGGAGTGGAAGAGGACTCCAGTGGCAACCTGTGAAGCTCTGGTGAACTCCATGCACAAGAGGCTGCAAAATAATGGTGGCCACACAAAATATTGACACTTTGGGCCTAATTTGGACATTTTCACTTAGGGGTGTACTCACTTTTGTTGCTAGTGGTTTAGACATAATGGCTGTGTGTTGAGTTATTTTGAGGGGACAGCAAATTTACACTGTTATACAAGCTGTACACTCACTACTTTACATTGTAGCAAAGTGTCATTTCTTCAGTGTTATCACATGAAAAGATAGAATAAAATTTTTACAAAAATGTGAGGGGTGTACTCACTTCTGTGAGACACTGTATGTATAATAATACATGAGTCCATCAGGTAAGTCTTTTAAGTGGAGTACTCAGTATAAATGCATAGAGGGACTGAGATGGAGAAGGGAGACCTGTATATAGTGTAACAGTCCAGAAACCAGGGCAAGCCTTTGTTGGAGGAAGAAACGTCATCACACCCAACGCCACGTTCCAACCCTCACCATCAACAATCAGCCGAATCCAAGCCTCGTTTCCACCTCTCTGGCTGCAGAGGTCCTACCGGTCAGGATACCCCTCCTCCAGGCTAAGATAGCTGTGCGAACGCTGTTGCGCAGGGACGGATGCCACGCCAGTGTGGATGGACATGTGCCTTACCTTGCTAACTTCTATGTACAGTGTATAATGCACCTGTATTATATTAAATTTTACAGTTCTAACTTAGAGGCGCCTGTTTCTCTTCTTTTTACTGGAATGAACTAGGCTATTGAAAACCATATAACCTACTTTCCATGCATTTTTGATGCAGAAAAAAAATGCACTGGACTGCATGTGGTATGAACTGGCCCTTAGAGCAGCATATTAAAGTAGAACTCTGCTGTGCAGCAATCTATATTTTTATACTTGCCCTCTGTATGCTGTTCATCTTTCTGCCAGGGTTTCTACGTTAAAACTGTGTCTAAAAAATGTTACATGGCCCTTTGTCATTTCCAGCACCAATGCAGTAATGTCCATGGTGACGGTGGATGACATTCTTGCAAATATCATACCTATTTAATAAAGTTTTGTTTAAGGTTTATAGAAAATTATACAAGTTGATTGTGTCATCTCCTTAATCTTTTTTTTTTTTTTAATCAAAAAGGTGTTTATTGAACAAATTCAAGCAATTTCCAATGTCCAGACAGTGCATGTGCACACATTAATAAGCATAATGTACAGTCCTCACATCGTTCGGTACAATCATTCTGTCCTCTTAACCATCAACCAACGGAAGGCTTAAGCTACGGCGGCTTGGGACTGTTGTTTGTGAAGCTGACAGGGGACCCTAACTTTGGGAGTGATTTGGAGCGGCGAGTGGACGAAATCATGGATTTCAGAGAAGGGCTACTGAACATTTCGGAAGTGCACTGGGCACAGGAAGATTTGGAGTTTCTGGCCATTCAGGAATGGGAGCTAGAGATCACCTACAGACGGCTGCTAGACATTGCTCAGTGCCAGGGCTGGGCTCCCTTTGCCTGGGACGATCAGGAAATACCAGCTGAAGATCTGGTAACTGAACAGAGGGTCCAAGACCTCTGTCCCACACTTTTACCAATTCCAGAGACTGGGGATTTAATAGACGTTTCTGTAGAGGAGGAACCACCTGGCAAACCCCCAGTAGAAGTGCTGGCAACCGGACAGAGGGTCCAAGACCTCTGCCCCACACCTGCAGCAATTGTGGAGGCTCAGGCTGAGAAGATGGCAATCACTTCCCAGCAGCAGATACAGGGGGAGAAGGGAGAGGAGGTGTGTGTTGTCCCTCCCCAACAGTTGGCCAGGGTGGAGGAAGTGGGCTTTCCTCCCCAGCAAAGATCCGTTTACCTGGGAGACAGTACCATCGACATGTCGTCCCAGCAGCCAGATGAGGGAATGGAAAAGGAAGCAGCCGGCTCACCTCCCCAATGGCAGCTACACAGTTTGGGAGTGGAGGAAGCCAGCCTCCTGCCCCAACAGTTAGCCGGAGCAGAGGATGCGGAGTCCCCAGCAGAAGTGCTGGCAACAGGGCAGAGTGCTACCAACCTCTGCCCTCCACCGGCAACAACTACAGAGTTCCAGGGAGGCGGGGCAGTCGGCCTCCCTCCCCAACAGTTAGCCGGAACAGATGGTGTGGGGTTTCCAGCAGAAGGGCTGGCAACAGGGCCGAGGACTGCTGGACTCTGCCCTCAACTAACAGAGGATGGATTTCCTGTGAAGGTGGATGGGACTTCAGTCTCCACCTGTATACTCCAGGGATGCTGGGCAGTGGGCCCAGATCCCCAACAGCATGACAGAGTGAGCCCAGACACCCAGGCCTCTCCCCAGCGGCAGATATGTTCTCTGAGAGAGGCAGAGGTTGGCTGGGTGAGTAATGCTTTGTTTGGAACAATTTATTTGGGGTACTGTGTGGGTACAGGCAGTAGAGGACTGGAGCTGTTTACTAACTTCGGAGTCAACCCGTCTGGGGTCTCCTCCTGTGTTAGTCTCCTGCCGAAAGGGGAGAAATGTCACAGACCTAGCCAGAACAGAGGCTGTTGGAGAGGACTGTATGCAAGCCTGTTGCCCACCGATTATGGGCCCTAGCATTTGGGGGAATGGTGCTCTCTGTGAGCTGTATGCCTGGGGATCCTGGGGTTGGTGTTACTTTGGATTCAGCTCCATGTCCCCCCAAAACACACAGACTCTGGAACCCGTTATATGCCATATTAGAATGATAAGACTGAATTATACTGTTGGGACACATCCTGTGAGGAGATGCTAATGTCATCATCTCCACTCATCTGTCTGATGTCAGCTATAATGGGTTTAATGTAAATAAGTTTAGTCTAGGTTCTAAAGGTATTCAACTCATTGTTGTTTGTTCTAATTAACCCTGTGTTGATGTTTATGGTAATGTGTGTTAATTGAATGAGCTGATCACATTGTCCTCTATACAATGTAGGAGACGGGACGACTCCTATTGGAGCTCATGTTAATTAGGTTATGTTTGTATTGTTAATTGTAATTAGCTCCAGCTATTGTGTTGATATAACTGTGTGAAGCTCGGTGACCACAAGTCTGGGCGAAAGGTCATGTCTCAGCCACCTAGGCTGTATAAAGGATGAGATAATTAGCTCATGTGAATTAGGTTAGCTTTGAGTCAGCCTGGTGTATAAATGTGTGTGATATCTCAAATAAAAAAAACAGTTCTGATGTACTCCAAGACTGGTGTTGTATAGTTCTTGGGGTTCCTATGGCCAGATCCATTGGACTCGTGTTCCAGAACTTAGGAAGCGGTATATGACGGAAGCACTCAAGCGGAGTGTGGGGCGTTCTGTGACAGTTGCCAACTGTCCCGGGACTTACACTCCATTCCCGAATTTTTGGTGTCCCGGGAAATGTCCCGAAAAATCCATTTTTTGATTTTCGCCGCCGCCGCCGCTAGAGGTCTGCAGCCGACGGAGACATTGTCTCTGCTGGCCGCCATATTGAAGAAGCTCAGGAAGATGGCTGGGGGGCTAGATGGAGCTCCTCTGTCGCCGCCCACCCTCCGCCCCGCTCCACCCCACCTCACCCGCCTACCCCTGCCCCGCTGCCAATCTGTTATGGAAAGGGGCAGGGGTTTTGCCATGTGGTATTTCACAAGAGTGACACCGGCAGACACCTCTGAGGTAGGGGAGGGGGGGCGCACCACTGTGGGAATTTGTAAGGGGGGCTCTGCCAGGGACACCTGATGTGAGGGGGGGCTCTGCCAGGGACATCTGATGTGAGAGGGGGCTCTGCCAGGGACACCTGATGTAAGGGGGGGCTCTGCCAGGGACACCTGATGTGAGGGGGGCTCTGCCAGGGAGACACGATGTGAGGGGGCGCTCTGCCAGGGACACCTGATGTGAGGGGGGCTCTGCCAGGGACACCTGATGTGAAGGGGGGCTCTGCCAGGGACACCTGATGTGAGGGGGGCTCTGCCAGGGACACCTGATGTGAGGGGGCGCTCTGCCAGGGACACCTGATGTGAGGGGGGGCTCTGCCAGGGACACCTGATGTGAGGGGGGGCTCTGCCAGGGACACCTGATGTGAGGGGGGCTCTGCCAGGGACACCTGATGTGAGGGGGGCTCTGCCATGGACACCTGATGTAAGGGGGGGCTCTGCCAGGGACACCTGATGTGAGGGGGGCTCTGCCAGGGACACCTGATGTAAGGGGGGGCTCTGCCAGGGACACCTGATGTGAGGGGGGGCTCTGCCAGGGACACCTGATGTGAGGGGGGCTCTGCCAGGGACACCCAATGTGAGGGGGGGCTCTGCCAGGGACACCCGATGTGAGGGATCCCACTGATTCTGCATTATGGTGAGTTGAATGATTTCATTTTATATTACAATGTAATTATAGAAATAATGCACTTCAATCACCCTGACACCATAACAACCATGGTGCCGGGATGATTGAAGTGCTAACACCAGGTGTTTGGAGTATCTTTATCTGCTGATTGTTAAACTTTCTAGAATACACATATTTTTATTGTGTAGGATCTGGGGCTGCTGTCCCGTCATTTCCCTCTCCCCCTCTCCATCCCTCATTCATCTCAGACTCTAACCACACCCTCTTGAGCCACGCCCATTTAAACCACGCCCACTATGACGCGTAAACCACGCCCATTCTTCACCACGATGCGCTTCGGGCGCCGCACTTCTAGATTTTTCCTTAGACACGCCTACAAACGAATGCCCCACCCCCTAATTATCGAACGGCTCCGCCTACAGCCACAAAAGTGTCCCACTTTTTTTTTTACAATGTTGGCAACTATGGAAAACATGTGGTGTGGCTGTTTCAAGATGCACAATAAGGAGGTACTTGAAGAAAGAGGTCTTTCAACCAAAATTGTCTTTCTTTAACCCCAAACAAAGTATGTTTACAAATGTCCTGATATTCAAGGGGTTAAAACTACAGCTGTGAACTTGGCATTTGTATTGTTTCTTTCAGCTGGCAGTTGGCTGTCATGTAAAAGTGATCCAGGCAGCTGTAGATCTGCCTAATCATTTTTATAGTAACAAGAAGGTGCCATCATAGACCTCCGATGTCTGTCATATAAAGTATCTGTCAACCCCCCATGCTATTATATAGGGGGCTTATTAGCTTCCTTGTGATAGTAATATGAAAAAATTGTAAAAAAATTAAATATAACAAAAAAAAAGCTCCCCCGGTCACCCCCTACATACACACAATTTCAAACACATGTAGGTCATGCAAGTGTATCTGAGGTATCCATCACAATGAAGGACAAGAATTCTATGCCTTCCTTCATAGATAATGTATAATTAAAGGTAAAACAGTTTGTTTTGTTTTAGATTGGAGATGGATTAGAACACCTGTCGGTATTTTATTGCTGTCTGAGTCCCCATTAGGGTGATTCCTCCTCTCTATTTCTCCTGTTTACCAGTTATTGAGTTATTGACAGAAAAGTAAAGGGAACATTTTCCAATTGGGGTGTAATTATGGTGGCCTGGGGGCCCCCAAAGGATTCTTTTAATTTGCAGGGATTTTCTTTCACTTCCTGTTTTGGCTATGGGACAGGAAATAAAAGTAAATCTCCCCAATGGGACACAGATGGCAAAAAAAAATGTCAGGGGATATTACCTTCCCCTACTCTATCCAAAATGAAAAAAAAAAGATTTGCCTTTAGTTCAACTTTAACTAAAAAACCGTGTACTATTTTTGTGGCCAATGCACAATTTTAAGACTTAACATGTTTGGTAAATATTTACTTGATGCAACCCTAGCTTTTATATCTTACCAAAAAAATGGGTAATAAATTATTCATTTTTATTATGTTATTAATTGAAATATAATTGTTTACGGTTTCATGTAAAAAAACTAGATTTTAAAAGGTGTGTGAAAAATGAAAAAATTGGCACTGGCAGAAAAATGTTTAGGATGGGATGTATAGATCTGTATAAATCATTGTTAATTAGGAAACTATTTATATTGTCTTTTGCTAGAATTTGTCCTGTAACATATTGGGGGTTATTTATGAAAGGCAAATCAACTTTAAAGTGCAGTCGCTCTAAATCTAAGGGGTAGATCTGAAATGAGTGGAAGCTCTGCTGATTTTATCATCCAATCATGTACAAGCTAAAATGCTGTTTTTTATTTTCCTTGCATGTTCCCCTTGGATCTACAGTGACTTTACTTCCAAGTGCACTTGCAGTGCAAAGTGGATTTTCCTTTAGTAAATAACCCCCAATGTGTTGTTGTATTTACTGTAGAAGCATTATTAAAAAAGAAACTTTCCAGTATTGGCCATAGTAAGAGGGCATTTGATTGTGTTATTGACTTATTTTTTTTTTAACCACCTGAACTCTGGAAGGCTTTACCTCTTTTTATGACCAGGCCATTTTTATATAGCACTTTGCTACTTTAACTGTCAATTGCGTCATCATGCAACACTGTACCCAAATAAAAATGTTATCTTTTTTTGAGACTGATAGAGCTTTTGTTTGGTGGTATTTGATCATCACCACTGTTTTTTTCGTATTACATTAACGAAAATCAGAAAATCCTGAAAAAACGCCGAACATTATCTACTTTGTTATAAAATACTGTACATCCAATAAAATCAAATTTTGTAAAAAATTTAGGCCAAAATGAATTCTGCTACATGTCTTTGGTAAAAAATTCCCAATAAGTGTATATTAATTGGTTTACAGGAAAGTTATAGCATCTACAAACTATGAGATATATTCGAAAATGGATCAATCCTGATGTACTGATGGTCTCTCATTTCTCATTTCTCCTTGTCTGCTCCATGTTGCCCACAAGCTTGCAGTGTGCCCCCCCCCCCACTGTTCCCAGGGCAGGTTCCCCTTCTGCCCCCCTTGTCCTGTATGAAAAGTAAAGAAAAATTGATGGTCCCAAGAACATTTTAATCTGTTGGATAGATCATGCAAATCTTTTTTGTAAATAAATTCCATTTTATTTTACAACATACAAGAGCAGGTACAATGCTTAATAATACATAAGATGGTAGAAGTGCATCTTACCAGGAAAGACCACCCATGATTGGTCCATGATGGCATAGCATAACACACACACACACATGACAGCTCAAGTATTATATATGACTTCAAATTTGTCTTAAACAAATATAGCTATAGTGGCTATAACCACCAGCAGTGATTGAACAAAGAAAACAATCTGATTGATCGACTTAAAGTGTCTGCAAAGGCACAAGGTTTTTTACCTCCTATGCATGAAGGTTGTGTGCAGCACCCCCCCAATACTTACCTGAGCCCCATCTCAATCCAGCCATGTCCATGATATCCTTGCCCCTCTCACTCCTGATTTGTTTTTGGCCATCTCAGCCAGTGTGATGGCCAAAAGCCATCCATCTCCAATTAGGAGATGGAGAGGGCGAGGCTGAGCCACGGCTCTGTGTGTGAATGGACACACAGCCACAGCTCAGGAGCGCGCCTGCTTGAGTGCCCCCATTGCAAGCTGCTTGCTGTGGAGGCACCTGGTAGGAGGGAAGAACCAGGAGTGCTGGAGGATCGGGGCTGCTCTGTGCAAATCCACTGCACAGAGCAGGTAAGTATAACATTTTTTTTTGTTTTTTCGCTTTAAGGACATAGCCTGCCCATAGATGGATTAAATTTCAATGGTTTCCTGCTAAACCGGACAAATTTCAATCCATCTATGGCCATCTAGAAAGGAGGAGAGATCAAGATAGATTGTCAAATAAAACAAAATCAAATGATTTGTAGTCACAAGCCTTAAACTGCATTTACTTGTAAATCCAAGTGCTTTACTGATAAAATGTGATTTGAATATTTGCAACAGATTAAAAAGACGATGTTTGACATGCTGAATGTCAGCTTGACAAAGAATGTGGTTGT
Source organism: Aquarana catesbeiana (assembly GCF_042186555.1). NCBI lineage: Eukaryota > Metazoa > Chordata > Amphibia > Anura > Ranidae > Aquarana > Aquarana catesbeiana. Next base: position 88,522,991 of record NC_133335.1, read on the forward strand.
TTGAAACTGTTACTTTACTGGTAAAATGTGACCTGTATATGTGCACTTCAATTTAAATGTAAAAGCAGATTATAAACTACACATCCTATGATTTGTTGTATGGTTGCAGTGAGTATGGAGACTGTTTGATATGGTAGTATGCTAGTTTGACTTTGATTAAAAGTGTAACGCAGGCCATAAATGATGCAATTGCTTGATTGCCCCATCAACACAGTCCGTGCTGATGGGGGAACCTCTCACACTACACTATTGTGTGTTGCCGGCTGAACACAATGATTACTGCTTCTGGCTAAAGCTGGCAGCACTAATTGTTTGGGGAAAAACCCAAAAGGCTGGTTGTACACAAGTCAGTTGATAGATCAACTTGTGTACAACCAGCCAGAACCTACATGGATCAAACCAGCCAGAACCTACATGGATCAAACTGGTCCCCATTGAACAGGCTGAACTTTGAGACTTGTGTGGCCAGGTAAACTCACCACATGTGCATAAATGTGTGAGTATGTGTCTGGAGAAGATCGAGAACAAAAGTATCATAGCTCTTTTTTAGGGTGTTGAGGTGGCTCTGAAAAGAGCCATTGTGTTTCTTCTTAGATTGTGATAATCTTCTTGTGCTGAAATGAAAGGCTTCTCATTCAGGCTTTTCTGTAGCTTCAAAGTGGTGTCTTCGGTATCTTCGGTGTCTTCTGGTGCCTTCAGTGTCTTCTGGTGCCTTCTGGTTTCTTCTGGTGTCTTCTGGTGCCTTCGGTGTCTTCTGGTATCTTCGGTGTCTTCTGGTGCCTTCGGTGTCTTCTGGTGTCTTCTGGTGCCTTCTGGTGTCTTCTGGTGCCTTCAGGTCATTTTCTGTAGGAGGGAAAACATTTTTGTGACTCTCATATTTACATTCTGAACTGTTACACGGGGTGGAAACACTTGACCTTTTTGCTACATAATGGTTGTCTGTATCGTTTAACCCCAGGACAAGAAGTCTGCACATAACAGGCAATTGTCCAATCAATAATGGTTGGGTTTGCAGCCATGGACGCGATCCTGTGTATACAGCAGTCGGTTTAAATCTGCAATCATTGTCTGTAAAGGGAGGACTGAAGCTATCTAAGTCATGGGTGGATGAGGCATTGGAATAACCCCTCTTCCTAGAGAAGGGGGAATTTTAATACTTGCAACAGTTAGTACCTTATTACATTCCCTGCACTAAGGTAAAAAAAGTTCAGTAGTAGTTGCCCCCTCAACCCCTTTTATACTTACCTGAGTCCTCACTCAATCAGCACTGTGCCAGTCTATAGCAGCTCTCTCTCCCCTCTTACAGGATTTACTAAGTCAGCAGGAGCCACTGGCTTCTGCTGTCAGTCAAATCCTGTGTCAAGGGAGCATGAGGCAGGGCCAAGCCCCACTGTGTCTGTGGACTCAGGCAGCGCAGCAGCTTGGGATCGGAGGTGTGAAGAGAAAAGGAGGAGCCAGAGACACTGATAAAAGAAGAGGGTCGGTGCAGGAGGCGGAGCCTAGCGGAGCAGACATGCATTGTTAGAGCTCCACACCGCTGAGGAGAGAAGAGAAGGACAAAGCGGAGCCTGCAGGCTCAAAAGGTATCCATTTGAACCTTTTTGCCCCACGGAACAAACTGTGAAAGTTTGGGCAGGAAATATGGTACTGGGAGGAAACCGTGGCAGAAATAAAAATCACCTCACAAAGAGCTCACAGGCACTCACTGCAGCTGAAGCAGCTCCAGTCACCTCACAAGATACAGCATCAGGGCGCTCTCACAGACAGAAAATGTCACAGCAAGACTCTCCATTTGAGTCAGATACAGAACAAATCCTCTCACAAACTTCTCCACAAGCCTCCTCAGTATCCCCAGTAATATTATTACAATTTGAAAAGATGCTTCATAAGGCTTTAAAACAAACCTCAGACCAAATAACAAAAAGCCTAACCAAAGAAATAAGAGAGCTGATAAACCGCACCGCAGCCTTAGAAATAAAAATGGATGAAATTGAAATTACAACCCAAGAAAATATAACAGAATTGGAACTAAAAAAAAAGAGAATTTAATACTTCAAACTAAGCTCGAAGATTACGAAAATAGAGCCAGACGTTCAAACTTGCGCATAAGGGGAATACCTGAAACTGTGACAGACCTGCAATCTACTATTACTGCTCTATTACAAGAACTAAAGCCAGATATCCCTATTGAACGTTTAGAACTGGACAGAGTACACAGAGCCCTCACAGCCAAAAAGAAAGATGGACCCCCACGTGATATAATCACAAAATTTCATTATTACAGAACGAAAGAACAAATACTAATTGCTGCAAGAGAAAAAAGGAACTTAATTTTCAAGGACACAATTATCAAATTTTTGCTGACCTATCCCAACTTACTATTACTAAAAGACGATCCATGAAACCCCAACTAATGGAACTGCAACGCCACAACATTATGTATCAATGGGGCTTCCCCTTTTCAGTCAGATTTAACTACCAAGGTACAATTTACAGAAGCAGATCAGCAGATGAACTACAACAAACCCTTTTAAAATTAAATCTGACAGAACCCACAAGCAGCAACACTCCCATAAGCAGAAGAATGGCATCATCTTCACCTTCAGGCAGCACCCAGAAAATTCCAGAACAAAATGGGAATCATCATTCTCACAAAAGAGGCCGTTATGCCACATCATCCATGGACCAAGAAGATTCAATGGACTGACATCCTAATTCCTGATATCTCTTCATTTATTATACTAAGAGATGGTTCTCTATAAAAAAACCTATATTTATAACTGAATGTAACTGCATTCTGATAGTCACACACTGTGTGGGATCATGTTACATTCCAGTTATATTTCTTATTACTTCTGATTCATATAGCCTTAGAATATATAAGTGAAATAAGGAAATTCTTGTTCAGTTATATATTATCAGGTAATAACAATAGATTTATTACTTTTTAGGACAAATATGTTCAATAATCCAGAAGTAATGGAAGCTTTTTCTTTCTTTTCTTAAAACAAATATATTATTACCTAACTAGTTCCTAGAATTAGGTTTTTGTTTATTCTAATCTGAAGCAATACAACCTCAATTTTATGAGTTAACATATCTAAGCAGTTACATATGAATAAAATATGTAATTGTTTACTCTAAAAGGGTTAAAATCCCAAAATAATTCAAACTATCTTCATCAATACCAAAGTTATTAACAGTACCTTTCTAACTGAATTATTTAGCCTAGGGCAAGACTAACCATATACAACCACCCTGGAATAAATCATTTCAACAAAAACCATATTCTGCACTCCAATTAATGAAACATCATTTTGATGTCTTTTGACATAGCACTTCTCTCCTGTAAGCGGAAGATCCGTGTACCCCCATTAGCCCTCCTCATTCTCCCAACCATATTATGTGGGAGTGTGACGAAGGCACTTATTCCCCTGAGAGAGATATTTATTCTCTTTCACGGGTAAATTGTGATTACTTGCAAAAAATAATTTATACAATGTATCATCTAATCTCATATGTTTTTTGTTTACTCTTTACTCCAGAATTCACTGGTTTCTTTTCTATCTATTCATCTCTTCAGTCCACACAGGTTGATCTGCGCAGTCAGCTCTGCATAACAAAAAGTTAAGTCAAAACTATTTGATCTATTGCCATGGCACCACTGAATATACTTTCCCTGAATGTTCAGGGAATAAATGTCCCTCAAAAAAGGACCAAAGCCTTCCGTACTTTCCATAACAAGAAGGCTCACATAGTATGCCTCCAAGAAACACACTTCACCAAAGATTCTACTCCAAAATATATTTCTCCTTTTTATCAACAAATTTACACGGCTTCTGCCTGTACCAAGCAAAGGGGAGCTCTAATTGCATTTCACCGATCCACACCATTCACCTTATCATCAGAAATTAAAGACCCAGAAGGTAGATACCTGATACTCATGGGTTATATAATGGATACAGCAATCACGGTGATTTCCTACTACGCTCCTAACAAACAACCTACACCATTCCTCTCACATATATTACAAGTGATTAATACACACAAAATAGGAACAGTGATAATGTGTGGGGATTCGAACCAGGTCCTCCTCCCATTTCTAGATAAATCACCTTTTACACCATCCAAAATAACCTCTAGATTACCTTTTTCTCAACTTCTTTCCAAATACAATCTGGTAGATTCATGGAGAGAAAGTAACCCAATGAAAAAGAAATTCACTTATTTCTCACACCTTTATCAAACCTTCACCAGAATAGATCATATTTTTCTAACAATAGGAATGATACCAGAAATTATTGCATCAGATATAATTCCGATTCCGTGGTCTGACCATAATGCAGTATACATTACTATAGCCTCAGCCATACCAAAAGCGCATGACCCAATGTGGTACTTACCGGACATAATGCTCAAACACCCACTACATCAGATGGCCATTGAACAAGCTTTAAAGGAATACATATCAATTAATAATACAACAGACATCTCCCCAATAACACTGTGGGAAGCTCATAAGCCTGTCTTGCGTGGTACAATACAAAGACAAATGGCACTATTTAAACGGGAACGCAAAAATCTAGCAAAAAAACTAGAACTCAATTTTAATGCAGCCTACATATCATTTCAAGATAATCCATCTCAGAGTACAAAATCTCATCTGGAAAAATCTAGATTGGAATACGATCTATTTCTCACTGAGTCAGTTGATAAATCCCTCAAACGCTCCAAACACAATTTCTACATGAATACAAACAAACCAGGTACATATTTGGCTCGGGCATTAAATTCAACTAACAAATCTTTCAAACCAATACGTTTGAAATTATCAAAAAATGTTTACACTTGTAATCCAGTTAAAATAGTCCATAAATTTCACTCACATCTCGCAACTTTATACAAGACAAACAATGAATTTAATCCTACAGAGGCTGAATCCTTCTTCTCAAAAATAACCTTACCTGAGTTATCTCAGAATCAAAAAAGCAGTTTGGATGAGCCTATAACTATAGATGAAGTTGCTAACGCCATAAAAGACCTAAAACTTAACAAAAGACCAGGCCCAGACGGCTACTCTGCTTTATACTATAAAACATTCTCAGAAATACTCTCTCCCATTCTCACTGAAACTTTTAACAAACTTCTAGATGGACATTCTTTTCGGCAAGAAACACTAATGGCAATTGTTTGTATGATCCCAAAACCCCTTTCTGATGATACTTCCTGTGTGAATTATCTGCCTATCTCTCTGTCAAACCTCAATATTAAATTATTAGCAAAAATAATAGCAAAACGCCTCAATAGCATTATAGGAAAATGAATACATAGAGATCAAGTAGGCTTCATGCCAAATAGACAGGCAGGCGATAATATACGCAGGGCAGTGTTATTGGCACATATTGCTAAAAAACGGAAAATCCCTTTATGTTTTCTATCTCTCGATATTAAGAGGGCATTTGACACAGTATCCTGGCAATATATGCAATATTCATTACAAAAATGGGGTTTTGGACCCCACTTTTTAACATGGATCAAAGCATTATATAATAAACCCAAAGCCTATATAAAATATGCTGGATACAAATCCAGCATATTTTAGCATTATCTCCCTTATTATTTGCCCTTATACTCGAACCCATGGCCCAATACATCAGAACAAACTATAACTGGCATTGAAGTAGGAGGTATTACACACAAATTATGTATATTTGCAGACGATATATTACTTTTTCTATCATCACCACAGGTCTCTGGTCCTAACTTAATACCAGCTCTTGATGGATTTGCAGCCCTATCCGGCCTTATGATTAATCCTAAGAAATGCCTAGTGCTTAATATTTCGCTCACAAACATGGAATTGATCCCGGCTAGGGCTGCACTCCCATTCACATGGGCAGAAAAATCAATCCCATATCTTGGAATTCATTTAACAGCATCTCATTCTGACTTATTCTCAACCAATTATCCTCCTGTATTAAGACAGATCACAAATCTAATAAAACAATGGTCGCAACTTCCTTTATCCTGGATAGGGAAGATTATTGCAATCAAAATGACTATTCTACCCAAATTGCTTTATCTATTCAGAGTCCTCCCTATTCCAATTCCTTCCTATTTTTTGAGAATAGTACAAAAAAGAGCAACTTCGTTTATATGGGGCTCTTCTAAACCACGTATACCTATACACACACTACATCTTCCCAAAAATAAAGGAGGCCTGGGATACCCTAATTTTACTAACTACTACAGAGCAGCACATTTGGCCAGTCTGTCCAAATACCATGCAAAACAGGAAATCCCATTATGGGTATTTATAGAGGCTTCAGAAAATGACCCTCTATTAATATCAAATTTATTATGGCTTGATCCTAAAGACTGCTTTAAAATTCATAATCCCATAACTAAACACTTCTTATCTCTCTGGGATAAACTAAAAACCAAATATCAGTTACAATCTCCACACAATCCTCTCCTTTCTTTTATCAGAAATCCGGCCTTTTATCCGGCATGGATCTACCCAAATTCTTTTAAAGCTTGGACAACATCAGGCATTCAGACACTAAATGACTTCATAGCATCTAAATCATTCCTTTCATTCCCATCGCTTAGAGAAAAATATGATCTACCAAACTCTGAGATATTTAGATATCTCCAAATCAAAAATTTCTATACACCATTCCTAAAGGGGGATACACCATTATCCCAATTATCCATTTTTGAATCAATCTGTACAAAAGATCCATTTGCTAAAGGTACAATTTCATCACTTTATAATCAATTATATGGAGTAGCAAATCTTAATAGACCCTCTTACGTTCAGAGGTGGGAGGAGGACCTGGGATGAACTTTAGAAGACACGGACTGGTCTAACATATGGCTCACATCTAAGTCATCTTCACCGAACATCTTAGCACTGGAGACAAATTATAAAGTCCTAACTCGCTGGTACTTTGTACCCGCTAGAGTGGCAAAATATTCACCTAATACCTCAACTCTTTGTTTTCGAGGATGCCCAGAAATAGGCACATATTTACACATATGGTGGACGTGCCCAGTAATCCAAACCTTCTGGAAGGAAGTCTTCGTGATTGCATCTAAAATATTTAAAAAAATAATACAACCAGATCCATATTTAACTTTACTTAATCTAAAACCGGAATGGTTAACACTCTCTCAATTCAAACTTATGATCCAACTAATAACGGCTGCAAAACAAACAGTGGCCAAGGCATGGAAATCTCCTACATTGGTACTAGCAGAAACAATTCACAGAATGAATAATACAATGTCCCATGCTAAGATGGTAGCCATCGATCAAAATCAAATTCCAAAATTTGAAAAACTTTGGCATCCTTGGATAAAACAACAGTTCCTGTCAAACTTCAATGACTCTGTCCTGTTGCCATGGTAACAGATTAAATGACTTACAGAAACACCCATTCTAAGGCTTCAAAGAGAACTAAAAAGAATAATAAACTGACGAGCGGGACAACCTTGTGGACCATACCTCTACCTTTCAACCCTTTTTCTTCTTTCTCTTTCCTTTTCTCCACCTTACGATTAAAGCTCATTATCAGAATTTATTTGACCTATATACACTCTACTTGTAAACAATATGTATAGTAGGTATAAATCATTTAAATACCTACAAAAGTAACTAAGGAAATGATATACATCTTTAATTTAGGTTTACGTGAACCCAATGTTTAATATTTGAAATTTCATGATATTTACCTATATAAACCCTACTGTAAAACAATGAGCTTACTTTATAGATCCTTGTAAACTTACTTTATGTATCTTTATAACATTGTATACTCAATAAACTTCTTTTGACAAGGAAAGAAGAGGGTCAGGACCACTCTGTGGAATTCCATCTCACAGAGAAGGCAAGTATAGTATGTGTGCTGTTTAATAAAAATTAAGACCTTGCAATCACTTTAAATCATTAATACTTACGCTATAGGAAGATGTGGGGCTCTTTCTCTTTATTTAGGAGGTCAACTGCGGTTTACATAGGGAGGTTGTGTCATCCGTAGTCTTCAGATGTTATTATATATATTATCCCCTTGCCGCCGAGCGTATGCAGATGTGCGGCCTCGGCTTTCGGGGGTTATACCAGAATGATGCAGGCATCATCCCGGTACCGTTTTTTAGAGCCGGCGATCGGCTTTCCAGGGATAACAAACGATGGGGCTAAAAGCCGCTCAGCTGTTATACCAGTGGAGCGAGTGGGGACGTCCCCCCCTCCCACCACCTCCCGCCGCTCTCAACGGGCCTCCCGTCCCACCGGTTTAAAAAAAATATGCAGTATTCAGAATCGCTGAAAACGGCGATCTGAATACTTTGAAGTGCAAAGGATGGTTACATTCCTTGTGACAGCAATAAAAGTGATCAAATTTTTTTTTTTAAACTCAATTTATTAATATAAAAATAAATAAAATAAATAAGAAAGAAAAATGTTGTTTAAAGTGCCCCCGTCCCCGCGAGCTCGCGTAGCAAAGAAAACGCATAAGGAAGTCGCGCCCGCATATGTAAACGGTGTTCAAATCACACATGTGAGGTATCGCCGCGATCATCAGAGCGAGAGCAATAATTCTAGCACTAGACCTCCTCTGTAACTCTAACCTGGTAACTGTAAAAAAAATATTTAAACGTCGCCTATGGAGATTTTTAGGTACCGTAGTTTGTCGCCATTCCACGAGTGCGTGCAATTATAAAGTGTGACATGTTTGGTCTCTATTTACCTAACGTAACATCATCTTTCACATTATACAAACAAAATGGGCTAACTTTACTGTTTCTTTTTTTTTAATTCATGAAAGTGTCCCTTTTCCCAAAAAGTGGTGTTTAAAACACCGCTGCACAAATACCATGTGACATAAAATATTGCAACAATTGCCATTTTATTCACTAGATTCTCTGCTAAAAAATATATATAATGTTTGGGGGCTCTAAGTAATTTTCTAGCAAAAAATACAGATTTTAACTTGTAAACACCAAATGTCAAAAATAGGCTTAATCATGAAAGAGTTAAATATATATATATATATATATATATATATATATATATATATAAATACACACATACAGTATAACTAATTGAATAACTATTTACCACCACCTCATTGGCACAGTTTACATGGGCTACAGCTTGTACAAGGCTGGTGTGAACAGCTCTTGATGAAACTCATGTATAACATTTTAAACATTGTTTAAACCACTCTGCATGGCGCATGTAGAATAATTACCATAAGACCCCTTTCACACTGGGGCGTTTTTCAGGTGCTTTAGTGTTAAAAAAAAATCGCTTGTAATGCGCCTGAAAGAAGCCTCATCTGCAATCCCAATGTGAAAGCCCGCTTTCACACTGCCAGCGCCCGAAAAACGCTGGTAAAGCGCCGCTTAAGACCCCTTTCACACTGGGCATTTTTCAGGCGTTTTCGGGTGCTGGCAGTGTGAAAGGGCTCGGCCATCGGCGCACCCATCCTGGTGGCAAAAACACGAAAGCGCTGCAAAGAAGCTGCTTGCAGGACTTTTTTTGATGCCCTGCCAGCGCAGCGCCCCAGTGTGAAAGCACTCGGGCTTTCACATTGGGATTGCAGATGAGGCTTCTTTCAGGCACTTTACAGACACTTTTTTTAACGCTAACGCGCCTGAAAAATAGCCCCAGTGTGAAAGGGGTTTCAGTGTGAAAGCACTCGGACTTTCACATTGGGATTGCAGATGAAGGATCTTTCAGGCCCTTTACAGGCGCTTTTTTTAACACTAAAGCGTCTGAAAAATGACTGGAAAACGCTCCAGTGTGAAAGGGGTCTAAAAGGGAGCCCTCATTCATTGCTCGCTGGGTGGAGATCCATCCTAGTAACATGGAGGAACCATCTGTAGTTTTCAGATGCAGAAAAAAAAAACACAATTTAAAACTAAAGACTGTATATAAGACCACATGCACCTGGCCTTTGCTATCCTGAGATTTTGCCAGCACCCTGTCTCCCACCCAGAGGCAGCTCTAGACTTTGTGAGGCCTTAGGCAAAACTTAGACATGAGGCCCCACTCACTCCCATAATGGGAAAAATAATTCAAGGGATGAAAATGAACTGTATTAGGAGTGTACAGTATAGGGGAGTGGGCAGTACAGGGGGTAGGTAAGTGGGCATAATAAAGATATATTTTCCTCAAGCAGAGCTGCACAGGGAAGCTGCTCTCACAGATCCTACCTATTCTGGTAGGCTGTCACAAAGAGAGAAATAAAGGGGGATGGGTGGAGAAGGAAGGAAGGAAGGAAAGAGAAAAAGAGAGAAAGAAAGATGGAAGGAAAGATGGAAGGAAAGAAAGTAAGAGAAAAAAAGATGGAAGGAAAGAAAAAAGAGAAAGAAAGATGGAAGGAAGGAAAGAAAGAAAGAGAAAGAAAGAAAGAAAGAAAGAAAGAAAGAAAGAAAGAAAGAAAGAAAGAAAGAAAGAAAGAAAGAAAGAAAGAAAGAAAGAAAGAAAGAAAAAAAAAGAAGGAAAGAAAGAGAAAGAAAGAAGGAAAGAAAGAGAAAGAAAGAAAGAAGGAAAGAAAGAGAAAGAAAGAAAGATGGAAAGAAAGAGAAAGAAAGAAAGAGAAAGAAAGTTGGAAGGAAGGAAGGAAAGAAAGAAAGATGGAAGGAAAGAAAGATAAAGATGGATGGGAAGAAAGAAAGAAAGAAAGAAAGAAAGAAAGAAAGAAAGAAAGAAAGAAAGATGGAAGGAAAGCAAGAAAGAGAAAAAAAGAAGGAAAGAAAGAAAGAAATAGAAAGATGGAAGGAAAGAAAGAAAGAAAGAAAGAAAGAAAGAAAGAAAGAAAGAGAAGGGGATGAGGGAAGAAGGGAAGGAAGAGCATCCCCTACATCAGTGTACTCACTGGGACGCAGGAGGGACTGGATGGATGGATGGATGGATCAGACTCCCCTTTTCCTTTTCTGTTTTCTTCTTCAGCATGAATCTTCCCAACCACACATCCCCTTCTGTGAGGCAGAACAGAGAACACTGCTGAGGAGAGTGGGCGTGGCAGACACAGGAGAAGAGGGCGGGAGGAGGAGGAGCAGAAGCTTTCTCTCCCCTTCTGTTTGGCTGTGCGGGCAGCAGGGGGAGGGGGGAGATCTGTCAGAACAGGCTATGCTGAGCGGCTCTCCCTCCCTGTCTGTGATCCAGAGATGTATGTGAGCTCCGATCACACGTCTCACTCGCAGCCTGTATCTCTCCCTGTAGCAGAGCGAGGGGACTCGGGACTGTGTGATGGCTGATACCTCTGCTGCTGGAAGAGGCGGCTCTCTAATTAGGTAAACAATCCAGCTGTGCGAGGCCCCTATGACTGCGAGGCCTGAGGCCACCGCCTATTTTGCCTAATTAGAGAGCCGCCTCTGCTCCCACCTATATCTGAGCTGTCCATATAGTTGAGAATGGTGGACTTGCTGGCTCCAGATGCTTCAAGCTGCTGGAAGAAATCAACGGTCCTCTCTGGCTGGTGGATGGACTTCAATGAAACCTCCTCGGGGTCCATGTAGAAAAGATATCTTGCCACAAAGTTCACCTGAAAATGGTGAGGCACGCAGCCAGGCCGGTCAGGAAGGGGGGTGGGGACGAGGGAGTGCCCCCTCCTGAACTGTACCAGGCCGCATGCCCTCAACATGGGGGGGTGGGTGCTTTGGGGGAGGGGGCGCCCTGCGGGGCCCCCCCACCACAAAGCACCTTATCCCCATGTTGATGAGGACAAGGGCCTCTTCCCGGCAACCCTGGCCGTTGGTTGTCGGGGTCTGCGGGCCGGGGGCTTATCGGAATCTGGGAGCCCCCTTTAATAAGAGGGCCCCCAGATTCCGGCCCCCCACCCTATGTGAATGAGTATGGGGTACATGGTACCCCTACCCATTTACCTAGGGAAAAAGTTTCAATAATAAAACACACTACACAGGTTTTTAAAGTAATTTATTAGACAGCTCCGGGGGGGTCTTCCTCCGGCTTCGGGGGTCTTCTTCCGACTTCAGGGGTCCCTCCGGTTCCTCTTCTCCCGGCGTCCGGTTGGTTCATCTCCACTCTCTCTGGCCTCTTTTCCCGGTGTTCGACTTCTGCTCCTGGGACCTCTGCTCCCGGTGTTCCAGTTCTTCTGCCGGCTCCTCCGCCATCTTAATGCCGCACTTTTGCTAGCGGAGGCCCGGACTTCTGGCTTCTGGCTTCTTGGCTTCTTCCCTCTTCTCTTCTTCTGATGTTGACACGATGGTCTCTCCGGCTGGAATGCTCTCTGAGCGCTCCAATGTGACTTATATAGGCGGAGACCCTGCCCCCTTATGCCGTCACAGTCCCTGGGCATGCTGGGACTGTGACGTTTTAGGGGGCGTGGTCACCGGGTGATGTTGACCACGCCCCCTAAAAGAACCACCCGGACGCCGGGAGAAGAGGAACCGGAGGGACCCCCGAAGTCGGAAGAAGACCCCCAAAGCCGGAGGAAGACCCCCCCAGAGCTGTCTAATAAATTACTTTAAAAACCTGTGTAGTGTGTTTTATTATTGACACTTTTTCCTTAGGTAAATGGGTAGGGGTACCATGTACCCCATACTCATTCACATAGGGTGGGGAGCCGGGATCTGGGGGCCCTCTTATTGAAGTCTGGTGGCAAGTATGTCGGACCTAGCTTCCCAGAAAGTCTGACCATGTGTACGCCCCATTACTGACACTTTTTGCTGGACAGCTTGCTGGGTCTGATAAAGGAAGTAGAAACATAACAGACTTACTGTATAAATCACCAGGTGAAAATAAAGTAAAGAAAGTAGGGCTGCACCAATACCGTTTTTTTACCGGCGAGTACAAGTTCCAATACTTTCGGCCAATACCAATTACTGATACCTATGCGGTTCAATTTGACCCCATATTAAATACTGTAAATGGGCTCAAATTGCACTGCACATAAACTAATGCAATTTGAACAAGAATGCGGTGTGATTCCTGACCGAATCGCATGTGGTTTCCCTCACCGCTCCTGTGTGAACTGTGTGAACCCAGGCTGAAATCACTATGATAAGCTTGGATTCACACAGGAGCGGTGTGGGAAATGGCACTGCATTCCTGTTAATATCGCATGCGATTCTTTGCAGTATGATTTCAGCCCATTCATTTTGTACGGGCTCAAATTGCACCACAAAGGTATCGGTTTCGGATATCGGTGCATTTTCACGAGTACAAGTACATGTGAAAATACTCGGTATCGGCACCAATACATGCATCGGTATCAGTGCAACCCTAAAAGAAAGGCTAAAAAAAACAGTGCAGCCACCACATCTAATGTCCTGTACACACGACCGGCTTTCCCGTCGGAATAAACTCTGAAGATTTTTCCGACGGAATTCCGCTCAAGCTGTCTTGCATACACATGGTCACACCAAATTCCGACCGTCAAGAACGCAGTGACGTACAACATGTACGACAGCACTATAAAAAGAAAGTTCAATAGCCACTGCGCCACCCTTTGGGCTCCTTCTGCTAATCTCGTGTTTATCTCACATACAGACAAGCGTTTTTTCCGATAGGAATTTGTTCCGTCGGAAAAATATAGAATATGTTCTCTATCTAAGGCCGTCTGAATTTTCGACGGAAAAAGTCAGATGGGGCATACACACGGTCGGAATGTACGATGAAAAGCTCCCATCTGACTTTTTCTGTTGGAAATTCCGACCGTGTGTACGCGGCATAATAATTGGTAAGCTATAATATATTACATTTTTGTTTTTGGATTTAATATTGCTTTATGTTAGTTCAATGTAAAAAAAAAACTGACTGTATTACTGTTGCTGCAAAGAGATTGCATCATTTCTTTGTGTTTCTGTGGGATTTCTCTGGTTTCCTCCCACACTGACATGCTGGTAGGTTAATTGGCACTTGTATATATTGATCCTAGTGTGTGTGTACAAATTGGCTATGCACACGTGTTATCACATTCTGCATGCTAGTCCAAAGCCTGAGCAGCTAGGAAAGGTTGAAAAAGACCTGGTAACCTACCTCCTAATTAATTTCCCAAGCAAATTCTACAGGTGCATCTCATAAAATTAGAATATCATCAAAAAGTTAATTTACTTCAGTAATTCAATTCAAAAAGTGAAACTCATATATTTTATATAGATGTGTTACACACAGTGAGAGGAAGCCAGCACAGCACAGAGATGGTGGGAGCCCCTCATAATGAGCACAGCAGGGGTACAGCCCCAGGAGGCAGTTCCTCCTGGGGCTGTACCCCTGCTGTGCTCATTATGAAGTGCTCCCACCATCCCTGTGCTGTGCTGACTTCCTCCTGGGGCTGTACCCCTTCTGTGCTCATTATGAGGGGCTCCCACCATCCCTGTGCTGTGCTGACTTCCTCCTGGGGCTGTACCCCTGCTGTGCTCATTATGAGGGGCTCCCACCATCCCTGTTCTGTGCTGACTTCCTCCTGGGGCTGTACCCCTGCTGTGCTTATTATGAGGGGCTCCCACCATCCCTGTGCTGTGCTGACTTCCTCCTGGGGCTGTACCCCTGCTGTGCTCATTATGAGGGGCTCCCACCATCCCTGTTCTGTGCTGACTTCCTCCTGGGGCTGTACCCCTGCTGTGCTTATTATGAGGGGCTCCCACCATCCCTGTGCTGTGCTGACTTCCTCCTGGGGCTGTACCCCTGCTGTGCTCATTATGAGGGGCTCCCACCCTGTGCTGTGCTCATTATGAGGTGCTCCCACCATCCCTGTGCTGTGCTGACTTCCTCCTGGGGCTGTACCCCTGCTGTGCTCATTATGAGGGGCTCCCACCCTGTGCTGTGCTCATTATGAGGGGCTCCCACCATCCCTGTGCTGCATAGTTGCCAACATTGGGAAAAAAAAATTTGGGACACTTTTTCTGGCTGTAGGTGGAGTCAGCCTATAATTAGGGGGCGGGGCATGCATTTGTAGGCGTGGTATAGAAAAAGGGAAAAATGCGGCAAAAATGGGCGTGGTTTACGTGAAATAGTGGGCGTGGCTTACATGGGCATGGCTAAATGGGGTGTGGTTAGAGTCTGAGATGAATGAGGGATGCAGAGGGAAAGGGGGGGTAGAGGGATGGAGGGACAGCAGACCCAGATCCTACACCATAATAGCAATGTGTATTCCAGAGTTTAACAATCAGCAGATAAAGATACTCCAAACACCTGGTGTTAGCACTTCAATCATCCCGGCACCATGGTTGTTATAATGTCAGGATGATTGAAGCGCATTATTACTATTATTACATTGTAATATAAATAATGAAATCATTCAACTCACCATAATGCAGAATCAGTGGGACCCCTGAGCGTGTCACCTGCCACGTCGCCTGCCACCAGATGCCATCAGGTTCCCCCAGCAGAGTCTGTCCTTACATAAGGTGCCCCCAGCAGAGGGGGGGAGAAGGGGGTGCAGGTATGTTGGTGACACAGGGGGGAAATCAGGTATGGTGGTGACACAGGGGGGAGAGGGGGGTGCAGGTATGTTGGTGACACAGGGGGAGGGGGGAATCAGGTATGGTGGTGACACAGGGGGGAGAGGGGGTGCAGGTATGTTGGTGACACAGGGGGGAGGGGGCAATCAGGTATGGTGGTAACATGGGGGGAGGGGGGTGCAGGTATGTTGGTGACACAGGGGGGAGGGGGGGAATCAGGTATGGTGGTGACACAGGGGGGGAGAGGGGGGTGCAGGTATGTTGGTGACACAGGGGGAGGGGGGAATCTGGTATGGTGGTGACACGGGGGGGAGAGGGGGGTGCAGCTATGTTGGTGACACAGGGGGGAAATCAGGTATGGTGGTGACACAGGGGGGAGAGGGGGGTGCAGGTATGTTGGTGACACAGGGGGGAGGGGGGAATCAGGTATGGTGGTGACACGGGGGGGAGAGGGGGTGCAGGTATGTTGGTGACACAGGGGGGAGGGAGGAATCAGGTATGGTGGTGACACAGGGGGGAGAAGGGGGTGCAGGTATGTTGGTGACACAGGGGGGAGGGGGGAATCAGGTATGGTGGTAACATGGGGGGAGGGGGGTGCAGGTATGGTGGTGACATGGTGTGCAAGAGGGGAGCCAGGACCATCAATGTCCCCAGCCAGCGGAGCCCCAGTCCATCCATGCTGGACCTCAGCCTTTGAGCTTTCCCATACCTGCAGGGAAAGCTCCAAGCCTCCCATACACTGAGTACACCCCCTCCCCCTATCTCTCTTCTCCCCCACTACACTGACAGGCCACTACTCACAGGTCAGACAACTCCTGAACAGCCAGATGAAAGCCTCCCTTCTTCCCTCCCGTCACTCCCACTATTCCTCAGAGCTCCGTTGGACACACGGGGGCGGAGGGTGATGGCAGTGGAGGCTGATCACGTCTTCCTTGTGTGCAGTGTAGAGCGGGGAGGGGTTGCCAATCCCTCCAGCCAATAGGCTTCAGTGTACAATAGAATTTTCTATTTGTACACTGAAGAGAGAAGCGGATTGGCTGCCCCTCTCCCCTGCACTGAACACAAGGGGAACTTTGTGACTGACTCGTGGAGGCAACGGCGGCCATTTTTGTGGAGCCGTTGCCGTTTTTTACAAAAACACTCACGATTTTCTCGGGACAAACCCAAAAATTCGGGAAAACACTCGGGACAAAATTAAATCGGGACAAGGGTCCCAAAATCGGGATTGTCCCGGGAAAATCGGGACTGTTGGCAACTATGCCTTCTTCCCTCCCGTCACTCCCACTATTCCTCAGAGCTCCGTTGGACACACGGGGGCGGAGGGTGATGGCAGTGGAGGCTGATCACGTCTTCCTTGTGTGCAGTGTAGAGCGGGGAGGGGTTGCCAATACCTCCAGCCAATAGGCTTCAGTGTACAATAGAATTTTCTATTTGTACACTGAAGAGAGAAGCGGATTGGCTGCCCCTCTCCCCTGCACTGAACACAAGGGGAACTTTGTGACTGACTCGTGGAGGCAACAGCGGCCATTTTTGTGGAGCCGTTGCCGTTTTTTACAAAAACACTCACGATTTTCTCGGGACAAACCCAAAAATTCGGGAAAACACTTGGGACAAAATTAATCGGGACAAGGGTCCCGAAATCGGGATTGTCCCGGGAAAATCGGGACTGTTGGCAACTATGCCTTCTTCCCTCCCGTCACTCCCACTATTCCTCAGAGCTCCGTTGGACACACGGGGGCGGAGGGTGATGGCAGTGGAGGCTGATCACGTCTTCCTTGTGTGCAGTGTAGAGCGGGGAGGGGTTGCCAATCCCTCCAGCCAATAGGCTTCAGTGTACAATAGAATTTTCTATTTGTACACTGAAGAGAGAAGCGGATTGGCTGCCCCTCTCCCCTGCACTGAACACAAGGGGAACTTTGTGACTGACTCGTGGAGGCAACGGCAGCCATTTTTGTGGAGCCGTTGCCGTTTTTTACAAAAACACTCACGATTTTCTCGGGACAAACCCAAAAATTCGGGAAAACACTCGGGACAAAATTAAATCGGGACAAGGGTCCCAAAATCGGGATTGTCCCGGGAAAATCGGGACTGTTAGCAACTATGTGTGCTGTGCTGACTTCCTCCTGGGGCTGTACCCCTGCTGTGCTCATTATGAGGTGCTCCCACCATCCCTGTTCTGTGCTGACTTCCTCCTGGGGCTGTACCCCTGCTGTGCTCATTATGAGGTGCTCCCACCATCCCTGTTCTGTGCTGACTTCCTCCTGGGGCTGTACCCCTTATGTGCTCATTATTAGGGGCTCCCACCATCCCTGTGCTGTGCTCATTATGAGGGGCTCCCACCATCCCTGTGCTGTGCTCATTATGAGGTGCTCCCACCATCCCTGTTCTGTGCTGACTTCCTCCTGGGGCTGTACCCCTGCTGTGCTTATTATGAGGGGCTCCCACCATCCCTGTGCTGACTTCCTGGGTTTGTACCCCTGCTGTGCTCATTATGAGGGGCTCCCACCATCCCTGTGCTGTGCTGACTTCCTCCTGGGGCTGTACCCCTGCTGTGATCATTATGAGGAGCTCCCACCATCCCTGTGCTGTGCTGACTTCCTGGGTTTTTAACTTTATCATAACGAATAATCGTAATTATTATGACAATAATAAAACGATATTAACGAACATTCTTATTTTGTCCGATTCTGAATCTCCCATCGACTACCAGTACCAGTCTCCCACTCCCATATTAAAAAAGGTCATTTTCCCAAACCTCACTCAGCAGCAGAAGAAAACCTGTGATTGGTCAACAAAACACCAGTCACGTTTCCATTGTAATGAAATTTGGATCCAAATTCGTCAACAAAATTTCGTATTTCGTATAAAATTCGGAAGCATAGCAATTCGTATTTCGGATGCTTCAGAATGTACGAATTTTCGGAAATTCGTATGAATTTTCGATTCGTACGAAACGAATCGCACATGTATCAATGTGCTTGATTGGCCAGCAAATTCGCCTGACCTAAACCCCATAGAGAATCTGTGGGGTATTGCCAAGAGGAAGATGAGAGACGCTAGATCCAACAATGCAGAAGAGCTGAAGGCCGCTATCAAAGAAAACTGGGCTTCAATAACACCTCAGCAGTGCCACGGGCTGATCGTCTCCATGCCACGCCACATTGTAGCAGTAAATCATGCAAAAGGAGCCCGGACCAAGTATTCAGCGCATACTATACTGTACATGGACATGCTTTTCACTAAGCCAACATTTCTGTATTACAAATCCTTTTTTTATTGGTCTTATGTAAGAATCTAATTTTCTGAGACATTGAATTTTGGGTTTCCACTAGCTGTAAGCCATATTCATCAAAATTAAAAGAAAGAAATGCTTGAAATATATCACTATGTGTATAACACATCTATATAAAATATATGCGTTTCACTTTTTGAATTGAATTACTGAAATAAATGAACTTGTTGATGATATTCTAATTTTATGAGATGCATCTGTATGTTAAAAGGCTTTCAATCAAATAGATAGCCAGAGAGAAGACCCAGATATGAATGACTGGATATATATTTCACTATATATATATATATATATATATATATATATATATATATATATATATATATATATATATAAAACAAAGACATAACTGGATTTAATCGTGTCTTTTCTATCTGCCAGGAGTTAGGTGACACCAACAACAACAGAATTAGGGAAATTCAATTTCCTTTGTCACTAGAGGGATGGGGCTATATTTCAATTGTTAGGGGTCAGCAATAGAGAGTGGCTCCACAGAATAACATAAATTCTGTTTTAGGACCAACAGCAGATTAGCCTGTGGGACATGGCCCAGTACCTTCAGAACCATGAATACACATAAATCTACATTTGGAAAGAACCAAGATGTCTGATCCATCTCCATTAGGGTCACCATACACAATATAATCCTACCATACAATCATTGTACTATTAACTTTGGATTTACCAAAATTATATAATATAAGAACCCATCTATTCTATCCAATCAATTTGTATCCAATAAGGAAAGCTGCTTGTTGGTAGATTTAAAGGACATGGTACAATCAGGTTGTGTGTTGAGCTTTATGCTGAATACTAAACGTGCATATATACTGTATGAAGCACATTTAACGGCTGCATATTCGATCGTTAACAAAGTCTTTTTATAGAACATAAGATAAGATTATACCTGCATTATCTACTATAAGGCTGAGACTTTACATTTCAATTTCTCCTTTAACAGCCAAGAATAGAAGTTCGTATAGTCAGCACAGACCGGTGTAGCTCCCATTTGCTCTGGATGTCTCAGGACTGTGGCCTTTGCTGTCATGAAAGTAAATATTACAATATCTAATTTGTCTATTTTCTGTATTGTATATGTGGTTAAAGGATCATTCCACCCAAAACTTATATCACAGTATATGGTAGGTGCTGGAAAGTTAGGTTGGTGGGTTCTTAAAGCGGGGGTCCACCTATCTATCGTTCATTCACAAACTTTTCTTCTCAGCATTACATACTCACATATTGTGTGTAATATGTCCGCCTGTGTCAGATTTCGTCGGAAAGAATAACTTATATTATTCACTGCAGGCGGTTTCCATCTTCATTGTGGGCATTTGAAGCCCACAAGCATTTATTTCCTGGATGTGGTGAATGCTGTGCTCCCAGCATTCACCGCTCGTTCCCGCACATGCTCAGTGGCATCCTGGGAAGCCTGAGACTAGCTCCCAGGAGTCTGGGAGAGGCTAGAAACACGCCTACTCCCACGGGAGGAGAACCAGGAAGTGCAAAGAAGAATAGAAAAATAAAAGGTAATTACGGCGATTTAAATTTTTTTAAACGGCATGTCAGCATCTAGGCAAGGAAGAGAATACATACAGATATTGTTCAAAATTTGGGTGGAACTCCGCTTTAAATCTCTTGGGGACTCTACTGGTGAAATTTCCTCACTAAGTTCTTGGGTTTTCATACCTCCTGTTGCTATTTTGAGGGATACAAGCTCTTGTTTGAAAGATGAATATACTTTCAACAATCCTTTATTCATATTTATCTATACAGACTCCTGAGAAGAAAAAAAAAACTGTTGTAGGAATATCTGTTTTGTTGATAAGTTTCAGACATTACGATCTTCAACCTGGAAGCTGCACTTCATCTTACCTGCAGCTGCTGCTTCTGGCCAACAGGGGGACTGAAAGACTGGAATATAGTATTGTACCTCTTTCTCTTTCTCTTTCTCCTTTTAGTGGCGGCTAGATGCAGCTGCTGCAGGAAGAGAATATGTAAACGCACTGCTTCCAGACTGGAGGTCCTCATGTCTGAAACTCCTGTTTATCAGTAAAATGTATACCCTGACAAATTACCATTTTCCTTTCAATGAACAAACAGTAAGCTCTGATAGTGCACTCATTCTTTTGTTTATTTTATATTATGTAAAATCTAACGAGAGCTGGAACACACAATGGTGTAGTATTTCTCAATTAACTATAAGCAGCTGAAAAAGTTTTAAGATTTACATGGATCGTCCCAGTCTGTACATAAGTAAATCAATATGGGGGGAATGGTCCCTTTAACCACTTCCTGACCCGGTCATTTTTTGCGATACGGCCCTGCGTTGCTTTAACTGACAATTTCGCGGTCGTACAGCGCTGTAGCCAAATAAAATTGATGTGCTTTATTTCCCACAAATAGAGCTTTCTTTTGGTGGTATTTGATCACCTCTGCGGTTTTAATTTTTTGCGCTATATACAAAAAAAGACCGACAATTTTGAATAAAAAACAATATCTTTTTACTTTTTGCTATAAAACATCCCCAATAAAAAAATGTAAAAAATCAAATTTCTTAATCAGATTAGGCCAATATGTATTCTGCTACATATTTTTTGGTAAAAAAAAATCCCAATAAGCGTATATCGATTGGTTTGCGCAAACGTTATAGCGTCTACAACTTAGGGACTTTTTTTCTTTTCTTGTTTTTACTAGTAATGGTGGTGATCAGCGATTTTTAGTGGGACTGCGACTTTGTGGCGGGCAAATTGGACACTAAGTGACACTTTTTGGGGACCAGTGACACCAGTACTGTGATCAGTGCTAAAAAATGTCTGTTTCTCCACTAAATGATCGGCGGGTCGCGGTGGCCATCGTGGCCGCTGGACCCACTGATTGGCTCCCGCTGCGTCCAATCACAGTGGGAGTGGCACTCTGGCGGCGCATGCGCGCCCCCTACACCACGTGCACAAAATCACGTACAGGTACATGATTTTGCACAGCTGGACTGCCCTGCCATAGTGTATATGCGGTGGGCGGTCCGGAAGCGGATAAATTACCGTATATAAAGCACTGTAATTCATTAAACTGTACAGATTGCACTGCAAAGAAAATACAGTGCATACAGTTCATAGTTGCTCAACCTCGGGATGAGTGCCAGGCAGTGTTGCCAACCACCCATAAATTTGTGGACAGTTTGTAAAAATCGGCCAATTTTTACCCTGTTCATAAATGTCTGGGGATGGCAACCACTGCCCGTGAAAAATGTGGCTGCAGGTCAGCTTGGGAACTGCCCATGTACATTTCTGAATCCGCTCCAGCTTGGAGGGACTCGGGACTTAGGCCTGTGCCCTGGACTGGGATCGGCTCTCCTCAGACCCCCCCCATGTGTTCCAGACCTTTACTACTGCCCTCCTATCCCCCTGTAACCCTCCAGCTCCCAGGCTGTGTTCTTTTCCCCAATCGCTAAGCTCTCCGCCCTCCACCTGTCCTGTGCCAAGAGAGCTACAGTAAGTCGGGACAGCCAATGGGAGCCAAGCAGTGTGGAGGGAGCTGCCGAAGGATTTAAACAGAGGGAAGAGTGAGTCTAGGAGCGAGTAATAGAAGTGGTGAGTGCGAGGACAGCGCTCATTACTGCCATAGATTACATTATCTTCTCTGGCAGCACTGTGTTCTTGTCTAGTTCTCTGCGTGCTTGCACACAAAGCCCGGTGACCATGCAGTCAGCCCTTGAGCGGTGTACAAACATGATGGGAGCACTGGAGAGGTGCTGGTGCCTTAGAGGTAGGTGAAGTGGGGGATGGGGGAGCTCAGATGATGGGAGTCACAACTGGGTGGGAAAAATGGTCAATTCTTCTCCCAGGTGACCTTGTTTGGAGGAGGCTGATCAATCTTTCTTCCAAAAGGGGGAGTACAGATCTCAGATGATTTCCCAATCTATCCATATACATCCAGATCACACTGACCCTTCCCGATGTCTATTTGCAGGTTGGCTGAGCCCATTTGGTGTTTTTTCCTCTGCTCTGATATAAGGGGGGGGTTCCCCTTTACACCAGAGTCTGCGACATTCCCCTTTACATCAAAATTCACAGATCTCCCCTTAACATCAGGGTCCACACAGTTCCCCCTTACACTGTAAGGGGGAACCTTCCAGACTCTGATGTAAGGGTGAACTCTGTGGACTGTGATGAAAAGTTAAACTCTGTGGCGTCTGATGTAAAGGAGAACTCTGGGGACCTTGTGTAAGTGGGGGAGGGGGATGTGTGTCTCTGGTGACTAGATCCTACCTTATATCAGTGTTTCCCTTTACACCAGAGTCTACAGCATTCCCCATTACACCAGAGTCCACAGAGTTCTCCTTTTCATCACCTGCAGACTCTGATGTTAGGGAGAACCCTGCCGACTAATGTAAGGGGAAACTCTGTGGACACTACATAGTCCTGACTCCTGACCAAGGTGTTTATTGTCCCAACAATTGCTGGTTTTAATGAAGTTATTCTTTAAGATCAGCTCAGTCAGTCAGTCAGTCCTTTTTGTGTGCATGAAAGCATATGCAATAGAAATGTTTTATTTAAAAAAAATGATCTTTGTCTTGAGGTTTATGTGTTTGTGAGGCTGTCAGCTGTGATACAGTAATTAGGAATATTTTGTGGGTACAAGGACTGTTATGTGAGCAGTGTGTATATATCAACTAGGCACAGATACTGTTTAACCACTTGCCGACCGCTGCACCCCGATATACGTCGGCACAATTGCAGCGGTGGGCAAATGGGCGTACCTGTATGTCCCCTTTAATTGGCGGGGCTAGTGGGCATGTGCACCCGCCGCGTACAGCATGACCGTGCCCGTGGATCCCATGGACTCAATGTCCGCCAGGGGCCTGCGATCGTGTCACGGAGCGGAAGAACGGGGAGATGCAAACAAGGAATTCCCCATTCTGCCTAGTGACATGACAGGGATCTACTGCTCCCTGTCATTGGGAACAATGATCTCTGTCATGTCAGTGGTAGCCCATCCCTCCCACAGTTAGAATCACTCCCTAGGACACACTTAACCCCTTGATCACCCCCTAGTGTTTAACCCCTTCCCTGCCAGTGTCATTTATACAATAATCAATGCATTTTTATAGCACTGATCACTGTAAAAATGACAATGGTCCCAAAATAGTGTCAAAAGTGTCCGATATGTCCACCATAATGTCGCAGTCATGATAAAAATCGCAGATCGCCGCCATTACTAATAAAAAAAAAAATAATAAAAATGCCATAAATCTTTCCCCTATTTTGTAGACGCTATAACTTTTGCGCAAACCAATTAATATACGCTTATTGCGATTTTTTTTTACCAAAAATATGTAGAAGAATACATATCAGCCTAAACTGAGGAAAAAATTTGTTTTTTTATATATTTTTTGGGGATATTTATTATAGCAAAAACTTAAAAAATTTTGCTTTTTTTTCTAAATTGTTGCTCTTTCTTTGTTTATAGCGCAAAAGATAAAAACAGCAGAGGTAATCAAATACCACCAAAGAAAGCTCTATTTGTGGGAAAAAAAGAACGTCAATTTTGTTTTGGTGTGATGTCGCACGGTCACGGAATTGTCAGTTAAAGTGACGCAGTGCCAAATCGCAAAAAGTGCTCTGGTCAGGAAGGGGGTAAAATCTTCCGGGGCTGAAGCGGTTAATGATCCTCCCTTAAGCCCCTCCCACTGTTAGCTGGAATCTGGGCATGCATACTGATCATTGTGGCATGCTACACATGCCACAGAACCTATTATTCTGTTTTGTATTAGGGTGCCCCAGGCCATTCATAATTCTAGTCATGCTCACATTTTGTTACTGTTTGGAATTTGTCATAGTAAATCCAGCAGATTACTTTTGCTGAGTATTAATAATGTTTAAATATTGTTTATACTGCTTAAAAATATTGATTGTCTGAGTTTATAATAGGAGTTTCTATCATATTTCAGGATGTCAGTAAAAAAAAAAAAAAGGTGTTCCGTCAGTAAATTTTCCATGTGTTGTCAGTAAAAAAAATTGTAGGAGGCTGGTAACCCTGGTGCCATATCTGAATCATTTTACTTTTCTTTGGCAAACTGAGCCAAGTGGCATTCAATTCCACCACTGAAATGGATGAAATATGGAAAAAATTATAGTAAACTAGCAGACCAAAAAATAGAAACTACTCTGTTTCATCTATGGTAGAAATAGAGAGAGGGGTTTGAATTTTCTTGGTTCATTCCCAACATTAAATATACCTTTCCAGAAACAGGTAAAAACTGTACCTTTGCTACGAATACATCTTTTTTTGTGTGTTATTGTTATGCACTTTAGTTGTGTTGTCCTTTAATACAGTCATTTTTAATAGAATATTTTAATTATAGTATTGCTTATTTTATACTCCTTTGTAGATCCTACTGCTACCTACCCTACAGGCAGAGGATGCTTGACATTGATGCCATACACACTGGTCACTCACTATAAGATTACAGTTATGCGCCCAGTCCTCCTGGTCCCTTCTCTGCTAAGAAGAATCCTGAGTGAGAAACTATGTGCAAATAAAGACTACATGAAATGTGACACAGGTATATTCAGCATTCTTTCAGCAATATAGACTGCAATCTGAATGATGTCCTTACAATTCTGAAGCCAAATGGGCTATGAAAATTTTACTACAGCGGTGTACCTCATGTATGTGACTCCTCAATACAACAAAATGATTTCCATTAATACCTTTAGGTGCTCTGTGGTGGATAACACATTTCTCCCATTTTATTTTACTTTTACACTGATAGTCATTGGACAGTTCCCTAATAAGAGCATTGATGCTCAGTGAAAAAGACATGGCTAGTAAATTGAAGCACCTTGATGGTCACTGCAAATGCCCCTTTACATTAGTAGTCATTAGTACATACATACATACATTAGTATGTATGTATGTTACATTGGTGGTCAGTGGTCATAAGTGAAGTGCCCCTTACAATGTTGGTAAATGTAGAATTGGTCCTTATATTGGTATTTAGGGGTGGCGTGCAACCTTACATTGAAGGTTAGTAGAGCACAGTCCCCTTACATTGGTTGATAAGATTAAGCACTCTTTTGTGTGAAATGCATTAACTGTATGTTAAGGCCTTGTGCTGTTTGTCCCATTTTGGAGGAATAAAGGACTTTTATTGGATGATATCAGCAGTGTGCGGACACTTTTTACTTTCTCCTTCCCCTTATATTGGTGTTTAGTGGAGAGGCATCTCCTATATTGGTGGTCAGTAGTAAAGTTTCATCTTACTTTGGTGGCCATTAGAGGATGAGTGTTTTAATAGCAGCCTTGTGGTCATTGGGCAGAAGGATGCTCCCTTACACTGGTGGTCAGTAAAAAGAAGAATGCCCCTTATATTGGTGGTCAGTGGGAAGAATGCCCCTGTTACATTGATGGTCAGTGGGAAAAATGCCCCCTTACATTAGAGGTCATTAAAACGAAGAATGCCCCTTATATTGTGGTCAGTGGGAATGAGAACTGCCCCCTCATATTAGAGGTCATTAAAAAGAAGAATGCCCCTTATATTGTGCTCAGTGGGAAGAATGCCCCCTTGCATCAGTGGTTATTAAAAAGGATGCCCCTTAAATTGTGGTCAGTGGGAAGAATGCTCCCTTGCATTAGTGGTCAGTAAAAAGAAGGATGCCCCTTATATTGTGGTCAATGGGAAGAATGCCCCCTTACATCAATGGTAAGTGGAAAGAATGGAAAGAGTGGTAAAAAGAATACATCCTTTAATTGGTGGTTAGTGGATGGCAGAGTGGCCCTTGGTGATTAGTCAGAGTAAGATTGCACCAGCATTGGTGGTCAATGAGTGCTGCATCATTGGTGTCGGTGATTGCTTCCCTGAAGGAAAAATCCATGTCCTGCGCTGCTCTCTGGTTCTTCTGAGTTAGGTTTCCACTATCACTACTCGGGCACCATCAGGTGGGAGATCAATCTGTTCAGGACAACCTGCACTCCAATGGGTTTCACTGACCTGGGACACCAGGAATGAGCTTAGTGATGCCCATACATGCCCACTCTTATTGATGACACCTAGGTGGCCTGCTCTCACCACCTCACTTCTTTTATGCCAGTGCTGCTTTGCATATGTACTTTGCTATGTATTCTCACTGAAGCTATTCCTTTTAGAATGTTTGACGGATGCTGAATATGCAGCAAGAAATCAACGTGGAGACATAATTGGTGAAAAGGAGGGAGAGGGCATACGCTGCTGGTATACTAGACAGAATGTGGAATCTGTAGCCCAACAGGTAAGAATTCAGAAGGCTTTAAAAGGTTTATAATAAAAACGATATTTTAATTTGTTTTTGAAAAGATGTAGCTGGGTTTAAATGACCCAATGATGTTTCATATTTCTTGGGTAATCCAAGATGAACTTTATCTTTACTTTAAAGCTCACAGTGTACATTAACTCCCCTGATTTCTATAGAAAAAAATGTCATACTTTACCTTAATGTAATCATACCATTAAAATTAAGCTGTTACTATGACAATTTTTAACTGGTGTCAGGACAGGGGTAGATCACTTTATCATGTAAATGTGATCTACTTGTAGCATGACCCCCTTGAGGATTGCTTGGATTTACCTGCTCATCTGCACCACCATGACCCTGTGAACATTCCAACCCACCTGACACTCTGGGTTCAGACACCTTTGCACCACCTTAAAGTAATAAGTTAAAAAAAATCAGTGAGTTTATATCCTAATAACATTTACTGGAATAACTCAAAGAAAATCTTGTTGCAAAGAGGAGGTAATAGATCCGCTGAGCTTTGGATAACAGTCCTGACTCAGCAGAAGAATCCCTCTACAATAGTGCAATGGAGTACCACTTGAACATGACTTGAAAGGATAAGCAAGAGTTAGGCATAGGCATTAATTCTGGCAAGACTTCTAAAGGGGGAACCCAGGCCGGCCTATTTGACTTTTAATCCTAATGAGAGATCAATCAAACAAGAATGGTGTGAGGGCCCTTTAAGTAGTAATGACAGCAATGTCCCAGTTGCAGACCTGATGGTCTTCGCCGGCAGTCGGAGCTCATTAACTATATCCAATAAGGTGCAGTAACAAGGCAATGGTATTTCTGGGAATGGTTGATGCAACAGGTGTCTATGTACAGTGTTCAAATAGAAGTGTAGTAAAGTGTTTCCCCAGGGTAAAGCTGTCTGTGCACAGTGTCCCAGTGAAGCAACAAAGAAAGGTTTGCAACGGTGGGCAATTGCCCTCTCACCAATGACCAGGCCGACTGTCAAGGTGGTGCTGGATAGATGTTCGATGAACAACAAGCAGCGCTAGGCCCTTCTCGGCTGAATTGGAATATTGTACACCGCGTGGTAGGCCGCAACCTCACCCTCCCTGTACAGTCTTTGGCCTCTTTTCTAGCTTTTCCCAGCAATCTCCCTGATGGTAGCAAAAGTCCCTGGGATATTTAGTCCAGGTCTATAGTCATGCGGAGCAATTGCCATTCTGAGGAATCGCCACACTTTGCAATTGTAGTGCATATTGCTGCATACTTATGACGCTGGTGAAGGTCCTACCAACACATGTCCCAGCAGACCTAGAACCTGTGAAATTACGTGAATGGGCACAGCCTCACTGAAAAGGGTGATTGGCTGGGCATATTAACTACTTTATACTCAGCCTCTATGCAAGCAAGATTCCTAAAGAGTCATGGGTACGTGTCCATAGGCTGGACAGATCTAAAGTCCTATGCAGGGAGCTTTTATCCTCAAGACATCAGGAATGTGAATATAGAAATGGGGAGCAGGCAGTTAATGGACTATATTCTTTCCCTGCAACTTGACAAAAATCAACATGCAGGTAATACAGTACATCGTTTTTATAGACATGCCGTTCATCCCTTGCATTGGCTTAAAAACATTAGTGCCTGGAGTTCAACTTTGTGATTCCAGCTAAATCCATTTGCCATAGGCATTACATGGAACTTTTACCCTGGATGAACACTTTGTTCAGAATACAAAGATCGCAGTAGTATAAAACTCTTTTTAGGCTCCATAACTGCTACAATGGGGAACAGAATGTCTGATTGGGAACTACTGTATGTGCAATTCAGAAAAATGTGTTACTGATGCAAGAAAGCTAAGATATAAACTCTGTGTTGAGTTTGTCCTAGGGAAACATAATATAATAAAAAGCTAACCATTTCTACCCTCTTTATTATACCACAGAATGCACACTGCCTTCTAGAGCTTGGGCTATCCTGTCTCTCTGCTTTGATTCGTGTGGGTATCTATCCCATTATTCTGCACATCCCATTGACTGAGAAGAGTTCCAAAAAACTTAAGTAGGTGACATTTAATACTTACATTATACAAGCTGTAAACAAGACAATAGTCATTAAAGATATAGAAATTCTGTACAATACCATTTAGTTTTAACACTGACCCTAATATTAAAGCTGAATTTCTGGAATTCAGCCACTTTGTAAAATGTTTTGGATTACTAGGGGTTAAGTTGTCACCTTGTGGGCTTATCTCTTAAATTTTGAAATTGGCATTTACTGAGCACTGGGATTATAGCTATCACTATACTTCTGGTGCTCCACACTGGACCTTCTGGTCTTAGCTCCTGCAACTGCAGAGTTGCATGCAGCCGCTGTGCCCGCCCCTCCCTTCCTCTTGCCCTATCACAAAGCACTTTATATTATGTGAACCCATTCACAGCAGTGGGGAGGTGAGAGCAGAGATGCCATGTTTGAGAACACAGAATGTCTCCTTTTAGAGCTCTGAGAGTGTAGCGATAGTTGTACTCCTAGTCTATAAGGCCTGGTTCACACCTATGCATTTTTAGTGCTTTTTGCATTTTGCAGATTTGCACTACAGCACATGTCCCATAGGAAACCATATTAAATGGACTGTAGAACAAATCTGCAAAATGCAAAAAGCACTAAAAATGCATAGGTGTGAACCAGGCCTAAGGTGACATGCACCTTGTTGGACTTAACCCATAGTAAACCAGCAGATTTGACAAAGTGGCTGAATTCCTGAAGTTCCACTTTTACAGCTTCAGATTACTTACAAAATCTGTACTCTTACCATTAAAAAGCTGTCCTTGAGCTTTAAGTAAGACTTTTCCTAGACTGAGATGGGGTAAGTCTACTGCACACAGGAGGAAGCATTTCTTCAATCACCTATCCCCTAGTAATCAGACTGTCCGTTGTAACTTTGTAGTAATTATAGGCAGCATAGGGGCAGATCAGTGTCAGACATTTGCGAACAACCTGGAACTGCACAGGCACTGGGATTTCATTTTTTTTGCCATTTACAGTGCCTTGAAAAAGTATTCATACCTCTTGAAATGTTCCACATTTTGTCATGTTACAACCAAAAACGTAAATGTATTTTATTGGGATTTTATGTAAAAGACCAACACAAAGTGGCACATAATTGTGAAGTGAAAGGAAAATGATAAATGGTTTTCTCATTTTTTTTACAAATAAATATGTGAAAAGCGTGGTGTGCATTTGTATTCAGCCCCCCAAGTCAATACTTTGTAGAACCACCTTTCACTGCAATTACAGCTGCAAGTCTTTTTGGGGATGTCTCTACCAGCTTTGCACATCTAGAGAGTGACATTTTTGCCCATTTTTTCTTTGCAAAAGATTGGATGGAGAGCGTCTGTGAACAGCAATTTTCAAGTCTTGCAACAGGTTCTCATTATGATTTAGGTCTGGACGTTGACTGGACCATTCTAACACATGAATATGCTTTGACCTAAACCATTCCATTGTAACTCTGGCTGTGTTTAGGGTCATTGTCCTGCTGGGAGGTGAACCTCCGCCCCGGTCTCAAGTCTTTTGCAAACTCTAACAGGTTTTCTTCTAAGATTGTATTTGGCTCCATCCATCTTCCCATCAACTCTGACCAGCTTCCCTGTCCCTGCTGAAGAAAAGCATCCCCACAACATGATGCTGCCACCACCATGTTTCACAGTGGGGATGGTGTGTTCAAGGTGGTGTGTTAATTTTTCACCACACATAGCATTTTGCTTTTAGGCCAAAAATTAAAATTTAAAATTTTGGTCTCATCTGACCAGAGCACCTTCTTCCACATGCTTGCTGTGTCCCCAACATGGCTTCTCGCAAACTGCAAACGGAACTTCTTATGGTTTTCTTTCAACAATGACTTTCTTCTTGTCACTCTTCCATAAAGGCCAGATTTGTGGAGTGCACGACTAATAGTTGTCCTGTGGACAGATTCTCCCACCTGAGCTGTGGATCTCTGCAGCTCCTCCAGAGTTACCATGGGCCTCTTGGTTGTTTCTCTGAATAATGCTGTCCTTACCCCGGCCTGTCAGTTTACTTGGAAGTGTCTTTGCAGTTGTGCAATTCTCTTTCCATTTTTGGATGATGGATTGAACAGTGCTCCATGAGATGTTCAAAGCTTGGGATATTTTTTTATAACCTAACCCTGCTTTAAACTTCTCCACAACTTTATCTCTGACCTGTCTGGTGTGTTCCTTGGCCTTCATGATGCTGTTTGTTCACTAAGGTTCTCTAACAAACATATGAGGGCTTCACAGAACAGCTGTATTTATACTGAGATTAAATTACACACAGGTGGACTCTATTTTCCAATTAGGTGACTTCTGAAGGCAATTGGTTCCACTAGATTTTAGTTAGGGGTATCAGAGTAAATGAGGCTGAATACAAATGCACGCTACACTTTTCAGATAATTATTTGTAAATAATTTGGAAAACCATTTATCGTTTTCCTTACACTTCAAAACTATGTGTCACGTTGTGTTGGTCTATCACATAAAATCCCAATAACACACATTTACATTTTTAGCTGTAACATGACAAAATGTAGAAAATTTCAAGGGGCATGAATACTTTTTCAAGGCACTGTATAGGATAATAAATGATGACCCTGAATGATTTTTGAACACAGATGAAACCATGCTTATGGAGAGAGAAGCAGATGAATGCATTATCATGGGTATTACTGTGATATGTGTGGGAGGCCATAAATACAAGTCTAAATGACAGACTTATATGGGTCACTCCTGATGCCACTGTCAATCAGAGGTGAAGAGGTATTTTTATACCCCGTACACACGATCGGACATTCCAACAACAAAATCCATGGATTTTTTCCGACAGATGTTGGCTCAAACTTGTCTTGCATACACACGGTCACACAAATGTTGTCGGAAATTCCGAACGTCAAGAGCGCGGTGACGTACAACACATACGATGAGCCGAGAAAAATGAAGTTCAATTGCCAGTGCGGCTCTTCTGCTTGATTCCGAGCATGCGTGAAATTTTGTGCGTCGGAATTGTGTACACACGATCGGAATTTCCGACAACGGATTTTGTTGTCAGAAAATTTGAGATCCAGATCTCAAATTTTGTGTGACGGAAATTCCGATGGAAAATATCCGATGGAGCCTATACACAGTCGGAATTTCCGACAACAAGCTCCCATGGAACATTTTCCGTCAGAAAATCCAACAGTGTGTACGGGGCATTAGAGTGCTTAGTTTCTTCCAGATCTGTGCAGTAATCCAGTGTGAAATTTTGCCTCTGTGCAGGAACTTCCTGTAATAAAGACTGGTCACTGCTGCTTTCTCTCCTTGTACAGGGTGTCTGGTCTTGTATCCGCCCCTTCCTGTAGCTTTCTGCAGGCAGCCTGTAGTGGGAGGGGCCTACTGGGTTCCTCCCACAGCTCTGCTTTCAGCACAGCGGGTAAATAGCTTGGTGATGATGATGCTATCGCTACTTTACATGGTAATATCTGGGTTTGCAAAGGCATTGGCTCGCACAAAGTTGATTTATATCTTTTGTGGCTATTGAGAATTATATTTGGATAAAGTTTTTTTTCCCCATTGCGCAGCTTCAATGCATAATGCTGGAAAAACTGTGTACAGAAAAATACACCTCTTTTTATTAAGTGTTAGGATACAGGAAATGACTATTATTTTCAATACTAGAGTTGATGGTGACGAAAATCATTTTAGTGATTATAAGGAAAGATCTCATTGGATCTGTAAGGAATATTTATAAGATGCTTTCTCAGAGGGATAGAGAACTGAAATATAGATATATACTATAGATGTGAATACATTCTTACATATCTTTCTGCATTGTTTAGAAAAACTCGGCAATGGTGGGGAAAGTGTGAGGACCTGCTACTGGAGTGTGCCCAGAGGGAAGAAGCCGAGCTGGATGCCCTGCCTTGTCTTTATAGAACTGTGGATCCTGACAGCTGGAATGACGCAGAATCTCTACTCTGCAGAGTAAAGAGCGCCATCACTGATGAACAAAAGCGCATTGTCTGGCTGGAGAATCAACCTTGCTGAACTTTCATTTCCGGCACTTTCAACACATTCAGGATTGCACATTATAAACTAGAAGAACAATTGTTTACATGAAATGAGTTCATAAGTCAGTATTTCTGCAGTAAAAATATAGCCTATTTTAAAGGAGACGTCTGTAACCCTTATGATGCTGCAGCTGTACCGCCCTGCTCTAAGACTGAGGCGTGACTGATCACATGACCACTGATCGGTCAGTCTCTGCTCCCAGCGGTGGTCAGTGAATGTAAGCTGCAGGGATTTCCTTCTCCTCTCCCTGCTCCTCCAGGGTTGGCTGGAGTTCTAGGCGGGGGAGGGTGCTGGAGTGGCTGGCTCTGGCACTCTACACACAAATAGGCAGAGCCAGTTGTCATGCCTTCTTGATCATGACATGGTTTTACCTCATCAACCTATTGTGATCATGACTTTGTGTTAGTAAATGTACTTCTATGACCCAAAAGACAAGCATAGCCAAAAAAAAAAAAAAAAAATGACTTTACTTCTCTTTTAGGTCTCAGTGAAAACCATAGGTGTGCGCAGCCTATTGCATTAGGGTGTGCACCTCAAAGCTCAAACACATATGCTTATGTGTGCATGTGTATATATACGGAAGGTGTCAGTAGAGCAGTGAATGGTGTCATAAGGGCAGATATTGGTGGTGTCAGTAGGGAAGTTACAATCTTATTTTAATTGTTTTTTTGCAATTTTTTAGGACTTATTTGGAGAAATATCAGGGGCCTAAACATTGGAAATATGCACCACACGGGGTGATTAGGGTGTGCCCAGGCACACCCTTTGCGCACGCCTATGGTGAAAACTATATAAACACATTTAGGGTACAGTAAAAAAGTAAGTGCTTAAAGTCTTACTATTGGTTTGTTTACTGAAGCAGCTCCCATAAATGTTTGGCCTTGTGTTTTGGATCATTGTCATGTTGGAATGTCCAAGTACGTCCCATGCGCAGCTTCCTGGCTGATGAATGCAAATGTTCCTCCAGTATTTTTTGATAACATACTGCATTCATCTTGCCATCAATTTTGACCAAATTTCCTGTGCCTTTGTAGCTCACACACCCCCAAAACAATCAGCGATCCACCTCCGTGTTTCACAGTATGGTGTACCTTTCATCATAGGCCTTGTTGTCTCCTCTCCAAAATGTAGTGTTTATGGTTGTGGCCAAAAAGCTCAATTTTGGTCTCATCACTCCAAATGACTTTGTGCCAGAAGGTTTGAGGCTGGTCTCTGTGCTCTTTGGCGTATTGTAAGCGTGATACTTTGTGGTATTTGCATAGTAATGGCTTTCTTCATGTTATGGAGTATTTGTAGGCCGCAAATTTGTGTGTGGCTGGCGCCACAAATGAATGAAAAACCCACAAATAACTTCAGGTGAAATACAGAACTCTCTGAAAACATGTGGTGTGGCTGTTTCAAGATGCACAATAAGGAGGCACTTGAAGAAAGAGGTCTTTCAACCAAAATTGTCTTTCTTTAACCCCAAACAAAGTATGTTTACAAATGTCCTGATATTCAAGGGGTTAAAACTACAGCTGTGAACTTGGCATTTGTATTGTTTCTTTCAGCTGGCAGTTGGCTGTCATGTAAAAGTGATCCAGGCAGCTGTAGATCTGCCTAATCATTTTTATAGTAACAAGAAGGTGCCATCATAGACCCCCAATGTCTATCATATAGAGTATCTGTCAACCCCCCATGCTATTATATAGGGGGCTTATTAGCTTCCTTGTGATAGTAATATGAAAAAATTGTAAAAAAATTAAATATAACAAAAAAAAAAAAGCTCCCCCGGTCACCCCCTACATACACACAATTTCAAACACATGTAGGTCATGCAAGTGTATCTGAGGTATCCATCACAATGAAGGGCAAGAATTCTATGCCTTCCTTCATAGATAATGTATAATTAAAGGTAAAACAGTTTGTTTTGTTTTAGATTGGAGATGGATTAGAACACCTGTCGGTATTTTATTGCTGTCTGAGTCCCCATTAGGGTGATTCCTCCTCTCTATTTCTCCTGTTTACCAGTTATTGAGTTATTGACAGAAAAGTAAAGGGAACATTTTCCAATTGGGGTGTAATTATGGTGGCCTGGGGGCCCCAAAGGATTCTTTTAATTTGCGGGGATTTTCTTTCACTTCCTGTTTTGGCTATGGGACAGGAAATAAAAGTAAATCTCCCCAATGGGACACAGATGGCAAAAAAAAATGTCAGGGGATATTACCTTCCCCTACTCTATCCAAAATGAAAAAAAAAAGATTTGCCTTTAGTTCTACTTTAACTAAAAAAACGTGTACTATTTTTGTGGCCAATGCACAATTTTAAGGCTTAACATGTTTGGTAAATATTTACTTGATGCAACCCTAGCTTTTATATCTTACCAAAAAAATGGGTAATAAACTATTCATTTTTATTATGTTGTTAATTGAAATATAATTGTTTACGGTTTCATGTAAAAAAACTAGATTTTAAAAGGTGTGTGAAAAATGAAAAAATTGGCACTGGCAGAAAAATGTTTAGGATGGGATGTATAGATCTGTATAAATCATTGTTAATTAGGAAACTATTTATATTGTCTTTTGCTAGAATTTGTCCTGTAACATATTGGGGGTTATTTACGAAAGGCAAATCCACTTGAAAGTGCAGTCGCTCTAAATCTAAGGGGTAGATCTGAAATGAGTGGAAGCTCTGCTGATTTTATCATCCAATCATGTACAAGCTAAAATGCTGTTTTTTATTTTCCTTGCATGTTCCCCTTGGATCTACAGCGACTTTACTTCCAAGTGCACTTGCAGTGCAAAGTGAAATAACCCCCAATGTGTTGTTGTATTTACTGTATAAGCATTATTAAAAAAGAAACTTTCCAGTATTGGCCATAGTAAGAGGGCATTTGATTGTGTTATTGACTTTTTTTTTTTTTTTTAACCACCTGAACTCTGGAAGGCTTTACCTCTTTTTATGACCAGGCCATTTTTATATAGCACTTTGCTACTTTAACTGTCAATGGCGTCATCATGCAACACTGTACCCAAATAAAAATGTTATCTTTTTTTGAGACTGATAGAGCTTTTGTTTGGTGGTATTTGATCACCACTGTTTTTTCTTATTACATTAACGAAAAAAATCAGAAAATTTTGAAAACACCCAACATTTTCTACTTTGTTATAAAATACTGTATATCCAATAAAATCAAATTTTGTAATAAATTTAGGCCAAAATGAATTCTGCTACATGTCTTTGGTAAAAAAATTCCCAATAAGTGTATATTAATTGGTTTACAGGAAAGTTATAGCATCTACAAACTATGAGATATATTCGAAAATGGATCAATCCTGATGTACTGATGGTCTCTCATTTCTCATTTCTCCTTGTCTGCTCCATGTTGCCCACAAGCTTGCAGTGTGCCCCCCCCCCCCGCCCCCACTGTTCCCAGGGCAGGTTCCCCTTCTGCCCCCCTTGTCCTGTATAAAAGTAAAGAAAAATTGATGGTCCCAAGAACATTTTAATCTGTTGGATAGATCATGCAAGTCTTTTTTGTAAATAAATTCCATTTTATTTTACAACATACAAGAGCAGGTACAATGCTTAATAATACATAAGATGGTAGAAGTGCATCTTACCAGGAAAGACCACCCATGATTGGTCCATGATGGCATAGCATAACACACACACATGACAGCTCAAGTATTATATATGACTTCAAATTTGTCTTAAACAAATATAGCTATAGTGGCTATAGCCACCAGCAGTGATTGAACAAAAAAAAATCTGATTGATCGACTTAAAGTGTCTGTAAAGGCACAAGGTTTTTTACCTCCTATGCATGAAGGTAAAAAAACCTGTGTGCAGCACCCCCCCTCCCAATACTTACCTGAGCCCCATCTCAATCCAGCGATGTCTATGATAGCCTTGCCCCTCTGGGGACTCTCACTCCTGATTGGCTTTTGGCCATCTCAGCCAGTGAGATGGCCAAAAGCCATCCATCTCCAATCAGGAGATGGAGAGGGCGAGGCTGAGCCACGGCTCCGTGTGTGAATGGACACACAGAGCCGCAGCTCAGGAGCGTGCCTGCTTGAGTGCCCCCAATGCAAGCTGCTTGCTATGGAGGCACCTGGTAGGAGGGAAGAGCCAGGAGGGCTGGAGGATCGGGGCTGCTCTGTGCAAATCCACTGCACAGAGCAGGTAAGTATAACATGTTTGTTTTTTCGCTTTTTCAATGGTTTCCTGCTAAACCGGACAAATTTCAATCCATCTATGGCCATCTAGAAAGGAGGAGAGATCAAGATAGATTGTTAAATAAAACAAAATCAAATGATTTGTAGTCACAAGTCTTAAACTGCATTTACTTGTAAATCCAAGTGCTTTACTGATAAAATGTGATTTGAATATTTGCAACAGTTTAAAAAGACAATATTTGACATGCTGAATGTCAGCTTGACAAAGAATGTGGTTGTTTGAAACTGTTGCTTTACTGGTAAAATGTGACCTGTATATGTGCACTTCGATTTAAACGTAAAAGCAGTTTGGCAGATTATAAACTACACATCCTATGATTTGTTGTATGGTTGCAGTGAGTATGGAGACTGTTTGATATGGTAGTATGCTAGTTTGACTTTGATTAAAAGTGTAACGCAGGCCATAAATGATGCAATTGCTTGATTCCCCCATCAACACAGTCCGTGCTGATGGGGGAACCTCTCACACTACACTATTGTGTGTTGCCGGCAGAACACAATGGTTACGGTTTCAGGCTGAAGCTGGCAGCACTAATTATTTGGGGAAAAACCCAAAAGGCTGGTTGTACACAAGTCAGTTGATAGGTCAACTTGTGTACAACCAGCCAGAACCTACATGGATCAAACCAGCCAGAACCTACATGGATCAAACCAGCCAGAACCTACATGGATCAAACTGGTCCCCATTGAACAGGCTGAACTTTGAGACTTGTGTGGCCAGGTAAACTCACCACATGTGCATAAATGTGTGAGTATGTGTCTGGAGAAGATCGAGAACAAAAGTATCATAGCTCTTTTTTAGGGTGTTGAGGTGGCTCTGAAAAGAGCCATTGTGTTTCTTCTTAGATTGTGATAATCTTCGTGTGCTGAAATGAAAGGCTTCTCATTCAGGCTTTTCTGTAGCTTTAAAGTGGTGTCTTCGGTATCTTCGGTGTCTTCTGGTGCCTTCAGTGTCTTCTGGTGCCTTCGGGTCATTTTCTGTAGGAGGGAAAACATTTTTGTGACTCTCATATTTACATTCTGAACGGTTACACGGGGTGGAAACACTTGACCTTTTTGCTACATCATGGTTGTCTGTATCGTTTAACCCCAGGACAAGAAGTCTGCACATAACAGGCAATTGTCCAATCAATAATGGATTGGGTTTGCAGCCATGGACGCGATCCTGTGTATACAGCAGTCGGTTTAAATCTGCAATCATTGTCTGTAAAGGGAGGACTGAAGCTATCTTAGTCATGTGTGGATGAGGCATTGGAATAATCCCTCTTCCTAGAGAAGGGGGAATTTTAATACTTGCAACCTTTAGGGGTTCTAAAGCCTTAACCATACCTCCCAACATTTTGAGATGGGAATGAGGGACAACTACAAGCAAATGTATGCAGGCATAGGACACGCCCCCTGCCACACCCCCTTAAAGAAGAATTAACCAAAAAAAGTTTAATTAAATCCACAATGGCTTTTTTTTACCACTTCTATTCCTTTATATTGGCTTTTAAAATGTACAAATGCAGCAATTTAGAAATCAGATGAAAGGTTTAGCACTGGGAAACACTTTTTGAAAGATAAAAAGTGCATTTTATATACAACTATAGAGATCAGACCAAAATGAGGGACAAATGAGGAGGAATGAGGGACAGAGGGACATTGCTCCAAATCAGGGACAGTCCCTCGAAAAGAGGGACAGTTGGGAGCTATGCCTTAACTTTTTTTACTTTAATAAATTCCCTGCACTAAGGTAAAAAAATTCCGGCAGTAGTTGCCCCCTCACCCCTTTTTATACCTACCCGAGTCCTCACTCTATCAGCACTGTGCCAGTCTATAGCAGCTCTCTCTCCCCTCTTACAGGATTTACTAAGGTAGCAGGAGCCACTGGCTTCTGCTGTCAGTCAAATCCTGTGTCGAGGGAGTATGAGGCAGGGCCAAGCCCCACTGTGTCTGTGGACTCAGGCAGCGCAGCAGCTTGGGATCGGGGGTGTGAAGAGAAAAGGAGGAGCCAGGGACACTGACAAAAGAAGAGGGTCAGGACCGCTCTGTGGAATTCCATCTCACAGAGAAGGCAAGTATAATATGTGTGCTGTTTAATAAAAATTAAGCTTGCAATCCCTTTAAATCATTAATACTTACGCTATAGGGAGAGGTGGGGCTCTTTCTCTTTATTTAGGAGGTCAACTGTGGTTTACATAGGGAGGTTGTGTCATCCGTAGTCTTCAGATATATATATATATATTATCCCCTTGCCGCCGAGCGTATGCAGATGTGCGGCCTCGGCTTTTGGGGGGTTACACCAGGATGATGCCCACAGCTGCAGGCATCATCCTGGTACCGTTTTTTAGAGCTGGCGATCGGCTTTCCAGGGATAACAACCGATGCGGCTAAAAGCCGCTCGGCTGTTATACCGGAGGAGCGGGAGGGGACGACCCCCCCTCCCGCCGCTCTCAACGGGCCTCCCATCCCACCGGGAGAACCGATCGACAATCCGATGCCTCCGGCGGTTAGGGACAGACTGGAACGAAGCCGGAAAAGGCTTCGTTCCAGTCTCCTGATTGTAAACACGGAAGCGACGTCATGACGTCACTTCACGTTTACTCGGCTGCCAATTGCGCCGATTTAAAAAAAATATACAGTATTCGGAATTACCGAAAACGGCGATTTAAATACTTTGAAGTGCAAAGACCCCTGATCCCTCCATAAAGAGTACCTGTCACCACCTATTACTGTCACAAGGTATGTTTACATTCCTTGTGACAGCAATAAAAGTGATCAATTTTTTTTAAAAAACACAATTTATCAATATTCAAATAAATAAAATAAATAAGAAAGAAAAAAACATTTTAAACTGCCCCCGTCCCCGCGAGCTTGCGCAGCAAAGAAAACGCATACGGAAGTCGCGCCCTCATATGTAAACAGTGTTCAAATCACACATGTGAGGTATCGCCGCGATCATCAGAGCGAGAGCAATAATTCTAGCACTAGACCTTCTCTGTAACTCTAACCTGGTAACTGTAAAAAAAATTTAAAACGTTGCCTATGGAGATTTTTAGGTACCGTAGTTTGTCGCCATTCCACGAGTGCGTGCAATTATAAAGCATGACATGTTTGGTCTCTATTTACTCGGCGTAACATCATCTTTCACATTATACAAAAAAATTTGGCTAACTTTACTGTTTCTTTTTTTTTAAATTCATGAAAATGTCCCTTTTCCCAAAAAGTTGTGTTTAAAACACCGCTGCACAAATACTGTGTGACATAAAATATTGCAACAATTGCCATTTTATTCTCTAGATTCTCTGCTAAAAAATATATATAATGTTTGGGGGCTCTAAGTAATTTACTAGCAAAAAATACAGATTTTAACTTGTAAACACCAAATGTCAAAAATAGGCTTAATCATGAAAGAGTTAAATATATATATATATAAATACACACATACAGTATAACTAATTGAATAACTATTTATCACCACCTCATTGGCACAGTTTACATGGGCTACAGCTTGTACAAGGCTGGTGTGAACAGCTATTGATGAAACTCATGTATAACATTTTAAACATTGTTTAAACCACTCGGCATGCTGCATGTAGAATAATTACCATAAGACCCCTTTCACACTGGGGCATTTTTCAGGCGCTTTAGCGTTTAAAAAAAAAAATCACCTGTAATGCGCCTGAAAGAAGCCTCATCTGCAATCCCAATGTGAAAGCCCGCTTTCACATTGCCAGCGCCCAAAAAACGCTTGTAAAGCGCCGCTTAAGATCCCTTTCACACTGGGCGTTTTTCAGGCGTTTTTCGGGCGCTGGCAGTGTGAAAGGGCTCGGCCATCGGCGCACCCATCCCGGTGGCAAAAACACAAAAGCGCTGCAAAGAAGCTGCTTGCAGGACTTTTTTTGATGCCCTGCCAGCGCAGCGCCCCAGTGTAAAAGCACTCGGGCTTTCACATTGGGATTGCAGATGAGGCTTCTTTCAGGCGCTTTTTTTAATGCTAACACGCCTGAAAAACACCCCAGTGTGAAAGGGGTCTAAAAGGGAGCCCTCATTCATTGCTCGCTGGGTGGAGATCCATCCTAGTCACATGGAGGAACCGTCTGTAGTTCTCAGATGCAGAAAAAAAACAAAACACAATTTAACAATTTAAAACTAAAGACTGTATATAAGACCACATGCACCTGGCCTTTGCTATCCTGAGATGTTGCCAGCACCCTGTCTCCCACCTATATTTGAGCATCATTTATTTGATTCCTATAGAACCTACCTGAATGGATGTAAAACCACATGACAAGGCTCACTCACATAAAACTTTTATCTTTCTAGCAGTAAGTACACTGTGGGTGTAGTATTCCTTACTTGTTTGAATAAGTCTCCAGTTCACTGCTGTAGAATCCTCTTTGTCAAAACTAAATCTGCTACTGGGAAGCTGTATACCAAAAGCTAACAAAGGATTCCAACCCTATATTTTAAACACAGCTAATTCCCAGGAAGAGTTTATGGCTTCATGTACACATAGGGGGTTATTCACTAAAGGCAAATCCACTTTGCACTACAAGTGCAAACTACACTTGAAATTGCACTGAAAATGCACTTGGAAGTGCAGTCGCTGTAGATCCGAGGGGGACATGCAAGGGAAATAAAAAACAGCATTTTAGCTTGCCCTTGATTGGATAATAAAATCAGCAGAGCTTCTCCTCGTTTCAGATCTACCCCTCAGATTTACAGAGACTGCACTTCCAAGTGCACTTTTAGTGCAATTTCAAGTGCACTTTGCACTTGTAGTTTGCACTTGTAGTGCAAAATGGATTTGCCTTTTGTAAATAACCCCCATAGTCTACTTAGACCGCTGGCTGCAGGAAAATGCAAAACGTGGCAAAATCGAGACGTGATTTTGCTGTGTTTTGCGGCTGGTGGTCAAAACATTCCAATCCTGAACATGATTTCTTTGCATTCAGGAGAGGGAGGTTGACACACGTACATCTACACAACTGGATGGCCTATTATTTTTATTTAACCTTACTTACTATGTAACCGCAGCAGCTCCTAAACTCTGTCAAAACCCAATGTATACATTGACACATAGTGGTTGATTTACTAAAGGGAAAAAGACCGTGCACCTTGCAAAATGCAATTGCCCTCTGCGAGTGCAGTTGCTCCAGAGCTTAGTAAATGAGCAGAAACTCTGCTGACTGCCATTATCCAATCATGTGCAAGCATTAATGCATTTTTTTTATTTTCCTTGGTCATGATTGGGTACTCTTTCAAAAGTGAAGCCTTACCTCATTTACTATGCTCTGGAGCAACTGTACTCGCAGAGGGCAACTGCACTTTGCAAAGTGCACAGCCTATTTGCCTTTAGTAAATCAACCCCATAGGCTTTTATGGAGTTGAGTTGGAGTGGTGAAACAACACCAAAAGCTCCTAAACTCAAATTTAGTGTACATGAAGTTTTAGGCTGGCCATGCATTATACAATTTTCTTATAACAATTTTCCTTTAGATTTACCAAAACCATATACAAAACCATAAAAAAACCATATACAAAACCTAAACACTTTCAATTTGTATACAATCAGGCACTACATAGTTGAAGGTTAATCTAAAGGAAATGAATAATAAAATTGTATAATGTATGGCCAGCTTTAGTTCTTGTTGTGCCTCATTTCTTTTCGTCTGAGTTTTTAAAGTGACAAAGAGACTCGTGGCTGTAACCACTTAAGCAGCCAAAGCCACAAATCTGTCCCATCCAGGCTGTTGCCTGGGTCATATTATGCCTTGTGAAAACAATGCTGCTGATAGAAAATCATCACCTTTGTGTGGTGATGGATAAGCTCAGGCCACATCAGTGGCTGTATAGTACTTACGCAGACATCCACAGTCAACCGTTTCCCAGCAAAAGACTTGTAGAGAATCCTTTTTTTCACTCCGATACACAGCTCCCAGTGATGCATGGAGGGAAAAAATTTAATACAATTAGGT
This sequence comes from Aquarana catesbeiana, assembly GCF_042186555.1. NCBI lineage: Eukaryota > Metazoa > Chordata > Amphibia > Anura > Ranidae > Aquarana > Aquarana catesbeiana. The sequence continues at coordinate 88,566,266 of NC_133335.1, forward strand.
TTTTATAAACACATGTCAATTCAATAAAAAAAAAAAAAGAGACAAATGAGGGAGATTGAAAGAGGAAGAGGCAAAATGGTAAGAAGAGGGAGAGTAGGCAGGGTAAGATGTAAAGAGAAGACTTTGGTAGGAGATGACAGAAAGGGGCAAGGTCGCTGGAGGATGGAGGGGAAAAATGGGATGTTTGAGGAATAGATGAAGGGCAGTTTAAAAGGGGGAAAAAATGACTTACTCTAGAATGTATGAGCACAGAGCTCACCCTGTTACCAGTAGAGTAGAAACAGGTGTCAACTGGGTTCTTATGTATTTAACCAGTCGACATCTGCCCCTTCCCCCCTGAAGGAGCTCTTTGTGACCCCATAGTCAAACTTCAGCTCCGTGCCAACAGGGATATCTTCTTTGGCCACTAGCAGAAGAACAGGGGTGGTGCCATCACTCCGGTATCTCAACTCTGGTTTCAGGTTCGGACTCTTCCGCGAGTGATTGATCTTCCTTCCAAAAGTTGTCGGTAGTGAGGGGTGACAGGGACATGGGACGTTCTGCGCATCGACGCAAAGCTTTCGACGGTTCTTCCTGTCCTCAAAGAAGTAAAGGTAGCTCATCTCACCTGCCAAATAAGTGCAATGCTAATGATAATTTAAAAAAACCTTGATGCCTCTCAACCAGAAAAATCAGTAACTAGCAATGGACAAATCTATATCAAAAATTCCTTATACCCATAAACATACTCGTATAAATAGACTTGATGCTGTTGAATTAAATATAAAAATAATCAATCATGCTGTTTTTCTGCTAATAAGGTACAATTTGTAGCAATCAGTCCCATAAGAAAGCAACTCCTAAACCCCCACTGTTAACCAAGTGCTGGTTTAATAGAAAAAACTGAACTACAATACACCTCCATGTTCATCACTTTCTCCTCCTCAGGTGGTGCACTCACTGGCTTTATTTTGACCCCCCCCCCCTTAAAGTGATTGTAAAGGATCACTTTTTTAAAAATATCAGGTTATAATTACCTGCTATGTGTAATGGTTTTGCACAGAGCAGCCCCAATCCTCCTCTTCTTGGGTCCCCTGCCAGTGCTCCTGGCTCCTCTGCCCCCCTCCCCCCAGCAAGCTGCTTTCTATGGAGACACTTGTATGTGCTCATGCCTGAGCCAGCTGTGTGTGTCTATAGACACACACACACAGTGTGGCTCAGCCCCCACCCCTGCTCTATTCTCACTGGCTGTGATTGACAGCAGCAGGAAAAGTGCAGTGTGCAGACTTGTGTGGGCAATCAGTGACTATCAGGTGACCACACAATACCAATCAGATACCAGGCTTTACCAACTTCACCATCTCACCTGCTGCCATGGAGTTCATGAGCTCCTCGCCTCTTTCATGGGACACGATGGGTCCATGACAGTCACACACCACCGCGCCTTTTTTGAAGGGTAAAGTCGTGAAGACCGTCTCTCCGGTGTTTCCAACGCGGTCTTCTATGATGGCAAGCCCCTTCCAATCTTGTGAGGCGATTTGACTTTCTAGGTCCTCTTCTTCTTGTACCTTCCCCCATTCCGCGATGGGCTTCCAGCTTTCCAGGACGTCCTCTAGTTTCGGTTGGTTCGTTGTCCATCCCTGTGTTAGAGCATAAGATGTTACCTGCTCTCCTGTAGGAGGATTCCTCTTGAAACGTCCTGAAAGCAGAAGACAGTGTATTACAATATAATGCAAGAATATAATGTGCTTAATTCATAGATGCCAGGGAAAATATAAATGCTCACCGACGATCTCATTAACGCGCATCACATACTGCTGTCTTCTCCACCTCTTGTAGCAGTACGCTGGGTGTTCCGCAGTAAAGATGCGACATTCCCTCAAACCCGGCGATTCCATGTTAGGTCCCACTGGAAACACATCAAGGACTTTCCTGAAAGCCACCTCCTTGTCGTCGACTGGCACCGCTACTTCTTCTTGTCTCCTTGTCTGTGGGTCTCTAGAAATCAAAATGGTGTTTAACCATTGAAGTGATTGTTAATGTAAAATTAAAAAACAAAAAACAGGTTCACACTCACCTGCTCTGTGAAATGAAATTGCACAGAGCGTCCCAAAAACCTCCTCTTCTCGGGTACCCCGCTAGCATTCCTGGCTCCTCCTCTCTGTCCAGTGCCCTCATAGGAAGCTGCATCCCATGGGGGAGCTTATGCAAGTTCACTGTCCATAGACAGTGGGACTTGCCCCCCCCCACCCCCCATCTCTGGCTTTAAATGACAGCAGTGAGAGTCAATGCCTCCTGGTGCCTCTGCAAAGCCTGTGAGCAGGGAGTGAGGGGAGAGAAGAGCTACAGATGTGCACAGCGCTGGATTAAATGACAGCTCAGGTAAGTAAAAGGGTGTGAGGGGGAGATATTGATGCCTAAACCTTTTTTATCTAATGCAAGGAATGCATTAAAGTAAAAAACTGTTTAAGCATTATAACCACTTTAATACAAGTGTTAAAGCCCAAATCTGAACAGACATTTGTTGATAATAGTAACATGCTTAATATTTTACTTGGTGTCTCTCTAGATTCCAGCAATCAGCAATATACAACCTACCCTGAAGTAGAAGGCATCCAGTCTTTCTGAATCCTCTTCACCATGACGGCACCCTTCACGATCTTGCCTTCGACGTCTCTACCTTTCTTCGACTGGCCAAAGTATTCTTCCAGAAGCTCCTTCACTTTGTCATCGCAGTGGGATGAACAGCACTGCTCAAAAGCCTTCCTTGCCTGCTGATAAGTAACTGCAGGCAGATTATATCTAAAGGGTGAGAGATTTTTGTTAGTTTGTTGTCTGGTATGGTTGTACAACTGAAAAAAAGTTTTTGGTTAGCACTGATAGTCATTTTGCATTAGTGGCATAGCTGCATGACAGATTTTATATTTTACTTGCCTCTTATGGAACTGAGTGAGGTCATCAGAAATCAAGCGTTTCCCACCCTCGCTTGTGACAAAGAAGTGGTCCCCTTTGTTGAAGGTCTTCAACAAAAAAGGTCGAATCTTTTGGAAATATGTGTTAAACCATATTTCCTCAGATCCTTCCAAGACCACGATAGCCATCTGAGGGGGGGCTTCCAAGGTTCCGATGTCCACCTTGATGATGGTTACTTCCACGGCCTCTGCGTCGAAGTGGGCAGTCTCGCGGGACCTCAGCAGCCATTGATGTACCTGTTGAAGGGTAACAAAATAGATGTCAGTGTAAAGTGACACTAGTTACAACATTTGGTGTAAAACACTATTGACTTTTATAAGACTCACGGTCATGTTTTGGATGACAGCTGGTCTCTGTAGATGCTGCAATGTCAGCAGCGCTTCCAGGAAGTAAAGGATGGTCATCCGGTCTCTGTCTTCAAGCTCAAGCCCTTCATTCGCCCTACCTATCAGGGTGAGAAAATGAGGTTTTGCAAGAGAGACAATCCTTTGGCATACCTCTGGATCGTGAGCCTGATGTCTGTGGGGAAGAGAAAAAGCTTAATTGCATGCATATTTGGCAAAATAAAATGCATAAAATCGGCTAAAGGCACACAATGTTTACAGCCACCAGTTTCACCTACCCCATTTCCTTTGTTCCCTTGGCAGCTTTCTTATTGATCTTTAACCGGATATCATTCAGAAGGTCGAAGAATCTTGATGCAGCTGGTTTCAAGGAAGGATCCTCCAGGCATCTTGGTTCTGAGGTGACGTGCCTTGCAAACTTCTTAACGCTGTCCATATAGTTGAGAATGGTGGACTTGCTGGCTCCAGATGCTTCAAGCTGCTGGAAGAAATCAACGGTCCTCTCTGGCTGGTGGATGCACTTCAATGAAACCTCCTCGGGGTCCACATAGAAAAGATATCTTGCCACAAAGTTCACCTGAAAATGGTGAAGAAGAAATCAATTTATCATCTAATCAAAGTGGTTACAAAGGCTAAATATTTTTTCACCTTAATGTTTTTTTGCATTAAAGTAAAAAATCTGAGTGCAGCTCCCCCAGCCCCTCTTTAAATGACCTGAGCCCAATCTAGATCCAGTGCTGTGCACATTGGCTCTCTCCCTCCTTTTAGGCTCGGTGGCAGCAGTGGGAACCATTGGCTCTGGCTGCAGTCAATCACAGCCAGTGAGGAGGGGGTGGGGCAGACCCATGCTTTGTATCTATGGATACATATATTTGGTTTGGAAGCAAGCAAGCAGCTTGCTATGCTGGGCACTCGGCAAGGGGGGAAGCCATTAAACGGGGGAACCTGAGAAGAGGAGGATCGGGGCTGCTCTTTGCAAAATCATTGCACAGAGCAGGTGTGGCATGTTTGTTATTAAAAACAGAGGTTACTATCGTTTAAGGTGATAAACTTTTTAAAATTGGCTTTGCCAAAAGAGTCCAGATTAATTAACCATGCAGTGTGTGTAATATTTGATATTTATTATTATATATTTACCTGCCGTCTGATGAATTCCGTTGATTCCAATGTCTCCAACTTCTTTTTAAATCCTCTGATCAAAGGAGAATCCACCGAATGCTTTCTGTATAGTCCTGCCTTTTCTAGGCTTCGACGAGTGGATGTGCTAGAGGATGGGAAAGAGGGAGTGCAATAAATATTCATACATTAGGTATATGAATACAATAGACATATTACAATATATTGGTTTTTACCTTGGCTGCTCCTCTTCCATCTCCATTTCCTCTGATGCTGCAGTGGTGGTCTCTTCATCTTCAGATCTGTAAGAGAGCCATGAATGAGTCTATGTAGTTCTAAAGCATTATAAAACATCCTTTAAATAAAGCTAAGTTTAATACGTACCGCTGTCTTCCTGATGTCTCGGGAAGGACAATGCTTCCCCTGGCCTCAAGAAAACTTACGCAAAACTGATTGGGCCTGACCGAACTTGGGTTCTCCAGGTCTTTGTATGCAATGACGCTGAGATGTCTAACCACATGGCGCATCTTCGACCGGGCCTCTTCAACAAGCTCCTTTATCTCGGCCTCATCTGCATTCTTCCTGCAAACTCTTTTCAGGTGTGTTGAAAGCTTGTTTTGCATCTTGAAGCAAATCTTGCAGACCAAGGGTATCCTTGTGGTTCTGGGGAGAAAAAACATTTTAGGAATCTATTTAGTAGATCCCTGGTTGAAGGAAAGAAAATTGCATAATTTATAGCCAGCCCTAGAGATATACCTAATGAACTACACCCAGGGTTTGAAAAGTAAAAGCAATCGGCTACATGTACTGTAGCTACTGACTTAAGAAACCCCTCACCCCATGAAGTCCACTGCTGTAATTTTGGGCAAAACCTTTATTAGATTTGAGTGGAGTCCTCCTTTTGGGACTTTTTGAAATTTTCTCCATCTCTCAGTCTATAATATCTGGACTCCAAGACAGATGGAAATTTACTAAGATTCCAGCAAAAGGGAATCCACCCAAAGTGGATATTCTACAAAATATAGGGGGGAACATACAATGGCACTATGGACAAAATAGTATAGGCATTTTTTTATTTTTTTTCTATGGCCTATATATTGGGACATCTGAAAATTTTCTCCACTTTTTTGGCTTATGTCTGTCCTCTATCTGGACTCCAAGGTGGATTAAATACAATGCCAAAGGTCCCAACAAACATGAGGACTACACCCAAAAATAGATGATATAGGTTTTGCCAAACATACAAATACCATACTGTGAAACTGATAACAAAGAGCAACCACATGAAAAGCAGTGTAAAGAAAACAAAGAAAAAAATTATAGGGATCCACCCAAAACTGCAATTTACAGGGCCATATAGAAATGGTGTAGGCCTACCCTGGTTGTCTTCTTCCTTCTACCTCCTCTTCATCCACTCCGGTGGGATCGGCATGGACTTCCTCCGCTGGACCTTGAGTTCTGTAATCAATTAAAAACAATGTAGATTTCCTCCTACTTTAGGCATCTTTAAAACAGCACTTCGAAAAAGAAAAGCCTGACTCTGATGCAGTCAAATTCAAAATGATCAACAACTGGGACGCCACTCTGTTCAAAACAGAAAATATGACTGCAACACAATGGAAATATAAAAAGTAGACCCAACTAAAAATAATTGTAATGCTGGGTTCACACCTATGCGAATTGGATGCAGGTTTTCCCGCATTCAATTTGCATAGCAGGAGAATGTGACTGGCTCTCTATGGAGCCGGTTCACATATTTCTTCAGCAGGTCCGGTGCGAATTTCAGGAAAAAATTTGGGCTGAATTTGGACCTGAAATGGTGAACCAGCATGCACCGGACCCTGCTGTGTGACAGATCTGTCTTAGGTGTGAACCCACCCTAAAACTACAAAAAGTAGATGAAAACAATTTAACTCTGCTAAAAACTGATCTTATATTTACAGGATCATCTCAAAATACAGTATACCTACCCTGGTTGTTTCCTCTTGAGTTCTTCATCCTCTCTGGTGGGATCGACCTGCACATCCTCTACTGGACCTTGGGTTCTGTAATAGCAATCAATAAACTATTTGGGTTTTCATCCTACTTTTTTATTTAAAGGTATGTTCAAATGCCTAAAATCTGACAAATTCCAAAAGTGGCACAAACTACATGGACAAAAATTCAAAATTCTTCACAACGTGGACCCCACCAAACAAAACAGACAATATAAAAATGCAAGTACCCCTACGCAAATAAAGTTTAACCAGCTACAAAGCATGGTATAACAATAAAAAAAGGTGTGTAAAAACTGATTTTTATTTTTCAGGGTCATTTCTCTTTAAGGCTCGATTCACATCTATGCATGTTGCTTTTGAGCGTTTCTGCAGTGTTTTTTGTGGTGCTTGCCGCGTTTTTGAGCAGCGTTTTTGCTGCGTTTTTGCCGCGCTTTGCGGGGTTTTTTCACAGTCTAAAAAAAAAAAAAGCCAAAAACGCAAAACGTGTCAAAAACGCTGCAAAAACGCTGTACTTGCGTTTTTTATGCTGGTCCATTGAATTCTATTACATGCAAAATGCTGAATTTTGCATGAAAAAAAGTCCCTGACCCTTTCCAAAAACGCAGAGGTACAAAAATGCATTGATGTGAACATGTTCCATAGGAACCCATGTTAAAAAAATTCCCATGCATTTCTGCAAAATGCAAAATGCATCAAAAAACACGTTAGTGTGAATGGAGCCTTAAGGAGAACTCCATCCAAAGTAAAAAGTGGAATGTTTTGCATTGAGTCCACCTATCCCATATTTGGAATTGGTTGTTTTTTTTTTTTGGGGGGGGGAGGGACTTAGTATTGACAGTATAGAAGTGCACCTTCCCCCATCCCTCCCTGCAGTCTTCTGGGACACACTGGATCTCTGGACAGGTAAGTGTCCTTATATTAAAAATCAGCAGCTACAGTATTTGTAGCTTCTGAATTATTTTTGTGCCCAGACAGAACCTTCTCTTTAAGCACAGCAAGCTTACCCTGGATGTTTCCTCACTTCCAGAGCTTCATCCCCTCCGGTGGGATCTTCGTGGACTTCTTCCACTGGAACTTGAGATCTAGAATGGAGATAAAAGAGCGGTTTCCTTCTTATGCCATAATAGGGTCACAGTTTAAAATAAATGTTATGATGTTTAAATGCAGAACACTTACCGATGTCTTCCTGCAGATTGAAATATGATACTTCCCTTGGACTCGAGAAAGTGTGCCAAAAACTCCTGTGGTGTGCTAGAACTTCTAGCTTGGTCAAGATCAGCATACTGGACAACGGTGAGGTTCCTAACCAGTTGCCGCATGTTGGACCGCGCCTCCTCAACAAGCCTTTTGATCTCGACTTCACCAGCATTTTTCCTACACACTCGCCGGAGATGCACCGAGAGGATATCCTGCAGTTTGGAGCAAAACTTGCATACAAGTGGAATTCTGGTACTCCTGGGGGGAAAAAATAACATGAATTAATCAATTAAAATGCCATGTTATTCCTTGATAAGGGCTCATTCACATCTGTGCGATGTATTTTTGGCATGAGGTGACTTTTCACTCTAAACAGATGCATGATTAGGGGCGGTCAATGAGGGGTATCATTCCATCCTAGTGAAAAATCTGAGCAGCTGGGGAGAAATTTGCTAAAGCTGTCCAGACTATTGCAACTCAGCTGGTTGTACTGAAATCATCTATCGATCAATTTCAGTACAACCGGTTATTGATTGACTTCCGTACAACCAGCCAGTCAGATTTTTTTATGGTCTAGGCAGTGATCATTGTATTCTGATGGGTGGCGAAACCTCTCACTGTAAGAATACAATAGTGCAGCCGGAGTGATTTGAATTAATTGAATCTCGGCTGGTCCAAGTTGAACCGGCCAAAATTTGCTCCATTTATGGCAATCTTTAGGCTAGCAATACCTTATGCAATTTTTTTCATTTAACCAAAAAACATTGCATAACTTATGGCCAGCGTAAAGCCAGCCATAGATGGATCGAATTTTGGCTGGTTCAGCAAGGACAAGCCGAGATTAAAGTAATCTATGGGCAGGCTGGTTTTACCCAAGTCTATCCATTGATCGATCCGCCATTCAGATTTTTTACATGCAATTTCTGCCGCTGCTATAGCAGCTAGCCATAATTGTTGAGGTTGATTTACGGAAGCTGGAAAGTGCAAATTCTAGTGCAGCTCTGAAACCAATCAGCTTCCAGTTTTTTTGTCAAAGATTAAGTAAACAAGCTGAAGTTAGAAGCTGATTGGCTACCATGCACAGCTACACCAGATTTTGCACTCTCCAGTTTTAGTAAATCAACCTCATTGTGTTCTGTCAGCTGGAAAGGCTCCCTGGCGGCAGAATGCAATAGCAATGTGGGAGGAATTCCCCATCAATATAGATATGTATATAGGGGAATGAGGAAAGAAAATCACATAATCCATGGGCTGCTTAAATGTAAATATGGCCCTATTCAAAATAAACAAATCCAAAATATAAATATCCACCAGTGCAAAAGTGTATCTAACCTAAATAAAAAATATAAAATATAAACGTGAAAAAATATTTTTAAAAAATTGAAAAATTATGAGACTTAATACACAAATCCTGTCTTTCTATGAATATGTGGCCGCAGCTCAATAGTGCAATGAGTGTACCTCAATCAAATGTCAGGGGCAGAACAGTGATTGACTAGCATAGAAGACAAATTACTTAAATGCAGATACAATTAACAGGGTGCATCGAATGTACTTACCCCTCAGATGCCATGGCAGATTTCTTTGAAATCCTAAAATACAAAACAGTGGATGAGTTGAAATACAAACAACAGAAGTTTAAATGCAAATAACAATATAACATTAAACCGTAGTAATTCAATAACAGTAAGTGGCAATTCAATAACAGTAAGTGGTAAGTAAACAATAATAATAAACTATAAAATTAATAAAACAATATCTGTATAGAACTTTAAGAGATAGACAATTAAAAGATAAATCTATGCAAATGGCAAAATTTAAAAAGGACAAAATCCTGCAAAAGAGGCAATCCACAAGTAGACAATCCACAAGTAGACAATCCACAAGGAGACAATCCACAAGGAGGCAATCCAATATCGCAAGCGATCTCAGGATCAAATGTTCTACTTGATTATCTGAGTTGGAGAATTTATACAGTGTGTGTGAATTACTGACAACCAATAGAATTGTTTTGTTATTATCACACATTTATTGACCAATGGCCTTTTTGCCCTCATGTCTGGAAAGAGGTGAGACTGAAGGTCTGTGAATATCTTTTGTGGCTCTTTCTGTGTCTCCGTCTTTATTGTTATCTGTGACAAGACTGAGATAATGACTCAGAAATCACACCTCGTTATCCCTGTAATCCTCACACCTATTGTACAGTATTGCTCTTCAATATTGATGGATATGTTCTACTGAACTAGAGAGACATCTGAGTCTCAAAGTGCTTCATAATTGTCATTTGATAAAGAAAAGTCTAATCTCTTTACTTACTCAACACGTTCTTCCCAAATATGTAATCATAAGAACTTATTTTAATGTATGTGGTTTTAGTTTTCTGCCTTAGCACCTGCAATGTTTAGTTTTTGGGGCAGTTCACATCATAGAAACGCAGTCCGGATGCGTTCCAGATGCTTTTCTGTATGTGCATTTTAGACACATTTTTGATGCATTTCAGTGCATTTTTGATGCAGTCCGGTGTGTTTTTGGTGCGTTTTTTATGCAGTCCAGTGCTTTTTCACCCTCTTTTTTCCTAACCTTACATAGAGACATATGCATTACAGTTCGTATTTAGTGCCTTTAGGTGCATTCTTGATGCATTTTACAGTGTTACAGTAGAGTACAGTGCAAGAAAAATGCAGCATGTTTTACTTTTTTTTCTGGAACTGGAATGCACTGGTGTGAATTAGAAAAAATGGGATTGTGGCGCTGCCATACAGTACAGTATCTCACAAAAGTGAGTACACCCCTCACATTTTTGTAAATATTTTATTATATTTTTTCATATGACAACACTGAAGAAATTACACTTTGCTACAATGTAAAGTAGTGAGTGTACAGCTTGTATAACAGTGTATATTTGCTGTTCCCTCAAAATAACTCAACACACAGCCATTAATGTCTAAACCACTGGCAACAAAAGTGAGTACACCCCTAAGTGAAAATGTCCAAATTGGGTCCAATTAGCCAATTTCCCTCCCCAATGTCATGTGACTCATTAGTGTTACAAGATCTGAGGTGTGAATGGGGAGCAGGTGTGTTAAATTTGGTGTTATTGCTCTCATACTGGTCACTGGAAATTCAACATGGCACCTAATGGAAAAGAACTCTCTGAGGATCTGAAAAAAATAATTGTTGCTCTACATAAATTTGGCCTAGGCTATTAGAAGATTACCAAGAACCTGAAATTGAGCTTCAGCATGGTGGCCAAGACCATACAGCGGATTAACAGGACAGGTTTCACTCAGAACAGGCCTTGCTATGGTTGACCAAAGAAGTTGAGTGCAGATGCTCAGCGTCATATCCAAAGGTTGTCTTTGGAAAATAGATGTATGAGTGCTGCCAGCATTGCTGCAGAGGTTGAAGGGGTGGGGGGTCAGCCTGTCAGTGCTCAGACCATTCGCCGCACATTGAATCAAATTGATCTGCATGGCTGTCATCTCAGAAGGAAGCCTCTTCTAAAGATGATGCAAAAGAAAGCCCACAAACAGTTTGCTGAAGACAAGCAGACTAAGGACATGGATTACTGGAACCATGTCCTGTGGTCTGATGAGACCAAGATAAACTTATTTGGTTCAGATGGTGTCAAGTGTGTGTGGCAGCAGCCAGGTGAGGAGTACAAAGACAAGTGTGTCTTGCCTGTAGTCAAGCATGGTGGTTGGAGTTTCATGGTCTGGGGCTGCATGAGTGCTGCCGACACTGGGGAACCATGAATGCCAACATGTACTGTGACATACTGAAGCAGAGCATGATCCCCTCCCTTTGAAGACTGAGCCGCAGGGCAGTATCCCAACATGATAATGACCCCAAACACACCTCCAAAACAACCACTGCCTTGCTAAAGAAGCTGAGGGTACAGGTGATGGACTGGACAAGTATGTCTCCAGACCTAAACCCTATTGAGCATCTGTGGGGCATCCTCAAATGGAAGGTGGAGGACCACAAGGTCTCTAACATCCACCAGCTCTGTGATGTCATCATGGAGGGGTAGAAGAGGACTCCAGTGGCAACTTGTGAAGCTCTGGTGCACAAGAGGCTGCAAAATAATGATGGCCACACAAAATATTGACACTTTGGGCCCAATTTGGACATTTTTACTTAGGGGTGTACTCACTTTTGTTGCTAGCGGTTTAGACATTAATGGCTGTGTGTTGAGTTATTTTGAGGGGACAGCTGTACAAGCTGTACACTCACTACTCACTACTTTACATTGTAGCAAAGTGTAATTTCTTCAGTGTTATCACATGAAAAGATAGAATAAAATGTTTACAAAAAAGTGAGGGGTGTACTCACTTCTGTGAGATACTGTATGTATAATAATACATGAGTCCATCAGGTAAGTCCTTTAAGTGGAGTACAGTTCTAACTTAGAGGTGCCTGTTTCTCTTCTTTTTACCGGAATGAACTATGCCATTGAAAACCATATAGCCTACTTTCCATGCATTTTTGATGCAGAAAAAAAATGCACTGGACTGCATGTGGTGTGAACTGGCCCTTAGAGCAGCATATTAAAGTAGAACTCTGCTGTGCAGCAATCTATATTTTTATACTTGCCCTCTGTATGCTGTTCATCTTTCTGCCAGGGTTTCTACATTAAAACTGTGTCTAAAAAAGTTACATGGCCCTTTGTCATTTCCAGCACCAATGCAGTAATGTCCATGGTGACGGTGGCTGACATTTTTTCAAATATTATACCTATTTAATAAAGTTTTGTTTAAGGTTGATAGAAAATTATACAAGTTGATTGTGTCATCTCCTTAATCTTGTTTTTTAATCAAAAAGGTGTTTATTGAACAAATTCAAGCAATTTCCAATGTACAGACAGTGCATGTGCACACATTATTAAGCATAATGTACAGTCCTCACATTGTTCGATACAATCATCCTGTCCTCTTAACCATCAAGTCTACAATGTAATGATACATGCATATTGATACCATGCATCTGGTGTTATCTATCTCTGGCCCATTAAGGTCCGCCCGCAGGGCATTGCAATAGTCTGGACATCACCAGTTCCCTGGGGCTTAATCCAGGGGTATCTAGACATGGTGTCCCTATTCTTTCAAATCTGCTCGGACTGCCTCTATGTTGATATATATACTTTTCCATGACCAAAGTGTTCCCCATATGTGATATCCACGAGGCTACCGTGGGTGGGGAGACCGATTTCCAGTCCATCAATATGAGCTTGCGGGCCTGAAACAGTGCTCTAGAGAATGCTATTCTAGCCATCGTCTCAGGGACAACATCCTCCAAAACCCCTAAGATACAATGACTTGGGTCCAGGGGGACGGCCGTCTGGAACACTCGATTGAGTATCTCAAGCACCGTGCTCCAGAATCGATGGAGCTTTGGGCACCTCCAGAGCAGGTGGATGAGATCTCCCTGATGTTGTCCGCATCTGCCACACAGGGGGTCTGGCCGCCTGCCCATCTTATGCAATCTAAGTGGGTGTAGTGCACCCAGAGTATTATGTAAAGTTGGGAAACCTTTTGGGCCACGTTAAGGGAGCAGATAGTAATTGACTGCAGGGCTTCGTCCCATTGTTCTCCTGTAAGTGGACCTACATCCTTCTCCCATAAAGATGGTTCCTTAGTGGGGTGAGCTTTTAAGTGTTGTGTCAATAACATTTGGTAACAATGTGAGATAATCCCTTTGGTTTCAGTGCTAGTTTGTAACAGGTAGAAAATGGGGGTAGTTGACATAGCCCAGTGGTTAGCATCTCCCTGCGCTGGAGGTAGGAGTAGTACATGGTGGAGGGCAGGTTAAATCTGTTCCGCAACTCAGGGAAGGATAGTAACCTGCCGTCCTGAAATATATGTGATAACAAAGTCACTCCGAAGGAGCGCCACCTGGGGCCCCGTTGTCATTTTGCCAGTTCAACATAGGAGCGATTCCCCCATATCGGACTGTATTCTGTGAAGCCCATCACCTCCTGTATCTGCCGGCCCTTGTTCCATATTTTCTGGGTGTCTGTTTATTAGATTTGTGAAACATCTGAGCCTCCAAGCCCATCGGAATCTCCTTTATCTTTACCAGAAACTATGAAGGACAAGGAGCTCTCTGATTTGATATTGCGTGGATTGTTTAGATTTGTCATCCTACCTGCATAGTTTGTGTAAATTCTAATAGACGTGCACAATCCAGATTGTCTAGTGTATGGCCAGACTACATCTGTATAGTGCCAGACAATCCAGACACAGGAAGAGTGTTGAATTGTTTGCAGTCCAGATCTAACTATACAGTACAAAATAGTCTCCTTCCCTTCCATGGTCCTAACTCTTCTGTGTACGTGTGTAACGGCACACATCGATTATTAAAATGATAAAGCAAGGCTGTTCTTCTCACTGAGAAATACGAAAATTGTATACTGGGAGCATCACAACAATTTGCATTACACTGAAAGCTGCAGAGGAGTCCTTACACTTCAAAACGTTCTCCCCATCACCTTCAGAGCTATTGGCACTGACAATTACATTGGTAACATATAGTTTGAGGAAATCCAAAAGATTGTATAGTGATTGTTTAATCAGATAGTAGAGTGTGTGACCAGACTAGATTTTTCGACCGGACTCGAGTCCGTCGGAAAGATTTGAAACATGTTTTATTTCTAGGTCCGTCAGACTTTTGGGAAAAAAAGTCCGCTCTATCCCACACACGATCAAATTGTCCGACGGAGTCCGGTCCTCCGGACCAAGTCTGCCAGAAAGTCCACTCGTGTGTACACAGCATAAGTGTAATACAGAGCACATCATTGGAAATAATAAATGCAGCAAATCTGTGTTCCTCACCGAGAAATGTCTCATTCACAAATAGTTTCAAATCAACTTACACTAAACTGAAAAGAGCACCAGTGTACAGTGCTGTGTCTTGTCCTAGGCCAGTGATGGCAAACCTTGGCACCCCAGATGTTTTGGAACTACATTTCCCATGATGCTCAACTACACTGCAGTGTGCATGAGCATCATGGGAAATGTAGTTCCAAAACATCTGGGGTGCCAAGGTTTGCCTTCACTGGCCTAGGCCAACAAGGCCCATGCCTAGGGCGGCACTTTGTGGGGGGCGGCAAAAAAGTCATTGAGGTGCCTGGCAGTGGTGAAGTGATCTCCAGCCTTGTGTGCTGGGGGTAGGAGAATTACAGAACACCGGGGTCTGGGAGCCGGGACGTGTCTTCAGAGAAGGGGAAATCATGCCCACTGCCCCACCATGCAGAGCGACATGCCGCCCAGACTCAGGTAGGACACCATTGTAAGGGGAGGGTGGGGAGGAGTGGATGGCAGTCAAGGAATGAGTGTCAGGGGGTGGAAGGCTGTGCAGTCTCCTAATGCTATGTCTGGAGGACTGGTGGCAGCCCGCTCTGCTGGGATTTGTACTGCCCTCTGTAGGTGGCTGAGATATGGCAGTCTCGTATGCTGGGACTTGTAGTGCCCTAGACTGTGGGGGACTGAGGAATATGCTGAGAAGGGGAATTGCACTGGAAGGGGTTATATGAGGGTGAGGATTTGTGCTGAAAAGGGGGATTTTTGCTGCTAGGGGGGAGATGGAGGGGGTGGGATCTGGAAGGGGTGTGGTTTACAATTGATAGAGTGGGTCTTAAATATGAAGGGGTGTGGCCTTGACAGGAAGGGTGGGTCATATTTAATTTAGGGGTGCATGAATTTAGTCAGGCCTAGGGCAGCACAAAACCTAAATACACCACTGGATAGAGGGGCTTATTTTGTAGTGCAGGTACCCCGTGCATCCTTCAGTTTTCTGTAAATGGTGATATGTTCTATTTGTGAATGAAACATGAGGAAGATCAATTTGCTGTGTTCCTTATTTTATTCCATGATGTTTTCTGTATTGGACATGAAGCTCTGGATCACATCAGTGCGGTTTTGAAGTCGCATTCTTCAGCGTGGCTTCAAAGCAGTGCGATTTCATGTGCAGCCTGCTGATATCTGTGAGACTTCATTTAAGAGATGTCAATGCTCTGAAATCGCACAGAAATAATACAAATGGGGTGTGACTTTGAGCTGTCAAGTCACATGACAAGTCGCACTAATGTGAACCAAGGCTTAAAAGGACTAAGGATTATGCAGAATGGTAGAAGAGACTTGTATAGTATTTGAAATCTTGACTGTAATAACTCAACACATTGCATACATCTAGTTTTCTGTCTTGCTATACACATTTAGGGTGGTCATACACTATACAATCTGATTATACAATCTGCTTTAGATCTACCATCAACTACATGGTACAAGAGCCAACCTGATTTGTTATACATTAAATTGTCTATCTGTGTCCTATAACATCGTTTTGTTAAGGCAGACCATACACAGATTTGTTTTCTTTAGTTCAATAAGTGGATTGAACGAGGCAAAAAATTGTATGTGTGTGTATATATATATATACAGTATCTCACAAAAGTGAGTACACCCCTCACATTTTTGTATATATTTCCTTCTATCTTTTCATGTGACAACACTGAAGAAATGACACTTTGCTACAATGTAAAGTAGTGAGTGTACATTGATATTTTATACACAATGCAGTCTAAATGCTCAATAGATAAACAGTCACTTTATCCTCCAAACCTTCTATTAGATAACCAGGGGTGCCGTCTTTGTCTTGTCTGAGGAAAAAGGTCTAAGAACTCCTATAAAAAAAAGATAATAATATGCACAACAGAGATGATCGTTACACAAAGTCTAAGAAAGTCTAGAAGGTGTGCAGGTGACTAAACACAGTCTTGGATAAGTAGTCAGGTCTAAAGTGAATGTTGATTGAGTCTGATGTTGCTTTTCAGATGCTAATTTAGTATTTTGTGTCCCTGATGGAGCATTCAGGTCAGTCTGTAGGAGTCACACTTATCTGATTACCTATAGAGACACTAGAACTTGTGTAGAGTACAATACAGAGACATGACAGCAGATTTATTATAAACTGTTAAATAATCCTAAAACATTTCTTCAGCTGAATGTTCTTCTTCAGCCCAATAGATATCATAGCTTTATTGGAGAAAACATAAAATGGATTTTCTGGCATGCATACCAACTTTGTTTTACTCACCCCCCATGTGCACCTTACCTAGGGTGACCAGACGTCCCCGGTTTCTGGGGACAGTCCCCAGATTGAGGACGCTGTCCCCGGAGCCCGTCTGTCCCCGGATCTGTCCCCGGATCTGTCATCTCAGCAGGGGGGCCCAGAGGTAGAGCGGGCAGGGACTCCCAAATCCTGTCCACCAATAAGCGAATCCCTGGCGGTGTAGCTGTTTACAAAACAAACGTCTCCGAGCCCCCTGTGTTCAGTGGGGAAAAGTAAACGGACTATTTCTTCATTTTCGGGTTTAGGCGGAATAATCCGCCACAACGCGCTACACAGTTGAAGCCCGGCCTCTTCAATAGGAATACACCGTGACCGCCTAAACCCGAAAATGAAGAAATAGTCTGCTTACTGTCACCCGGCTCCCACTGAACACAGGGGACTCAGAGACGTTTGCATACAATAATTCCATAAAGACATACCACATACACTGCATTTGAGGAAAATATGCGTATAAAATAGTTTACCATTTGCCAATAAAAAAAAAAATATGTCCCCTGATTTCATTTTAAAAATTTGGTCACCTTAACCTTACCCCTAAATCTACAAGTTATAATTGGGACGGTTGTCATTACAGTCGGGTCGTGTATTTTTTATCATCCCAGTTCTGATTTATTGGCTTTTGTTTAATTCTTAAGTCCTGGTTTATTCTGTTCTGTGTTGATGCAGCATTCATGGCAATGCACACATATAAATGAGAATGGACACAAGGATGAGCTGAACACCCCCCAGTTTGGTTCGCACCACAACTTGCAAACAGGCAAAACATTTGTGCGAACACCGTTAAAGTCTATGGGACACGAACGTGAAAAATCAAAAGTGCTCATTTTAAGGGTTTATATGCAAGTTTTTGTCATAAAAAGTGTTTGGGGACCTGAGTCCTGCCCCAGGGGACATGGATCAATGCAAAAAAAGTTTTAAAACCAGACTTTTTTCGGGAGCAGTGATTTTATTGATGCTTAAAGTGAAACAATAAAAATGAAATATTAATTTAAATATCGTGCCTGGGGGGTGTCTATAGTATGCCTGTAAAGTGGCGCAGTTTTCCCATGTTTAGAACAGTACCACAGCAAAACTATGTTTCTAAAGGAAAAAAGTCATTTAAAACTAATCGCGGCTATAATGAATTCTCGGGTCTCGGCAATATAGATAAAAGTCATTGAAAAAAACGGCATGGGTCCCCCCCAGTCCATTATCAGACCCTTTGGGTCTGGTATGAATATTAAGGGGAACCCCAAACCAAAATAAAAAATTATTACGTGTGGGTCCCCCCAAAATCCATACCAAGCCCCTCAGGTCTGGTATGAATATTACGGGGAACCCTGCACCAAAATAAACAAAATGGCATAGGGGTCCCCCCAAAATCCATACCAGACCCTTATCCAAGCATGCAACCTGGCAGGCAGCAGGAAAAGAGGGGGGGCAGGAGAGCCCCCCCCTGAATCATACCAGGCCACATATCCTCATATCCTCAACATGGGGGGATGCTTTGGAGTCACCCCCAAAGCACCTTGTCCCCATGTTGATTGCCCAGTGGTTTTGGGGGTCTGCGGGTGGGGGGCTTATCAGAATCTGGAAGCCCCCTTTAACAAGGAGTTCCCCAGATCCCACCCCCACCTATGTGAATTGGTAACGGGTACATTGTACCCCTACCAGTTCACAAAAAAAGTGTCAAAAATAGTAAATGACAGGAGACACTTTGGGACAAGTTCTTTATTAAAAAATAAAAAAATAAAAATGTCCTGCGATGGAGATCCATTTTTACACATTATGTTTGCTTATAGCAGTAAATTACATTGCACATGGTACAGATGGGCTGTGATTGGGCCTGTCTGTACCATGTGATCAAATTAACCAATCACAGCTAGCAACACAATTGTACACAAAGGATGGCATGAAAGGAAGCCATCCATTGTGTACAACTGTCATGTGCTCGCTGTGATTGGTCACATAAAAATGCACTGATTACTGTGTAAATGTCACTGGCAGGAAAGGGGGAAATCAAGGGGTAAAATGTGTTCCCTCATGTGTGTTTCTAACTGTGAGGGGATGGGACTGACTGAAGGAGGAGACGTATCGCTGTTCCTAATTACTAGGAACAGCAGATGTGTCTCTCCTCTCCTATCAGAACGGGGATTTGTGTGTTTACATATACAATTCCCTGTTCTGGCTCTCGTGCCCGCGATTGTGGGTGGCCGGTGGACATCGTGCCCGCCGACCACGCGCATCGGGCCTCCTGCCATGCAGTGGGCGTGCATGCGCCTGCTATGGCTCTTTAAGGTGCCGACATACGTGTACGACGATTCACGCAGGGGAGCCAACCTGCCGCCGTAAATGTACCTCTCTATTGGATAAGGAAAGACGGTATTTTTTAAAATATTTTTGGTTGTTTTTTAAACCATTTGAGAAGAAAAGCAACTGTGTGCTGAATGACAACGGGATGGGAACATCTAAATGTTACTTCCGGTGTCTCTCCTGCCCTAAGAGTATATAAACGTGATGTGCTAGAGTCCAGTTATGTCTCCGTTCCCAGTGGATGCCTGTTGAGGGGAAACGCATTGGGCGGAGCTAGTGGCTGTGACGCCATCACGTTTTTTCTTTTCCCCATGCAGTCAGTCAGTTTGTTCCTCTGCTGCGTGTGTGCTATTCTTTAGCTAAGTTTTATCCGGTTCCTGTTTGCTGTGCTATTTGAAGTTTTTTGATTTGCAGTTCCTAGTGTGCTGTGTGTCATTGCTGTGACTATTTGCTGTGGAGTTTTTTAAGTGACTTTTAAAATGACTTTTAAATAAACCAATGTTACACATCTGCACTATGGAGTCTCCCTCGTTTTGTTTCCATTGAGGGGTTTGTTTTTTATGGATGATCCAGGGGAGATAATTAACCCTCCCCTCCGCGGTTGTGGAAATCAGTGATTGAAACAAGAAAGAAAGTGCCTGCTTGCTGATCGGTAGAAGTGGATGAGGACATCTCCCTTGATCGCTATCCAGGTGGCAATCACTGAGGCTGGCAGGCTAATGCAACAAGCCCATTAGATCTCTTTGATTTGAGATCCATCTGATCCGGTTAATTTTATCATATGTAGCGGGAGGATCATTGTTTTATCCAATATTAGAAGATGTGTGATTCATCATCAACATAATATATTTCTATGTGGACTTTTTTGTTCAATGGAATTTTCACACAGGATAATCAATAGGAATTTTACTCTTGATTTCAATTTATAGATGTTCAAAAGCTTTCACTTATTGATTTATTTAGTAGCACGAGGTTGATGTTTGGAGTGGGTGCTACATTGTTGCTGGTTATAATTTAGCAACATTGTGGTTTATATCACATTAGCACATGTTTAGGTGGTTACATTAGGAGATATAGAGATATTTTTGTATATTCTCTGTTTTAACAACAATGTTTGAAGCATGTTGATATTTTTAAGATTGGATACATCATTTTTTTCACTCATTGTTTTCACTCATTTTTTTTCACTAATTTTTAACATATAAACTGCTGTTACGTTAAAAGTGTGGAAAACACATTTTTGGTTCACATACATTGTATCACTATATACTTTGGATGCGCACTTGTCACTTTATATGTAAAATGTGTTCCCTCATGTGTGTTTCTAACTGTGGGGGGATGGGACTGACTGAAGGAGGAGACATATCGCTGTTTCTAATTACTAGGAACAGCAGATCTGTCTCTCCTCTCCTATCAGAACGGGGATTTGTGTGTTTACATATACAATTCCCTGTTCTGGCTCTCGTGCCCGCGATCGTGGGTGGCCGGCGGACATCGCGCCTGCCGGCCACGCACATCGGGTCCCCTGCCATGCAGTGGGCATGCGTGTGCCTGCTATGGCTTTTTAAGGTGCCGACATACGTGTACGGCGATTCACGCAGGGGAGCCAACCTGCTGCCGTAAATGTACATGAGCCGGTCTGGAAGTGGTTAAACAAAAATCATTCGTTCTGTTCCCGTATGAGAAAATTTTAAAGTTTGTCCCTTTGGGAATTTTCATACATAAATTTGGGAATTTTCATACATAAATTCTTTGGATGAAAATGTTTGCCCAATTTTCTTATAGTGTGTACGAGCCAGAAGGATACAAGGGTAGAGGAGACTGCTGTGTACTCGATGTTGTTTAGTATGTGATCCTGACTGCAAAACATCTTATATCCTGTAGTTGTCTGATCACACAGGGTCTAATAATAAGTCCTCATGCACACGGACGTTTTTACAGCTGCTTTTTTGAGATTTTTTTGCAGCTTAAAAAGGCCTGTCTATGTTAGTCTATGGCTTCTTGCCCACCTAGGCGTTTTTGAGCTGCAAATGGCATAGGCGTTTTTAAGCTGTAAAAAAAACCCAGGACCAGTGGGTTCTGAGAGACATTTTTCAGCTGTAAAAACGCTCTAACGCTCAAAAACGTCATTCACCAACGTTTTTTAACGTTTTTGATCCATTGAAAAAAAAAAAAAAAATTTGAAAAAAAAAAACGCTAAAAAACGCTAACGCGGAAAAACGCTCAAAATCGCTAAAACAACGCTATTGCAAAAATGCTGAAAAAAGCTGAAAAAAGTTTAAAAACATCACTGCAAAGATACTGGTGTTTTCATAATGTTATTTTAACAGCCTGTGTGCATGAGGCCTTAGGGTCCTGTAATAAGCACATTTAAGCTGGCCATACACTATACAATGTGATTATACAATCTTCTTTAGATCTACCATCAACTATATAGTACAAGAGCCTGTCTGATTTCATGTACATTGAATGGATTGTCCACTTGTGTTCTGTTACATATCTTTGTTATAGTAGGCCCTACATGATTCATTTTTTTGTTTAACCCGCAGATTGAACAAAAAAAAGCAGATTCCCCCATCCACATGTTCTGTCTGGATGGGGAATCTTTCCTGATGTGTTATTGTAGTCTGACAATGGGGAGCCTTCCTATGATCAGTGTTGTCAGCTATAGTCACACTGATCATTGGGGAAAACAGGCTGGTTGTATACAAGTCAGCCAATACATCAACTTATGTACAACGAGCCAGCCCATACATGGATCGAATTTCATCCCTTCCTGCCTAAATCTAAAGCACAATCTCTGTAAAACCAGATTGTCTAATGTATGGCCATCTTTAAATGGAAAAGATAGATTTTATAATCTCTTGCCAATAGCAGTACAGGTGATAGAGGGCAGTGCTTTGTCTCGGCCTAGGCCTAGGGCGACACTTTGCGGGGGGGCGGCAAAAAAGCCACCCCCCTGCATGAAAATCTTCCCCCCTGACCCATACTCCCGAGTCCCAGCTTCCGCAGCCTCCTCCCGCACAGATAAAGCATCCCCAAGTTCAAGTACAATCTATGGGTGCACACACGTGGCGTTGGTGGCTGCATCCGCCGATGCCCAGCCTATTGATCCGGCCACCGCCACCCACAGCTACTGAGGTGCCTGGCCAGTAGTGAAATGATCTGCAGCCTTGTGTGCTGTGGATGGGAGAATTTTACAGAACACCGGGGTCTGGGAGCCGGGACGTGTCTTCAGAGAAGGGGAAATCATGCCCACTGCCCCACCATGCAGAGCGACATGCCGCCCAGACTCAGGTAGGACACCATTGTAAGGGGAGGGTGGGGAGGAGTGGATGGCAGCCAAGGAGAGAGTGTCAGGGGGTGGAAGGCTGTGCAGTCTCCTAATGTTGTGTCTGGAGGACTGGTGGAAGCCCGCTCTGCTGGGATTTGTAGTGCCCTCTGTAGGTGGCTGAGATATGGCAGCCTCGTATGCTGGGACTTGTAGTGCCCTAGACTGTGGGGGACTGAGGAATATGCTGAGAAGGGGAATTGCTCTGGAAGGGGTTATATGAGTGTGAGGATTTGTGCTGAAATTGGGGATATCTGCTGCTAGGGGGGAGATGGAGGGGGTGGGGCTCTGGAAGGGGTGTGGTTTACAATTGATAGGACAGGTCTTAAATATGAAGGGGTGTGGCCTTCACAGGAAGGGTGGGTCATATTTAAATTAGGGGTGCATGAATTTAGTCAGGCCTAGGGCAGCACAAAACCTAAATACACCACTGCCAGTGTACCCATAGAAAAAAGCCCCTCTATATTATTATTATTATTATTATTATACACGATTTATATAGCGCCGACAGTTTACGCAGCATTTTACAACATGAGGGCAGACAGTACAAGTACAATACAATTCAATACAGGAAGAATCAGAGGGCCCTGCTCGTTAGAGCTTACAATCTAGGAGATATTGTATCTAGGAGATACAATCTAGATATTGTAAGATTTTCCAAGAAACACTGAAATCATTATCTCCTTATCCATATTTTTTCTGGCCATACACTAGACAATCTGATTGTACAAAGATTGTGCTTTTAGTCATAATGTAATAGGGCATACATTGAATGGATTGTCTATCTGTGTCTGTTGTGACATTTCCAATAGCTATTGAGCCTATAATGGGGCTTGTTGTGAATTGCAGGCACTCCTATACTCCTTTCAGTTTACTGTAAGTTGGTGTGATGCTCTATTTATTAATGAGGCATGTCTGAGTAAAACCGATTTGTCGTGCTTATTTTATTCAATGTGTGCTGTATTATTCACCTGGAAGCATAAAGCCCCAAACACGCTGTCAGATTTTCTGCTAATTTTTTCCTTCAGATTTACCAAAACCATATAATATGAGGTCAAACCTTAAGAGTTTCAATTTGCATGCAATCAGGCAGGCCCTTGTACTACATGGTTTTGGTAAATCTGAAGACAAAAATCAGCAGAAAATCTGATAGTGTGTATGGGGCTTTAGAGATTATGGAAGGGCAGAGGAGACTACTGTATACGGTGTATGTACCGTGTATGCCATCTTCACTGCAAACAGAACTCAACACCTTGCATGCATCTAGTTTACTCTTCTATTATGTACATTTAGGCTGGTCATACACTATACAATCTGAGGATACAATCTCCTTTAGATCTGACATCTACTCTATAGCCTGCCTGATTTCATATAGAATGGGTTGTCCATCTATATCAGTTTAGATCAGACAGGCCCTTGTACTATACAGTGGATGTTTTCTCTAAGGGCCAGTTAACACCATAGAAATGCAGTCCGAATATGTTCCATATGCTTGCATGTTTTTAATGTATTTTTGGTGCATTTTTGATGCAGTCCAGTGCATTTTTCCCCCCTCTTTTTTCTTAACCTATATGCTGCGTACACACGGTCGGACTTTCCGATGGGAAATGTTGGATGTGAGCTTGTTGTCGGAAATTCCGACCATGTGTGTGCTCCATAGAACATTTGCTGTTGGACTTTCCAATAATAAACGTTGGCTAGCAGATTCTCAAATTTTCCGCCAACAAAATATTGTTGTCGGAAAGTCTGAGCGTGTGTACACGAGTCCGCGCACGAAAGTCCACGCATGCTCAGGATCAAGTACGAGCCGAAGGGCTCGGTCTTGTAAAACTAGCGTTCGTAATGGAGATATCACATTCATCACGCGGCAAATTTTGAAATCTCTCAATGCAGCGCATTCTCTTCTTCTTTATAATGCTATAATAATGAAGTTGCTTTGCTTCTGATATTCCCACAGAGTTCTGACAAACGGATTTTTATTATTTCTCATGATCTCCTGAATAATCTTTGTTTTTGTTGGGTTTTTTTCTCGTGATCTCCAAAATAATATTTTTATTTATTTATTTATTTTCTATTGATCTCCATATATTTTTGTTTTTTTCTTGTGATCTCCAGAATAATATATATATATATATATATATTTTTTCTATTGATCTCTCTCTCTCTCTCTCTCTCTCTCTCTCTCTCTCTCTCTCTCTCTCTCTCTCTCTCTCTCTATATATTTTTTTTTTCCTCAAGATCTCCAGAATATTTATTTATTTTAATTTTTTTTCTAGTGATCTCTTTTTTTTCTGAAGATCTCCAGAATATTTTTTGCCATTTTGTGTGTCAAGTTACCACAACAGCATTATTATCTTGTATTTTTTAACCTCAAAGAGATACAATATGTTGGTGCCCCTTGTTAATTTGACATTATATTTTTTAAATGTACCTGCCAACTCGCAAACAAATTTTCCTTTTTGAAGTAAAACACATAGCCAAGTATTTGTCAAAAAAAATTATACATTTAATAGGGGTCATAACAAAATAAAGAGAAAGGCAACGATGGAGAAAGAGTTGGAATTGATGAAGCCTTTGTACCCCAGGGCAGACATCAATTACTGTATTTATTGGCGTATAACACTCACTTTTTCACCATTAAAATCGGGTGCAAATAGCGTGTGCGTGTTATACGCCAATACTTCAATTTTAGCTGCCTCGGAGGGGACAGGGAGGGGAACATGACGAGAGCCGTCAGAATACATACAGTTTGAATCTCCTGTTTACTTGGCGGCCTCTGTAATAGGAAGTCCCATCTCCTGGGCCACCATTGGACCACTGTTCTGTCTATCATAGGAGATTCTCACTGTATCTGTATGTAATCTGTCGGCGCTCGTCCCGCCCCCCCTCCCTGTCCCCTCTAGGCTGCAGATGGGCATCAATCAGGCTGCACTGATGGCAATGGGGAGGCTGCTGCATTGATGGCAATGGTGAGGCTGCATTGATGTGGACTAATGAGGCTGCATTGATGGCACTTGTGAGGCTGCAGATGGGCATTGATCAGGCTGCATTGATGGCAATAGTGAGGCTGCAGATGGGCACTGACCCTTATTTTGCTTCAAAGTTCCTTATTTAAAATTTAAGTTTTTTTCCTGAAACTTCCCTCTTTTTTTTTTTTTTTTTTTAATTTATTTCAACTTTATATGTCAAACTTTATCTCTTCTCATTTTTCACATCATTGTGGATTGTTTCCGTCACATCTTTATTGCTTTTCCCTTCTAGGATATTATTTAATAATTTTAAAAATCGACGACAAAACGCCTCCTATAAATATGAACCCACTATTATCTTATTCTCTCTCAGTCCCTCTTATTTCCCCCCACCCCCCTCCCCCTCCCATGTTTGGTCCGTTCCTTTATGTTATTTATTTATCCACTTGGCTCTGCACCTATTCTTTCTTTTATCTTATCTAAATAAATGTCTGAGACTATGTATTTTTTCCAACTTTCCCATCTACTATTATCCCTTTTCTCTCCTCCTTCCATTTTGTAGTGATAATCTATTTCCTTTAGCCAGTTTCTAATGTCTGGTTTTCCACTTTTTAGCCAATTCTTGGAAATTAAGGCCTTGGCCGCATTCAGGAGGTTAGGTACTATTGATTTTCTATATTGTTTCTTAGGTTTATTATAGATATGGAAGAGGCAAGTCCAGATGTTTTATTCTATTTCTTCTTCAGTTATTTTTTTTATGTTATTTAACACTTCCTTCCAGTACTCCATTATTATTGGGCATTCCCACCATATGTGTATGATCGTTGCTATTTGGCCACATTTTCTCCAACACAAAGAGGTTTTGTCTTGATGAAATCTGTGTATTCTTACTGGGGTCATATACCATCTTGATACTAGTTTATAATTCATTTCAATAGTCTTCATGTCCCAGGCCTTATTATATCCCATTTCTATAATTTTTTCCACTTTTTGGTTATCTATTTTTATATTCATTTCTTTTTCCCATTGATTTATGTATTCTGGTCTTTCTTGTGCTTCCAAATCTGTCAGTGTACTATAAATTTTTGATGTTCCGTTTTTCAATGGTATTTCATTGCTACATAGCTTTTCCAGTGCGGTTAATTTCGTTTCGTCTCTCAGTGGGTGTGGTATTGTGCTTACTAAGTGCCTTAGTTGATTATAATTCCATTCATTCATCTTCCATCCATTCCTTTCCTCTATTTCTACTCGTGTTCTAATTTTGCCATTTCTAGTGATATCTTTCAATTGTGGGTTACGTATTCCTTGAATTCCAAATATTTCCTTCCCAGGGGTGAAGAGATTCGATCCTGTGAGTGCTAATAGTGGTGAATTATATTTCCATTCATTCTTTAAGTGAATGGTGTCCCAAATTTTAAATACATTTTTTGTTATTTCATGTGTGTCAGTGTCCAATGTTCTATATTTCCGTGGAATCCAAATATTCTTATGTAATGTGACTCTGCTTATTATGTTTTCCATTTCCACCCATTTTTTTTCATTTTTCTCATTTGTCCACTCTAACATTCGTGTTAAAACTATGGCTTTATAGTACCTACTTATATCTGGAGCGGCCAGACCTCCGTGCTCCTTTTTCCTTGTAATCAGCGTGTATTTGATTCTTGGTTTTTTATTAAACCATATGTATTTTAACAAAATTGTTTTAATTATTTTAAAAAAGCTCTGCGGGATCTTTACTGGTAACATCTGTAATCTGTAATTTATTTTGGGTAGTATCATCATCTTGAACATATTTATTCTTCCAATCCATGAAAGTGGCTGTATTCTTAACTTTTTCATTTCTTCTTTGACCTCATTGATCAATGGGATAAAATTTGCCTGGTAAATTTTTTCCACTCTAGGAGTTATTTTAATTCCAAGGTAATTTAGTTCTTTTACCCACGTAAATGGGAATTCTTTTTGTAAAAACTGAACTTCCTTTTTCTCTAGTCCTATGTTTAATATTTCCATTTTTATTGGATTAATTTTGAAGTTTGACAGTTCTCCGTATTTTTTTATTTCTTTCAATATGTTTGGGAGTGACACTCTTGGGTTGGATACGTACATCAAGATGTCGTCCGCGTAAGCTGCGATCTTATGCTCTTTTCCTCCTAGTCTCGCTCCTTCTACCTCTTTGTTATTGCGGAGTGTTGCTAATAATGGTTCTAAAGCCAATATGTATAATAGTGGAGACAGTGGACAGCCTTGCCGTGTTCCGTTCTGCATCTTAATTTTTGGAGAGAGTCTACCGTTTACTTTTACGACTGCTGTCGGGCCATTATACAAATTTGTTATCCACTTCATCATTTTTGTCCCGATACCCAAGTGCCGCAATGTATCCATCATGAAACCCCAGTCTACCCTGTCGAATGCTTTTTCTGCATCCAATGACAGGAATAGAACTGGGGTCTCATTCTGCACCTTCTTGTGCAACATCAGTAATGATTTTAGGCTGTTGTCCCGCCCCTCTCTCCCTGGGACAAAACCAGTCTGGTCCGGGTTGATCCACTGTGGGATTAGATGAAACTTCCCTCTTAAAATGAATGTGCGTGTTATATGCCTGTGCGTGTTATACGCCGATAAATACGGTATTTGACAGGCAAAATTGGTAACCTGAGGAGACCACTTAATAGGGAGCACAATATGGTCCAGGACTTCAAGAGATCGGGAGCAGCGGCAGATGACATATATGTCCCGAGGCTGTGGTCTTACAACAGTCTGCATCTTTTGCTAGATCACACCAAACCCAGGCCATCACTCTCAACACTTCCTTCCATGCTTCCTTCCATGCTACTGTGGTGGGTTGGGTGGCTCTGTTGTTGGTGGTGTTGCTGGAGGTGGTGGAGGACTAGTATGGTCCAACTCACACACGTGCCTTTTATTTGTGAGTTGGCCCCTTGTTTAGGGCCATAAGAATGATCTCCTCACAGATGAGGCATGGGCCCTCCTCCATGCATTTCAGTTTACTCGCTATCAGACAGCCAAACGATTCGGGGCCACTAGGGGTCATTGTTAGTACCGCAGCAGCCTGGCGAATTAAAGCAGTCACTGACTCCTCCAGGTATCTTGCCTTCCTGGTCCTTTTGGTTGGAGGGTGGAGGGGAGGAACCTGGGATTCTGTCAGGCTGCTTTCCACAGCCTCCTCCTGGCTGAGACTTTCCTGTGTATGAAAATGGTACATAGTTTTAGTTTTTTGGTCATCAATCACACACAATTTTGGGATCATGACTGTTGCAAATTGAATGTTAACAAATAGAAAAGACTATCATTCTGACCCCAGCATTTTTCATTCTTGTCCCAATCATTTTTGGCTACTATCCCAGTTATTTTTGGCTACTGTACTCCAGTGCAGGTAAAATGCAGCATGTTCATCTTTTTTTCTGGAACTAGAACGCACTGAAACTGCAAGCACTGGTGTGAACTATGCCATTGAAAACCATATAACCTACTTTCCATGCGTTTTTGATGCAGAAAAAAACTCACTGGACTGCATGTGGTATGACCTGGTCAAATTCACAAATCAATCTTCCTCATGCTTCATTCACAAATAGAACATATCACCAACTTACAGAAAACTGAAAGATGCACGAGGTACCTGCACTACAATATAAGCCCCTCTATCCAGTGGTGTATTTAGGTTTTGTGCTGCCCTAGGCCTGACTAAATTCATGCACCCCTAATTTAAATATGGCCCACCCTTCCTGTCAAGGCCACACCCCTTCATATTTAAGACCCGCCCTATCAATTGTAAACTACACCCCTTCCAGACCCCCATCCCCTCCATCTCCCCCCTAGCAGCAAAAATCCTCCATTTCAGCACAAATCCTCACCCTCATATAACCCCTTCCAGTACAAATCCCCCTTCTCAGCATATTCCTCAGTCCCCCACAGTCTAGGACACTACAAGTCCCAGCATATGACGCTGCCATATCTCAGCCACCCACAGATGGCACTACAAGTCCCAGCAGAGTGGGCTGCCACCAGTCCTCCAAACACAGCATTAGGAGACTGCACAGCCTTCGATCCCCTGACACTCTCTCCTTGGCTGCCATCCACTCCTCCCCACTCTCCCCTTACAACTCCCCAACTCCCCATCCACTTCTCCCCACTCTCCCCTGCTCTGTAAAATTTTCCTACCTGCAGCACACAAGGCTACAGATCACTTCACCACTGGCCAGGCACCTCTGTGGCTGTGGGTGGCGGCGGCCGGATCAATAGGCTGGGCATCTCCTCTACCCTTGCATCCTTCTGGCTTGTACACACTATAAGAAAATTGGGCAAACATTTTCGTTCAAAGAATTTTCGTACGATTTTCTTAAAGTGTATACACAACTTTCAACAGCCGATTCTGAATTTACGTATGAAAATTCCCGAAGGGACAAACTTTAAAATTTTCTCATACAGGAACAGAACGAATGATTTTTGTTTAACCACTTCCCGACCGGCTCATGTACATTTGCGGCGGCAGGTTGGCTCCCCTGCGTGAATCGCCGTACCCGTATGTCACCTTAAAGAGCGATAGCAGGCGCACGCATGCCCACTGCATGGCAGGGGACCCGATGCGCATGGCCGGCGGGCGCGATGTCCGCCAGCCACCCACGATTGCGGGCACGAGAGCCAGAACGGAGAATTGTATATGTAAACACACAAATCCCCATTCTGATAGGAGAGAGACACATCTGCTGTTCATAGTAATAAGGAACAGCGATATGTCTCCTCCTTCAGTCAGCCCCATCCCCCCACAGTTAGAAACACACATGAGGGAACACATTTTACCCCTTGATTGCCACCTAGTTTTAACCCCTTCCCTGCCAGTGACATTTACATAGTAACCAGTGCATTTTTATGTGACCAATCTCAGCGAGTCACATGACAGTTGTACACAATGAATTACTTCCTTTCATGCCATCCATTGTGTACAATTGTGTTGCTAGCTGTGATTGGTTAATTTGATCACATGGTACAGACAGGCCCAATCACAGCCCATCTGTACCATGTGCAATGTAATTCACTGCTATAAGCAAACATAATGTGTAAAAAAAATCCTGATCACTTCCCCAGAGTAGTACAATGTCACTATGGTAATATTATATTGCTCTGGTAACAGTGTGTTAAAAAAATCATTAAAAAAAAAGAAAGCAAATTATAACTTTTTTTTGTTCTATCACCAGTCAGTGTCCCCACACCAGTTATATAATGATGCTGTACTGCACTGACGTGGCGTCAGAGGGGGGCGGGGGGTCACTCGTTTACATCACCAGGGGGCCACGCCCTCAGCTATATAACAGCTGTTAACAAGAAGAAACATCACTCAGCGGGAGCCTCCCATGGAGGCGGAGCTTTTGCGTTTTTTCTTTTTTCGGTTCGGCGCGTGGTGTGAGATGGATCTCCATCGCGGGACATTTTTATTTTTTTTATTTTTTAATAAAGAACTTGTCCCAAAGTGTCTCCTGTCATTTACTATTTTTGACACTTTTTTGTGAATTTCTAGGGGTATAATGTACCCGTTACCAATTCACATAGGGGGGCGGGATCTGGGGGACTCCTTGTTAAAGGGGGCTTCCAGATTCCGATAAGCCCCCCACCTGCAGACCCCCACAACCACCGGGCAAGGGTTGTGGGGATGAGGCCCTTGTCCCCATCAACATGGAGTCAAGGTGCTTTGAGGGTGACTCCAAAGTATCCCCCCCATGTTGAAGACATGTGGCCTGGTATGGTTCAGGGGGGGAGCTCTCTTGACCCCCCTCTTTTCCTGCATCCTGCCAGGTTGCATGCTTGGATAAGGTTCTGGTATGGATTTTGGGGGACCCCTACACCATTTTTTTATTTTGGCGCAGGGTTCCCCTTAATATTCATACCAGACCCAAAGAGTCTGGTAATGGACTGGGGGGGACCCATGCCTTTTTTTTCAATGAGTTTTATCTATATTGCCAATACCCGATAATTCATTATAGCCGCGATCAGTTTTAAATGACTTTTTTCCTTTAGAAATTTAATTTTGCTGTGGTACTGTTCTAAGCACAGGAAACATGCGCCACTTTACAGGCATACTATAGACACCCCCCAGGCACAATATTTAAAGTAAAATTTAATTTTTATTGTTTCACTTTAAGTATTATTAAAATCACTGCTCCCGAAAAAACTGACATTTTTAAAACTTTTTTTGCATTGATACATGTCCCCTGGGGCAGAACCCGGGTCCCCAAACCCTTTTTATGACAATAACTTGCATATAAACCTTTAAAATGAGCACTTTTGATTTTTCACATTCGTGTCCCATAGACTTTAACGGTGTTCGCACAAATTTTTTGCCTGTTTGCAAGTTCTGGTGCGAACCAAACTGGGGGTGTTCAGCTCATCCTTAGTGTACATTTACATGTGTGCATTGCCATGAATGCTGCATGAACACAGAACAGTATAAACCAGGACTTAAAGAGGGAGTCCACCTAAAAAAAAAAATATTAAAAGCCAGCAGCTACAAATACTGCAGCTGCTGACTTTTAATAAATGGCCACTTACCTGTCCCAGGGTCCAGCGATGTCGGCAGCCGACGCCGATCACACGCTCGACTCTTGGCAGCTGCCGCCGCCATCCTAGGTGAGGGAATCAGGAAGTGAAGCGTTGCGGCTTCACTTCCCATTTCCCTACTGTGCAAGTCACGCTGCGCATCGTAACTGGTCCCCGCTATCTCCTGGGAGCTGTGTGTTTCCCAGGAGACAGCGCGGAGGGACAGGAAGAGGCATAGACTTCCGTGGGAGTCTATGACGGAAATGGGTTCAAATACCTGTCTTAGACAGGTATCTGCACCCCCCTCCCCCCTGAAAGGTGCCAAATGTGACACCGGAGGGGGGGAGGGTTCCGAAAAGCGGAAGTTCCATTTTTGTGTGGAACTCCACTTTAAGAATTAAACAAAAGCCAATAAATCAGAACTGGGATGATCAAAAATACACGACCAGATTGTAATGACAACTGTCCCAATTACAACTTGTAGCTTTTGGGGTAAGGGGGGTGAGTAAAACAAAGTTGGTATGCATGCCAGCAAATCCATTTTATGTTTTCTACAATAAAGCTATGATATCTATTGGGCTGAAGAAGAACATTCAGCTGAAGAAATGTTTTAGGATTATTTAAGAGTTTATAATAAATCTGCTGTCATGTCTCCACATTGTACTCTACACAAGTTCTAGTGTCTCTATAGGTAGTCAGATAAGTGTGACTCCTACAGACTGACCTGAATGCTCCATCAGGGACACAAAATACTAAATTAGCATCTGAAAAGCAACATCAGACTCAATCAACATTCACTTTAGACCTGACTACTTATCCAAGACTGTGTTTAGTCACCTGCACACCTTCTAGACTTTCTTAGACTTTGTGTAACGATCATCTCTGTTGTACATATTATCCCTTTCATGACTAAGCCTATTTTTGAAATTTGGTGTTTACAAATTAAAATCCATATTTTTTGCTAGAAAATTACTTAGAACCCCCAAACATTATATATATTTTTTTAGCAGAGAATCTAGAGAATAAAATGGCGATTGTTGCAATATTTTTTATCACACGGTATTTGTGCAGCGGTGTTTTAAACGCAAATTTTTGGAAAAGTGACACTTTCATGAATTTTAAAAAATCCAAACAGTAAAGTTACCCCAATTTTTTTGTATAATGTGAAAGATGATGTTACACCGAGTAAATAGATACCAAACATGTAACCCTTTATAATTGCACGCACTCGTGGAATGGCGACGAACTACAGTACCTATGAATTTCCATAGGCGACGCTTTTAAACATTTTTACGGTTACCATGTTTGAGCTACAGAGGAGGTCTAGGGCTACAATTATTGCTCTCGCTCTGACGATCGAACAGAAAAAGGAGGTGACCAACTAGTTTAGGAAAGAGAGCCGTGCCACGTCCAATAATCTATAGATACAAGACAAGGGGTTCCCCTGGGTGGACTTTTCCGGCACTTGCAAAGGCAAACAGGTGGGGTATATAAAAAGTAAAGGGCGTTTTTATATTAATAAAAAAGGTATAATTTTATTAGTATAGAAAAGTACATTTGATAAAAACAAGCAATAGATGTCTAAAGTAACACAGTGAAACTACATAGTAGCCTTGATGAACAAACAAAAAACAATATATGATTAAAAAGCTCTTCTCAGGTCCGACGCGTTTCAGGGTACTAAATATCTGTACGGTCCTTCTTCAGGGGCAAAATTGAGAGAGAAGGTTTCATCTGAGAATATGCGATTAATTGCTTGTGAAGATTTATAAAAACAAAGAGGGCCACGGAAGGAGGACAGGGTATGGCAATAAGTATTGGTATCGTAGCTAATGTAGATCTAAATATTTAGATGGTGAAAGATGCAGGATGGTAGGCTGCAGTCACCGTGGGGAGGTGTGACAGTACTCCCGTCCCGCCCGACCCGGGCGCGTGCAAGCCAGAGCGGCGTGCTGAGGTCACAGGAAGGCGTCTCTTAGATGGAAACAGGAATGCATAACCGCAACCTCACAGCAAAGCGTCCAGCAAATGTAACGCCTGATCTGACGATCGCGGCGATACCTCACATGTGTGGTTTGAACACCGTTTACATATGCGTGTGCGACTTCCGTATGCGTTTTCTTCGCTGCGCGAGCTCGCGGGGATAGGGGCACTTTAAAAATTTTTTTTTTTTATTTATTTTATTTATTTTTGTACTTTATAAATTGTGTTTAAAAATTTTTTTTTTTTTTTACTTTTATTGCTGTCATAAGCAATGTAAACATCCCTTGTGACAGTAATAGGTGGTGACAGGTACTCTTTATGGAGGGATGGGGGGTCTAAAAGACCCCCCATCCCTCCTTTACACTTCAAAGTATTCAGATCGCCGAAAACGGCGATTCTGAATACTGTGTACTTTTTTAAATTCGGTGCCATTGGCAGCCGAGTAAACGGGAAGTGACGTCATGACGTCGCTTCCGCGTTTACATTGAGAAGGCTGGAACAAAGCCGCTCGCAGCTTCGTTCCAGTCCGCCCCCAGCCGCCGAAGGCAGCCGAATGGACACCGGGCCTCCCGATCGCACGGGAGGCCCGGTAACAGCGGCGGGAGGAGGCGGGAGGGGGGATGTCCCCTCCCACTCCTCTGGTATAAGAGCCGAGCGGCTTTTAGCCGCATCGGTTGTTATACACGGGTAGCCGATCGCCCGCTGTAAACAACGGTACCGGGATGATATGCCTGCAGCTGCGGGCATCATCCCGGTATAACCCCGGAAAGCCGAGTACGCATATCTGCGTAGGTCAGCGGGAAGGGGTTATTATCTTTTTTTTATAGGAGTTCTTAGACCTTTTTCCTCAGACAAGACAAAGACGGCACCCCTGGTTATCTAATAGAAAGTTTGGAGGATAAAGTGACTGTTTATCTATTGAGCATTTAGACTGCATTGTGTATAAAATATCAATGTACACTCACTACTTTACATTGCAGCAAAGTGTCATTTCTTCAGTGTTGTCACATGAAAAGAATGAAGGAAATATATACAAAAATGTGAGGGGTGTACTTACTTTTGTGAGCTATTGTATATATACACACACACAATTTTTCCCTCGTTCAATCCACTTGTTGAACTAAAGAAAACAAATCTGTGTATGGTCTGCCTGACCAAAATGATGTTATAGGACACAGATAGACAATTTAATGTATAACAAATCAGGTTGGCTCTTGTAGTTGATGGTAGATCTAAAGCAGATTGTATAATCAGATTGTATAGTGTATGACCACCCTAAATGTGTCCAGTAAGACAGAAAACTAGATGTATGCAATGTGTTGAGTTATTACAGTCAAGATTTCAAATACTATACAAGTCTCTTCTACCATTCTGCAGAATCCTTAATCCTTTTAAGCCTTGGTTCACATTAGTGCGACTTGTCATGCGACTTGACAGCTCAAAGTCACACCCCATTTGCACTATTTCTGTGCGATTTCAGAGCATTGACATCTGTTAAATGAAGTCTCACAGATATCAGCAGGCTGCACATGAAATCGCACTGCTTTGAAGCCACGCTGAAGAATGCGACTTCAAAACCGCACTGATGTGATCCAGAGCTTCATGTCCAATACAGAAAACATCATGGAATAAAATAAGGAACACAGCAAATCAATCTTCCTCATGCTTCATTCACACATACATGAAAGATACACGGGGTACCTGCACTTCAAAATACGCCCCTCTATCACCTGTACTGCTATTGGAAGAGACACTTAGGCTACTTTCACACGGTAGCTGCACTTTTCAGCCGCTAGCAGGGCGCTTTTAACCCCCCGAAGAAAGAGTTAAAGCGCCCGTGTTGCGGTGCTTCCAAATCACTTTTCAGGCACTTCTGAAGTGCTGCCCATTCATTCCAATGGGCAGGGGTGGTGTAGGAGCGGTGTATACAGCACCCCCAAACTGCCCCAAAGATGCTGCTTGCAGGAATTTTTTTCCCGTCTAGCAAGCGCACCGCCCCAGTGTGAAAGCACTCGGAGTTTCACAAAAACGCATCAAAACACACTGGAAAGCATCAAAAATGCATCAAAAACATGCATGCAGAAAAGCTACTGGAACGCATCCACACTGCGTTTCTATGGTGTGAACTGGCCCTTAATAAGGACATGTGAGTTCCAGTTAATTTTTGGTGCGTTTAGGTGCGTTATGGTGCTTTCCAGTGTGTTTTTTATGCGTTTTACCACGTTCCAGTACAGTCCAGTGCAGGTAAAATGCAGCATGTTGAACTTTTTTTCTGGAACTGGAATGCACCGGAACTGCAAGCACTGGTGTGAACTATGCCATTGAAAACCATATAACCTACTTTCCATGCGTTTTGATACAGAGAAAAACGCATGTGGTGTGAACTGGCCCTAAATGAGATTGTATCATCAGATTGTATAGTGTATGATCAGTCTTAAGCCTGGTACACACGGGCTGAAAAGTGACAGTTCAGCAGGAAGCGGCTGACTTTCACCCCGTGTGTACAGCTCCTCGCCCGACAGAAACTGTTGTCACAACCGACTACTATAGAACGGGCATGTTGGAGAGCCAGCATCGGATCAGCGCTGGCAGCCAATGCTGGGAGCACGGAGCGCTGTGTTCTGGTGGGGGGTTCTGCTGTCAGAACACAATAGCACAGCGGGAGAGATGGCTGTACTAACATCACTTGTGTTAGTACAGCGATCTGTCAGGTTTCTCTGTTCAGCCCAGCGGTGTGTACTCGGCATGTACCGGGCTTAATTAAATGCACATAGTACAAGATGGAACACTAGATGCATGCAATGTGTTGAAGGTTGAATGTTTATAAGATCGATCCTGTACTGCACAGTATACAATAATAGTCTCCTCCATGCTTGTATCCTTCTGTACAAATACATAATACATCACATCATTGAATACAATAAGGAACAATACAAATCACTTTTCCTCCCTGAGAAATGCCTCATTCACAAATACAATCATCACACCAACTAAAGCCCCGTACACATTATCACTTACTGTCAGCTCCGGTCCGAGCCGCTGTACTATCTATGTGATGTTAGTACAGTGATCTCCGCTGCTAAGAACCCCCCACCAGAATACTCCAATCATTGTCTGAGAGCTCTGATCGGGAGTCGCTTGGCTGCTGGCTGCCTTTCGGACAGGGTGGCATACACACGGGCACGTTTTTGTTTTTTAATCGGCCGATATCTCCTGACATTTGGCCCATCTGTACGGCTTTCCAGTAAGCTGAGGAGGGCTGCACTCCAAAATAAGCCCCTCCATCAACTGTATAGCTATTGGTAAATGTCACAAGAGAAACGGAAATCTAGAGATCCTATTTTAAGCTGGACATACACCAGACAATCTGGTTGTACAGAGATTGTTCTTTAGAGTTAAGCTGGCCAAATTTCATTCTATGTATGGGCTGTCTGGTTGTACACAAGTCCATCTATCAATCGACTACCACCAGCCTGTCAGGTTTTTCCCAAGTGATTGATGCCATTGGCTATAGCGAGCGACACTGATCATTACATTCTCACATTGGGGAAGATTCCCGATTTCACAATACAATACCACAGCGGGAAGTATTCCTCCATCCAGGGGGTGTGGATGGGGAATCGGGGTGTGATGTATGTGAATGTGTTTAGAATTATGTAGAATTAGAATATATATATATACACACAATTTATTTCCTCATTCAATCCATTTGTTGAACTAAAAAACAAATCTGTGTATGGCCTGCCTGACCAAAACGATGTTATAGGACACAGATAGACAATTTAATGTAAATCAAATCAGGCGGGTTGGCTCTTGTACCATGTAGTTGATGGTAGATCTAAAGCAGATTGTATAATCAGATTGTATAGTGTATGACCACCCTAAGTGTGTATAGTAAGACAGAAAACTAGATGTGTGCAATGTATTGAGTTATGATTGCAGACAAGATCTCAAATACAATACAAGTCTATCCTACCCTTGTATAGATAAAAATAGATGATGACCCTGGATGATTTTTGAACACGGATGAAACCATGCTTATGGAGAGAGAAGCAGATGAATACATTATCATGGGTATTACTGTGATATGTGTGGGAGGCCATAAATACAAGTCTAAATGACAGACTTATATGGGCCACTCCTGATGCCACTGTCAATCAGAGGTGAAGAGGTGTTCTTATGCCCTGTACACACGGTTGGATTTTCCGAGGGAAAATGTGTGATAGGACCTTGTTGTCGGAAATT
Source organism: Aquarana catesbeiana (assembly GCF_042186555.1). NCBI lineage: Eukaryota > Metazoa > Chordata > Amphibia > Anura > Ranidae > Aquarana > Aquarana catesbeiana. The sequence goes on from NC_133335.1 coordinate 88,604,370, forward strand.
CCGACCGTGTGTGGGCTCCATCACACATTTTCCATAGAAATTTCCGACACACAAAGTTTGAGAGCTTGCAATAAAATTTTCTGACAACAAAATCCGTTGTCGGAAATTCCGATCGTGTGTACACAAATCCGACGCACAAAGGGCCACGCATGCTCAGAATAAATTAAGAGATGAAAGCTATTGTCCACTGCCCCGTTTATAGTCCCGACGTACGTGTTTTACATCACCGTGTTCAGAACGATCGCATTTTCTGACAACTTTGTGTGATCGTGTGTATGCAAGACAAGTTTGAGCCAACATCTGTCAGAAAAAATCCATGGATTTTGTTGTTGTCACAGGCTGTGAATAGCTTGGTGATGATGATGCCACCACTACTTTACATGGTAATATCTGGGTTTGCAAAGGCATTGGCTCGCACAAAGTTGATTTATATCTTTTGTGGCTATTGAGAATTATATTTGGATAAAAGTTTTTTTTCCCCATTGCGCAGCTTCAATGCATAATGCTGGAAAAACTGTGTACAGAAAAATACACCTCTTTTTATTAAGTGTTAGGATACAGGAAATGACTAATATTTCCAATACTAGAGTTGATGGTGACGAAAATCATTTTAGTGATTATAAGGAAAGATCTTATTGGATCTGTAAGGAATATTTATAAGATGCTTTCTCAGAGGGATAGAGAACTGAAATATAGATACTGTATTTATTGGCGTATAACACTCACTTTTTCACCATGAAAATTGGGTGCAAATAGCGTGTGCGTGTTATACGCCAATACTTCAATTTCAGCTGCCTCGGAGGCAATGGGGGGGGAGGAGTGCCATCAGATTACATACAGTGAGAATCTCCTGTTTACTTGGCGGCCTCTGTAATAGGAAGTCAATAGAGGCAATGGCGAGGCTACTGCATTTATGGCAATGGCGAGGCTGCATTGATGTGGACTAATAAGGTTGCATTGATGGCACTTGTGAGGCTGCAGATGGGCATTAATCAGGCTGCATTGATGGCAATGGTGAGGCTGCAGATGGGCACTGACCTTTATTTTGCTTCAAAGTTCCTTTATTTAAAATTTAAGTTTTTTCCTAAAACTTCCCTCTTAAAATGAATGTGCGTGTTATACCCCTGTGCGTGTTATATGCCGATAAATACGGTATATACTGTAGATGTGAATACATTCTTACCGTATATACTCGAGTATAAGTCAAGTTTTTCAGCACATTTTTTTGTGCTGAAAGTGCCCCCTTCGACTTATACTCGAGTTAAGCACTTTTCTGCAGCAAAAAAATTAATTTTCCGAACCGAATTTGGGGCCCCGTATCTCAAGGCCACTTTGTGCTAGGAACCCTAAATTTGGTGTGCAAACCCAGTGGAACTGGTACCACAACATAACCAAAGATGGGGTTCCTAGCACTAAGTGGCTCCGAGATACGGGGCCCCAAAATTGGTTTGGAAAATGTCATTCTCTGCTGCAGAAAAGTGCTTGACATTTTCTGAACCAAATTTGGGGCCCTGTATCTCAGGGCCACTTGGTGCTAGGAACCCCAAATTTGGTGTGCAAACCAAATTTGGAACTGGTACCACAACATATCCAAAGCTAGGGTTCCTAGGACCAAGTGGCCCCGAGATACGGGGCCCCAAACCCGGTTCGGAAAATGTCATTCTCTGCTGCAGAAAAGTGCTTGACATTTTCTGAACCGATTTTTGGGGCCCTGTATCTCGGGGACACTTGGTGCTAGAAACCCCAGCTTTGGATATTTTATGGTGCTAGTTCCACACCAAATTTGGGGTTCCTAACACTAAGTGGCCCCAAGATACGGGGCCCCAAAGTCGGTCAACTGTGTCCATCTGCAGCAATGTCATTTCGGGACCCTTTGGGTTCAGAGACCCCAAATTTTGGCTGCATCTAGGGGTCATCTAGGAACCCTTAACTACTGAGTTTGAAGTTCGGGGGACCTATGGCTGCAAATGGGCACAGTGAGGCTGCAAATGGGCATTGTTTACCCTCTTTTCCACTTACAGTAGCTGTGCATTTCTCACCCTCGTCTTATACTCGGGTCACTAAGTTTTTCCCATTTTTTTGTGGTAAATTAGGGCCTCGACTTATACTCGGATCGACTTATACTCGAGTATATACGGTACATATCTTTCTGCATTGTTTAGAAAAACTCGGCAATGGTGGGGAAAGTGTGAGGATCTGCTACTGGAGTGTGCCCAGAGGGAAGAAGCCGTGCTGGATGCCCTGCCTTGTCTTTATAGAACTGTGGATCCTGAATGCTGGAATGACGCAGAATCTCTGCTCTGCAGAGTAAAGAGCGCCATCACTGATGAACAAAAGCGCATTGTCTGGCTGGAGAATCAGCCTTGCTGAACTTTCATTTCCAGCACTTTCAACACATTCAGGATTGCACATTATAAACTAGAAGAACAATTGTTTACGTGAAATGAGTTCATAAGTCAGTATTTCTGCAGAATTGCAAGAATTTAGCCTATTTTAAAGTAGAAGTCTGTAAACCTTATGATGCTGCAGCTGTACCGCCCTGCTCTAAGACTGAGGCCTGACTGATCACATGACCACTGATCGGTCAGTCTCTGCTCCCAGTGGCGGTCAGTGAATGTAAGCTGCAGGGATTTCCTTCTCCGCTCCCTGCTCCTCCAGGGTTGGCTGGAGTTCTAGGCGGGGGAGGGTGCAGGAGTGGCTGGCTCTGGCACTCTACACACAAATAGGCAGAGCCAGTTGTCATGCCTTCTTGATCACGGCATGGCTTTACCTCATCAACCTACATAGTTGCCGACATTGTAAAAAAAATTTTAGGGACACTTTTTTGGCTGTAGGCGGAATCTTGTTATAATTAGGGGGCAGGGCATGCATTTGTAGGCATGGCACAGGGGGAAAGTAAAAATGCGGCGCGCAAAGCGCGCTGCGGCGAGAAATGGGCATGGTTTACGTGCAAAAGGGATGGAGAGGGAAAGGGGGGAGAGGGATGGAGGGACAACAGCTCCAGATCCTACACAACAATGGAAATATGTGTATTCTACAAAGTTTAACAATCAGCAGATAAAGATACTCCAAACACCTGGTGTTAGCACTTCAATCATCCCGGCACCATGGTTGTTATGGTGTCAGGATGATTGAAGTGCATTATTTCTATTATTACATTGTAATAAAAAATGAAATCATTCAACTCACCATAATGCCGAATCAGTGGGATCCCTGAACCTTTAACCTGCCGTCTGTCCTTGCATCAGGTAACCCCAGCAGAGTCCGTCCTTGCATCAGGTGTCCCAGCAGAGTCTGTCCTTGCATCAGGTGCCCCCAGCGGAGCCCCCTTACATCAGATGTCCCCAGCGGAGCCCCCCTTACATCAGATATCCCCAGCAGAGCCCCCCTTATATCAGGTGTCCCCAGCGGAGCCCCCCCTTACATCAGGTGTCACCAACGGAGCCCCCTTACATCAGGTGTCCCCAGCGGAGCCCCCCTTTACATCAGGTGTCCACGGCGGAGCCCCCCTTTACATCAGGTGTCCCCAGCGGTGCCCCCCTTACATCAGGTGTCCCCAGCGGAGCCCCCACTTACATCAGGTGTCCCCAGCGGAGCCCCCCTTACATCAGATGTCCCCAACGGTGCCCCCCTTACATCAGGTGTCCCCAGCGGAGCCCCCCCTTACATCAGATGTCCCCAGCGGAGCCCCCCTTACATCAGATGTCCCCAGCGGAGCCCCCTACATCAGATGTCCCCCGCCGTTTTTTAAATTTTTTCCTTTTTCCCTCTGTTTCTGCCATTTCTGCCTTTTTCCAGTTCTCTCCTTTCTATTGCTGTTTTCTTGTAATTTTTTCATCTATTTTATGTGCTCTAATTATCTCCTCGTTTGCTCTCTTGTCTCTGCCTTGTTCATGTATGACTTTTCTATTGCTTCGCTCGCTTTTCCCGAGCCTCGCTCCTACACGCTGACACTTTCTTTTCTGTTCCTCCAGTGGGCTCCCCGTGGCTTGCCTCCAGTTGGAAAATGCATCCGACGAACTGCGCATGTGCAGTCTGACGTCACGCCAGCTGATCGGGAAATCAGCTACAGTGACGTAACGTAGGAGGCATTATCCGACGGGAGGCACTCATCAACGTTACACCGGCTCCGCCTCTTGTTCTTGGTCTTCTCCGCCGGCCGCAAAAATCGGAAAAAAAGAATTTCCTGGGACATTTAGAGGGAAATGCTAAAATCGTGAAAAAGGTCCAAATCCCGTGAATGTCCCGAAAAATTCGGGACAGTTGGTAAGTATGAACCTATTGTGATCATGACTTTGGGTTAGTAAATGTACTTCTATAACCCAAAAGAGAAGCATAGCCAAAAAAAAAAAAAAAAAAGACTTTACTTCTTTTTTAATTCTCAGTGAAAACTATATAAACACATTTAGGGTGCAGTAAAAAAGTAAGTGCTTAAAGTCTTACTATTGGCTTGTTTACTGAAGCAGCTCCCATAAATGTTTGGCCTTGTGTTTTGGATCATTGTCATGTTGGAATGTCCAAGTACGTCCCATGCGCAGCTTCCTGGCTGGTGAATGCAAATGTTCCTCCAGTATTTTTTGATAACATACTGCATTCATCTTGTCATCAATTTTGACCCAATTTCCTGTGCCTTTGTAGCTCACACATCCCCAAAACAATCAGCGATCCACCTCCGTGTTTCACAGTAGGAATGGTGTACCTTTCATCATAGGCCTTGTTGACTCCTCTCCAAAATGTAGTGTTTATGGTTGTGGCCAAAAAGCTCAATTTTGGTCTCATCACTCCAATTGACTTTGTGCCAGAAGGTTTGAGGCTGGTCTCTGTGATGTTTGGCGTATTGTAAGCGGGATACTTTGTGGTATTTGCGTAGTAATGGCTTTCTTCATGTTATGGAGTATTTGTAGGCCGCATATTTGTGTGTGGCTGGCGCCACAAATGAATGAAAAACCCACAAATAACTTCAGGTGAAATACAGAACTCTCTGAAAACATGTGGTGTGGCTGTTTCAAGATGCACAATAAGGAGGGACTTGAAGAAAGAGGTCTTTCAACCAAAATTGTCTTTCTTTAACCCCAAACAAAGTATGTTTACAAATGTCCTGATATTCAAGGGGTTAAAACTACAGCTGTGAACTTGGCATTTGTATTGTTTTTTTCAGCTGGCAGTTGGCTGTCATGTAAAAGTGATCCAGGCAGCTGTAGATCTGCCTAATCCTTTTTATAGTAACAAGAAGGTGCCATCATAGACCCCCAATGTCTATCATATAGAGTATCTGTCAACCCCCCATGCTATTATATAGGGGGCTTATTAGCTTCCTTGTGATAGTAATACATTTAAATGAAAAAATTGTAAAAAAATTAAATATAACAAAAAAAAAGCTCCCCCGGTCACCCCCTGCATACACACAATTTCAAACACATGTAGGCCATGCAAGTGTATCTGAGGTATCCGTCACAATGAAGGGCAAGAATTCTATGCCTTCCTTCATAGATAATGTATAATTAAAGGTAAAACAGTTTGTTTTGTTTTTGGCTGGGTTCACACTGGTCTGACAAATGCTCCGACATTGGGAGCTCATGTTGCATGACGTGTGAAATTTAATGTTTCCCTATGGGAGCCGTCCTAACTGGTCCGACACAAGTTGTTCCGACTTTAAAAATGCTCCCTGTACTACTTTGGTCCGACTTTGATCCTACTTCAGCCTATTGCCTATCATTGAAGTCGGATCAAAGTCGGATTGCCATATCGCATGATCCGACTTCGGCACGCGACTTTTGCTCAGATGATCTTGAGGGGGAACTCCGCCAAATTTTAAATAAAAAACCGTCATGGGTTCCCCCTCCAAGAGCATACCAGGCCCTTGGGTCTGGTATGGACCTTAAGGGGAACCCCCTATGCTGAAAAAACGGCATGGGGGTCCCCCCAAATCCATACCAGACCCTTATCCGAGCATGCAGCCCGGCCGGACAGGAATGGGGGTGGGGACGAGCGAGCGCCCCCCCCTCCTGAACCGTACCAGGCCGCATGCCCTCAACATGGGGGGGTGGGTGCCTTGGGGGAGGGGGAGCACACTGCAGGCCCCCCCACCCCAAAGCACCTTGTCCCCATGTTGATGAGGACAAGGGCCTCTTCCCGACAACCCTGGCCGTTGGTTGTCGGGGTCTGCGGGCAGAGGGCTTATCGGAATCCGGGAGCCCCCTTTAATAAGGGGCCCCCAGATCCCGGCCCCCCACCCTATGTGAATTAGTATGGGGTACATGGTACCCCTACCCATTCACCTAGGGAAAAGTGTCAATTCAAAATACACAGTACACAGGTTTCAAGATTAATTTATTAGGCAGCTCCGGGATCTTCTTCTGACTTCGGAGGGGGGTCTTCTTCCGACTTCTCCCGGTGTTCCGCCTCTTCTCCCGGTGTTCCGCCTCTTCTCCCGGGCCCCTCCACTATCTTCTTCCAGCTCTTTTGCCAGCAGGGGGCTCCGGTCTGCTGCCGATGTCTTGTCGCCGCTGTCTCGCCGCTTCTTCTCTTCATCTCTTCTTCCGATGTTGACACGACGCTCTGTCCGGCTGGAATGCTGTGTGTGAGCTGCGGAGCCATTTATATAGGCAGTGACCCCGCCCCTTGTGACGTCACGGTCCCAGCATGCGCAGGGACTCTGGCGTCATAAGGGGGCGTGACCCCAGAGTCCCTGCGCATGCTGGGACCGTGACATCACAAGAGGGCGGGGTCACCACCTATATAAATGGCTCCGCAGCTCGCACACAGCATTCCAACTGGAGAGAGCGTTGTGTCAACATCGGAAGAAGAGATGAAGAGAAGAAGCGGTGAGACAGCCGTGACAAGACAGCGGCAGCAGTCCGGGGCCCCCTGCTGGCAAAAGAGCTGGAAGAAGATAGCGGAGGGGCCCGGGAGAAGAGGCGGAACACCGGGAGAAGAGCCGGAACACCGGGAGAAGAAGTCGGAAGAAGACCCCGCCGAAGTCGGAAGAAGATCCCGGAGCTGCTTAATAAATCTTGAAACCTGTGTACTGTTTTTTTTTATTTGACACTTTTCCCTAGGTGAATGGGTAGGTGTACCATGTACCCCATACTCATTCACATAGGGTGGGGCGGCGGGATCTGGGGGCCCCCTTATTAAAGGGGGCTCCCGGATTCCGATAAGGCCTCCGCCCGCAGACCCCGACAACCAACGGCCAGGGTTGTCGGGAAGAGGCCCTTGTCCTCATTAACATGGGGACAAGGTGCTTTGGGGTGGGGGGGCCCGTGGCGCGCCCCCCTCCCCCAAGGCACCCACCCCCCTATGTTGAGGGCATGCGGCCTGGTACGGTTCAGGAGGGGGGGCGCGCGCTCGTCCCCACCCCCATTCCTGTCCGGCCGGCCTGCGTGCTCGGATAAGGGTCTGGTATGGATTTGGGGGGACCCCCATGCTGTTTTTTCGGCGTAGGGGTTCCCCTTAAGGTCCATACCAGACCCAAGGGCCTGGTATGCTCTTGGAGGGGGAACCCATGCCGGTTTTTTATTTAAAGTTTGGCGCAGAGTTCCCCCTAAAGATTCATACCAAACACAGTGCCGGGCATTGGCGGGGATCCAAGTCGGATCCCCGTTCATTGAAAGTCGGACACATGCTGGCTTCATGTTGCAGGGCAAAGTCGGATCCAAAGTAGGACAGCTGTCGTGTCGCACCAGTGTGAACCCAGCCTTTGATTGGAGATGGATTAGACCACCTGTCGGTATTTTATTGCTGTCTGAGCCCCCATTAGGGTGATTCCTCCTCTCTATTTGTCCTGTTTACCATTATTAATTAAAAGTAAAAGAAAGTCTCAAATTTTGAGTTATTGACAGAAAAGTAAAGGGAACTGTCACGGAACGTCACACACTCTGCTTGAGTGCTTCCGTCATATACCACTTCCTCCCAGTCTGTATACAGATATCAGATATTCTAACCTCTCTGAGCACAAAACAAGGCGACACTTGCTTGTTGCTACCATGAACTGTTTATTATGAATCAAAGTTACAAGACTTTATATGCCGTTGGAACCTCCTCTAACAATACAACTGTAACCTAATTAACATAATTAACATGAGCTAATTAACTAAAAAATTTACCCAGACCAGATGACAGACTTGTGGGCACCGAGCTTCACACAGTAGTATAAAAACAATAGCTGCAGCTCCAATAGGAGTCGTCCCGTCTCTTACATTGTATAGAGGACAATGTGATCAGCTCATTCAATTAACATAAACACAGGTAGTTGGAGTTGATGACACCAGCATCTCCTCACAGGATGTGTCCCAACAGAATGAATCAGTCTTATCAGCAGGGGGCTGCTGGAGGAATCCCCCCTCCCTCTTCAGGGACACAAATCTACAGTAAGGAGTCCCCAACAGAATCAAACAACATACAATATATACATATATACACGACGGAGTCCGATTAGTACAGTTCAGACTGAATTTCTAATTCACTTCACAAAGAGTATTATTCCATTGAAAATCCAGGGCCCATAATAAAAAAGGCAACAGGCTTGCATTCAGTCCTCTCCAACAGCCTCTGTCCCGGCTAGGTCTGTCACAGGAACATTTTCCAATTGAGGTGTAATTATGGTGGCTTGGGGGCCCCAAAGGATTCTTTTAATTTGTCAGGGGATATTACCTTCCCCTACTCTATCCAAAATGAAAAAAAAAAGATTTGCCTTTAGTTCGACTTTAACTAAAAAACCGTGTACTATTTTTGTGGCCAATGCACAATTTTAAGGCTTAACATGTTTGGTAAATATTTACTTGATGCAACCCTAGCTTTTATATCTTACCAAAAAAATGGGTAATAAACTATTCATTTTTATTATGTTATTAATTGAAATATAATTGTTTACGGTTTCATGTAAAAAAAATAGATTTTAAAAGGTGTGTGAAAAATGAAAAAATTGGCACTGGCAGAAAAATGTTTAGGATGGGATGTATAGATCTGTATAAATCATTGTTAATTAGGAAACTATTTATATTGTCTTTTGCTAGAATTTGTCCTGTAACATATTGGGGGTTATTTATGAAAGGCAAATCCACTTGAAAGTGCAGTCACTCTAAATCTAAGGGGTAGATCTGAAATGAGTGGAAGCTCTGCTGATTTTATCATCCAATCATGTACAAGCTAAAATGCTGTTTTTTATTTTCCTTGCATGTTCCCCTTGGATCTACAGTGACTTTACTTCCAAGTGCACTTGCAGTACAAAGTGGATTTTCCTTTAGTAAATAACCCCCAATATGTTGTTGTATTTACTGTAGAAGCATTATTAAAAAAGAAACTTTCCAGTATTGGCTATAGTAAGAGGGCATTTGATTGTGTTATTGACTTTTTTTTATTTAACCACCTGAACTCTGGAAGGCTTTACCTCTTTTTATGACCAGGCCATTTTTATATAGCACTTTGCTACTTTAACTGTCAATTGCGTCATCATGCAACACTGTACCCAAATAAAAATGTTATCTTTTTTTGAGACTGATAGAGCTTTTGTTTGGTGGTATTTGATCATCACCACTGTTTTTTTCTTATTACATTAACGAAAATCAGAAAATCCTGAAAAAACGCCGAACATTTTCTACTTTGTTATAAAATACTGTACATCCAATAAAATCAAATTTTGTAATAAATTTAGGCCAAAATGAATTCTGCTACATGTCTTTGGTAAAAAATTCCCAATAAGTGTATATTAATTGGTTTACAGGAAAGTTATAGCATCTACAAACTATGAGATATATTCGAAAATGGATCAATCCTGATGTACTGATGGTCTCTCATTTCTCATTTCTCCTTGTCTGCTCCATGTTGCCCACAAGCTTGCAGTGTGCCCCCCCCCCCCCCCCCACTGTTCCCAGGGCAGGTTCCCCTTCTGCCCCCCTTGTCCTGTATGAAAAGTAAAGAAAAATTGATGGTCCCAAGAACATTTTAATCTGTTGGATAGATCATGCAAATCTTTTTTGTAAATAAATTCCATTTTATTTTACAACATACAAGAGCAGGTACAATGCTTAATAATACATAAGATGGTAGAAGTGCATCTTACCAGGAAAGACCACCCATGATTGGTCCATGATGGCATAGCATAACACACACACACACATGACAGCTCAAGTATTATATATGACTTCAAATTTGTCTTAAACAAATATAGCTATAGTGGCTATAACCACCAGCAGTGATTGAACAAAGAAAACAATCTGATTGATCGACTTAAAGTGTCTGCAAAGGCACAAGGTTTTTTACCTCCTATGCATGAAGGTTGTGTGCAGCACCCCCCCAATACTTACCTGAGCCCCATCTCAATCCAGCCATGTCCATGATATCCTTGCCCCTCTCACTCCTGATTTGCTTTTGGCCATCTCAGCCAGTGTGATGGCCAAAAGCCATCCATCTCCAATTAGGAGATGGAGAGGGCGAGGCTGAGCCACGGCTCTGTGTGTGAATGGACACACAGCCACAGCTCAGGAGCGCGCCTGCTTGAGTGCCCCCATTGCAAGCTGCTTGCTGTGGAGGCACCTGGTAGGAGGGAAGAACCAGGAGTGCTGGGGGATCGGGGCTGCTCTGTGCAAATCCACTGCACAGAGCAGGTAAGTATAACATTTTTTTTAGTTTTTTCGCTTTAAGGACATAGCCTGCCCATAGATGGATTGAATTTCAATGGTTTCCTGCTAAACCGGACAAATTTCAATCCATCTATGGCCATCTAGAAAGGAGGAGAGATCAAGATAGATTGTTAAATAAAACAAAATCATATGATTTGTAGTCACAAGCCTTAAACTGCATTTACTTGTAAATCCAAGTGCTTTACTGATAAAATATGATTTGAATATTTGCAACAGTTTAAAAAGACGATGTTTGACATGCTGAATGTCCGCTTGACAAAGAATGTGGTTGTTTGAAACTGTTACTTTACTGGTAAAATGTGACCTGTATATGTGCACTTCGATTTAAATGTAAAAGCAGATTATAAACTACACATCCTATGATTTGTTGTATGGTTGCAGTGAGTATGGAGACTGTTTGATATGGTAGTATGCTAGTTTGACTTTGATTAAAAGTGTAACGCAGGCCATAAATGATGCAATTGCTTGATTGCCCCATCAACACAGTCCGTGCTGATGGGGGAACCTCTCACACTACACTATTGTGTGTTGCCGGCTGAACACAATGATTACTGCTTCTGGCTAAAGCTGGCAGCACTAATTGTTTGGGGAAAACCCAAAAGGCTGGTTGTACACAAGTCAGTTGATAGATCAACTTGTGTACAACCAGCCAGAACCTACATGGATCAAACCAGCCAGAACCTACATGGATCAAACTGGTCCCCATTGAACAGGCTGTACTTTGAGACTTGTGTGGCCAGGTAAACTCACCACATGTGCATAAATGTGTGAGTATGTGTCTGGAGAAGATCGAGAACAAAAGTATCAGCTCTTTTTTAGGGTGTTGAGGTGGCTCTGAAAAGAGCCATTGTGTTTCTTCTTAGATTGTGATAATCTTCTTGTGCTGAAATGAAAGGCTTCTCATTCAGGCTTTTCTGTAGCTTCAAAGTGGTGTCTTCGGTATCTTCGGTGTCTTCTGGTGCCTTCAGTGTCTTCTGGTGCCTTCTGGTTTCTTCTGGTGTCTTCTGGTGCCTTCGGTGTCTTCTGGTGCCTTCGGTGTCTTCTGGTGTCTTCTGGTGCCTTCTGGTGTCTTCTGGTGCCTTCAGGTCATTTTCTGTAGGAGGGAAAACATTTTTGTGACTCTCATATTTACATTCTGAACTGTTACACAGGGTGGAAACACTTGACCTTTTTGCTACATCATGGTTGTCTGTATCGTTTAACCCCAGGACAAGAAGTCTGCACATAACAGGCAATTGTCTAATCAATAATGGTTGGGTTTGCAGCCATGGACGCGATCCTGTGTATACAGCAGTCGGTTTAAATCTGCAATCATTGTCTGTAAAGGGAGGACTGAAGCTATCTAAGTCATGGGTGGATGAGGCATTGGAATAACCCCTCTTCCTAGAGAAGGGGGAATTTTAATACTTGCAACAGTTAGTACCTTATTACATTCCCTGCACTAAGGTAAAAAAGTTCGGTAGTAGTTGCCCCCTCAACCCCTTTTATACTTACCTGAGTCCTCACTCAATCAGCACTGTGCCAGTCTATAGCAGCTCTCTCTCCCCTCTTACAGGATTTACTAAGTCAGCAGGAGCCACTGGCTTCTGCTGTCAGTCAAATCCTGTGTCAAGGGAGCATGAGGCAGGGCCAAGCCCCACTGTGTCTGTGGACTCAGGCAGCGCAGCAGCTTGGGATCGGAGGTGTGAAGAGAAAAGGAGGAGCCAGAGACACTGATAAAAGAAGAGGGTCAGGACCACTCTGTGGAATTCCATCTCACAGAGAAGGCAAGTATAATATGTGTGCTGTTTAGTAAAAATTAAGACCTTGCAATCACTTTAAATCATTAATACTTACGCTATAGGAAGATGTGGGGCTCTTTCTCTTTATTTAGGAGGTCAACTGCGGTTTACATAGGGAGGTTGTGTCATCCGTAGTCTTCAGATGTTATTATATATATTATCCCCTTGCCGCCGAGCGTATGCAGATGTGCGGCCTCGGCTTTCGGGGGTTATACCAGAATCATGCAGGCATCATCCCGGTACCGTTTTTTAGAGCCGGCGATCGGCTTTCCAGGGATAACAACCGATGGGGCTAAAAGCCGCTCAGCTGTTATACCAGTGGAGCGAGTGGGGACGTCCCCCCCTCCCGCAACCTCCCGCCGCTCTCAACGGGCCTCCCGTCCCACCGGTTTAAAAAAAATATGCAGTATTCAGAATCGCTGAAAACGGCGATCTGAATACTTTGAAGTGCAAAGGATGGTTACATTCCTTGTGACAGCAATAAAAGTGATCAAATTTTTTTTTTTTTAAACTCAATTTATTAATATAAAAATAAATAAAATAAATAAGAAAGAAAAATGTTGTTTAAAGTGCCCCCGTCCCCGCGAGCTCGCGTAGCAAAGAAAACGCATAAGGAAGTCGCGCCCGCATATGTAAACGGTGTTCAAATCACACATGTGAGGTATCGCCGCGATCATCAGAGCGAGAGCAATAATTCTAGCACTAGACCTCCTCTGTAACTCTAACCTGGTAACTGTAAAAAAAATTTTAAACGTCGCCTATGGAGATTTTTAGGTACCGTAGTTTGTCGCCATTCCACGAGTGCGTGCAATTATAAAGTGTGACATGTTTGGTCTCTATTTACTCGGCGTAACATCATCTTTCACATTATACAAAAAAAATGGGCTAACTTTACTGTTTCTTTTTTTTTAATTCATGAAAGTGTCCCTTTTCCCAAAAAGTGGTGTTTAAAACACCGCTGCACAAATACCATGTGACATAAAATATTGCAACAATTGCCATTTTATTCACTAGATTCTCTGCTAAAAAATATATATAATGTTTGGGGGCTCTAAGTAATTTTCTAGCAAAAAATACAGATTTTAACTTGTAAACACCAAATGTCAAAAATAGGCTTAATCATGAAAGAGTTAAATATATATATATATATATATATATATATATATATATATATATATATATAAATACACACATACAGTATAACTAATTGAATAACTATTTACCACCACCTCATTGGCACAGTTTACATGGGCTACAGCTTGTACAAGGCTGGTGTGAACAGCTCTTGATGAAACTCATGTATAACATTTTAAACATTGTTTAAACCACTCTGCATGGCGCATGTAGAATAATTACCATAAGACCCCTTTCACACTGGGGCGTTTTTCAGGTGCTTTAGTGTTAAAAAAAAATCGCCTGTAATGCGCCTGAAAGAAGCCTCATCTGCAATCCCAATGTGAAAACCCGCTTTCACACTGCCAGCGCCCGAAAAACGCTGGTAAAGCGCCGCTTAAGACCCCTTTCACACTGGGCATTTTTCAGGCGTTTTCGGGTGCTGGCAGTGTGAAAGGGCTCGGCCATCGGCGCACCCATCCTGGTGGCAAAAACACGAAAGCGCTGCAAAGAAGCTGCTTGCAGGACTTTTTTTGATGCCCTGCCAGCGCAGCGCCCCAGTGTGAAAGCACTCGGGCTTTCACATTGGGATTGCAGATGAGGCTTCTTTCAGGCACTTTACAGACACTTTTTTTTAACGCTAACGCGCCTGAAAAACAGCCCCAGTGTGAAAGGGGTTTCAGTGTGAAAGCACTTGGACTTTCACATTGGGATTGCAGATGAAGGATCTTTCAGGCCCTTTACAGGCGCTTTTTTTAACACTAAAGCATCTGAAAAATGCCTGGAAAATGCTCCAGTGTGAAAGGGGTCTAAAAGGGAGCCCTCATTCATTGCTCGCTGGGTGGAGATCCATCCTAGTAACATGGAGGAACCATCTGTAGTTTTCAGATGCAGAAAAAAAAACACAATTTAAAACTAAAGACTGTATATAAGACCACATGCACCTGGCCTTTGCTATCCTGAGATGTTGCCAGCACCCTGTCTCCCACCTATATCTGAGCATCATTTATTTGATTCCTATTGAATAGGGATGAGCTTCGAGTTCGAGTCGAACTCATGTTCGACTCGAACATTGGCTGTTCGCAAGTTCACCGAACAGCGAACAATTTGGGGTGTTCGCGGCAAATTCGAATGCCGCGGAACACCCTTTAAAAGTCTATGGGAGAAATCAAAAGTGCTAATTTTAAAGGCTAATATGCAAGTTATTGTCATAAAAAGTGTTTGGGGACCTGGGTCCTGCCCCAGGGGACATGGATCAATGCAAAAAAAGTTTTAAAAACGGCCGTTGTTTCAGGAGCAGTGATTTTAATAATACTTAAAGTCAATCAATAAAAGTGTAATATCCCTTTAAATTTCGTACCTGGGGGGTGTCTATAGTGTGCCTGTAAAGGGGCGCATGTTTCCTGTGTTTAGAACAGTCTGACAGCAAAATGACATTTTGAAGGAAAAAACTCATTTAAAACTACCCGCGGCTATTGCATTGCCGACAATACACATAGAAGTTCATTGATAAAAATGGCATGGGAATTCCCCAAAGGGGAACCCCGAACCAAAATTAAAAAAAAAAAATGACGTGGGGGTCCCCCAAAAATCCATACCAGACCCTTATCCGAGCACGCAACCTGGCAGGCCGCAGGAAAAGAGGGGGGGACAAGAGTGCGGCCCCCCTCCCTCCTGAACCGTACCAGGCCACATGCCCTCAACATTGGGAGGGTGCTTTGGGGTAGCCCCCCAAAACACCTTGTCCCCATGTTGATGAGGACAAGGGCCTCATCCCCACAACCCTGGCCGGTGGTTGTGGGGGTCTGCGGGCGGGGGGCTTATCAGAATCTGGAAGCCCCCTTTAACAAGGTGACCCCCAGATCCCACCCCCCCCCTGTGTGAAATGGTAAGGGGGTACATAAGTACCCCTACCATTTCACGAAAAAAGTGTCAAAAATGTTAAAAATGACAAGAGACAGTTTTTGACAATTCCTTTATTTAAATGCTTCTTCTTTCTTCTATCTTCCTTCATCTTCTGGTTCTTCTGGCTCTTCTGGTTCTTCTGGTTCTTCCTCCGGCGTTCTCGTCCAGCATCTCCTCCGCGGCGTCTTCTGTCTTCTTCTCCTCGGGCCGCTCCGCACCCATGGCATGGGGGGGAGGCTCCCGCTCTTCTCTTCTTCTCTTCTTCTTTTCTTCTTTTCTTCTTTTCTTCTCTTCTTCTCTTCTTCTTCATTTTCTTCTCCGGGCCGCTCCGCAATCCATGCTGGCATGGAGGGAGGCTCCCGCTGTGTGACGGCGCTCCTCGTCTGACAGTTCTTAAATAACGGGGGGGCGGGGCCACCCGGTGACCCCGCCCTCCTCTGACGCACGGTGACTTGACGGGACTTCCCTGTGGCATTCCCCGTGAGCAAAACTTGCATACGAGTGGAATTCTGGTACTCCTGGGGGGAAAAAATAACATGAATTAATCAATTAAAATGCCATGTTATTCCTTGATAAGGGCTCATTCACATCTGTGCAATGTATTTTTGGCATGAGGTGACTTTTCACTCTAAACAGATGCATGATTAGGGGCGGTCAATGAGGGGTATCATTCCATCCTAGTGAAAAATCTGAGCAGCTGGGGAGAAATTTGCTAAAGCTGTCCAGACTATTGCAACTCAGCTGGTTGTACTGAAATCATCTATCGATCAATTTCAGTACAACCGGTTATTGATCGACTTCCGTACAACCAGCCAGTCAGATTTTTTTATGGTCTAGGCAGTGATCATTGTATTCTGATGGGTGGCGAAACCTCTCACTGTAAGAATACAATAGTGCAGCCGGAGTGATTTGAATTAATTGAATCTCGGCTGGTCCAAGTTGAACCGGCCAAAATTTGCTCCATTTATGGCAATCTTTAGGCTAGCAATACCTTATGCAATTTTTTTCATTTAACCAAAAAACATTGCATAACTTATGGCCAGAGTAAAGCCAGCCATAGATGGATCGAATTTTGGCTGGTTCAGCAAGGACAAGCCGAGATTAAAGTAATCTATGGGCAGGCTGGTTTTACCCAAGTCTATCCATTGATCGATCCGCCATTCAGATTTTTTACATGCAATTTCTGCCGCTGCTATAGCAGCTAGCCATAATTGTTGAGGTTGATTTACGGAAGCTGGAAAGTGCAAATTCTAGTGCAGCTCTGAAACCAATCAGCTTCCAGTTTTTTTGTCAAAGATTAAGTAAACAAGCTGAAGTTAGAAGCTGATTGGCTACCATGCACAGCTACACCAGATTTTGAACTCTCCAGTTTTAGTAAATCAACCTCATTGTGTTCTGTCAGCTGGAAAGGCTCCCTGGCGGCAGAATGCAATAGCAATGTGGGAGGAATTCCCCATCAATATAGATATGTATATAGGGGAATGAGGAAAGAAAATCACATAATCCATGGGCTGCTTAAATGTAAAATTGGCCCTATTAAAAATAAACAAGTCCAAAATATAAATATCCACCAGTGCAAAAGTGTATCTAACCTAAATAAAAAATATAAAATATAAACGTGAAAAAATATTTTTAAAAAATTGAAAAATTATGAGACTTAATACACAAATCCTGTCTTTCTATGAATATGTGGCCGCAGCTCAATAGTGCAATGAGTGTACCTCAATCAAATGTCAGGGGCAGAACAGTGATTGACTAGCATAGAAGACAAATTACTTAAATGCAGATACAATTAACAGGGTGCATCGAATGTACTTACCCCTCAGATGCCATGGCAGATTTCTTTGAAATCCTAAAATACAAAACAGTGGATGAGTTGAAATACAAACAACAGAAGTTTAAATGCAAATAACAATATAACATTAAACCGTAGTAATTCAATAACAGTAAGTGGCAATTCAATAACAGTAAGTGGTAAGTAAACAATAATAATAAACTATAAAATTAATAAAACAATATCTGTATAGAACTTTAAGAGATAGACAATTAAAAGATAAATCTATGCAAATGGCAAAATTTAAAAAGGACAAAATCCTGCAAAAGAGGCAATCCACAAGTAGACAATCCACAAGTAGACAATCCACAAGGAGACAATCCACAAGGAGGCAATCCAATATCGCAAGCGATCTCAGGATCAAATGTTCTACTTGATTATCTGAGTTGGAGAATTTATACAGTGTGTGTGAATTACTGACAACCAATAGAATTGTTTTGTTATTATCACACATTTATTGACCAATGGCCTTTTTGCCCTCATGTCTGGAAAGAGGTGAGACTGAAGGTCTGTGAATATCTTTTGTGGCTCTTTCTGTGTCTCCGTCTTTATTGTTATCTGTGACAAGACTGAGATAATGACTCAGAAATCACACCTCGTTATCCCTGTAATCCTCACACCTATTGTACAGTATTGCTCTTCAATATTGATGGATATGTTCTACTGAACTAGAGAGACATCTGAGTCTCAAAGTGCTTCATAATTGTCATTTGATAAAGAAAAGTCTAATCTCTTTACTTACTCAACACGTTCTTCCCAAATATGTAATCATAAGAACTTATTTTAATGTATGTGGTTTTAGTTTTCTGCCTTAGCACCTGCAATGTTTAGTTTTTGGTGCAGTTCACATCATAGAAACGCAGTCCAGATGCTTTTCTGTATGTGCATTTTAGACACATTTTTGATGCATTTCAGTGCATTTTTGATGCAGTCCGGTGTGTTTTTGGTGCGTTTTTTATGCAGTCCAGTGCTTTTTCACCCTCTTTTTTCCTAACCTTACATAGAGACATATGCATTACAGTTCATATTTAGTGCCTTTAGGTGCATTCTTGATGCATTTTACAGTGTTACAGTAGAGTACAGTGCAAGAAAAATGCAGCATGTTTTACTTTTTTTTCTGGAACTGGAATGCACTGGTGTGAATTAGAAAAAATGGGATTGTGGCGCTGCCATACAGTACAGTATCTCACAAAAGTGAGTACACCCCTCACATTTTTGTAAATATTTTATTATATTTTTTCATATGACAACACTGAAGAAATTACACTTTGCTACAATGTAAAGTAGTGAGTGTACAGCTTGTATAACAGTGTATATTTGCTGTTCCCTCAAAATAACTCAACACACAGCCATTAATGTCTAAACCACTGGCAACAAAAGTGAGTACACCCCTAAGTGAAAATGTCCAAATTGGGTCCAATTAGCCAATTTCCCTCCCCAATGTCATGTGACTCATTAGTGTTACAAGATCTGAGGTGTGAATGGGGAGCAGGTGTGTTAAATTTGGTGTTATTGCTCTCATACTGGTCACTGGAAATTCAACATGGCACCTAATGGAAAAGAACTCTCTGAGGATCTGAAAAAAATAATTGTTGCTCTACATAAAGTTGGCCTAGGCTATTAGAAGATTACCAAGAACCTGAAATTGAGCTTCAGCATGGTGGCCAAGACCATACAGTGGATTAACAGGACAGGTTTCACTCAGAACAGGCCTTGCTATGGTTGACCAAAGAAGTTGAGTGCAGATGCTCAGCGTCATATCCAAAGGTTGTCTTTGGAAAATAGATGTATGAGTGCTGCCAGCATTGCTGCAGAGGTTGAAGGGGTGGGGGGTCAGCCTGTCAGTGCTCAGACCATTCGCCGCACATTGAATCAAATTGATCTGCATGGCTGTCATCTCAGAAGGAAGCCTCTTCTAAAGATGATGCAAAAGAAAGCCCACAAACAGTTTGCTGTTGAAGACAAGCAGACTAAGGACATGGATTACTGGAACCATGTCCTGTGGTCTGATGAGACCAAGATAAACTTATTTGGTTCAGATGGTGTCAAGTGTGTGTGGCAGCAGCCAGGTGAGGAGTACAAAGACAAGTGTGTCTTGCCTGTAGTCAAGCATGGTGGTTGGAGTTTCATGGTCTGGGGCTGCATGAGTGCTGCCGACACTGGGGAACCATGAATGCCAACATGTACTGTGACATACTGAAGCAGAGCATGATCCCCTCCCTTTGAAGACTGAGCCGCAGGGCAGTATCCCAACATGATAATGACCCCAAACACACCTCCAAAACAACCACTGCCTTGCTAAAGAAGCTGAGGGTACAGGTGATGGACTGGACAAGTATGTCTCCAGACCTAAACCCTATTGAGCATCTGTGGGGCATCCTCAAATGGAAGGTGGAGGACCACAAGGTCTCTAACATCCACCAGCTCTGTGATGTCATCATGGAGGGGTAGAAGAGGACTCCAGTGGCAACTTGTGAAGCTCTGGTGCACAAGAGGCTGCAAAATAATGATGGCCACACAAAATATTGACACTTTGGGCCCAATTTGGACATTTTTACTTAGGGGTGTACTCACTTTTGTTGCTAGCGGTTTAGACATTAATGGCTGTGTGTTGAGTTATTTTGAGGGGACAGCTGTACAAGCTGTACACTCACTACTCACTACTTTACATTGTAGCAAAGTGTAATTTCTTCAGTGTTATCACATGAAAAGATAGAATAAAATGTTTACAAAAAAGTGAGGGGTGTACTCACTTCTGTGAGATACTGTATGTATAATAATACATGAGTCCATCAGGTAAGTCCTTTAAGTGGAGTACAGTTCTAACTTAGAGGTGCCTGTTTCTCTTCTTTTTACTGGAATGAACTATGCCATTGAAAACCATATAGCCTACTTTCCATGCATTTTTGATGCAGAAAAAAAATGCACTGGACTGCATGTGGTGTGAACTGGCCCTTAGAGCAGCATATTAAAGTAGAACTCTGCTGTGCAGCAATCTATATTTTTATACTTGCCCTCTGTATGCTGTTCATCTTTCTGCCAGGGTTTCTACATTAAAACTGTGTCTAAAAAAGTTACATGGCCCTTTGTCATTTCCAGCACCAATGCAGTAATGTCCATGGTGACGGTGGCTGACATTTTTTCAAATATTATACCTATTTAATAAAGTTTTGTTTAAGGTTGATAGAAAATTATACAAGTTGATTGTGTCATCTCCTTAATCTTGTTTTTTAATCAAAAAGGTGTTTATTGAACAAATTCAAGCAATTTCCAATGTACAGACAGTGCATGTGCACACATTATTAAGCATAATGTACAGTCCTCACATTGTTCGATACAATCATCCTGTCCTCTTAACCATCAAGTCTACAATGTAATGATACATGCATATTGATACCATGCATCTGGTGTTATCTATCTCTGGCCCATTAAGGTCCGCCCGCAGGGCATTGCAATAGTCTGGACATCACCAGTTCCCTGGGGCTTAATCCAGGGGTATCTAGACATGGTGTCCCTATTCTTTCAAATCTGCTCGGACTGCCTCTATGTTGATATATATACTTTTCCATGACCAAAGTGTTCCCCATATGTGATATCCACGAGGCTACCGTGGGTGGGGAGACCGATTTCCAGTCCATCAATATGAGCTTGCGGGCCTGAAACGGTGCTCTAGAGAATGCTATTCTAGCCATCGTCTCAGGGACAACATCCTCCAAAACCCCTAAGATACAATGACTTGGGTCCAGGGGGACGGCCGTCTGGAACACTCGATTGAGTATCTCAAGCACCGTCCTCCAGTACCGATGGAGCTTTGGGCACCTCCAGAGCAGGTGGATGAGATCTCCCTGATGTTGTCCGCATCTGCCACACAGGGGGTCTGGCCGCCTGCCCATCTTATGCAATCTAAGTGGGTGTAGTGCACCCAGAGTATTATGTAAAGTTGGGAAACCTTTTGGGCCACGTTAAGGGAGCAGATAGTAATTGACTGCAGGGCTTCGTCCCATTGTTCTCCTGTAAGTGGACCTACATCCTTCACCCATAAAGATGGTTCCTTAGTGGGGTGAGCTTTTAAGTGTTGTGTCAATAACATTTGGTAACAATGTGAGATAATCCCTTTGGTTTCAGTGCTAGTTTGTAACAGGTAGAAAATGGGGGTAGTTGACATAGCCCAGTGGTTAGCATCTCCCTGCGCTGGAGGTAGGAGTAGTAAATGGTTGAGGGCAGGTTAAATCTGTTCCGCAACTCAGGGTAGGACAGTAACCTGCCGTCCTGAAATATATGTGATAACAAAGTCACTCCGAAGGAGCGCCACCTGGGGCCCCGTTGTCATTTTGCCAGTTCAACATAGGAGCGATTCCCCCATATCGGACTGTATTCTGTGAAGCCCATCACCTCCTGTATCTGCCGGCCCTTGTTCCATATTTTCTGGGTGTCTGTTTATTAGATTTGTGAAACATCTGAGCCTCCAAGCCCATCGGAATCTCCTTTATCTTTACCAGAAACTATGAAGGACAAGGAGCTCTCTGATTTGATATTGCGTGGATTGTTTAGATTTGTCATCCTACCTGCATAGTTTGTGTAAATTCTAATAGACGTGCACAATCCAGATTGTCTAGTGTATGGCCAGACTACATCTGTATAGTGCCAGACAATCCAGACACAGGAAGAGTGTTGAATTGTTTGCAGTCCAGATCTAACTATACAGTACAAAATAGTCTCCTTCCCTTCCATGGTCCTAACTCTTCTGTGTACGTGTGTAACGGCACACATCGATTATTAAAATGATAAAGCAAGGCTGTTCTTCTCACTGAGAAATACGAAAATTGTATACTGGGAGCATCACAACAATTTGCATTACACTGAAAGCTGCAGAGGAGTCCTTACACTTCAAAACGTTCTCCCCATCACCTTCAGAGCTATTGGCACTGACAATTACATTGGTAACATATAGTTTGAGGAAATCCAAAAGATTGTATAGTGATTGTTTAATCAGATAGTAGAGTGTGTGACCAGACTAGATTTTTCGACCGGACTCGAGTCCGTCGGAAAGATTTGAAACATGTTTTATTTCTAGGTCCGTCAGACTTTTGGGAAAAAAAGTCCGCTCTATCCCACACACGATCAAATTGTCCGACGGAGTCCGGTCCTCCGGACCAAGTCTGCCAGAAAGTCCACTCGTGTGTACACAGCATAAGTGTAATACAGAGCACATCATTGGAAATAATAAATGCAGCAAATCTGTGTTCCTCACCGAGAAATGTCTCATTCACAAATAGTTTCAAATCAACTTACACTAAACTGAAAAGAGCACCAGTGTACAGTGCTGTGTCTTGTCCTAGGCCAGTGATGGCAAACCTTGGCACCCCAGATGTTTTGGAACTACATTTCCCATGATGCTCAACTACACTGCAGTGTGCATGAGCATCATGGGAAATGTAGTTCCAAAACATCTGGGGTGCCAAGGTTTGCCTTCACTGGCCTAGGCCAACAAGGCCCATGCCTAGGGCGGCACTTTGTGGGGGGCGGCAAAAAAGTCATTGAGGTGCCTGGCAGTGGTGAAGTGATCTCCAGCCTTGTGTGCTGGGGGTAGGAGAATTACAGAACACCGGGGTCTGGGAGCCGGGACGTGTCTTCAGAGAAGGGGAAATCATGCCCACTGCCCCACCATGCAGAGCGACATGCCGCCCAGACTCAGGTAGGACACCATTGTAAGGGGAGGGTGGGGAGGAGTGGATGGCAGTCAAGGAATGAGTGTCAGGGGGTGGAAGGCTGTGCAGTCTCCTAATGCTATGTCTGGAGGACTGGTGGCAGCCCGCTCTGCTGGGATTTGTACTGCCCTCTGTAGGTGGCTGAGATATGGCAGTCTCGTATGCTGGGACTTGTAGTGCCCTAGACTGTGGGGGACTGAGGAATATGCTGAGAAGGGGAATTGCACTGGAAGGGGTTATATGAGGGTGAGGATTTGTGCTGAAAAGGGGGATTTTTGCTGCTAGGGGGGAGATGGAGGGGGTGGGATCTGGAAGGGGTGTGGTTTACAATTGATAGAGTGGGTCTTAAATATGAAGGGGTGTGGCCTTGACAGGAAGGGTGGGTCATATTTAATTTAGGGGTGCATGAATTTAGTCAGGCCTAGGGCAGCACAAAACCTAAATACACCACTGGATAGAGGGGCTTATTTTGTAGTGCAGGTACCCCGTGCATCCTTCAGTTTTCTGTAAATGGTGATATGTTCTATTTGTGAATGAAACATGAGGAAGATCGATTTGCTGTGTTCCTTATTTTATTCCATGATGTTTTCTGTATTGGACATGAAGCTCTGGATCACATCAGTGCGGTTTTGAAGTCGCATTCTTCAGCGTGGCTTCAAAGCAGTGCGATTTCATGTGCAGCCTGCTGATATCTGTGAGACTTCATTTAAGAGATGTCAATGCTCTGAAATCGCACAGAAATAATACAAATGGGGTGTGACTTTGAGCTGTCAAGTCACATGACAAGTCGCACTAATGTGAACCAAGGCTTAAAAGGACTAAGGATTATGCAGAATGGTAGAAGAGACTTGTATAGTATTTGAAATCTTGACTGTAATAACTCAACACATTGCATACATCTAGTTTTCTGTCTTGCTATACACATTTAGGGTGGTCATACACTATACAATCTGATTATACAATCTGCTTTAGATCTACCATCAACTACATGGTACAAGAGCCAACCTGATTTGTTATACATTAAATTGTCTATCTGTGTCCTATAACATCGTTTTGTTAAGGCAGACCATACACAGATTTGTTTTCTTTAGTTCAATAAGTGGATTGAACGAGGGAAAAAAATTGTATGTGTGTGTGTATATATATATACAGTATCTCACAAAAGTGAGTACACCCCTCACATTTTTGTATATATTTCCTTCTATCTTTTCATGTGACAACACTGAAGAAATGACACTTTGCTACAATGTAAAGTAGTGAGTGTACATTGATATTTTATACACAATGCAGTCTAAATGCTCAATAGATAAACAGTCACTTTATCCTCCAAACCTTCTATTAGATAACCAGGGGTGCCGTCTTTGTCTTGTCTGAGGAAAAAGGTCTAAGAACTCCTATAAAAAAAAGATAATAATATGTACAACAGAGATGATCGTTACACAAAGTCTAAGAAAGTCTAGAAGGTGTGCAGGTGACTAAACACAGTCTTGGATAAGTAGTCAGGTCTAAAGTGAATGTTGATTGAGTCTGATGTTGCTTTTCAGATGCTAATTTAGTATTTTGTGTCCCTGATGGAGCATTCAGGTCAGTCTGTAGGAGTCACACTTATCTGATTACCTATAGAGACACTAGAACTTGTGTAGAGTACAATACAGAGACATGACAGCAGATTTATTATAAACTGTTAAATAATCCTAAAACATTTCTTCAGCTGAATGTTCTTCTTCAGCCCAATAGATATCATAGCTTTATTGGAGAAAACATAAAATGGATTTTCTGGCATGCATACCAACTTTGTTTTACTCACCCCCCATGTGCACCTTACCTAGGGTGACCAGACGTCCCCGGTTTCTGGGGACAGTCCCCAGATTGAGGACGCTGTCCCCGGAGCCCGTCTGTCCCCGGATCTGTCCCCGGATCTGTCATCTCAGCAGGGGGGCCCAGAGGTAGAGCGGGCAGGGACTCCCAAATCCTGTCCACCAATAAGCGAATCCCTGGCGGTGTAGCTGTTTACAAAACAAACGTCTCCGAGCCCCCTGTGTTCAGTGGGGAAAAGTAAACGGACTATTTCTTCATTTTCGGGTTTAGGCGGAATAATCTGCCACAACGCGCTACACAGTTGAAGCCCGGCCTCTTCAATAGGAATACACCGTGACCGCCTAAACCCGAAAATGAAGAAATAGTCTGCTTACTGTCACCCGGCTCCCACTGAACACAGGGGACTCAGAGACGTTTGCATACAATAATTCCATAAAGACATACCACATACACTGCATTTGAGGAAAATATGCGTATAAAATAGTTTACCATTTGCCAATAAAAAAAAAATATGTCCCCTGATTTCATTTTAAAAATTTGGTCACCTTAACCTTACCCCAAAAGCTACAAGTTATAATTGGGACGGTTGTCATTACAGTCGGGTCGTGTATTTTTTATCATCCCAGTTCTGATTTATTGGCTTTTGTTTAATTCTTAAGTCCTGGTTTATACTGTTCTGTGTTGATGCAGCATTCATGGCAATGCACACATATAAATGAGAATGGACACAAGGATGAGCTGAACACCCCCCAGTTTGGTTCGCACCACAACTTGCAAACAGGCAAAACATTTGTGCGAACACCGTTAAAGTCTATGGGACACAAACGTGAAAAATCAAAAGTGCTCATTTTAAGGGTTTATATGCAAGTTTTTGTCATAAAAAGTGTTTGGGGACCTGAGTCCTGCCCCAGGGGACATGGATCAATGCAAAAAAAGTTTTAAAACCAGACTTTTTTCGGGAGCAGTGATTTTATTGATGCTTAAAGTGAAACAATAAAAATGAAATATTACTTTAAATATCGTGCCTGGGGGGTGTCTATAGTATGCCTGTAAAGTGGCGCAGTTTTCCCATGTTTAGAACAGTACCACAGCAAAACTATGTTTCTAAAGGAAAAAAGTCATTTAAAACTAATCGCGGCTATAATGAATTCTCGGGTCTCGGCAATATAGATAAAAGTCATTGAAAAAAACGGCATGGGTCCCCCCCAGTCCATTATCACACCCTTTGGGTCTGGTATGAATATTAAAGGGAACGCCTAACCAAAATAAAAAATAATTGCGTGTGGGTCCCCCCAAAATCCATACCAAGCCCCTCAGGTCTGGTATGAATATTAAGGGGAACCCTGCACCAAAATAAACAAAATGGCATAGGGGTCCCCCCAAAATCCATACCAGACCCTTATCCAAGCATGCAACCTGGCAGGCAGCAGGAAAAGAGGGGGGGCAGGAGAGCTCCCCCCTGAACCATACCAGGCCACATATCCTCATATCCTCAACATGGGGGGATGCTTTGGAGTCACCCCCAAAGCACCTTGTCCCCATGTTGATTGCCCAGTGGTTTTGGGGGTCTGCGGGTGGGGGGCTTATCAGAATCTGGAAGCCCCCTTTAACAAGGAGTTCCCCAGATCCCACCCCCACCTATGTGAATTGGTAACGGGTACATTGTACCCCTACCAGTTCACAAAAAAAGTGTCAAGAATAGTAAATGACAGGAGACACTTTGGGACAAGTTCTTTATTAAAAAATAAAAAAATAAAAATGTCCTGCGATGTAGATCCATTTTTACACATTATGTTTGCTTATAGCAGTAAATTACATTGCACATGGTACAGATGGGCTGTGATTGGGCCTGTCTGTACCATGTGATCAAATTAACCAATCACAGCTAGCAACACAATTGTACACAATGGATGGCATGAAAGGAAGCCATCCATTGTGTACAACTGTCATGTGCTCGCTGTGATTGGTAACATAAAAATGCACTGATTACTGTGTAAATGTCACTGACAGGAAAGGGGGAAATCAAGGGGTAAAATGTGTTCCCTCATGTGTGTTTCTAACTGTGGGGGGATGGGACTGACTGAAGGAGGAGACGTATCGCTGTTCCTAATTACTAGGAACAGCAGATGTGTCTCTCCTCTCCTATCAGAACGGGGATTTGTGTGTTTACATATACAATTCCCTGTACTGGCTCTCGTGCCCGCGATCGTGGGTGGCCGGTGGACATCATGCCCGCCGACCACGCGCATCGGGCCTCCTGCCATGCAGTGGGCGTGCATGCGCCTGCTATGGCTCTTTAAGGTGCCGACATACGTGTACGACGATTCACGCAGGGGAGCCAACCTGCTGCCGTAAATGTACCTCTCTATTGGATAAGGAAAGACGGTATTTGTTAAAATATTTTTGGTTGTTTTTTAAACCATTTGAGAAGAAAAGCAACTGTGTGCTGAATGACAACGGGATGGGAACATCTAAATGTTACTTCCGGTGTCTCTCCTGCCCTATGAGTATATAAACGTGATGTGCTAGAGTCCAGTTATGTCTCCGTTCCCAGTGGATGCCTGTTGAGGGGAAACGCATTGGGCGGAGCTAGTGGCTGTGACGCCATCACGTTTTTTCTTTTCCCCATGCAGTCAGTCAGTTTGTTCCTCTGCTGCGTGTGTGCTATTCTTTAGCTAAGTTTTATCCGGTTCCTGTTTGCTGTGCTATTTGAAGTTTTTTGATTTGCAGTTCCTAGTGTGCTGTGTGTCATTGCTGTGACTATTTGCTGTGGAGTTTTTTAAGTGACTTTTAAAATGACTTTTAAATAAACCAATGTTACACATCTGCACTATGGAGTCTCCCTCGTTTTGTTTCCATTGAGGGGTTTGTTTTTTATGGATGATCCAGGGGAGATAATTAACCCTCCCCTCCGCGGTTGTGGAAATCAGTGATTGAAACAAGAAAGAAAGTGCCTGCTTGCTGATCGGTAGAAGTGGATGAGGACATCTCCCTTGATCGCTATCCAGGTGGCAATCACTGAGGCTGGCAGGCTAATGCAACAAGCCCATTAGATCTCTTTGATTTGAGATCCATCTGATCCGGTTAATTTTATCATATGTAGCGGGAGGATCATTGTTTTATCCAATATTAGAAGATGTGTGATTCATCATCAACATAATATATTTCTATGTGGACTTTTTTGTTCAATGGAATTTTCACACAGGATAATCAATAGGAATTTTACTCTTGATTTCAATTTATAGATGTTCAAAAGCTTTCACTTATTGATTTATTTAGTAGCACGAGGTTGATGTGTGGAGTGGGTGCTACATTGTTGCTGGTTATAATTTAGCAACATTGTGGTTTATATCACATTAGCACATGTTTAGGTGGTTACATTAGGAGATATAGAGATATTTTTGTATATTCTCTGTTTTAACAACAATGTTTGAAGCATGTTGATATTTTTAAGATTGGATACATCATTTTTTTCACTCATTGTTTTCACTCATTTTTTTTCACTAATTTTTAACATATAAACTGCTGTTACGTTAAAAGTGTGGAAAACACATTTTTGGTTCACATACATTGTATCACTATATACTTTGGATGCGCACTTGTCACTTTATATGTAAAATGTGTTCCCTCATGTGTGTTTCTAACTGTGGGGGGATGGGACTGACTGGAGGAGGAGACATATCGCTGTTTCTAATTACTAGGAACAGCAGATCTGTCTCTCCTCTCCTATCAGAACGGGGATTTGTGTGTTTACATATACAATTCCCTGTTCTGGCTCTCGTGCCCGCGATCGTGGGTGGCCGGCGGACATCGCGCCTGACGGCCACGCACATCGGGTCCCCTGCCATGCAGTGGGCATGCGTGTGCCTGCTATGGCTTTTTAAGGTGCCGACATACGTGTACGGCGATTCACGCAGGGGAGCCAACCTGCTGCCGTAAATGTACATGAGCCGGTCGGGAAGTGGTTAAACAAAAATCATTCGTTCTGTTCCCGTATGAGAAAATTTTAAAGTTTGTCCCTTTGGGAATTTTCATACATAAATTCGGGATCGGCTGTTGAAAGTTGTGTACACACTATAAGAAAATCGTAAGAAAATTCTTTGGATGAAAATGTTTGCCCAATTTTCTTATAGTGTGTACGAGCCAGAAGGATACAAGGGTAGAGGAGACTGCTGTGTACTCGATGTTGTTTAGTATGTGATCCTGACTGCAAAACATCTTATATCCTGTAGTTGTCTGATCACACAGGGTCTAATAATAAGTCCTCATGCACACGGACATTTTTACAGCTGCTTTTTTGAGATTTTTTTGCAGCTTAAAAAGGCCTGTCTATGTTAGTCTATGGCTTCTTGCCCACCTAGGCGTTTTTGAGCTGCAAATGGCATAGGCGTTTTTAAGCTGTAAAAAAAACCCAGGACCAGTGGGTTCTGAGAGACATTTTTCAGCTGTAAAAACGCTCTAACGCTCAAAAACGTCATTCACCAACGTTTTTTAACGTTTTTGATCCATTGAAAAAAAAAAAAAAATTTGAAAAAACAAACGCTAAAAAACGCTAACGCGGAAAAACGCTCAAAATCGCTAAAACAACGCTATTGCAAAAACGCTGAAAAAAGCTGAAAAAAGTTTAAAAACATCACTGCAAAGATACTGGTGTTTTCATAATGTTATTTTAACAGCCTGTGTGCATGAGGCCTTAGGGTCCTGTAATAAGCACATTTAAGCTGGCCATACACTATACAATGCGATTATACAATCTTCTTTAGATCTACCATCAACTATATAGTACAAGAGCCTGTCTGATTTCATGTACATTGAATGGATTGTCCACTTGTGTTCTGTTACATATCTTTGTTATAGTAGGCCCTACATGATTCATTTTTTTGTTTAACCCGCAGATTGAACAAAAAAAAGCAGATTCCCCCATCCACATGTTCTGTCTGGATGGGGAATCTTTCCTGATGTGTTATTGTAGTCTGACAATGGGGAGCCTTCCTATGATCAGTGTTGTCAGCTATAGTCACACTGATCATTGGGGAAAACAGGCTGGTTGTATACAAGTCAGCCAATACATCAATCGAATTTCATCCCTTCCTGCCTAAATCTAAAGCACAATCTCTGTAAAACCAGATTGTCTAATGTATGGCCATCTTTAAATGGAAAAGATAGATTTTATAATCTCTTGCCAATAGCAGTACAGGTGATAGAGGGCAGTGCTTTGTCTCGGCCTAGGCCTAGGGCGACACTTTGCGGGGGGGCGGCAAAAAAGCCACCCCCCTGCATGAAAATCTTCCCCCCTGACCCATACTCCCGAGTCCCGGCTTCCGCAGCCTCCTCCCGCACAGATAAAGCATCCCCAAGTTCAAGTACAATCTATGGGTGCACACACGTGGCGTTGGTGGCTGCATCCGCCGATGCCCAGCCTATTGATCCGGCCACCGCCACCCACAGCCACTGAGGTGCCTGGCCAGTAGTGAAATGATCTGCAGCCTTGTGTGCTGTGGATAGGAGAATTTTACAGAACACCGGGGTCTGGGAGCCGGGACGTGTCTTCAGAGAAGGGGAAATCATGCCCACTGCCCCACCATGCAGAGCGACATGCCGCCCAGACTCAGGTAGGACACCATTGTAAGGGGAGGGTGGGGAGGAGTGGATGGCAGCCAAGGAGAGAGTGTCAGGGGGTGGAAGGCTGTGCAGTCTCCTAATGTTGTGTCTGGAGGACTGGTGGAAGCCCGCTCTGCTGGGATTTGTAGTGCCCTCTGTAGGTGGCTGAGATATGGCAGCCTCATATGCTGGGACTTGGAGTGCCCTAGACTGTGGGGGACTGAGGAATATGCTGAGAAGGGGAATTGCACTGGAAGGGGTTATATGAGTGTGAGGATTTGTGCTGAAATTGGGGATATCTGCTGCTAGGGGGGAGATGGAGGGGGTGGGGGTCTGGAAGGGGTGTGGTTTACAATTGATAGGACAGGTCTTAAATATGAAGGGGTGTGGCCTTCACAGGAAGGGTGGGTCATATTTAAATTAGGGGTGCATGAATTTAGTCAG
Source organism: Aquarana catesbeiana (assembly GCF_042186555.1). Taxonomy (NCBI): domain Eukaryota; kingdom Metazoa; phylum Chordata; class Amphibia; order Anura; family Ranidae; genus Aquarana; species Aquarana catesbeiana. The sequence continues at coordinate 88,635,214 of NC_133335.1, forward strand.
GCCTAGGGCAGCACAAAACCTAAATACACCACTGCCAGTGTACCCATAGAAAAAAGCCCCTCTATATTATTATTATTATTATTATTATACACGATTTATATAGCGCCGACAGTTTACGCAGCACTTTACAACATGAGGGCAGACAGTACAAGTACAATACAATTCAATACAGGAAGAATCAGAGGGCCCTGCTCGTTAGAGCTTACAATCTAGGAGATATTGTATCTAGGAGATACAATCTAGATATTGTAAGATTTTCCAAGAAACACTGAAATCATTATCTCCTTATCCATATTTTTTCTGGCCATACACTAGACAATCTGATTGTACAAAGATTGTGCTTTTAGTCATAATGTAATAGGGCATACATTGAATGGATTGTCTATCTGTGTCTGTTGTGACATTTCCAATAGCTATTGAGCCTATAATGGGGCTTGTTGTGAATTGCAGGCACTCCTATACTCCTTTCAGTTTACTGTAAGTTGGTGTGATGCTCTATTTATTAATGAGGCATGTCTGAGTAAAACCGATTTGTCGTGCTTATTTTATTCAATGTGTGCTGTATTATTCACCTGGAAGCATAAAGCCCCAAACACGCTGTCAGATTTTCTGCTAATTTTTTCCTTCAGATTTACCAAAACCATATAATATGAGGTCAAACCTTAAGAGTTTCAATTTGTATGCAATCAGGCAGGCCCTTGTACTACATGGTTTTGGTAAATCTGAAGACAAAAATCAGCAGAAAATTTGATAGTGTGTATGGGGCTTTAGAGATTATGGAAGGGCAGAGGAGACTACTGTATACGGTGTATGTACCGTGTATGCCATCTTCACTGCAAACAGAACTCAACACCTTGCATGCATCTAGTTTACTCTTCTATTATGTACATTTAGGCTGGTCATACACTATACAATCTGAGGATACAATCTCCTTTAGATCTGACATCTACTCTATAGCCTGCCTGATTTCATATAGAATGGGTTGTCCATCTATATCAGTTTAGATCAGACAGGCCCTTGTACTATACAGTGGATGTTTTCTCTAAGGGCCAATTCACACCATAGAAATGCAGTCCGAATATGTTCCATATGCTTGCATGTTTTTAATGCATTTTTGGTGCATTTTTGATGCAGTCCAGTGCATTTTTCCCCCCTCTTTTTTCTTAACCTATATGCCGCGTACACACGGTCGGACTTTCCGATGGGAAATGTTGGATGTGAGCTTGTTGTCGGAAATTCCGACCATGTGTGTGCTCCATAGAACATTTGCTGTTGGACTTTCCAATAATAAACGTTGGCTAGCAGATTCTCAAATTTTCCGCCAACAAAATATTGTTGTCGGAAAGTCTGAGCATGTGTACACGAGTCCGCGCACGAAAGTCCACGCATGCTCAGGATCAAGTACGAGCCGAAGGGCTCGGTCTTGTAAAACTAGCGTTCGTAATGGAGATATCACATTCATCACGTGGCAAATTTTGAAATCTCTCAATGCAGCGCATTCTCTTCTTCTTTGTAATGCTATAATAATGAAGTTGCTTTGCTTCTGATATTCCCACAGAGTTCTGACAAACGGATTTTTATTATTTCTCATGATCTCCTGAATAATCTTTGTTTTTGTTGGGTTTTTTTCTCGTGATCTCCAAAATAATATTTTTATTTATTTATTTATTTTCTATTGATCTCCATATATTTTTGTTTTTTTCTTGTGATCTCCAGAATAATATATATATATATATATATATATATATATTTTTTTTTTCTATTGATCTCTCTCTCTCTCTCTCTCTCTCTCTCTCTCTCTCTCTCTCTCTCTCTCTCTCTCTCTCTCTCTCTCTCTCTCTCTCTCTCTCTCTCTCTCTCTCTATATATTTTTTTTTTCCTCAAGATCTCCAGAATATTTATTTATTTTAATTTTTTTTCTAGTAATCTCTTTTTTTCTGAAGATCTCCAGAATATTTTTTGCCATTTTGTGTGTCAAGTTACCACAACAGCATTATTATCTTGTATTTTTTAACCTCAAAGAGATACAATATGTTGGTGCCCCTTGTTAATTTGACATTATATTTTTTAAATGTACCTGCCAACTCGCAAACAAATTTTCCTTTTTGAAGTAAAACACATAGCCAAGTATTTGTCAAAAAAAATTATACATTTAATAGGGGTCATAACAAAATAAAGAGAAAGGCAACGATGGAGAAAGAGTTGGAATTGATGAAGCCTTTGTACCCCAGGGCAGACATCAATTACTGTATTTATTGGCGTATAACACTCACTTTTTCACCATGAAAATCGGGTGCAAATAGCGTGTGCGTGTTATACGCCAATACTTCAATTTTAGCTGCCTCGGAGGGGACAGGGAGGGGAACGTGACGAGAGCCGTCAGAATACATACAGTTTGAATCTCCTGTTTACTTGGCGGCCTCTGTAATAGGAAGTCCCATCTCCTGGGCCACCATTGGACCACTGTTCTGTCTATCATAGGAGATTCTCACTGTATCTGTATGTAATCTGTCGGCGCTCGCCCCCCCTCCCTGTCCCCTCTAGGCTGCAGATGGGCATCGATCAGGCTGCACTGATGGCAATGGGGAGGCTGCATTGATGTGGACTAATGAGGCTGCATTGATGGCACTTGCGAGGCTGCAGATGGGCATTGATCAGGCTGCATTGATGGCAATAGTGAGGCTGCAGATGGGCACTGACCCTTATTTTGCTTCAAAGTTCCTTATTTAAAATTTAAGTTTTTTTCCTGAAACTTCCCTTTTAAAATGAATGTGCATGTTATATGCCTGTGCGTGTTATACGCCGATAAATACGGTATTTGACAGGCAAAATTGGTAACCTGAGGAGACCACTTAATAGGGAGCACAATATGGTCCAGGACTTCAAGAGATCGGGAGCAGCGGCAGATGACATATATGTCCCGAGGCTGTGGTCTTACAACAGTCTGCATCTTTTGCTAGATCACACCAAACCCAGGCCATCACTCTCAACACTTCCTTCCACGCTTCCTTCCATGCTGCTGTGGTGGGTTGGGTGGCTCTGTTGTTGGTGGTGTTGCTGGAGGTGGTGGAGGACTAGTATGGTCCAACTCACACACGTGCCTTTTATTTGTGAGTTGGCCCCTTGTTTAGGGCCATAAGAATGATCTCCTCACAGATGAGGCGTTGGCCCTCCTCCATGCATTCCAGTTTACTCGCTATCAGACAGCCAAACGATTCGGGGCCACTAGGGGTCATTGTTAGTACCGCGGCAGCCTGGCGAATTAAAGCAGTCACTGACTCCTCCAGGTATCTTGCCTTCCTGGTCCTTTTGGTTGGAGGGTGGAGGGGAGGAACCTGGGATTCTGTCAGGCTGCTTTCCACAGCCTCCTCCTGGCTGAGACTTTCCTGTGTATGAAAATGGTACATAGTTTTAGTTTTTTGGTCATCAATCACACACAATTTTGGGATCATGACTGTTGCAAATTGAATGTTAACAAATAGAAAAGACTATCATTCTGACCCCAGCATTTTTCATTCTTGTCCCAATCATTTTTGGCTACTATCCCAGTTATTTTTGGCTACTGTACTCCAGTGCAGGTAAAATGCAGCATGTTCATCTTTTTTTCTGGAACTAGAACGCACTGAAACTGCAAGCACTGGTGTGAACTATGCCATTGAAAACCATATAACCTACTTTCCATGCGTTTTTGATGCAGAAAAAAACTCACTGGACTGCATGTGGTATGACCTGGTCAAATTCACAAATCAATCTTCCTCATGCTTCATTCACAAATAGAACATATCACCAACTTACAGAAAACTGAAAGATGCACGAGGTACCTGCACTACAATATAAGCCCCTCTATCCAGTGGTGTATTTAGGTTTTGTGCTGCCCTAGGCCTGACTAAATTCATGCACCCCTAATTTAAATATGACCCACCCTTCCTGCCAAGGCCGCACCCCTTCATATTTAAGACCCGCCCTATCAATTGTAAACCACACCCCTTCCAGACCCCCATCCCCTCCATCTCCCCCCTAGCAGCAAAAATCCTCCATTTCAGCACAAATCCTCACCCTCATATAACCCCTTCCAGTACAAATCCCCCTTCTCAGCATATTCCTCAGTCCCCCACAGTCTAGGACACTACAAGTCCCAGCATATGACGCTGCCATATCTCAGCCACCCACAGATGGCACTACAAGTCCCAGCAGAGTGGGCTGCCACCAGTCCTCCAAACACAGCATTAGGAGACTGCACAGCCTTCCACCCCCTGACACTCTCTCCTTGGCTGCCATCCACTCCTCCCCACTCTCCCCTTACAACTCCCCAACTCCCCATCCACTTCTCCCCACTCTCCCCTGCTCTGTAAAATTTTCCTACCTGCAGCACACAAGGCTACAGATCACTTCACCACTGGCCAGGCACCTCTGTGGCTGTGGGTGGCGGCGGCCGGATCAATAGGTTGGGCATCTCCTCTACCCTTGCATCCTTCTGGCTTGTACACACTATAAGAAAATTGGGCAAACATTTTCGTTCAAAGAATTTTCGTACGATTTTCTTATAGTGTGTACACAACTTTCAACAGCCGATTCTGAATTTACGTATGAAAATTCCCGAAGGGACAAACTTTAAAATTTTCTCATACAGGAACAGAACGAATGATTTTTGTTTAACCACTTCCCGACCGGCTCATGTACATTTACGGCGGCAGGTTGGCTCCCCTGCGTGAATCGCCGTACCCGTATGTCGGCACCTTAAAGAGCCATAGCAGGCGCACGCATGCCCACTGCATGGCAGGGGACCCGATGCGCATGGCCGGCGGGCGCGATGTCCGCCAGCCACCCACGATTGCGGGCACGAGAGCCAGAACGGGGAATTGTATATGTAAACACACAAATCCCCATTCTGATAGGAGAGAGACACATCTGCTGTTCATAGTAATAAGGAACAGCGATATGTCTCCTCCTTCAGTCAGTCCCATCCCCCCACAGTTAGAAACACACATGAGGGAACACATTTTACCCCTTGATTGCCACCTAGTTTTAACCCCTTCCCTGCCAGTGACATTTACATAGTAACCAGTGCATTTTTATGTGACCAATCTCAGCGAGTCACATGACAGTTGTACACAATGGATTACTTCCTTTCATGCCATCCATTGTGTACAATTGTGTTGCTAGCTGTGATTGGTTAATTTGATCACATGGTACAGACAGGCCCAATCACAGCCCATCTGTACCATGTGCAATGTAATTCACTGCTATAAGCAAACATAATGTGTAAAAAAAATCCTGATCACTTCCCCAGAGTAGTACAATGTCACTATGGTAATATTATATTGCTCTGGTAACAGTGTGTTAAAAAAATCATTAAAAAAAAAGAAAGCAAATTATAACTTTTTTTTGTTCTATCACCAGTCAGTGTCCCCACACCAGTTATATAATGATGCTGTACTGCACTGACGTGGCGTCAGAGGGGGGCGGGGGGTCACTCGTTTACATCACCAGGGGGCCACGCCCTCAGCTATATAACAGCTGTTAACAAGAAGAAACATCACTCAGCGGGAGCCTCCCATGGAGGCGGAGCTTTTGCGTTTTTTCTTTTTTCGGTTCGGCGCGTGGTGTGAGATGGATCTCCATCGCGGGACATTTTTATTTTTTTTATTTTTTAATAAAGAACTTGTCCCAAAGTGTCTCCTGTCATTTACTATTTTTGACACTTTTTTGTGAATTTGTAGGGGTATAATGTACCGTTACCAAGTCACATAGGGGGGCGGGATCTGGGGGACTCCTTGTTAAAGGGGGCTTCCAGATTCCGATAAGCCCCCCACCTGCAGAACCCCACAACCACCGGGCAAGGGTTGTGGGGATGAGGCCCTTGTCCCCATCAACATGGAGTCAAGGTGCTTTGAGGGTGACTCCAAAGTATCCCCCCCATGTTGAAGACATGTGGCCTGGTATGGTTCAGGGGGGAGCTCTCTTGACCCCCCTCTTTTCCTGCATCCTGCCAGGTTGCATGCTTGGATAAGGGTCTGGTATGGATTTTGGGGGACCCCTACACCATTTTTTTATTTTGGCGCAGGGTTCCCCTTAATATTCATACCAGACCCAAAGAGTCTGGTAATGGACTGGGGGGGACCCATGCCTTTTTTTTCAATGAGTTTTATCTATATTGCCAATACCCGATAATTCATTATAGCCGCGATCAGTTTTAAATGACTTTTTTCCTTTAGAAATTTAATTTTGCTGTGGTACTGTTCTAAGCACAGGAAACATGCGCCACTTTACAGGCATACTATAGACACCCCCCAGGCACAATATTTAAAGTAAAATTTCATTTTTATTGTTTCACTTTAAGTATTATTAAAATCACTGCTCCCGAAAAAACTGACATTTTTAAAACTTTTTTGCATTGATACATGTCCCCTGGGGCAGAACCCGGGTCCCCAAACCCTTTTTATGACAATAACTTGCATATAAACCTTTAAAATGAGCACTTTTGATTTTTCACATTCGTGTCCCATAGACTTTAACGGTGTTCGCACAAATTTTTTGCCTGTTTGCAAGTTCTGGTGCGAACCAAACTGGGGGTGTTCAGCTCATCCTTAGTGTACATTATTTACATGTGTGCATTGCCATGAATGCTGCATGAACACAGAACAGTATAAACCAGGACTTAAAGAGGGAGTCCACCTAAAAAAAAAAATATTAAAAGCCAGCAGCTACAAATACTGCAGCTGCTGACTTTTAATAAATGGCCACTTACCTGTCCCAGGGTCCAGCGATGTCGGCAGCCGACGCCGATCACACGCTCGACTCTTGGCAGCTGCCGCCGCCATCCTAGGTGAGGGAATCAGGAAGTGAAGCGTTGCGGCTTCACTTCCCATTTCCCTACTGTGCAAGTCACGCTGCGCATCGTAACTGGTCCCCGCTATCTCCTGGGACCTGTGTGTTTCCCAGGAGACAGCGCGGAGGGACAGGAAGAGGCATAGACTTCCGTGGGAGTCTATGACGGAAATGGGTTCAAATACCTGTCTTAGACAGGTATCTGCACCCCCCTCCCCCCTGAAAGGTGCCAAATGTGACACCGGAGGGGGGGAGGGTTCCGAAAAGCGGAAGTTCCTTTTTTGTGTGGAACTCCGCTTTAAGAATTAAACAAAAGCCAATAAATCAGAACTGGGATGATCAAAAATACACGACCAGATTGTAATGACAACTGTCCCAATTACAACTTGTAGCTTTTGGGGTAAGGGGGGTGAGTAAAACAAAGTTGGTATGCATGCCAGCAAATCCATTTTATGTTTTCTCCAATAAAGCTATGATATCTATTGGGCTGAAGAAGAACATTCAGCTGAAGAAATGTTTTAGGATTATTTAAGAGTTTATAAGAAATCTGCGATCATGTCTCCACATTGTACTCTACACAAGTTCTAGTGTCTCTATAGGTAGTCAGATAAGTGTGACTCCTACAGACTGACCTGAATGCTCCATCAGGGACACAAAATACTAAATTAGCATCTGAAAAGCAACATCAGACTCAATCAACATTCACTTTAGACCTGACTACTTATCCAAGACTGTGTTTAGTCACCTGCACACCTTCTAGACTTTCTTAGACTTTATGTAATGATCATCTCTGTTGTACATATTATTATCTTTTTTTTATAGGAGTTCTTAGACCTTTTTCCTCAGCAGTGTTGCCAACCCCCCGAAGTGAAATTTACTGGCAGAATGTAAAAATTTACAAACGGTGCCCATTTTTTACTGACAAAAAAAAACATGACATTTACTGGCAGATCCACATTTTTTACTGACACTGCAAAAAAAGTACCTAAAAATACTGTTTTTAGTGCTAAACATTGCAAATATTAATATTTGAACTATAAACACATAGCTAGTGCTATTAGCAATGTGTTTAAGTTAAACAAAAGTCAAAAAACATATTTCTCAATTTACATGAAGGTCAGGTTACTATAACCCGGCCAGCAGAGAGTTCCCCCTTACATCAGAGTCTGCAGGATGGTGACCAGAGACCACCTTCCGCAGTGTGAATACACTAAGGTAAGGGGGGGATTACTAATATAGGGGGGGAACCTTTATATCAGTGCCCCCTTACATTATTGTATTTACTTCCGCCTTACATCAGTGACCCCCCCAGACTGGCCTGGCGGCGCTGTCACTGACCTCCTCTCAGGTGCACCCAGCAGGGCTCAGTCAGATGGGTCCAGCTTGGTGGCTATTCTATAGCCTCCTCTCCACAGTCCACATGTATCTGTCTCTTCCCGTAACCCCCATCCCGGCAGCGCTTCCACTCTTGAATCCTTTCTAGGATCCCCTCAAAGACTGCAGACATGATAAGAGACAAGAGATGGTCAGAGACTGCGGACATACTACAGGAGAAGGACAGAGGCTGCGGACATACTACAGAAGGTGGACAGAGGCTGCGGACATACTACAAGAGGTGGACAGAGGCTGCGGACATACTACAAGAGGTGGACAGAGGCTGCGGACATACTACAAGAGTTGGACAGAGGCTGCGGACATACTACAAGAGGTGGACAGAGGCTGCGGACATACTGCAGGAGGGGGACAGAGGCTGCGGACATACTACAGGAGGGGGACAGAGGCTGCGGACATACTACAGGAGGGGGACAGAGGCTGCGGACATACTACAGGAGGGGGACAGAGGCTGCGGACATACTACAAGAGGTGGACAGAGGCTGCGGACATACTACAAGAGGTGGACAGAGGCTGCGGACATACTACAAGAGGTGGACAGAGGCTGCGGACATACTGCAGGAGGGGGACAGAGGCTGCGGACATACTACAGGAGGGGGGACAGAGGCTGCGGACATACTACAGGAGGGGGACAGAGGCTGCGGACATACTACAGGAGGGGGACAGAGGCTGCGGACATACTACAGGAGGGGGACAGAGGCTGCGGACATGATACAGGAGGGGGACAGAGGCTGCGGACATACTACAGGAGGGGGACAGAGGCTGCGGACATGATACAGGAGGGGGACAGAGGCTGCGGACATACTACAGGAGGGGGACAGAGGCTGCGGACATGATACAGGAGGGGGACAGAGGCTGCTGATAGGGTTGAAATAATGACTTAGAGTTCCACTTTAATTGTTTCTGTTTTTTCTTACCTGTGTACGTATCAATTGTTCTATTTAAATTGTTTGTGCTCCTTTCTTACCTATGTACGTATCAATTGTTCTATCAATCTGTATCTAGATGGAATTTGGAACTGCTGAATAATCATTACATGTTCGCTGATGAGAAACTCTTTGTACCTTAACCTCATTTGGTAATGCCGATAAGATTACTGCTTTTGGAACTGCCTATAAAAGAAGTAAAGGGAGCAGTCCTTTTGGGATGCTCAGAACTGTGATACAGACATACCTGACTCCGTGTCATTATTCTTATAGAAGCAATAATTTGGCAAAGCAATATAAACTTAAGCAACTTGTTTAAAAGTTGAACCTAACATTTTGGCGCCCGAAGAACAGGGACTCACCGATGATACTACAAGAGGTGGACGAACGCGGCTGACGGAACAAAAAGGAATAGGCATTCCGGGAATCACAGATCAAAAAACCTGCGCAGGTAAGAAAAAGCTTTATTTTTCTTATATTCTGTGCTCCCCTGATTTGTGCCTATCCGTTCTGTCAGTTACGGTTCTCCTGGTTTTAAAACACCAGCCTCTGTAGTGGTGAGTCTAGAATTACTGCATATTTTAGTTTATATTGCTGGTATTATTTGTTTGTTTTGTTATCTGTGTTTGTCTTGTCTGTCTTGTTGAGAAAGTGAATGAGCCTTGTCAAGGATGGTATGAGTTAGAAGGGGATTGCCGAACTAAGCAACGGAATGCGCCTTACCTCACACGATTGGGAACCTGAGGGCTTGTGAGCTTGGGGGTCTGACGCTTATGCTTAACCTCACATCTAACTCATAAACCATAGACGGGTTGAGAGTATAAGCCCTGTCTGCTCCATAAAGCAGGGATAAGAGTGTATGAGAGGGATTCCCAGATACGGGGAGGGAATAAGGTCTCAACAAAGTCCCGAGATCTAGTCGGATACCTGGCCACTTAAAGGAATGCTTGTATATGTTGTAGCTGCATTTTTGTATATGTTGTAGCCGCATTCTGGTTTGTTATTGGGCTAGCATATAAAGTAATTATTTATTATTGGGCCAGCATATAAAGTAATTCGGTTTCAGAAATCTCATTCCGGAGAGGTTTCTAGAATTCTAGCACCCTAGGAGGAAGGCAACGAGGAACTAGTGTAACTTAGCTGGTTTGCTATTGGGCTAGCATATAAAGTAATTATTCATTCTTGTATATGTTGTAGCCGCATTATATTGTACACTAAGTGTCCCACACGCTACCTAGGCAGGACTGTTAGAATGGGCCAGAGGAACACAAAACCCCGTCAGGGAATTGTGGCGCACTATACGGTGCCACAGATAATTAAGAACATTTATGGGAAAACCGAAGCACAGGACTTAAAGGATGTCCTTCGTAAATTTAAGGTGAAAGGAGCAGCGGGCTTAGACCCGGATGTATGGAGTGAAATAAAAAGGGACAGACAAGGAGAGGTGTTAGAGAAGCAATGGATGCGTCAGGTTCAATGCTTAATTAAGGTCTCAAATAGAGCGAAAGAAGAGGGGTGGAAGTATAATCCAGATTGTGATGGTTGGGATATGAAAGATAGAAGAACAAAAAATGTCGAGGCTCCCAGCTCAGCCATCCCACCCCCATACACTGACGTAGAACGCAAACCACACAAGATATATCCGGTACTTGAGGGGAGAGGATGGGTTTGTCAGGATTGTGGAGCACAAAACCCAGAATGGGCAGTAGAATGTGTGCATTGTGGGGCACAAAAACCTCATCCAGAAACTGTAGCTCCCGTACGCACTGATACACGCATTGTTCAGGTAAACAATCCAGAATTTGGACAAGCAGCCCATCCAAATGCCCCGCCTACTGTCACTCGTAGAATGCAAATAAGGACTTGGGCACCATGGTCGGCAGACACCCTTATGGCATTAATACAGAGCGCCCCAGACCCGGTAGCAAAGCCAGCTGCTTTTTGTAGATTTGTGACACAGTTAATGAATATACATGAAGCGACCTGGCAGGATGGGGAGGATCTATGCAGACACAAAATGACTCTGACCCTGTTTAACCAGTTTATGACAGAAATAGGTCCACACAGACCTGCAGGACAAGTTGATAGGGATGGCAATTTAGAGACAGGACATGTCAGACATATAGACTCAAGGGCCCCTTTTATTGCTAGATTAGAAGCTTTTTGTCAGGCAAAACAACAGGAGAGGGGGTCAATATCACCCATAACACATATGCCAGGACAGACTGTATCAGAATTTTACTTATCTATGGAAAGTATGATGGCAGATGGGGGATTGGACTTGGCCCTGCCAGTCACGATCTGAGCCTTCAATAGACAGTTTATGGAAGGATTAATTCCACAGATAAGTGAAAGACTGAAAGCTTGCACACCACCCTTAATTTGTTGCGATTTTTGGCAGAAAAAGGTTGCAAGGTTAATAAGAAAAAGTTGCAAGTGTGTCAGGAAAAAGTTATCTTTTTGGGACATTGTATATCACAGGGTACGAGACATCTCACTGAGGAGAGGGTTCAAGTGATAAAGGGAATGTTACCCCCACGGAATTTCAAACAATTGCGTATGTTTTTAGGTATCGTGTCATATTGTAGACAGTGGATACCACATGCTAGCGCTTTGATGCAGCCATTATACGATTGTTTGAAAATTGTACCGTATATGCTTACAGAAGTAGCTTATGAATCGTTTATCACTTTGAAAAAGTTGTTGATTTCTGCCCCGGCTATTGGTATACCAGATTACACCAAGATATTTAATCTGTACATTGCTGAGATCACTGGACACGCCACAGGTGTTCTGACACAGGCACATGTAAAACAAAGACCAGTCGCTTACTTTTCAGCAGCATTAGATCCAGTATCTAGAGGTTCACCGTCTTGTGTACGGGCGGTAGCTGCAGTGTCAATTATCATAGATAAGTCATCAGAGATTGTTCTAGACAATCCAGTCGTAGTGCATACCACACATGACATACATGCAATCTTGTCTCAGGTACAGCCCAAACACATTTCAATGGCTAGGCAATTAAGGTTACAGTGTACTTTACTCTTAACTCCAAATGTTACTTTTCAGCGCTGTACAACCTTAAATTTGGCCACCTTTTTGCCTCTTCAGTCACCAGATTTGGCAAGGGGGAATGATAGTACTAATAGTACTAGTGAGAAAAGAAATGAGGACACTGACACTCTTTTTTGTTTAAAGAAGTAGATGAACACGATTGTTTTCAGCTCATGGAACAGGAGACAATGGGATTCCCACACGTTACAGATACACCAATTTTAAACGCTGAGTACACCTTGTATATAGATGGTAGTAGGTTTGCTGATGACAAGGGTAAATATCACACAGGGTATGCTGTAGTGACTGATACGCAGGTAATTGAAGCACAGGCCTTACCAGCCCACATGTCAGCACAGGAAGCAGAATTAAAAGCTTTAGAACAAGCCCTAGAATACTTAAAAGAACGAGAAGGAAATATTTACACTGACTCTGCCTACGCTTATGGTGTAGCGCACGATTATGGCCACATATGGAGGGCTAGAGGTTATCTGACAGCAGCAGGTACACCTGTAAAACATGGAGAAGGGATTAAGAGAGTCCTGAACAATCTTCAAAAGGTTAAACGAGTAGCCATTATGAAGATAGCGGCACACACAAGCGCAAAAACAATTGAGGCAAAAGGAAATGCATTTGCAGATTTGACTGCAAAACAGGCAGCTCTAGGGGAAGGAAGCCCTGAGACCTTAGCAGCGGTAGAGGTGAGTATCCCAGACCCAACATGGCAGCAGCTGAGTAAATTACAGGAGCAAGCAGGGGAGAGCGAGAAAGATAAGTGGGTCAGAATGGGAGCAGCACCAGACCTTGACAATGTATGGAGGGAAGGGGGCAAAATATGCCTACCTGCCTCTCTGTACCCAGAAATGGCAGCGGCAGTTCACCTACCCACACACGTCAGTTCCAATTCCATGTATAGGATTGTGAACCAAGGATGGCTCGCCCCTGGATTCAGTAGCACTGCAAGAAACTACTGTGCAGCCTGCCAAATCTGTCTCCTGAATAACCCAGGACAGAGAGTAAAAACCCCACGTAAACACCAGGTCCGGGCCCAATACCCCTTCCAGAGACTGCAGATTGATTACATACAAATGCCTAAGAGCGGCCCTTTTGAATTTGTCCTCATGTGTATCGATTTATTCTCAGGTTGGCCCGAAAGTTATCCAGTAAAATCGGCTACAGCTAAAGCCACAGCTAAGAAACTGATCACTGAGTTAATACCTAGGTTTGGTCTTCCTGAAACCATAGAATCAGATAGGGGGACACACTTTACAGGAGAAATCATGCAGAATGTGATGACCATGTTAGGGGTTCAACAAAGTTTTCACACCCCTTACCACCCACAGAGTTCAGGATCAGTGGAGAGAGTAAATGGGACAATAAAGTTAAAAATACAAAAAGCCATGCAAGAGTTAAACAAGCCTTGGCCAGAATGCCTGCCTTTGGCTTTGTTCTCTATAAGGTACACTCCAACAGGAAAGACAGGATTATCCCCATATGAGATACTTTTTGGGAATGCACCTAGATTGGGTTTATACTTTCCACAGAGTATGCAATTGCAATGTGATAGTTTGACTGCATATGTGATACAATTACAACAACGTCTAACTAAGATCCACAAAAGTGTGTATTCTTCTCTTCCAGACCCTAATTCAATAACAGGTACACATACTCTGCTACCAGGGGATTATGTATATGTGAAGAAACACACCAGAAAGACATTGGAACCCAGGTTTGAAGGTCCTTACCAAGTACTCTTGACCACAGCCACCTCAGTAAAGCTGGAAGGAAAACCTACCTGGATACACGCATCACATTGCAAGAAACAACCCGAGAAAACAACATGATGAAATATCTACTTACATATTTTTTGTTGAAGATTGTTGTTTTACAAATATATGCATGGACTCCTGGTATTAATGTACTTGAAGTAGAGGAAACAACAACTTTCGAATGGGCTATAGATGATCCTAAAGTAGCAAATTATTATTGACAAAGGTAGACTAGTACATCTTTCCTCACAGATACAACAGGATACTGCACCACATTGGTGGGATATATTTAGTGGAATGTCTTCTACTGCAACCAATACCTTTCACTGGTTGTTAAGTCCAATGGTAATTATTATTCTAATATTAATATCACTTACAATCACGAATATATGTGTATACAGGAAAATAAATAGGAAAATTAGGAGAATAGACAGGGTATACTGATAAGTGTGTATTGACATCACCCTACTCCTATAAAACTCCTCTTCTTGAATTTTAAGATGTTGGTAATACCTAGGGGGATGGGTTCTACCCCTCTGACAACTCGCGGTCAGGGAAAGGACTCTGGGGAAAAACTGACTAGAACTTATTCATGAGGACCCAGGGGGAAGGAGAGGATGATGTCAAAGGGGGAAATTGATAGGGTTGAAATAATGACTTAGAGTACCACTTTAATTGTTTCTGTTTTTTCTTACCTGTGTACGTATCAATTGTTCTATTTAAATTGTTTGTGCTCCTTTCTTACCTGTGTACGTATCAATTGTTCTATTTAAATTGTTTGTGCTCCTTTCTTACCTATGTACGTATCAATTGTTCTATCAATCTGTATCTAGATGGAATTTGGAACTGCTGAATAATCATTACATGTTCGCTGATGAGAAACTCTTTGTACCTTAACCTCATTTGGTAATGCCGATAAGATTACTGCTTTTGGAACTGCCTATAAAAGAAGTAAAGGGAGCAGTCCTTTTGGGGGGATGCTCAGAACTTTGATACAGACATACCTGACTCTGTGTCTTAATTCCTATATGAAGCAATAATTAGACAAAGCAATATAAACTATAAGCAACTTGTTTAAGAGTTGCCCCTAACATTTGATTTAAAGGACATGGTACAATCAGGTTGTGTGTTGAGCTTTATGCTGAATACTAAACGTGCATATATACTGTATGAAGCACATTTAACGGCTGAATATTCGATCGTTAACAAAGTCTTTTTATAGAACATAAGATAAAGATTATACCTGCATTATCTACTATAAGGCTGAGACTTTACATTTCAATTTCTCCTTTAACAGCCAAGAATAGAAGTTCGTATAGTCAGCACAGACCGGTGTAGCTCCCATTTGCTCTGGATGTCTCAGGACTGTGGCCTTTGCTGTCATGAAAGTAAATATTACAATATCTAATTTGTCTATTTTCTGTATTGTATATGTGGTTAAAGGATCATTCCACCCAAAACTTATATCACAGTATATGGTAGGTGCTGGAAAGTTAGGTTGGTGGGTTCTTAAAGCGGGGGTCCACCTATCTATCGTTTTTTTTTTTTGAGTTCATTCACAAACTTTTCTTCTCAGCATTACATACTCACATATTGTGTGTAATATGTCCGCCTGTGTCAGATTTCGTCGGAAAGAATAACTTATATTATTCACTGCAGGCGGTTTCCATCTTCATTGTGGGCATTTGAAGCCCACAAGCATTTATTTCCTGGATGTGGTGAATGCTGTGCTCCCAGCATTCACCGCTCGTTCCCGCACATGCTCAGTGGCATCCTGGGAAGCCTGAGACTAGCTCCCAGGAGTCTGGGAGAGGCTAGAAACACGCCTACTCCCACGGGAGGAGAACCAGGAAGTGCAAAGAAGAATAGAAAAATAAAAGGTAATTACGGCGATTTAAATTTTTTTAAACGGCATGTCAGCATCTAGGCAAGGAAGAGAATACATACAGATATTGTTCAAAATTTGGGTGGAACTCCGCTTTAAATCTCTTGGGGACTCTACTGGTGAAATTTCCTCACTAAGTTCTTGGGTTTTCATACCTCCTGTTGCTATTTTGAGGGATACAAGCTCTTGTTTGAAAGATGAATATACTTTCAACAATCCTTTATTCATATTTATCTATACAGACTCCTGAGAAGAAAAAAAAAAACTGTTGTAGGAATATCTGTTTTGTTGATAAGTTTCAGACATTACGATCTTCAACCTGGAAGCTGCACTTCATCTTACCTGCAGCTGCTGCTTCTGGCCAACAGGGGGACTGAAAGACTGGAATATAGTATTGTACCTCTTTCTCTTTCTCTTTCTCCTTTTAGTGGCGGCTAGATGCAGCTGCTGCAGGAAGAGAATATGTAAACGCACTGCTTCCAGACTGGAGGTCCTCATGTCTGAAACTCCTGTTTATCAGTAAAATGTATACCCTGACAAATTACCATTTTCCTTTCAATGAACAAACAGTAAGCTCTGATAGTGCACTCATTCTTTTGTTTATTTTATATTATGTAAAATCTAACGAGAGCTGGAACACACGATGGTGTAGTATTTCTCAATTAACTATAAGCAGCTGAAAAAGTTTTAAGATTTACATGGATCGTCCCAGTCTGTACATAAGTAAATCAATATGGGGGGAATGGTCCCTTTAACCACTTCCTGACCCGGTCATTTTTTGCGATACGGCCCTGCGTTGCTTTAACTGACAATTTCGCGGTCGTACAGCGCTGTAGCCAAATAAAATTGATGTGCTTTATTTCCCACAAATAGAGCTTTCTTTTGGTGGTATTTGATCACCTCTGCGGTTTTAATTTTTTGCGCTATATACAAAAAAAGACCGACAATTTTGAATAAAAAACAATATCTTTTTACTTTTTGCTATAAAACATCCCCAATAAAAAAATGTAAAAAATCAAATTTCTTAATCAGATTAGGCCAATATGTATTCTGCTACATATTTTTTGGTAAAAAAAAATCCCAATAAGCGTATATCGATTGGTTTGCGCAAACGTTATAGCGTCTACAACTTAGGGACTTTTTTCTTTTCTTGTTTTTACTAGTAATGGTGGTGATCAGCGATTTTTAGTGGGACTGCGACTTTGTGGCGGGCAAATTGGACACTAAGTGACACTTTTTGGGGACCAGTGACACCAGTACTGTGATCAGTGCTAAAAAATGTCTGTTTCTCCACTAAATGATCGGCAGGTCGCGGTGGCCATCGTGGCCGCTGGACCCACTGATTGGCTCCCGCTGCGTCCAATCACAGTGGGAGTGGCACTCTGGCGGCGCACGCGCGCCCCCTACACCACGTGCACAAAATCACGTACAGGTACATGATTTTGCACAGCTGGACTGCCCTGCCGTAGTGTATATGCGGTGGGCGGTCCGGAAGCGGATAAATTACCGTATATAAAGCACTGTAATTCATTAAACTGTACAGATTGCACTGCAAAGAAAATACAGTGCATACAGTTCATAGTTGCTCAACCTCGGGATGAATGCCAGGCAGTGTTGCCAACCACCCATAAATTTGTGGACAGTTTGTAAAAATCGGCCAATTTTTACCCTGTTCATAAATGTCCGGGGATGGCAACCACTGCCCGTGAAAAATGTGGCTGCAGGTCAGCTTGGGAACTGCCCATGTACATTTCTGAATCCGCTCCAGCTTGGAGGGACTCGGGACTTAGGCCTGTGCCCTGGACTGGGATCGGCTCTCCTCAGACCACCCCCATGTGTTCCAGACCTTTACTACTGCCCTCCTATCCCCCTGTAACCCTCCAGCTCCCAGGCTGTGTTCTTTTACCCAATCACTAAGCTCTCCGCCCTCCACCTGTCCTGTGCCAAGAGAGCTACAGTAAGTTGGGACAGCCAATGGGAGCCAAGCAGTGTGGAGGGAGCTGCCGAAGGATTTAAACAGAGGGAAGAGTGAGTCTAGGAGCGAGTAATAGAAGTGGTGAGTGCGAGGACAGCGCTCATTACTGCCATAGATTACATTGTCTTCTCTGGCAGCACTGTGTTCTTGTCTAGTTCTCTGCGTGCTTGCACACAAAGCCCGGTGACCATGCAGTCAGCCCTTGAGCGGTGTACAAACATGATGGGAGCACTGGAGAGGTGCTGGTGCCTTAGAGGTAGGTGAAGTGGGGGATGGGGGAGCTCAGATGATGGGAGTCACAACTGAGTGGGAATAATTGTCAATTCTTCTCCCAGGTGACCTTGTTTGGGGGAGGCTGATCAATCTTTCTTCCAAAAGGGGGAGTACAGATCTCAGATGATTTCCCAATCTATCCATATACATCCAGATCACACTGACCCTTCCCGATGTCTATTTGCAGGTTGGCTGAGCCCATTTGGTGTTTTTTCCTCTGCTCTGATATAAGGGGGGGGTTCCCCTTTACACCAGAGTCTGCGACATTCCCCTTTACATCAAAATTCACAGATCTCCCCTTAACATCAGGGTCCACACAGTTCCCCCTTACACTGTAAGGGGGAACCTTCCAGACTCTGATGTAAGGGTGAACTCTGTGGACTGTGATGAAAAGTTAAACTCTGTGGCGTCTGATGTAAAGGAGAACTCTGGGGACCTTGTGTAAGTGGGGGAGGGGGGTGTGTGTCTCTGGTGACTAGATCCTACCTTATATCAGTGTTTCCCTTTACACCAGAGTCTACAGCATTCCCCATTACACCAGAGTCCACAGAGTTCTCCTTTTCATCACCCTGCAGACTCTGATGTTAGGGAGAACCCTGCAGACTAATGTAAGGGGAAACTCTGTGGACACTACATAGTCCTGACTCCTGACCAAGGTGTTTATTGTCCCAACAATTGCTGGTTTTAATGAAGTTATTCTTTAAGATCAGCTCAGTCAGTCAGTCAGTCCTTTTTGTGTGCATGAAAGCATATGCAATAGAAATGTTTTATTTAAAAAAAATGATCTTTGTCTTGAGGTTTATGTGTTTGTGAGGCTGTCAGCTGTGGTACAGTAATTAGGAATATTTTGTGGGTACAAGGACTGTTATGTGAGCAGTGTGTATATATCAACTAGGCACAGATACTGTTTAACCACTTGCCGACCGCTGCACCCCGATATACGTCGGCACAATTGCAGCGGTGGGCAAATGGGCGTACCTGTATGTCCCCTTTAATTGGCGGAGCTAGTGGGCGTGTGCACCCGCCGCGTACAGCATGACCGTGCCCGTGGATCCCATGGACTCAATGTCCGCCAGGGGCCTGCGATCGTGTCACGGTGCGGAAGAACGGGGAGATGCAAACAAGGAATTCCCCATTCTGCCTAGTGACATGACAGGGATCTACTGCTCCCTGTCATTGGGAACAATGATCTCTGTCATGTCAGTGGTAGCCCATCCCTCCCACAGTTAGAATCACTCCCTAGGACACACTTAACCCCTTGATCACCCCCTAGTGTTTAACCCCTTCCCTGCCAGTGTCATTTATACAATAATCAATGTATTTTTATAGCACTGATCACTGTAAAAATGACAATGGTCCCAAAATAGTGTCAAAAGTGTCCGATATGTCCACCATAATGTCGCAGTCATGATAAAAATCGCAGATCGCCGCCATTACTAATAAAAAAAAAAAATAATAAAAATGCCATAAATCTTTCCCCTATTTTGTAGACGCTATAACTTTTGCGCAAACCAATTAATATACGCTTATTGCGATTTTTTTTTTTTTTACCAAAAATATGTAGAAGAATACATATCAGCCTAAACTGAGGAAAAAAATTCGTTTTTTTATATATTTTTTGGGGATATTTATTATAGCAAAAACTTAAAAAATGTTGCTTTTTTTTCTAAATTGTTGCTCTTTCTTTGTTTATAGCGCAAAAGATAAAAACAGCAGAGGTAATCAAATACCACCAAAGAAAGCTCTATTTGTGGGAAAAAAAGAACGTCAATTTTGTTTTGGTGTGAATCTCGCAATTGTCAGTTAAAGTGACGCAGTGCCAAATCACAAAAAGTGCTCTGGTCAGGAAGGGGGTAAAATCTTCCGGGGCTGAAGCGGTTAATGATCCTCCCTTAAGCCCCTCCCACTGTTTGCTGGAATCTGGGCATGCATACTGATCATTGTGGCATGCTACACATGCCACAGAACCTATTATTCTGTTTTGTATTAGGGTGCCCCAGGCCATTCATAATTCTAGTCATGCTCACATTTTGTTACTGTTCGGAATTTGTCATAGTAAATCCAGCAGATTACTTTTGCTGAGTATTGATAATGTTTAAATATTGTTTATACTGCTTAAAAATATTGATTGCCTGAGTTTATAATAGGAGTTTCTATCATATTTCAGGATGTCAGTAAAAAAAAAAAAAAAAAAAAAGTGTTCCGTCAGTAAATTTCCCATGTGTTGTCAGTAAAAAAAATTGTAGGAGGCTGGTAACCCTGGTGCCATATCTGAATCATTTTACTTTTCTTTGGCAAACTGAGCCAAGTGGCATTCAATTCCACCACTGAAATGGATGAAATATGGAAAAAATTATAGTAAACTAGCAGACCAAAAAATAGAAACTACTCTGTTTCATCTATGGTAGAAATATAGAGAGGGGTTTGAATTTTCTTGGTTCATTCCCAACATTAAATAAATATACCTTTCCAGAAACAGGTAAAAACTGTACCTTTGCTACGAATACATCTTTTTTTGTGTGTTATTGTTATGCACTTTAGTTGTGTTGTCCTTTAATACAGTCATTTTTAATAGAATATTTTAATTATAGTATTGCTTATTTTATACTCCTTTGTAGATCCTACTGCTACCTACCCTACAGGCAGAGGATGCTTGACATTGATGCCATACACACTGGTCACTCACTATAAGATTACAGTTATGCGCCCAGTCCTCCTGGTCCCTTCTCTGCTAAGAAGAATCCTGAGTGAGAAACTATGTGCAAATAAAGACTACATGAAATGTGACACAGGTATATTCAGCATTCTTTCAGCAATATAGACTGCAATCTGAATGATGTCCTTACAATTCTGAAGCCAAATGGGCTATGAAAATTTTACTACAGCGGTGTACCTCATGTATGTGATTCCTCAATACAACAAAATGATTTCCATTAATACCTTTAGGTGCTCTGTGGTGGATAACACATTTCTCCCATTTTATTTTACTTTTACACTGATAGTCATTGGACAGTTCCCTAATAAGAGCATTGATGCTCAGTGAAAAAGACATGGCTAGTAAATTGAAGCACCTTGATGGTCACTGCAAATGCCCCTTTACATTAGTAGTCATTAGTACATACATACATACATTAGTATGTATGTATGTTACATTGGTGGTCAGTGGTCATAAGTGAAGTGCCCCTTACAATGTTGGTAAATGTAGAATTGGTCCTTATATTGGTATTTAGGGGTGGCGTGCAACCTTACATTGAAGGTTAGTAGAGCACAGTCCCCTTACATTGGTTGATAAGATTAAGCACTCTTTTGTGTGAAACGCATTAACTGTATGTCAAGGCCTTGTGCTGTTTGTCCCATTTTGGAGGAATAAAGGACTTTTATTGGATGATATCAGCAGTGTGCGGACACTTTTTACTTTCTCCTTCCCCTTATATTGGTGTTTAGTGGAGAGGCATCTCCTATATTGGTGGTCAGTAGTAAAGTTTCATCTTACTTTGGTGGCCATTAGAGGATGAGTTTTTTAATAGCAGCCTTGTGGTCATTGGGCAGAAGGATGCTCCCTTACACTGGTGGTCAGTAAAAAGAAGAATGCCCCTTATATTGGTGGTCAGTGGGAAGAATGCCCCTGTTACATTGATGGTCAGTGGGAAAAATGCCCCCTTACATTAGAGGTCATTAAAACGAAGAATGCCCCTTATATTGTGGTCAGTGGGAATGAGAACTGCCCCCTCATATTAGAGGTCATTAAAAAGAAGAATGCCCCTTATATTGTGCTCAGTGGGAAGAATGCCCCCTTGCATCAGTGGTTATTAAAAAGGATGCCCCTTAAATTGTGGTCAGTGGGAAGAATGCTCCCTTACATCAATGGTAAGTGGAAAGAATGGAAAGAGTGGTAAAAAGAATACATCCTTTAATTGGTGGTTAGTGGATGGCAGAGTGGCCCTTGGTGATTAGTCAGAGTAAGATTGCACCAGCATTGGTGGTCAATGAGTGCTGCATCATTGGTGTCGGTGATTGCTTCCCTGAAGGAAAAATCCATGTCCTGCGCTGCTCTCTGGTTCTTCTGAGTTAGGTTTCCACTATCACTACTCGGGCACCATCAGGTGGGAGATCAATCTGTTCAGGACAACCTGCACTCCAATGGGTTTCACTGACCTGGGACACCAGGAATGAGCTTAGTGATGCCCATACATGCCCACTCTTATTGATGACACCTAGGTGGCCTGCTCTCACCACCTCACTTCTTTTATGCCACTGCTGCTTTGCATATGTACTTTGCTATGTATTCTCACTGAAGCTATTCCTTTTAGAATGTTTGACGGATGCTGAATATGCAGCAAGAAATCAACGTGGAGACATAATTGGTGAAAAGGAGGGAGAGGGCGTACGCTGCTGGTATACTAGACAGAATGTGGAATCTGTAGCCCAACAGGTAAGAATTCAGAAGGCTTTAAAAGGTTTATAATAAAAACGATATTTTAATTTGTTTTTGAAAAGATGTAGCTGGGTTTAAATGACCCAATGATGTATCATATTTCTTGGGTAATCCAAGATGAACTCTATCTTTACTTTAAAGCTCACAGTGTACATTAAGTCCCCTGATTTCTATAGAAAAAAATGTCATAGTTTACCTTAATGTAATCATATCATTAAAATTAAGCTGTTACTATGACAATTTTTAACTGGTGTCAGGACAGGGGTAGAGCACTTTATCATGTAAATGTGATCTACTTGTAGCATGACCCCCTTGAGGATTGCTTGGATTTACCTGCTCATCTGCACCACCATGACCCTGTGAACATTCCAACCCACCTGACACTCTGGGTTCAGACACCTTTGCACCACCTTAAAGTAATAAGTTAAAAAAATCAGTGAGTTTATATCCTAATAACATTTACTGGAATAACTCAAAGAAAATCTTGTTGCAAAGAGGAGGTAATAGATCCGCTGAGCTTTGGATAACAGTCCTGACTCAGCAGAAGAATCCCTCTACAATAGTGCAATGGAGTACCACTTGAACATGACTTGAAAGGATAAGCAAGAGTTAGGCATAGGCATTAATTCTGGCAAGACTTCTAAAGGGGGAACCCAGGCCGGCCTATTTGACTTTTAATCCTAATGAGAGATCAATCAAACAAGAATGGTGTGAGGGCCCTTTAAGTAGTAATGACAGCAATGTCCCAGTTGCAGACCTGATGGTCTTCGCCGGCAGTCGGAGCTCATTAACTATATCCAATAAGGTGCAGTAACAAGGCAATGGTATTTCTGGGAATGGTTGATGCAACAGGTGTCTATGTACAGTGTTCAAATAGAAGTGTAGTAAAGTGTTTCCCCAGGGTAAAGCTGTCTGTGCACAGTGTCCCAGTGAAGCAACAAAGAAAGGTTTGCAACGGTGGGCAATTGCCCTCTCACCAATGACCAGGCCGACTGTCAAGGTGGTGCTGGATAGATGTTCGATGAACAACAAGCAGCGCTAGGCCCTTCTCGGCTGAATTGGAATATTGTACACCGCGTGGTAGGCCGCAACCTCACCCTCCCTGTACAGTCTTTGGCCTCTTTTCTAGCTCTTCCCAGCAATCTCCCTGATGGTAGCAAAAGTCCCTGGGATATTTAGTCCAGGTCTATAGTCATGCGGGGCAATTGCCATTCTGAGGAACTGCTAATCCCACAATCCCTTTGGTTTGGCTCACAGAGATGATGTCAGTTAGTAAAGCTGGGCACTAGAGGGACAATACAATAGACAATAGAAATGACAGGGAATCGCCACACTTTGCAATTGTAGTGCATATTGCTGCATACTTATGACGCTGGTGAAGGTCCTACCAACACATGTCCCAGCAGACCTAGAACCTGTGAAATTACGTGAATGGGCACAGCCTCACTGAAAAGGGTGATTGGCTGGGCATATTAACTACTTTATACTCAGCCTCTATGCAAGCAAGATTCCTAAAGAGTCATGGGTACGTGTCCATAGGCTGGACAGATCTAAAGTCCTATGCAGGGAGCTTTCATCCTCAAGACATCAGGAATGTGAATATAGAAATGGGGAGCAGGCAGTTAATGGACTATATTCTTTCCCTGCAACTTGACAAAAAGCAACCTGCAGGTAATACAATACATCGTTTTTATAGACATGCCGTTCATCCCTTGCATTGGCTTAAAAACATTAGTGCCTGGAGTTCAACTTTGTGATTCCAGCTAAATCCATTTGCCATAGGCATTATATGGAACTTTTACCCTGGATGAACACTTTGTTCAGAATACAAAGATCGCAGTAGTATAAAACTCTTTTTAGGCTCCATAACTGCTACAATGGGGAACAGAATGTCTGATTGGGAACTACTGTATGTGCAATTCAGAAAAATGTGTTACTGATGCAAGAAAGCTAAGATATAAACTCTGTGTTGAGTTTGTCCTAGGGAAACATAATATAATAAAAAGCTAACCATTTCTACCCTCTTTATTATACCACAGAATGCACACTGCCTTCTAGAGCTTGGGCTATCCTGTCTCTCTGCTTTGATTCGTGTGGGTATCTATCCCATTATTCTGCACATCCCATTGACTGAGAAGAGTTCCAAAAAACTTAAGTAGGTGACATTTAATACTTACATTATACAAGCTGTAAACAAGACAATAGTCATTAAAGATATAGAAATTCTGTACAATACCATTTAGTTTTAACACTGACCCTAATATTAAAGCTGAATTTCTGGAATTCAGCCACTTTGTAAAATGTTTTGGATTACTAGGGGTTAAGTTGTCACCTTGTGGGCTTATCTCTTAAATTTTGAAATTGGCATTTACTGAGCACTGGGATTATAGCTATCACTATACTTCTGGTGCTCCACACTGGACCTTCTGGTCTTAGCTCCTGCAACTGCAGAGTTGCATGCAGCCGCTGTGCCCGCCCCTCCCTTCCTCTTGCCCTATCACAAAGCACTTTATATTATGTGAACCCATTCACAGCAGTGGGGAGGTGAGAGCAGAGATGCCATGTTTGAGAACACAGAATGTCTCCTTTTAGAGCTCTGAGAGTGTAGCGATAGTTGTACTCCTAGTCTATAAGGCTCGATTCACACCTATGCATGTTGCTTTTGAGCGTTTTTGGAGGTTTTTTTTTCATGCTTGCCACGTTTTTGAGCCGCGTTTTTGCCGCGTTTTTGCCGCGATTTGCATTTTGCGTTTTTTTTTTTTTTTTTCATTTTTTTTTACAGTCTTACAAAAAAATTACAAAAAAAAATAATAAAAAAAAAAAAAAAAAACGGCAAAAACGCACCAAAAACGCATCAAAAACGCTGCATAAACGCTGCACTTGCGTTTTTGATGCTTGTCCATTGAAAACCATTACATGCAAAACGCTGCTTTAGGCTCCATTCACACTAGCGCGTTTTTTGATGCATTTTGCATTTTGCAGAAATGCATGGGAATTTTTTAACATGGGTTCCTATGGAACATGTTCACATCAATGCTTTTGTGTATCTCTGCGTTTTTGGAAAGGGTCGGGGACTTTTTTTCATGCAAAAAGCAGCGTTTTGCATGTAATGGATTTCAATGGACAAGCATCAAAAACGCAAGTGCACCGTTTTTGCAGCGTTTTTGCAGCGTTTTTGGTGCGTTTTTGGTGCGTTTTTGCCGTTTTTTTTTTTTTTTTTGTAATTTTTTTTTAAGACTGTAAAAAAAAATGAAAAAAAAAAAAAAAAAAAAAAACGCAAAACGCAAATCGCGGCAAAAACGCCACAAAAATGCTACAAAAACGCTGCTCAAAAACGTGCCAAGCATGAAAAAAAAACCTCAAAAAACGCTCAAAAGCAACATGCATAGGTGTGAATCGAGCCTAAGGCCCCATTCACACTAGCGCGTTTTTTGATGCATTTTGCATTTTGCAGAAATGCACGGGAATTTTTTAACATGGGTTCCTATGGAACATGTTCACATCAATGCTTTTTTGTATCTCTGCGTTTTTGGAAAGGGTCGGGGACTTTTTTTCATGCAAAAAGCAGCGTTTTGCATGTAATGGTTTTCAATGGACAAGCATCAAAAACGCAAGTGCAGCGTTTTTGCAGCGTTTTTGATGCGTTTTTGGTGCGTTTTTGGTGCGTTTTTGCCGGTTTTTTTTTTTTTTTTTTTTTTGTAATTTTTTTGTAAGACTGTAAAAAAAAAATGAAAAAAAAAAAAAAAAAAAAAAAAAAGCAAAACGCAAATCGCGGCAAAAACGCGGCAAAAACGCCGCAAAAATGCGGCAAAAACGCGGCTCAAAAACGTGGCAAGCATGAAAAAAAAACCTCCAAAAACGCTCAAAAGCAACATGCATAGGTGTGAATCGAGCCTTATGCATGAAAAAAAGTCCCCGACCCTTTCCAAAAACGCTGAGATACAAAAAAGCATTGATGTGAACATGTTCCATAGGAACCCATGTTAAAAAATTCCCTTGCATTTCTGCAAAATGCAAAATGCATCAAAAAACGCGCTAGTGTGAATGGGGCCTTAGGCCTGGTTCACACCTATGCATTTTTAGTGCTTTTTGCATTTTGCAGATTTGCACTACAGCACATGTCCCATAGGAAACCATATTACATGGACTGTAGAACAAATCTGCAAAATGCAAAAAGCACTAAAAATGCATAGGTGTGAACCAGGCCTAAGTTGACATGCACCTTGTTGGACTTAACCCATAGTAAACCAGCAGATTTGACAAAGTGGCTGAATTCCTGAAGTTCCACTTTTACAGCTTCAGATTACTTACAAAATCTGTACTCTTACCATTAAAAAGCTGTCCTTGAGCTTTAAGTAAGACTTTTCCTAGACTGAGATGGGGTAAGTCTACTGCACACAGGAGGAAGCATTTCTTCAATCACCTATCCCCTAGTAATCAGACTGTCCGTTGTAACTTTGTAGTAATTATAGGCAGCATAGGGGCAGATCAGTGTCAGACATTTGCGAACAACCTGGAACTGCACAGGCACTGGGATTTCATTTTTTTTTGCCATTTAGGCTGGGTTCACACTGCTGCAGTGCGAATTTACCGCGATTTTACCGCGAATTTACCGCGATTTTACCGCGATTTTACCGCGATTTTACCGCGAATTTCAGGAGTTGGATATAGCTGCGATTGATAGTCTAGCCAATGGAATCATAATGTAAAAAAAAAAAGGGTCTTAACTTCCTGTGTACTTCCTGGTTTTTGTGGAGAGTAGTGTGGTGGAATTCGCACATATGTGAACCAATCAATGCGATTCAAGAACGATTTACATTGATGTCTATGGAGACTAAATTCGCAACGCAACGCAGTAAACTCGCACAGGACCTTTTTTTCACGCAGGTTATATTCGCAACGCGTCGATGTGAACGGCACTAATGTTAATCTATGTAATTTAAATGACTTGCGAATTTGAGCGATCGCAACGGCTCAAATTCGCAATAGAATTCGCAGCAGTGTGAACCCAGCCTTACAGTGCCTTGAAAAAGTATTCATACCTCTTGAAATGTTCCACATTTTGTCATGTTACAACCAAAAACGTAAATGTATTTTATTGGGATTTTATGTGATACACCAACACAAAGTGGCACATAATTGTGAAGTGAAAGGAAAATGATAAATGGTTTTCTCATTTTTTTTACAAATAAATATGTGAAAAGCGTGGTGTGCATTTGTATTCAGCCCCCCAAGTCAATACTTTGTAGAACCACCTTTCACTGCAATTACAGCTGCAAGTCTTTTTGGGGATGTCTCTACCAGCTTTGCACATCTAGAGAGTGACATTTTTGCCCATTTTTTCTTTGCAAAAGATTGGATGGAGAGCGTCTGTGAACAGCAATTTTCAAGTCTTGCCACAGGTTCTCATTATGATTTAGGTCTGGACTTTGACTGGACCATTCTAACACATGAATATGCTTTGACCTAAACCATTCCATTGTAACTCTGGCTGTGTTTAGGGTCATTGTCCTGCTGGGAGGTGAACCTCCGCCCCGGTCTCAAGTCTTTTGCAAACTCTAACAGGTTTTCTTCTAAGATTGTATTTGGCTCCATCCATCTTCCCATCAACTCTGACCAGCTTCCCTGTCCCTGCTGAAGAAAAGCATCCCCACAACATGATGCTGCCACCACCATGTTTCACAGTGGGGATGGTGTGTTCAAGGTGGTGTGTTAATTTTTCACCACACATAGCATTTTGCTTTTAGGCCAAAAATTAAAATTTAAAATTTTGGTCTCATCTGACCAGAGCACCTTCTTCCACATGCTTGCTGTGTCCCCAACATGGCTTCTCGCAAACTGCAAACGGAACTTCTTATGGTTTTCTTTCAACAATGACTTTCTTCTTGTCACTCTTCCATAAAGGCCAGATTTGTGGAGTGCACGACTAATAGTTGTCCTGTGGACAGATTCTCCCACCTGAGCTGTGGATCTCTGCAGCTCCTCCAGAGTTACCATGGGCCTCTTGGTTGTTTCTCTGAATAATGCTGTCCTTACCCCGGCCTGTCAGTTTAGTTGGAAGTGTCTTTGCAGTTGTGCAATTCTCTTTCCATTTTTGGATGATGGATTGAACAGTGCTCCATGAGATGTTCAAAGCTTGGGATATTTTTTTTATAACCTAACCCTGCTTTAAACTTCTCCACAACTTTATCTCTGACCTGTCTGGTGTGTTCCTTGGCCTTCATGATGCTGTTTGTTCACTAAGGTTCTCTAACAAACATATGAGGGCTTCACAGAACAGCTGTATTTATACTGAGATTAAATTACACACAGGTGGACTCTATTTTCCAATTAGGTGACTTCTGAAGGCAATTGGTTCCACTAGGGGTATCAGAGTAAATGAGGCTGAATACAAATGCACGCTACACTTTTCAGATAATTATTTGTAAATAATTTGGAAAACCATTTATCGTTTTCCTTACACTTCAAAATTATGTGTCACGTTGTGTTGGTCTATCACATAAAATCCCAATAACACACATTTACATTTTTAGCTGTAACATGACAAAACGTAGAAAATTTCAAGGGGCATGAATACTTTTTCAAGGCACTGTATAGGATAATAAATGATGACCCTGAATGATTTTTGAACACGGATGAAACCATGCTTATGGAGAGAGAAGCAGATGAATGCATTATCATGGGTATTACTGTGATATGTGTGGGAGGCCATAAATACAAGTCTAAATGACAGACTTATATGGGTCACTCCTGATGCCACTGTCAATCAGAGGTGAAGAGGTATTTTTATACCCCGTACACACGATCGGACATTCCAACAACAAAATCCATGGATTTTTTCCAACAGATGTTGGCTCAAACTTGTCTTGCATACACACGGTCACACAAATGTTGTCGGAAATTCCGAACGTCAAGAACGCGGTGACGTACAACACATACGATGAGCCGAGAAAAATGAAGTTCAATTGCCAGTGCGGCTCTTCTGCTTGATTCCGAGCATGCGTGAAATTTTGTGCGTCGGAATTGTGTACACACGATCGGAATTTCCGACAACGGATTTTGTTGTCAGAAAATTTGAGATCCAGATCTCAAATTTTGTGTGACGGAAATTCCGATGGAAAATATCCGATGGAGCCTATACACAGTCGGAATTTCCGACAACAAGCTACCATGGAACATTTTCTGTCAGAAAATCCAACAGTGTGTACGGGGCATTAGAGTGCTTAGTTTCTTCCAGATCTGTGCAGTAATCCAGTGTGAAATTTTGCCTCTGTGCAGGAACTTCCTGTAATAAAGACTGGTCACTGCTGCTTTCTCTCCTTGTACAGGGTGTCTGGTCTTGTATCCGCCCCTTCCTGTAGCTTTCTGCAGGAAGCCTGTAGTGGGAGGGGCCTACTGGGTTCCTCCCACAGCTCTGCTTTCAGCACAGCGGGTAAATAGCTTGGTGATGATGATGCTATCGCTACTTTACATGGTAATATCTGGGTTTGCAAAGGCATTGGCTCGCACAAAGTTGATTTATATCTTTTGTGGCTATTGAGAATTATATTTGGATAAAAGTTTTTTTTCCCCATTGCGCAGCTTCAATGCATAATGCTGGAAAAACTGTGTACAGAAAAATACACCTCTTTTTATTAAGTGTTAGGATACAGGAAATGACTATTATTTTCAATACTAGAGTTGATGGTGACGAAAATCATTTTAGTGATTATAAGGAAAGATCTCATTGGATCTGTAAGGAATATTTATAAGATGCTTTCTCAGAGGGATAGAGAACTGAAATATAGATATATACTATAGATGTGAATACATTCTTACATATCTTTCTGCATTGTTTAGAAAAACTCGGCAATGGTGGGGAAAGTGTGAGGACCTGCTACTGGAGTGTGCCCAGAGGGAAGAAGCCGAGCTGGATGCCCTGCCTTGTCTTTATAGAACTGTGGATCCTGAGAGCTGGAATGACGCAGAATCTCTACTCTGCAGAGTAAAGAGCGCCATCACTGATGAACAAAAGCGCATTGTCTGGCTGGAGAATCAACCTTGCTGAATTTTCATTTCCGGCACTTTCAACACATTCAGGATTGCACATTATAAACTAGAAGAACAATTGTTTACATGAAATGAGTTCATAGGTCAGTATTTCTGCAGTAAAAATATAGCCTATTTTAAAGGAGACGTCTGTAACCCTTATGATGCTGCAGCTGTACCGCCCTGCTCTAAGACTGAGGCGTGACTGATCACATGACCACTGATCGGTCAGTCTCTGCTCCCAGCGGTGGTCAGTGAATGTAAGCTGCAGGGATTTCCTTCTCCTCTCCCTGCTCCTCCAGGGTTGGCTGGAGTTCTAGGCGGGGGAGGGTGCTGGAGTGGCTGGCTCTGGCACTCTACACACAAATAGGCAGAGCCAGTTGTCATGCCTTCTTGATCATGACATGGTTTTACCTCATCAACCTATTGTGATCATGACTTTGTGTTAGTAAATGTACTTCTATGACCCAAAAGACAAGCATAGCCAAAAAAAAAAATAAAAAATGACTTTACTTCTCTTTTAGGTCTCAGTGAAAACCATAGGTGTGCACAGCCTATTGCATTAGGGTGTGCACCTCAAAGCTCAAACACATATGCTTATGTGTGCATGTGTATATATACGGAAGGTGTCAGTAGAGCAGTGAATGGTGTCATAAGGGCAGATATTGGTGGTGTCAGTAGGGAAGTTACAATCTTATTTTAATTGTTTTTTTGCAATTTTTTAGGACTTATTTGGTGAAATATCAGGGGCCTAAACATTGGAAATATGCACCACACGGGGTGATTAGGGTGTGCCCAGGCACACCCTTTGCGCACGCCTATGGTGAAAACTATATAAACACATTTAGGGTGCAGTAAAAAAGTGGAAATATGCACCACACGGGGTGATTAGGGTGTGCCCAGGCACACCCTTTGCGCACGCCTATGGTGAAAACTATATAAACACATTTAGGGTGCAGTAAAAAAGTAAGTGCTTAAAGTCTTACTATTGGTTTGTTTACTGAAGCAGCTCCCATAAATGTTTGGCCTTGTGTTTTGGATCATTGTCATGTTGCAATGTCCAAGTACGTCCCATGCGCAGCTTCCTGGCTGATGAATGCAAATGTTCCTCCAGTATTTTTTGATAACATACTGCATTTATCTTGCCATCAATTTTGACCAAATTTCCTGTGCCTTTGTAGCTCACACACCCCCAAAACAATCAGCGATCCACCTCCGTGTTTCACAGTAGGAATGGTGTACCTTTCATCATAGGCCTTGTTGTCTCCTCTCCAAAATGTAGTGTTTATGGTTGTGGCCAAAAAGCTCAATTTTGGTCTCATCACTCCAATTGACTTTGTGCCAGAAGGTTTGAGGCTGGTCTCTGTGCTGTTTGGCGTATTGTAAGCGTGATACTTTGTGGTATTTGCATAGTAATGGCTTTCTTCATGTTATGGAGTATTTGTAGGCCGCAGATTTGTGTGTGGCTGGCGCCACAAATGAATGAAAAACCCACAAATAACTTCAGGTGAAATACAGAACTCTCTGAAAACATGTGGTGTGGCTGTTTCAAGATGCACAATAAGGAGGCACTTGAAGAAAGAGGTCTTTCAACCAAAATTGTCTTTCTTTAACCCCAAACAAAGTATGTTTACAAATGTCCTGATATTCAAGGGGTTAAAACTACAGCTGTGAACTTGGCATTTGTATTGTTTCTTTCAGCTGGCAGTTGGCTGTCATGTAAAAGTGATCCAGGCAGCTGTAGATCTGCCTAATCATTTTTATAGTAACAAGAAGGTGCCATCATAGACCTCCGATGTCTGTCATATAAAGTATCTGTCAACCCCCCATGCTATTATATAGGGGGCTTATTAGCTTCCTTGTGATAGTAATATGAAAAAATTGTAAAAAAATTAAATATAACAAAAAAAAAAAGCTCCCCCGGTCACCCCCTACATACACACAATTTCAAACACATGTAGGTCATGCAAGTGTATCTGAGGTATCCATCACAATGAAGGGCAAGAATTCTATGCCTTCCTTCATAGATAATGTATAATTAAAGGTAAAACAGTTTGTTTTGTTTTAGATTGGAGATGGATTAGAACACCTGTCGGTATTTTATTGCTGTCTGAGTCCCCATTAGGGTGATTCCTCCTCTCTATTTCTCCTGTTTACCAGTTATTGAGTTATTGACAGAAAAGTAAAGGGAACATTTTCCAATTGGGGTGTAATTATGGTGGCCTGGGGGCCCCAAAGGATTCTTTTAATTTGCGGGGATTTTCTTTCACTTCCTGTTTTGGCTATGGGACAGGAAATAAAAGTAAATCTCCCCAATGGGACACAGATGGCAAAAAAAAATGTCAGGGGATATTACCTTCCCCTACTCTATCCAAAATGAAAAAAAAAAAGATTTGCCTTTAGTTCTACTTTAACTAAAAAAACGTTGTCACGGAACGCCCCACACTCCGCTTGAGTGCTTCCGTCTGTATACCGCTTCCTAAGTTCTGGAACACGAGTCCAATGGATCTGGCTATAGAAACCCCAAGAACTAGACAACACCAGTCTTGGAGTACATCAGAACTGCCTTTATTTTGAGATCTCACAGACCTTTTTATATCAGGGATGACTCAAAGCTAACCTAATTAACATGACCTAATTTACTACAAAATGTACCCAGACCAGATGACAGTCTTGTGGGCACCGGGCTTCACACATAAATACAATTAACAATACAAACAACAATCTCCCCCCTCCTCAGCCTAGACCATTCGTCTATTAGCCAGGGCTGGTGGCTAATGTGATTAGCTCTCTCAATTAACATAAACACATGTTGATAACACCAGCATCTCCTCACAGGATGTGTCCCAGCAGAATGAATCAGTCTTATCAGCAGGGGGCTGCTGGAGGAATCCCCCCTCCCTCTTCAGGGACACAAATATACAGTAAGGAGTCCCCATACAATATATACATGACTGAGTCCGATTAATACAGTTCAGACTGGATTTCTCATTCACCTCAAATGCTAGGGCCCATAATCGGTGGGCAACAGGCTTGCACACAGTCCTCTCCAACAGCCTCCGCTCTGGCCATGCCCGTGACATTTCTCCCCTTTCGGCAGGAGACTAACACAGGAGGAGACCCCAGACGGGTTGACTCCGAAGTTAGTAAACAGCTCCAGTCCTCTACTGCCTGTACCCACACAGTACCCCAAACAAATTATCCCAAACAGTGCATTACTCACCCAGCCATCCTCTGCCTCTCTCAGAGAACATATCTGCCGCTGGAGAGAAGACAGGGTGACTGGGCTCACTCTGTCATGCTGTTGGGGATCTGGGCCCACTGCCCAGCATCCCTGGGGTATACAGGTGGAGACTGAAGTTCCATCCACCTTCACAGGAAATCCATCCTCTGTTAGTTGAGGGCAGAGTCCAGCAGTCCTCGGCCCTGTTGCCAGCCCTTCTGCTGGAAACCCCACACCATCTGTTCCGGCTAACTGTTGGAGAGGGAGGCCGACTGCCCCGCCTCCCTGGAACTCTGTAGTTGTTGCCGGTGCTGGGCAGAGGTTGGTAGCACTCTGCCCTGTTGCCAGCACTTCTGCTGGGGACTCCGCATCCTCTGCTCCGGCTAACTGTTGGGGCAGGCAGCTGGCTTCCTCCACTTCCAAACTGTGTAGCTGCCATTGGGGAGGTGAGCCGGCTGCTTCCTTTTCCATTCCCTCATCTGGCTGCTGGGACGACATGTCGATGGTACTGTCTCCCAGGTACACGGATCTTTGCTGGGGAGGAAAGCCCACTTCCTCCACCCTGGCCAACTGTTGGGGAGGGACAACACACACCTCCTCTCCCTTCTCCCCCTGTATCTGCTGCTGGGAAGTGATTGCCATCTTCTCACCCTGAGCCTCCACAATTGCTGCAGGTGTGGGGCAGAGGTCTTGGACCCTCTGTCCGGTTGCCAGCACTTCTGCTGGGGGTTTGCTAGGTGGTTCCTCCTCTACAGAAATGTCTATTAAATCCCCAGTCTCTGGAAGTGGTAAAAGTGTGGGACAGAGGTCTTGGACCCTCTGTTCAGTTACCAGATCTTCAGCTGGAGAAGTTTGTTTTAACTCCATAGATGCTGCTGGCAGAAAATCACATGTCCCTGTCAGTGTTGTGGGAGAAAGGCCGACTACCTCTTCTCTCAGGAAGGCCGAAGCCACTGTTGGTGCTGGGCAGAACACAGTGAACTTTGGCCCTGATAGCAGCTCTTCTGCTGGAGGCTCATCAGGTTGTTCTTCCTCAGCAGAAAAGTCTATCAAATCCCATGTCTCTGCAACTGATGTCGGGGAATAGGGGTTCACCATCTCCTGTCCATGGAACCCAGAAGATGTTATCATTTCTGGACAGAGGTTAGCAGAGCTCTGCCCTGTTGTCAGCACTTCAGGTTTGGGGACGGCAATCTCCGGATTTTCCACTGCCGATTCTCTGGCATGCTGCTGAACTTGTTCTAGCAGTTTCCTGTATGCCCTTTCCAGATGCTGTTCCTTCCTTAGCAAATGGTCCAGATCAGGTTTGAGCTCTGAGACCCCTGCAAGACCGAGCATAGACTCTCTATAGTCCCTCATGTCCTCAAGGTCAGGTTCCCCCTCATCGCCAAACATAAAAAGATCTGTAAGGTTCTCCCACAGCAATCCAGGGCCGCCAAAGTCATATCCCTCCGGAGAGCATTCTGTTGTCTCCCCTAAATATCCCTCCTCTGCGTGCCATTGCAGAGCCCGATAACGATTGTCCAGCTCTATCTCCTGCTGGACCAACCTGTCCAACTCAGTCACCCATTGCTCCTGGGGCTGCTCTCCCAGGAATGCCATCCGCAATGCCCGTTGGTCACTGGCCCGTTGCTCTTGGGTTGGAAAGCACTTGCCCTGTTTTATACCAGCGAGACGGAGGGCTGCAATCCAGAGCTCCACCCGAATCAGCTGCCTGAGCTCCAGGTATTCATCCTCAGACACAGTCCTGGTGTACGTTGAAAGGATGATCCGCAGCAGCCCCGGGAATTCTGATGCCAGGTCCATATCTCCGCTGGGGTGACTGAAGTCTGCTATGCTGATCTTGGATCCAGTTGGAGGTTTGGATGTCCCAGACTTCAGACTTCAGGAAGCTTTCCCGCTGCTTGCCACCAATGTCACGGAACGCCCCACACTCCGCTTGAGTGCTTCCGTCTGTATACCGCTTCCTAAGTTCTGGAACACGAGTCCAATGGATCTGGCTATAGAAACCCCAAGAACTAGACAACACCAGTCCTGGAGTACATCAGAACTGCCTTTATTTTGAGATCCCACAGACCTTTTTATATCAGGGATGACTCAAAGCTAACCTAATTAACATGACCTAATTTACTACAAAATGTACCCAGACCAGATGACAGTCTTGTGGGCACCGGGCTTCACACATAAATACAATTAACAATACAAACAACAATCTCCCCCCTCCTCAGCCTAGACCATTCGTCTATTAGCCAGGGCTGGTGGCTAATGTGATTAGCTCTCTCAATTAACATAAACACATGTTGATAACACCAGCATCTCCTCACAGGATGTGTCCCAGCAGAATGAATCAGTCTTATCAGCAGGGGGCTGCTGGAGGAATCCCCCCTCCCTCTTCAGGGACACAAATATACAGTAAGGAGTCCCCATACAATATATACATGACTGAGTCCGATTAATACAGTTCAGACTGGATTTCTCATTCACCTCAAATGCTAGGGCCCATAATCGGTGGGCAACAGGCTTGCACACAGTCCTCTCCAACAGCCTCCGCTCTGGCCATGCCCGTGACAAACGTGTACTATTTTTGTGGCCAATGCACAATTTTAAGGCTTAACATGTTTGGTAAATATTTACTTGATGCAACCCTAGCTTTTATATCTTACCAAAAAAATGGGTAATAAATTATTCATTTTTATTATGTTATTAATTGAAATATAATTGTTTACGGTTTCATGTAAAAAAACTAGATTTTAAAAGGTGTGTGAAAAATGAAAAAATTGGCACTGGCAGAAAAATGTTTAGGATGGGATGTATAGATCTGTATAAATCATTGTTAACCACTTGACGACCGCCTCACGCCGATGTACGTCGGCAAAGTGGCACGGACAGGCAAAATCACGTACAGGGTACGTGATTTGCCTTCCGCGGGTGGGGGGTCCGATCGGACCCCCCCCCGGTGCCCGAGGCGGTCGTCTTTTGTCCAGCGGCGATCGGTGATGAGGGGGAGACCATCCGTTCATGGCCCCCCCCTCGCGATCGCCGCCGGCCAATGAAAACACTCCTTTGCTGCTGTATGCTAAACAGCAGCAAAGGAAGTGATGTCATCTCCCCTCGGGTCGGTATTTTCCGTTACGGCCCGAGGAGAGAAGACATCTATGTGAGTGCACCCACACACACACACACAGTAGAACATGCCAGGCACACAAAACACCCCGATCCCCCCCCGATCGCCCCCCGATCCCCCCCAATCACCCCCCCCCCCCTGTCACAAACTGACACCAGCAGTTTTTTTTTTTTTTTTCTGATTACTGCATAGTGTCAGTTTGTGACAGTTACAGTGTTGGGACAGTGAGTATTACCCCCCTTTAGGTCTAGGATACCCCCCTAACCCCCCCTAATAAAGTTTTAACCCCTTGATCACCCCCTGTCACCAGTGTCACTAAGCGATCATTTTTCTGATCGCTGTATTAGTGTCGCTGGTGACGCTAGTTAGTGAGGTAAATATTTAGGTTCGCCGTCAGCGTTTTATAGCGTCAGGGACCCCCATATACTACCTAATAAATGTTTTAACCCCTTGATTGCCCCCTAGTTAAACCTTTCACCACTGATCACCGTATAACTGTTACGGTTGACGCTGGTTAGTTTGTTTATTTTTTATAGTGTCAGGGCACCCGCCGTTTATTACCAAATAAAGGTTTAGCCCCCTGATCGCCCGGCGGTGATATGCGTCGCCCCAGGCAGCGTCAGATTAGCGCCAGTACCGCTAACACCCACGCACGCAGCATACGCCTCCCTTAGTGGTATAGTATCTGATCGGATCAATATCTGATCCGATCAGATCTATACTAGCGTCCCCAGCAGTTTAGGGTTCCCAAAAACGCAGTGTTAGCGGGATCAGCCCAGATACCTGCTAGCACCTGCGTTTTGCCCCTCCGCCCGGCCCAGCCCAAGTGCAGTTTCGATCGATCACTGTCACTTACAAAACACTAAACGCATAACTGCAGCGTTCGCAGAGTCAGGCCTGATCCCTGCGATCGCTAACAGTTTTTTTGGTAGCATTTTGGTGAACTGGCAAGCACCAGCCCCAGGCGTCAGATTAGCGCCAGTAGCGCTAACACCCACGCACGCAGCATACGCCTCCCTTAGTGGTATAGTATCTGAACGGATCAATATCTGATCCGATCAGATCTATACTAGCGTCCCCAGCAGTTTAGGGTTCCCAAAAATGCAGTGTTAGCGGAATCAGCCCAGATACCTGCTAGCACCTGCGTTTTGCCCCTCCGCCCGGCCCAGCCCAGCCCACCCAAGTGCAGTATCGATCGATCACTGACACTTACAAAACACTAAACGCATAACTGCAGCGTTCGCAGAGTCAGGCCTGATCCCTGCGATCGCTAACAGTTTTTTTTGTAGCGTTTTGGTGAACTGGCAAGCACCAGCCCCAGGCAGCGTCAGATTAGCGCCAGTACCGCTAACACCCACGCACGCACCGTACACCTCCCTTAGTGGTATAGTATCTGATTGCATCAATATCTGATCCGATCAGATCTATACTAGCGTCACCAGCAGTTTAGGGTTCCCAAAAACGCAGTGTTAGCGGGATCAGCCCAGATACCTGCTAGCACCTGCGTTTTGCCCCTCCGCCCGGCCCGGCCCAGCCCACCCAAGTGCAGTATCGATCGATCACTGTCACTTACAAAACACTAAACGCATAACTGCAGCGTTCGCAGAGTCAGGCCTGATCCCTGCGATCGCTAACGTTTTTTGGTAGCGTTTTGGTGAACTGGCAAGCGCCAGCGGCCTAGTACACCCCGGTCGTAGTCAAACCAGCACTGCAGTAACACTTGGTGACGTGGCGAGTCCCATAAGTGCAGTTGAAGCTGGTGAGGTGGCAAGCACAAGTAGTGTCCCGCTGCCACCAAAAAGACAAACACAGGCCCATCGTGCCCATAGTGCCCTTCCTGCTGCATTCGCCAATCCTAATTGGGAACCCACCGCTTCTGCAGCGCCCGTACTTCCCCCATTCACATCCCCAACCAAATGCAGTCGGCTGCATGAGAGGCATTTTTATGTCCTCCCGAGTACCCCTACCCAACGAACCCCCAAAAAAGATGTCGTGTCTGCAGCAAGCGCGGATATAGGCGTGACACCCGCTATTATTGTCCCTCCTGTCCTGACAATCCTGGTCTTTGCATTGGTGAATGTTTTGAACGCTACCATTCACTAGTTGAGTATTAGCGTAGGGTACAGCATTGCACAGACTAGGCACACTTTCACAGGGTCTCCCAAGATGCCATCGCATTTTGAGAGACCCGAACCTGGAACCGGTTACAGTTATAAAAGTTAGTTACAAAAAAAGTGTAAAAAAAAAAAAAAATATGAAATAAAAAAAAATAGTTGTTGTTTTATTGTTCTCTCTCTCTCTATTCTCTCTCTCTATTGTTCTGCTCTTTTTTACTGTATTCTATTCTGCAATGTTTTATTGTTATTGTTATTGTTATCATGTTTTATCATGTTTGTTTTTCAGGTGTGTAATTATTTACACTTTACTGTGCTTTATTGTTAACCATTGTTAACCATTTTTTTGTCTTCAGGTACGCCATTCACGACTTTGAGTGGTTATACCAGAATGATGCCTGCAGGTTTAGGTATCATCTTGGTATCATTCTTTTCAGCCAGCGGTCGGCTTTCATGTAAAAGCAATCCTAGCGGCTAATTAGCCTCTAGACTGCTTTTACAAGCCGTGGGAGGGAATGCCCCCCCCCCACCGTCTTCCGTGTTTTTCTCTGGCTCTCCTGTCTCAACAGGGAACCTGAGAATGCAGCCGGTGATTCAGCCAGCTGACCATAGAGCTGATCAGAGACCAGAGTGGCTCCAAACATCTCTATGGCCTAAGAAACCGGAAGCTACGAGTATTTCATGACTTAGATTTCGCCGGATGTAAATAGCGCCATTGGGAAATTGGGGAAGCATTTTATCACACCGATCTTGGTGTGGTCAGATGCTTTGAGGGCAGAGGAGAGATCTAGGGTCTAATAGACCACAATTTTTTCAAAAAAGAGTACCTGTCACTACCTATTGCTATCATAGGGGATATTTACATTCCCCAAGATAACAATAAAAATGATTAAAAAAAAAAATATGAAAGGAACAGTTTAAAAGTAAGATTAAAAAAGCAAAAAAATAATAAAGAAAAAAAAAAAAAAAAAAAAAACACCCCTGTCGCCCCCTGCTCTCGCGCTAAGGCGAACGCAAGCGGCGGTCTGTCGTCAAACATAAACAGCAATTGCACCATGCATGTGAGGTATCACCGCGAAGGCCAGATCGAGGGCAGTAATTTTTCCAGTAGACCTCCTCTGTAAATCTAAAGTGGTAACCTGTAAAGGCTTTTGAAGGCTTTTAAACATGTATTTATTTTGTTGCCACTGCACGTTTGTGCGCAATTTTAAAGCATGTCATGTTTGGTATCCATGTACTCGGCCTAAGATCATCTTTTTTATTTCATCAAACATTTGGGCAATATAGCGTGTTTTAGTGCATTAAAATTAAAAAAAGTGTGTTTTTTCCCCAAAAAATGCGTTTGAAAAATCGCTGCGCAATTACTGTGTGAAAAAAAAAAATGAAACACCCACCATTTTAATCTGTAGGGCATTTGCTTTAAAAAAATATATAATGTTTGGGGGTTCAAAGTAATTTTTTTGCAAAAAAAAAAAACTTTTTCATGTAAACAATAAGTGTCAGAAAGGGCTTTGTCTTCAAGTGGTTAGAAGAGTGGGTGATGTGTGACATAAGCTTCTAAATGTTGTGCATAAAATGCCAGGACAGTTCAAAACCCCCCCAAATGACCCCATTTTGGAAAGTAGACACCCCAAGCTATTTGCTGAGAGGCATGTCGAGTCCATGGAATATTTTATATTGCGACACAAGTTGCGGGAAAGAGACAAATTTTTTTTTTTTTTTTTTTGCACAAAGTTGTCACTAAATGATATATTGCTCAA
Organism: Aquarana catesbeiana; assembly: GCF_042186555.1. Taxonomy (NCBI): domain Eukaryota; kingdom Metazoa; phylum Chordata; class Amphibia; order Anura; family Ranidae; genus Aquarana; species Aquarana catesbeiana. The sequence goes on from NC_133335.1 coordinate 88,676,000, forward strand.
ACATGCCATGGAAATATGTGAAATTACACCCCAAAATACATTCTGCTGCTTCTCCTGAGTACGGGGATACCACATGTGTGAGACTTTTTGGGAGCCTAGCCGCGTACAGGACCCCGAAAACCAAGCACCGCCTTCAGGCTTTCTAAGGGCGTGAATTTTTGATTTCACTCTTCACTGCCTATCACAGTTTCGGAGGCCATGGAATGCCCAGGTGGCACAAAACCCCCCCAAATGACCCCATTTTGGAAAGTAGACACCCCAAGCTATTTGCTGAGAGGTATAGTGAGTATTTTGCAGACCTCACTTTTTGTCACAAAGTTTTGAAAATTGAAAAAAGAAAAAAAAAAAATGTTTTTTCTTGTCTTTCTTCATTTTCAAAAACAAATGAGAGCTGCAAAATACTCACCATGCCTTTCAGCAAATAGCTTGGGGTGTCTACTTTCCAAAATGGGGTCATTTGGGGGGGTTTTGTGCCACCTGGGCATTCCATGGCCTCCGAAACTGTGATAGGCAGTAAAGAGTGAAATCAAAAATTTTCACCCTTAGAAATCCTGAAGGCAGTGATTGGTTTTCGGGGCCCCGTACGCGGCTAGGCTCCCAAAAAGTCCCACACATGTGGTATCCCCATACTCAGGAGAAGCAGCTAAATGTATTTTGGGGTGCAATTCCACATATGCCCATGGCCTGTGTGAGCAATATATCATTTAGTGACAACTTTATGAAAAAAAAAAAAAAAAAAAAAAAAAGTGTCACTTTCCCGCAACTTGTGTCAAAATATAAAATATTCCATGGACTCAATATGCCTCTCAGCAAATAGCTTGGGGTGTCTACTTTCCAAAATGGGGTCATTTTGGGGGGTTTTGTGCCACCTGGGCATTCCATGGCCTCCGAAACTGTGATAGGCAGTGAAGAGTGAAAGCAAAAATTTACACCCTTAGAAATCCTGAAGGCGGTGATTGGTTTTCGGGGCCCCGTACGCGGCTAGGCTCCCAAAAAGTCCCACACATGTGGTATCCCCATACTCAGGAGAAGCAGCTAAATGTATTTTGGGGTGCAATTCCACATAGGCCCATGGCCTGTGTGAGCAATATATCATTTAGTGACGACTTTTTGTAAATATTTTTTTTTTTTTTTGTCATTTTTCAATCACTTGGGACAAAAAAAATAAATATTCAATGGGTTCAACATGCCTCTCAGCAATTTCCTTGGGGTGTCTACTTTCCAAAATGGGGTCATTTGGGGGGGTTTTGTACTGCCCTGCCATTTTAGCACCTCAAGAAATGACATAGGCAGTCATAAACTAAAAGCTGTGTAAATTCCAGAAAATGTACCCTAGTTTGTAGACGCTATAACTTTTGCGCAAACCAATAAATATACGCTTATTGACATTTTTTTTACCAAAGACATGTGGCCGAATACATTTTGGCCTAAATGTATGACTAAAATTTAGTTTATTGGATTTTTTTTATAACAAAAAGTAGAAAATATCATTTTTTTTCAAAATTTTCGGTCTTTTTCCGTTTATAGCGCAAAAAATAAAAACCGCAGAGGTGATCAAATACCATCAAAAGAAAGCTCTATTTGTGGGAAGAAAAGGACGCAAATTTCGTTTGGGTACAGCATTGCATGACCGCGCAATTAGCAGTTAAAGCGACGCAGTGCCAAATTGGAAAAAGACCTCTGGTCCTTAGGCAGCATAATGGTCCGGGGCTCAAGTGGTTAATTAGGAAACTATTTATATTGTCTTTTGCTAGAATTTGTCCTGTAACATATTGGGGGTTATTTACGAAAGGCAAATCCACTTGAAAGTGCAGTCGCTCTAAATCTAAGGGGTAGATCTGAAATGAGTGGAAGCTCTGCTGATTTTATCATCCAATCATGTACAAGCTAAAATGCTGTTTTTTTATTTTCCTTGCATGTTCCCCTTGGATCTACAGCGAGTTTACTTCCAAGTGCACTTGCAGTGCAAAGTGAAATAACCCCCAATGTGTTGTTGTATTTACTGTATAAGCATTATTAAAAAAGAAACTTTCCAGTATTGGCAATAGTAAGAGGGCATTTGATTGTGTTATTGACTTTTTTTTTTTTTAACCACCTGAACTCTGGAAGGCTTTACCTCTTTTTATGACCAGGCCATTTTTATATAGCACTTTGCTACTTTAACTGTCAATGGCGTCATCATGCAACACTGTACCCAAATAAAAATTTTATCTTTTATTGAGACTGATAGAGCTTTTGTTTGGTGGTATTTGATCATCACCACTGTTTTTTCTTATTACATTAACGAAAAAAATCAGAAAATTTTGAAAACATCCAACATTTTCTACTTTGTTATAAAATGCTGTATATCCAATAAAATCAAATTTTGTCATAAATGTAGGCCAAAATTAATTCTGCTACATGTCTTTGGTAAAAAATTCCCAATAAGTGTATATTAATTGGTTTACAGGAAAGTTATAGCATCTACAAACTATGAGATATATTCGAAAATGGATCAATCCTGATGTACTGATGGTCTCTCATTTCTCATTTCTCCTTGTCTGCTCCATGTTGCCCACAAGCTTGCAGTGTGCCCCCCCCCACTGTTCCCAGGGCAGGTTCCCCTTCTGCCCCCCTTGTCCTGTATGAAAAGTAAAGAAAAATTGATGGTCCCAAGAACATTTTAATCTGTTGGATAGATCATGCAAATCTTTTTTGTAAATAAATTCCATTTTATTTTACAACATACAAGAGCAGGTACAATGCTTAATAATACATAAGATGGTAGAAGTGCATCTTACCAGGAAAGACCACCCATGATTGGTCCATGATGGCATAGCATAACACACACACACATGACAGCTCAAGTATTATATATGACTTCAAATTTGTCTTAAACAAATATAGCTATAGTGGCTATAGCCACCAGCAGTGATTGAACAAAAAAAAATCTGATTGATCGACTTAAAGTGTCTGTAAAGGCACAAGGTTTTTTACCTCCTATGCATGAAGGTAAAAAAACCTGTGTGCAGCACCCCCCCCCCTCCAATACTTACCTGAGCCCCATCTCAATCCAGCGATGTCTATGATAGCCTTGCCCCTCTGGGGACTCTCACTCCTGATTGGCTTTTGGCCATCTCAGCCAGTGAGATGACCAAAAGCCATCCATCTCCAATCAGGAGATGGAGAGGGCAAGGCTGAGCCACGGCTCCGTGTGTGAATGGACACACAGAGCCGCAGCTCAGGAGCGTGCCTGCTTGAGTGCCCCCATTGCAAGCTGCTTGCTATGGAGGCACCTGGTAGGAGGGAAGAGCCAGGAGGGCTGGAGGATCGGGGCTGCTCTGTGCAAATCCACTGCACAGAGCAGGTAAGTATAACATGTTTGTTTTTTCGCTTTTTCAATGGTTTCCTGCTAAACCGGACAAATTTCAATCCATCTATGGCCATCTAGGAGGAGAGATCAAGATAGATTGTTAAATAAAACAAAATCAAATGATTTGTAGTCACAAGTCTTAAACTGCATTTACTTGTAAATCCAAGTGCTTTACTGATAAAATGTGATTTGAATATTTGCAACAGTTTAAAAAGACAATATTTGACATGCTGAATGTCAGCTTGACAAAGAATGTGGTTGTTTGAAACTGTTGCTTTACTGGTAAAATGTGACCTGTATATGTGCACTTCGATTTAAACGTAAAAGCAGTTTGGCAGATTATAAACTACACATCCTATGATTTGTTGTATGGTTGCAGTGAGTATGGAGACTGTTTGATATGGTAGTATGCTAGTTTGACTTTGATTAAAAGTGTAACGCAGGCCATAAATGATGCAATTGCTTGATTGCCCCATCAACACAGTCCGTGCTGATGGGGGAACCTCTCACACTACACTATTGTGTGTTGCCGGCAGAACACAATGATTACGGTTTCAGGCTGAAGCTGGCAGCACTAATTATTTGGGGAAAAACCCAAAAGGCTGGTTGTACACAAGTCAGTTGATAGGTCAACTTGTGTACAACCAGCCAGAACCTACATGGATCAAACTGGTCCCCGTTGAACAGGCTGAACTTTGAGACTTGTGTGGCCAGGTAAACTCACCACATGTGCATAAATGTGTGAGTATGTGTCTGGAGAAGATCGAGAACAAAAGTATCATAGCTCTTTTTTAGGGTGTTGAGGTGGCTCTGAAAAGAGCCATTGTGTTTCTTCTTAGATTGTGATAATCTTCTTGTGCTGAAATGAAAGGCTTCTCATTCAGGCTTTTCTGTAGCTTTAAAGTGGTGTCTTCGGTATCTTCGGTGTCTTCTGGTGCCTTCTGTGTCTTCTGGTGCCTTCTGGTGCCTTCTGGTGTCTTCTGGTGCCTTCTGGTGTCTTCTGGTGCCTTCGGGTCATTTTCTGTAGGAGGGAAAACATTTTTGTGACTCTCATATTTACATTCTGAACTGTTACACGGGGTGGAAACACTTGACCTTTTTGCTACATCATGGTTGTTTGTATCCTTTAACCCCAGGACAAGAAGTCTGCACATAACAGGCAATTGTCCAATCAATAATGGATTGGGTTTGCAGCCATGGACGCGATCCTGTGTATACAGCAGTCGGTTTAAATCTGCAATCATTGTCTGTAAAGGGAGGACTGAAGCTATCTTAGTCATGTGTGGATGAGGCATTGGAATAATCCCTCTTCCTAGAGAAGGGGGAATTTTAATACTTGCAACCTTTAGGGGTTCTAAAGCCTTAACCATACCTCCCAACATTTTGAGATGGGAATGAGGGACAACTACAAGCAAATGTATGCAGGCATAGGACACGCCCCCTGCCACACCCCCTTAAAGAAGAATTAACCAAAAAAAGTTTAATTAAATCCACAATGGCTTTTTTTTACCACTACTATTCCTTTATATTGGCTTTTAAAATGTACAAATGCAGCAATTTAGAAATCAGATGAAAGGTTTAGCACTGGGAAACACTTTTTGAAAGATAAAAAGTGCATTTTATATACAACTATATAGATCAGACCAAAATGAGGGACAAATGAGGAGGAATGAGGGACAGAGGGACATTGCTCCAAATCAGGGACAGTCCCTCGAAAAGAGGGACAGTTGGGAGCTATGCCTTAACTTTTTTTACTTTAATAAATTCCCTGCACTAAGGTAAAAAAATTTCAGCAGTAGTTGCCCCCTCACCCCTTTTTATACCTACCCGAGTCCTCACTCTATCAGCACTGTGCCAGTCTATAGCAGCTCTCTCTCCCCTCTTACAGGATTTACTAAGGTAGCAGGAGCCACTGGCTTCTGCTGTCAGTCAAATCCTGTGTCGAGGGAGTATGAGGCAGGGCCAAGCCCCACTGTGTCTGTGGACTCAGGCAGCGCAGCAGCTTGGGATCGGGGGTGTGAAGAGAAAAGGAGGAGCCAGGGACACTGACAAAAGAAGAGGGTCAGGACCGCTCTGTGGAATTCCATCTCACAGAGAAGGCAAGTATAATATGTGTGCTGTTTAATAAAAATTAAGCTTGCAATCCCTTTAAATCATTAATACTTACGCTATAGGGAGAGGTGGGGCTCTTTCTCTTTATTTAGGAGGTCAACTGTGGTTTACATAGGGAGGTTGTGTCATCCGTAGTCTTCAGATATATATATATATATATTATTCCCTTGCCGCCGAGCGTATGCAGATGTGCGGCCTCGGCTTTTGGGGGGTTACACCAGGATGATGCCCATAGCTGCAGGCATCATCCTGGTACCGTTTTTTAGAGCTGGCGATCGGCTTTCCAGGGATAACAACCGATGCGGCTAAAAGCCGCTCGGCTGTTATACCGGAGGAGCGGGAGGGGACGACCCCCCCTCCCGCCGCTCTCAACGGGCCTCCCATCCCACCGGGAGAACCGATCGACAATCCGATGCCTCCGGCGGTTAGGGACAGACTGGAACGAAGCCGGAAAAGGCTTCGTTCCAGTCTCCTGATTGTAAACACGGAAGCGACGTCATGACGTCACTTCACGTTTACTCGGCTGCCAATTGCGCCGATTTAAAAAAAATATACAGTATTCGGAATTACCGAAAACGGCGATCTGAATACTTTGAAGTGCAAAGACCCCTGATCCCTCCATAAAGAGTACCTGTCACCACCTATTACTGTCACAAGGTATGTTTACATTCCTTGTGACAGCAATAAAAGTGATCAATTTTTTTTAAAAAACACAATTTATCAATATTCAAATAAATAAAATAAATAAGAAAGAAAAAAACATTTTAAACTGCCCCCGTCCCCGCGAGCTTGCGCAGCAAAGAAAACGCATACGGAAGTCGCGCCCTCATATGTAAACAGTGTTCAAATCACACATGTGAGTTATCGCCGCGATCATCAGAGCGAGAGCAATAATTCTAGCACTAGACCTCCTCTGTAACTCTAACCTGGTAACTGTAAAAAAAATTTAAAACGTTGCCTATGGAGATTTTTAGGTACCGTAGTTTGTCGCCATTCCACGAGTGCGTGCAATTATAAAGCATGACATGTTTGGTCTCTATTTACTCGGCGTAACATCATCTTTCACATTATACAAAAAAATTTGGCTAACTTTACTGTTTCTTTTTTTTTAAATTCATGAAAATGTCCCTTTTCCCAAAAAGTTGTGTTTAAAACACCGCTGCACAAATACTGTGTGACATAAAATATTGCAACAATTGCCATTTTATTCTCTAGATTCTCTGCTAAAAAATATATATAATGTTTGGGGGCTCTAAGTAATTTTCTAGCAAAAAATACAGATTTTAACTTGTAAACACCAAATGTCAAAAATAGGCTTAATCATGAAAGAGTTAAATATATATATATATAAATATACACATACAGTATAACTAATTGAATAACTATTTATCACCACCTCATTGGCACAGTTTACATGGGCTACAGCTTGTACAAGGCTGGTGTGAACAGCTATTGATGAAACTCATGTATAACATTTTAAACATTGTTTAAACCACTCGGCATGCTGCATGTAGAATAATTACCATAAGACCCCTTTCACACTGGGGCGTTTTTCAGGTGCTTTAGCGTTTAAAAAAAAAAATCGCCTGTAATGCGCCTGAAAGAAGCCTCATCTGCAATCCCAATGTGAAAGCCCGCTTTCACATTGCCAGCGCCCAAAAAACGCTGGTAAAGTGCCGCTTAAGATCCCTTTCACACTGGGTGTTTTTCAGGTGTTTTTCGGGCGCTGGCAGTGTGAAAGGGCTCGGCCATCGGCGCACCCATCCCGGTGGCAAAAACACAAAAGCGCTGCAAAGAAGCTGCTTGCAGGACTTTTTTTGATGCCCTGCCAGCGCAGCGCCCCAGTGTGAAAGCACTCGGGCTTTCACATTGGGATTGCAGATGAGGCTTCTTTCAGGCGCTTTTTTTAATGCTAACACGCCTGAAAAACACCCCAGTGTGAAAGGGGTCTAAAAGGGAGCCCTCATTCATTGCTCGCTGGGTGGAGATCCATCCTAGTCACATGGAGGAACCGTCTGTAGTTCTCAGATGCAGAAAAAAAACAAAACACAATTTAACAATTTAAAACTAAAGACTGTATATAAGACCACATGCACCTGGCCTTTGCTATCCTGAGATTTTGCCAGCACCCTGTCTCCCACCTATATCTGAGCATCATTTATTTGATTCCTATAGAACCTACCTGAATGGATGTTAAACCACATGACAAGGCTCACTCACATAAAACTTTTATCTTTCTAGCAGTAAGTACACTGTGGGTGTAGTATTCCTTACTTGTTTGAATAAGTCTCCAGTTCACTGCTGTAGAATCCTCTTTGTCAAAACTAAATCTGCTACTGGGAAGCTGTATACCAAAAGCTAACAAAGGATTCCAACCCTATATTTTAAACACAGCTAAGTCCCAGGAAGAGTTTATGGCTTCATGTACACATAGGGGGTTATTCACTAAAGGCAAATCCACTTTTCACTACAAGTGCAAACTACACTTGAAATTGCACTGAAAATGCACTTGGAAGTGCAGTCGCTGTAGATCCGAGGGGGACATGCAAGGGAAATAAAAAACAGCATTTTAGCTTGTACATGATTGGATAATAAAATCAGCAGAGCTTCTCCTCGTTTCAGATCTACCCCTCAGATTTACAGAGACTGCACTTCCAAGTGCACTTTTAGTGCAATTTCAAGTGCACTTTGCACTTGTAGTTTGCACTTTCAGTGCAAAATGGATTTGCCTTTTGTAAATAACCCCCATAGTCTACTTAGACCGCTGGCTGCAGGAAAATGCAAAACGTGGCAAAATCGAGACGTGATTTTGCTGTGTTTTGCGGCTGGTGGTCAAAACATTCCAATCCTGAACATGATTTCTTTGCATTCAGGAGAGGGAGGTTGACACACGTACATCTACACAACTGGATGGCCTATTATTTTTATTTAACCTTACTTACTATGTAACCGCAGCAGCTCCTAAACTCTGTCAAAACCCTATGTATACATTGACACATAGTGGTTGATTTACTAAAGGGAAAAAGACCGTGCACCTTGCAAAATGCAATTGCCCTCTGCGAGTGCAGTTGCTCCAGAGCTTAGTAAATGAGCAGAAACTCTGCTGACTGCCATTATCCAATCATGTGCAAGCATTAATGCATTTTTTTTATTTTCCTTGGTCATGATTGGGTACTCTTTGAAAAGTGAAGCCTTACCTCATTTACTATGCTCTGGAGCAACTGTACTCGCAGAGGGCAACTGCACTTCGCAAAGTGCACAGCCTATTTGCCTTTAGTAAATCAACCCCATAGGCTTTTATGGAGTTGAGTTGGAGTGGTGAAACAACACCAAAAGCTCCTAAACTCAAATTTAGTGTACATGAAGTTTTAGGCTGGCCATGCATTATACAATTTTCTTATAACAATTTTCCTTTAGATTTACCAAAACCATATACAAAACCATAAAAAAAAATATACAAAACCTAAACACTTTCAATTTGTATACAATCAGGCGCTACATAGTTGAAGGTTAATCTATAAATCTAAAGGAAATGAATAATAAAATTGTATAATGTATGGCCAGCTTTAGTTCTTGTTGTGCCTCATTTCTTTTCGTCTGAGTTTTTAAAGTGACAATGAGACTCGTGGCTGTAACCACTTAAGCAGCCAAAGCCACAAATCTGTCCCATCCAGGCTGTTGCCTGGGTCATATTATGCCTTGTGAAAACAATGCTGCTGATAGAAAATCATCACCTTTGTGTGGTGATGGATAAGCTCAGGCCACATCAGTGGCTGTATAGTACTTACGCAGACATCCACAGTCAACCGTTTCCCAGCAAAAGACTTGTAGAGAATCCTTTTTTTCACTCCGATACACAGCTCCCAGTGATGCATGGAGGGAAAAAATTAAATACAATTAGGTTTTTATAAACACATGTCAATTCAATAAAAAAAAAAAAAAGAGACAACTGAGGGAGATTGAAAGAGGAAGAGGCAAAATGGTAAGAAGAGGGAGAGTAGGCAGGGTAAGATGTAAAGAGAAGACTTTGGTAGGAGATGACAGAAAGGGGCAAGGTCGCTGGAGGATGGAGGGGAAAAATGGGATGTTTGAGGAATAGATGAAGGGCAGTTTAGAAGGGGGAAAAAATGACTTACCCTAGAATGTATGAGCACAGAGCTCACCCTGTTACCAGTAGAGTAGAAACAGGTGTCAACTGGGTTCTTATGTATTTAACCAGTCAACATCTGCCCCTTCCCCCCTGAAGGAGCTCTTTGTGACCCCGTAGTCAAACTTCAGCTCCGTGCCAACAGGGATATCTTCTTTGGCCACTAGCAGAAGAACAGGGGTGGTGCCATCACTCCGGTATCTCAACTCTGGTTTCAGGTTCGGACTCTTCCGCGAGTGATTGATTTTCCTTCCAAAAGTTGTCGGTAGTGAGGGGTGACAGGGACATGGGACGTTCTGCGCATCGATGCAAAGCTTTCGACGGTTCTTCCTGTCCTCAAAGAAGTAAAGGTAGCTCATCTCACCTGCCAAATAAGTGCAATGCTAATGATAATTTAAAAAAACCTTGATGCCTCTCAACCAGAAAAATCAGTAACTAGCAATGGACAAATCTATATCAAAAATTCCTTATACCCATAAACATACTCATATAAATAGATTGATGCTGTTGAATTAAATATAAAAATAATCAATCATGCTGTTTTTCTGCTAATAAGGTACAATTTGTATCAATCAGTCCCATAAGAAAGCAACTCCTAAAACCCCACTGTTAACCAAGTGCTGGTTTAATTGAAAAAAACTGAACTACAATACACCTCCATGTTCATCACTTTCTCCTCCTCAGGTGGTGCACTCACTGGCTTTATTTTGACCCCCCCCCTTAAAGTGATTGTAAAGGATCACTTTTTTAAAAATATCAGGTTATAATTACCTGCTATGTGTAATGGTTTTGCACAGAGCAGCCCCAATCCTCCTCTTCTTGGGTCCCCTGCCAGTGCTCCTGGCTCCTCTGCCCCCCTCCCCCCAGCAAGCTGCTTTCTATGGAGACACTTGTATGTGCTCATGCCTGAGCCAGCTGTGTGTGTCTATAGACACACACACACAGTGTGGCTCAGCCCCCACCCCTGCTCTATTCTCACTGGCTGTGATTGACAGCAGCAGGAAAAGTGCAGTGTGCAGACTTGTGTGGGCAATCAGTGACTATCAGGTGACCACACAATACCAATCAGATACCAGGCTTTACCAACTTCACCATCTCACCTGCTGCCATGGAGTTCATGAGCTCCTCGCCTCTTTCATGGGACACGATGGGTCCATGACAGTCACACACCACCGCGCCTTTTTTGAAGGGTAAAGTCGTGAAGACCGTCTCTCCGGTGTTTCCAACGCGGTCTTCTATGATGGCAAGCCCCTTCCAATCTTGTGAGGCGATTTGACTTTCTAGGTCCTCTTCTTCTTGTACCTTCCCCCATTCCGCGATGGGCTTCCAGCTTTCCAGGACGTCCTCTAGTTTCGGTTGGTTCGTTGTCCATCCCTGTGTTAGAGCATAAGATGTTACCTGCTCTCCTGTAGGAGGATTCCTCTTGAAACGTCCTGAAAGCAGAAGACAGTGTATTACAATATAATGCAAGAATATAATGTGCTTAATTCATAGATGCCAGGGAAAATATAAATGCTCACCGACGATCTCATTAACGCGCATCACATACTGCTGTCTTCTCCACCTCTTGTAGCAGTACGCTGGGTGTTCCGCAGTAAAGATGCGACATTCCCTCAAACCCGGCGATTCCATGTTAGGTCCCACTGGAAACACATCAAGGACTTTCCTGAAAGCCACCTCCTTGTCGTCGACTGGCACCGCTACTTCTTCTTGTCTCCTTGTCTGTGGGTCTCTAGAAATCAAAATGGTGTTTAACCATTGAAGTGATTGTTAATGTAAAATTAAAAAACAAAAAACAGGTTCACACTCACCTGCTCTGTGAAATGAAATTGCACAGAGCGTCCCAAAAACCTCCTCTTCTCGGGTACCCCGCTAGCATTCCTGGCTCCTCCTCTCTGTCCAGTGCCCTCATAGGAAGCTGCATCCCATGGGGGAGCTTATGCAAGTTCACTGTCCATAGACATTGGGACTTGCCCCCCCCCCACCCCCCATCTCTGGCTTTAAATGACAGCAGTGAGAGTCAATGCCTCCTGGTGCCTCTGCAAAGCCTGTGAGCAGGGAGTGAGGGGAGAGAAGAGCTACAGATGTGCACAGCGCTGGATTAAATGACAGCTCAGGTAAGTAAAAGGGTGTGAGGGGGAGATATTGATGCCTAAACCTTTTTTATCTAATGCAAGGAATGCATTAAAGTAAAAAACTGTTTAAGCATTATAACCACTTTAATACAAGTGTTAAAGCCCAAATCTGAACAGACATTTGTTGATAATAGTAACATGCTTAATATTTTACTTGGTGTCTCTCTAGATTCCAGCAATCAGCAATATACAACCTACCCTGAAGTAGAAGGCATCCAGTCTTTCTGAATCCTCTTCACCATGACGGCACCCTTCACGATCTTGCCTTCGACGTCTCTACCTTTCTTCGACTGGCCAAAGTATTCTTCCAGAAGCTCCTTCACTTTGTCATCGCAGTGGGATGAACAGCACTGCTCAAAAGCCTTCCTTGCCTGCTGATAAGTAACTGCAGGCAGATTATATCTAAAGGGTGAGAGATTTTTGTTAGTTTGTTGTCTGGTATGGTTGTACAACTGAAAAAAAGTTTTTGGTTAGCACTGATAGTCATTTTGCATTAGTGGCATAGCTGCATGACAGATTTTATATTTTACTTGCCTCTTATGGAACTGAGTGAGGTCATCAGAAATCAAGCGTTTCCCACCCTCGCTTGTGACAAAGAAGTGGTCCCCTTTGTTGAAGGTCTTCAACAAAAAAGGTCGAATCTTTTGGAAATATGTGTTAAACCATATTTCCTCAGATCCTTCCAAGACCACGATAGCCATCTGAGGGGGGGCTTCCAAGGTTCCGATGTCCACCTTGATGACGGTTACTTCCACGGCCTCTGCGTCGAAGTGGGCAGTCTCGCGGGACCTCAGCAGCCATTGATGTACCTGTTGAAGGATAACAAAATAGATGTCAGTGTAAAGTGACACTAGTTACAACATTTGGTGTAAAACACTATTGACTTTTATAAGACTCACGGTCATGTTTTGGATGACAGCTGGTCTCTGTAGATGCTGCAATGTCAGCAGCGCTTCCAGGAAGTAAAGGATGGTCATCCGGTCTCTGTCTTCAAGCTCAAGCCCTTCATTCGCCCTACCTATCAGGGTGAGAAAATGAGGTTTTGCAAGAGAGACAATCCTTTGGCATACCTCTGGATCGTGAGCCTGATGTCTGTGGGGAAGAGAAAAAGCTTAATTGCATGCATATTTGGCAAAATAAAATGCATAAAATCGGCTAAAGGCACACAATGTTTACAGCCACCAGTTTCACCTACCCCATTTCCTTTGTTCCCTTGGCAGCTTTCTTATTGATCTTTAACCGGATATCATTCAGAAGGTCGAAGAATCTTGATGCAGCTGGTTTCAAGGAAGGATCCTCCAGGCATCTTGGTTCTGAGGTGACGTGCCTTGCAAACTTCTTAACGCTGTCCATATAGTTGAGAATGGTGGACTTGCTGGCTCCAGATGCTTCAAGCTGCTGGAAGAAATCAACGGTCCTCTCTGGCTGGTGGATGCACTTCAATGAAACCTCCTCGGGGTCCACGTAGAAAAGATATCTTGCCACAAAGTTCACCTGAAAATGGTGAAGAAGAAATCAATTTATCATCTAATCAAAGTGGTTACAAAGGCTAAATATTTTTTCACCTTAATGTTTTTTTGCATTAAAGTAAAAAATCTGAGTGCAGCTCCCCCAGCCCCTCTTTAAATGACCTGAGCCCAATCTAGATCCAGTGCTGTGCACATTGGCTCTCTCCCTCCTTTTAGGCTCGGTGACAGCAGTGGGAACCATTGGCTCTGGCTGCAGTCAATCACAGCCAGTGAGGAGGGGGTGGGGCAGACCCATGCTTTGTATCTATGGATACATATATTTGGTTTGGAAGCAAGCAAACAGCTTACTATGCTGGGAACTCGGCAAGGGGGAAGCCATGAGAACGGGGGAACCTGAGAAGAGGAGGATCGGGGCTGCTCTTTGCAAAATCATTGCACAGAGCAGGTGTGGCATGTTTGTTATTAAAAACAGAGGTTACTATCGTTTAAGGTGATAAACTTTTTAAAATTGGCTTTGCCAAAAGAGTCCAGATTAATTAACCATGCAGTGTGTGTAATATTTGATATTTATTATTATATATTTACCTGCCGTCTGACGAATTCCTTTGATTCCAATGTCTCCAACTTCTTTTTAAATCCTCTGATCAAAGGAGAATCCACCGAATGCTTTCTGTATAGTCCTGCCTTTTCTAGGCTTCGACGAGTGGATGTGCTAGAGGATGGGAAAGAGGGAGTGCAATAAATATTCATACATTAGGTATATGAATACAATAGACGTATTACAATATATTGGTTTTTACCTTGGCTGCTCCTCTTCCATCTCCATTTCCTCTGATGCTGCAGTGGTGGTCTCTTCATCTTCAGATCTGTAAGAGAGCCATGAATGAGTCTATGTAGTTCTAAAGCATTATAAAACATCCTTTAAATAAATCTAAGTTTAATACGTACCGCTGTCTTCCTGATGTCTCGGGAAGGACAATGCTTCCCCTGGCCTCAAGAAAACTTACGCAAAACTGATGGGGCCTGACCGAACTTGGGTTCTCCAGGTCTTTGTATGCAATGACGCTGAGATGTCTAACCACATGGCGCATCTTCGACCGGGCCTCTTCAACAAGCTCCTTTATCTCGGCCTCATCTGCATTCTTCCTGCAAACTCTTTTCAGGTGTGTTGAAAGCTTGTTTTGCATCTTGAAGCAAATCTTGCAGACCAAGGGTATCCTTGTGGTTCTGGGGAGAAAAAACATTTTAGGAATCTATTTAGTAGATCCCTGGTTGAAGGAAAGAAAATTGCATAATTTATAGCCAGCCCTAGAGATATACCTAATGAACTACACCCAGGGTTTGAAAAGTAAAAGCAATCGGCTACATGTACTGTAGCTACTGACTTAAGAAACCCCTCACCCCATGAAGTCCACTGCGGTAATTTTGGGCAAAACCTTTATTAGATTTGAGTGGAGTCCTCCTTTTGGGACTTTTTGAAATTTTCTCCATCTCTCAGTCTATAATATCTGGACTCCAAGACAGATGGAAATTTACTAAGATTCCAGCAAAAGGGAATCCACCCAAAGTGGATATTCTACAAAATATAGGGGGGAACATACAATGGCACTATGGACAAAATAGTATAGGCATTTTTTTATTTTTTTTCTATGGCCTATATATTGGGACATCTGAAAATTTTCTCCACTTTTTTGGCTTATGTCTGTCCTCTATCTGGACTCCAAGGTGGATTAAATACAATGCCAAAGGTCCCAACAAACATGAGGACTACACCCAAAAATAGATGATATAGGTTTTGCCAAACATACAAATACCATACTGTGAAACTGATAACAAAGAGCAACCACATGAAAAGCAGTGTAAAGAAAACAAAGAAAAAAATTATAGGGATCCACCCAAAACTGCAATTTACAGGGCCATATAGAAATGGTGTAGGCCTACCCTGGTTGTCTTCTTCCTTCTACCTCCTCTTCATCCACTCCGGTGGGATCGGCATGGACTTCCTCCGCTGGACCTTGAGTTCTGTAATCAATTAAAAACAATGTAGATTTCCTCCTACTTTAGGCATCTTTAAAACAGCACTTCGAAAAGAAAAGCCTGACTCTGATGCAGTCAAATTCAAAATGATCAACAACTGGGACGCCACTCTGTTCAAAACAGAAAATATGACTGCAACACAATGGAAATATAAAAAGTAGACCCAACTAAAAATAATTGTAATGCTGGGTTCACACCTATGCGAATTGGATGCAGGTTTTCCCGCATTCAATTTGCATAGCAGGAGAATGTGACTGGCTCTCTATGGAGCCGGTTCACATATTTCTTCAGCAGGTCCGGTGCGAATTTCAGGAAAAAATTTGGGCTGAATTTGGACCTGAAATGGTGAACCAGCACGCACCGGACCCTGCTGTGTGACGGATCTGTCTTAGGTGTGAACCCACCCTAAAACTACAAAAAGTAGATGAAAACAATTTAACTCTGCTAAAAACTGATCTTATATTTACAGGATCATCTCAAAATACAGTATACCTACCCTGGTTGTTTCCTCTTGAGTTCTTCATCCTCTCTGGTGGGATCGACCTGCACATCCTCTACTGGACCTTGGGTTCTGTAATAGCAATCAATAAACTATTTGGGTTTTCATCCTACTTTTTTATTTAAAGGTATGTTCAAATGCCTAAAATCTGACAAATTCCAAAAGTGGCACAAACTACATGGACAAAAATTCAAAATTCTTCACAACGTGGACCCCACCAAACAAAACAGACAATATAAAAATGCAAGTACCCCTACGCAAATAAAGTTTAACCAGCTACAAAGCATGGTATAACAATAAAAAAGGTGTGTAAAAACTGATTTTTATTTTTCGGGTCATTTCTCTTTAAGGCTCGATTCACATCTATGCATGTTGCTTTTGAGCGTTTCTGCAGTGTTTTTTGTGGTGCTTGCCGCGTTTTTGAGCAGCGTTTTTGCTGCGTTTTTGCAGCGCTTTGCGGGGTTTTTTTCACAGTCTAAAAAAAAAAAAAAGCCAAAAACGCAAAACGTGTCAAAAACGCTGCAAAAACGCTGTACTTGCGTTTTTTATGCTGGTCCATTGAATTCTATTACATGCAAAATGCTGCATTTTGCATGAAAAAAAGTCCCTGACCCTTTCCAAAAACGCAGAGGTACAAAAATGCATTGATGTGAACATGTTCCATAGGAACCCATGTTAAAAAAATTCCCATGCATTTCTGCAAAATGCAAAATGCATCAAAAAACACGTTAGTGTGAATGGAGCCTTAAGGAGAACTCCATCCAAAGTAAAAAGTGGAATGTTTTGCATTGAGTCCACCTATCCCATATTTGGAATTGGTTGTTTTTTTTTTTGGGGGGGGAGGGACTTAGTATTGACAGTATAGAAGTGCACCTTCCCCCATCCCTCCCTGCAGTCTTCTGGGACACACTGGATCTCTGGACAGGTAAGTGTCCTTATATTAAAAATCAGCAGCTACAGTATTTGTAGCTTCTGAATTATTTTTGTGCCCAGACAGAACCTTCTCTTTAAGCACAGCAAGCTTACCCTGGATGTTTCCTTACTTCCAGAGCTTCATCCCCTCCGGTGGGATCTTCGTGGACTTCTTCCACTGGAACTTGAGATCTATAATGGAGATAAAAGAGCGGTTTCCTTCTTATGCCATAATAGGGTCACAGTTTAAAATAAATGTTATGATGTTTAAATGCAGAACACTTACCGATGTCTTCCTGCAGATTGAAATATGATACTTCCCTTGGACTCGAGAAAGTGTGCCAAAAACTCCTGTGGTGTGCTAGAACTTCTAGCTTGGTCAAGATCAGCATACTGGACAACGGTGAGGTTCCTAACCAGTTGCCGCATGTTGGACCGCGCCTCCTCAACAAGCCTTTTGATCTCGACTTCACCAGCATTTTTCCTACACACTCGCCGGAGATGCACCGAGAGGATATCCTGCAGTTTGGAGCAAAACTTGCATACGAGTGGAATTCTGGTACTCCTGGGGGAAAAAAATAACATGAATTAATCAACTAAAATGCCATGTTATTCCTTGATAAGGGCTCATTCACATCTGTGCGATGTATTTTTGGCATGAGGTGACTTTTCACTCTAAACAGATGCATGATTAGGGGCGGTCAATGAGGGGTATCATTCCATCCTAGTGAAAAATCTGAGCAGCTGGGGAGAAATTTGCTAAAGCTGTCCAGACTATTGCAACTCAGCTGGTTGTACTGAAATCATCTATCGGTCAATTTCAGTACAACCGGTTATTGATCGACTTCCGTACAACCAGCCAGTCAGATTTTTTTATGGTCTAGGCAGTGATCATTGTATTCTGATGGGTGGCGAAACCTCTCACTGTAAGAATACAATAGTGCAGCCGGAGTGATTTGAATTAATTGAATCTCGGCTGGTCCAAGTTGAACCGGCCAAAATTTGCTCCATTTATGGCAATCTTTAGGCTAGCAATACCTTATGCAATTTTTTTCATTTAACCAAAAAAAAAATTGCATAACTTATGGCCAGCGTAAAGCCAGCCATAGATGGATCGAATTTTGGCTGGTTCAGCAAGGACAAGCCGAGATTAAAGTAATCTATGGGCAGGCTGGTTTTACCCAAGTCTATCCATTGATCGATCCGCCATTCAGATTTTTTACATGCAATTTCTGCCGCTGCTATAGCAGCTAGCTGTAATTGTTGAGGTTGATTTACGGAAACTGGAAAGTGCAAATTCTAGTGCAGCTCTGAAACCAATCAGCTTCCAGTTTTTTTGTCAAAGATTAATTAAACAAGCTGAAGTTAGAAGCTGATTGACTACCATGCACAGCTACACCAGATTTTGCACTCTCCAGTTTTAGTAAATCAACCTCATTGTGTTCTGTCAGCTGGAAAGGCTCCCTGGCGGCAGAATGCAATAGCAATGTGGGAGGAATTCCCCATCAATATAGATATGTATATAGGGGAATGAGGAAAGAAAATCACATAATCCATGGGCTGCTTAAATGTAAATATGGCCCTATTCAAAATAAACAAGTCCAAAATATAAATATCCACCAGTGCAAAAGTGTATCTAACCTAAATAAAAAATATAAAATATAAACGTGAAAAGATATTTTTAAAAAATTGAAAAATTATGAGACTTAATACACAAATCCTGTCTTTCTATGAATATGTGGCCGCAGCTCAATAGTGCAATGAGTGTACCTCAATCAAATGTCAGGGGCAGAACAGTGATTGACTAGCATAGAAGACAATTTACTTAAATGCAGATACAATTAACAGTGTGCATCGAATGTACTTACCCCTCAGATGCCATGGCAGATTTCTTTGAAATCCTAAAATACAAAACAGTGGATGAGTTGAAAAACAAACAACAGAAGTTTAAATGCAAATAACAATATAACATTAAACCGTAGTAATTCAATAACAGTAAGTGGCAATTCAATAACAGTAAGTGGTAAGTAAACAATAATAATAAACTATAAAATTAATAAAACAATATCTGTATAGAACTTTAAGAGATAGACAATTAAAAGATAAATCTATGCAAATGGCAAAATTTAAAAAGGACAAAATCCTGCAAAAGAGGCAATCCACAAGTAGACAATCCACAAGTAGACAATCCACAAGTAGACAATCCACAAGTAGACAATCCACAAGGAGACAATCCACAAGGAGGCAATCCAATATCGCAAGCGATCTCAGGATCAAATGTTCTACTTGATTATCTGAGTTGGAGAATTTATACAGTGTGTGTGAATTACTGACAACCAATAGAATTGTTTTGTTATTATCACACATTTATTGACCAATGGCCTTTTTGCCCTCATGTCTGGAAAGAGGTGAGACTGAAGGTCTGTGAATATCTTTTGTGGCTCTTTCTGTGTCTCCGTCTTTATTGTTATCTGTGACAAGACTGAGATAATGACTCAGAAATCACACCTCGTTATCCCTGTAATCCTCACACCTATTGTACAGTATTGCTCTTCAATATTGATGGATATGTTCTACTGAACTAGAGAGACATCTGAGTCTCAAAGTGCTTCATAATTGTCATTTGATAAAGAAAAGTCTAATCTCTTTACTTACTCAACACATTCTTCCCAAATATGTAATCATAAGAACTTATTTTAATGTATGTGGTTTTAGTTTTCTGCCTTAGCACCTGCAATGTTTAGTTTTTGGGGCAGTTCACATCATAGAAACGCAGTCCGGATGCGTTCCAGATGCTTTTCTGTATGTGCATTTTAGACACATTTTTGATGCATTTCAGTGCATTTTTGATGCAGTCCGGTGTGTTTTTGGTGCGTTTTTTATGCAGTCCAGTGCTTTTTCACCGTCTTTTTTCCTAACCTTACATAGAGACATATGCATTACAGTTCGTATTTAGTGCCTTTAGGTGCATTCTTGATGCATTTTACAGTGTTACAGTAGAGTACAGTGCAAGAAAAATGCAGCATGTTTTACTTTTTTTTCTGGAACTGGAATGCACTGGTGTGAATTAGAAAAAATGGGATTGTGGCGCTGCCATACAGTACAGTATCTCACAAAAGTGAGTACACCCCTCACATTTTTGTAAATATTTTATTATATTTTTTCATATGACAACACTGAAGAAATTACACTTTGCTACAATGTAAAGTAGTGAGTGTACAGCTTGTATAACAGTGTATATTTGCTGTTCCCTCAAAATAACTCAACACACAGCCATTAATGTCTAAACCACTGGCAACAAAAGTGAGTACACCCCTAAGTGAAAATGTCCAAATTGGGTCCAATTAGCCAATTTCCCTCCCCAATGTCATGTGACTCATTAGTGTTACAAGATCTGAGGTGTGAATGGGGAGCAGGTGTGTTAAATTTGGTGTTATTGCTCTCATACTGGTCACTGGAAATTCAACATGGCACCTAATGGAAAAGAACTCTCTGAGGATCTGAAAAAAATAATTGTTGCTCTACATAAAGTTGGCCTAGGCTATTAGAAGATTACCAAGAACCTGAAATTGAGCTTCAGCATGGTGGCCAAGACCATACAGCGGATTAACAGGACAGGTTTCACTCAGAACAGGCCTTGCTATGGTTGACCAAAGAAGTTGAGTGCAGATGCTCAGCGTCATATCCAAAGGTTGTCTTTGGAAAATAGATGTATGAGTGCTGCCAGCATTGCTGCAGAGGTTGAAGGGGTGGGGGGTCAGCCTGTCAGTGCTCAGACCATTCGCCGCACATTGAATCAAATTGATCTGCATGGCTGTCATCTCAGAAGGAAGCCTCTTCTAAAGATGATGCAAAAGAAAGCCCACAAACAGTTTGCTGAAGACAAGCAGACTAAGGACATGGATTACTGGAACCATGTCCTGTGGTCTGATGAGACCAAGATAAACTTATTTGGTTCAGATGGTGTCAAGTGTGTGTGGCAGCAGCCAGGTGAGGAGTACAAAGACAAGTGTGTCTTGCCTGTAGTCAAGCATGGTGGTTGGAGTTTCATGGTCTGGGGCTGCATGAGTGCTGCCGACACTGGGGAACCATGAATGCCAACATGTACTGTGACATACTGAAGCAGAGCATGATCCCCTCCCTTTGAAGACTGAGCCGCAGGGCAGTATCCCAACATGATAATGACCCCAAACACACCTCCAAAACAACCACTGCCTTGCTAAAGAAGCTGAGGGTACAGGTGATGGACTGGACAAGTATGTCTCCAGACCTAAACCCTATGGAGCATCTGTGGGGCATCCTCAAATGGAAGGTGGAGGACCACAAGGTCTCTAACATCCACCAGCTCTGTGATGTCATCATGGAGGGGTAGAAGAGGACTCCAGTGGCAACCTGTGAAGCTCTGGTGCACAAGAGGCTGCAAAATAATGATGGCCACACAAAATATTGACACTTTGGGCCCAATTTGGACATTTTTACTTAGGGGTGTACTCACTTTTGATGCTAGCGGTTTAGACATTAATGGCTGTGTGTTAAGTTATTTTGAGGGGACAGCTGTACAAGCTGTACACTCACTACTCACTACTTTACATTGTAGCAAAGTGTAATTTCTTCAGTGTTATCACATGAAAAGATAGAAGGAAATATATACAAAAATGTGAGATACTGTATATATATATATACACACACACAATTTTTTGCCTCGTTCAATCCACTTGTTGAACTAAAGAAAACAAATCTGTGTATGGTCTGCCTGACCAAAACGATGTTATAGGACACAGATAGACAATTTAATGTATAACAAATCAGGTTGGCTCTTGTACCATGTAGTTGATGGTAGATCTAAAGCAGATTGTATAATCAGATTGTATAGTGTATGCCCACCCTAAATGTGTCCAGTAAGACAGAAAACTAGATGTATGCAATGTGTTGAGTTATTACAGTCAAGATTTCAAATACTATACAAGTCTCTTCTACCATTCTGCATAATCCTTAGTCCTTTTAAGCCTTGGTTCACATTAGTGCGACTTGTCATGTGACTTGACAGCTCAAAGTCACACCCCATTTGTACTATTTCTGTGCGATTTCAGAGCATTGACATCTGTTAAATGAAGTCTCACAGATATCAGCAGGCTGCACATGAAATCGCACTGCTTTGAAGCCACGCTGAAGAATGCGACTTCAAAACCGCACTGATGTGATCCAGAGCTTCATGTCCAATACAGAAAACATCATGGAATAAAATAAGGAACACAGCAAATCGATCTTCCTCATGCTTCATTTACAAATAGAACATATCACCAACTTACAGAAAACTGAAGGATGCACGGGGTACCTGCACTACAATATAAGCCCCTCTATCACCTGGACTTCCCCATCCAGACAGAACGTGTGGATGGGGGAATTGTTTTTTTTTTGTTCAATCTGTGGGTTGAACAAGAAAAAATTAATCATGTATGGCCTGCTATAACAAAGATATGTAACAGAACACAAGTGGACAATCCATTCAATGTACATGAAATCAGACAGGCTCTTGTACTATATAGTTGATGGTAGATCTAAAGAAGATTGTATAATCGCATTGTATAGTGTATGGCCAGCCTAAATGTACATATTACAGGACCCCTATTATTAGACCCTGTGTGATCAGACAACTACAGGATATAAGATGTTTTGCAGTCAGGATCACATACTACACAACATCGAGTACACAGCAGTCTCCTCTACCCTTGTATCCTTCTGGCTCGTACACACTATAAGAAAATTGGGCAAACATTTCCGTCCAAAGAATTTTCTTACGATTTTCTTATAGTGTGTACACAACTTTCAACAGCCGATTCCGAATTTATGTACGAAAAATGGACAAACTTTAACATTTTTCTCATACAGGAACAGAACGAACTATTTTCATTTAACCACTTCCCGACCGGCTCATGTACATTTATGGCGACAGGTTGGCTCTCCTGCGTGAATCGCCGAACCCGTATGTCGGCTCCTTAAAGAGCCATAGCAGGCGCACGCATCACCGCTGCATGGCGGGGGACCCGATGCGCGTGGCCAGTGGCCCGATGTCCGCCGATCGCGTGCACTAAAGCCAGAACAGGGAATTGTATATGTAAACACACAAATCCCCGTTCTGACAGGAAAGGAGAGACAGATCTGCTGTTCATAGTAATTAGGAACAGCGATATGTCTCCTCCTCCAGTCAGTCCCATCCCCCACAGTTAGAAACACACATGAGGGAACACATTTTACCCCTTGATTGCCCCCTAGTGTTAACCCCTTCCCTGCCAGTGACATTTACACAGTAATCAGTGCATTTTTATGTGACCAATCACAGCGAGTCAGATGACAGTTGTACACAATGGATGGCTTCCTTTCATGCCATCCATTGTGTACAATTGTGTTGCTAGCTGTGATTGGTTAATTTGATCACATGGTACAGACAGGGCCAATCACTACCCATCTGTACCATGCGCAATGTAATTTACTGCTATAAGCAAACATATGTGTAAAACAAATTCTGATCACTTCCCCAGAGTAGTATAATGTCACTATGGTAATATTATATTGCTCTGGTAACAGCGTGTTAAAAAAAATCATTAAAAAAAAGAAAGCAAATTAAACTTTTTTTGTACTGTCACATAGTCAGTGTCCCTGATCACCGCCACATCAGTTATATAATGATGCTGTACTGCACTAGTGACAGTGTGTAAAAAAAAATTGGATTTTTAAAAAATCTTATTTCTTCATTTTCCCCAAAAAAATAAGACTAATAAAAATATCAAAAACCCGCCATGCCTCAATATGACTAAATACTTTGGACTCTCTCTCTCCAAAAAGGGGTCATTTGGGGGTGTTTGTACTGTCCTGACATTGTAGGGCCTCAAGAAATGAGATAGGCCATCAGTACTAGTACCGATCGCTTGGTACATTCAGCCTGCCCATTAATGGTTCGACTCTCTAACAATGTAACCGCTTGAGATTCAAATGTGTATGATCGGCCTAAGGCCCCTTTCTCATGGGGGAGGGAGGGGACTCTCTTGCTGTTCCCCGATGAGCAAGCAGATTGCTGGTCCATGTCTGCTCCGCTTATGCAGATCAGACACAGACACAGCCCGCTCTTCTCTATGGGTGGTCAGATGTAAATGGACCACTTGTCATGTGATCTGATCCACTAGACGGAAGGGGAGCAGATCCCCATCTGTCTGTTTTTAGAGGATCAGATTGGATGTCGGCAGGTGTAAACAGACACATGTCCGAATGGAGGGTCCGATCAGATCCACCTGAAAAACTGACAGGCAGACCCGATTGGCTCACTTGTGTTAAAGGGACCTAATATAGAACTTTAAGACCCCTGTTGCATTCGCACAACATTGAAGCATCACAATGCAAGAATTGCGAGAAAATCCATGTGGAGTAGAAATCCCCATTCTGTGACTGGTAAATATCGATATGCTGCAGTTTATTGTCAAAGACTAAAATGAACTCCGTGTCCATTCTCATTTACATGTGTGCATTGCCATGAATGCTGCATGAACACAGAACAGTATAAACCAGGACTTAAGAATTAAACAAAAGCCAATAAATCAGAACTGGGATGATAAAAAATACATGACCAGACTGTAATGACAACCGTCCCAATTCTAACTTGTAGATTTAGGGGTAAGGTGCACATGGGGGGTGAGTAAAACAAAGTTGGTATGCATGCCAGAAAATCCATTTTATGTTTTCTCCAATAAAGCTATGATATCTATTGGGCTGAAGAAGAACATTCAGCTGAAGAAATGTTTTAGGATTATTTAAGAGTTTATAAGAAATCTGCGATCATGTCTCTGTATTGTACTCTACACAAGTTCTAGTGTCTCTATAGGTAATCAGATAAGTGTGACTCCTACAGACTGACCTGAATGCTCCATCAGGGACACAAAATACTAAATTAGCATTTGAAAAGCAACATCAGACTTATCCAAGACTGTGTTTAGTCACCTGCACACCTTCTAGACTTTCTTAGACTTTGTGTAACGATCATCTCTGTTGTGCATATTATTATCTTTTTTTTATAGGAGTTCTTAGACCTTTTTCCTCAGACAAGACAAAGACGGCACCCCTGGTTATCTAATAGAAAGTTTGGAGGATAAAGTGACTGTTTATCTATTGAGCATTTAGACTGCATTGTGTATAAAATATCAATGTACACTCACTACTTTACATTGCAGCAAAGTGTCATTTCTTCAGTGTTGTCACATGAAAAGATAGAAGGAAATATATACAAAAATGTGAGGGGTGTACTTACTTTTGTGAGCTATTGTATATATACACACACACAATTTTTCCCTCGTTCAATCCACTTGTTGAACTAAAGAAAACAAATCTGTGTATGGTCTGCCTGACCAAAATGATGTTATAGGACACAGATAGACAATTTAATGTATAACAAATCAGGTTGGCTCTTGTACCATGTAATTGATGGTAGATCTAAAGCAGATTGTATAATCAGATTGTATAGTGTATGACCACCCTAAATGTGTATAGCAAGACAGAAAACTAGATGTATGCAATGTGTTGAGTTATTACAGTCAAGATTTCAAATACTATACAAGTCTCTTCTACCCTTGCATAATCCTTAGTCCTTTTAAGCCTTGGTTCACATTAGTGCGACTTGTCATGTGACTTGACAGCTCAAAGTCACACCCCATTTGTACTATTTCTGTGCGATTTCAGAGCATTGACATCTCTTAAATGAAGTCTCACAGATATCAGCAGGCTGCACATGAAATCGCACTGCTTTGAAGCCACGCTGAAGAATGCGACTTCAAAACCGCACTGATGTGATCCAGAGCTTCATGTCCAATACAGAAAACATCATGGAATAAAATAAGGAACACAGCAAATCGATCTTCCTCATGCTTCATTCACACATACATGAAAGATACACGGGGTACCTGCACTTCAAAATACGCCCCTCTATCACCTGTACTGCTATTGGAAGAGACACTTAGGCTACTTTCACACTGTAGCTGCACTTTTCAGCCGCTAGCAGGGCGCTTTTAACCCCCCGAAGAAAGAGTTAAAGCGCCCGTGTTGCGGTGCTTCCAAATCTCTTTTCAGGCACTTCTGAAGTGCTGCCCATTCATTCCAATGAACAGGGGTGGTGTAGGAGCGGTGTATACAGCACCCCCAAACTGCCCCAAAGATGCTGCTTGCAGGAATTTTTTTCCCGTCCAGCAAGCGCACCGCCCCAGTGTGAAAGCACTCGGAGTTTCACAAAAACGCATCAAAACACACTGGAAAGCATCAAAAATGCATCAAAAACATGCATGCAGAAAAGCGCCTGGAACGCATCCACACTGCGTTTCTATGGTGTGAACTGGCCCTTAATAAGGACATGTGAGTTCCAGTTAATTTTTGGTGCGTTATGGTGCTTTCCAGTGTGTTTTTTATGCGTTTTACCACGTTCCAGTACAGTCCAGTGCAGGTAAAATGCAGCATGTTGAACTTTTTTTCTGGAACTGGAATGCACCGGAACTGCAAGCACTGGTGTGAACTATGCCATTGAAAACCATATAACCTACTTTCCATGTGTTTTGATACAGAGAAAAACGCATGTAGTGTGAACTGGCCCTAAATGAGATTGTATCATCAGATTGTATAGTGTATGATCAGTCTTAAGCCTGGTACACACGGGCTGAAAAGTGACGGTTCAGCAGGAAGTGGCTGACTTTCACCCCGTGTACAGCTCCTCGCCCGACAGAAACTGTTGTCACAACCGGCTACTATAGAACGGGCATGTTGGAGAGCCAGCATCGGATCAGCGCTGGCAGCCAATGCTGGGAGCACGGAGCGCTGTGTTCTGGTGGGGGTTCTGCTGTCAGAACACAATAGCACAGCGGGAGAGATGGCTGTACTAACATCACTTGTGTTAGTACAGCGATCTGTCAGGTTTCTCTGTTCAGCCCAGCGGTGTGTACTCGGCATGTACCGGGCTTAATTAAATGCACATAGTACAAGATGGAACACTAGATGCATGCAATGTGTTGAAGGTTGAATGTTTATAAGATCGATCCTGTACTGCACAGTATACAATAATAGTCTCCTCCATGCTTGTATCCTTCTGTACAAATACATAATACATCACATCATTGAATACAATAAGGAACAATACAAATCACTTTTCCTCCCTGAGAAATGCCTCATTCACAAATACAATCATCACACCAACTAAAGCCCCGTACACATTATCACTTACTGTCAGCTCCGGTCCGAGCCGCTGTACTATCTATGTGATGTTAGTACAGTGATCTCCGCTGCTGAGAACCCCCCACCAGAATACTCCAATCATTGTCTGAGAGCGCTGATCGGGAGTCGCTTGGCTGCTGGCTGCCTTTCGGACAGGGTGGCATACACACGGGCACGTTTTTGTTTTTTAATCGGCCGATATCTCCTGACATTTGGCCCATCTGTACGGCTTTCCAGTAAGCTGAGGAGGGCTGCACTCCAAAATAAGCCCCTCCATCACCTGTATAGCTATTGGTAAATGTCACAAGAGAAACGGAAATCTAGAGATCCTATTTTAAGCTGGACATACACCAGACAATCTGGTTGTACAGAGATTGTTCTTTAGAGTTAAGCTGGCCAAATTTCATTCTATGTATGGGCTGGCTGGTTGTACACAAGTCCATCTATCAATCGACTACCACCAGCCTGTCAGGTTTTTCCCAAGTGATTGATGCCATTGGCTATAGCGAGCGACACTGATCATTACATTCTCACATTGGGGAAGATTCCCGATTTCACAATACAATACCACAGCGGGAAGTATTCCTCCATCCAGGGGGTGTGGATGGGGAATCGGGGTGTGATGTATGTGAATGTGTTTAGAATTATGTAGAATTAGAATATATATATATATACACACAATTTATTTCCTCATTCAATCCATTTGTTGAACTAAAAAACAAATCTGTGTATGGCCTGCCTGACCAAAACGATGTTAGAGGACACAGATAGACAATTTAATGTAAATCAAATCAGGCGGGTTGGCTCTTGTACCATGTAGTTGATGGTAGATCTAAAGCAGATTGTATAATCAGATTGTATAGTGTATGACCACCCTAAGTGTGTATAGTAAGACAGAAAACTAGATGTGTGCAATGTATTGAGTTATGATTGCAGACAAGATCTCAAATACAATACAAGTCTATCCTACCCTTGTATAGATAAAAATAGATGATGACCCTGGATGATTTTTGAACACGGATGAAACCATGCTTATGGAGAGAGAAGCAGATGAATACATTATCATGGGTATTACTGTGATATGTGTGGGAGGCCATAAATACAAGTCTAAATGACAGACTTATATGGGCCACTCCTGATGCCACTGTCAATCAGAGGTGAAGAGGTGTTCTTATGCCCTGTACACACGGTTGGATTTTCCGAGGGAAAATGTGTGATAGGACCTTGTTGTCGGAAATTCCGACCGTGTGTGGGCTCCATCACACATTTTCCATAGAAATTTCCGACACACAAAGTTTGAGAGCTTGCTATAAAATTTTCTGACAACAAAATCCGTTGTCGGAAATTCCGATCGTGTGTACACAAATCCGACGCACAAAGGGCCACGCATGCTCAGAATAAATTAAGAGATGAAAGCTATTGTCCACTGCCCCGTTTATAGTCCTGACGTACGTGTTTTACATCACCGTGTTCAGAACGATCGCATTTTCTGACAACTTTGTGTGATCGTGTGTATGCAAGACAAGTTTGAGCCAACATCTGTCAGAAAAAATCCATGGATTTTGTTGTTGTCACAGGCTGTGAATAGCTTGGTGATGATGATGCCACCACTACTTTACATGGTAATATCTGGGTTTGCAAAGGCATTGGCTCGCACAAAGTTGATTTATATCTTTTGTGGCTATTGAGAATTATATTTGGATAAAAGTTTTTTTTCCCCATTGCGCAGCTTCAATGCATAATGCTGGAAAAACTGTGTACAGAAAAATACACCTCTTTTTATTAAGTGTTAGGATACAGGAAATGACTAATATTTCCAATACTAGAGTTGATGGTGATGAAAATCATTTTAGTGATTATAAGGAAAGATCTTATTGGACCTGTAAGGAATATTTATAAGATGCTTTCTCAGAGGGATAGAGAACTGAAATATAGATACTGTATTTATTGGCGTATAACACTCACTTTTTCACCATGAAAATTGGGTGCAAATAGCGTGTGCGTGTTATACGCCAATACTTCAATTTCAGCTGCCTCGGAGGCAATGGGGGGGAGGAGTGCCATCAGATTACATACAGTGAGAATCTCCTGTTTACTTGGCGGCCTCTGTAATAGAAAGTCAATAGAGGCAATGGCGAGGCTACTGCATTTATGGCAATGGCGAGGCTGCATTGATGTGGACTAATAAGGTTGCATTGATGGCAATGGTGAGGCTGCAGGTGGGCATTAATCAGGCTGGATTGATGGCAATGGTGAGGCTGCAGATGGGCACTGACCTTTATTTTGCTTCAAAGTTCCTTTATTTAAAATTTAAGTTTTTTCCTAAAACTTCCCTCTTAAAATGAATGTGCGTGTTATACCCCTGTGCGTGTTATATGCCGATAAATACGGTATATACTGTAGATGTGAATACATTCTTACCGTATATACTCGAGTATAAGTCAAGTTTTTCAGCACATTTTTTTGTGCTGAAAGTGCCCCCTTCGACTTATACTCGAGTTAAGCACTTTTCTGCAGCAAAAAAATTAATTTTCCGAACCGACTTTGGGGCCCCGTATCCCAAGGCCACTTTGTGCTAGGAACCCTAAATTTGGTGTGCAAACCCAGTGGAACTGGTACCACAACATATCCAAAGATGGGGTTCCTAGCACTAAGTGGCTCCGAGATACGGGGCCCCAAAATTGGTTTGGAAAATGTCATTCTCTGCTGCAGAAAAGTGCTTGACATTTTCTGAACCAAATTTGGGGCCCTGTATCTCAGGGCCACTTGGTGCTAGGAACCCCAAATTTGGTGTGCAAACCAAATTTGGAACTGGTACCACAACATATCCAAAGCTAGGGTTCCTAGGACCAAGTGGCCCCGAGATACGGGGCCCCAAACCCGGTTCGGAAAATGTCATTCTCTGCTGCAGAAAAGTGCTTGACATTTTCTGAACCGATTTTTGGGGCCCTGTATCTCGGGGACACTTGGTGCTAGAAACCCCAGCTTTGGATATTTTATGGTGCTAGTTCCACACCAAATTTGGGGTTCCTAACACTAAGTGGCCCCAAGATACGGGGCCCCAAAGTCGGTCAACTGTGTCCATCTGCAGCATGTCATTTCGGGACCCTTTGGGTTCAGAGACCCCAAATTTTGGCTGCATCTAGGGGTCATCTAGGAACCCTTAACTACCGAGTTTAAAGTTCGGGGGACCTATGGCTGCAAATGGGCATTGTTGACCCTCTTTTCCACTTACAGTAGCTGTGCATTTCTCACCCTCGTCTTATACTCGGGTCACTAAGTTTTTCCCATTTTTTTGTGGTAAATTAGGGCCTCGACTTATACTCAGATCGACTTATACTCGAGTATATATGGTACATATCTTTCTGCATTGTTTAGAAAAACTCGGCAATGGTGGGGAAAGTGTGAGGATCTGCTACTGGAGTGTGCCCAGAGGGAAGAAGCCGTGCTGGATGCCCTGCCTTGTCTTTATAGAACTGTGGATCCTGAATGCTGGAATGACGCAGAATCTCTGCTCTGCAGAGTAAAGAGCGCCATCACTGATGAACAAAAGCGCATTGTCTGGCTGGAGAATCAGCCTTGCTGAACTTTCATTTCCAGCACTTTCAACACATTCAGGATTGCACATTATAAACTAGAAGAACAATTGTTTACGTGAAATGAGTTCATAAGTCAGTATTTCTGCAGAATTGCAAGAATTTAGCCTATTTTAAAGTAGAAGTCTGTAAACCTTATGATGCTGCAGCTGTACCGCCCTGCTCTAAGACTGAGGCCTGACTGATCACATGACCACTGATCGGTCAGTCTCTGCTCCCAGCGGTGGTCAGTGAATGTAAGCTGCAGGGATTTCCTTCTCCTCTCCCTGCTCCTCCAGGG
Organism: Aquarana catesbeiana; assembly: GCF_042186555.1. Taxonomy (NCBI): domain Eukaryota; kingdom Metazoa; phylum Chordata; class Amphibia; order Anura; family Ranidae; genus Aquarana; species Aquarana catesbeiana. Next base: position 88,706,778 of record NC_133335.1, read on the forward strand.
TTGGCTGGAGTTCTAGGCAGGGGAGGGTGCAGGAGTGGCTGGCTCTGGCACTCTACACACAAATAGGCAGAGCCAGTTGTCATGCCTTCTTGATCACGGCATGGCTTTACCTCATCAACCTACATAGTTGCCGACATTGTAAAAAAAATTTTAGGGACACTTTTTTGGCTGTAGGCGGAATCTTGTTATAATTAGGGGGCAGGGCATGCATTTGTAGGCATGGCACAGGGGGAAAGTAAAAATGCGGCGCGCAAAGCGCGCTGCGGCTAGAAATGGGCATGGTTTACGTGCAAAAGGGATGGAGAGGGAAAGGGGGGAGAGGGATGGAGGGACAACAGCTCCAGATCCTACACAACAATGGAAATATGTGTATTCTACAAAGTTTAACAATCAGCAGATAAAGATACTCCAAACACCTGGTGTTAGCACTTCAATCATCCCAGCACCATGGTTGTTATGGTGTCAGGATGATTGAAGTGCATTATTTCTATTATTACATTGTAATAAAAAATGAAATCATTCAACTCACCATAATGCCAAATCAGTGGGATCCCTGAACCTTTAACCTGCCGTCTGTCCTTGCATCAGGTAACCCCAGCAGAGTCCGTCCTTGCATCAGGTGTCCCAGCAGAGTCCGTCCTTGCATCAGGTGCCCCCAGCGGAGCCCCCTTACATCAGATGTCCCCAGCGGAGCCCCCCTTACATCAGATATCCCCAGCGGAGCCCCCCTTACATCAGGTGTCCCCAGCGGAGCCCCCCCTTACATCAGGTGTCACCAACGGAGCCCCCTTACATCAGGTGTCCCCAGCGGAGCCCCCCTTTACATCAGGTGTCCACGGCGGAGCCCCCCTTTACATCAGGTGTCCCCAGCGGTGCCCCCCTTACATCAGGTGTCCCCAGCGGAGCCCCCACTTACATCAGGTGTCCCCAGCGGAGCCCCCCTTACATCAGATGTCCCCAGTGGTGCCCCCCTTACATCAGGTGTCGCCAGCGGAGCCCCCCCTTACATCAGATGTCCCCAGCGGAGCCCCCCCTTACATCAGATGTCCCCAGCGGAGCCCCCTACATCAGATGTCCCCCGCCGTTTTTTAAATTTTTTCCTTTTTCCCTCTGTTTCTGCCATTTCTGCCTTTTTCCAGTTCTCTCCTTTCTATTGCTGTTTTCTTGTAATTTTTTCATCTATTTTATGTGCTCTAATTATCTCCTCGTTTGCTCTCTTGTCTCTGCCTTGTTCATGTATGACTTTTCTATTGCTTCGCTCGCTTTTCCCGAGCCTCGCTCCTACACGCTGACACTTTCTTTTCTGTTCCTCCAGTGGGCTCCCCGTGGCTTGCCTCCAGTTGGAAAATGCATCCGACGAACTGCGCATGTGCAGTCTGACGTCACGCCAGCTGATCGGGAAATCAGCTACAGTGACGTAACGTAGGAGGCATTATCCGACGGGAGGCACTCATCAACGTTACACCGGCTCCGCCTCTTGTTCTTGGTCTTCTCCACCGGCCGCAAAAATCGGAAAAAAAGAATTTCCTGGGACATTTAGAGGGAAATGCTAAAATCGTGAAAAAGGTCCAAATCCCGTGAATGTCCCGAAAAATTCGGGACAGTTGGTAAGTATGAACCTATTGTGATCATGACTTTGGGTTAGTAAATGTACTTCTATAACCCAAAAGAGAAGCATAGCCAAAAAAAAAAAAAAAAAAAGACTTTACTTCTCTTTTAATTCTCAGTGAAAACTATATAAACACATTTAGGGTGCAGTAAAAAAGTAAGTGCTTAAAGTCTTACTATTGGCTTGTTTACTGAAGCAGCTCCCATAAATGTTTGGCCTTGTGTTTTGGATCATTGTCATGTTGGAATGTCCAAGTACGTCCCATGCGCAGCTTCCTGGCTGGTGAATGCAAATGTTCCTCCAGTATTTTTTGATAACATACTGCATTCATCTTGTCATCAATTTTGACCCAATTTCCTGTGCCTTTGTAGCTCACACATCCCCAAAACAATCAGCGATCCACCTCCGTGTTTCACAGTAGGAATGGTGTACCTTTCATCATAGGCCTTGTTGACTCCTCTCCAAAATGTAGTGTTTATGGTTGTGGCCAAAAAGCTCAATTTTGGTCTCATCACTCCAATTGACTTTGTGCCAGAAGGTTTGAGGCTGGTCTCTGTGATGTTTGGCGTATTGTAAGCGGGATACTTTGTGGTATTTGCGTAGTAATGGCTTTCTTCATGTTATGGAGTATTTGTAGGCCGCATATTTGTGTGTGGCTGGCGCCACAAATGAATGAAAAACCCACAAATAACTTCAGGTGAAATACAGAACTCTCTGAAAACATGTGGTGTGGCTGTTTCAAGATGCACAATAAGGAGGGACTTGAAGAAAGAGGTCTTTCAACCAAAATTGTCTTTCTTTAACCCCAAACAAAGTATGTTTACAAATGTCCTGATATTCAAGGGGTTAAAACTACAGCTGTGAACTTGGCATTTGTATTGTTTTTTTCAGCTGGCAGTTGGCTGTCATGTAAAAGTGATCCAGGCAGCTGTAGATCTGCCTAATCATTTTTATAGTAACAAGAAGGTGCCATCATAGACCCCCAATGTCTATCATATAGAGTATCTGTCAACCCCCCATGCTATTATATAGGGGGCTTATTAGCTTCCTTGTGATAGTAATACATTTAAATGAAAAAATTGTAAAAAAATTAAATATAACAAAAAAAAGCTCCCCCGGTCACCCCCTGCATACACACAATTTCAAACACATGTAGGCCATGCAAGTGTATCTGAGGTATCCGTCACAATGAAGGGCAAGAATTCTATGCCTTCCTTCATAGATAATGTATAATTAAAGGTAAAACAGTTTGTTTTGTTTTTGGCTGGGTTCACACTGGTCTGACAAATGCTCCGACATTGGGAGCTCATGTTGCATGACGTGTGAAATTTAATGTTTCCCTATGGGAGCCGTCCTAACTGGTCCGACACAAGTTGTTCCGACTTTAAAAATGCTCCCTGTACTACTTTGGTCCGACTTTGATCCTACTTCAGCCTATTGCCTATCATTGAAGTCGGATCAAAGTCGGATTGCCGTATCGCATGATCCGACTTCGGCACGCGACTTTTGCTCAGATGATCTTGAGGGGGAACTCCGCCAAATTTTAAATAAAAAACCGTCATGGGTTCCCCCTCCAAGAGCATACCAGGCCCTTGGGTCTGGTATGGACCTTAAGGGGAACCCCCTATGCTGAAAAAACGGCGTGGGGGTCCCCCCAAATCCATACCAGACCCTTATCCGAGCATGCAGCCCGGCCGGACAGGAATGGGGGTGGGGACGAGCGAGCGCCCCCCCCTCCTGAACCGTACCAGGCCGCATGCCCTCAACATGGGGGGGTGGGTGCCTTGGGGGAGGGGGAGCACACTGCAGGCCCCCCCACCCCAAAGCACCTTGTCCCCATGTTGATGAGGACAAGGGCCTCTTCCCGACAACCCTGGCCGTTGGTTGTCGGGGTCTGCGGGCAGAGGGCTTATCGGAATCCGGGAGCCCCCTTTAATAAGGGGCCCCCAGATCCCGGCCCCCCACCCTATGTGAATTAGTATGGGGTACATGGTACCCCTACCCATTCACCTAGGGAAAAGTGTCAATTCAAAATACACAGTACACAGGTTTCAAGATTAATTTATTAGGCAGCTCCGGGATCTTCTTCTGACTTCGGAGGGGGGTCTTCTTCCGACTTCTCCCGGTGTTCCGCCTCTTCTCCCGGTGTTCCGCCTCTTCTCCCGGGCCCCTCCACTATCTTCTTCCAGCTCTTTTGCCAGCAGGGGGCTCCGGTCTGCTGCCGATGTCTTGTCGCCGCTGTCTCGCCGCTTCTTCTCTTCATCTCTTCTTCCGATGTTGACACGACGCTCTGTCCGGCTGGAATGCTGTGTGTGAGCTGCGGAGCCATTTATATAGGCAGTGACCCCGCCCCTTGTGACGTCACGGTCCCAGCATGCGCAGGGACTCTGGCGTCATAAGGGGGCGTGACCCCAGAGTCCCTGCGCATGCTGGGACCGTGACATCACAAGAGGGCGGGGTCACCACCTATATAAATGGCTCCGCAGCTCGCACACAGCATTCCAACTGGAGAGAGCGTTGTGTCAACATCGGAAGAAGAGATGAAGAGAAGAAGCGGTGAGACAGCCGTGACAAGACAGCGGCAGCAGTCCGGGGCCCCCTGCTGGCAAAAGAGCTGGAAGAAGATAGCGGAGGGGCCCGGGAGGAGAGGCGGAACACCGGGAGAAGAGCCGGAACACCGGGAGAAGAAGTCGGAAGAAGACCCCCCCGAAGTCGGAAGAAGATCCCGGAGCTGCTTAATAAATCTTGAAACCTGTGTACTGTTTTTTTTTATTTGACACTTTTCCCTAGGTGAATGGGTAGGTGTACCATGTACCCCATACTCATTCACATAGGGTGGGGCGGCGGGATCTGGGGGCCCCCTTATTAAAGGGGGCTCCCGGATTCCGATAAGGCCTCCGCCCGCAGACCCCGACAACCAACGGCCAGGGCTGTCGGGAAGAGGCCCTTGTCCTCATTAACATGGGGACAAGGTGCTTTGGGGTGGGGGGGCCCGCGGCGCGCCCCCCTCCCCCAAGGCACCCACCCCCCTATGTTGAGGGCATGCGGCCTGGTACGGTTCAGGAGGGGGGGCGCGCGCTCGTCCCCACCCCCATTCCTGTCCGGCCGGCCTGCGTGCTCGGATAAGGGTCTGGTATGGATTTGGGGGGACCCCCATGCTGTTTTTTCGGCGTAGGGGTTCCCCTTAAGGTCCATACCAGACCCAAGGGCCTGGTATGCTCTTGGAGGGGGAACCCATGCCGGTTTTTTATTTAAAGTTTGGCGCAGAGTTCCCCCTAAAGATTCATACCAAACACAGTGCCGGGCATTGGCGGGGATCCAAGTCGGATGCCCGTTCATTGAAAGTCGGACACATGCTGGCTTCATGTTGCAGGGCAAAGTCGGATCCAAAGTAGGACAGCTGTCGTTTCGCACCAGTGTGAACCCAGCCTTTGATTGGAGATGGATTAGACCACCTGTCGGTATTTTATTGCTGTCTGAGCCCCCATTAGGGTGATTCCTCCTCTCTATTTGTCCTGTTTACCATTATTAATTAAAAGTAAAAGAAAGTCTCAAATTTTGAGTTATTGACAGAAAAGTAAAGGGAACTGTCACGGAACGTCACACACTCTGCTTGAGTGCTTCCGTCATATACCACTTCCTCCCAGTCTGTATACAGATATCAGATATTCTAACCTCTCTGAGCACAAAACAAGGCGACACTTGCTTGTTGCTACCATGAACTGTTTATTATGAATCAAAGTTACAAGACTTTATATGCCGTTGGAACCTCCTCTAACAATACAACTGTAACCTAATTAACATAATTAACATGAGCTAATTAACTAAAAAATTTACCCAGACCAGATGACAGACTTGTGGGCACCGAGCTTCACACAGTAGTATAAAAACAATAGCTGCAGCTCCAATAGGAGTCGTCCCGTCTCTTACATTGTATAGAGGACAATGTGATCAGCTCATTCAATTAACATAAACACAGGTAGTTGGAGTTGATGACACCAGCATCTCCTCACAGGATGTGTCCCAACAGAATGAATCAGTCTTATCAGCAGGGGGCTGCTGGAGGAATCCCCCCTCCCTCTTCAGGGACACAAATCTACAGTAAGGAGTCCCCAACAGAATCAAACAACATACAATATATACATATATACACGATGGAGTCCGATTAGTACAGTTCAGACTGAATTTCTAATTCACTTCACAAAGAGTATTATTCCATTGAAAATCCAGGGCCCATAATAAAAAAGGCAACAGGCTTGCATTCAGTCCTCTCCAACAGCCTCTGTCCCGGCTAGGTCTGTCACAGGAACATTTTCCAATTGAGGTGTAATTATGGTGGCTTGGGGGCCCCAAAGGATTCTTTTAATTTGTCAGGGGATATTACCTTCCCCTACTCTATCCAAAATGAAAAAAAAAAGATTTGCCTTTAGTTCGACTTTAACTAAAAAACCGTGTACTATTTTTGTGGCCAATGCACAATTTTAAGGCTTAACATGTTTGGTAAATATTTACTTGATGCAACCCTAGCTTTTATATCTTACCAAAAAAATGGGTAATAAACTATTCATTTTTATTATGTTATTAATTGAAATATAATTGTTTACGGTTTCATGTAAAAAAAATAGATTTTAAAAGGTGTGTGAAAAATGAAAAAATTGGCACTGGCAGAAAAATGTTTAGGATGGGATGTATAGATCTGTATAAATCATTGTTAATTAGGAAACTATTTATATTGTCTTTTGCTAGAATTTGTCCTGTAACATATTGGGGGTTATTTATGAAAGGCAAATCCACTTGAAAGTGCAGTCACTCTAAATCTAAGGGGTAGATCTGAAATGAGTGGAAGCTCTGCTGATTTTATCATCCAATCATGTACAAGCTAAAATGCTGTTTTTTATTTTCCTTGCATGTTCCCCTTGGATCTACAGTGACTTTACTTCCAAGTGCACTTGCAGTACAAAGTGGATTTTCCTTTAGTAAATAACCCCCAATATGTTGTTGTATTTACTGTAGAAGCATTATTAAAAAAGAAACTTTCCAGTATTGGCCATAGTAAGAGGGCATTTGATTGTGTTATTGACTTTTTTTTATTTAACCACCTGAACTCTGGAAGGCTTTACCTCTTTTTATGACCAGGCCATTTTTATATAGCACTTTGCTACTTTAACTGTCAATTGCGTCATCATGCAACACTGTACCCAAATAAAAATGTTATCTTTTTTTGAGACTGATAGAGCTTTTGTTTGGTGGTATTTGATCATCACCACTGTTTTTTTCTTATTACATTAACGAAAATCAGAAAATCCTGAAAAAACGCCGAACATTTTCTACTTTGTTATAAAATACTGTACATCCAATAAAATCAAATTTTGTAATAAATTTAGGCCAAAATGAATTCTGCTACATGTCTTTGGTAAAAAATTCCCAATAAGTGTATATTAATTGGTTTACAGGAAAGTTATAGCATCTACAAACTATGAGATATATTCGAAAATGGATCAATCCTGATGTACTGATGGTCTCTCATTTCTCATTTCTCCTTGTCTGCTCCATGTTGCCCACAAGCTTGCAGTGTGCCCCCCCCCACTGTTCCCAGGGCAGGTTCCCCTTCTGCCCCCCTTGTCCTGTATGAAAAGTAAAGAAAAATTGATGGTCCCAAGAACATTTTAATCTGTTGGATAGATCATGCAAATCTTTTTTGTAAATAAATTCCATTTTATTTTACAACATACAAGAGCAGGTACAATGCTTAATAATACATAAGATGGTAGAAGTGCATCTTACCAGGAAAGACCACCCATGATTGGTCCATGATGGCATAGCATAACACACACACACACATGACAGCTCAAGTATTATATATGACTTCAAATTTGTCTTAAACAAATATAGCTATAGTGGCTATAACCACCAGCAGTGATTGAACAAAGAAAACAATCTGATTGATCGACTTAAAGTGTCTGCAAAGGCACAAGGTTTTTTACCTCCTATGCATGAAGGTTGTGTGCAGCACCCCCCCAATACTTACCTGAGCCCCATCTCAATCCAGCCATGTCCATGATATCCTTGCCCCTCTCACTCCTGATTTGCTTTTGGCCATCTCAGCCAGTGTGATGGCCAAAAGCCATCCATCTCCAATTAGGAGATGGAGAGGGCGAGGCTGAGCCACGGCTCCGTGTGTGAATGGACACACAGCCACAGCTCAGGAGCGCGCCTGCTTGAGTGCCCCCATTGCAAGCTGCTTGCTGTGGAGGCACCTGGTAGGAGGGAAGAACCAGGAGTGCTGGAGGATCGGGGCTGCTCTGTGCAAATCCACTGCACAGAGCAGGTAAGTATAACATTTTTTTTAGTTTTTTTCGCTTTAAGGACATAGCCTGCCCATAGATGGATTGAATTTCAATGGTTTCCTGCTAAACCGGACAAATTTCAATCCATCTATGGCCATCTAGAAAGGAGGAGAGATCAAGATAGATTGTTAAATAAAACAAAATCAAATGATTTGTAGTCACAAGCCTTAAACTGCATTTACTTGTAAATCCAAGTGCTTTACTGATAAAATGTGATTTGAATATTTGCAACAGTTTAAAAAGACGATGTTTGACATGCTGAATGTCAGCTTGACAAAGAATGTGGTTGTTTGAAACTGTTACTTTACTGGTAAAATGTGACCTGTATATGTGCACTTCGATTTAAATGTAAAAGCAGATTATAAACTACACATCCTATGATTTGTTGTATGGTTGCAGTGAGTATGGAGACTGTTTGATATGGTAGTATGCTAGTTTGACTTTGATTAAAAGTGTAACGCAGGCCATAAATGATGCAATTGCTTGATTGCCCCATCAACACAGTCCGTGCTGATGGGGGAACCTCTCACACTACACTATTGTGTGTTGCCGGCTGAACACAATGATTACTGCTTCTGGCTAAAGCTGGCAGCACTAATTGTTTGGGGAAAAACCCAAAAGGCTGGTTGTACACAAGTCAGTTGATAGATCAACTTGTGTACAACCAGCCAGAACCTACATGGATCAAACCAGCCAGAACCTACATGGATCAAACTGGTCCCCATTGAACAGGCTGAACTTTGAGACTTGTGTGGCCAGGTAAACTCACCACATGTGCATAAATGTGTGAGTATGTGTCTGGAGAAGATCGAGAACAAAAGTATCATAGCTCTTTTTTAGGGTGTTGAGGTGGCTCTGAAAAGAGCCATTGTGTTTCTTCTTAGATTGTGATAATCTTCTTGTGCTGAAATGAAAGGCTTCTCATTCAGGCTTTTCTGTAGCTTCAAAGTGGTGTCTTCAGTATCTTCGGTGTCTTCTGGTGCCTTCAGTGTCTTCTGGTGCCTTCTGGTTTCTTCTGGTGTCTTCTGGTGCCTTCGGTGTCTTCTGGTGCCTTCGGTGTCTTCTGGTGCCTTCTGGTGTCTTCTGGTGCCTTCAGGTCATTTTCTGTAGGAGGGAAAACATTTTTGTGACTCTCATATTTACATTCTGAACTGTTACACAGGGTGGAAACACTTGACCTTTTTGCTACATCATGGTTGTCTGTATCGTTTAACCCCAGGACAAGAAGTCTGCACATAACAGGCAATTGTCCAATCAATAATGGTTGGGTTTGCAGCCATGGACGCGATCCTGTGTATACAGCAGTCGGTTTAAATCTGCAATCATTGTCTGTAAAGGGAGGACTGAAGCTATCTAAGTCATGGGTGGATGAGGCATTGGAATAACCCCTCTTCCTAGAGAAGGGGGAATTTTAATACTTGCAACAGTTAGTACCTTATTACATTCCCTGCACTAAGGTAAAAAAGTTCGGTAGTAGTTGCCCCCTCAACCCCTTTTATACTTACCTGAGTCCTCACTCAATCAGCACTGTGCCAGTCTATAGCAGCTCTCTCTCCCCTCTTACAGGATTTACTAAGTCAGCAGGAGCCACTGGCTTCTGCTGTCAGTCAAATCCTGTGTCAAGGGAGCATGAGGCAGGGCCAAGCCCCACTGTGTCTGTGGACTCAGGCAGCGCAGCAGCTTGGGATCGGAGGTGTGAAGAGAAAAGGAGGAGCCAGAGACACTGATAAAAGAAGAGGGTCAGGACCACTCTGTGGAATTCCATCTCACAGAGAAGGCAAGTATAATATGTGTTCTGTTTAGTAAAAATTAAGACCTTGCAATCACTTTAAATCATTAATACTTACGCTATAGGAAGATGTGGGGCTCTTTCTCTTTATTTAGGAGGTCAACTGCGGTTTACATAGGGAGGTTGTGTCATCCGTAGTCTTCAGATGTTATTATATATATTATCCCCTTGCCGCCGAGCGTATGCAGATGTGCGGCCTCGGCTTTCGGGGGTTATACCAGAATCATGCAGGCATCATCCCGGTACCGTTTTTTAGAGCCGGCGATCGGCTTTCCAGGGATAACAACCGATGGGGCTAAAAGCCGCTCAGCTGTTATACCAGTGGAGCGAGTGGGGACGTCCCCCCCTCCCGCAACCTCCCGCCGCTCTCAACGGGCCTCCCGTCCCACCGGTTTAAAAAAAATATGCAGTATTCAGAATCGCTGAAAACGGCGATCTGAATACTTTGAAGTGCAAAGGATGGTTACATTCCTTGTGACAGCAATAAAAGTGATCAAATTTTTTTTTTTTAAACTCAATTTATTAATATAAAAATAAATAAAATAAATAAGAAAGAAAAATGTTGTTTAAAGTGCCCCCGTCCCCGCGAGCTCGCGTAGCAAAGAAAACGCATAAGGAAGTCGCGCCCGCATATGTAAACGGTGTTCAAATCACACATGTGAGGTATCGCCGCGATCATCAGAGCGAGAGCAATAATTCTAGCACTAGACCTCCTCTGTAACTCTAACCTGGTAACTGTAAAAAAAATTTTAAACGTCGCCTATGGAGATTTTTAGGTACCGTAGTTTGTCGCCATTCCACGAGTGCGTGCAATTATAAAGTGTGACATGTTTGGTCTCTATTTACTCGGCGTAACATCATCTTTCACATTATACAAAAAAAATGGGCTAACTTTACTGTTTCTTTTTTTTTAATTCATGAAAGTGTCCCTTTTCCCAAAAAGTGGTGTTTAAAACACCGCTGCACAAATACCATGTGACATAAAATATTGCAACACTTGCCATTTTATTCACTAGATTCTCTGCTAAAAAATATATATAATGTTTGGGGGCTCTAAGTAATTTTCTAGCAAAAAATACAGATTTTAACTTGTAAACACCAAATGTCAAAAATAGGCTTAATCATGAAAGAGTTAAATATATATATATATATATATAAATACACACATACAGTATAACTAATTGAATAACTATTTACCACCACCTCATTGGCACAGTTTACATGGGCTACAGCTTGTACAAGGCTGGTGTGAACAGCTCTTGATGAAACTCATGTATAACATTTTAAACATTGTTTAAACCACTCTGCATGGCGCATGTAGAATAATTACCATAAGACCCCTTTCACACTGGGGCGTTTTTCAGGTGCTTTAGTGTTAAAAAAAAATCGCCTGTAATGCACCTGAAAGAAGCCTCATCTGCAATCCCAATGTGAAAACCCGCTTTCACACTGCCAGCGCCCGAAAAACGCTGGTAAAGCGCCGCTTAAGACCCCTTTCACACTGGGCATTTTTCAGGCGTTTTCGGGTGCTGGCAGTGTGAAAGGGCTCGGCCATCGGCGCACCCATCCTGGTGGCAAAAACACGAAAGCGCTGCAAAGAAGCTGCTTGCAGGACTTTTTTTGATGCCCTGCCAGCGCAGCGCCCCAGTGTGAAAGCACTCGGGCTTTCACATTGGGATTGCAGATGAGGCTTCTTTCAGGCACTTTACAGACACTTTTTTTTAACGCTAACGCGCCTGAAAAACAGCCCCAGTGTGAAAGGGGTTTCAGTGTGAAAGCACTTGGACTTTCACATTGGGATTGCAGATGAAGGATCTTTCAGGCCCTTTACAGGCGCTTTTTTTAACACTAAAGCATCTGAAAAATGCCTGGAAAATGCTCCAGTGTGAAAGGGGTCTAAAAGGGAGCCCTCATTCATTGCTCGCTGGGTGGAGATCCATCCTAGTAACATGGAGGAACCATCTGTAGTTTTCAGATGCAGAAAAAAAAAACTCAATTTAAAACTAAAGACTGTATATAAGACCACATGCACCTGGCCTTTGCTATCCTGAGATGTTGCCAGCACCCTGTCTCCCACCTATATCTGAGCATCATTTATTTGATTCCTATTGAACCTACCTGAATGGATGTTAAACCACATGACAAGGCTCACTCACATAAAACTTTTATCTTTCTAGCAGTAAGGACACTGTGGGGTTGATTTACTAAAGGGAAAACGACTGTGCACTTTGCAAGAGCAGTTGCTCCAGAGCTTAGTAAATGAGCAGAAGCTCTGCTGACTTCCATCATCCAATCATGTGCAAGCAAAAATGCTGTTTTTTTAAATTACCTTGCACAGGATTGGGTGCTCTTTGCAAAGTCAAGTCTTACCTTATTTACTAAGCTCTGGAGCAATTGCACTTGTAGAGGGCAACTGCACTCTGCAAAGTGCACAGTCTATTTGCCTTTAGTAAATCAACCCCAGTGGGTGTAGTATTCCTACTTGTTTGAATAAGTCTCCAGTTCACTGCTGTAGAATCCTCTTTGTCAAAGCTAAATCTGCTACTGGGAAGCTGTATACCAAAAGCTAACAAAGGATTCCAACCCTATATTTTAAACACAGCTAAGTCCCAGGAAGAGTTTATGGCTTCATGTACACATAGGGGGTTATTCACTAAAGGCAAATCCACTTTGCACTACAAGTGCAAACTACAAATGCAAAGTGCACTTGAAATTGCACTGAAAATGCAGTCGCTGTAGATCCGAGGGGGACATGCAAGGAAATTAAAAAACAGCATTATAGCTTGCACGTGATTGGATAATAAAATCAGCAGAGCTTCTCCTCGTTTCAGATCTACCCCTCAGATTTACAGAGACTGCACTTCCAAGTGCACTTTCAGTGCAATTTCAAGTGCACTTTGCACTTGTAGTTTGCACTTGTAGTGCAAAGTGGATTTGCCTTTCGAAAATAACCCCCATAGTCTACTTAGACCGCTGGCTGCAGGAAAATGCAAAACGTGGCAAAATCGAGACGTGATTTTGCTGTGTTTTGCGGCTGGTGGTCAAAACATTCCAATCCTGAACATGATTTCTTTGCATTCAGGAGAGGGAGGTTGACACACGTACATCTACACAGGTTGAACTGGATGGACTGTTATTTTTATTTAACCTTACTTACTATGTAACCGCAGCAGCTCCTAAACTCTGCCAAAACCCAATGTATACATTGACACATAGGCTTTTATGGAGTAGAGTTGGAGTTGGAGTGGTGAAACAACAACAAAAGCTCCTAAACTCAAATTAAGTGTACATGAAGTTTTAGGCTGGCCATGCATTATACAATTTTCTTATAACAATTTTCCTTTAGATTTACCAAAACCATATAATATGCAGTCAAACCTAAACACTTTCAATTTGTATACAATCAGGCACTACATAGTTGAAGGTTAAAGGGGTTGTAAAGTTGTTTTTTTTTTTTTTTTTAAATAACAAACATGTTATACTTACCTTCACTGTGCAGCTCGTTCTGCACAGAGTGGCCCCGAACCTGGTCTTCTGGGGTCCCTCGGCGGCTGTTTCAGCTCCTCCCCTCAAGCATTTACCACCTTAATGCGAGCTCCCTCGCACGGTGGTGAGTGCTTGCGGGCGCGCTCCCGTGATACAGCTGGCGGCTATAGCCGCTCGCTGTATCACTCGGCCCCGCCCCCCGGCGCGCCGCGTCATCGGATGTGATTGACAGCAGCGCGAGCCAATGGCTGCGCTGCTTTCAATCCATCCACTGCAGCCAATCAGTGACCAGGCTGAGCTGCAATGAAGCTGACGAGGACGAGGAGCGAAGATTCGAGGCGTCAGGTAAGTAAAACGGGGGGGCTGGGGGCGGCGGTACTGTCAAAAGTTTTTTCACCTTAATGCATAGAATGCATTAAGGTGAAAAAATGTTTACCTTTACAACCCCTTTAATCTATAAATCTAAAGGAAATGAATAATAAAATTGTATAATGTATGGCCAGCTTTAGTTCTTGTTGTGACTCATTTCTTTTCATCTGAGTTTTTAAAGTGACAAAGAGACTCGTGGCTGTAACCACTTAAGCAGCCAAAGCCACAAATCTGTCCCATCCAGGCTGTTGCCTGGGTCATATTATGCCTTGTGAAAACAATGCTGCTGATAGAAAATCATCACCTTTGTGTGGTGATGGATAAGCTCAGGCCACATCAGTGGCTGTATAGTACTTACGCAGACATCCACAGTCAACCGTTTCCCAGCAAAAGACTTGTAGAGAATCCTTTTTTTCACTCCGATACACAGCTCCCAGTGATGCATGGAGGGAAAAAATTAAATACAATTAGGTTTTTATAAACACATGTCAATTCAATAAAAAAAAAGAGACAAATGAGGGAGATTGAAAGAGGAAGAGGCAAAATGGTAAGAAGAGGGAGAGTAGGCAGGGTAAGATGTAAAGAGAAGACTTTGGTAGGAGATGACAGAAAGGGGCAAGGTCGCTGGAGGATGGAGGGGAAAAATGGGATGTTTGAGGAATAGATGAAGGGCAGTTTAGAAGGGGGAAAAAAATGACTTACCCTAGAATGTATGAGCACCCTGTTACCAGTAGAGTAGAAACAGGTGTCAACTGGTTTCTTATGTATTTAACCAGTTGACATCTGCCCCTTCCCCCCTGAAGGAGCTCTTTGTGACCCCGTAGTCAAACTTCAGCTCCGTGCCAACGGGGATATCTTCTTTGGCCACTAGCAGAAGAACAGGGGTGGTGCCATCACTCCGGTATCTCAACTCTGGTTTCAGGTTCGGACTCTTCCGTGAGTGATTGATCTTCCTTCCAAAAGTTGTCGGTAGTGAGGGGTGACAGGGACATGGGACGTTCTTCTCATCGATGCAAAGCTTTCGACGGTTCTTCCTGTCCTCAAAGAAGTAAAGGTAGCTCATCTCACCTGCCAAATAAGTGCAATGCTAATGATAATTTAAAAAAACCTTGATGCCTCTCAACCAGAAAAATCAGTAACTAGCAATGGACAAATCTATATCAAAAATTCCTTATACCCATAAACATACTCGTATAAATAGATTGATGCTGTTGAATTAAATATAAAAATAATCAATCATGCTGTTTTTCTGCTAATAAGGTACAATTTGTATCAATCAGTCCCATAATAAAGCAACTCCTAAACCCCCACTGTTAACCAAGTGCTGGTTTAATTGAAAAAACTGAACTACAATACACCTCCATGCTCATCACTTTCTCCTCCTCAGGTGGTGCACTCACTGGCTTTATTTTGACCCCCCCCTTAAAGTGATTGTAAAGGATCACTTTTTAAAAATATCAGTTTATAATTACCTGCTATGTGTAATGGTTTTGCACAGAGCAGCCCCAATCCACCTCTTCTTGGGTCCCCTGCCAGTGCTCCTGGCTCCTCTGCCCCCTCCCCCCAGCAAGCTGCTTGCTATGGAAACACTTGTATGTGCTCATGCCTGAGCCAGCTGTGTGTGTCTATGGACACACACACAGTGTGGCTCGGCCCCCACCCCTGCTCCATTCTCACTGGCTGTGATTGACAGCAGCAGGAAAAGTGCAGTGTGCAGACTTGTGTGGGCAATCAGTGACTATCAGGTGACCACACAATAAAAATCAGATACCAGGTTTTACCAACTTCACCATCTTACCTGCTGCCATGGAGTTCATGAGCTCCTCGCCTCTTTCATGGGACACGATGGGTCCATGACAGTCACATACAACCGCGCCTTTTTTGAAGGGTAAAGTCGTGAAGACCGTCTCTCCGGTGTTTCCAACGCGGTCTTCTATGATGGCAAGCCCCTTCCAATCTTGTGAGGCGATTTGACTTTCTAGGTCCTCTTCTTCTTGTACCTTCCCCCATTCCACGATGGGCTTCCAGCTTTCCAGGACGTCCTCTAGTTTCGGTTGGTTCGTTGTCCATCCCTGTGTTAGAGCATAAGATGTTACCTGCTCTCCTGTAGGAGGATTCCTCTTGAAACGCCCTGAAAGCAGAAGACAGTGTATTACAATATAATGCAAGAATATAATGTGCTTAATTCATAGATGCCAGGGAAAATATAAATGCTCACCGACGATCTCATTAACGCGCATCACATACTGCTGTCTTCTCCACCTCTTGTAGCAGTACGCTGGGTGTTCCGCAGTAAAGATGCGACATTCCCTTAAACCCGGCGATTCCATGTTAGGTCCCACTGGAAACACATCAAGGACTTTCCTGAAAGCCACCTCCTTGTCGTCGACTGGCACCGCTAGTTCTTCTTGTCTCCTTGTCTGTGGGTCTCTAGAAATCAAAACGGTGTTTAACCATTGAAGTGATTGTTAATGTAAAATTAAAAAACAAAAAACAGAGCGGCCCAAAAACCTCCTCTTCTCGGGTACCCCGCTAGCATTCCTGGCTCCTTCTCTCTGTCCAGCGCCCTCATAGGAAGCTGAATCCGATGGGGGAGCTTATGCAAGTTCACTGTCCAAAGACAGTGGGACTTGCCCCCATCCCCCCATCTCTGGCTTTGAATGACAGCAGTGAGAGTCAATGGCTCCTGGTGCCTCTGCAAAGCCTGTGAGCAGGGAGTGAGGGGAGAGAAGAGCTGCAGATGTGCACAGCGCTGGATTAAATGACAGCTCAGGTAAGTAAAAGGGTGTGAGGGGGAGATATTGATGCCTAAACCTTTTTTATCTAATGCAAGGAATGCATTAAAGTAAAAAACTGTTTAAGCATAAGTGTTAAAGCCCAAATCTGAACAGACATTTGTTGATAATAGTAACATGCTTAATATTTTACTTGGTGTCTCTCTAGATTCCAGCAATCAGCAATATACAACCTACCCTGAAGTAGAAGGCATCCAGTCTTTCTGAATCCTCTTCACCATGACGGCACCCTTCACGATCTTGCCTTCGACGTCTCTACCTTTCTTCGACTGGCCAAAGTATTCTTCCAGAAGCTTCTTCGCTTTGTCATCGCAGTGGGATGAACAGCACTGCTCAAAAGCCTTCCTTGCCTGCTGATAAGTAACTGCAGGCAGATTATATCTAAAGGGTGAGAGATTTTTGTTAGTTTGTTGTCTGGTATGGTTGTACAACTGAAAAAAAGTTTTTGGTTAGCACTGATAGTCATTTTGCATTAGTGGCATAGCTGCATGACAGATTTTATATTTTACTTGCCTCTTATGGAACTGAGTGAGGTCATCAGAAATCAAGCGTTTCCCACCCTCGCTTGTGACAAAGAAGTGGTCCCCTTTGTTGAAGGTCTTCAACAAAAAAGGTCGAATTTTTTGGAAATATGTGTTAAACCATATTTCCTCAGATCCTTCCAAGACCACCATAGCCATCTGAGGTGGGGCTTCCAAGGTTCTGATGTCCACCCTGATGATGGTTACTTCCACGGCCTCTGTGTCGAAGTGGGCAGTCTCGCGGGACCTCAGCAACCATTGATGTACCTGTTGAAGGATAACAAAACAGATGTCAGTGTAAAGTGACACTAGTTACAACATTTGGTGTAAAACACTATTGCCTTTATAAGACTCACGGTCATGTTTTGGATGACAGCTGGTCTCTGTAGATGCTGCAATGTCAGCAGCGCTTCCAGGAAGTAAAGGATGGTCATCCGGTCTCTGTCTTCAAGCTCAAGCCCTTCATTCGCCCTACCTATCAGGGTGAGAAAATGAGGTTTTGCAAGAGAGACGATCCTTTGGCATACCTCTGGATCGTGGGCCTGATGTCTGTGGGGAAGAGAAAAAAGTTTAATTGCATGCATATTTGGCAAAATAAAATGCATAAAATCGGCTAAAGGCACACAATGTTTACAGCCACCAGTTTCACCTACCCCATTTCCTTTGTTCCCTTGGCAGCTTTCTTATTGATCTTTAACCGGATATCGTTCAGAAGGTCGAAGAATCTTGATGCAGCTGGTTTCAAGGAAGGATCCTCCAGGCATTTTGGTTCTGAGGTGACGTGCCTTGCAAACTTCTGCACGCTGTCCATATAGTTGAGAGTGGTGGACTTGCTGGCTCCAGATGCTTCAAGCTGCTGGAAGTAATCAACGGTCCTCTCTGGCTGGTGGATGCACTTCAATGAAACCTCCTCGGGGTCCACATAGAAAAGATATCTTGCCACAAAGTTCACCTGAAAATGGTGAAGAAGAAATCAACTTATCATCTTATCAAAGTGGTTACAAAGGCTACATTTTTTTTCACTAGAGTAAAAAATCTGAGTGCAGCTCCCCCAGCCCCTCTTTAAATGACCTGAGCCCAATCTAGATCCAGTGCTGTGCACATTGGCTCTCTCCCTCCTTTTAGGCTCGGTGACAGCAGTGGGAACCATTGGCTCTGGCTGCAGTCAATCACAGCCAGTGAGGAGGGGGTGGGGCAGACCCATGCTTTGTATCTATGGATACATATATTTGGTTTGGAAGCAAGCAAACAGCTTACTATGCTGGGAACTCGGCAAGGGGGGAGCCATGAGAATGGGGGAACCTGAGAAGAGGAGGATCAGGGCTGCTCTTTGCAAAACCATTGCACAGAGCAGGTGTGGCATGTTTGTTATTAAAAACGGGGGTTACTATCGCTTAATGTGATAAACTTTTTAAAATTGGCTTTGCCAAAAGAGTCCAGATTAACTAACCTTGCAGTGTGTGTGATATTTGATATTTATTATTATATATTTACCTGCCGTCTGACGAATTCCTTTGATTCCAATGTCTCCAACTTCTTTTTAAATCCTCTGATCAAAGGAGAATCCACCGAATGCTTTCTGTATAGTCCTGCCTTTTCTAGGCTTCGACGAGTGGATGTGCTAGAGGATGGGCAAGAGGGAGTACAATAAATATTCATACATCAGGTATATGAATACAATAGACGTATTACAATATATTGGTTTTTACCTTGGCTGCTCCTCTTCCATCTCCATTTCCTCTGATGCTGCAGTGGTGGTCTCTTCATCTTCAGATCTGTAAGAGAGCCATTAATGAGTCTATGTAGTTCTAAAGCATTATAAAACATCCTTTAAATAAAGCTAAGTTTAATACGTACCGCTGTCTTCCTGATGTCTCGGGAAGGACAATGCTTCCCCTGGCCTCAAGAAAACTTACGCAAAACTGATGGGGCCTGACCGAACTTGGGTGCTCCAGGTCTTTGTATGCAATGACGCTGAGCTGTCTAACCACATGGCGCATCTTCGACCGGGCCTCTTCAACAAGCTCCTTTATCTCGGCCTCATCTGCATTCTTCCTGCAAACTCTTTTCAGGTGTGTTGAAAGCTTGTTTTGCATCTTGAAGCAAATCTTGCAGACCAAGGGTACCCTTGTGGTTCTGGGAAGAAAAAACATTTTAGGAATCTATTCAGTAGATCCCTAATTGAAGGAAAGAAAATTGCATAATTTATAGCCAGCCCTAGAGATATTCCTAATGAACTTCATCCGGGGTTTGAAAAGTAAAAGCAATCGGCTACATGTACTGTAGCTACTGACTTAAGAAACCCCTCACCCCATGAAATCCACTGCTGTAATTTTGGACAAAACCTTTATTAGATTTATTACTGTGAAACTGATAACAAAGAGCAACCACATGAAAAGCACTGTAAAAAAAAAGAACAAAATGATAGGGATCCACCCAAAACTGCAATTTACAGGGCCATATACAAATGGTGTAGGCCTACCCTGGTTGTCTTCTTCCTTCTACCTCCTCTTCATCCCCTCCCGTGGGATCGGCATGGACTTCATCCGCTGGACCTTGAGTTCTGTAATCAATTAAAAACAATGTAGATTTCCTCCTACTTTAGGCATCTTTAAAACAGCACTTTGAAAAGAAAAGCCTGACTCTGATGCAGTCAAATTCAAAATGATCAACAACTGGGACTCCACTCTGTTCAAAACAGAAAATGACTGCAACACAATGGAAATATAAAAAGTAGACCCAACTAAAAATAATTGTAAGGCTGGGTTCACACCTATGTGAATTGGATGCAGGTTTTTCCTGCATCCAATTTACATAGCAGGAGAATGTGAGTGGCTCTCTATGGAGCCGGTTCACATATTTCTCCAGCAGGTCCGGTGTGAATTTCAGGAAAAACGTGTGTCTTTTTAGGTCCAGTTCCAGTCCGAATTCAGCCCAAAATTTGGGCTGAATTTGGACCTGAAATGGTGAACCAGCACGCACCGGACCCCTGCTATGTGACGGATCTGTCTTAGGTGTGAACCCAGCCTAAAACTACAAAAAGCAGATGAAAACAATTTAACTCTGCTAAAAACGGATCTTATATTTACAAGATCATCTCAAATTACAGTATACCTACCCTGGTTGTTTCCTCTTGAGTTCTTCATCCTCTATGGTGGGATCGACCTGCACATCCTCTACTGGACCTTGGGTTCTGTAATAGCAATCAATAAACTATTTGGGTTTTCATCCTACGTTTTTATTTAAAGGTATGTTCAAATGCCTAAAATCTGACTAACTCCAAAAGTGGCACAAACTACAAGGACAAAAATTCAAAATTCTTCACAACGTGGACCCCACCAAACAAAACAGACAATATAAAAATGCAAGTACCCCTAAGCAAATAAAGTTTAACCAGCTACAAAGCATGGTATAACAATAAAAAAGGTGTGTAAAAACTGATTTTTATTTTTCGGGGTCATTTCTCCTTAAAGGAGAACTCCATCCAAAGTAAAAAGTGGAATATTTTGCATTGAGTCCACCTATCCCATATTTGGCATTGGTTGTTTTTTTTTGGGGGGGGGAGAAGGGACTTAGTATTGACAGTATAGAAGTGCACCTTCCCCCATCCCTCCCTGCAGTCTTCTGGGACACACTGGATCCCTGGACAGGTAAGTGTCCTTATATTAAAAATCAGAAGCTACAGTATTTGTAGCTTCTGAATTATTTTTGTGCCCAGACAGAACCTTCTCTTTAAGCACAGCAAGCTTACCCTGGATGTTTCCTTACTTCCAGAGCTTCATCCCCTCTGGTGGGATCTTCGTGGACTTCTTCCACTGGAACTTGAGATCTAGAATGGAGATAAAGGAGTGGTTTCCTTCTTATTCCATAATAGGGTCACAGTTTAAAACAAATGTTATGATGTTTTAAATGCAGAACACTTACCGATGTCTTCCTGCATATTGAAGTATGATACTTCCCTTGGACTCGAGAAAGTGTGCCAAAAACTCCTGTGGTGTGCTAGAACTTCTAGCTTGGTCAAGATCAGCATACTGGACAACGGTGAGGTTCCTAACCAGTTGCCGCATGTTGGACCGCGCCTCCTCAACAAGCCTTTTGATCTCGGCTTCACCAGCATTTTTCCTACACACTCGCCGGAGATGCACCGAGAGGATATCCTGCAGTTTGGAGCAAAACTTGCATACGAGTGGAATTCTGGTACTCCTGGGGGAAAAAAATAACATGAATTAATCAACTAAAATGCCATGTTATTCCTTGATAAGGGCTCATTCACATCTGTGCGATGTATTTTTGGCATGAGGTGACTTTTCACTCTAAGCAGATGCATGATTAGGCGCGGTCAATGAGGGGTATCATTCCATCCTAGTGAAAAATCTGAGCAACTGGGGAGAAATTTGCTAAAGCTGTCCAGACTATTGCAACTCAGCTGGTTGTACTGAAATCGTCTATCGATCAATTTCAGTACAACCGGTTATTGATCGACTTCCGTACAACCAGCCAGTCAGATTTTTTTATGGTCTAGGCAGTGATCATTGTATTCTGATGGGTGGCGAAACCTCTCACTGTAAGAATACAATAGTGCAGCCGGAGTGATTTGAATTAATTGAATCTCAGCTGGTCCAAGTTGAACCGGCCAAAATTTGCTCCATTTATGGCAATCTTTAGGCTAGCAATACCTTATGCAATTTTTTTCATTTAACCAAAAAAAATTGCATAACTTATGGCCGGTGTAAAGCCAGCCATAGATGGATCGAATTTTGGCTGGTTCAGCAGGGACAAGCCGAGATTAAAGTAATCTATGGGCAGGCTGGTTTTACCCAAGTCTATCCATTGATCGATCCGCCATTCAGATTTTTTACATGCAATTTCTGCCGCTGCTATAGCAGCTAGCTGTAATTGTTGAGGTTGATTTATGGAAACTGGAAAGTGCAAATTCTAGTGCAGCTCTGAAACCAATCAGCTTCCAGTTTTTTTGTCAAAGATTAATTAAACAAGCTGAAGTTAGAAGCTGATTGGCTACCATGCACAGCTACACCAGATTTTGCACTCTCCAGTTTTAGTAAATCAACCTCATTGTGTTCTGTCAGCTGGAAAGGCTCCCTGGCGGCAGAATGCAATAGCAATGTGGGAGGGATTCCCCATCAATATCGATATGTATATAGGGGAATGAGGAAAGAAAATCACATAATCCATGGGCTGCTTAAATGTAAATATGGCCCTATTCAAAATAAACAAATCCAAAATATAAATATCCACCAGTGCAAAAGTGTATCTAACCTAAATATAAAATATAAACGTGAAAAAATATTAAAAAAAAATGAAAAATGATGAGACTTAATACACAAATCCTGTCTTTCTACGAATATGTGGCCGCAGCTCAATAGTACAATGAGTGTACCTCAATCAAATGTCAGGGGCAGAACAGTGATTGACTAGCATAGAAGACAAATTACTTAAATGCAGATACAATTAACAGTGTGCATCGAATGTACTTACCCCTCAGATGCCATGGCAGATTTCTTTGAAATCCTAAAATACAAAACAGTGGATGAGTTGAAATACAAACAACAGAAGTTTAAATGCAAATAACAATATAACATTAAACCGTAGTAATTCAATAACAGTAAGTGGCAATAATAAACAGTAATAATAAACTATAAAATTAATAAAGTAATATCTGTATAGAACTTTAAGAGACAGACAATCAAAAGATAAATCTATGCAAATGGCAATATTAAAAGGACAAAATCCTGCAAAAGAGGCAATCCACAAGGAGACAATCCACAAGTAGACAATCCACAAGGAGACAATCCACAAGGAGACAATCCACAAGTAGACAATCCACAAGGAGACAATCCACAATGAGACAATCCACAAGAAGACAATCCACAAGGAGACAATCCACAAGGAGACAATCCGCAAGGAGGCAATCCAATATCGCAAGCGATCTCAGGATCAAATGTTCTACTTGATTAGCTGAGTTGGAGAATTTATACAGTGTGTGTGAATTACTGACAGCCAATAGAATTGTTTTGTTATTATCACACATTTATTGACCAATGGTCTTTTTTCCCTCATGTCTGGAAAGAGGTGAGACTGAAGGTCTGTGAATATCTTTTGTGGCTCTTTCTGTGTCTCCGTCTTTATTGTTATCTGTGACAAGACTGAGAAAATGACTCAGAAATCACACCTCGTTATCCCTGTAATCCTCACACCTATTGTACAGTATTGTTCAATATTGATGGATATGTTCTACTGAACTAGAGAGACATCTGAGTCTCAAAGTGCTTCATAATTGTCATTTTATAAAGTCTAATCTCTTTACTTACTCAACACGTTCTTCCCAAATATGTAATCCTAAGAACTTATTTTAATGTATGTGGTTTTAGTTTTCTGCCTTAGCACCTGCAATGTTTAGTTTTTGGGGCAGTTTACATCATAGAAACGCAGTCCGGATGCGTTCCAGATGCTTTTCTGTATGTGCATTTTAGACACATTTTGATGCAGTCCGGTGTGTTTTTGGTGCATTTTTTATGCAGTCCAGTGCTTTTTCACCCTCTTTTTTTCCTAACCTTACATAGAGACATGTGCATTCCAGTGCATATTTAGTGCCTTTAGGTGCATTCTTGATGCATTTTACAGTGTTACAGTACAGTCCAGTGCAAGAAAAATGCAGCATGTTCTACTTTTTTTCTGGAACTGGAATGCAGTGGAACTGCAAGCACTGGTGTGAACTAGAAAAACTGGGATAGTGGCGCTGCCATACAGTACAGTATCTTACAAAAGTGAGTACACCCCTCACATTTTTGTAAATATTTTATTATATCTTTTCATGTGACAACACTGAAGAAATGACACTTTGCTACAATGTAAAGTAGTGAATGTACAGCTTGTATAACAGTGTATATTTGCTGCCCCCTCAAAATAACTCAACACACAGCCATTAATGTCTAAACCACTGGCAACAAAAGTGAGTACATCCCTGAGTGAAAATGTCCAAATTGGGTCCAAATAGCCAATTTCCCTCCCCGATGTCATGTGACTCATTAGTGTTACAAGATCTCAGGTGTGAATGGGGAGCAGGTGTGTTAAATTTGGTGTTATTGCTCTCATACTGGTCACTGGAAATTCAACATGGCACCACATGGCGCAGAACTCTCTGAGGATCTGAATTGTTGCTCTACATAAAGTTGGCCTAGGCTATTAGAAGATTGCCAAGACCCTGAAATTGAGCTTCAGCATGGTGGCCAAGACCATACAGCGGTTTAACAGGACAGGTTCCACTCAGAACAGGCCTTGCCATGGTTGACCAAAGAAGTTGAGTGCACCTCCTCAGCGTCATATCCAAAGGTTGTCTTTGGGACAAAGTGCTCCCAGCATTGCTGCAGAGGTTGAAGGGGTGGGGGGTCAGCCTGTCAGTGCTCGGACCATTCACCGCACATTGAATCAAATTGATCTGCATGGCTGTCATCTCACAAACAGTTTGCTGAAGACAAGCAGACTAAGGACATGGATTACTGGAACCATGTCCTGTGGTCTAATGAGACCAAGATAAACTTATTTGGTTCAGATGGTGTCAAGTGTGTGTGGCAGCAGCCAGGTGAGGATTACAAAGACAAGTGTGTCTTGCCTGTAGTCAAGCATGGTGGTGGGAGTTTCATGGTCTGGGGCTGCATGAGTGCTGCTGGCACTAGGGAGCTACAGTTCAATGAGGGAACCATGAATGCCAACATGTACTGTGACATACTAAAGCAGAGCATGATCCCCTCTCTTCAAAGACTGAGCCGCAGGGCAGTATTCCAACATGATAATGACCCCAAACACACCTCCAAAACATCCACTGCCTTGCTAAAGAAGCTGAGGGTACAGGTGATGGACTGGACAAGTATGTCTCCAGACCTAAACCCTATGGAGCATCTGTGGGGCATCCTCAAATGGAAGGTGGAGGAGCACAAGGTCTCTAACATCCACCAGCTCAGTGATGTCCTCATGGAGGAGTGGAAGAGGACTCCAGTGGCAACCTGTGAAGCTCTGGTGAACTCCATGCACAAGAGGCTGCAAAATAATGGTGGCCACACAAAATATTGACACTTTGGGCCTAATTTGGACATTTTCACTTAGGGGTGTACTCACTTTTGTTGCTAGTGGTTTAGACATAATGGCTGTGTGTTGAGTTATTTTGAGGGGACAGCAAATTTACACTGTTATACAAGCTGTACACTCACTACTTTACATTGTAGCAAAGTGTCATTTCTTCAGTGTTATCACATGAAAAGATAGAATAAAAATTTTACAAAAATGTGAGGGGTGTACTCACTTCTGTGAGACACTGTATGTATAATAATACATGAGTCCATCAGGTAAGTCCTTTAAGTGGAGTACTCAGTATAAATGCATAGAGGGACTGAGATGGAGAAGGGAGACCTGTATATAGTGTAACAGTCCAGAAACCAGGGCAAGCCTTTGTTGGAGGAAGAAACGTCATCACACCCAACGCCACGTTCCAACCCTCACCATCAACAATCAGCCGAATCCAAGCCTCGTTTCCACCTCTCTGGCTGCAGAGGTCCTACTGGTCAGGATACGCCTCCTCCAGGCTAAGATAGCTGTGCGAACGCTGTTGCGCAGGGACGGATGCCACGCCATTGTGGATGGACATGTGCCTTACCTTGCTAACTTCTATGTACAGTGTATAATGCACCTGTATTATATTAAATTTTACAGTTCTAACTTAGAGGCGCCTGTTTCTCTTCTTTTTACTGGAATGAACTAGGCTATTGAAAACCATATAACCTACTTTCCATGCATTTTTGATGCAGAAAAAAAAATGCACTGGACTGCATGTGGTATGAACTGGCCCTTAGAGCAGCATATTAAAGTAGAACTCTGCTGTGCAGCAATCTATATTTTTATACTTGCCCTCTGTATGCTGTTCATCTTTCTGCCAGGGTTTCTACATTAAAACTGTGTCTAAAAAATGTTACATGGCCCTTTGTCATTTCCAGCACCAATGCAGTAATGTCCATGGTGACGGTGGATGACATTCTTGCAAATATCATACCTATTTAATAAAGTTTTGTTTAAGGTTTATAGAAAATTATACAAGTTGATTGTGTCATCTCCTTAATCTTTTTTTTTTTTTTAATCAAAAAGGTGTTTATTGAACAAATTCAAGCAATTTCCAATGTCCAGACAGTGCATGTGCACACATTAATAAGCATAATGTACAGTCCTCACATCGTTCGGTACAATCATTCTGTCCTCTTAACCATCAACCAACGGAAGGCTTAAGCTACGGCGGCTTGGGACTGTTGTTTGTGAAGCTGACAGGGGACCCTAACTTTGGGAGTGATTTGGAGCGGCGAGTGGACGAAATCATGGATTTCAGAGAAGGGCTACTGAACATTTCGGAAGTGCACTGGGCACAGGAAGATTTGGAGTTTCTGGCCGTTCAGGAATGGGAGCTAGAGATCGCCTACAGACGGCTGCTAGACATTGCTCAGTGCCAGGGCTGGGCTCCCTTTTCCTGGGACGATCAGGAAATACCAGCTGAAGATCTGGTAACTGAACAGAGGGTCCAAGACCTCTGTCCCACACTTTTACCAATTCCAGAGACTGGGGATTTAATAGACGTTTCTGTAGAGGAGGAACCACCTGGCAAACCCCCAGTAGAAGTGCTGGCAACCGGACAGAGGGTCCAAGACCTCTGCCCCACACCTGCAGCAATTGTGGAGGCTCAGGCTGAGAAGATGGCAATCACTTCCCAGCAGCAGATACAGGGGGAGAAGGGAGAGGAGGTGTGTGTTGTCCCTCCCCAACAGTTGGCCAGGGTGGAGGAAGTGGGCTTTCCTCCCCAGCAAAGATCCGTGTACCTGGGAGACAGTACCATCGACATGTCGTCCCAGCAGCCAGATGAGGGAATGGAAAAGGAAGCAGCCGGCTCACCTCCCCAATGGCAGCTACACAGTTTGGGAGTGGAGGAAGCCAGCCTCCTGCCCCAACAGTTAGCCGGAGCAGAGGATGCGGAGTCCCCAGCAGAAGTGCTGGCAACAGGGCAGAGTGCTACCAACCTCTGCCCTCCACCGGCAACAACTACAGAGTTCCAGGGAGGCGGGGCAGTCGGCCTCCCTCCCCAACAGTTAGCCGGAACAGATGGTGTGGGGTTTCCAGCAGAAGGGCTGGCAACAGGGCCGAGGACTGCTGGACTCTGCGCTCAACTAACAGAGGATGGATTTCCTGTGAAGGTGGATGGGACTTCAGTCTCCACCTGTATACTCCAGGGATGCTGGGCAGTGGGCCCAGATCCCCAACAGCATGACAGAGTGAGCCCAGACACCCAGGCCTCTCCCCAGCGGCAGATATGTTCTCTGAGAGAGGCAGAGGTTGGCTGGGTGAGTAATGCTTTGTTTGGAACAATTTATTTGGGGTACTGTGTGGGTACAGGCAGTAGAGGACTGGAGCTGTTTACTAACTTCGGAGTCAACCCGTCTGGGGTCTCCTCCTGTGTTAGTCTCCTGCCGAAAGGGGAGAAATGTCACAGACCTAGCCAGAACAGAGGCTGTTGTATGCAAGCCTGTTGCCCACCGATTATGGGCCCTAGCATTTGGGGGAATGGTGCTCTCTGTGAGCTGTATGCCTGGGGACCCTGGGGTTGGTGTTACTTTGGATTCAGCTCCATGTCCCCCCAAAACACACAGACTCTGGAACCCGTTATATGCCATATTAGAATGATAAGACTGAATTATACTGTTGGGACACATCCTGTGAGGAGATGCTAATGTCATCATCTCCACTCACCTGTCTGATGTCAGCTATAATGGGTTTAATGTAAATAAGTTTAGTCTAGGTTCTAAAGGTATTCAACTCATTGTTGTTTGTTCTAATTAACCCTGTGTTGATGTTTCTGGTAATGTGTGTTAATTGAATGAGCTGATCACATTGTCCTCTATACAATGTAGGAGACGGGACGACTCCTATTGGAGCTCATGTTAATTAGGTTATGTTTGTATTGTTAATTGTAATTAGCTCCAGCTATTGTGTTGATATAACTGTGTGAAGCTCGGTGACCACAAGTCTGGGCGAAAGGTCATGTCTCAGCCACCTAGGCTGTATAAAGGATGAGATAATTAGCTCATGTTAATTAGGTTAGCTTTGAGTCAGCCTGGTGTATAAATGTGTGTGATATCTCAAATAAAAAAAACAGTTCTGATGTACTCCAAGACTGGTGTTGTCTAGTTCTTGGGGTTCCTATGGCCAGATCCATTGGACTCGTGTTCCAGAACTTAGGAAGCGGTATATGACGGAAGCACTCAAGCGGAGTGTGGGGCGTTCCGTGACAGTTGCCAACTGTCCCGGGACTTACACTCCATTCCCGAATTTTTGGTGTCCCGGGAAATGTCCCGAAAAATCAGTTTTTTGATTTTCGCCGCCGCTAGAGGTCTGCAGCCGACGGAGACATTGTCTCTGCCGGCCGCCATATTGAAGAAGCTCAGGAAGATGGCTGGGGGGCTAGATGGAGCTCCTCCGTCGCCGCCCACCCTCCGCCCCGCTCCACCCCACCTCACCCGCCTACCCCTGCCCCGCTGCCAATCTGTTATGGAAAGGGGCAGGGGTTTTGCCATGTGGTATTTCACAAGAGTGACACCGGCAGACACCTCTGAGGTAGGGGAGGGGGGGCGCACCACTGTGGGAATTTGTAAGGGGGGCTCTGCCAGGGACACCTGATGTGAGGGGGGGCTCTGCCAGGGACATCTGATGTGAGAGGGGGCTCTGCCAGGGACACCTGATGTAAGGGGGGGCTCTGCCAGGGACACCTGATGTGAGGGGGGGCTCTGCCAGGGAGACACGATGTGAGGGGGGCTCTGCCAGGGACACCTGATGTAAGGGGGGCTCTGCCAGGGACACCTGATGTGAGGGGGGCTCTGCCAGGGACACCTGATGTGAGGGGGCGCTCTGCCAGGGACACCTGATGTGAGGGGGGCTCTGCCAGGGACACCTGATGTGAAGGGGGGCTCTGCCAGGGACACCTGATGTGAGGGGGGCTCTGCCGGGGACACCCGATGTGAGGGGGGCTCTGCCAGGGACACCCGATGTGAGGGGGGCTCTGCCGGGGACACCTGATGTGAGGGGGGGCTCTGCCGGGGACACCTGATGTAAGGGGGGGCTCTGCCAGGGACACCTGATGTGAGGGGGGGCTCTGCCAGGGACACCTGATGTGAGGGGGGCTCTGCCAGGGACACCTGATGTGAGGGGGGGCTCTGCCAGGGACACCTGATGTAAGGGGGGGCTCTGCCAGGGACACCTGATGTGAGGGGGGGCTCTGCCAGGGACACCTGATGTGAGGGGGGCTCTGCCAGGGACACCCAATGTGAGGGGGGGCTCTGCCAGGGACACCCGATGTGAGGGATCCCACTGATTGTGCATTATGGTGAGTTGAATGATTTCATTTTATATTACAATGTAATTATAGAAATAATGCACTTCAATCACCCTGACACCATAACAACCATGGTGCCGGGATGATTGAAGTGCTAACACCAGGTGTTTGGAGTATCTTTATCTGCTGATTGTTAAACTTTCTAGAATACACATATTTTTATTGTGTAGGATCTGGGGCTGCTGTCCCGTCATTTCCCTCTCCCCCTCTCCATCCCTCATTCATCTCAGACTCTAACCACACCCTCTTGAGCCACGCCCATTTAAACCACGCCCACTATGACGCGTAAACCACGCCCATTCTTCACCACAATGCGCTTCGGGCGCCGCACTTCTAGATTTTTCCTTAGACACGCCTACAAACGAATGCCCCACCCCCTAATTATCGAACGGCTCCGCCTACAGCCACAAAAGTGTCCCACTTTTTTTTTTACAATGTTGGCAACTATGGAAAACATGTGGTGTGGCTGTTTCAAGATGCACAATAAGGAGGCACTTGAAGAAAGAGGTCTTTCAACCAAAATTGTCTTTCTTTAACCCCAAACAAAGTATGTTTACAAATGTCCTGATATTCAAGGGGTTAAAACTACAGCTGTGAACTTGGCATTTGTATTGTTTCTTTCAGCTGGCAGTTGGCTGTCATGTAAAAGTGATCCAGGCAGCTGTAGATCTGCCTAATCATTTTTATAGTAACAAGAAGGTGCCATCATAGACCTCCGATGTCTGTCATATAGAGTATCTGTCAACCCCCCATGCTATTATATAGGGGGCTTATTAGCTTCCTTGTGATAGTAATATGAAAAAATTGTAAAAAAATTAAATATAACAAAAAAAAAGCTCCCCCGGTCACCCCCTACATACACACAATTTCAAACACATGTAGGTCATGCAAGTGTATCTGAGGTATCCATCACAATGAAGGACAAGAATTCTATGCCTTCCTTCATAGATAATGTATAATTAAAGGTAAAACAGTTTGTTTTGTTTTAGATTGGAGATGGATTAGAACACCTGTCGGTATTTTATTGCTGTCTGAGTCCCCATTAGGGTGATTCCTCCTCTCTATTTCTCCTGTTTACCAGTTATTGAGTTATTGACAGAAAAGTAAAGGGAACATTTTCCAATTGGGGTGTAATTATGGTGGCCTGGGGGCCCCCAAAGGATTCTTTTAATTTGCAGGGATTTTCTTTCACTTCCTGTTTTGGCTATGGGACAGGAAATAAAAGTAAATCTCCCCAATGGGACACAGATGGCAAAAAAAAAATGTCAGGGGATATTACCTTCCCCTACTCTATCCAAAATGAAAAAAAAAAGATTTGCCTTTAGTTCGACTTTAACTAAAAAACCGTGTACTATTTTTGTGGCCAATGCACAATTTTAAGGCTTAACATGTTTGGTAAATATTTACTTGATGCAACCCTAGCTTTTATATCTTACCAAAAAAATGGGTAATAAACTATTCATTTTTATTATGTTATTAATTGAAATATAATTGTTTATGGTTTCATGTAAAAAAAATAGATTTTAAAAGGTGTGTGAAAAATGAAAAAATTGGCACTGGCAGAAAAATGTTTAGGATGGGATGTATAGATCTGTATAAATCATTGTTAATTAGGAAACTATTTATATTGTCTTTTGCTAGAATTTGTCCTGTAACATATTGGGGGTTATTTATGAAAGGCAAATCCACTTGAAAGTGCAGTCACTCTAAATCTAAGGGGTAGATCTGAAATGAGTGGAAGCTCTGCTGATTTTATCATCCAATCATGTACAAGCTAAAATGCTGTTTTTTATTTTCCTTGCATGTTCCCCTTGGATCTACAGTGACTTTACTTCCAAGTGCACTTGCAGTACAAAGTGGATTTTCCTTTAGTAAATAACCCCCAATATGTTGTTGTATTTACTGTAGAAGCATTATTAAAAAAGAAACTTTCCAGTATTGGCTATAGTAAGAGGGCATTTGATTGTGTTATTGACTTTTTTTTATTTAACCACCTGAACTCTGGAAGGCTTTACCTCTTTTTATGACCAGGCCATTTTTATATAGCACTTTGCTACTTTAACTGTCAATTGCGTCATCATGCAACACTGTACCCAAATAAAAATGTTATCTTTTTTTGAGACTGATAGAGCTTTTGTTTGGTGGTATTTGATCATCACCACTGTTTTTTTCTTATTACATTAACGAAAATCAGAAAATCCTGAAAAAACGCCGAACATTTTCTACTTTGTTATAAAATACTGTACATCCAATAAAATCAAATTTTGTAATAAATTTAGGCCAAAATGAATTCTGCTACATGTCTTTGGTAAAAAATTCCCAATAAGTGTATATTAATTGGTTTACAGGAAAGTTATAGCATCTACAAACTATGAGATATATTCGAAAATGGATCAATCCTGATGTACTGATGGTCTCTCATTTCTCATTTCTCCTTGTCTGCTCCATGTTGCCCACAAGCTTGCAGTGTGCCCCCCCCCCACTGTTCCCAGGGCAGGTTCCCCTTCTGCCCCCCTTGTCCTGTATGAAAAGTAAAGAAAAATTGATGGTCCCAAGAACATTTTAATCTGTTGGATAGATCATGCAAATCTTTTTTGTAAATAAATTCCATTTTATTTTACAACATACAAGAGCAGGTACAATGCTTAATAATACATAAGATGGTAGAAGTGCATCTTACCAGGAAAGACCACCCATGATTGGTCCATGATGGCATAGCATAACACACACACACACATGACAGCTCAAGTATTATATATGACTTCAAATTTGTCTTAAACAAATATAGCTATAGTGGCTATAACCACCAGCAGTGATTGAACAAAGAAAACAATCTGATTGATCGACTTAAAGTGTCTGCAAAGGCACAAGGTTTTTTACCTCCTATGCATGAAGGTTGTGTGCAGCACCCCCCCAATACTTACCTGAGCCCCATCTCAATCCAGCCATGTCCATGATATCCTTGCCCCTCTCACTCCTGATTTGCTTTTGGCCATCTCAGCCAGTGTGATGGCCAAAAGCCATCCATCTCCAATTAGGAGATGGAGAGGGCGAGGCTGAGCCACGGCTCCGTGTGTGAATGGACACACAGCCACAGCTCAGGAGTGCGCCTGCTTGAGTGCCCCCATTGCAAGCTGCTTGCTGTGGAGGCACCTGGTAGGAGGGAAGAACCAGGAGTGCTGGAGGATCAGGGCTGCTCTGTGCAAATCCACTGCACAGAGCAGGTAAGTATAACATTTTTTTTAGTTTTTTCGCTTTAAGGACATAGCCTGCCCATAGATGGATTGAATTTCAATGGTTTCCTGCTAAACCGGACAAATTTCAATCCATCTATGGCCATCTAGAAAGGAGGAGAGATCAAGATAGATTGTTAAATAAAACAAAATCAAATGATTTGTAGTCACAAGCCTTAAACTGCATTTACTTGTATATCCAAGTGCTTTACTGATAAAATATGATTTGAATATTTGCAACAGTTTAAAAAGACGATGTTTGACATGCTGAATGTCAGCTTGACAAAGAATGTGGTTGTTTGAAACTGTTACTTTACTGGTAAAATGTGACCTGTATATGTGCACTTCGATTTAAATGTAAAAGCAGATTATAAACTACACATCCTATGATTTGTTGTATGGTTGCAGTGAGTATGGAGACTGTTTGATATGGTAGTATGCTAGTTTGACTTTGATTAAAAGTGTAACGCAGGCCATAAATGATGCAATTGCTTGATTGCCCCATCAACACAGTCCGTGCTGATGGGGGAACCTCTCACACTACACTATTGTGTGTTGCCGGCTGAACACAATGATTACTGCTTCTGGCTAAAGCTGGCAGCACTAATTGTTTGGGGAAAACCCAAAAGGCTGGTTGTACACAAGTCAGTTGATAGATCAACTTGTGTACAACCAGCCAGAACCTACATGGATCAAACCAGCCAGAACCTACATGGATCAAACTGGTCCCCATTGAACAGGCTGAACTTTGAGACTTGTGTGGCCAGGTAAACTCACCACATGTGCATAAATGTGTGAGTATGTGTCTGGTGAAGATCGAGAACAAAAGTATCATAGCTCTTTTTTAGGGTGTTGAGGTGGCTCTGAAAAGAGCCATTGTGTTTCTTCTTAGATTGTGATAATCTTCTTGTGCTGAAATGAAAGGCTTCTCATTCAGGCTTTTCTGTAGCTTCAAAGTGGTGTCTTCGGTATCTTCGGTGTCTTCTGGTGCCTTCAGTGTCTTCTGGTGCCTTCTGGTTTCTTCTGGTGTCTTCTGGTGCCTTCGGTGTCTTCTGGTGTCTTCTGGTGCCTTCTGGTGTCTTCTGGTGCCTTCAGGTCATTTTCTGTAGGAGGGAAAACATTTTTGTGACTCTCATATTTACATTCTGAACTGTTACACAGGGTGGAAACACTTGACCTTTTTGCTACATCATGGTTGTCTGTATCGTTTAACCCCAGGACAAGAAGTCTGCACATAACAGGCAATTGTCCAATCAATAATGGTTGGGTTTGCAGCCATGGACGCGATCCTGTGTATACAGCAGTCGGTTTAAATCTGCAATCATTGTCTGTAAAGGGAGGACTGAAGCTATCTAAGTCATGGGTGGATGAGGCATTGGAATAACCCCTCTTCCTAGAGAAGGGGGAATTTTAATACTTGCAACAGTTAGTACCTTATTACATTCCCTGCACTAAGGTAAAAAAGTTCGGTAGTAGTTGCCCCCTCAACCCCTTTTATACTTACCTGAGTCCTCACTCAATCAGCACTGTGCCAGTCTATAGCAGCTCTCTCTCCCCTCTTACAGGATTTACTAAGTCAGCAGGAGCCACTGGCTTCTGCTGTCAGTCAAATCCTGTGTCAAGGGAGCATGAGGCAGGGCCAAGCCCCACTGTGTCTGTGGACTCAGGCAGCGCAGCAGCTTGGGATCGGAGGTGTGAAGAGAAAAGGAGGAGCCAGAGACACTGATAAAAGAAGAGGGTCAGGACCACTCTGTGGAATTCCATCTCACAGAGAAGGCAAGTATAATATGTGTGCTGTTTAGTAAAAATTAAGACCTTGCAATCACTTTAAATCATTAATACTTACGCTATAGGAAGATGTGGGGCTCTTTCTCTTTATTTAGGAGGTCAACTGCGGTTTACATAGGGAGGTTGTGTCATCCGTAGTCTTCAGATATTATTATTTATATTATCCCCTTGCCGCCGAGCGTATGCAGATGTGCGGCCTCGGCTTTCGGGGGTTATACCAGAATCATGCAGGCATCATCCCGGTACCGTTTTTTAGAGCCGGCGATCGGCTTTCCAGGGATAACAACCGATGGGGCTAAAAGCCGCTCAGCTGTTATACCAGTGGAGCGAGTGGGGACGTCCCCCCCTCCCGCAACCTCCCACCGCTCTCAACGGGCCTCCCGTCCCACCGGTTTAAAAAAAATATGCAGTATTCAGAATCGCTGAAAACGGCGATCTGAATACTTTGAAGTGCAAAGGATGGTTACATTCCTTGTGACAGCAATAAAAGTGATCAAATTTTTTTTTTTTTTAAACTCAATTTATTAATATAAAAATAAATAAAATAAATAAGAAAGAAAAATGTTGTTTAAAGTGCCCCGTCCCCGCGAGCTTGCGTAGCAAAGAAAACGCATAAGGAAGTCGCGCCCGCATATGTAAACGGTGTTCAAATCACACATGTGAGGTATCGCCACGATCATCAGAGCAAGAGCAATAATTCTAGCACTAGACCTCCTCTGTAACTCTAACCTGGTAACTGTAAAAAAAATTTTAAATGTCGCCTATGGAGATTTTTAGGTACCGTAGTTTGTCGCCATTCCACGAGTGCGTGCAATTATAAAGTGTGACATGTTTGGTCTCTATTTACTCGGCGTAACATCATCTTTCATATTATACAAAAAAAATGGGCTAACTTTACTGTTTCTTTTTTTTTAATTCATGAAAGTGTCCCTTTTCCCAAAAAGTGGTGTTTAAAACGCCGCTGCACAAATACCATGTGACATAAAATATTGCAACAATTGCCATTTTATTCACTAGATTCTCTGCTAAAAAATATATATAATGTTTGGGGGCTCTAAGTAATTTTCTAGCAAAAAATACAGATTTTAACTTGTAAACACCAAATGTCAAAAATAGGCTTAATCATGAAAGAGTTAATATATATATATATATATATATATATATATATATATATATATATATATATATATATATATATATATATAAATACACACATACAGTATAACTAATTGAATAACTATTTACCACCACCTCATTAGCACAGTTTACATGGGCTACAGCTTGTACAAGGCTGGTGTGAACAGCTCTTGATGAAACTCATGTATAACATTTTAAACATTGTATAAACCACTCTGCATGGCGCATGTAGAATAATTACCATAAGACCCCTTTCACACTGGGGCGTTTTTCAGGTGCTTTAGTGTTAAAAAAAAATCGCCTGTAATGCGCCTGAAAGAAGCCTCATCTGCAATCCCAATGTGAAAGCCCGCTTTCACACTGCCAGCGCCCGAAAAACGCTGGTAAAGCGCCGCTTAAGACCCCTTTCACACTGGGCATTTTTCAGGCGTTTTCGGGTGCTGGCAGTGTGAAAGGGCTCGGCCATCGGCGCACCCATCCTGGTGGCAAAAACATGAAAGCGCTGCAAAGAAGCTGCTTGCAGGACTTTTTTTGATGCCCTGCCAGCGCAGCGCCCCAGTGTGTAAGCACTCGGGCTTTCACATTGGGATTGCAGATGAGGCTTCTTTCAGGCACTTTACAGACACTTTTTTTTAACGCTAACGCGCCTGAAAAACAGCCCCAGTGTGAAAGGGGTTTCAGTGTGAAAGCACTCGGACTTTCACATTGGGATTGCAGATGAAGGATCTTTCAGGCCCTTTACAGGCGCTTTTTTTAACACTAAAGCATCTGAAAAATGCCTGGAAAATGCTCCAGTGTGAAAGGGGTCTAAAAGGGAGCCCTCATTCACTGCTCGCTGGGTGGAGATCCATCCTAGTAACATGGAGGAACCATCTGTAGTTTTCAGATGCAGAAAAAAAAACACAATTTAAAACTAAAGACTGTATATAAGACCACATGCACCTGGCCTTTGCTATCCTGAGATGTTGCCAGCATCCTGTCTCCCACCTATATCTGAGCATCATTTATTTGATTCCTATTGAACCTACCTGAATGGATGTTAAACCACATGACAAGGCTCACTCACATAAAACTTTTATCTTTCTAGCAGTAAGGACACTGTGGGGTTGATTTACTAAAGGGAAAACGACTGTGCACTTTGCAAGAGCAGTTGCTCCAGAGCTTAGTAAATGAGCAGAAGCTCTGCTGACTTCCATCATCCAATCATGTGCAAGCAAAAATGCTGTTTTTTTAAATTACCTTGCACAGGATTGGGTGCTCTTTGCAAAGTCAAGTCTTACCTTATTTACTAAGCTCTGGAGCAATTGCACTTGTAGAGGGCAACTGCACTCTGCAAAGTGCATAGTCTATTTGCCTTTAGTAAATCAACCCCAGTGGGTGTAGTATTCCTACTTGTTTGAATAAGTCTCCAGTTCACTGCTGTAGAATCCTCTTTGTCAAAGCTAAATCTGCTACTGGGAAGCTGTATACCAAAAGCTAACAAAGGATTCCAACCCTATATTTTAAACACAGCTAAGTCCCAGGAAGAGTTTATGGCTTCATGTACACATAGGGGGTTATTCACTAAAGGCAAATCCACTTTGCACTACAAGTGCAAACTACAAATGCGAAGTGCACTTGAAATTGCACTGAAAATGCAGTCGCTGTAGATCCGAGGGGGACATGCAAGGAAATTAAAAAACAGCATTATAGCTTGCACGTGATTGGATAATAAAATCAGCAGAGCTTCTCCTCGTTTCAGATCTACCCCTCAGATTTACAGAGACTGCACTTCCAAGGGCACTTTCAGTGCAATTTCAAGTGCACTTTGCACTTGTAGTTTGCACTTGTAGTGCAAAGTGGATTTGCCTTTCGAAAATAACCCCCATAGTCTACTTAGACCGCTGGCTGCAGGAAAATGCAAAACGTTACAAAATCGAGACGTGATTTTGCTGTGTTTTGCGGCTGGTGGTCAAAACATTCCAATCCTGAACATGATTTCTTTGCATTCAGGAAAGGGAGGTTGACACACGTACATCTACACAGGTTGAACTGGATGGACTGTTATTTTTATTTAACCTTACTTACTATGTAACCGCAGCAGCTCCTAAACTCTGCCAAAACCCAATGTATACATTGACACATAGGCTTTTATGGAGTAGAGTTGGAGTTGGAGTGGTGAAACAACACCAAAAGCTCCTAAACTCAAATTAAGTGTACATGAAGTTTTAGGCTGGCCATGCATTATACAATTTTCTTATAACAATTTTCCTTTAGATTTACCAAAACCATATAATATGCAGTCAAACCTAAACACTTTCAATTTGTATACAATCAGGCACTACATAGTTGAAGGTTAATCTATAAATCTAAAGGAAATGAATAATAAAATTGTATAATGTATGGCCAGCTTTAGTTCTTGTTGTGACTCATTTCTTTTCATCTGAGTTTTTTCCTTGTCAAAAGAAGTTTATTGAGTATACAATGTTATAAAGATACATAAAGATACATAAAGTAAGTTTACAAGGATCTATAAAGTAAGCTCATTGTTTTACAGTAGGGTTTATATAGGTAAATATCATGAAATTTCAAATATTAAACATTGGGTTCACGTAAACCTAAATTAAAAATATATATCATTTCCTTAGTTACTTTTGTAGGTATTTAAATGATTTATACCTACTATACATATTGTTTACAAGTAAAGTGTATATAGGTCAAATACATTTTGATAATGAGCTTTAATCGTAAGGTGGAGAAAAGGAAAGAGAAAGAAGAAAAAGGGTTGAAAGGTAGAGGTATGGTCCACAAGGTTGTCCCGCTCGTCAGTTTATTATTCTTTTTAGTTCTCTTTGAAGCCTTAGAATAGGTGTCTCTGTAAGTCATTTAATCTGTTACCATGGCAACAGGACAGAGTCATTGAAATTTGACTGGAACTGTTGTTTTATCCAAGGATGCCAAAGTTTTTCAAATTTTGGAATTTGATTTTGATCGATGGCTACCATCTTAGCATGGGACATTGTATTATTCATTCTGTGAATTGTTTCTGCTAGTACCAAAGTAGGAGATTTCCATGCCTTGGCCACTGTTTGTTTTGCAGCCATTATTAGTTGGATCATAAGTTTGAATTGAGAGAGTGTTAACCATTCCGGTTTTAGATTAAGTAAAGTTAAATATGGATCTGGTTGTATTATTTTTTTAAATATTTTAGATGCAATCACGAAGACTTCCTTCCAGAAGGTTTGGATTACTGGGCACGTCCACCATATGTGTAAATATGTGCCTATTTCTGGGCATCCTCGAAAACAAAGAGCTGAGGTATTAGGTGAATATTTTGCCACTCTAGCGGGTACAAGGTACCAGCGAGTTAGGACTTTATAATTTGTCTCCAGTGCCAAGATGTTGGGTGAAGATGACTTAGATGTGAGCCATATATTAGACCAGTCCGTGTCTTCTAAAGCTCGTCCCAGGTCCTCCTCCCACCTCTGAACGTAAGAGGGTCTATTAAGATTTGCTACTCCATATAATTGATTATAAAGTGATGAAATTGTACCTTTAGCAAATGGATCTTTTGTACAGATTGATTCAAAAATGGATAATTGGGATAATGGTGTATCCCCCTTTAGGAATGGTGTATAGAAATTTTTGATTTGGAGATATCTAAATATCTCAGAGTTTGGTAGATCATATTTTTCTCTAAGCGATGGGAATGAAAGGAATGATTTAGATGCTATGAAGTCATTTAGTGTCTGAATGCCTGATGTTGTCCAAGCTTTAAAAGAATTTGGGTAGATCCATGCCGGATAAAAGGCCGGATTTCTGATAAAAGAAAGGAGAGGATTGTGTGGAGATTGTAACTGATATTTGGTTTTTAGTTTATCCCAGAGAGATAAGAAGTGTTTAGTTATGGGATTATGAATTTTAAAGCGGTCTTTAGGATCAAGCCATAATAAATTTGATATTAATAGAGGGTCATTTTCTGAAGCCTCTATAAATACCCATAATGGGATTTCCTGTTTTGCATGGTATTTGGACAGACTGGCCAAATGTGCTGCTCTGTAGTAGTTAGTAAAATTAGGGTATCCCAGGCCTCCTTTATTTTTGGGAAGATGTAGTGTGTGTATAGGTATACGTGGTTTAGAAGATCCCCATATAAACGAAGTTGCTCTTTTTTGTACTATTCTCAAAAAATAGGAAGGAATTGGAATAGGGAGGACTCTGAATAGATAAAGCAATTTGGGTAGAATAGTCATTTTGATTGCATTAATCTTCCCTATCCAGGATAAAGGAAGTTGCGACCATTGTTTTATTAGATTTGTGATCTGTCTTAATACAGGAGGATAATTGGTTGAGAATAAGTCAGAATGAGATGCTGTTAAATGAATTCCAAGATATGGGATTGATTTTTCTGCCCATGTGAACGGGAGTGCAGCCCTAGCCGGGATCAATTCCATGTTTGTGAGTGAAATATTAAGCACTAGGCATTTCTTAGGATTAATCATAAGGCCGGATAGGGCTGCAAATCCATCAAGAGCTGGTATTAAGTTAGGACCAGAGACCTGTGGTGATGATAGAAAAAGTAATATATCGTCTGCAAATATACATAATTTGTGTGTAATACCTCCTACTTCAATGCCAGTTATAGTTTGGTTTGTTCTGATGTATTGGGCCATGGGTTCGAGTATAAGGGCAAATAATAAGGGAGATAATGGGCAACCCTGTCGGGTACCTCTTTCGATATTAAAGGCTTCAGATTTGTATCCAGCATATTTTATATAGGCTTTGGGTTTATTATATAATGCTTTGATCCATGTTAAAAAGTGGGGTCCAAAACCCCATTTTTGTAATGAATATTGCATATATTGCCAGGATACTGTGTCAAATGCCCTCTCAATATCGAGAGATAGAAAACATAAAGGGATTTTCCGTTTTTTAGCAATATGTGCCAATAACACTGCCCTGCGTATATTATCGCCTGCCTGTCTATTTGGCATGAAGCCTACTTGATCTCTATGTATTAATTTTCCTATAATGCTATTGAGGCGTTTTGCTATTATTTTTGCTAATAATTTAATATCGAGGTTTAACAGAGAGATAGGCCGATAATTCACACAGGAAGTATCATCAGAAAGGGGTTTTGGGATCATACAAACAATTGCCATTAGTGTTTCTTGCCGAAAAGAATGTCCATCTAGAAGTTTGTTAAAAGTTTCAGTGAGAATGGGAGAGAGTATTTCTGAGAATGTTTTATAGTATAAAGCCGAGTAGCCGTCTGGGCCTGGTCTTTTGTTAAGTTTTAGGTCTTTTATGGCGTTAGCAACTTCATCTATAGTTATAGGCTCATCCAAACTGCTTTTTTGATTCTGAGATAACTCAGGTAAGGTTATTTTTGAGAAGAAGGATTCAGCTTCTGTAGGATTAAATTCATTGTTTGTCTTGTATAAAGTTGCGAGATGTGAGTGAAATTTATGGACTATTTTAACTGGATTACAAGTGTAAACATTTTTTGATAATTTCAAACGTATTGGTTTGAAAGATTTGTTAGCTGAATTTAATGCCCGAGCCAAATATGTACCTGGTTTGTTTGTATTCATGTAGAAATTGTGTTTGGAGCGTTTGAGGGATTTATCAACTGACTGAGTGAGAAATAGATCGTATTCCAATCTAGATTTTTCCAGATGAGATTTTGTACTCTGAGATGGATTATCTTGAAATGATATGTAGGCTGCATTAAAATTGAGTTCCAGTTTTTTTGCTAGATTTTTGCGTTCCCGTTTAAATAGTGCCATTTGTCTTTGTATTGTACCACGCAAGACAGGCTTATGAGCTTCCCACAGTGTTATTGGGGAGATGTCTGTTGTATTATTATTTGATATGTATTCCTTTAAAGCTTGTTCAATGGCCATCTGATGTAGTGGGTGTTTGAGCATTATGTCCGGTAAGTACCACGTTGGGTCATGCGCTTTTGGTATGGCTGAGGCTATAGTAGTGTATACTGCATTATGGTCAGACCATGGAATCGGAATTATATCTGATGCAATAATTTCTGGTATCATTCCTATTGTTAGAAAAATATGATCTATTCTGGTGAAGGTTTGATGAGGGTGCGAGAAATAAGTGAATTTCTTTTTTATTGGGTTACTTTCTCTCCATGAATCTACCAGATTGTATTTGGAAAGAAGTTGAGAAAAAGGTAATCTAGAGGTTATTTTGGATGGTGTAAAAGGTGATTTATCTAGAAATGGGAGGAGGACCTGGTTCGAATCCCCACACATTATCACTGTTCCTATTTTGTGTGTATTAATC
This sequence comes from Aquarana catesbeiana, assembly GCF_042186555.1. Classification (NCBI taxonomy): domain Eukaryota; kingdom Metazoa; phylum Chordata; class Amphibia; order Anura; family Ranidae; genus Aquarana; species Aquarana catesbeiana. Next base: position 88,748,573 of record NC_133335.1, read on the forward strand.
ACTTGTAATATATGTGAGAGGAATGGTGTAGGTTGTTTGTTAGGAGCGTAGTAGGAAATCACCGTGATTGCTGTATCCATTATATAACCCATGAGTATCAGGTATCTACCTTCTGGGTCTTTAATTTCTGATGATAAGGTGAATGGTGTGGATCGGTGAAATGCAATTAGAGTTCCCCTTTGCTTGGTACAGGCAGAAGCCGTGTAAATTTGTTGATAAAAAGGAGAAATATATTTTGGAGTAGAATCTTTGGTGAAGTGTGTTTCTTGGAGGCATACTATGTGAGCCTTCTTGTTATGGAAAGTACGGAAGGCTTTGGTCCTTTTTTGAGGGACATTTATTCCCTGAACATTCAGGGAAAGTATATTCAGTGGTGCCATGGCAATAGATCAAATAGTTTTGACTTACTTTTTGTTATGCAGAGCTGACTGCGCAGATCAACCTGTGTGGACTGAAGAGATGAATAGATAGAAAAGAAACCAGTGAATTCTGGAGTAAAGAGTAAACAAAAAACATATGAGATTAGATGATACATTGTATAAATTATTTTTTGCAAGTAATCACAATTTACCCGTGAAAGAGAATAAATATCTCTCTCAGGGGAATAAGTGCCTTCGTCACACTCCCACATAATATGGTTGGGAGAATGAGGAGGGCTAATGGGGGTACACGGATCTTCCGCTTACAGGAGAGAAGTGCTATGTCAAAAGACATCAAAATGATGTTTCATTAATTGGAGTGCAGAATATAGTTTTTGTTGAAATTATTTATTCCAGGGTGGTTGTATATGGTTAGTCTTGCCCTAGGCTAAATAATTCAGTTAGAAAGGTACTGTTAATAACTTTGGTATTGATGAAGATAGTTTGAATTATTTTGGGATTTTAACCCTTTTAGAGTAAACAATTACATATTTTATTCATATGTAACTGTTTAGATATGTTAACTCATAAAATTGAGGTTGTATTGCTTCAGATTAGAATAAACAAAAACATAATTCTAGGAACTAGTTATATAATAATATATTTGTTTTAAGAAAAGAAAGAAAAAGCTTCCATTACTTCTGGATTATTGAACATATTTGTCCTAAAAAGTAATAAATCTATTGTTATTACCTGATAATATATAACTGAACAAGAATTTCCTTATTTCACTTATATATTCTAAGGCTATATGAATCAGAAGTAATAAGAAATATAACTGGAATGTAACATGATCCCACACAGTGTGTGACTATCAGAATGCAGTTACATTCAGTTATAAATACAGGTTTTTTATAGAGAACCATCTCTTAGTATAATAAATGAAGAGATATCAGGAATTAGGATGTCAGTCCATTGAATCTTCTTGGTCCATGGATGATGTGGCATAACGGCCTCTTTTGTGAGAATGATGATTCCCATTTTGTTCTGAAATTTTCTGAGTGCTGCCTGAAGGTGAAGATGATGCCATTTTTCTGCGTGTGGGAGTGTTGCTGCTTGTGGGTTCTGTCAGATTTAATTTTAAGAGGGTTTGTTGTAGTTCATCTGCTGATCTGCTTCTGTAAATTGTACCTTGGTAGTTAAATCTGATTGAAAAGGGGAAGCCCCATTGATACATAATGTTGTGGCGTTGCAGTTCCATTAGTTGGGGTTTCATGGATCGTCTTTTAGTAATAGTAAGTTGGGATAGGTCAGCAAAAATTTGATAATTGTGTCCTTGAAAATTAAGTTCCTTTTTTTCTCTTGCAGCAATTAGTATTTGTTCTTTCGTTCTGTAATAATGAAATTTTGTGATTATATCACGTGGGGGTCCATCTTTCTTTTTGGCTGTGAGGGCTCTGTGTACTCTGTCCAGTTCTAAACGTTCAATAGGGATATCTGGCTTTAGTTCTTGTAATAGAGCAGTAATAGTAGATTGCAGGTCTGTCACAGTTTCAGGTATTCCCCTTATGCGCAAGTTTGAACGTCTGGCTCTATTTTCGTAATCTTCGAGCTTAGTTTGAAGTATTAAATTCTCTTTTTTTAATTGTTCCAATTCTGTTATATTTTCTTGGGTTGTAATTTCAATTTCATCCATTTTTATTTCTAAGGCTGCGGTGCGGTTTCCCAGCTCTCTTATTTCTTTGGTTAGGCTTTTTGTTATTTGGTCTGAGGTTTGTTTTAAAGCCTTATGAAGCATCTTTTCAAATTGTAATAATATTACTGGGGATACTGAGGAGGCTTGTGGAGAAGTTTGTGAGAGGATTTGTTCTGTATCTGACTCAAATGGAGAGTCTTGCTGTGACATTTTCTGTCTGTGAGAGCGCCCTGATGCTGTATCTTGTGAGGTGACTGGAGCTGCTTCAGCTGCAGTGAGTGCCTGTGAGCTCTTTGTGAGGTGATTTTTATTTCTGCCACGGTTTCCTCCCAGTACCATATTTCCTGCCCAAACTTTCACAGTTTGTTCCCTGGGGCAAAAAGGTTCAAATGGATACCTTTTGAGCCTGCAGGCTCCGCTTTGTCCTTCTCTTCTCTCCTCAGCGGTGTGGAGCTCTAACAATGCATGTCTGCTCTGCTAGGCTCCGCCTCCTGCCCTCTTCATCTGAGTTTTTAAAGTGACAATGAGACTCGTGGCTGTAACCACTTAAGCAGCCAAAGCCACAAATCTGTCCCATCCAGGCTGTTGCCTGGGTCATATTATGCCTTGTGAAAACAATGCTGCTGATAGAAAATCATCACCTTTGTGTGGTGATGGATAAGCTCAGGCCACATCAGTGGCTGTATAGTACTTACGCAGACATCCACAGTCAACCGTTTCCCAGCAAAAGACTTGTAGAGAATCCTTTTTTTTACTCCGATACACAGCTCCCAGTGATGCATGGAGGGAAAAAATTAAATACAATTAGGTTTTTATAAACACATGTCAATTCAATAAAAAAAAAAGAGACAAATGAGGGAGATTGAAAGAGGAAGAGGCAAAATGGTAAGAAGAGGGAGAGTAGGCAGGGTAAGATGTAAAGAGAAGACTTTGGTAGGAGATGACAGAAAGGGGCAAGGTCGCTGGAGGATGGAGGGGAAAAATGGGATGTTTGAGGAATAGATGAAGGGCAGTTTAGAAGGGGGAAAAAAATGACTTACCCTAGAATGTATGAGCACCCTGTTACCAGTAGAGTAGAAACAGGTGTCAACTGGTTTCTTATGTATTTAACCAGTTGACATCTGCCCCTTCCCCCCTGAAGGAGCTCTTTGTGACCCCGTAGTCAAACTTCAGCTCCGTGCCAACGGGGATATCTTCTTTGGCCACTAGCAGAAGAACAGGGGTGGTACCATCACTCCGGTATCTCAACTCTGGTTTCAGGTTCGGACTCTTCCGTGAGTGATTGATCTTCCTTCCAAAAGTTGTCGGTAGTGAGGGGTGACAGGGACATGGGACGTTCTTCTCATCGATGCAAAGCTTTCGACGGTTCTTCCTGTCCTCAAAGAAGTAAAGGTAGCTCATCTCACCTGCCAAATAAGTGCAATGCTAATGATAATTTAAAAAAACCTTGATGCCTCTCAACCAGAAAAATCAGTAACTAGCAATGGACAAATCTATATCAAAAATTCCTTATACCCATAAACATACTCGTATAAATAGATTGATGCTGTTGAATTAAATATAAAAATAATCAATCATGCTGTTTTTCTGCTAATAAGGTACAATTTGTATCAATCAGTCCCATAATAAAGCAACTCCTAAACCCCCACTGTTAACCAAGTGCTGGTTTAATTGAAAAAAATGAACTACAATACACCTCCATGCTCATCACTTTCTCCTCCTCAGGTGGTGCACTCACTGGCTTTATTTTGACCCCCCCCTTAAAGTGATTGTAAAGGATCACTTTTTAAAAATATCAGTTTATAATTACCTGCTATGTGTAATGGTTTTGCACAGAGCAGCCCCAATCCTCCACTTCTTGGGTCCCCTGCCAGTGCTCCTGGCTCCTCTGCCCCCTCCCCCCAGCAAGCTGCTTGCTATGGAAACACTTGTATGTGCTCATGCCTGAGCCAGCTGTGTGTGTCTATGGACACACACACAGTGTGGCTCGGCCCCCACCCCTGCTCCATTCTCACTGGCTGTGATTGACAGCAGCAGGAAAAGTGCAGTGTTCAGACTTGTGTGGGCAATCAGTGACTATCAGGTGACCACACAATAAAAATCAGATACCAGGTTTTACCAACTTCACCATCTTACCTGCTGCCATGGAGTTCATGAGCTCCTCGCCTCTTTCATGGGACACGATGGGTCCATGACAGTCACACACAACCGCGCCTTTTTTGAAGGGTAAAGTCGTGAAGACCGTCTCTCCGGTGTTTCCAACGCGGTCTTCTATGATGGCAAGCCCCTTCCAATCTTGTGAGGTGATTTGACTTTCTAGGTCCTCTTCTTCTTGTACCTTCCCCCATTCCACGATGGGCTTCCAGCTTTCCAGGACGTCCTCTAGTTTCGGTTGGTTCGTTGTCCATCCCTGTGTTAGAGCATAAGATGTTACCTGCTCTCCTGTAGGAGGATTCCTCTTGAAACGTCCTGAAAGCAGAAGACAGTGTATTACAATATAATGCAAGAATATAATGTGCTTAATTCATAGATGCCAGGGAAAATATAAATGCTCACCGACGATCTCATTAACGCGCATCATATACTGCTGTCTTCTCCACCTCTTGTAGCAGTACGCTGGGTGTTCCGCAGTAAAGATGCGACATTCCCTTAAACCCGGCGATTCCATGTTAGGTCCCACTGGAAACACATCAAGGACTTTCCTGAAAGCCACCTCCTTGTCGTCGACTGGCACCGCTAGTTCTTCTTGTCTCCTTGTCTGTGGGTCTCTAGAAATCAAAACGGTGTTTAACCATTGAAGTGATTGTTAATGTAAAATTAAAAAACAAAAAACAGAGCGGCCCAAAAACCTCCTCTTCTCGGGTACCCCGCTAGCATTCCTAGCTCCTCCTCTCTGTCCAGTGCCCTCATAGGAAGCTGAATCCGATGGGGGAGCTTATGCAAGTTCACTGTCCATAGACAGTGGGACTTGCCCCCATCCCCCCATCTCTGGCTTTGAATGACAGCAGTGAGAGTCAATGGCTCCTGGTGCCTCTGCAAAGCCTGTGAGCAGGGAGTGAGGGGAGAGAAGAGCTGCAGATGTGCACAGCGCTGGATTAAATGACAGCTCAGGTAAGTAAAAGGGTGTGAGGGGGAGATATTGATGCCTAAACCTTTTTTATCTAATGCAAGGAATGCATTAAAGTAAAAAACTGTTTAAGCATAAGTGTTAAAGCCCAAATCTGAACAGACATTTGTTGATAATAGTAACATGCTTAATATTTTACTTGGTGTCTCTCTAGATTCCAGCAATCAGCAATATACAACCTACCCTGAAGTAGAAGGCATCCAGTCTTTCTGAATCCTCTTCACCATGACGGCACCCTTCATGATCTTGCCTTCGACGTCTCTACCTTTCTTCGACTGGCCAAAGTATTCTTCCAGAAGCTTCTTCGCTTTGTCATCGCAGTGGGATGAACAGCACTGCTCAAAAGCCTTCCTTGCCTGCTGATAAGTAACTGCAGGCAGATTATATCTAAAGGGTGAGAGATTTTTGTTAGTTTGTTGTCTGGTATGGTTGTACAACTGAAAAAAAGTTTTTGGTTAGCACTGATAGTCATTTTGCATTAGTGGCATAGCTGCATGACAGATTTTATATTTTACTTGCCTCTTATGGAACTGAGTGAGGTCATCAGAAATCAAGCGTTTCCCACCCTCGCTTGTGACAAAGAAGTGGTCCCCTTTGTTGAAGGTCTTCAACAAAAAAGGTCGAATTTTTTGGAAATATGTGTTAAACCATATTTCCTCAGATCCTTCCAAGACCACCATAGCCATCTGAGGTGGGGCTTCCAAGGTTCTGATGTCCACCCTGATGATGGTTACTTCCACGGCCTCTGTGTCGAAGTGGGCAGTCTCGCGGGACCTCAGCAACCATTGATGTACCTGTTGAAGGATAACAAAACAGATGTCAGTGTAAAGTGACACTAGTTACAACATTTGGTGTAAAACACTATTGCCTTTATAAGACTCACGGTCATGTTTTGGATGACAGCTGGTCTCTGTAGATGCTGCAATGTCAGCAGCGCTTCCAGGAAGTAAAGGATGGTCATCCGGTCTCTGTCTTCAAGCTCAAGCCCTTCATTCGCCCTACCTATCAGGGTGAGAAAATGAGGTTTTGCAAGAGAGACGATCCTTTGGCATACCTCTGGATCGTGAGCCTGATGTCTGTGGGGAAGAGAAAAAGTTTAATTGCATGCATATTTGGCAAAATAAAATGCATAAAATCGGCTAAAGGCACACAATGTTTACAGCCACCAGTTTCACCTACCCTATTTCCTTTGTTCCCTTGGCAGCTTTCTTATTGATCTTTAACCGGATATTGTCCAGAAGGTCGAAGAATCTTGATGCAGCTGGTTTCAAGGAAGGATCCTCCAGGCATTTTGGTTCTGAGGTGACGTGCCTTGCAAACTTCTGCACGCTGTCCATATAGTTGAGAGTGGTGGACTTGCTGGCTCCAGATGCTTCAAGCTGCTGGAAGTAATCAATGGTCCTCTCTGGCTGGTGGATGCACTTCAATGAAACCTCCTCGGGGTCCACATAGAAAAGATATCTTGCCACAAAGTTCACCTGAAAATGGTGAAGAAGAAATCAACTTATCATCTTATCAAAGTGGTTACAAAGGCTACATTTTTTTTCACCTTAATGTTTTTTTGCATTAGAGTAAAAAATCTGAGTGCAGCTCTCCCAGCCCCTCTTTAAATGACCTGAGCCCAATCTAGATCCAGTGCTGTGCACATTGGCTCTCTCCCTCCTTTTAGGCTCGGTGACAGCAGTGGGAACCATTGGCTCTGGCTGCAGTCAATCACAGCCAGTGAGGAGGGGGTGGGGCAGACCCATGCTTTGTATCTATGGATACATATATTTGGTTTGAAAGCAAGCAAACAGCTTACTATGCTGGGAACTCGGCAAGGGGGGAGCCATGAGAATGGGGGAACCTGAGAAGAGGAGGATCAGGGCTGCTCTTTGCAAAACCATTGCACAGAGCAGGTGTGGCATGTTTGTTATTAAAAACGGGGGTTACTATCGCTTAATGTGATAAACTTTTTAAAATTGGCTTTGGATTAACTAACCTTGCAGTGTGTGTGATATTTGATATTTATTATTATATATTTACCTGCCGTCTGACAAATTCCTTTGATTCCAATGTCTCCAACTTCTTTTTAAATCCTCTGATCAAAGGAGAATCCACCGAATGCTTTCTGTATAGTCCTGCCTTTTCTAGGCTTCGACGAGTGGATGTGCTAGAGGATGGGCAAGAGGGAGTACAATAAATATTCATACATCAGGTATATGAATACAATAGACGTATTACAATATATTGGTTTTTACCTTGGCTGCTCCTCTTCCATCTCCATTTCCTCTGATGCTGCAGTGGTGGTCTCTTCATCTTCAGATCTGTAAGAGAGCCATTAATGAGTCTATGTAGTTCTAAAGCATTATAAAACATCCTTTAAATAAAGCTAAGTTTAATACGTACCGCTGTCTTCCTGATGTCTCGGGAAGGACAATGCTTCCCCTGGCCTCAAGAAAACTTACGCAAAACTGATGGGGCCTGACCGAACTTGGGTGCTCCAGGTCTTTGTATGCAATGACGCTGAGCTGTCTAACCACATGGCGCATCTTCGACCGGGCCTCTTCAACAAGCTCCTTTATCTCGGCCTCATCTGCATTCTTCCTGCAAACTCTTTTCAGGTGTGTTGAAAGCTTGTTTTGCATCTTGAAGCAAATCTTGCAGACCAAGGGTATCCTTGTGGTTCTGGGAAGAAAAAACATTTTAGGAATCTATTCAGTAGATCCCTAGTTGAAGGAAAGAAAATTGCATAATTTATAGCCAGCCCTAGAGATATTCCTAATGAACTTCATCCGGGGTTTGAAAAGTAAAAGCAATCGGCTACATGTACTGTAGCTACTGACTTAAGAAACCCCTCACCCCATGAAATCCACTGCTGTAATTTTGGACAAAACCTTTATTAGATTTATTACTGTGAAACTGATAACAAAGAGCAACCACATGAAAAGCACTGTAAAAAAAAAGAACAAAATGATAGGGATCCACCCAAAACTGCAATTTACAGGGCCATACACAAATGGTGTAGGCCTACCCTGGTTGTCTTCTTCCTTCTACCTCCTCTTCATCCCCTCCCGTGGGATCGGCATGGACTTCATCCGCTGGACCTTGAGTTCTGTAATCAATTAAAAACAATGTAGATTTCCTCCTACTTTAGGCATCTTTAAAACAGCACTTTGAAAAGAAAAGCCTGACTCTGATGCAGTCAAATTCAAAATGATCAATAACTGGGACTCCACTCTGTTCAAAACAGAAAATGACTGCAACACAATGGAAATATAAAAAGTAGACCCAACTAAAAATAATTGTAAGGCTGGGTTCACACCTATGTGAATTGGATGCAGGTTTTTCCTGCATCCAATTTACATAGCAGGAGAATGTGAGTGGCTCTCTATGGAGCCGGTTCACATATTTCTCCAGCAGGTCCGGTGCGAATTTCAGGAAAAACGTGTGTCTTTTTAGGTCCAGTTCCAGTCCGAATTCAGCCCAAAATTTGGGCTGAATTTGGACCTGAAATGGTGAACCAGCACGCACCGGACCCCTGCTATGTGACGGATCTGTCTTAGGTGTGAACCCAGCCTAAAACTACAAAAAGCAGATGAAAACAATTTAACTCTGCTAAAAATGGATCTTATATTTACAGGATCATCTCAAATTACAGTATACCTACCCTGGTTGTTTCCTCTTGAGTTCTTCATCCTCTATGGTGGGATCGACCTGCACATCCTCTACTGGACCTTGGGTTCTGTAATAGCAATCAATAAACTATTTGGGTTTTCATCCTACGTTTTTATTTAAAGGTATGTTCAAATGCCTAAAATCTGACTAACTCCAAAAGTGGCACAAACTACAAGGACAAAAATTCAAAATTCTTCACAACGTGGACCCCACCAAACAAAACAGACAATATAAAAATGCAAGTACCCCTAAGCAAATAACGTTTAACCAGCTACAAAGCATGGTATAACAATAAAAAAGGTGTGTAAAAACTGATTTTTATTTTTCGGGGTCATTTCTCCTTAAAGGAGAACTCCATCCAAAGTAAAAAGTGGAATATTTTGCATTGAGTCCACCTATCCCATATTTGGCATTGGTTGTTTTTTTTTGGGGGGGGAGAAGGGACTTAGTATTGACAGTATAGAAGTGCACCTTCCCCCATCCCTCCCTGCAGTCTTCTGGGACACACTGGATCCCTGGACAGGTAAGTGTCCTTATATTAAAAATCAGAAGCTACAGTATTTGTAGCTTCTGAATTATTTTTGTGCCCAGACAGAACCTTCTCTTTAAGCACAGCAAGCTTACCCTGGATGTTTCCTTACTTCCAGAGCTTCATCCCCTCTGGTGGGATCTTCGTGGACTTCTTCCACTGGAACTTGAGATCTAGAATGGAGATAAAGGAGCGGTTTCCTTCTTATTCCATAATAGGGTCAAAACAAATGTTATGATGTTTTAAATGCAGAACACTTACCGATGTCTTCCTGCAGATTGAAGTATGATCTTCCCTTGGACTCGAGAAAGTGTGCCAAAAACTCCTGTGGTGTGCTAGAACTTCTAGCTTGGTCAAGATCAGCATACTGGACAACGGTGAGGTTCCTAACCAGTTGCCGCATGTTGGACCGCGCCTCCTCAACAAGCCTTTTGATCTCGGCTTCACCAGCATTTTTCCTACACACTCGCCGGAGATGCACCGAGAGGATATCCTGCAGTTTGGAGCAAAACTTGCATACGAGTGGAATTCTGGTACTCCTGGGGGAAAAAAATAAAATGAATTAATCAACTAAAATGCCATGTTATTCCTTGATAAGGGCTCATTCACATCTGTGCGATGTATTTTTGGCATGAGGTGACTTTTCACTCTAAGCAGATGCATGATTAGGCGCGGTCAATGAGGGGTATCATTCCATCCTAGTGAAAAATCTGAGCAACTGGGGAGAAATTTGCTAAAGCTGTCCAGACTATTGCAACTCAGCTGGTTGTACTGAAATCGTCTATCGATCAATTTCAGTACAACCGGTTATTGATCGACTTCCGTACAACCAGCCAGTCAGATTTTTTTATGGTCTAGGCAGTGATCATTGTATTCTGATGGGAGGCGAAACCTCTCACTGTAAGAATACAATAGTGCAGCCGGAGTGATTTGAATTAATTGAATCTCAGCTGGTCCAAGTTGAACCGGCCAAAATTTGCTCCATTTATGGCAATCTTTAGGCTAGCAATACCTTATGCAATTTTTTTCATTTAACCAAAAAAAATTGCATAACTTATGGCCGGTGTAAAGCCAGCCATAGATGGATCGAATTTTGGCTGGTTCAGCAGGGACAAGCCGAGATTAAAGTAATCTATGGGCAGGCTGGTTTTACCCAAGTCTATCCATTGATCGATCCGCCATTCAGATTTTTTACATGCAATTTCTGCCACTGCTGTAGCAGCTAGCTGTAATTGTTGAGGTTGATTTATGGAAACTGGAAAGTGCAAATTCTAGTGCAGCTCTGAAACCAATCAGCTTCCAGTTTTTTTGTCAAAGATTAATTAAACAAGCTGAAGTTAGAAGCTGATTGGCTACCATGCACAGCTACACCAGATTTTGCACTCTCCAGTTTTAGTAAATCAACCTCATTGTGTTCTGTCAGCTGGAAAGGCTCCCTGGCGGCAGAATGCAATAGCAATGTGGGAGGGATTCCCCATCAATATAGATATGTATATAGGGGAATGAGGAAAGAAAATCACATAATCCATGGGCTGCTTAAATGTAAATATGGCCCTATTCAAAATAAACAAATCCAAAATATAAATATCCACCAGTGCAAAAGTGTATCTAACCTAAATATAAAATATAAACGTGAAAAAATATTAAAAAAAAATGAAAAATGATGAGACTTAATACACAAATCCTGTCTTTCTACGAATATGTGGCCGCAGCTCAATAGTGCAATGAGTGTACCTCAATCAAATGTCAGGGGCAGAACAGTGATTGACTAGCATAGAAGACAAATTACTTAAATGCAGATACAATTAACAGTGTGCATCGAATGTACTTACCCCTCAGATGCCATGGCAGATTTCTTTGAAATCCTAAAATACAAAACAGTGGATGAGTTGAAATACAAACAACAGAAGTTTAAATGCAAATAACAATATAACATTAAACCGTAGTAATTCAATAACAGTAAGTGGCAATAATAAACAGTAATAATAAACTATAAAATTAATAAAGTAATATCTGTATAGAACTTTAAGAGACAGACAATCAAAAGATAAATCTATGCAAATGGCAATATTAAAAGGACAAAATCCTGCAAAAGAGGCAATCCACAAGGAGACAATCCACAAGTAGACAATCCACAAGGAGACAATCCACAATGAGACAATCCACAAGAAGACAATCCACAAGGAGACAATCTGCAATGAGACAATCCACAAGGAGACAATCCACAATGAGACAATCCACAATGAGACAATCCACAAGGAGACAATCCACAATGAGACAATCCACAATGAGACAATCCACAAGAAGACAATCCACAAGGAGACAATCCACAATGAGACAATCCACAAGGAGACAATCCACAATGAGACAATCCACAATGAGACAATCCACAATGAGACAATCCACAAGAAGACAATCCACAAGGAGACAATCCACAAGGAGACAATCCACAATGAGACAATCCACAAGGAGACAATCCACAATGAGACAATCCACAATGAGACAATCCACAATGAGACAATCCACAATGAGACAATCCACAAGAAGACAATCCACAAGGAGACAATCCGCAAGGAGGCAATCCAATATCACAAGCGATCTCAGGATCAAATGTTCTACTTGATTAGCTGAGTTGGAGAATTTATACAGTGTGTGTGAATTACTGACAGCCAATAGAATTGTTTTGTTATTATCACACATTTATTGACCAATGGCCTTTTTTCCCTCATGTCTGGAAAGAGGTGAGACTGAAGGTCTGTGAATATCTTTTGTGGCTCTTTCTGTGTCTTCGTCTTTATTGTTATCTGTGACAAGACTGAGAAAATGACTCAGAAATCACACCTCGTTATCCCTGTAATCCTCACACCTATTGTACAGTATTGTTCAATATTGATGGATATGTTCTACTGAACTAGAGAGACATCTGAGTCTCAAAGTGCTTCATAATTGTCATTTTATAAAGTCTAATCTCTTTACTTACTCAACACGTTCTTCCCAAATATGTAATCCTAAGAACTTATTTTAATGTATGTGGTTTTAGTTTTCTGCCTTAGCACCTGCAATGTTTAGTTTTTGGGGCAGTTTACATCATAGAAACGCAGTCCGGATGCGTTCCAGATGCTTTTCTGTATGTGCATTTTAGACACATTTTGATGCAGTCTGGTGTGTTTTTGGTGCATTTTTTATGCAGTCCAGTGCTTTTTCACCCTCTTTTTTCCTAACCTTACATAGAGACATGTGCATTCCAGTGCATATTTAGTGCCTTTAGGTGCATTCTTGATGCATTTTACAGTGTTACAGTACAGTCCAGTGCAAGAAAAATGCAGCATGTTCTACTTTTTTTCTGGAACTGGAATGCAGTGGAACTGCAAGCACTGGTGTGAACTAGAAAAACTGGGATAGTGGCGCTGCCATACAGTACAGTATCTTACAAAAGTGAGTACACCCCTCACATTTTTGTAAATATTTTATTATATCTTTTCATGTGACAACACTGAAGAAATGACACTTTGCTACAATGTAAAGTAGTGAGTGTACAGCTTGTATAACAGTGTATATTTGCTGCCCCCTCAAAATAACTCAACACACAGCCATTAATGTCTAAACCACTGGCAACAAAAGTGAGTACATCCCTGAGTGAAAATGTCCAAATTGGGTCCAAATTGCCAATTTCCCTCCCCGATGTCATGTGACTCATTAGTGTTACAAGATCTCAGGTGTGAATGGGGAGCAGGTGTGTTAAATTTGGTGTTATTGCTCTCATACTGGTCACTGGAAATCCAACATGGCACCACATGGCAAAGAACTCTCTGAGGATCTGAAAAAAATAATTGTTGCTCTACATAAAGTTGGCCTAGGCTATTAGAAGATTGCCAAGACCCTGAAATTGAGCTTCAGCATGGTGGCCAAGACCATACAGCGGTTTAACAGGACAGGTTCCACTCAGAACAGGCCTTGCCATGGTTGACCAAAGAAGTTGAGTGCACCTCCTCAGCATCATATCCAAAGGTTGTCTTTGGGACAAAGTGCTCCCAGCATTGCTGCAGAGGTTGAAGGGGTGGGGGGTCAGCCTGTCAGTGCTCGGACCATTCACCGCACATTGAATCAAATTGATCTGCATGGCTGTCATCTCACAAACAGTTTGCTGAAGACAAGCAGACTAAGGACATGGATTACTGGAACCATGTCCTGTGGTCTAATGAGACCAAGATAAACTTGATCAGATGGTGTCAAGTGTGTGTGGCAGCAGCCAGGTAAGGAGTACAAAGACAAGTGTGTCTTGCCTGTAGTCAAGCATGGTGGTGGGAGTTTCATGGTCTGGGGCTGCATGAGTGCTGCTGGCACTAGGGAGCTACAGTTCAATGAGGGAACCATGAATGCCAACATGTACTGTGACATACTAAAGCAGAGCATGATCCCCTCTCTTCAAAGACTGAGCCGCAGGGCAGTATTCCAACATGATAATGACCCCAAACACACCTCCAAAACAACCACTGCCTTGCTAAAGAAGCTGAGGGTACAGGTGATGGACTGGACAAGTATGTCTCCAGACCTAAACCCTATTGAGCATCTGTGGGGCATCCTCAAATGGAAGGTGGAGGAGCACAAGGTCTCTAACATCCACCAGCTCAGTGATGTCCTCATGGAGGAGTGGAAGAGGACTCCAGTGGCAACCTGTGAAGCTCTGGTGAACTCCATGCACAAGAGGCTGCAAAATAATGGTGGCCACACAAAATATTGACACTTTGGGCCTAATTTGGACATTTTCACTTAGGGGTGTACTCACTTTTGTTGCTAGTGGTTTAGACATAATGGCTGTGTGTTGAGTTATTTTGAGGGGACAGCAAATTTACACTGTTATACAAGCTGTACACTCACTACTTTACATTGTAGCAAAGTGTCATTTCTTCAGTGTTATCACATGAAAAGATAGAATAAAATTTTTACAAAAATGTGAGGGGTGTACTCACTTCTGTGAGACACTGTATGTATAATAATACATGAGTCCATGAGGTAAGTCCTTTAAGTGGAGTACTCAGTATAAATGCATAGAGGGACTGAGATGGAGAAGGGAGACCTGTATATAGTGTAACAGTCAGGAAACCAGGGCAAGCCTTTGTTGGAGGAAGAAACGTCATCACACCCAACGCCACATTCCAGCCCTCACCATCAACAATCAGCCGAATCCAAGCCTCATTTCCACCTCTCTGGCTACAGAGGTCCTACCGGTCAGGATACCCCTCTTCCAGGCTAAGATAGCTGTGCGAACGCTGTTGCGCAGGGACGGACGCCACGCCAGTGTGGATGGACATGTGCCTTACCTTGCTAACTTCTAAGTATAGTGTATAATGCACCTGTATTATATTAAATTTTACAGTTCTAACTTAGAGGCGCCTGTTTCTCTTCTTTTTACTGGAATGAACTAGGCTATTGAAAACCATATAACCTACTTTCCATGCATTTTTGATGCAGAAAAAAAATGCACTGGACTGCATGTGGTATGAACTGGCCCTTAGAGCAGCATATTAAAGTAGAACTCTGCTGTGCAGCAATCTATATTTTTATACTTGCCCTCTGTATGCTGTTCATCTTTCTGCCAGGGTTTCTACATTAAAACTGTGTCTAAAAAATGTTACATGGCCCTTTGTCATTTCCAGCACCAATGCAGTAATGTGCATGGTGACGGTGGCTGACATTTTTGCAAATATCATACCTATTTAATAAAGTTTTGTTTAAGGTTTATAGAAAATTATACAAGTTGATTGTGTCATCTCCTTAATCTTTTTTTTTTTTTTTAATCAAAAAGGTGTTTATTGAACAAATTCAAGCAATTTCCAATGTCCAGACAGTGCATGTGCACACATTAATAAGCATAATGTACAGTCCTCACATTGTTCGATACAATCATTCTGTCCTCTTAACCATCAAGTCTACAATGTAATGATACATGCATATTGATACCATGCATCTGGTGTTATCTATCTCTGGCCCATTAAGGTCCGCCCGCAGGGCATTGCAATAGTCTGGACATCACCAGTTCCCTGGGGCTTAATCCAGGGGTATCTAGACATGGTGCCCATATTCTTTCAAATCTGCTCGGACTGCCTCTATGTTGATATATATACTTTTCCATGACCAAAGTGTTCCCCATATGTGATATCCACGAGGCTACCGTGGGTGGGGAGACCGATTTCCAGTCCATCAATATGAGCTTGCAGGCCTGAAACAGTGCTCTAGAGAATGCTAATCTAGCCATCGTCTCAGGGACAACATCCTCCAAAACCCCTAAGATACAATGAATTGGGTCCAGGGGGACGGCCATCTGGAACACTCGATTGAGCGTCTCAAGCACCGTGCTCCAGTACCGATGGAGCTTTGGGCACCTCCAGAGCAGGTGGATGAGATCTCCCTGATGTTGTCCGCATCTGCCACACAGGGGGTCTGGCCGCCTGCCCATCTTATGCAATCTAAGTGGGGTGTAGTGCACCCGGAGTATTATGTAAAGTTGGGAAACCTTTTGGGCCACGTTAAGGGAGCAGATAGTAATTGACTGCAGGGCTTCATCCCATTGTTCTCCTGTAAGTGGACCTACATCCTTCTCCCATAAAGATGGTGCTTTAGTGGGGTGAGCTTTTAAGTGTTGTGTCAATAACATTTGGTAACAATGTGAGATAATCCCTTTGGTTTCAGTGCTAGTTTGTAACAGGTAGAAAATGGGGGTAGTTGACATAGCCCAGTGGTTAGCGTCTCCCTGCGCTGGAGGTAGGAGTAGTACATGGTGGAGGGCAGGTTAAATCTGTTCCACAACTCAGGGAAGGATAGTAACCTGCCGTCCTGAAATATATGTGATAACAAAGTCACTCCGAAGGAGCGCCACCTGGGGCCCCGTTGTCATTTTGCCAGTTCAACATAGGAGCGATTCCCCCATATCGGACTGTATTCTGTGAAGCCCATCACCTCCTGTATCTGCCTGCCCTTGTTCCATATTTTCTGGATCAGAGTAAAAGTGGGTGTTTGTTTATTAGATTTGTGAAACATCTGAGCCTCCAAGCCCATCGGAATCTCCTTTATCTTTACCAGAAACTATGAAGGACAAGGAGCTGTCTGATTTGATATTGCATGGATTGTTTAGATTTGTCGTCCTACCTGCATAGTTTGTGTAAATTCTAATAGACGTGCACAATGCAGATTGTCTAGTGTATGGCCAGACTACATCTGTATAGTGCCAGACAATCCAGACACAGGAAGAGTGTTGAATTGTTTGCAGTCCAGATCTAACTATACAGTACAAAATAGTCTCCTTCCCTTCCATGGTCCTAACTCTTCTGTGTACGTGTGTAACGGCACACATCGATTATTAAAATGATAAAGCAAGGCTGTTCTTCTCACTGAGAAATACGAAAATTGTATATTGGGAGCATCACAACAATTTGCATTACACTGAAAGCTGCAGAGGAATCCTTACACTTCAAAACGTTCTCCCCATCACCTTCAGAGCTATTGGCATTGACAATTACATTGGTAACATATAGTTGGAGGAAATCCAAAAGATTGTATAGTGATTGTTCAAAAAGATTGTAGAGTGTGTGACTAGACTAGATTTTTCGACCGGACTCGAGTCCGTCGGAAAGATTTGAAAAATGTTTTATTTCTAGTTCCGTTGGACTTTTGGGGAAAAGAAGTCCGCTCGAGCCCACACACGATCGAATTGTCCGACGGAGTCCGGTCCTCTGGACCAAGTCTGCCAGAAAGTCCACTCGTGTGTACACAGCATAAGTGTAATACAGAGCACATCATTGGAAATAATAAATGCAGCAAATCTGTGTTCCTCACCGAGAAATGTCTCATTCACAAATAGTTTCAAATCAACTTACACTAAACAGAGAAGAGCACCAGTGTACAGTGCTGTGTCTTGGCCTGGGCCAACAAGGCCCAGGCCTAGGGTGGCACTTTGTGGGGGGTGGCAAAAAAGCCACTGAGGTGCCTGGCAGTGGTGAAGTGATCTCCAGCCTTGTGTGCTGGGGTAGGAGAATTTTACAGAACACCGGGGTCTGGGAGCCGGGACATGTCTTCAGAGAAGGGGAAATCATGCCCACTGCCCCACCATGCAGAGCGACATGCGCCCAGACTCAGGTAGGACACCATTGTAAGGGGAGGGTGGGGAGGAGTGGATGGCAGCCAAGGAGAGAGTGTCAGGGGGTGGAAGGCTGTGCAGTCTCCTAATGCTATGTCTGGAGGACTGGTGGCAGCCCGCTCTGCTGGGACTTGTAGTGCCCTCTGTAGGTGGCTGAGATATGGCAGTCTCCTATGCTGGGACTTGTAGTGCCTTGTATAGACTGTGGGGGACTGAGGAATATGCTGAGAAGGGGGAATTGCACTGGAAGGGGTTATATGAGGGTGAGGATTTGTGCTGAAATTGGGGATTTTTGCTGCTAGGGGGGAGATGGAGGGGGTGGGCCTCTGGAAGGGGCGTGGTTTACAATTGATAGGGTGGGTCTTAAATATGAAGGGGTGTGGCCTTGACAGGAAGGGTGAGTCATATTTAATTTAGGGGTGCATGAATTTAGTCAGGCCTAGGGCAGCATAAAACCTAAATACACCACTGGATAGAGGGGCTTATTTTGTAGTGCAGGTACCCCGTGCATCCTTCAGTTTTCTGTAAATGGTGATATGTTCTATTTGTGAATGAAGCATGAGGAAGATCGATTTGCTGTGTTCCTTATTTTATTCCATGATGTTTTCTGTATTAGACATAAATCTCTGGTTCACATCAGTGCGGTTTTGAAGTTGCATTCTTCAGCGTGGCTTCAAAGCAGTGCGATTTCATGTGCAGCCTGCTGATATCTGTGAGACTTCATTTAACAGATGTCAATGCAAGTCGCACTGAAATCGCACAGAAATATTGCAGGAACCTTTTTCAAAGTTGCATCAATTTGAACAGTTCAATTGCCGCAAATGGAGTGCGACTTGTCATGTGACTTTGAGCTGTCAAGTCGCACTGGTGTGAACCAAGGCTTAAGGTCTGATTCACACCTATGCAGGGTGCAGTTTGCATATGCCACATGCATTTTGCATTTTTCAATACACGTTTTTGCTCAATTGAAGTCTATAGAACCAAAAACCAGAAGAAAGTCCCCGGCCCTTTCCATAAAACGCACAGATGTGAATGTGACCCATAGGAAACCATGTTACATGGACTGTAGTGATAGTGTGATCATAGGTGTGATTTTACAAGGGTAGGATAGACTTGTATTGTATTTGAAATCTTGTCTGCAATCATAACTCAATAAATTGCACACATCTAGTTTTCTGTCTTACTATACACACTTAGGGTGGTCATACACTATACAATCTGATTATACAATCTGCTTTAGATCTACCATCAACTACATGGTACAAGAGCCAACCCGCCTGATTTGATTTACATTAAATTGTCTATCTGTGTCCTATAACATCGTTTTGGTCAGGCAGGCCATACACAGATTTGTTTTTTAGTTCAACAAATGGATTGAATGAGGAAATAAATTGTGTGTATATATATATATATTCTAATTCTACATAATTCTAAACACATTCACATACATCACACCCCGATTCCCCATCCACACCCCCTGGATGGAGGAATACTTCCCGCTGTGGTATTGTATTGTGAAATCGGGAATCTTCCCCAATGTGAGAATGTAATGATCAGTGTCGCTCGCTATAGCCAATGGCATCAATCTCTTGGGAAAAACCTGACAGGCTGGTGGTAGTCGATTGATAGATGGACTTGTGTACAACCAGCCAGCCCATACATAGAATGAAATTTGGCCGTTCCCTGGCCAGTTTAACTCTAAAGAACAATCTCTGTACAACCAGATTGTCTGGTGTATGTCCAGCTTAAAATAGGATCTCTAGATTTCTGTGTCTCTTGTGACATTTGCCAATAGCTATACAGTTGATGGAGGGGCTTATTTTGGAGTGCAGCCCTCCTCAGCTTACTGGAAAGCCGTACAGATGGGTCAAATGTCAGGAGATATCGGCCGATTAAAAAACAAAAACGTGCCCGTGTGTATGCCACCCTGTCCGAAAGGCAGCCAGCAGCCAAGCGACTCCCGATCAGAGCTCTCAGACAATGATTGGAGTATTCTGGTGGGGGGTTCTTAGCGGAGATCACTGTACTAACATCACATAGTTTGTACAGCGGCTCGGACCGGAGCTGACAGTAAGTGATAATTTGTACAGGGCTTTAGTTGGTGTGATGATTGTATTTGTGAATGAGGCATTTCTCAGGGAGGAAAAGTGTTTTGTATTGTTCCTTATTGTATTCAATGATGTGATGTATTATGTATTTGTACAGAAGGATACAAGCATGGAGGAGACTATTATTGTATACTGTGCAGTACAGGATCGATCTTATAAACATTCAACCTTCAACACATTGCATGCATCTAGTGTTCCATCTTGTACTTTGTGCATTTAATTAAGCCCGGTACACGCCGAGTACACACCGCTGGGCTGAATAGCATTGGCTGCCAGCGCTGATCCGATGCTGGCTCTCCAACATGCCCGTTCTATAGTAGTCGGTTGTGACAACAGTTTCTGTCGGGCGAGGAGCTGTACACACGGGGTGAAAGTCAGCCGCTTCCTGCTGAACTGTCAGTTTTCAGCCCGTGTGTACCAGGCTTAAGGCTGATCATACACTATACAATCTGATGATACAATCTCATTTAGGGCCAGTTCACACCACATGCGTTTTTTCTGTATCAAAAACACATGGAAAGTAGGTTATATGGTTTCCAATGGCATAGTTCACACCAGTGCTTGCAGTTCCAGTGGGTTCCAGTTCCAGAAAAAAAGTTGAACATGCTGCATTTTACCTGCACTGGACTGTACTGGAATGCAGTAAAACGCATAAAAAATGCACTGGAAAGCACCATAACGCACCAAAAATTTACTGAAACACACATGTCCTTATTAAGGGCCAGTTCACACCATAGAAACACAGTGCGGATGCATTCCAGGTGCTTTTCTGCATGCATGTTTTTGATGCATTTTTGATGCATTCCAGTGTGTTTTGATGCGTTTTTGTGAAACTCCGAGTGCTTTCACACTGGGGCGGTGCGCTTGCGGGACGGGAAAAAAATTCCTGCAAGCAGCATCTTTGGGGCAGTTTGGGGGTGCTGTATACACCGCTCCTACACCACCCCTGTTCATTGGAATGAATGGGCAGCACTTCAGAAGTGCCTGAAAAGTGATTTGGAAGCACCGCAACACGGGCGCTTTAACTCTTTCTTCGGGGGGTTAAAAGCGCCCTGCTAGCGGCTGAAAAGTGCAGCTACAGTGTGAAAGTAGCCTAAGTGTCTCTTCCAATAGCAGTACAGGTGATAGAGGGGCGTATTTTGAAGTGCAGGTACCCCGTGTATCTTTCATGTATGTGTGAATGAAGCATGAGGAAGATCGATTTGCTGTGTTCCTTTTTGAAGTCGCATTCTTCAGCGTGGCTTCAAAGCAGTGCGATTTCATGTGCAGCCTGTTGATATCTGTGAGACTTCATTTAAGAGATGTCAATGCTCTGAAATCGCACAGAAATAGTGCAAATGGGGTGTGACTTTGAGCTGTTAAGTCGCATGACAAGTCGCACTAATGTGAACCAAGGATTAAGGATTATGCAAGGGTAGAAGAGACTTGTATAGTATTTGAAATCTTGACTGTAATAACTCAACACATTGCACACATCTAGTTTTCTGTCTTACTGGACACATTTAGGGGGGGCATACACTATACAATCTGATTATACAATCTGCTTTAGATCTACCATCAACTACAAGAGCCAACCTGATTTGTTATACATTAAATTGTCTATCTGTGTCCTATAACATCGTTTTGGTCAGGCAGACCATACACAGATTTGTTTTCTTTAGTTCAACAAGTGAATTGAACGAGGGAAAAAAATGTGTGTGTGTATATATATAAAGGATCTCACAAAAGTAAGTACACCCCTCACATTTTTGTATATATTTCCTTCATTCTTTTAATGTGACAACACTGAAGAAATGACACTTTGCTGCAATGTAAAGTAGTGAGTGTACATTGATATTTTATACACAATGCAGTCTAAATGCTCAATAGATAAACAGTCACTTTATCCTCCAAACTTTCTATTAGATAACCAGGGGTGCCGTCTTTGTCTTGTCTGAGGAAAAAGGTCTAAGAACTCCTATAAAAAAAAGATAATAATATGCACAACAGAGATGATCGTTACACAAAGTCTAAGAAAGTCTAGAAGGTGTGCAGGTGACTAAACACAGTCTTGGATAAGTAGTCAGGTCTAAAGTGAATGTTGATTGAGTCTGATGTTGCTTTTCAAATGCTAATTTAGTATTTTGTGTCCCTGATGGAGCATTCAGGTCAGTCTGTAGGAGTCACACTTATCTGATTACCTATAGAGACACTAGAACTTGTGTAGAGTACAATACAGAGACATGACAGCAGATTTCTTATAAACTGTTAAATAATCCTAAAACATTTCTTCAGCTGAATGTTCTTCTTCAGCCCAATAGATATCATAGCTTTATTGGAGAAAACATAAAATGGATTTTCTGGCATGCATACCAATTTTGTTTTACTCACCCCCCATGTGCACCTTACCCCTAAATCTACAAGTTAGAATTGGGACGGTTGTCATTACAGTCTGGTCGTGTATTTTTTTATCATCCCAGTTCTGATTTACTGGCTTTTGTTTAATTCTTAAGTCCTGGTTTATACTGTTCTGTGTTCATGCAGCATTCATGGCAATGCACACATATAAATGAGAATGGACACTAAGGATGAGCTGAACACCCCCCAGTTTGGTTCGCACCACAACTTGCAAACAGGCAAAACATTTGTGCAAACACCATTAAAGTCTATGGGACACGAACGTGAAAAATCAAAAGTGCTCATTTTAAAGGCTTATATGCAAGTTTTTGTCATAAAAAGTGTTTGGGGACCTGAGTCCTGCCCCAGGGGACATGTATCAATGCAAAAAAAGTTTTAAAACCAGACTTTTTTCGGGAGCAGTGATTTTAATAATGCTTAAAGTGAAACAATAAAAATGAAATATTACTTTAAATATCGTGCCTGGGGGGTGTCTATAGTATGCCTGTAAAGTGGCGCAGTTTTCCCGTGTTTAGAACAGTACCACAGCAAAATTACATTTCTAAAGGAAAAAAGTAATTTAAAACTCGCGGCTATAATGAATTCTCGGGTCTCGGCAATAAATATAAAACTTATTGAAAAAAAAAACGGCATGGGTCCCCAGTCCATTATCAGACCCTTTGGGTCTGGTATGAATATTAAGGGGAACCCCAAACCAAAATTTTAAAAAATATGCGTGTGGGTCCCCCCAAAATCCATACCAGGCCCCTCAGGTCTGGTATGAATATTAAGGGGAACCCTGCACCAAAATAAACAAAATGGCGTAGGGGTCCCCCCAAAATCCATACCAGACCCTTATCCAAGCATGCAACCTGGCAGGCCGCAGGAAAAGAGGGGGGGGCAAGAGAGCTCCCCCCCTGAATCATACCAGGCCACATATTCTCATATCCTCAACATGGGGGGATGCTTTGGAGTCACTCCCAAAGCACCTTGTCCCCATGTTAATTGCTCAGTGGTTTTGGGGGTCTGCGGGTGGGGGGCTTATCGGAATCTGGAAGCCCCTTTTAACAAGGAGTCCCCCAGATCCCACCCCCACCTATGTGAATTGGTAACGGTTACCTTGTACCCCTACCAGTTGACAAAAAAAGTGTCAAAAATAGTAAATGACAGGAGACACTTTGGGACAAGTTCTTTATTAAAAAATAAAAAAAATAAAAATGTCCTGCAATGTAGATCCATCTCACACCACGCGCCGAACCGAAAAAAGAAAAAAAAATGCAAAAGCTCTGCCTCCATGTGAGGCTCCCGCCGAGTGACGCTTCTTCTCATTGACAGCTGTTATATAGCTGAGGGCGGGGCCACCCGGTAATGTAAACGGGTGACACCCGTCCCCCTCTGACGTCATCATTATATAACTGGTGTGGGGACACTGAAAAAAAAAAAGTTATAATTTGCTTTCTTTTTTTTTTTAATGATTTTTTTTAACACACCAGAGCAATTTTACCATAGTAACATCGTACTACTCTGGGGAAGTGATCAGGATTTTTTTTACACATTATGTTTGCTTATAGCAGTGAATTACATTGCACATGATACAGATGGGCTGTGATTGGGCCTGTCTGTACCATGTGATCAAATTAACCAATCACAGCTAGCAACACAATTGTACACAATGGATGGCATGAAAGGAAGCCATCCATTGTGTACAACTGTCATGTGCTTGCTGTGACTGGTCACATAAAAATGCACTGATTACTGTGTAAATGTCACTGGCAGGGAAGGGGTAAATCAAGGGGTAAAATGTGTTCCCTCATGTGTGTTTCTAACTGTGGGGGGATGGGACTGACTGAAGGAGGAGACATATCGCTGTTTCTAATTACTAGGAACAGCAGATCTGTCTCTCCTCTCCTATCAGAACGGGGATTTGTGTGTTTACATATACAATTCCCTGTTCTGGCTCTCGTGCCTGCGATCGTGGGTGGCCGGCGGACATCGCGCCTGCCGGCCATGCACATCGGGTCCCCTGCCATGCAGTGGGCATGCGACTTCTATGGCTCTTTAAGGTGCCGACATATGTGTACGGCGATTCACGCAGGGGAGCCAACCTGCTGCCGTAAATGTATATGAGCCGGTCGGGAAGTGGTTAAACAAAAATCGTTCATTCTGTTCCCGTATGAGAAAATTTTAAAGTTTGTCCCTTCGGGAATTTTCATACGGAAATTCGGGATCGGCTGTTGAAAGTTGTGTACACACTATAAGAAAATCGTACAAAAATTCTTTGGATGAAAATGTTTGCCCAATTTTCTTATAGTGTCATAGTTGCCAACAGTCCCCATTTTCCCGGGACAATCCCGAGTTTGGGACCCTCGTCCCGATCGGAGGCTGTCCCGAATTGGGATTTTCGGGAAAATCGGGAATGTTTGGTTTTTATTTTATTTTCTAGCATCTGGCTCCAGAAAAATGTCCGCCGCTAGATCTTCCCCCTAGTGTTCAGTGGAGAGAGGAAAGGGGCGATCCGTGCAGCCAATGAATCAGCTTCTTTAGCTGCACGGATCGGCCCCTCCCCTCTCCACTGAACACACGGCCAGACACAGCACAAACACAATCGGCCCATCAAGAGAGAGGAAAAGTGAGAGAAAATGTACAAGTTCCTCCCAGGGGCCGTAGTGCTGCCAGTCAGTCCCACTGTCTGCTCTAAATGACATGTCATGTGCTGGGGGGCATTATGGGGGGGTCTGCACTGATGGGGAGGATCTGCACTGATAGAGGGGGATCTGCACTGAGGGGATCTGCACTGATGGAGGGGGATCTGCACTGAGGGGGTCTGCACTGATGGAGGGGGATCTGCACTGAGGGGGTCTGCACTGATGGAGGGGGATCTGCACTGAGGGGGTCTGCACTGATGGAGGGGGATCTGCACTGAGGGGGTCTGCACTGATGGAGGGGGATCTGCACTGAGGGGGTCTGCACTGATGGAGGGGGATCTGCACTGAGGGGGTCTGCACTGATGGAGGGGGATCTGCACTGAGGGGCTCTACACTGATGGAGGGGGATCTGCACTGAGGGGGTCTGCACTGATGGAGGGGGATCTGCACTGAGGGGGTCTGCACTGATGGAGGGGGATCTGCACTGAGGGGCTCTGCACTGATGGAGGGGGATCTTCACTGATGGAGGGGGGTCTGCACTGATGGAGGGGGGTCTGCACTGATGGAGGGGAATCTGCACTGATGCAGGGGGATCTGCACTGGAGGGGGATCTGCACTGAGGGGTCTGCACTGAGGGGGTCTGCACTGAGGGGGCCTGCACTGATGGAGGGGGATCTGCACTGATGGAGGGGGATCTGCACTGAGGGGGTCTGCACTGATGGAGGGGGGTCTGCACTGAGGGGGTCTGCCACTGAGGGGGTCTGCACTGATGGAGGGGGATCTGCACTGAGGGGATCTGCACTGATGGAGGGGGGTCTGCACTGATGGAGGGGGAGGGGGGGTCTGCACTGATGGAGGGGGGGTCTGCACTGATGGAGGGGGGTCTGCATGGATGGAGGGGGGTCTGCACGGATGGAGGGGGGATCTGCACTGAGGGGGTCTGCACTGATGGAGGGGGATCTGCACTGAGGGGGTCTGCTGGAGGGGGCTCTGCACTGATGGAGGGGGGATCTGCACTGAGGGGTCTGCACTGATGGAGGGGGGTCTGCACTGAGGGGGTCTGCACTGATGGGGGGGGACTGCACTAAGGGGGTCTGCACTGATGGAGGGGGGTCTGCACTGAGGGGGTCTATACTGATAGATGGGGGAACCACACTGAGAGGGGTCTGTACTAAGTGGGTCTATACTGATGAGGGGGGTCTATACTGAGGGGGGTCTAAACTGATGGAGGGGGTCTGTACTTAATGGGGGGTCTGTACTGAGGGAGGAGGATCTATACTGCTGGGAGGGGCAGTCTGTACTTAGTGGGGGGGTCTTTACTGAGGGAGGGGGGCCTGTACTGAAGGGGGACCATAGTTGGTGGAGGGGGGGTGACACCAATTTTTTTTTCTCGCACCGGGTGACACCAGCTGTAGTGATGCCACTGGCTCTTGTCTCTGCAGCAATTTACCTTTAATGTACAGGGGGGGGTAACTATATACAGGAGGGGGGAGGGTTAACTATGTACAGGAGAGGGGAGGGTTAACTATATACAGGAGGGGGGTTAACTATTTACAGGAGGGGGTTAACTATTTACAGGAGGGGGGGTTAACTATGTACAGGAGGGGTTACTATGTACAGGGGGATACTTTGTACAGGGGGGGGTAACTATGCACAGGAGGGTAATTATATACAGGGGGTAACTAGGGGGAGAGGGGAAACTATGTACAGGGGGGTAACTATGACTCTGCCTGGGACATTGATTTAAGGACTGAGGCTGGGAACACCTGGTGTAAAGACTGACTCTGCTGGGGGCACCTGATGCAAGGAGGGACCCTGCCGGGGGCACCTGATATGAGGACAGACTCTGCTGGGGGCACCTGATGCAAGGAGGGACTCTGCCGGGGGCACCTGATACGAGGACAGACTCTGCTGGGGGCACCTGATGCAAGGAGGGACTCTGCCGGGGGCACCTGATACGAGGACAGACTCTGCTGGGGGCACCTGATGCAAGGAGGGACTCTGCCGGGGGCACCTGATACGAGGACAGACTCTGCTGGGGGCACCTGATGCAAGGAGGGACTCTGCCGGGGGTACCTGATACGAGGACAGACTCTGCTGGGGGCACCTGATGCAAGGACGGACTCTGCTGGGGACCCCTGATGCAAGGACGGACTCTGCTTGGGACCCCTGATGCAAGGAAGGACTTTGCTGGTGGCAGGCGACGTGGCTAGTGACACGCTCAGGGATCCCACTGATTCGGCATTATGGTGAGTTGAATGATTTCATTTTATATTACAATAGTAATAGTAGAAATAATGCGCTTCAATCATCCTGACACCATAATAATCATGGTGTCGAGATGATTGAAGCACTAACACCAGGTGTTGGAGTATCTTTATCTGCTGATTGTTAAACTTTCTAGAATACACATATTTCTATTGTTGTGTAGGATCTGGGGCTGCTGTCCCTTCATTCCTCTCTCCCCCTTTCCCTCTCCATCCCTTATTCATCTCAGACTCTAACCACACACCCTTTGAGCCACGCCCATTTAAGCCACGCCCACGGCTGCACGTAAACCACGCCCATATTTTGCTGCGACGCGCTTTGCATGCCGCAGTTTTAAGTTTTTTTTACTAAGCCACGCCTGCAAACGCATGCCCCACCCCCTAATTATTATACGGCACCACCTACAACCAAAAAAGTGTCCCACATTTTTTTTTTGCAATGTTGGCAACTATGTAGAGTGTACGAGCCAGAAGGATACAAGGGTAGAGGAGACTGCTGTGTACTCGATGTTGTGTAGTTTATGATCTGACTGCAAACATCTTATATCCTGTAGTTGTCTGATGACACAGGGTCTAATAATAAGGGTCCTGTAATAAGCACATTTAAGCTGGCCATACACTATACAATCTGATTATATAATCTTCTTTAGATCTACCATCAACTATATAGTACAAGAGCCTGTCTGATTTCATGTACATTGAATGGATTGTCCACTTGTGTTCTGTTACATATCTTTGTTATAGTAGGCCCTACATGATTAATTTTTTTGTTTAACCCGCAGGTTGAACGAAAAAAAAGCCGATTCCCCCATCCACACGTTCTGTCTGGATGGGGAATCTTTCCTGATGTGTTATTGTAGTCTGACAATGGGGAGCCTTCCAATGATTGGTGTTGTCAGCTATAGTCACACTGATCATTGGGGAAAACAGGCTGGTTGTATACAAGTCAGCCAATACATCAACTTATGTACAACCAGCCAGCCCATACATGGATCGAATTTCATCCCTTCCTGCCTAAATCTAAAGCACAATCTCTGTACAACCAGATTGTCTAATGTATGGCCATCTTTAAATGGAAAAGATAGATTTCATAATCTCTTGCCAATAGCAGTACAGGTGATAGAGGCAGTGCTTTGTCTCGGCCTAGACCGACAAGGCCCAGGCCTAGGGCGGCAATTTGCGGGGGAGTGGTGGCAAAAAAGCTACCCCCCCACACGAAAATCTTCCCCCCTGACCCATACTCCCGAGTCCCGGCTCCCGCAGCCTCCTCCCGCACAGATAAAGCATCCCCAAGTTCAAGTACAATCTATGGGTGCACACACATGGCGTTGGTGGCTGCATCCGCCGATGCCCAGCCTATTGATCCGGCCACCGCCACCCACAGCCACTGAGGTGCCTGGCCAGTAGTGAAATGATCTGCAGCCTTGTGTGCTGTGGATAGGAGAATTTTACAGAACACCGGGGTCTGGGAGCCGGGACGTGTCTTCAGAGAAGGGGAAATCATGCCCACTGCCCCACCATGCAGAGCGACATGCCGCCCAGACTCAGATAGGACACCATTATAAGGGGGGGTGGGGAGGAGTGGATGGCAGCCAAGGAGAGAGTGTCAGGGGGTGGAAGGCTGTGCAGTCTCCTAATGTTGTGTCTGGAGGACTGGTGGAAGCCCGCTCTGCTGGGATTTGTAGTGCCCTCTGTAGGTGGCTGAGATATGGCAGCGTCATATGCTGGGACTTGTAGTGCCCTAGACTGTGGGGGACTGAGGAATATGCTGAGAAGGGGAATTGCACTGGAAGGGGTTATATGAGGGTGAGGATTTGTGCTGAAATTGGGGATTTTTGCTGCTAGGGGGAGATTGAGGGGGTGGGGCTCTGGAAGGGTGGGTCATATTTAAATTAGGGGTGCATGAATTTAGTCAGGCCTAGGGCAGCACAAAACCTAAATACACCACTGCCAGTGTACCCATAGAAAAAAGCCCCTCTATATTATTATTATTATTATTATTATACACGATTTATATAGCGCCGACAGTTTACGCAGCGCTTTACAACATTAGGGCAGACGGTACAAGTACAATACAATTCAATACAGGAAGAATCAGAGGGCCCTGCTCGTTAGAGCTTACAATCTAGGAGATATTGTATCTAGGAGATACAATCTAGATATTGTAAGATTTTCCAAGAAACACTGAAATCATTATCTCCTTATCCATATTTTTTCTGGCCATACACTAGACAATCTGATTGTACAAAGATTGTGCTTTTAGTGATAATGTAATAGGACATACATTGAATGGATTGTCTATCTGTGTCTGTTGTGACATTTCCAATAGCTATTGAGCCTATAATGGGGCTTGTTGTGAATTGCAGGCACTCCTATACTCCTTTCAGTTTACTGTAAGTTGGTGTAATGCTCTATTTATTAATGAGGCATGTCTGAGTAAAACCGATTTGTCGTGCTTATTTTATTCAACGTGTGCTGTATTATTCACCTGGAAGCATAAAGCCCCATGCACACTGAGATTTTCTACAAATTTTTTCCTTCAGATTTACCAAAACCATATAATATGAGGTCAAACCTTAAGAGTTTTAATTTGTATGCAATCAGGCAGGCCCTTGTACTACATGGTTTTTGTAAATCTGAAGACAAAAATCAGCAGAAAATCTGATAGTGTGTATGGGGCTTTAGAGATTATGGAAGGGCAGAGGAGACTATTGCAGGGCTGGCGCAAGGATTTTTGACACCCTAGGCGAAACCTCATTTTGCCGCCCCCCCTTGGCTCCACCCCCTGTGCCCTGCCCATGTATACCCCACCTTTTTAATAAAGTGCCCATCAAATGCAGCCCACCAGCGCCCATCAAATGCCGCCTACCAGCGCCAAACAATGCAGCCTCACCAGCGCCCATCAAATGCAGCCTACCAGTGCCCATCAATGAATGTCTGCTTGCTTCCATTCATTCGGGAGTTGGGACATAGACACAGTCCTCCTCCGCCACTGTGCCTCTGACAATATGTGCGCATGGATCGGTGGCTGCCTGCTGATGCTGAGACATAGTTGCATGCTTCAGAGAGAAGAGAATAGGAACACCAGTGGCCGGGCGCCCTAGGCAGCAGGGCACCCTAGGTGGCTGCCTAGTTTGCCTAGTGGTAGCACCGGCCCTGGACTATAGTATACTGTGTATGTACCGTGTATGCCATCTTCACTGCAAACAGAACTCAACACCTTGCATGCATCTAGTTTACTCTTCTGTTATGTACATTTAGGATGGTCATACACTATACAATCTGATGATACAATCTCCTTTAGATCTGACATCCACTCTATAGTGCAGAGGCCTGCCTGATTTCATATAGAATGGGTTGTCCATCTATATCAAATTAGATCAGACAGGCCCTTGTACTATACAGTGGATGTTTTCTCTGAGGGCCAATTCACACCATAGAAATGTAATCCAAATGTGTTCCATATGCTTGCATTTTTGGTGCATTTTTGATGCAGTCCAGTGCATTTTTTCCCCCTCTTTTTTCTTAACCTATATGCCGCGTACACACGGTCGGACTTTCCGTCTGGTAAAACTAGCATTCGTAATGGAGATATCACATTCGTCACGTGGCAAATTTTTAAATCTCTCAATGCAGCGCATTCTCTTCTTCTTTATAATTGCTATAATAATGAAGTTTCTCTTCTTTTGATATTCACACAGAGTTCTGACAAACATATTTTTTTTATTTCTCATGATCTCCTGAATAATCTTTGTTTTTGTTGGGTTTTTTTCTCGTGATCTCCAAAATAATATTTTTATTTATTTATTTTTTCTATTGATCTCCACATATTTTTTTTGTTTTTTCTTGTGATCTCCAGAATTATATATATCCACATATTTTTTTTTTTCTTGTGATCTCCAGAATTTTATATATATATATATATATTATTTATTTTATTTATTTTATTTTTTTTCTATTGATCTCCATATATTTTTTTTTCTCAAGATCTCCAGAATATTTTTTTATTTATTTATTTATTTTTTCTAGTCATCTCCTTTTTTTCTCAAGATCTCCAGAATATCTTTTGTTGTTTTGTGTGTCAAGTTACCACAACAGCATTATTATCTTGTATTTTTTAACCTCAAAGCGATACAATATGTTGGTGCCCCTTGTTAATTTGACATTGTATTTTTTAAATGTATCTGCCTACTCGCAAATAAATTGTCCTTTTTGAAGTAAAACACATAGCCAAGTATTTGTCAAAAAAATTATAAATTTAATAGGGGTCATAACAAAATAAGGAGGAAGGCAACGCTGGAGAAACAGTTGGAATTGGTGAAGCCTTTGTACCTCAGGGCAGACATCAATTATTTGACAGGCAAAATTAGTAACCTGAGGAGTCCATTTAATAGGGAGCACAATACGGTCCAGGACTCCAAGAGATCGGGAGCAGCGGCAGATGACATATATGTCCCGAGGCTGTGGTCTTACAACAGTCTGCATCTTTTGCCAGATCACACCAAACCCAGGCCATCACTCTCAACACTTCCTTCCATGCTTCCTTCCATGCTGCTGCGGTGGGTTGGGTGGCTCTGTTGTTGGTGGTGTTGCTGGAGGTGGTGGAGGAGTAGTATGGTCCAACTCACACACGTGCCTTTTATTTGTGAGTTGGCCCCTCATTCCCTTGTTTAGGGCCATAAGAATGATCTCCTCACAGATGAGGCGTTGGCTGTCCTCCATGCGTTCCAGTTTACGCACTGTCAGACAGCCAAATGACTCAGGGCCATCAGGGGTCATTGTTAGTACCGCAGCAGCCTGGCAAATTAAAGCAGTCGCTGACTCCTACAGGTTCCTCGCCTTCCTGGTCCTTTTGGTTGGAGGGCGGAGGGGAGGAACCTGGGAT
Source organism: Aquarana catesbeiana (assembly GCF_042186555.1). Classification (NCBI taxonomy): domain Eukaryota; kingdom Metazoa; phylum Chordata; class Amphibia; order Anura; family Ranidae; genus Aquarana; species Aquarana catesbeiana. The sequence goes on from NC_133335.1 coordinate 88,780,356, forward strand.
TCCGTCAGGCTGCTTTCCACAGCCTCCTCCTGGCTGAGACTTTCCTGTGTATGAAAATGGTACATAGTTTTGAATGAATAAATGAATGAATGAATGATTTGTAGAGCGCTGCAAATGCGAACTGAATCGCCTCAAGGTGCTAGATGCATTCTCTGTTTTCAGCTTTTTAGAAAAGGAAGGTCTTTAGTTTTTTCCTGAAAGCCTGATGGTTTCCTTCCATGCGGATGTGGGTCGGAAGAGCGTTCCATAGTCGAGGTCCTTGGACTGCGAATCTTCGTTCTCCCTTTGCTTTGTAGCGGTATTTGGGAATGATGAGGAGGTTTTGGTTAGCTGATCGAAGACTGCGATTAGGTGTGTAGTGTTTTATTCTCTCCCGGAGATATAGCAGAGCGTTTCCTTGTATGCATTTGTGGGTGAGGCAGAGGGTCTTGAATGTGATCCGATTCTTTACGGTTAGCCAGTGTAGGCACTTTAGGGATGGGGAAATAGATTCCCAGGGTTTTTTCCTGTTAACAGTCTTGCCGCCGTGTTTTGGATGAGTTGCAAGCACGCAAGCCGATATTGGGGTAGTCCTACGTAGAGCGAATTTGCGTAGTCGAGTCGGGAATTGATGATTGTTCCCGCAACTGCCTCTTTGTCCTCTTCTGGGATGAAGGGGATGAGTCTACGTAGCAGGCGGAGGAGATGATGGGATCCGCTAACTACTGATCTTATTTGTGCATCTATTGTCATTCCTGAGTCAAAGATGACTCCGAGACTCTTGGCTTTGGTGCTTGGAGCGATGGTCTGTCCGAGGATGGTGGGAGGTGTCCACGGAGTCTTAATTTTGGAATTTTTGTTAGCGTGTAGGAGAAGAAGTTCTGTTTTTGAACCGTTGAGCTTGAGGGAGCTGATGGTCATCCAGTCATCTATTAAAGTGAGGCACTTCTCTAATTGCTCATGATAGTTTTTTTGTCCGGTGATGCGAAGGTAGAGTTGGGTGTCATCAACGTATGAGTGGAAGCAAAGGTCCGTTTTCCTGATGATATTGAGAAGTGGGCGGATGTAGATGTTGAATAGCACTGGTGACATGGGTGAGCCCTGAGGGACTCCGCAGGAGTTTTAGTTTTTTGGTCATCAATCACACACAATTTTGAGATCATGACTGTTGCAAATTGAATGTTAACAAGTAGAAAAGACTATCATTCTGACCCCAGCATTTTTCATTCTTGTCCCAATCATTTTTGGCTACTATCCCAATTATTTTTGGCTACTGTACTCCAGTACAGTCCAGTGCAGGTAAAATTCAGCATGTTCAACTTTTTTTTGTGGAACTGGAACTCACTGAAACTGCAAGCACTGGTGTGAACTATGCCATTGAAAACCATATAACCGACTTTCCATGCGTTTTTGATGCAGAAAAAACGCACTGGACTGCATGTAGTGTGAACTGGTTTAATTCACAAATCAATCTTCCTCATGCTTCATTCACAAATAGAACATATCACCAACTTACAGAAAACTGAAAGATGCACGGGGTACCTGCACTAGAAAATAAGCCCCTCTATCCAGTGGTGTATTTAGGTTTTGTGCTTCCCTAGGTCTGACTAAATTCATGCACCCCTAATTTAAATATGATACACCCTTCCTGTCAAGGCCACACCCCTTCATATTTAAGACCCGCCCTATCAATTGAAAACCACACCCCTTCCAGAGCCCCATCCCCTCCATCTCCCCCCAGCAGCAAAAATCCCCAATTTTAGCACAAATCCTCACCCTCATATAACCCCTTCCAGTACAAATCCCCCTTCTCAGCATATTCCTCAGTCCCCCACAGTCTAGGGCACTACAAGTCCCAGCATACAAGGCTGCCATATTTTAGCCACCCACAGAGGGCACTATAAGTCCCAACATACGAGACTGCCATATCTCAGCCACCTACAGAGGGCACTACAAATCCCAGCAGAGCGGGCTGCCACCAGTCCTCCAAACACAGCATTAGGAGACTGCACAGCCTTCCACCCCCTGACACTCTCTCCTTGGCTGCCATCCACCCCTCCCCACTCTCCCCTTACAATGGTGTCCTACCTGAGTCTGGATGGTGGGGCAGTGGGCATGATTTCCCCTTCTCTGAAGACACGTCCCGGCTCCCAGACCCCGGTGTTCTGTAAAATTCTCCTACCCGCAGCACACAAGGCTGCAGATCATTTCACTACTGGCCAGGCACCTCAGTGGCTGTGGGTGGCGGTGGCCGGATCAATAGACTGGGCATTGGCGGATGCAGCCACCAACGCCGCGTGTGTGCACCCATAGATTGTACTTGAACTTGGGGATACTTTATCTGTGCGGGAGGAGGCTGCGGGAGCCGGGACTCGGGAGTATGGGTCAGGGGGGAAGGTTTTCGTGTGGGGGGTGGCTTTTTTGCCACCCCTCGCAAAGTGCTGCCCTAGGCCTAGGCCGAGACAAAGCACTGCCCTCTATCACCTGTACTGCTATTGGCAAGAGATTATAAAATCTATCTTTTCCATTTAAAGATGGCCATACATTAGACAATCTGGTTGTACAGAGATTGTGCTTTAGATTTAAGCAGGAAGGGATGAATTTCGATCCATGTATGGGCTGGCTGGTTGTTCATAAGTTGATCTATTGGCTGACTTGTATACAACCAGCCTGTTTTCCCCAATGATCAGTGTGACTATAGCTGACAACACTGATCATAGGAAGGCTCCCCATTGTCAGACTACAATAACACATCAGGAAAAATTCCCCATCCAGACAGAACGTGTGGATGGGGGAATCTGCTTTTCTTTTCGTTCAACCTGCGGGTTAAACAAAAAAATGAACTATGTAGGGCCTACTATAACAAAGATATGTAACAGAACACAAGTGGACAATCCATTCAATGTACATGAAATCAGACAGGCTCTTGTACTATATAGTTGATGGTAGATCTAAAGAAGATTGTATAATCACATTGTATAGTGTATGGCAAGCCTAAATGTACTTATTACAGGACCCTTATTATTAGACCCTGTGTGATCAGACAACTACAGGATATAAGATGTTTGCAGTCAGATCACATACTACACAACATCGAGTATACAGCAGTCTCCTCTACCCTTGTATCCCTCTGGCTCGTACACACTATAAGAAAATTGGGCAAACATTTTCATCCAAAGAATTTTCTTACGATTTTCTTATAGTGTGTACACAACTTTCAACAGCCGATTCCGAATTGACATATGAAAATTACCGAAGGGACAAACTTTGAAATTTTCTCATACGGGAACAGAAAGAACAATTTTCGTTTAACCACTTCCCGACCGCTTCATGTACATTTACGGCGACAGGTTGGCTCCCCTGCGTGAATCACCGTACACGTATGTCGGCACCTTAAAGAGCCATAGCAGGCGCATGCATGCCCACTGCATGGCAGGGGACCCGATGTGCGTGGCCGGCGGGCAAGATGTCCACCGGCCACCCACGATCGCGGGCACGAGAGGCAGAACAGGGAATTGTATATGTAAACACACAAATCCCCGTTCTGATAGGAGAGGAGAGACAGATCTGCTGATCCGAGTAATTAGAAACAGCGATATGTCTCCTCCTTCAGTCAGTCCCATCCCCCCACAGTTAGAAACACACATGAGGGAACACATTTTACCCCTTGATTTCCCCCTTTCCTGCCAGTGACATTTACACAGTAATCAGTGCATTTTTATGTGACCAATCACAGCGAGTCAGATGACAGTTGTACACAATGGATGGCTTCCTTTCATGCCATCCATTGTGTACAATTGTGTTGCTAGCTGTGATTGGTTAATTTGATCACATGGTACAGACAGGCCCAATCACTACCCATTTGTACCATGTGCAATGTAATTCACTGCGATAAGCAAACATAATGTGTAAAAAAAATCCTGATCACTTCCCCAGAGTAGTACAATGTTACTATGGTAATATTATATTGCTCTGGTAACAGTGTGTTAAAAAAAAAGAAAGCAAATTATAACTTTTTTTTTTCCACTGTCCCCACACCATTTATATAATGATGCTGTACTGCACTGACGTGATGTCAGAGGGGGACAGGGGTCACCCGTTTACATCACCGGGTGGCCCCGCCCTCAGCTATATAACAGCTGTCAATGAGAAGCTTCACTCGGCGGGAGCCTCCCATGGAGGCAGAGCTTTTGCGTTTTTTGTCTTTTTTCGGTTCGGCGGGTGGCGTGAGATGTATCTACATCGCAGGACATTTTTATTTTTTTATTTTTTAATAAAGGACTTGTCCCAAAGTGTCTCCTGTCATTTACTATTTTTGACAAATTTTTGTGAATTGGTAGGGGTACAATGTACCCGTTACCAATTCACATAGGGGGGCGGGATCTGGGGGACTCCTTGTTAAAGGGGGCTTCCAGATTCCGATAAGCCCCCTGCCTGCAGACCCCCAAAACCACTGGGCAAGGGTTGTGGGGATGAGGCCCTTGTCCCCATAAACATGGGGACAAGGTGCTTTGGGGGTGACTCCAAAGCATCCCCCCCATGTTGAGGACATGTGGCCTGGTACGGTTCAGGAGGGGGGGCTCTATTGCCCCCCTCTTTTCCTGTGGCCTGCCAGGTTGCATTCTTGGATAAGGAACTGGTATGGATTTTGGGGGGACCCCTACGCCATTTTATTTATTTTGGAGCAGGGTTCCCCTTAATATTCATACCAGACCTGAAGGACCTGGTATGGATTTTGGGGAGACCCCCATGCATTTTTTTCATTTTGGTTCGGGGTTCCCCTTAATATTCATACCAGACCCAAAGGGCCTGGTAATGGACTGGGGGGGGACCCATGCTGTTTTTTTCAATGAGTTTTATCTATATTGCTGAGACCCGAGAATTCATTATAGCCACGATCAGTTTTAAATGACTTTTTTCCTTTAGAAACATAGTTTTGCTGTGGTACTGTTCTAAACACGGGAAAACTGCACCACTTTACAGTCATACTATAGACACCCCCAGGCACGATATTTAAAGTAATATTTCATTTCAGCCTACGGGGAGGAGCCTACGACAGTGCCATCACGTTCTCGGACGGGCTTTGCAGTACAGGAAGTGAATCGCGGTACACGGAGACACCGCCGCTGTGTCTAATACCTCTCATGCTACATTTTTTCTGCCAAATTGTAAGTGCAATTCCTTTATTCTATTAAAACCTTTTATCATACGTTATTGCGCTATGGATGTGTTTTGCTTTCTATTTCCGGTTATGATTGATTGCTAAAGCTACTGGTCCCGCTCTGTACCTTTGGTTTTGGGAGACCATAATCCCTATGCTGGGCGAGACTGCCGTAATAGCAGTCATCGCCGTCCGGTAAGCAGACTCTACTCATACACTCCTTGGTGGATTATCTACTAACACTCCTTATCACATCTTTCCTGGATGGGTGTTTTTTGTGGACTCAATATAATTTTAATTCTTTTTGGACTTTTTCTCATATACTTTTTCACATGCATCTGTGATCTAAGTTCCTCGTTTATTATTGATAATCTAAAGCAGATTGTATAATCAGATTGTATAGTGTATGACCACCCTAAATGTGTCCAGTAAGACAGAAAACTAGATGTATGCAATGTATTGAGTTATTACAGTCAAGATTTCAAATACTATACAAGTCTCTTCTACCATTGCATAATCCTTAATCCTTTTAATCCTTGGTTCACATTAGTGTGACTTGTCATGCGACTTGTACTTGTCATGTACTGCTATTGGAAGAGACACTTAGGCTACTTTCACACTGTAGCTGCACTTTTCAGCTGCTAGCAGGGCGCTTTTAACCCCCCGAAGAAAGAGTTAAAGTGCCGTGTTGTGGTGCTTCCAAAGCGCTTTCCGAAGCGCTGCCCATTCATTCCAATGGGCAGGGGTGGTGTAGGAGCGGTGTATACAGCACCCCCAAACTGCCCCAAAGATGCTGCTTGCAGGAATTTTTTTCCCGTCCCGCAAGCGCACCGCCCCAGTGTGAAAGCACTCGGAGTTTCACAAAAACGCATCAAAACACACTGGAATGCATCAAAAATGCATCAAAAACATGCATGCAGAAAAGCACCTGGAACGCATCCACACTGCGTTTCTATGGTGTGAACTGGCCCTTAATAAGGACATGTGTGTTCCAGTAAATTTTTGGTGCGTTTAGGTGCGTTATGGTGCTTTCCAGTGTGTTTTTTATGCGTTTTACCACGTTCCAGTACAGTCCAGTGCAGGTAAAATGCAGCATGTTCAACTTTTTTTCTGGAACTGGAATGCACTGGAACTGCAAGCACTGGTGTGAACTATGCCATTGAAAACCATATAACCTACTTTCCATGTGTTTTGATACAGAAAAAACGCATGTGGTGTGAACTGGCCCTAAATGAGATTGTATCATCAGATTGTATAGTGTATGATCAGCCTTAAGCCTGGTACACACGGGCTGAAAAGTGACGGTTCAGCAAGAAGCGGCTGACTTTCACCCCGTGTGTACAGCTCCTCACCCGACAGAAACTGTTGTCACAACCGACTACTATAGAACGGGCATGTTGGAGAGCCAGCATCGGATCAGCGCTGGCAGCCAATGCTGGGAGCACGGAGCGCTGTGTTCTGGTGGGGGGTTCTGCTGTCAGAACACAATAGCACAGCGGGAGAGATGGCTGTACTAACATCACTTGTGTTAGTACAGCGATCTGTCAGGTTTCTCTGTTCAGCCCAGCGGTGTGTACTCGGCGTGTACCGGGCTTAATTAAATGCAGATAGTACAAGATGGAACACTAGATGCATGCAATGTGTTGAAGGTTGAATGTTTATAAGATCGATCCTGTACTGCACAGTATACAATAATAGTCTCCTCCATGCTTGTATCCTTCTGTACAAATACATAATACATCACATCATTGAATACAATAAGGAACAATACAAATCACTTTTCCTCCCTGAGAAATGCCTCATTCACAAATACAATCATCACACCAACTAAAGCCCCGTACACATTATCACTTACTGTCAGCTCCGGTCCGAGCCGCTGTACTATCTATGTGATGTTAGTACAGTGATCTCCGCTGCTAAGAACCCCCCACCAGAATACTCCAATCACTGGCTGAGAGCGCTGATCGGGAGTCGCTTGGCTGCTGGCTGCCTTTCGGACAGGGTGGCATACACACGGGCACGTTTTTGTTTTTTAATCGGCCGATATCTCCTGACATTTGACCCATCTGTACGGCTTTCCAGTAAGCTGAGGAGGGCTGCACTCCAAAATAAGCCCCTCCATCACCTGTATAGCTATTGGCAAATGTCACACGAGACACAGAAATCTAGAGATCCTATTTTAAGCTGGACATACACCAGACAATCTGGTTGTACAGAGATTGTTCTTTAGAGTTAAGCTGGCCAAATTTCATTCTATGTATGGGCTGTCTGGTTGTACACAAGTCCATCTATCAATCGACTACCACCAGCCTGTCAGGTTTTTCCCAAGTGATTGATGCCATTGGCTATAGCGAGCGACACTGATCATTACATTCTCACATTGGGGAAGATTCCCGATTTCACAATACAATACCACAGCGGGAAGTATTCCTCCATCCAGGGGGTGTGGATGGGGAATCGGGGTGTGATGTATGTGAATGTGTTTAGAATTATGTAGAATTAGAATATATATATATATACACACAATTTATTTCCTCATTCAATCCATTTGTTGAACTAAAAAACTAATCTGTGTATGGCCTGCCTGACCAAAACGATGTTATAGGACACAGATAAACAATTTAATGTAAATCAAATCAGGCGGGTTGGCTCTTGTACCATGTAGTTGATGGTAGATCTAAAGCAGATTGTATAATCAGATTGTATAGTGTATGACCACCCTAAGTGTGTATAGTATTGAGTTATGATTGTAGACAAGATTTCAAATACAATACAAGTCTATCCTACCCTTGTATAATCACACCTATGCATTTTTTAGTGCGTTTTCAGTTTTGCAGAAACACTACAGTCCATGTAACATGGTTTCCTATGGGTCACATTCACATCTGTGCGTTTTATGGAAAGGGCCGGGGACTTTCTTTTGGTTTTTGGTTCCATAGACTTCAATGGGTCAAAAACGCGTATTGAAAAAACTCAAAATACACGTGGAATATTCAAACTGCACCCTGCATAGGTGTGAATCAGGCCTTAAGCCTTGGTTCACACCAGTGCGACTTGACAGCTCAAAGTCACATGACAAGTCGCTCTTCATTTGCGGCAATTGAACTGTTCAAATTGCTGCGACTTTGAAAAAGGTTCCTGCGATTTTCCTTTCTGTGCGATTTCAGTGCGAGTTGCATTGACATCTGTTAAATGAAGTCTCACAGATATCAGCAGGCTGTACATGAAATCGCACTGCTTTGAAGCCACGCTGAAGAATGCGACTTCAAATCCGCACTGATGTGATCCAGAGATTTATGTCCAATACAGAAAACATCATGGAATAAAATAAGGAACACAGCAAATCGATCTTCCTCATGCTTCATTCACAAATAGAACATATCACCATTTACAGAAAACTGAAAGATGCACGGGGTACCTGCACTACAATATAAGCCCCTCTATCCAGTGGTGTATTTAGGTTTTGTGCTTCCCTAGGTCTGACTAAATTCATGCACCCCTAATTTAAATATGATACACCCTTCCTGTCAAGGCCACACCCCTTCATATTTAAGACCCGCCCTATCAATTGAAAACCACACCCCTTCCAGAGCCCCATCCCCTCCATCTCCCCCCAGCAGCAAAAATCCCCAATTTTAGCACAAATCCTCACCCTCATATAACCCCTTCCAGTACAAATCCCCCTTCTCAGCATATTCCTCAGTCCCCCACAGTCTAGGGCACTACAAGTCCCAGCATACAAGGCTGCCATATTTTAGCCACCCACAGAGGGCACTATAAGTCCCAACATACGAGACTGCCATATCTCAGCCACTATAGTGTATGGCCAGCCTAAATGTGCTTATTACAGGACCCTTATTATTAGACCCTGTGTCATCAGACAACTACAGGATATAAGATGTTTGCAGTCAGGATCACATACTATACAACATCGAGTATACAGCAGTCTCCTCTACCCTTGTATCCTTCTGGCTCGTACACACTACAAGAAAATTGGGCAAACATTTTCATCCAAAGAATTTTCGTACGATCTTCTTATAGTGTGTACACAACTTTCAACAGCCGATTCCGAATTTATGTACGAAAAAGGTACAAACTTTAAAATTTTTCTCATACGGGAACAGAACGATTTTCATTTAACCACTTCCCGACCGGCTCATGTACATTTATGGCGACAGGTTGGCTCTCCTGCGTGAATCGCCGAACCTGTATGTCGGCTCCTTAAAGAGCCATAGTAGACATGCGCATGGCCGCTGCATGGCAGGGGACCTGATGCACGTGGCCAGCGGGCGCGATGTCCGCCGGCCACCCATGATCGCGGGCACAAGAGCCAGAACAGGGAATTGTATATATAAACACACAAATCCCCGTTCTGACAGGAGAGGAGAGACAGATCTACTGTTCATAGCAATTAGGAACAGCAACATGTCTCCTCCTCCACTCAGTCCCATCCCCCCACAGTTAGAAACACACATGAGGGAACACATTTAACCCCTTGATCGCCCCCTAGTGTTAACCCCTTCCCTGCCAGTGACATTTACACAGTAATCAGTGCATTTTTATGTGACCAATCACAGCGAGTCACATGACAGTTGTACACAATGGATGGCTTTCTTTCATGCCATCCCTTGTGTACAAATATATATATAGTGTAGCGCTATGTGTATAGATAAATGAGAACAAAGAATTAGGTTCGAGCCATCTTTCAATGGCCAGAAAATAAACAAGGAATACTTCAAAATTGGATGAAAAGTGACTCAATACAAAAAGTGCGCTATATGTTACAAAATGACATGTAAAACATAATAATAATAATAACAATACACCAGTGAAATGTGAGAACAAAACCAAATTATAAATGGATAAAGAATCAGCCAAAAAAGTCCATAAATATTTAGAAAATGTGTTCCTGATAAAAATCAAAAACCACCACCAACAGTCTCTGAGGATTGACTGATGAAGACAACAACGGAATATTTCTGGTGGGTGAGAAGGTAAGACACCAAATGAAATGTGACGTCTGAGTATGTGACAGGACCATCACCATAGCATCTGAGGAGGCTTACAGGAAGCAGGGGACTTGAGAAGACATACGTCTGAGTATGTGACAGGACCATCACCATAGCATCTGAGGAGGCTTACCGGAAGCAGGGGACTTGAGAAGACATACGTCTTACAAGTCTCAAAAAGCTTGTTTAGCCACCAGGGCTGGCAAGGTGAAACATCGGGTATCCACAACTTCAAATAGGGGGGGAGGGAAGATCTGTCAACAGCTTCAACCGTCCAGACGTATCAGCAGGCCAACCGGATGTTTATTTAAAAAACCATGAGAGAAAAAAAACTCACATGGCATGATATCGTTTAAAAAGCATGCATTTATTAGAACAATAAAAAGGAACACTCACATGATATAAGATCGTAAACAGCTCAAATAGTATCAAACGCGGTGATCATAGGGGGTCCACCCAACATGTTTCGGCCGCGTTTGATACTATTTGAGCTGTTTACGATCTTATATCATGTGAGTGTTCCTTTTTATTGTTCTAATAAATGCATGCTTTTTAAACGATATCATGCCATGTGAGTTTTTTTTCTCTCATGGTTTTTAAATAAACATCCGGTTGGCCTGCTGATACGTCTGGACGGTTGAAGCTGTTGACAGATCTTCCCTCCCCCCTATTTGAAGTTGTGGATACCCGATGTTTCACCTTGCCAGCCCTGGTGGCTAAACAAGCTTTTTGAGACTTGTAAGACGTATGTCTTCTCAAGTCCCCTGCTTCCGGTAAGCCTCCTCAGATGCTATGGTGATGGTCCTGTCACATACTCAGACGTCACATTTCATTTGGTGTTGACAGGGTTAGGGATTTGATTCAGAGTTCTTACTTAAATCTAATGCCTACGTGTAAAATCTGTTATGAAATGCCTGCGTAGCAATATCTTATGAAACTAACCTTTGCCTGCTGACAACATTATTCTCGATGAAACTGCGTGTATTGTAACATTTTGGCTGCTGATACGACATTATTAGTCAAAACTGCTTTTTATTATTTGATAACTATTTTGCACTTTGATTCTTGTGATTGTATAACCAAATATATATAAAGACCCAATAAAACAAGACAGTTAACTCACTGCGGGCTCATAGACCGTGGAATGAGACACAGACGAATTTGCCTCCGTGTCTACTTCTTTAAGGGTTAAGATTTGACAAAGCAATATAAACATAAAGTGACTTATTTAAAAGTCACATCTAACATTTTGGCGCCCGAATAAGCAGGGACACACCAAGATACTACAAGAGGTGGCTGAGCTACGCTGACGGAACAAAAGGACAGGCATTCCGGGAACCACAGATTGAAAAACCTGCGCAGGTAAGAAAAAGATTTATTTTTCTTATATTCTGTGCTCCCCTGATTTGTGCCTATCCGTTCTGTCAGTTATGGTTCTCCTGGTTTTAAAACACCAGCCTCTGTAGTGGTGAGTCTAGAATTACTGCATATTGTGGTTTATATTGCTGGAATTATTTGTTGTTTTGTTGTCTGTCTGTCTTGTTGAGAAAGTGAATGAGCCTTGCCTAGGTTGGTATGAATTGAAAGAATATCATCCCAATGAGCGGTGGAATGCGCCTTACCTCACATGATTGGGAACTTGTGAGCTTGGGGGTCTGATGCTTACGTTTGATATTCAATTTAGTTCATAAACCATAGACGGGTTGCGAGTGTAAGCCCTGTCTGCTCCAAAAAGCAGGGATAAGAGTGTATAAGGGGGAATGAGGTCTCCATAAAGCCCGGAGATCTAGTCGGATACCTGGTCACTTTAAGGAATGCTTGTATATGTTGTAGCCGTCAGTCTGATCATAAAATTTTGTCAGTTGGCTAGCATATAAAATAATTCGGTTTCAAGAATCTCATTTAGGAGAGGTTTTTAGTATTCTGGCATCCTAGGAGGAAAAGGCAACGAGGAACTAGTGTAACTTGGTTAAGTGTTTTATATTGTACACTAAGTGTCCCACACGCTACCTAGGCTGGACTGTCAGAATGGGCCAGAGGAACACAAAACCCCATCAGGGAATTGTAGCACATTACACGGTGCCACAGATAATTACAAACATCTGTGGGGAAGATGAAGAGCGGGACTTAAAGGATGTCCTTCGTAAATTTAAGGTGAAAGGAGCAGCGGGTTTAGACCCGGATGTATGAAGTGAAATAAAAAGGGACAGACAAGGAGAGGTGTTAGAAAAGCAATGGATGCGTCAGGTTCAATGCTTAATTAAGGTTTCAAATAGAGCGAAAGAAGGGGGGTCTTAGTTCAACCATCCCACCCCCATATACTGACATAGAACGTAAACCACACAAGATATATCCAGTACTTGAGGGGAGAATGGGTACCACCAGATTCTTGTGTATTGTTACAATATGTGGATGATTTATTGTTATGCTGCCCGGACAAGGAAACTTGTTTGGATACCACCCTTAATTTGTTGCGATTTTTAGCAGAAAAAGGTTGCAAGGTTAATAGGAAAAAGTTACAAATGTGTCAGGAAACAGTTATCTTTCTGGGACATTGTATATCACAGGGTACAAGACATCTCACTGAGGAGAGGGTTCAAGTGATAAAGGGAATGTTACCCCCACGGAATTTCAAACAATTGCGTATGTTTTTAGGTATTGTGTCATATTGTAGACAATGGATACCACATGCTAGCGCTTTGATGCAGCCATTATACGATTGTTTGAAAATTGTACCGTATATGCTTACAGAAGTAGCTTATGAGTCGTTTATCACTTTAGATTATACTAAGAAATTTAATCTGTACATTGCTGAGATCACTGGACACGCCACAGGTGTTCTGACACAGGCACATGTAAAACAAAGACCAGTCGCTTACTTTTCAGCAGCATTAGATCCAGTATCTAGAGGTTCACCGTCCTGTGTACGGGCGGTAGCTGCAGTGTCAATTATCATAGATAAGTCATCAGAAATTGTTCTAGACAATCCAGTTGTAGTGCATACCACACATGACATACATGCAATCTTGTCTCAGGTACAACCCAAACACATTTCCATGGCTAGGCAATTAAGGTTACAGTGTACTTTACTTTTACCTCCAAATGTCACTTTTCAGCGCTGTACAACCTTAAATTTGGCCACCTTTTTTGCCTCTTCAGTCATCAGATTTGGCAAGGGGGAATAATAGTGCTAATAAGGAAGGAGATGAGGACACTGACACTCTTCTGTTTGAGGAAGTAAATGAACATGATTGTTTTCAGCTCATGGAACAGGAGACAATGGGATTCCCACATGTTACAGATACACCCATTTTAAACGCTGAGCACACTTTGTACATAGATGGCAGCAGGTTTGCTGATGACAAGGGTAAATATCACACAGGTTATGCCGTAGTGACTGATACACAGGTAATTGACGCACAGCCCTTACCAGCCCACATGTCAGCACAAGAGGCAGAATTAAAAGCTTTAGAACGCTTATGGTGTAGCGCACGATTATGGCCATATATGGAAGGCTAGGGGTTATCTGACAGCAGCAGGTACACCTGTAAAACATGGAGAAGGGATTAAGAGAGTCCTGAACAATCTTCAAAAGGTTAAACGAGTGGCCATCATGAAGATAGCGGCACACACGAGCGCAAAAACAATTGAGGCAAAAGGAAATGCATTTGCAGATTTGACTGCAAAACAGGCAGCTCTAGGGGGAGGAAGCCCTGAGACCTTAGCAGCGGTAGAGGTGAGTATCCCAGAACCAACATGGCAGCAGCTGAGTAAATTACAGGAGCAAGCAGGAGAGAGCGAGAAAGATAAGTGGGTCAGGATGGGAGCAGCACCAGACCTTGACAATGTATGGAGGGAAGGAGGCAAAATATGCCTGCCTGCCTCTCTGTACCCAGCAATGGCAGCAGCAGTTCACCTACCCACACATGTTAGTTCCAATTCCATGTATAGGATTGTGAACCAAGGATGGCTCGCCCCTGGATTCAGTAGTACTGTGAGAAACTACTGTGCCGCCTGCCAAATCTGTCTCCTGAATAACCCAGGACAGAGAGTAAAAACCCCACGGATACACCAGGTCCGGGCCCAATACCCCTTCCAGAGACTGCAGATTGACTACATACAAATGCCTAAGAGCGGCCCCTTTGAGTTTGTTCTCGTGTGTATCGATTTATTCTCAGGTTGTCCTGAAAGTTATCCAGTAAAATCAGCTACAGCAAAAGCCACAGCTAAGAAACTGATCACTGAGTTAATACCTAGGTTTGGTCTTCCTGAAACCATAGAATCAGATAGGGGGAACACACTTTACAGGAGAAATCATGCAGAATGTGATGACCATGTTAGGGGTTCAACAAAGTTTTCACACCCCTTACCACCCACAGAGTTCAGGATCGGTGGAGAGAGTAAATGGGACAATAAAGTTAAAAATACAAAAGGCAATGCAAGAGTTAAACAAGCCATGGCCTGAATGTCTGCCTTTGGCTTTATTCTCTATAAGGTACACTCCAACAGGAAAAACAGGATTGTCCCCATATGAGATACTTTTTGGTAGTGCACCTAGATTAGGTTTATACTTTCCACAGAGTATGCAATTGCAATGTGATAGTTTGACTGCATATGTAATACAATTACAACAACGTCTAACTAAGATCCACAAAAGTGGGTATTCTTCTCTTCCAGACCCTAATTCAATAACAGGTACACATACTCTGCTACCAGGGGATTATGTATATGTAAAGACAGGGGCGGACTGACAACTCATGGGGCCCCCGGGCAATAGAAGATCATGGGGCCCCCTGTGTCTGCGCCCACATGCAAGCCGCACCTACACAAAGCCCCACTTACATGGGGCACACAGTAAGGCACATCACATGGCACACAGCAGAGCACGGGGCACATTATGGGGCACAGGGCATACAGTAGGGCACATCACAGGACACATAATGGGGCACCCAGCAGGGTTTATTATGCTGTACACATCAGGGCACATTATTGAGCACAGCATGGTGCATCACAGAGGGTACAGGGCACATCAGTGGGTACACAGCGGGGCACATCACAGAGCACATCAGGAGATACACAGCAGGGAGCGTGCCGCACATCACAGGGCATGTGGCAAATAGTAGGGCACACAGCAGGGCACACAGTAGGGCACATCCTTGGGAACAGGACACAGGCGGTACACATCAGGGCACACATCCCAGGGCATGGGGCACACAGTAGAGCACATTACAGGGCACACAGTAGAGCACAACAGGCGGTACACAGCAGGGCACATCACAAGGCACATCACAGGGCAAGGGGCACAGAGTAGGGCACATAAGGGGGTACACTAGCAGGGCACATCACAGGCCATGGGGCACGCAGTAGGGCAAATAGCAGGGCACAAACCAAAACACAGGGCACACAGTACAGCACTGGGATCCTCCAGGCTTAACACAGTGTCTTTCAGGGTAGCCATCAGGGGGAAGGCGACACAGTGGGGGTGGAGGACACAGGGAGACACCATGGGGGGGGGGTTGGAGGGCACAGGGGGACACTGTAGGTGGGTGGAGGGCACAGGGGGACACTGTGTGAGTGGCACAGGGAGACACCATGGGGGGGATAGAAGACACAGGGGGACACTGTGGGGGGTGAAGGGCACAGGGGGATACTGTGGGGAGGTGGAGGGCACAGGGGGACACTGTGGGGAGTTGGGGGGCACAGGGGGACACTGTGGGGGGGGTGGAGGGCACTGTGGGGGGGAGGTGGAGGGTACAGGGGGGCACTGTGGGGAGGTGGGGGGCACAGGGGGACACTGTGGGGAGGTGGGGGCACAGGGGGACACTGTGGGGAGGTGGAGGGCACAGGGGGACACTGGGGGGAGGTGGAGGGCACAGGGGGACACTGGGGGGGGTGGAGGGCACTGTGGGGAGGTGGGGGGCAAAGGGGGACACTGTGGGGGGGTGGAGGGCACAGGGGGGCACTGTGGGGAGGGGGGAGGTGGAGGGCACAGGGGGGCACTGTGGGGGGCACAGGGGGACACTGTGGGGAGGTGGGGGCACAGGGAGACACTGTGGGGGGGTGGAGAGCACAGGGAGCACTGTGGGGGGGTGGAGGGCACAGGGGGACACTGTGGGGGGGTGGAGGGCACAGGGGGGCACTGTGGGGAGGTGGAGTGCACAGGGGGACACTGTGGGGAGGTGGAGGGCACAGGGGGACACTGTGGGAAGGTGGGGGGGCACAGGGGGACACTGTAGGGAGGTGAGGGCACAGGGGGGCACTGTGGGGAGGGGGGAAGTGGGGGGCACAAGGGGGCACTGTGGGGAGGTGGGGGGCACATGGGGACACTGTGGGGAGGTGGGGGGGCACAGGGGGGCACTGTGGGGAGGTGAGGGCACAGGGGGACACTGTGGGGAGGTGGAGGGCACAGGGGGGCACTGTGGGGAGGGGGGGAGGGGGGGCACTGTGGGGAGGTGGGGGGCACATGGGGACACTGTGGGGAGGTGGGGCACTGTGGGGAGGTGGGGGGCACAGGGGGACACTGTGGGGAGGTGGGGGGCATAGGGGATCACTGTGGGGAGGTGGGGGGCACAGGGGATCACTGTGGGGAGGTGGGGGGCACAGGGGGTCACTGTGGGGAGGTGGGGGTTACTGTGGGGAGGTGGGGGGCACAGGGGGACACTGTGGGGAGGTGGAGGGCACAGGGGGACACTGTGGGGAGCACAGGGGGACACTGTGGGGGGCACAGGGGGACACTGTGGGGAGGTGGGGGGCACAGGGGGACACTGTAGGGAGGTGGGGGGTACAGGGGGACACTGTGGGGAGGTGGAGGGCACTGTGGGGAGCACAGGGGGGCACTGTGGGGAGGTGGGGGCACAGGGGGTCACTGTGGGGAGGTGGGGGGCACAGGGGGACACTGTGGGAGGTGGGGGTCACTGTGGGGAGGTGGGGGGCACAGGGGACACTGTGGGGAGGTGGGGGTCACTGTGGGGAGGTGGGGGGCACAGGGGGTCACTGTGGGGGGTGGAGGGCACAGGGGGGCACTGTGGGGAGGTGGGGGGCACAGGGGGACACTGTGGGGAGGTGGGGGGCACAGGGGGACACTGTGGGGAGGTGGGGGTCACTGTGGGGAGGTGGGGGGCACAGGGGGACACTGTGGGGAGGTGGGGGTCACTGTGGGGAGGTGAGGGGCACAGGGGGACACTGTGGGGAGGTGGGGGGCACAGGGGGTCACTGTGGGGGTGGAGGGCACACAGGGGGGCACTGTGGGGAGGTGGGGGCCACAGGGGGACACTGTGGGGAGGTGGGGGGCACAGGGGGACACTGTGGGGAGGTGGGGGGCACAGGGGGACACTGTGGGGAGGTGGGGGGCACAGGGGGACACTGTGGGGAGGTGGGGGCACAGGGGGATACTGTGGGGAGGTGGGGGGCACAGGGGGACACTGTGGGGAGGTGGGGGCACAGGGGGACACTGTGGGGAGGTGGGGGTCACTGTGGGGGTGGAGGGCACACAGGGGGGCACTGTGGGGAGGTGAGGGGCACAGGGGGACACTGTGGGGAGGTGGGGGGCACAGGGGGACACTGTGGGGAGGTGGGGGGCACTGTGGGGAGGTGGGGGGCACAGGGGGTCACTGTGGGGGTGGAGGGCACACAGGGGGGCACTGTGGGGAGGTGGGGGCACAGGGGGACATTGTGGGGAGGTGGGGGCACAGGGGGACACTGTGGGGAGGTGGGGGGCACTGTGGGTGGGAAGCTGTGCAGCAACTTTCTAATAGCAGCACGTGGTACAAGCTGCTGCACTTTCCTTCCTACATGCAGAGTAGCGCGGGAAGCGGCTGTATACAGACCTCTCGTGATGCGCTCCTCCTCGCCGGCCCCTCCTCTTTTCTGTCCGTCCGAGGTGATGACAGATACAAGCACCTGGGGTGGACGGGAGGGAAGGAGGGGCCGGCGGGGAGGAGGAGGAGCGCATCACGAGGTGTTCTGTATACACTGCAGTCTCAGCAGTGAGCAGGGACCCGATCAGCCCGTCAATCACAGCTAGCTGACGGGTAGATCGGGTCCCGACTCCCAAAGTGGAAGCTGCCATGGGGCCCCCTACTGGCCACGGGCCCTCGGTCAGCGTCCGAACTGCCCGATGGTCAGTCCGCCCCTGTGTAAAGAAACACACCAGAAAGACATTGGAGCCAAGGTTTGAAGGTCCTTATCAAGTGCTTCTTACCACAGCCACTTCAGTAAAGCTGGAAGGAAAACCTACCTGGATACACGCATCACACTGCAAGAAACAACCCGAGAAAACAACATGATGAAATATCTACTTACATATTTTCTGTTGAAAATTGTTGTTTTACAAATACATGCATGGACTCCTGGTATTAATGTAATTGAGGTAGAGGAAACAGCAAATTTTAAATGGGTTATAGATGATCCTAAAGTAGCAAATGATTCAGGATATGAGATGAATAAGTATTATGATGTAGGTAATTACACAGTTAAAGGACACAGGCGACCATTTCATATAGATGTAGGTATTGCATGGATACAGGCAGACCCACTCTCAGAAGTAACTATAACTTTCCAGTGGAATGACAATATGCGCTTTCCTTTCAATAACAGTAAAAATAATAGGTGCCATAAAATATCCCTTTCACAGACATGGAAACAAGCACGGGAACGGGTAGTAGGACAAATGTACCAAATATTAGTCCATAAAGCAGGGGGAGAAAATATATCAGAAGGGATGTGTAATCTGACAGATATTACCGTTAATCAATCAAGTACTTTCCTCTGTGCCTCTTGGTGGAGGGAAGAGAGAAATGATGGGTGGTATTGGAATGCAGAGGCCTATGGATTTCACATACAAATGGAGGAAGAAGTAACGCCAATAATTTAATCTTCCATATTAACACCCGTACCAAACACTTGCATAAATGTATCAACATCACAACAGAAAACAAAAATAAAATTCAATATCACCTTTCCCCCAATACCAGAGTGTAGGTATAGGCGAGAATGGTATGATACTCTATTGGGATTAACAGGTACAGGAATGGGAGTTTTAAACTCGGTCGAGATAGAAGAAATGAACAACAGATGGAAGCATGCAGGGGGACACATAGCTGACAGCTTGACTATTACAAGCAAATGGTTACCCACCACTTTTGAAACCCAACTGCAAGAAATACCCCTATTACAATTTTTGGGAGGGTTAATAAATCACACTATAGGAGCAGAGTTCCAGCTGTGGAATCAAAGTCAACAGTTTGTAAATTTCACACAGTGCTCTTTTAACCTCTTATCCTATCATATACAAATAAATAGGGCCAGGACTGAACTACAGTTGGGAAATTATCATACCTGGATGAAATATTTTAAAGGTCTAACTGACGATGGTGTATGGTTCCAAGTAAAAGGGGATAAGGTAGAATGTGAGGATAAATGGTGTGTAGGAAGGTTTGAAGCTTACCGGGTAGCAGATGTAATGGAGATGTGTAAAATAGTGGTCATGCCACTAGTAATTAAAGACGAGTTTTGGTATCCAGAAATATATGGGAAATATGTAGATAAAGGAAACAGAACCCATGATTTATCTCTATGTGAAGGAACTAATAAGGGAATGGTATGTGGCAGAAGCTCCCCAGTATATGAACTTTGCTTGTTAAAATACCAAACTAGCATATGCAAAATGCAAAGAACACCGATAAATGTGAACAATAGATTCATAGAAATAGGACCCCAGCATATTTGTATAATTACTAATGACAACCGCACCATGTTAGCGTTAAATAAATTGGCGCCGTTTGCGGGATGTATAAAAAAAATTAAAATATTACAATGGGGTAACGACACCTATCTTTTTGAACCAGACGCCGATAAGGTATTCTCTTCAGTCTATGAGGTACATAATCTCACTGACACTACACCCTTTATAATTTCTTTAGACCCACTAAAACAGGTTTTGGAACAATCAGAGTTGTTAAGACGACACATAGAAACACTAGAACATACCCTACAGAATAATCTCGTATCTGCAATAACTGACAAAGGAAGACTAGTACATCTTTCATCACAGATACAACAGGATACTGCACCACATTGGTGGG
The DNA here is from genome assembly GCF_042186555.1 of Aquarana catesbeiana. Lineage (NCBI taxonomy): Eukaryota > Metazoa > Chordata > Amphibia > Anura > Ranidae > Aquarana > Aquarana catesbeiana. The sequence goes on from NC_133335.1 coordinate 88,800,587, forward strand.
ATATATTTAGTGGAATGTCTTCTACAGCGACCAATACCTTTCACTGGTTGTTAAGTCCAATGGTTATTATTATTTTAATATTAATATCACTTACAATTACAAATATATCGGAGAATACAGGAAAATAAATAGGAAAATTAGGAGAATAGAGAGGGCATACTGATAAATGTGTATTGACATCACCCTACTCCTACAAAACTCCTCTTCTTGAATTTAAGATGTTAGTAATACCTAGGGGGGTGGGTTTTACCCCTCTGACAACTTGCGGTCAGGGAAAGGACTCTGGGGAAAAACTGACTAGAACTTATTCATGAGGACCCAGGGGGAGGGAGAGGATGATGTCAAAGGGGGAAATTGATAGGGTTAGGGATTTGATTCAGAGTTCTTACTTAAATCTAATGCCTACGTGTAAAATCTGTTATGAAATGCCTGCGTAGCAATATCTTATGAAACTAACCTTTGCCTGCTGACAACATTATTCTCGATGAAACTGCGTGTATTGTAACATTTTGGCTGCTGATACGACATTATTAGTCAAAACTGCTTTTTATTATTTGATAACTATTTTACACTTTGATTCTTGTGATTGTATAACCAAATATATATAAAGACCCAATAAAACAAGACAGTTAACTCACTGTGGGCTCATAGACCGTGGAATGAGACACAGACGAATTTGCCTCCGTGTCTACTTCTTTAAGGGTTAAGATTTGACAAACCAATATAAACATAAAGTGACTTATAACAGTGTCTTACCTTCTCACCCACCAGAAATATTCCGTTGTTGTCTTCATCAGTCAATCCTCAGAGACTGTTGGTGGTGGTTTTTGATTTTTTATCAGGAACACATTTTCTAAATATTTATGGACTTTTTTGGCTGATTCTTTATCCATTTATAATTTGGTTTTGTTCTCACATTTCACTGGTGTATTGTTATTATTATTATTATGTTTTACATGTCATTTTGTAACATATAGCGCACTTTTTGTATTGAGTCACTTTTCATCCAATTTTGAAGTATTCCTTGTTTATTTTCTGGCCATTGAAAGATGGCTGGAACCTAATTCTTTGTTCTCATTTATCTATACACATAGCGCTACACTATATATATATTTGTTGATTTACTTACTTCTATCTTTGTCTTAGAGGTGTGTTAGCCGCTTAGTGTGTAACTACCTCTATAACACCATTGGAGCAGCGCTGTACTTACTCCCCATTTAATTCCGATGCCATCCCTTGTGTACAATTGTGTTGCTAGCTGTGATTGGTTAATTTGATCACATAGTACAGACAGGCCCAATCACAGCCCATCTGTACCATGTGCAATGTAATTCACTGCTATAAGCAAACATAATGTGTAAAACAAATTCTGATCACTTCCCCAGAGTAGTACAATGTTACTATGGTAATATTATATTGCTCTGGTAACAGTGTGTTAAAAAAATCATTAAAAAAAAGAAAGCAAATTAAAACTTTTTTGTATTGTCACATAGTCAGTGTCCCTGATCACTGCACATAAGTTATATAATATGCTGTATTGCACTAGTGACAGTATGTAAAAAAAAATTTGAATTTTTTTTTCATCTTATTTCTTCATTTTCCAAAAAAAAATAAGACTAATAAAAATTTCAAAAACCCGCCATGCCTCAATATGACTAAATACCTTGGACTGTCTACTCTCTCTCTCCAAAAAGGGGTAATTTGGGGGTGTTTGTACTGTCCTGACATTGTAGGGCCTCAAGAAATGAGATAGGCCATCAGTACTAGTACCGATCGCTCAACTTGGTACATTCAGCCTTCCCATTAATCGTTCGACTCTCTAACAATGTAACCGCTTGAGATTCAAACGTGTATGGCCGGCCTAAGGCCCCTTTCTCATGGGGGAGGGAGGGGACTCTCTTGCTGTTCCCCGATGAGCAAGCAGATTGCTGGTCCATGTCTGCTCCGCTTATGCAGATCAGACACAGACACAGCCCGCTCTTCTCTATGGGTGGTCAGATGTAGAGTGGGGACGGAAAGTATTCAGAACCCCTTACATTTTTCACTCTTTGTTATATTGCAGCCATTTGCTAAAATCATTTAACTTCATTTTTTTGTCCTCATGAATGTACACACAGCACCCTATATTGACAGAAAAACCCAGACTTGTTGACATTTTTGCAGATTTATTAAAAAAGAAAAACTGAAATATCACATGGTCCTAAGTATTCAGACCCTTTGCTCAGTATTTAGTAGAAGCACCCTTTTGATCTAATGCAGCCATGAGTCTTTTTGGGAAAGATGCAACAAGTTTTTCACACCTGGATTTGGGGATTCCTCCTTGCAGATCCTCTCCAGGTCTGTCAGGTTGGATGGTAAACGTTGGTGGACAGCCATTTTTAGGTCTCTCCAGAGATGCTCAACTGGGTTTAAGTCAGGGCTCTGGCTGGGCCATTCAAGAACAGTCACGGAGTTGTTGTGAAGCCACTCCTTCGTTATTTTAGCTGTGTGCTTAGGGTCATTGTCTTGTTGGAGGGTAAACCTTCGGCCCAGTCTGAGGTCCTCAGCACTCTGGAGAAGGTTTTCGTCCAGGATATCCCTGTACTTGGCCGCGTTCATCTTTCCCTCGATTGCAACCAGTCATCCTGTCCCTGCAGCTGAAAAACACCCCCACAGCATGACGCTGCCACCACCATGCTTCACTGTTGGGACTGTATTGGACAGGTGATGAGCAGTGCCTGGTTTTCTCCACACAAAACGCTTCGAATCAAGGCCAAAATGTTCTATCTTGGTCTCATCAGACCAAAGAATCTTATTTCTCACCATCTGGGAGTCCTTCAGGTGTTTTTTAGCAAACTCCATGCGGGCTTTCATGTGTCTTGCACTGAGGAGAGGCTTCCGTTGGGACACTCTGTCATAAAGCCCCGACTGGTGGAGGGCTGCAGTGATGGTTGACTCTCTACACCTTTCTCCCATCTCCTGACTGCATCTGTGGAGCTCAGCCACAGTGATCTTTGGGTTCTTCTTTACCTCTCTCACCAAGGCTCTTCTCCCCCGATAGCTAAGTTTGCCCGGACGGCCAGCTCTAGGAAGGGTTCTGGTCGTCCCAAACGTCTTCCATTTAAGGATTATGGAGGCCACTGTGCTCTTAGGAACCTTAATTGTAGCAGAAATTTTTTGTAACCTTGACCAGATCTGTTGTCTTGCCACAATTCTGTTCCTGAGCTCTTCAGGCAGTTCCTTTGACCTCATGATTCTCATTTGCTCTTACATGCACTGTGAGCTGTAAGGTCTTATATAGACAGGTGTGTGGCTTTCCTAATCAAGTCCAATCAGTATAATGAAACACAGCTGGACTCAAATGAAGGTGTAGAACCATCTCAAGGATGATCAGAAGAAATGGACAGCACCTGAGTTAAATATATGAGTGTCACAGCAAAGGGTCTGAATACTTAGGACCATGTGATATTTCAGTTTTTCTTTTTTAATAAATCTGCAAAAATGTCATTAATTCTGTGTTTTTCTGTCAATATGGGGTGCTGTGTGTACAGTAATGAGGGAAAAAAATGAACTTAAATGATTTTAGCAAATGGCTGCACTATAACAAAGAGTATCAAATTTAAAGGGATCTGAATACTTTCCGTCCCCACTGTAAATGGACCACTTGTCATGTGATCTGATCCGCTAGACGGAAGGGGAGCAGATCCCCATCTGTCTGTTTTTAGAGGATCAGATTGGATGTCGGCAGGTGTATACAGACACATGTCCGAATGGAGGGTCCGATCAGATCCACCTGAAAAACTGACAGGCGGACCCGATTGGCTCACTTGTTTGACATCGGTTGTAAGTAAGGATATAGGCCTATAAGGGGGATGTGGCTTCTTTATAATAATACTAATAATACTATTACAATTGCCTCGTTCATAGAAACAGGCAGCGTGCCCCTCTCTAATGCATCGTTATAGACTTCTAGTAGTGTAGGTAGTAATGTGTCAGCATATCTTTTGTACACCTTTGACGGAAGGCCATCAGCTCCCGGAGCCTTATTATTATGTGTTTGTGCTAGGGCTAATGCCAGTTCCTCAGCTGATATTAGGCAGCTCACACTTGCTGAGGAAATCCACTATGTCCCCTTCCCCAGGATGTACCTTGGATGTATACAAGTCAGCATAAAATGACCAGAAGATTTTTAGTATTGCTGAATTACTCATGTGAACAATTCCCTGTGCATCACACAAGGAGGAGACTATAGAGGGGGAACCCTGTGCCCGCGCCAGTAAAGCCAGAATGTGCCCAGTAGATTCCCCCTCTTCAAAATGGATTTGTTGCAAGAAAAATCTCTTATTTTCAGCCAGCTGAAGTGCCAGCTGGCTGGACATAGATTGTGCTCCCAGCCACGCTTTTTTTGTATCCTCAGTAGGATTAGAAATATATGCATCCTCTGACTCCCTAAGTACCTTACATACTTCTGTTTCCCAGGCCTTTGTATTTGACTTTATGCTATTAATCGTGGTTATAAATTGACCATGCAGGAATGCTTTTGCAGCCTCCCAAACCATACTTAATTGAGTTGAGTTTAGATTATCCTTCAGAAAAAATTTGAGGCGTTCCCTAATCGGATAAGGAGTAGGGAATAAAGCTAGCCAAAAGGGATTGAGTTTCCAACTCCTGGATTTAGCGTCAACAGGTAACGCTATTCTCACCCAGAAGGAGGAATGATCAGAAATGTGTCTGTCTCCGTACCCAGATTCAATAACTAATAGGAGCAGAGCAGCATTATCCAGTCCCAGATCTATTCTGAACAGGCTCCCGTAGGCCGCGGAGCAGCAGGAGTACTGTCTAGTTTGGGCGTGACTCCTGCGCCACACATCAGTCAAGCCCAACTCTGATAATAGACCGGCAAAGGGTGTTAATCCCTTGTTACGAACATTTATGGTGGTAGGTACAGGCAGTTTATCCCATTTATGATGCAGATAGTTATTGAAGTCGCCCACCGCCACTAGAAGTATATTTGGGTATTGTGCCATGAACTTAGCCAAGTGTCTAAGGGTCTCTGCTGAGTAGGGGGGTGGTATATATATATTGGCTATGATACATACCAAATTTGATATTGTACAGAGCAAAAAAAATAAATTTCCCTCCCGGGTCTATAACTCTCTGAGAGCAGTGGAATTGAGTGTCCCGATGAATCAGGTCACTCACCCATCTTGCATAGGCCGAGTATGTAGAATGAATTTGGGTACTATATATCCGGGAACCAAAACTAGGGATAGCATCAGGGGGAAAATGGGTCTCTTGTAGACATACAATGTCCGCCCGTGCGGACTTAAAATGTCTAAGTGCCACCACTCTTTTCACAGGAATACCAAGACCCCTAATATTCCATGACAAAATCTTAATACTCGCTGTCATTTGTATATGTCAATTGTATGTACACCACCACACTGGGTGCCATTGTGTGACTGTATTGCATTTGGCTAACTTTTAGACAATAGAGCACTACCTAAAATAGACCTAGTGTCGATGTTACCTGCGTTACCTCTATTCACATTATTAGTGTACACTTTAACATAAGACTGTGGTTGCAAAGCTGAAGGGCTGGATAAACACACAGAGTCCCAGAGAATCCTAAAGAGAAAAAAATGGTAGAAAAAAAGAGAGGGGGGAGAAAAAAGGGGGGGGACACTCAAAAGAACATAGATCATCAGTGTCAACAATCATGGAGCCAACCAGGCTCTCAGCCACTTGGGCTAACATAGAAACAGTTCCCTGATAAGTTATCCTGGGCGGGGGAAGGCAGTGGAAACACCCAGAAAAGTAACTTCCAGTTGGTAATTGGGGTTTCACAGATGCAGGCTGCTTGCAATTCAAAAGATTCAAGGTACTTCTCTCTCCGCCGGACTTGTAAAGATAAGTCACTGTCCCATAGAAAGTGATGGATCCTCAATGCTGATCTGGACGCTGCCTCCTAGCATCTTTAAGAGCTCTATCCTCCCGATCCAACCATTGTGCAGCCACTGTAGATGGATCGAAGAAGTGAGTCATGCCAAGGGCTGTTACCCGGAGTTGGGCAGGATACAGCATGCCATATTGCACATTTAGTTCTCTGAGCCGCTTTTTAACATCATTGAAGGTTGTACAACGTTTTTGTAGTTTGGCAGAGAAGTCAGGGAATAAAGAGACCCTGGAATTATCAATTTTCATTTTGTCTGACAAAGCTCTGGCTTTAGATTATATTGCTTCTCTGTCCTTATAATTAAGCAGCTTGAATAGGAAAGGCATGGGATGATTGCCTGGTGGCAGAGGGCGGGTAGGTACCCTGTTTGCTCGTTCAACAGCAAAGAGTGGAGAAAAGGATTCCCTGCCAAACGTAGAGATAAGCCATTGCTCTATAAAATCCACTGGGTTTTTACCCTCAGTTCGCTCCGGGATGCCCAGGGCACGGACATTATTTCGTCTCATGCGATTTTCCATTTCGTCAAGTCGCATTGCATGTTGTTCAGTAAGGTGGCAGTTGTATTTCAGATCCCTCTGCATAGGTGCCATGTCATCCTCTACTGTGCTCAGCCTACCCTCTAAGGCAGAGGTTCTCTCTCTAAGTTTCTGCATGTCATGGCATACATATGAGATCTCAGCCTTCACTTCCTTAATCTCATTTGAGAGGGCAGTTATGGAGTGATTATAGGAGGTCACAGCTGTAAATATATCTCTGAGCGTGGGTTCTGCAGCAGCCGACCCAGAAGGACTGATCTGAGGCCTAGCAACAGCATTCTGAGGAGTATTCACTGCGCTCCACTCTGGGGATAATCCGTCTGCATCCTCTAAGGGAACTGTGTCATCTGCCTCCGGAGAGTTTTCAGGTGTGTCCCCCTGTGCAGGCATCCTGGCTAGGGCATCTTTATAGGACCTGCCGCCATATAAGAGCTTTTGTGCGGCCTCCTTATACTGTTCCTTGGCCGCTTGGTGTGGGTCGGCGCCATCTTGATCATGGGGATCTGTCTGTCCTTTGCCACTGCCGGTATTTTTTAGCACCATTGCGGCCGTTAATGCGGGCAGAGCTGGGCTCCAGATGTCTCCCGGGTAACAGGGGAGCAGTATGGTCCCGTTCAGCGGTCCCGGAGTGGTAGGAGAAGGGTTAATGCACGGATGGCCAGCGAAGCTGGAGACACTCACGTCCTTCTACATTAGCCGCTAAGCCACACCCCCGATTGGCCCACTTGTGTTAAAGGGGCCTAATATAGAACTTCAAGACCCCTGTTGCATTCGCACAACATTAAAGCATCACAATGCAAGAATTGCTATAAAATCCATGTGGAATAGAAATCCCCATTCTGTGACTGGTAAATATCAATATGATGCAGTTTATTGTCAAAGACTAAAGTGAACTCTGTGTCCATTCTCATTTACATGTGTGCATTGCCATGAATGCTGCATGAACACAGAACAGTATAAACCAGGACTTAAGAATTAAACAAAAGCCAATAAATCAGAACTGGGATGATAAAAAATACATGACCAGACTGTAATGACAACCGTCCCAATTCTAACTTGTAGATTTAGGGGTAAGGTGCACATGGTGGGTGAGTAAAACAAAGTTGGTATGCATGCCAGCAAATCCATTTTATGTTTTCTACAATAAAGCTATGATATCTATTGGGCTGAAGAAGAACATTCAGCTGAAGAAATGTTTTAGACCCGTTTCACACTGGTGCATATTGCAGGCGCTACAGTGCCAAAAATATTGCCTGCAAAGCGCACTGAAAGAGCTGCTGATGTGTCTCCAATGTGAAAGTTCCGAGGGCTTTCACACTGGGGCGGTGCGCTGGCAGGACGGTAAAAAAGTCCTGCTAGTAGCTTCTTTGGAGCGGTGAAGGAGCGGTGTATACACCGCTCCTTCACCGCTCCTGCCCATTGAAATCAATGGGACAGCACGGCTATACCGCCGGCATAGCGCTGCTGCAGCAGCGTTTTCTGGTGGTTTTATCCCTTTCTCGACCACTAGTAGGGGGGTAAAACCGCCCTGCTAGCAGCCGCTAACACGACGGTAAAGCGGCGCTAAAAATAGCGCCATCTTACCGCCGATGCCGCCCCTGCCCCAGTGTGAATGGGGCCTTAGGATTATTTAACAGTATATAAGAAATCTGCCATCATGTCTCAGCATTGTACTCTACAAAAGTTTAAGTGTCTCTATAGGTAATCAGATAAGTGTGACTCCTACAGACTGACCTGAATGCTCCATCAGGGACACATAATACTCAATTAGCATCTGAAAAGCAACATCAGACTCAATCCAAGACTGTGTTTAGTCACCTGCACACCTTCTAGACTTTCTTAGACTTTGTGTAACGATCATCTCTGTTATGCATATTATTATCTTTTTTTATAGGAGTTCTTAGACCTTTTTCCTCAGACAAGACAAAGACGGCACCCCTGGTTATCTAATAGAAAGTTTGGAGGATAAAGTGACTGTTTATCTATTGAGCATTTAGACTCCATTGTGTATAAAATATCAATGTACACTCACTACTTTACATTGCAGCAAAGTGTCATTTCTTCAGTGTTGTCACATGAAAACATAAAAGCAAATATTTACAAAAATGTGAGATACTGTGTATATATATATATATATATATATATATATATATATATATATATATACACACACACACAATTTTTTCCCTTGTTCTAGGACACAGATAGACAATTTAATGTATATCAAATCAGGTTGGCTCTTGTATCATGTAGTTGATGGTAGATCTAAAGCAGATTGTATAATCAGATTGTATAGTGTATGACCACCCTAAATGTGTACAGTAAGACAGAAAACTAGATGTATGCAATGTGTTGAGTTATTATAGTCAAGATTTCAAATACTATACAAGTCTCTTCTACCCTTGCATAATCCTTAATCCTTTTAAGTCTTGGTTCATATTAGTGTGACTTGTCATGCGACTTGATAGCACCCCATTTGCACTATTTCTGTGTGATTTCAGAGCATTGACATCTCTTAAATGAAGTCTCACAGATATCTGCAGGCTGCACATGAAATCGCACTGCTTTGAAGCCACGCTGAAGAATGCGACTTCAAAACCGCACTGATGTGAACCAGAGCTTCGTGTCCAATACAGAAAACATCATGGAATAAAATAAGAAACACAGCAAATCGATCTTCCTCATGCTTCATTCACAAATAGAACATATCACCAACTGACAGAAAACTGAAGGATGCACGGGGTACCTGCACTACAAAATAAGCCCCTCTATCCAGTGGTGTATTTAGGTTTTGTGCTACCCTAGGCCTGACTAAATTCCAAAAATCCCCCTTTTCAGCACAAATCCTCACCCTCATATAACCCCTTCCAGTACAATTCTTGCTTCTCAGCATATTCCTCAGTCCCCCACAGTCTAGGGCACTACAAGTCCCAGCATACGAGGCTGCCATATCTCAGGGAATGAACACAGAAAAAAGGTGTACTATAGCAGTAAACCTAGGTGGGACTTTAGAGGCATAGGAAACAACGAAGAAGTATGAGAATAAACACTATTTATTGAAAAATACACAACATAAATAGAACAATACAGAAAAATTAAAAATCATGTATACTGATACATAATGTGCAGTGAGCCCTTGTGTATCTACACGTTTCACCGTTAGGCTTCTTCAGGATACAGTCAAGGTTCTACAGATAGCAAATAAAGAGAAAGGACCTCACTGTCTTGCAGAGAGATAAGTCTCCATTATAAGTATCCAGAAACTGGTTCAGAGCTGCCATATCTCAGCCACCCACAGAGGGCACTACAAGTCCCAGCAGAGCGGGCTGCCACCAGTCCTCCAGACACAGCATTAGGAGACTGCACAGCCTTCCACCCCCTGACACTCATTCCTTGGCTGCCATCCACTCCTCCCCACCCTCCACTTACAATGGTGTCCTACCAGAGTCTGGGCGGCATGTCGCTCTGCATGGTGGGGCAGTGGGCATGATTTCCCCTTCTCTGAAGACACGTCCCGGCTCCCAGACCCCGGTGTTCTGTAAAATGTTCCTACCCGCAGCACACAAGACTGCAGATCACTTCACCACTAGCCAGGCACCTCAGTGGCTGTGGCTGGATCAATAAGCTGGGCATCGGCGGATGCAACCACTGCCGCCACATGTGTGCACCCATAGATTGTACTTGAGGATGCTTTATCTGTGCAGGAGGAGGCCGCGGGAGCCGGGACTCGGGAGTAAGGTTTTTGTGCAGGGGTGGCTTTTTTGCCGCCCCCCACAAAGTGCTGCCCTAGGCCTGGGCCTTGTCGGCCTAGGCAAAGACAAAGTACAGCCTCTATCACCTGTACTGCTATTGGCAAGAGACTATAAAATCTATCTTTTCCATGTAAAGATGGCCATACATTAGACAATCTGGTTGTACAGAGATTGTGCTTTAGATTTAAGCAAGAAGGGATGAATTTCGATCCATGTATGGGCTGACTGGTTGTACATAAGTTGATCTATTGGCTGACTTGTATACAACCAGCCTGTTTTCTCCAATGATCAGTGTGACTATAGCTGACAACACCAATCATTGGAAGGCTCCCCATTGTCAGACTACAATAACACATCAGGAAAGATTCCCCATCCAGACAGAACGTGTGGATGGGGGAATCGGCTTTTTTTTTTTGTTCAACCTGTGGGTTGAACAAAAAGAATGAATCATGTATGGTTTGCCTTAACAAAATTAAAGAATACAAGTGGATAATTCATTCAATTTACATGAAATCAGACAGGCCCTTGTACTATATCGTTGATGGTAGATCTAAAGAAGATTGTATAATCACATTGTATAGTGTATGGCCAGCCTAAATGTGCTTATTACAGGACCCTTATTATTAGACCCTGTGTGATCAGACTACTACAGGATATAAGATGTTTGCAGTCAGATCACATACTACACAACATCGAGTATACAGCAGTCTCCTCTACCCTTGCATCTCTCTAAGACCCTATACACACTATATAACTTTTGTTGTCTAATTTCCTTTAGATTTACCAAAACCATGTAGTACAAGGGCCTGCCTGATTGCATACAAACTGAAACTCTTAAGGTTTGTCCTCATATTATATGGTTTTGGTAAATCTAAAGGAAAAGATCTACAGAAAATTGTATAGTGTGTATCCAGCTTCAGTTTATAATGCAGCACACATCATTGAATACAATGAATGCAGCAAATAATTTTTCCTCATTCACAAATAAAGCATTGCACCGTAAACTAGAAAGTGCACAGGGGTACTAGATCTTCACAATAAGCCCCTCTATGACCTCTACAGATACAGGCAAATGTAACAAACACTGACATCTTTATCTCCTTTTCCATTGTAAGCTGGCCATACACTAGACAATCTGATTGTACGTTAGATTTACAACCTATGTAATGGGACACAGATGGACAATCCATTCACTTTGTATCAAATCCTGCAGGCCCTTGCACTATAGAGTAGATGTTGGATGTAAAGGAGGTTGTATTATCAGATTGTCTAGTATGACCAGCCTACATGTACTTAGTACAAGACAGAAAATAAGATCCATGAAATGTGGTGTTCTGTGTTTGCAGTGAAGATAACAAAATTCTCAGTATACATTATACGACAATAAATCTCCTCTACCATCACATCATCATTATTCCTCCCGTCTAAACTAAATGCATAATGCCGCACACATCGAAAAAATACGGAGCGCTGCATACCGACTTTCCTGAGAAACACCTCATTCACCAATAGACATCATCACACCAACTTACAGTAATCTGATAGGTGCACAGGATTGCCTGCACTTCATATTAAGCCCCTATTTCACCTCCATAGTGATTAACAAACTTCACAACAGGCACTGAGATCTAGATCTCTTTTCCACTTGAAGCTGGCCATACACTAGACAATCTGTTTGTATAGAGATTATGGTAATAGGACACACAGATAAAACAAAAACCAAACTAGAACCATACAACGAATCTACAGAATTTAATCTTCTTGCCTCCCAGCTCAATAACGATCTAATGGCCAAGGATCTTTAAGTGCAACAAAGGAAAATCAAAAAATACCAGCGAGATATTGCAGATTACAAAGCAGACCAAGTATTTAAATGGCAAAGTAAAATTGAAAACCCACAACCATATTCAACACCCGAGAAGGAGGTCAGAATTTAACAACCAGAAATTACTATAACCCAACCTCTAAATCAACTGTGATAACAGAGATATTTATGGAGGAACCCTGAGGTCTCAATATGAACACCAGGAGAATGGTGGGAATTGGCATCAAACACCAGGCAATAATTGGAAAAAACCTTTCAAAAAATCTTTAAAAAAAAAGTATCAAAATTGGCAAATAAAGGAAAGAAATTATAGGGAGAATAGAGGCCCCCATACCAACAAGATTACTACAGATGACCAGAGAAAAGCCCTATTCCCACCTATAACAGATATGAACCAATTAAGAACCCCCAAAATTACTATGAGCAAACATGACAGAGGTCTTAGACAGAAAAAGGAGGGACCATGCACCGAGAAGATACCCACAAGAAGATCGACGGTCGCCAAGGAGGAGACCTCAAGAACCCCAACAGTCACCTAGAAAAAGACCCCAAGACGAAAGACCAAGAAGAAGTCCGGAAAGACGAGGGGATGCAGAGCAGGAAAGAGAATCCAAAAGAAAAAGAGAGTAGTTGGAGAGGGTGTATTCAATATAAGTGGGAAATCTTTAACAACGGAAGAAATGGCAGTACTTGACAATGGTCTTAAACATGGCCCTATGAGGAACCTTAACACATTTGACACATACAGTCAGGTCCATAAATATTGGGACATCTACACAATTCTAATCTTTTTGGCTCTATACACCACCACAATGGATTTGAAATGAAACGAACAAGATGTGCTTTAACTGCGGACTTTCAGTTTAATTTGAGGGTATTTACATCCAAATCAGGTGAACGGTGTGGGAATTACAACAGTTTGTTTATGTGCCTCCCACTTTTTAAGGGACTAAAAGTAATGGGACAGATTAACAATCATCCATCAAACTTTCACTTTTTAACACTTGGTTGCAAATCCTTTGCAGTCAATTACAGCCTGAAGTCTGGAATGCATAGACATCACCAGACGCTGGGTTTCATCCCTGGTGATGCTCTGCCAGGCCTCTACTGCAACTGTCTTCAGTTCCTGCTTGTTCTTGGGGCATTTTCCCTTCAGTTTTGTCTTCAGCAAGTGAAATGCATGCTCAATTGGATTCAGGTCAGGTGATTGACTTGGTCATTGCATAACATTCCACTTCTTTCCCTTAAAAAAACTCTTTGGTTGCTTTCACAGTATGCTTCAGGTCATTGTTCATCTGCACTGTGAAGTGCCGTCCAATGAGTTCTGAAGCATTTTGCTGAATATGAGCAGATAATATTGCCGAAACACTTCAGAATTCATCCTGCTGCTTTTGTCAGCAGTCACATCATCAATAAATACAAGAGAACCAGTTCCATTGACAGCCATACATTCCCACCCCATGACACTACCACCACCATGCTTCATTGATGAGGTGGTATGCTTTGGATCATGAGCAGTTCCTTTCCTTCTCCATACTCTTCTCTTCCAGTCACTCTGGTACAAGTTGATCTTGGTCTTATCTGTCCATAGGATGTTGTTCCAGAACTGTGAAGGCTTTTTTAGATGTTGTTTGGCAAACTCTAATCTAGCCTTCCTGTTTTTGAGGCTTACCAATGGTTTACATCTTGTGGTGAACCCTCTGTATTCACTCTGGTGAAGTCTTCTCTTGATTGTTGAGTTTGACACACATACACCTACCTCCTGGAGAGTGTTCTTGATCTGGCCAACTGTTGTGAAGGGTGTTTTCTTCACCAGGGAAAGAATTCTTCGGTCATCCACCACAGTTGTTTTCCGTGGTCTTCCGGGTCTTTTGGTGTTGCTGAGCTCACCGGTGCGTTCTTTCTTTTTAAGGATGTTCCAAACATTTGATTTGGCCACATCTAATGTTTTTGCTATCTCTCTAATGGGTTTGTTTTGTTTTTTCAGCCTAATGATGGCTTGCTTCACTGATAGCGACAGCTCTTTGGATCTCATATTGAGAGTTGTCAGCAACAGATTCCAAATGCAAATAGCACACTTGAAATTAACTCTGGACCTTTTATCTGCTCCTTGTAAATGGGATAATGAGGGAATAACACACAGGGCCATGGGACAGCTGAGCAGCCAATTTCCCCATTACTTTTGGTCCCTTAAAAAGTGGGAGGCACATATACAAACTGTTGTAATTCCTACACCATTCACCTGATTTGGATGTAAATACCCTCAAATTAAAACTGAAAGTCTGCAGTTGAAGCACATCTTGTTCCTTTCATTTCAAACCCATTGTGGTGGTGTATAGAACCAAAAAGATTAAAATTGTGTCGATGTCCCAATATTTTTGGACCTGACTGTATATAAGCATTCAAAAATATGTTAGAAAGATCAACATTAAAAAGTATATTTTAAGCAATCCCTTTAAATCTCATACTAGGGTTCCAGCAGCTATGAACGAAATTCTACATAGCGCATTTCAAAATATTTCTCTCTACAACCCACAAGTGTATGATAATCAGCATATAGATGTTTCTAAAAAAATGGTGTTGCAAGATTTAGATGCACTGAAACTAAAAAAGATGTCTGATCCGATCCATATAAAAAAGGGGATACAAACATTGACCAAGAGGAAAGACATTGTGATACGCACAGCCGACAAAGGCGTGGGCATTGTTATTCAGTCAAAAGAACAGTATCAAGAAGACATAAACCGCCAACTACAAGATGAAACAACCTATATTAAACTGTTAGGAAATCCTACTATCCAATACAGAAAGGAGCTTGAGAAAATTGTCCATCTAGGAACAAAAAAGGACATTCTAAACAAAAAAAACAAATTCCTTATTCCTGGGTTGTGCAGAACCCCAGTTATCTATACCATTCCCAAGTTACATAAAAATAAAGTGAATTCACCAGGAAGACCTATTGTAAATGACATAGACTCACATCAAGAATGGGACAATACCTGACAATTTTATACAACCAGCTGTACAACAAACCAAAGCGTATTTGAAGGACACAAAACATTTGCTTCAAATTCTTGAAACCACTCCAGTACTAGAAGGAAGAACTCTGCTAGCTATGGCAGATGTATCATCGCTCTATGCTATATTGTACAATGCCATCAAGCTTGTGATTCCACTAAATTGTTGTTGAGAGAGTTCAGTACACTTATTTGCAAACAAAGAAAATACCTGGTTAAATGTATTTGAGTTCTGCCTGAAATATAACTATTTCTGGCATAACCAAACATATTATAAACAAACCACCGGTATAGCCATGGGAGTTAAATTCGAACCCAGTGTGGCCAATGCCTTTATGGCACAATAGCAGGAAAATGCAGTATACAGCAATCCTCTGGTCGAATTGACCTTTTACAAAAGATACATTGATGATTTGATAATCATATGGAATGGTGGTAAAGATGCATTAGAGAACTTTCTAGTTAAATTGAACAATAACAATAAAAACATTAAACTCACGTGGAATATCAGTGAGAAGCATATTCATTTTTTGGATCTTGATATCATTCTTGAAGGTAAGCAATTAATTACTAAAACTAATTTAAAAAATATAGATGCCAATAGTTACCTTTCTATCAACAGTTGCCACTTTAAACCATGGCTTTATAATATCCCTAAAGGCCAACTCGTAAGGATTAGGAGGAATTGAATGAATGAAAATGATTTCTTGACTCAAGCAACATTTATAGGAAATAGGTTTAAGGATAAAGGCTACACCAATGGATTTATACAAAATCATATTGATGTTGTCAAGAAAATGGATAGGATAGCAAAGTTACATGATAAGAACAATCATCAGCAGAATCTGAAAGCCCCTTTTTTAGTTTTGGGTTACAACATAGGGAAATAGAAAAGCTGGTAAAAAGACACTGGTATATATTGAAGAGTGACAGACATCTTAACAGCATACTTCCGGATAAACCTAATGCCGCGTACACACGAGCGGACTTTACGGCAGACTTTGCTCGGCGGACTTTACGCTGGACTTTGTCGGCTCGTTGCGCTGGACTTAGAAGGGACGGACTTGGACACACACGATCACTGCAAAAGTCCACTGGTTTGGAACGCGGTGACGTACAGCACGTACGACGGGACTATAAAGAGGAAGTTCAAGCCCCACTACGGCACCCTTTGGGCTCCTTCTGCTAATCTTGTGTTTATCTCGTGTTAGTAGAAGTTTGGTTAGAGACGATTCGCGCTTTTCACACTTCAGCTTATTTCGATCATTTTCTGCGGTTCAGTTTGTGCTTGTGAGGTTTGTATCTGCTTTTCAGTACGTGTTGGTCAGTTCGTAACCTGCCTTGCAGGCCGTTCTGGTCCGCTCGTTCCTGATTTTCAGGTCGTTCTTCATAGGCCTTGCTGTTCTTCAGTGCGTTTGTTATAAGTTTGTTTGTTTGACCAGCCGACCGTTTTGAAGCCATGTCGCGTGGACGTACTCGTTCTTGAGTTCGTGCTGCGTGGGGACTTGGTGTTGGGGTTAATACTTTGACCCGAGTCCAATCCATGAACAGGGCGAGGAGGAGTTCATGGATGAAGAATTGGTTGTGCCAGCGTGACCAATTCTCGCATATGCCTTTGCTCCGTGAGAATAATCCTGAGGATTTCAGGAATTATCTCCGGATGACGGACCCCATTTTTGAGCGTCTGCTGGCTATGCTGACCCCCTATATCAGCAGGCAGGATACCTGCATGAGTCAAGCCATCGGTGCGGAGCAGAGGCTAGTTGCCACTTTACGTTACTTGGCGACTGGGAGAAGTCTTCAGGACTTGAAGTTCTCGACAGGCATCTCCCCCCAGGTTCTGGGGATAATAATCCCAGAGACTTGTTCTGCCATCATTCAAGTCCTGCAGAAGGACTATATGAAGGTAAGTTTTATCCTTTAACATTACATGATATGTATTAAATGTTTGCTAATGTATAGTCTAAATGTCCTCCTTACCTAATTACTATGCTTGGAATATGCTGTGAATGTCCCCTTTATCTTCATGGATGCCTGTTTTTGGACATTAATCATTTATTGCCCTACATGCATATTTACATTCAATAACCTCCCCACCATGCAATCCTGGGTCCATTTATATCTCTAGCCTATAGTCCCTTGAACAATGTATATTGTCAGCTCCATTGTACTGTTTGACCCTCCCTCACCCCCTCAAATGTTTGAAACTGTCAGGTGTGTTTTTGACCCTAATTAGAACCCCTCCCCCACCCCTCAAATGTTTGAAACTGTCAGGTGTGTTTTTGACCCTAATTAGAACCCCTCCCCCACCCCTCAAATGTTTGAAACTGTCAGGTGTGTTTTTGACCCTAATTAGAACCCCTCCCCCCACCCCTCAAATGTTTGAAACTGTCAGGAGTGTTTTTGACCCAATTTAGAACCCCTCCCCCACCCCTCAAATGTTTGAAAATGTCAGGTGTGTTTCTTAACCTAATTAGAACCCCTCCCCCACCCCTTAAAATGTTTGAAAATGTCAGGTGTGTTTTTGACCCTAATTAGAACCCCTCTCCCACCCCTCAAATGTTTGAAAATGTCAGGTGTGTTTTTGACCCTAATTAGAACCCCTCCCCCACCCCTCAAATGTTTGACACTGTCAGGTGTGTTTATTAACCTAATTAGAACCCCTCCCCCACATTCAAATTGATCAATGGGCCATCAGAGGGGGTGATTAATCTTATAAGTGGGCCTTATGTTTTTTCTAATTTAAATTACAAACACACATATTAATAATGTTTGACTGCTGTTGTTCACTAATGTTTTTGTGTAATCTGATATCCAAGTTATGTTTAAAAGTCCTTATCTTAATTTATTTTTTTTTCCACTCCACAGTTTCCTTCCAGTACACAGGAATGGCAGACTGTGGCCTCCCTGTTCGCTGACCGTTGGGACTTTTCCAACTGTGTTGGGGCGATTGACGGGAAGCATGTCCGCATTGTGCCACCACCGCATTCGGGGTCTTATTTCTATAACTACAAGTTGTTCCATAGTGTAGTTTTGATGGCGGTGGTCTCGGCACATTTGGACTTTCTGTTTGTGGATGTGGGGAAGAACGGCCGGATGTCTGACGGAGGAGTGTTTGCACAGACCGAGTTGTGCCAGCGTCTCCAGACTGGTGGCCTGGGATTGCCACCTGATGACTAGAATGTGGATGGACTCCCCTCAGTTTTTATCGCCGATGAAGCGTTTGCTCTCGGTGAGCACTTGATGAGGCCGTTCCCCCAAAGAACACTCACTCCTGAGAGGAGGGTATTTAATTACCGGCTGGCCAGAGCAAGAAGAGTTGTGGAGAATGCCTTTGGGATTCTGGACAGCCAGTTCTGTATGTTCCTTTCAGCCATAAATCTGGCGAACTATAAAATTAATCACGTCATGCTTGCTGCATACTACATAACTTTTTACGTAGACATTCTGCTACATATATTTCCTCCGTTGGGCCTGAGGCTGGACTTGTACAAGATGAAACACTGACAGGCCTGGAAATTGGCCGTATTGGCTTGGCCCCCCGAACCGCACGTCAAGTGCGTGAGCGATATGTGAATTATTTTAATGGTCGGGGGGGCCATTGCGATTCAAGAAGAGCTTTAATTTTTCAAAAAAATTAAAAAAATACATTTTGAAAAAAATATCTTGTTTTTCTTCTTGTTTGCATTTAGTTTGGTCTGTCTCCTAGTGCACTTGTAGTAGTGGCAAGTGCATTTACCTTTAGTTAATAAGGCCCTTGGTCACTGTAACCACACAAAAATTTGCAAAACATATTATTGAGAAATAATCAGCCACACACATTGTAATAGTAAAAACATTTTACTGTGTGCACATTGAAAGGTGCATTTTTTGAAACATTTTTTTTTGGGGGGGTTTTCTTTTGGTTCATTTTTTTTTATTTTGTTTTTTTATAAAAAAAAATTATTTTTATAAAACGTTATTAACCACTTCAGCCCCGGAAGGATTTACCCCCTTCCTGACCAGAGCACTTTTTACAATTTGGCACTGCGTCGCTTTAACTGCTAATTGCGCGGTCATGCAATTCTGTACCCAAACGAAATTTGCGTCCTTTTCTTCCCACAAATAGAGCTTTCTTTTGATGGTATTTGATCACCTCTGCCGTTTTTATTTTTTGCGCTATACACGGAAAAAGACCAAAAATTTTGAAAAAAATTGATATTTTCTACTTTTTGTTCTAAAAAAAATCCAATAAACTCAATTTTAGTCATACATTTATGCCAAAATGTATTCGGCCACATCTTTGGTAAAAAAAATGTCAATAAGTGTATATTTATTGGTTTGCGCAAAAGTTATAGCGCCTACAAACTAGGGTACATTTTCTGGAATTTACACAGCCTTTAATTTATGACTGCCTATGTCGTTTCTTGAGGTGCTAAAATGGCAGGGCAGTACAAAACCCCCACAAATGACCCCATTTTGGAAAGTAGACACCCCAAGGAAATTGCTGAGAGGCATGTTGAGCCCATTGAATATTAATTTTTTTTGTCCCAAGTGATTGAATAATGACAAAAAAAAAAAAAAAAATTACAAAAAGTTGTCACTAAATGATATATTGCTCACACAGGCCATGGGCATATGTGGAATTGCACCCCAAAATACATTTAGCTGCTTCTCCTGAGTATGGGGATACCACATGTGTGGGACTTTTTGGGAGCCTAGCCGTGTACGGGGCCCCGAAAACCAATCACTGCCTTTAGGATTTCTAAGGGCGTACATTTTTGATTTTACTCCTCACTACCTATCACAGTTTTGAATGCCATAAAATGCCCAGATGGCATAAACCCCCCACAAATGACCCCATTTTGGAAAGTAGACACCCCAAGCTATTTGCTTTGAGGCATGTTGAGTCCATGGAATGTTTTATATTTTGACACAAGTTGCGGGAAAGTGACAAATTTTTTTTTTTTTTTTTGCACAAAGTTGTCACTAAATGATATATTGCTCACACAGGCCATGGGCATATGTGGAATTGCACCCCAAAATACATTTAGCTGCTTCTCCTGAGTATGGGGATACCACATGTGTGGGACTTTTTAGGAGCCTAGCCGCGTACGGGGCCCCGAAAACCAATCACCGCCTTCAGGATTTCTAAGGGCGTGAATTTTTGATTTCACTCTTCACTGCCTATCACAGTTTCGGAGGCCATGGAATGCCCAGGTGGCACAAACCCCCCCCAAATGACCCCATTTTGGAAAGTAGACACCCCAAGCTATTTGCTGAGAGGCATGGTGAGTATTTTGCAGCTCTCATTTGTTTTTGAAAATAAAGAAAGACAAGAAAATTTTTTTTTTTTTTCAATTTTCAAAACTTTGTGACAAAAAGTGAGGTCTGCAAAATACTCACTATACCTCTCAGCAAATAGCTTGGGATGTCTACTTTCCAAAATGGGGTCATTTGGGGGGGGGGGGGGGTTTGCCACCTGGGCATTCCATGGCCTCCGAAACTGTGATAGGCAGTGAAGAGTGAAATCAAAAATTTACGCCCTTAGAAAGCCTAAAGGCGGTGCTTGGTTTTTGGGGTCCCGTGCGCGGCTAGGCTCCCAAAAAGTCCCACACATGTGGTATCACCGTACTCAGGAGAAGCAGCAGAATGTATTTTGGGGTGTAATTTCACATATTCCCATGGCATATTTGAGCAATATATCATTTAGTGACAACTTTGTGCAAAAAAAAAAAAAAATTGTCTCTTTCCCGCAACTTGTGTCACAATATAAAATATTCCATGGACTCGACATGCCTCTCAGCAAATAGCTTGGGGTGTCTACTTTCCAAAATGGGGTCATTTGGGGGGTTTTGAACTGTCCTGGCATTTTATGCACAACATTTAGAAGCTTATGTCACACATAACCCACTCTTCTAACCACTTGAATACAAAGCCCTTTCTGACACTTTTTGATTACATGAAAAAATTATTTTTTTTTGCAAGAAAATTACTTTGAACCCCCATACATTATATATTTTTTTAAAGCAAATGCCCTACAGATTAAAATGGTGGGTGTTTCATTTTTTTTTTCACACAGTATTTGCGCAGCGATTCTTCAAACGCATTTTTTGGGGAAAAAACACACTTTTTTAAATTTTAATGCACTAAAACACACTATATTGCCCAAATGTTTGATGAAATAAATAAGATGATCTTAGGCCGAGTACATGGATACCAAACATGACATGCTTCAAAATTGCGCACAAACGTGCAGTGGCGACAAACTAAATACATTTTTAAAAGCCTTTAAAAGCCTTTACAGGTTACCACTTTAGATTTACAGAGGAGGTCTACTGCTAAAATTACTGCTCTCGATCTGACCTTCGCGGTGATACCTCACATGCATGGTGCAATTGCTGTTTACATTTGACGCCATACCGACGCTTGCGTTCGCCTTAGCGCGAGAGCAGGGGGGACAGGGGTGCTTTTTTTTTTTTTTATCTTTATTTTTTTTTTGCTTTTTTATCTTATTTTTAAACTGTTCCTTTCATATTTTTTTTTTTTTAAATCATTTTTATTGTTATCTCAGGGAATGTAAATATCCCCTATCATAGCAATAGGTGGTGACAGGTACTCTTTTTTGAAAAAATTGGGGTCTATTAGACCCTAGATTTCTCCTCTGCCCTCAAAGCATCTGACCACACCAAGATCGGTGTGATAAAATGCTTTCCCAATTTCCCAATGGCGCTGTTTACATCCGGCAAAATCTAAGTCATAAAATGCTCGTAGCTTCCGGTTTCTTAGGCCATAGAGATGTTTGGAGCCACTCTGGTCTCTGATCAGCTCTATGGTCAGCTGGCTGAATCACCGGCTGCATTCTCAGGTTCCCTGTTGAGACAGGAGAGCCAGAGAAAAACACGGAAGACGGGGGGGGGGCATTCCCTCCCACTGCTTGTAAAAGCAGTCTAGAGGCAAATTAGCCGCTAGGATTGCTTTTACATGAAAGCCGACCGCTGGCTGAAAAGAATGATACCAAGATGATACCTAAACCTGCAGGCATCATTCTGGTATAACCACTCAAAGTCGTGAATGGCGTACCTGAAGACAAAAAAATGGTTAACAATAAAGCACAGTAAACGGTAAAGTATAAAAAATTGCAGACCTGAAAAACAAACTTGATAAAACATAATAACAATAAAACATTGCAGAATAGAATACAGTAAAAAAGAGCAGAACAATAGAGAGAGAATAGAGAGAGAGAGAACAATAAAACGACAACTATTTTTTTTTATTTTATATTTTTGTATGTGTTTTTTTTTTGTTTTTTTTTTTTTACACTTTTTTTTGTAACTTACTTTTATAACTGTAACCGGTTCCAGGTTCGGGTCTCTCAAAATGTGATGGCATCTTGGGAGACCCTGTGAAAGTGTGTCTAGTCTGTGCAGTGCTGTACCCTACGCTAATACTCAACTAGTGAATGGTAGCGTTCAAAACATTCACCAATGCAAAGACCAGGATTGTCAGGACAGGAGGGACAATAATAGCGGGTGTCACGCCTACATCCGCGCTTGCTGCAGACACAACATCTTTTTTGGGGGGGTTCGTTGGGTAGGGGTACTCGGGAGGACATAAAGAAAATGCCTCTCATGCAGCCGACTGCATTTGGTTGGGGATGTGAATGGGGGAAGTACGGGCACTGCAGAAGTGGTGGGTTCCCAATTAGGATTGGCGAATGCAGCAGGAAGGGCATTATGGGCACGACGGGCCTGTGTTTGTCTTCTTGGTGGCAGCGGGACACTACTTGTGCTTGCCACCTCACCAGCTTGAACTGCACTTATGGGACTCGCCACATCACCAAGTGTTACTGCAGTGCTGGTTTGACTACGACCGGGGTGTACTAGGCCGCTGGTGCTTGCCAGTTCACCAAAACGCTACCAAAAAAACTGTTAGCGATTGCAGGGATCAGGCCTGACTCTGCGAACGCTGCAGTTATGCATTTAGTGTTTTGTAAGTGACAGTGATCGATCGATACTGCACTTGGGTGGGCTGGGCTGGGCGGAGGGGCAAAACGCAGGTGCTAGCAGGTATCTGGGCTGATCCCACTAACACTGCATTTTTGGGAACCCTAAACTGCTGGGGACGCTAGTATAGATCTGATCAGATCAGGTATTGATCTGATCAGATACTATACCACTAAGGGAGGTGTACGGTGCGTGCGTGGGTGTTAGCGCGACTGGTGCTAACCTGACGCTGCCTGGGGCTGGTGCTTGCCAGTTCACCAAAACGCTACCAAAAAAACTGTTAGCGATCGCAGGGATCAGGCCTGACTCTGCGAACGCTGCAGTTATGCGTTTAGCATTTTGTAAGTGACAGTGATCGATCGATACTGCACTTGGGTGGGCTGGGCCGGGCGGAGGGGCAAAACGCAGGTGCTAGCGGGTATCTGGGCTGATCCCGCTAACACTGCGTTTTTGGGAACCCTAAACTGCTGGGGACACTAGTATAGATCTGATCGGATCAGATATTGATCCATTCAGATACTATACCACTAAGGGAGGCATATGCTGCGTGCGTGGGTGTTAGCGGTACTGGCGCTAATCTGACGCTGTCTGGGGCGACGCATATCACCGCCGGGCTAAACCTTTATTCGGTAATAAACGGCGGGTGCCCTGACTCTATGAAAAATAAATGAACTAACCAGCGTCACCCGTAACGGTTATACGGTGATCAGTGGTGAAAGGGTTAACTAGGGGGCAATCAAGGGGTTAAAACATTTATTAGGTAGTATATGGGGGTCCCTGTCGCTATAAAATGCTGACGGCGAACCTAAATATTTACGTTCCTAACTAGCGTCACCAGTGACACTAATACAGCGATCAGAAAAATTATCGCTTAGCGACACTGGTGACAGGGGGTGATCAAGGGGTTAAAACTTTATTAGGGGGAGTTAGGGGGGTACCCTAGACCTAAAGGGGGGTAACACTCACTGTCCTACCACAGTAACTGTCACTAACTGACACCCTGCAGTAATCAGAAAAAAAAAAAAAATACTGCTTGGTGTCAGTGTTACAGGGAGGGGGGAGGGGTGATTGGGGGGGATCGGGGGGGCGATCGGGGGGGATCGGGGGTGTTTTGTGTGCCTGGCATGTTCTACTGTGTGTGTGTGTGTTGGTGCACTTACATGTCTTCTCTCCTCGGCGCTAGAACGGAAACTGCCGAGCCGAGGAGAGATGACATCACATCCTCTGCCTGTGTGTACTATACACAGGCAGGGGATGTTCCTCATTGGCTGGGAGCGATCGCGAGGGGGGGCCACGATCGGATGGTCTCCCCCTCGTCTCTCATCACTCCTAGCTAAATGCCGACCGCCGCTGGCACCGGGGGGAGGTCCGATCGGACCCCCCGCCCGCGGGAAGGCAATCACGTATGGGTACGTGATTTTGCCTGCCCGTGCCATTCTGCTCACGTATATATGCGTGAGGCGGTCGGCAAGTGGTTAAAGGCATACTTAGACAAAAATAGACCTTGTTTAAAATCTTTAAATTCACAACAGTGTTTTGAAAAATATACAAAAAAATAAAAGAACTTACAAAGTTCAACACTTTAATAACGGTGCTGGTGATGTCACCCTTGTAAATTGTTAATTTTTAAGATGCTCAAAATTGAGCATTACAAAAGGGTCAAGTCAACATGTGCTATCTCCCATCATGGGTGAGCAATGTACATGTTTTGTGTGTGCAATCCCTTTGTTCCTCTCACCACTAAATAATTTTGAGGATGAAGGGGTTGCAAACACAAAACAAGTACATTGATATCCCATGATGGAAGATAGCACATGATGACACACCGTGTGCATCATAACATTTTTTTAACGAAAACACTTGAAACAAAAATTTCAAGAAGAAAGAAACTTCACAAGGAAATGAAGAACATAATTGATGCTTTTAGGCAAAACGTTATTATATTCTGCCCAAAACATCAATCATGTTCTTCATTTCCTGTTGCATGGAGTCCAGGCGAAGTTGCATACTGTGAATTTGGTCACGCATTTTATCAATTTGGCCATTCCACAACATTATCTGGCCAATCAGTCTTTGGGCACTGTCTGCGCTGAATGGCTCTGCCACTTGGCCTTCCACAACCAGAAGCTCACCTAAAATGTGTGAAAAAAAAGGGTTAAAATATGCACGCCTAAATACATTACCTTACGCTGGGGTGTCAGTCACTCACTTGGTGGGGATGAAAGGTCGCACACTTCCTCCACCTTTCCTTCCTCCAGCTCGTCGGGTGGGTGTGGTCTTGGGCTATCTTCAGCCTCAGGCTGGTGACTTGGGGGGTCCTGGGATCCTTGGACTGTTGTCTGAGTCTTTTCTCCCCTATGATAATTCAACAAAAGGTATAGTTAAAACACAGTGATATTTTAGATTTTTTTAAAGAATCTGAAATGTTGGTTATGAGTTGTGGACAATTGCCTTTTTTTGTCCTCAAAAATTTAGAAGACAGGATGAACATTACCTATGAACAACAATTATAAACAATACACGTTTTCATGCAAGTTTCACAGATGCAGACACCTCAATGACCTCCTATGTGTATTACCCCTCTAAAATTTCTTTATGGTCACATAGTACACTAGTGCTCGTGAGTCCAGATGTGGAACCAGCTGCTGTGTCCTGTCCTTACATTACACTGAATCATTTTGACAAAGCATTATATTTTCCAACACATCTACAGCGCATCAACAAATTTTTGGAATACGAAAAATTATCAAGACATAAATGTATATGTCCAACCCTGTACCATCGTATTTGGCAAAAAAAAACCATCAGTTTCTTTAGTATCATATGTCTTTTACAAAGAACGGTCTTTACGAACGATGCTGTATAAACAAAAAAAATATGGATCAGCATGCAAGTTAAGTATCTCAATAGGAAAACACAACAAGTACTTACTTTTTTTAAGCAGCTTCTTTATTCGCCAATATTGTTCTGGCTCCCGACTTTTGATGTCAGACCACCGCTTCCTCAATTGTTCTTTCGAACGTTTAGTGCCAAATTTAGCTTCTAGAGTGGTGACAACTGAGGACATTATTTTGTCTTTCCGCATATTCGGGCGCGTGTACGGTCCTTTTTTGCCATCGTAGTCCTCCCTTCTCAATATGGACACCATCTCCACCATCTCTTCAAAAGCCATGTTGGTGGCCTTATATCTCCTCCGGGATGTGGATGGTTGTGGCTCCGGGCTTTCCTCCACGCTACTTCCACTGATTCTCTCCGCCATCTTTCTCTATCTACTCCCACTGCACAACGAAGAGTGAAGGGGAGGGAACAAATCGTACTAAAGAACGTCAGGGGCGGGCGACGCAGGCGGAGCATGACACATGCGCAGTGTATATAAAGCTATTACAATGGCCTATGTATGTCCGTGCAGAAGTAGCGAGCGTCAGAAACGAAGGTAAGATTAAACGTGGGGGTGTGTGTGTGTGTGTATATATGTGTCCCCTAGATTCTACACAAAATAATCCTGGGAGTTTTGACTGACATTACAGTTTTGATCTTGTGTCTTGTCTTTCAGCAACAATGAATCCCTTTAAAGAGGCAGATTTTTTGTCGAGATTTATCAACTTATATCAGGAAAACAAAAACCTGTGGGAGGTCAAACACCCACTCTATTTCAATTGAGCTGTAAGGAAGGCAACACTGGGCACACTTTTAGAATTTGTGAAGACTCGAGTCCCCCAGGCAGACCTCAAGTTTGTGGACAAGAAAATTGGTATCTTTCGAAACATGTATAAGCGGGAACACAATAAAATCCAGGAGTCGCTCAGATCCGGAGCAGCAGCCGACCAAGTTTATGTACTCAAGTTGTGGTACTACCACAAAATGCGATTCCTGGATGACCAGACAGAAGCCAGGCAATCACTTTCGACCCTTCCCCCACCCTTCCCTCCAGCCTTCCCCCCACTCTTCCCTCCAGCCTTCCATCCACCTCCACCCCAGCTGAGGAGTCCCAGGAAGAACTGGGCCTTTTCATCCCTGATAAAGTGGATGCGCCCAGCTTCAGCCAGGTATCCTTTTTTGTGGAATTTGTGATTGTGTAAATGTTATTAGTGATGTTAACGTGTCAAATATTTAAATGCTTGCTAAAAAATGACTTCATCACAAATATTAATATGTAGACATATCACTAGACAGTAGTAGTGGCAAAACATATACTTGAGATATTGTTGATCAGCTGTAATAATGGTGGTGTCAAATAGATAGCCTTTACTATTTGTTGAGAATTATATTTGCAAGTCATGAGCTGAAAATTGTGTGTGATTGCGTAACACAAAATTACAACTATGTCCCTTTTTTTAACACAGGATGACCTCCAGCCAGGAGCAGGCCTTGACCTGTGGGAGAGAGGAGGAGGCCTTGCCCAGTGGGAGAGAGGAGGAGGCTGTGGCTGGGCCGAGTAGAAGCCGCACGGAGTGTCAGGTGCCTCCCCTCCGCATTCTCACCAAAAGGCCCAGGAGAATGACCCAAACTGAGGAGGAATCCCTAGCCCTCATACGTGAAGCAAGCCAAAACCTGAGTACACCACCCAATGCAGAGGAGGCGTATGGGACATATATGGCCACCAGATTGCTGGAATTGGAAAAGGGGCAACGCCTCCTCTGTGAGGGTTTGATTTTTCAGGCCTATCAGAAGGGCTTGAGAGGGCAGCTTACTGCTACAACGTATTTGGCAGATGAAGCCACTCCTCCTCCTCCTCCTGCCCCAAGTACACCACCAGAGGCCCAGCCTCCGAGGAATGTAGAGAAACGTGGAGGGAAGGCTGCAGAGAAGCATGCAGGGAAGGCATCAAAAGTGATTGCCTGGTTTCTGTCTGGTCTGACTGTGCACCCTGTGCTCCCTAGTCGCAAGATATCAATTTTCTTGTCCTAAAACTTGATGTGTGTCCTGGGGGACGAAAGGCTTCACAGATTCTAAAAGTGTCTCCAGTGTTGCCTTCCTAATATTTGTTAACCAAAATGAATGGATTTTTTTGTTACCTTACATTATTGACTATATGTGTTTTGATTCTAGGCAGGTACAGGTCAAAAAGACTATGGGGTTGATTTAATAAAAGCAAATAGACTGTGCACTTTGCAGAGGGCAGTTGCCCTCTGCAAGTGCAATTGCTCCAGAGCTTAGGAAATGAGGTAAGGCTTGACTTTGCAAAGAGTACCCAATCCTGTGCAAGGAAAATTCAAAAAACAGCATTTTTGCTTGTACATGATTGGATTATGGAAGTCAGCAGAGCTTCTGCTCATTTACTAAGCTCTGGAGCAACTGCTCTTGCAGAGGGCAACTGCACTTTGCAAAGTGCATAGTCTTTTTCCCTTTAGTAAATAAACCCCCATGTGTGTTTTTGCCAAAAGGCTAAATCATTTCTAAAATCAAGTGCTAAATACTAGTAAAAAGTGTACTTTAGAAATTGCACAGCAAGTGAACTTGTTGGAAGTGCAGTCGCTGTAAATCTGAGGGGAAGAGCTGAAATGAGGGGAAGCTCTGCTGATTTTATCATACAATCATGTGCAAGAAAAAGTTTTTTTTTGTGGTTCCTTGCATGTGCCCCTCGGATCCAGAGCGAAGGCACTTCAAAATGCTCTTTCTGTGCAATTCCAAGTACAGTTTGCACTTGTAGTGAAAAATGTATTTGCCTTTGGAAAATAAACTCCCCTATGTCTAATTAACAAGGGACACCAAGCTCATTAAGGTTAATTAAAACAACACAAAATATTAAGGTTATTGTGGTAACTTGAAACTACAAAAAAAAAAATAAAAAAAAAATGTTCGTATAATTTAGCACACATTGTAAATTAGATAGTGTGGAAATCAATCCCCCAAAAAATATGAGTCCAAAATCTAATTTAATACTTTATTTATGGAGATCTGGCTTTTTAAATATCTCATATTAGTCATGGCATGAGGATAAATCATGAAGAAAGTAGTTTGTGAGAACTCTGTGTGAATATAAAGCAGAAAAACAACTTAATTCCTCTCGCATTATAAATAAAAAAAAGCGCTGTATTAAAAGATCACAGAAGAGGAATCTACTAGCTTCTATACGAAGTCTAGTTTTACCAGACCGAGCACTTTCGTCTTGTAATTGCTTCAGAGCATGCGTCAGTTTGAGTTCGTCGGACTAGCACACAGACTACCGGTTTGTCCGCTAGAAAGAAGGGTCCGTCGGATAGATTTAAAACATGTTTCAAATCTAAGTCCGTCCAACTTTTGAGCAAACAAAGTCCGCTGGAGCCCACACACGATCGAATTGTCCGACGAAATCCAGTACGCCGGACCAAGTCTGCCGTAAAGTCCGCTCGTGTGTACACGGCATAAAATAGTTTACAAGAGAGCACCAACTCTGAGAGACATCATTGCAAAAAATGTTGTAGAACCACCTCCAATTAGGGGTTATACTTTCTTTACAGGAAAGGGGTTTTACCCTGTAAATATTGTTTTGCTTGTCAACACTCCAAGAAACCACAACTGAAATGAACAGATTTTGTATCTATCAATACTGGACAAAGTTACCCCATTAGAGATTTTATTAGTTGCCACACAGAGGGTGTTGTCTATGTTCTTCAATGCAGCTGCAATTTACAATATGTGGGAAGGACCAAGAGAGCCCTAATGGTCAGGTTTAGGGAGCATGTTCAAAATATCACAAATGGTTTCCCTAAATATAATGTGTCGAGACATTTTGCGCAAGTTCACAATAAAGATCCCACACATTTGCAGTTTTGGGGTATTGAGAAATAAAACAGACCCTGGAGGGGGGCACATAAGGTTAGATCTATTAGTCAGAAATAATCTAAATGGATACATACTCTTCATACTCTCACAGCTGATGGTCTTATTGTTGAATTTGATTTAAACTGTTTTTTGAGTAATTTTTGATCTCTATCATCCTTATTGTTTAATTTTGTAATTACGGTATATGCCTATATGCCTCATTTCCAGCACGCACATTATTTTTTGTGCTGTTTTATACATTTTTGTGTTCTTTTATCTTGGCGTCCCATTCCAGTAGGTGAAATATAATATTTTTGTTGGATACTCAAGAATTTTTATCTATTTTTATGCATTTATCTTAGTTTTTTATTAATTTTTTTATTTTCAATTTTTGTTTAGCTCATTAGTATGGTGTGTAGATTTGCCACCACCTCTAACCATCACATTGCTGTTGTTTCTCTGTGATTTAAAATATGTGTATACTACACTAATACCATTACCTGTTGTTTTATGGTATATATGTCATTACAAACAAGTACATTGTCATTACAAACCCAGAAAATGGCCACTATGGTGTTGGAGACATGATCTTCAACAAAATAGCTGCCCGTCTCTGTCTTCACTAACCTAGAAAATGGCCGCTATAATGTTGGAGACAATTTCTTCAGCAAAATGGCCACCATTTAACTTCCTGTTTTCGTATAAAAATTCAATCATCTGAGATCCAATCCGGTTTCCCTGATGAAGTTACGTGCTGTGACGTAATGCATAGGGCGTGGCCGGATATACAGAAAGAACCGGAAGTGACGTAAGAGGTGTCTGCAACGCCGTGTTTGCACTTTATAAGCTCTTTTTAACTGTTCTTATGTAAGAATCCATTTGGCTTTTGAAATAATTTTGGATTGTTTATACACTATGGGAGACTATTCCTTTGTTCTCATATGATATTTGGAACCTCTGAATGACCGTGTAATCGAGAGTCTTGAAGGGGAGGCTTGGCAACATCATAGGATTTCACAAGGCTGGCCCAACATTATCCAGAACAGGAATCCACAATACATCTGGAAATCGGAAGTCTGAAAATTGTAAGTCTGAAATCGGAAGCCTGTCACCACCACAGGATATTTATAAGGCTGATTCAACATCTTACTGAGGTAAGAGTTCTGTGAGCATTAAGCTATAGAGTGGAGTTACGAAGATTGTGTCCAGAAGAACTCTCCATATATATTTTTTAGAAGAATTGGTTCACTAGAATTGAAACATTTTGGACTTTGATCACATATTTATATTGATAAACTTATGTTAGCTGTTTCAACACATGATTATTGTTATTGATTATTTATCATCACTATTTATAATTTAGAAAGTTGCGCTGATCACTTTCATTTACAATCCATTCAACTTTTCATATCAGACAGGCCCTTGCACTATATAGTTGACTGTAGATCTAAAGGAAATGTTAGAATCGGTTTGTATAGTGTATGGCCACCTTTACTGTCTATGGAGAACAGAAAAATGAATACATTCTTATAGCGGACCTTCACCCTCTGTAGGTACTTCTCTCAGTCTCTCATATGAATTTATGTATAACCAGGCTATCAGGATTTTTTGACCGATCAGTGCAGCCGGCTAAAGGCAGAAATACTGATCATTGTATGGTTGACAGCGGTGAAGGATCCTCACCAGCACAATACAATAGCACAGTGGCAAACGTGTGGATGGGGAATTGGAACGTAAAACCTTCTGGTTGGATGATAAAAGTATAATGTATGGCCTGCCTGACACGGAATTTTTCATTTAATGAACATGGTGTACATACCTGAATGTGACTTGGTATCAGCTTCTTCAAATTCGCTGGATGATGTGGTCGCAGACTCTAATAAATGCAATCCACTCTAGATAAAATCCAAAGGGAAAGTAAGAAACAGCGCAGTGTCACCTGTTCTAAAAGATGCCAAAACCTGTCCTGATAGGGGGATAAAACATTGGAACAAGTCCGGGTTCACTGTCCGGTCACAAGTAAAGGTGAAGGCTCCAAAATGAAAAGATGTCGGCTATCTCTTCTCTGAAAGACTGACATCCTGAGACAGAAGAAAGGTACTGCAAGGCTGTAAAGGGAAGGGGTTTTCTTTAGGAGGCTTTTACTTCATGAACTATAAGGCTTGGTGCACACTGGGGTGACTTAGTCGCCTGACAAGTGGCACTATATTCAGTGCAATAGAACCGTTCTAATCAGAGTGACTCAAGTCGCTCCGACTTAGAAAAAGGTTTCTGCGTTACTTGGGGATGACTTCAGAGCGCCTTGCATTGACTTCTATTAAAGAAGTCGTTTGCAATCTGCGCCAAAGTCGTGCTGTGTGGGGTGGCTTCAAAGTTGGGTGACTTTGAAGCTGCCCCAGTGTGAACCGAGCCTGAGCCTAGGTTCACACTGACTGCAGGTTAGAAATCGAACTCGCATGATTTCAAATTGTCAATGCAGTCTGACTTTAGGGGAGATTTGACAGACATTTGTGTGGGTTCATGCAGAAATGTCTATTATAATCATCCCCAAATTTGCCAAAAGTAGTACAGAAACTATTTTTAGGAATCGGCCGCAAAGTCGGCATCGCACCAATTTGGACAGTGCTATTGCTGTCAATAGCCTGCCGATTTGGCAAGCAATTTGACATGTCAAATCGCCTGCCAAATCGGCCCTCTGTGAATGTGGGCTTAGTGTGTGTTGTCACATCTCTCAGACCAGGTAGATGGTGATGTATGCTCTTTAGGGCTTTAAACCTGATAATTGACTATTAGGCCTCATTCACACTGGCACTGTCAAGGCTGCATCTATATGCATTTTGAGGACATTTCTAAATAAATGTAATGATCTTTCAAGGTGCCATGCACACTGTGCATTTTAACCGTATTTTAGGTGGAGTCAGCTGCCTTGCGAGACAAAAAAAATGTGTGTGTCCAGGATCCAATTACATGCTCTGAATGCATATAAATGCTTTTAGTGCTCTGCTTCATCATTGCTTTTGAACGAGGCATGTAACTTGATTTAATTAATAAATTACAATGTATTGATGTGAACATGGGTTTTCAACTTGTTAATGTGCCTGCCTAAAACAAAGAGGCACATGCAATTTGTTTCAGTCCGAATGTTAATTGTATACAAATCTCCAAATGAAATAGTAATGAATTTCATTGAAATTTGTTTCATTTATTTGTTTTCTAATGAATTCCAAATTTTCGGAATGATTTGAATTCAAATTGGTCGAAAAATGATCGACCAATTAGAATTCTGTGCGAAGAATAGCTAGAGGTTAAGGAGTGGTCCGGGAAGCCGGTTGCTGCGTCCTTAACAACCAATGACTCATCAGCTGTCAGCGGGCTTCCCAGCTGAAAGCTGAAATGTTACCAAAAGAATGCTGGCAATAGAAAAGTTAAAAAAAACAGCATGGGAGCCCCCTAAAATCCATACCAGACCCTTATCCAAGCATGCAGCCCAGCAGGTCAGGAAAGGGGGGAACGAGTGAGCGCCCTCTTCCCGAACCATACCAGACCACATGCTCTCAACTCGTGTACTGTCTTTATTCACTATTTATTCCACTATTTACACTTTTTTGGTGAATTGGTAGGGGTGTTATGTACCCCATACTCATTCACATGGGGGTGGGATTCTGATAAACCCCCCACCTACAGATCCCTACAACCACAGCCCAGGGTTGTGGGGAAGAGGCCCCTGTCACCATCAACATGGGGAAAAGGTGCTATGGAGTGGGGGGGCAGAGCCCCCCTGCCCAAAAGCACCCCCCATGTTGAGGACATGTATGGTCCAGGAGGAGGGAGGCGCATGCTCATCCCCCCTTTCCTGACCTGCCAGGCTGCATGCTCAGATAATGGTCTGGTATGGATTTTGGGGGGATCCCACGCCATTTTTTTAATTTTGGCCTGGGGTTCCCCTTAGAATCCATACCAAACCCGAAGGGCCTGGTATGGTGTCATGGACATACTACTTCCAGGCCTGCAACAGGGCTCAGGCGCATCCCCACCAACAGGTTCCCAGTAACGAACAGGCGTACGCCAATGCACATGTGCCGATCGCGGAGATCGCACGCACAGTGACGCGCCTTTCTCGCCCAGTGGCCTTTAAGAGGGGCTTCCACCATTCAGCTCCTGCTGTTTGATCTGCAGCTTCACCTGTGACCTGTTCCTGTAATCAGCATCTGATCACCTGACCTGGCTCTCTGACCACGCTGCTGTCTCCAATCCTGAACTTCTGTTTACCTGCCTGCCTGATCTCCTGTTACCAGAAACCAGCCTGAACTTAACTATTCCTTGCCTGCCGATTCTGTTGAACTGATCCACTGTGTATGACCCGGCTTGTCTGACCTTGCTTCTGCCTGCTGTGTGCACCCTGCTGACCTGCATCCAGCTTACCTGCACCCTGCTGACCTGCATCCAGCTTACCTGCATCCTGCTGACCTGCATACAGCTTACCTGCAGCCTGCTGACTTGTATCCAGCTTACCTGCACCCGGCACTCCAGCCAGTTCCAGTGTCTCCCAGTGGACATCATCTCCAGTTCCAGAGAATCCACCAGGCACTCATACCCCGCTGTGCTCCTATGGTCACTGTCCTCAACTCCAGTGATCTGGGAACCAGGGCTGTACGAGAGGTCTCCCTCTGCACGTCAGGCTCACATACGAGGTACGTGTCAGTATCAAATAGCCATGCCTGAGCCTGCAAGAGGGACCTCTGCTACTGATGAAATCTGCCAATTACTCTCCGTCCTCACTCAAGAGGTGAAATCCCTTCAGGACAGCTATGAACACCTGGTGAGACAAGTGCAGTCCCTGACGAGTATTACAAACCTTTCTTCCAGTGGGTTGTCATCAGAGGCTTCCCCCCAGCACTCCCTGTAATGATGTTATCTCCAGAACCCAGGGTCCCAATTCTGGAGAAGTTTTCTGGGGATCGAAGCAAGTTTCGGACTTTCCGTAATGCATGTGAGCTGTACTTTTCCTTACTACCCTTAACATTTTCGCGGGAAAACACCAAGGTGGGGTTTGTTGTCTCACTTCTGCTGGGAGAACCACAAGCCTGGGCTTATCACCTGCTGGAAGAACACCATGTTTCTCTGGACTCTTTGTCATCCTTCTTCGACGCAATGTCACTCTTATATGATGACCCCCAACGAACTTCCACTGCCGAAGCTGCTCTTAGCACACTCCAGCAGGGCCGCAGAGTGGTCAAAGATTATATAACGGACTTTAGACGCTGGAGCGCGGATACCCAGTGGAACCATGCAGCTTTACGGCACCAGCTTCGCCTAGGCTTGTCAGAAGGACTAAAGGATGAACTGGCTCGGGTCGGTGTACCAAATTCCCTGGAATCCTTGATGACCCGAACTATTCAGATAGACCGTCGTCTTCGGGAACGCAGGATGGAGAGGGTGACCCAGCAGACTCAACCAACTTAGATGTTACCCCAAGTGCCTACGACCTCTCGTCCTGTTCCCCTTAGACCGGTCCCAGTTAATCCTGCACCAACCAAACTAATACCGGACTTTCATAAATCTGGGCAGGTCGGACTAATGAGACCTGCATTGTCTGCCGAGGAATGTCTACGTCGGCAACAGCTCAACCTGTGTTTGTACTGCGGGGGACCGTGCCATTATGTACATTCGTGTCCTGCCAAGTACCGTAGATCTTCATCCATCCCACCACACAGTCACCCAGCTCTCCCTACTCACCTGGCTATTCCCATCACCCTTCAGTTTTCTGAAAAGACTGTGTCTGTTACTGCAATAATAGACTCTGGTGCATGCAGTTGTTTTATTGATTTGAACTTTGCCAACCAACAACGCATTCCACTCCAGCACAGGGCTCAAGGACTTTCCGTTTTCTTGGCAGATGGATCCCGTATTAAATCTGGCCAGGTGACTCAAGAGACTCCCCCACTGCCTGTAATTACTGTCTCGAACCACAAGGAACTGCTTAAGTTTGATGCTATTGCTTCCCCTCTGTTCCCGATCATCTTGGGTCTACCGTGGCTTCAGGCCCACAACCTGCAAATTGACTGGGGCTCCAGAGAAGTCAGGTTTCAGTCCCTCTACTGTCAAGAACATTGTCTGCCCTTACCTTCCAAGATATCTGTCCCTTTGCTGTGCCTGGAAGCTGACTCAGAATTACGCTCAGCAGTACCTGAACAGTATCACGAGTTCTTAGACGTTTTTAGTAAACGAGGGGCAGAGACACTTCCTCCTCATCATTCCTACGATTGCCCGATTGAGTTACTGCCCGGAGCCGAAATCCCCTTTGGGGCGAATTTTCCCTCTGTCTGAACGGGAGTTGGAGGTTTTAAAGGAATATGTTGAGGAAAACCTTAAGAGGGGGTTCATCCGGCCATCCACCTCTCCGGCTGGGGCAGGGATCTTTTTTGTTGAGAAGAAGGACCACTGATTGCGTCCTTGTGTGGATTACCGGGAGCTGAACAAGGTCACGGTCAAGAACCGGTATCCCTTACCCCTGGTACCTGAGCTTTTTCAAAGATTAAGAACTACTGTTGTGTTCACCAAACTCGATCTTCGTGGGGCCTACAATTTGGTTCGCATTCGTGCAGGGGACGAGTGGAAAACGGCCTTCCGTACTAGGTTTGGCCATTACGAATATCTGGTAAAGCCCTTCGGTCTGTGTAATGCCCCTGCTACTTTCCAGCACCTGATAAATTATATCTTCAGAGACTATCTGGACATTTTCGTCATAGCCTACTTAGACGATATCCTGATCTTTTCCTCATCCTTGGATCAGCACCGGAAACACGTCAAGATGGTACTCTGCCGACTCCTCTTATACGCCAAACCAGAAAAATGCGAATTCGAGCGGCAGAGTATCCAATTTCTGGGCCTGGTAATTTCCACAGAAGGGTTCAAGATGGATTCACAAAAGGTCACAGCTGTTCTGGACTGGCCTGCACCCTCAGATAAAAAGGGGGTGCAACGTTTTGTTGGCTTCGCCAATTTTTACAGAAGGTTCATCAAAGGATTTTCTGCAATTATCTCTCCGATCACCCAGCTAACAAGACAAAACGTCCGATTCCAGTGGAATCCCCAGGCTCAAGCTGCCTTTTCTACCCTAAAGGGACTCTTTACCTCTGTCCCCATCTTGAGCCATCCAGATCCCTCTCTTCCTTACCTACTCGAGGTTGATGCCTCAGAAACAGCTGTGGGGGCAGTTATTTCTCAGCGCCAAGGACTCAAGGATCTCATGCACCCCATAGCTTTCTTCTCTCGGAAGCTTTCGCCTGCAGAGAAGAATTACTATGTGGGGGACCGTGAACTTTTGGCCATTAAAGCCGCACTCGAAGAATGGCGATACCTGCTGGAGGGAGCGGCACATCCCATACTTATCTACACGGATCATAAAGATCTGGAATATTTATGAACTGCCAAATGTTTGAAGCCGCGTCAGGCAGGATGGGCGTTATTCTTTTCCAGATTTTCATTTCACATCACCTACCGGCCAGGATCAAAGAACATCAAGCCTGACGCTCTCTCTCGGATGTACGATGACCCCAAGGAAACTTCAGTTCCAGACACCATCTTATCTGAGGGCAACTTTCTGCTTTTCCAGACAGACCTGATGTCTGGTATAAAACAAGCCTCAGAGGGGGTGTCCGGTCCTCCAGGATCAATCTTGATACCCAGGGATGGGATGCTTTGGAAGGACAGCAAAATTTTTGTGCCAGAAAGTTGCCAGACAGAAGTGCTGAGCCTGTGTCACGACCACCCGCTGGCCAAACATTTTGGGGTTCACAAGACTCGTGAACTAATCCAGCGCATGTTTTGGTGGCCGAAGCTTGAGGAAGATTGCAAGGACTATGTTAAGTCATGTGTCATCTGTACCCAAAGCAAGTCTGCCAGGACCAAGTCCTGGGGCCTCCTCAGACCACTACCAATTCCTGACAGACCCTGGAGCATGATTGCCATGGACTTTGTAGTGGAACTACCCCCTTCTGAAGGACATACAGCTATTTTTGTAGTGGTTGACCGTCTGTCTAAGATGGCCCACTTCATACCCCTAAAGAGTACGCCGTCTGCTTTGGAAACCGCCCGGGTGTTCATCAGGGAGATCGTAAGGCTGCACGGGGTACCAACCAACATTGTATCTGACAGGGGAGTCCAGTTCACCTCCCGTTTCTGGAGGTCACTATGCCAAATTCTGAAAATTGAACTTTCCATGTCATCTGCTATCCACCCCCAGACTAACGGACAAACTGAAAGGACGAACCAAACCCTGGAACAGTACATTGCTTTAGATGATTGGGTAGCACTTTTGCCTCTAGCGGAATTTGCTTTCAACAATGCCAGCCATTCAGCCACAGGTCAGTCACCGTTCTTTGCGAACTATGGGTTCCATCCTGTCTTCCTGCCTAACATTATTCTGGAATCTCCTGTTCCAGCAGTACAAAGCACTGTTGAGTTCCTGGGTCGCAACAACAAGTTGTTGCAAGAAGCTATGGCTAAGGTGCAGGCAACCAACAAGAGGCTTTATGACAGGAAGAGAAGAGGTGAATTACGTCTCCAACCAGGTGATCAGGTGTGGTTATCTACCACCAACCTCAAGATGGCTTGCCCTTCAAAGAAGCTGGCACCCAGATTCATTGGCCCTTTCCCAGTTAAAAGGAAATTGAATGAGGTCTCCTATGAACTTACCCTGCCTGAGTCGCTTAAAGTGCACCCAGTGTTTCATGTGTCTCTGCTTAAACCCACAGTACCCGACCCTTTCCCGGACAGAGGATCGGGGCCACCCGGACCCGTTATTATTAATAAGGACGAGGAGTATGAGGTGGAGGCTGTCGTAGACTGCAGGAGGAGAGGTAACCAACTTCAATTTTTAATCAAATGGAAGGGTTATGGACCAGAGGAGAACTCATGGGAACCTAAGCAAAATGTGCATGCTCAAGAACTGATCCAAGCCTTCTTCCGCAGACATCCTCAGAAAAGAGCTCTTTTGGGCACCCGGAGGTTGCCCTTAAGGGGGGGCAATGTCATGGACATACTACTTCCAGACCTGCAACAGGGCGCAGGCGCATCCCCACCAACAGGTTCCCAGTAACGAACAGGCGTGCACCAATGCGCATGTGCCGATCGCGGAGATCGCATGCACAGTGACGCGGATTTGGCGCCCAGTGGCTTTTAAGAGGGGCTTCCACCATTCAGCTCTTGCTATTTGATCTGCGGCTTCACCTGTGACCTGTTCCTGTAATCAGCATCCGATCACCTGACCTGGCTCTCTGACCACGCTGCTGTCTCCAATCCTGAACCTTGGCTTTCCCTGACTCTGATTCTGTTTACCTGCCTGCCTGATCTCCTGTTACCAGAAACCAGCCTGAACTTGACTATTCCTTGCCTGCCGATTCTGTTGAACTGATCCACTGTGTATGACCCGGCTTGTCTGACCTTGCTTCTGCCTGCTGTGTGCACCCTGCTGACCTGCATCCAGCTTATCTGCATCCTGCTGACCTGCATCCAGCTTACCTGCACCCTGCTGACCTGCATCCAGCTTACCTGCATCCTGCTGACCTGCATCCAGCTTACCTACACCCTGCTGACCTGCATCCAGCTTACCTGCATCCTGCTGACCTGCATCCAGCTTACCTGCAGCCTGCTGACTTGTATCCAGCTTACCTGCACCCGGCACTCCAGCCAGTTCCAGTGTCTCCCGGTAGACATCATCTCCAGTTCCAGAGAATCCACCAGGCACTCATACCCCGCTGTGCTCCTACGGTCACTGTCCTCAACTCCAGTGATCTGGGAATCAGGGCTGTATGAGAGGTCTCACTCTGCACGTCAGGCTCACATACGAGGTATGTGTCATAGGGATTGGGGGGACCCCACGCTGATTTTTTAATTTTGAATTTTTCTATTGCTGCCATTCTTTTGTTTACATTTCAGCTCTCAGCGGGGAAGCCCATTGACACCTGATGAGTCATCATCATTAAGGACATGGCTGGCTTCCCGGCCCGCTCCTTCCAGCTATTCTTCACACAGAATTCAAATCGGTCTATAATTTTTCCTAAAAATTTGGAATTCGTTAGAAAATTAATTAATGAAACAAAACTAACTGAATTCCAAAAGGAATCAACTAAACAAAATGAGTAACATAACTAATCTATCCGAAACAAAACAAATTTTTCCATTCTGCACATCCCATCTGTACCATGTGCAATGTAATTCACTGCTATAAGCAAACATAATCTGTAAAAAAAAATCCCGAGTAGTACAATGTTACTATGGTAACATTATATTGCTCTGGTAACAGTGTGTTAAAAAAAATCATAAAAAAAAAAGAAAAGCGAGGTCCGCAACCAATTATATAGGCATGGGGCGTGGCCAACGGGTGATGTCACCCGGTGACCCCGCCCCCTTATGAAGTCACAGTCCCACCATGCCCCGGGACTGTGACGTCATAAGGGGGTGGGGTCACCGGGTGACATCTTTCGGTGGCCATGCCCCATGCCTATATAATTGGTTGCAGACCTCGCTCACGGCATTACAGAGAGAGAGGGAGCGTCATGTCAACATCTCTGGAAGAGAAGAGGGAAGAAGATGTCTCAAAAGACCGGGCTCCTCCGCTAACAAATAAGCGGCAAAAGAGCAGAAGATAGCGGAGGAGCCCAGCAGAAGGAAGAAGGCACCAGAGAAGCACCAGAGAGCGTGGAGACGACACCGGAGAGAGGGATAAGAGGCCTGAGAGACCCCCGAAGTCAGCAGAAGACCCCCAAAGTCAGAAAAAGACCCCCGAAAAAAAAGACACCCTACTCTGGATTTTTTTTTACAGATTATGTTTGCTTATAGCAGTGAATTACATTGCACATGGTACAGATGGGATGTGCAGAATGGAAAAATTAGTTTTGTTTCGGATAGATTCGTTATGTTACTCATTTTGTTTAGTTGATTCCTTTTGGTATTCAGTTAGTTTTGTTTCATTAATTAATTTTCTAACGAATTCCAGGAAAAATTATAGAAATATTATAGACCGATTTGAATTCTGTGTGAAGAATAGCTGGAAGGAGCGGGCCGGGAAGCCAGCCGCCATGTCCTTAACAATGATGACTCATCAGGTGTCAATGGGCTTCCCCGCTGAGAGCTGAAATGTAAACAAAAGAATGGCAGCAATAGAAAAGTTCAAAATTAAAAGCACCAAAGCACCAACCCCCCCCATGTTCAGGGCATGCGTCCTGGTACGGTTCGGGGGGGGGGCGCTTGCTCGTCCCCACCCCCTTTCCTGACCGACCGGGCTCGGATAAGGGTCTGGTGTGGATTTGGGGGGAACCCCGCGCCGTTTTTTCGGTGTAGGGGGTGCCCCTTGGAATACATACCAGACCGATGGGGCTGGTATGCTCTTGGAGGGGAACCCATGCCGGTTTTTAATTTAAAATTTGGCGTGGAGTTCCCCCTCAAGATTCATACCATAGTGCCTGGTATTGGTGGGGATCCAAGTCGGATCTCCGTTCAATATGAGTCGTACCCTGTCGGGTTGCTATGGAAATGGCAAACCGCAGCTAAACGCAACCGCAGCTAATTGCAACCTCAGCTAATCGCACTGTACAAATTCAGCTGATCGCAGTGCCCGGTGTCTTGAATTTCACAGAAAAAAACATGCTTTGCTTTTAACTGCGGCAGAATAGCCGTCTGTGTAAAAGGCGCCTAACAATGTAACTGCTTGAAATTCAAAATGTGTATGACCGTGTATGACTGGCCTAGGGCCCCTTTCTCATGGGAGAGGGGACTTCCTTGCTGTTCCCCGCTGAGCAAGCAGATTGTTGATCCATGTCTGCTCTGCTTATGCAGATCAGACACAGACACAGCCCGCTCTCCTCTATGTGTGGTCAGATGTAAATGGACCACTTGTCATGCGATCTGATCCACTAGACAGAAAGTGAGTAGATTCCCATGTTAAAGGGACCTAATATAGAACTTTAAGACTCCAGTTGCATTCACACAACATTGAAGTATCACAATGCAAGAATTGCAAGAAAATCCATGTGGAGTAGAAATTCCCATTTTGTGACTGGTAAATATCGATATGCTGCAGTTTATTGTCAAAGACTAAAATCAACTCTCATTTACATGTGTGCATTGCCATGAATGCTGCATGAACACAGAACAGTATAAACCAGGACTTAAGAATTAAACAAATCCAATAAATCAGAACTGGGATGATAAAAAATAAATGGCCAGACTGTAATGACAACTGCCCCAATTCTAACTTGTAGCTTTTGGGGTAAGGTGCACATGGGGGGTTGAGTAAAACAAAGTTGGCATGCATGCCAGCAAATTAATTTTATGTTTTCTCCAATAAAGCTATGATACCTATTGGGCTGAAGAAGAACATTCAGCTGTAGAAATGTTTTAGGTTTATTAAACAGTTTATAATAAATCTGCTGTCATGTCTCTGTATTGTACTCTACACAAGTTCTAGTGTCTCTATAGGTAAACAGATAAGTGTGACTCCTACAGACTGACCTGAATGGTCACATTTTATCTATCAGCACAAAGACAACCATCAGGGACACAAAATACTAAATTAGCATTTGAAAAGCAACATCAGACTCAATCAACATTAACTTTAGACCTGACTACTTATCCAAGACTGTGTTTAGACACCTGCACACCTTCTAGACTTTCTTAGACTTTGTGTAACGATCATCTCTGTTGTGCATATTATTATCTTTTTTTTTTATAGAAGTTCTTAGACCTTTTTCCTCAGACAAGACAAAGACGGCACCCCTGGTTATCTAAAGAAAGTTTGGAGGATAAAGTGACTGTTTATCTATTGAGCATTTAGACTGCATTGTGTATAAAATATCAGTGTGGTGTGTGTATGTATGTGTATCCTGCATAATACAGTAACATGAACCATATACTGTATATTGATGGTTCCAGATGCCTTCTGCACACCGAGTGTAATTCTCACTGTTTGTATGGCTGCTGCACAGTACATCTTGTCTTGTCCTGTATGCAGTGGCGGCTGATGCTCAAAATTTTGGGGGGTGGGGGTGGGTGCAAACAAACTGAAAAATACTGACCCCCCCCATCGATTGCAGCCTCAGTGTGCCCATCAAATGCAGTCATTGTGCCAATCAAATGCAGCCACTTGTTCCCATCAAATGTAGCCACTTATGACCATCATATGCAGCCATTTGTGCCCGTCATATGCAGCCACTTCTGCCCAGTATATGCAGCCACTTGTGCCAATCAAATGCAACCACTTGTGCCCATCATATGCAGCCATTTGTGCCCGTTAAATGCAGCCAATTGTGCCTGTCAAATGCAGCCACTTGTGCCCATCAAATGCCACCACTTGTGCCCAT
The DNA here is from genome assembly GCF_042186555.1 of Aquarana catesbeiana. Classification (NCBI taxonomy): domain Eukaryota; kingdom Metazoa; phylum Chordata; class Amphibia; order Anura; family Ranidae; genus Aquarana; species Aquarana catesbeiana. Next base: position 88,843,742 of record NC_133335.1, read on the forward strand.
CAAATGCAGCCACTTGTACCCAGTATATGTAGCCACTTGTGCCAATCAAATGCAGCCACTTGTGCCCATCATATGCAGCCAGTTCTGCCCAGTATATGCAGCCACTTCTGCCCAGTATATGCAGCCGCTTGTGCCCATCAAATGCAGCCACTTGTGCCCAGTATATGCCGCCACTTGTGCCAGTGAAATGCAGCCACTTGTGCCCAGTATATGCAGCCACTTGTGCCCATCAAATGCAGCCACTTGTGCCCATCAAATACAGCCAAGCTTGGCTGTCGCTTCACTAACATCCCCCCTGCAACTGGTCCGGAGGCACTTACCGCTCCTCTCCTGAAGTGACGGGGCACTCTTCCTCTGAGGCTTGGCAGCTCTCTACCTCGGCAGCTCTCCTCCTTGGTGGGAAGCGGCAGCTGTGGGTCCTGTGTCCGCTCGGCTTGTCTTCAGGCTTCCTCCGCTGTGTCTCCTCTTCCGCCAAAGTGTTAGGCATCCAATAAGATGGCCAAAGCATTAGGCGATCCTATCGGGAGACAGGTCTCACTGACCTGCCTTCTTATTGGCAGGGAGGAACGTTAGTGTGAAAATAGTGCAAATTCATTCGCTATGCCACACAACATGGTGGGAAAGGAACGCAGCCTTTGGCTCTAATCACGTGCTTCAAAATACACACCCCACTCCTATCCCCGCCATAGTATTTCATGTGTCCAGCGTCCTGAAAGGGGCCAGGCACATGAATAGGGAGGGCAGTGGAGGTGTCGGGGGGGTGGCACCCGTGCGCCCACAATGCATGGGCTGCCACTGCCTGTATGCTGGGTGTAGGTCTTGTCATCTATTTCAAAGCTAGGTTCACACTTCTGCATTGTGGGAACACACACAATTGTGCATGTCTCTGCAATGCACCAAAATTGCACATCTCTTTTTTAGGTGTGTAGCAGTGCAATTCATTCCTAATGGTATCCCCACACACCGGGCTAATGCACATGTCGAAATACATGGTAACAAAGAACCATGTGTTTGGTGCGGCATGATTTGAGGGTCATGGCACTTTTGTGTGAAAGTGTATAGGAAAACTGTTTTAAATGGTCTCCCCTAAACATGACATGCACAATTTACAGAATAATGCATGTACCATCACACCTGACCAGGTATGAGTGTAGTCTTCCATTGTATGTATGGTCAATGCATAGTAGCTCTTTTGCTTGTTATGCTGACTGTAAGCCTGGGTTCACACATAAGAGTACACGCATTGCTGTGCCGATCACATGCGATGTCTGTGCAATGTGAGTTCAGCCATACAGTTGTATGGCTGAACTCGCAGTGGATTTGCACAAAAAAGGTCGCGGAACCTTTTTTTTCACGCACTGGAATCGGATCACGGGGGTGTTCACAACCCTGCGATCTGATTCCTGTCAGAATTCACAGTTTGCACTGCGATCTGTGAACCGATCTGGGGGTGTCATTAACTTTGTATTGATAGCCGCAGTGGTTAGCAGAGGCAGTGGAATCACGCTGATTTCCGCATCGCTTATGTGTGAACCCAGACTAATCTCAGTTTTCTAGAAGTGTGGATGGGGCCCTGTAGGACATCTCTTGTTTTGTGTGCCAGCTGTAATTCTCACCAAATCTCTACATATGCATTAAAGCTGCACAGTACCATGTCTCATGCATTCTCTATTAATGCTCGGCATCTGTAAATTGTGCAACTGCATAATGTTCATACTGTGCATTCAGAAGCCCCCTTAAGGGGGAGACCATAATGTACACACATGTGTTGTAGCATGCTGTGTTAAACACCTTACTGTAGTGCAGCACTACAGATTTAAACTGCCCATTCATCATACAATCTAATTATACAATCTCTATAAAATCATGTTTAGATTTCCCAAAACTTTGCAATATGAGAACAAACCTAAACAACAATTCAATTACTGTCAAATCAGGCAGGATTTTGCATTACATAGTTAAAGCATAAGTAAAGGCAACACTTTTTTCAGTTTTGGACAGAGTAGAGATGGATTATAACACAGATTAGGTTTTTATTGCTGTCCCCCATTAGGGTGATTCACCCTCTTTGTCCTATTTAGTTACCATCAAAAGTAAGAGAACGCCAAATTGTGGGTTGTCCCCAGAAAAAAAAGAGGAGAATTTTTCCAATGGGGACACTAGTTCTGGTGACATGGGGGTCCCCAATAAATTCCTGTAAATTGCAGGGCTTTCCTATCACTTCCTGTTTTGGCTATGGGACAGAAAGGGAAGGGAAACCTCCCCAATGGGACACAGATGGCAATCAATAAACTGACAGCGGATATAACCCTTCCATACTCTATCCAAAAGGGGGGAAAAAAAGGTTTGTCTATTGTCTAGGGGCATAGCTACAGGGGTCGCAGGGGTTGCAATTGTGATCCAGCCCCCCCTGTATGCTTGGATGGGAGGGGTAGTGGGGGTGGCTGCATGTGGAGGAACCAATCCCTTCTCTGGCATTCAGCGGCTGCAGGAGAAAGATGGAAGTGATTGTCATCTATCAAGATTTGGCCGGGACTGCATCCCAAAAAACAATGTCGGTCACGGACAGTCAGACAGTGCTGCAGGTGCCCAGCACTGCATTGAGGAGCTCAGGTGTACTTACAAGCAAAAGACAGAGAAATACATTGCTTGCCAGGGACAGATATACCTCCCACTACCTCCTCCTCAAGCACTTGATGTTAAGGCTCTCATTGGGAGCCTGAGCAATCCCGATGGGGTGGAGTTTGCCATTTGATTGGGCCGGCCTCACAGATGACTCTTCCCGGCTCCCTTCTGCTGGTGCATGAGCAAAGGCTGCAGACTGTGGGTGCAAGTTAATGTGGTGGTGCAGTAGTACTACTGTTGTGCAGCCAGGGACACTGGGGGTGGTTATGCTGAGACTTGTAGTTCCACATCAGGTGGAGAGACTTCTATTGCTGTTCTTTCGGGGGAACTTCAAGTCCCAGCAGGCTGGCCTCTATCCCAGGCAAACAGAGTATAATGTTGTGACAGCTAAGGAATGGGTCCAGTATGGACCTAAAAGCCACAGCAAATTAATTTACTATAGAAAATGGTACAAGGGGATACCCCTGAATATTAGAGATTGCTGGGAGTTGTAGTTCTAGCCCACACAGAAAGCCACAGTGTCCCTTTCACTTCTATAGAAGTGATCACCAGTAACTGCTGAGGAACTACTAATCGCAGCATGTAATATTCAGGACCCCCAGGGACTTTTAGCTCTACACACATACCATAGCGTGTGTGGTGCTGCTCTTATTAGTAATACATGCTGATTATTGTAGTCGCCCCATCAGTGGCAGCTTCACCCAATACTAGAGGAATGATGGTGTCATAGTAAACTGTGCTTACTATGCTTCAGTTTTAATGAACGGGAAGCTCTGTACTAAAATTGGACCACACACCCCCTGTTCAGTTTGCACCAGAACTCCCGAACATCTGAAAAGTTTGGGCCCGAGCTGCAAACTCTATTAAAGTCTATGGGATCTGAACTTGAAAAATCAAAAGTTTCCATTTTGAAAGCTTATATGCAAGTTATTGACAATAAAAAGGGTATGGGGGCCAGGTACTGTCCTGGGGGGACGTGTATCAATGCAAACTTTTTTTTACAGGAGCAGTGATTTTAATGATGCTTAAAGTAAAACAATAAAAATGAAAAGTTCCTTTAACCACTTCAATACAGGGCACTTATTTTCAGCTTTCAGTGCTCTCAGACTTTGAATGACAATTATGCTACACTGTACCCAAACAAAATTTTTATCATTTTTTTTTCTCGCAGAGCTTTCTTTTGGTGGTATTTAATCACCACTGGGTTTTTATTTTTTGCAATATAAGCAAAAAAAGTGCAAAAAAAAACATGTTTTTTAGTTTTTATTGTAAAATTTTGCAAATAAGTAATTTTTCTTCAGAAATATGGGCCATAATTTATACCCCTACATATGTTTGGTAAAAATAACCCAAATTAGTGGATATTATTTAGTCTCTGTGAAAGTTATAGAGTCTACAAGCTATGGTTCAAATCATTGAAAATTGATCACATCTGATCACACTTGATGTACTGATGGCCTATCTCATTTCTTGAGATACTAACAAGTCAGGACAGTACAAATACATACCCCCCAAATGACCCCTTTTCAGAAAGTAGACAATCCAAGGTATTTAGTAAGAGATATGGTGAGATTTTTGAAGTTGTCATTTTTTCCCACAATTCTTGGGAAAATTGGGATTTTTTTTTACACAGAATTGTCATATTAACAAGTTATTTCTCTCACACAGCACATGCATACTTGCAATTACATCCCAAAAGACATTCTGCTACTCCTCCAGAGTACGGCAAAACCACATGTGTGAGACTTTTACACAGCCTGCCACATACAGAGGCCCAACATCCAAGTAGCACCTCCAGGCGTTCTAGGAGCATAAATTACATTCCTACCTATTTTCATTCCTACCTATCACAATTTTGAAGGCCCTGGAGCACCAGGACAATGGAAACACCCACAAAATGACCCCATTTTGGAAAGCAAACACCCCAACATATAATCTTTGAGTCATAATGAGTCTTTTGAATGGTTCATTTTTTTCCAGAAGTTTTTGGAAAATGTGGGAAAAAAATGAAAACCCATTTTTTTTTACACAAAGTTGTCAATTTTTAAGATATTTCCAACACATAGCATGTACATAGCAAAAATGACACCCCAAAATACATTCTGATACTACTCCTGAGTATGGCAATACCACATGTGTGAGACTTTTACAACATCCAAGTAGCACCTCCAGGCATTCTAGGAGCATAAATTGCACACACAAATTCCTGCCAACCTATCACATTGTTGAAGGCCCTTCATATTTCTAACACATAGTATGTACTGTACATACCAATTACAAACCAAAATACATTCTGCTGAGCAAAGGGTAAACAAAAGATTACCTGCGGTTTTAATAGTGCAGTGGTCCACAGAGGAGAGCATCGGTCCAGGCAGCAGGCAGGTATATAGACAGCAACAGCAAAACAGGCAGCAGACAGGAATACTGTCTATATTCAGTACAGCTAGAGATGTTGTCAGCACAGCCAAAGCATTGGTTCAGGTAGCAGGCAAGGACATGGTCAGCAGCAGAGAAAGGATCATCCATGCAGCAGGCAGGAATACTGTCCATAGTTGGTACCGGCAGCAGGCAGAGATATGGTCACTGCAGCCAAAGTATTGGTCCAGGCAACATTCACATGGTCCATGAAAAGTCCTAGGTCAGTGCAGGCAGAGATATTGTCAGCACAGCCAAAGCATTGGTCCAGGCAGCAGGCAGGACCATCAAGCTTAGGGCCTCGGTCAGGAAAGAATGGGGACAGGGGTAGAGGCTTTTTCCCTCCTCCTTCTCTTTGGACAGGGGATATTGTTTGTGGTAGATGGGTTGTGCCCACTCTTTAACCACTTCAGCCCCGGAAGGATTTACCCCCTTCCTGACCAGAGCACTTTTTACAATTTGGCACTGCGTCGCTTTAACTGCTAATTGCGCGGTCATGCAATGCTGTACCCAAACAAAATTTTCGTCCTTTTTTTCCCACAAATAGAGCTTTTTTTTATGGTATTTGATCAAATCTGCTGTTTTTATTTTTTGTGCTATAAATGGAAAAAGACTGAAAATTTTGAAAAAAAATGATATTTTCTAATTTTTGTTATAAAAAAAATCCAATAAACTCAATTTTGGTCATACATTTAGGCCAAAATATATTTGGCCACATGTCTTTGGAAAAAAAATGTCAATAAGCGTGTATTTATTGGTTTGCGCAAAAGTTATAGTGTCTACAAACTAGGGTACATTTTCTGGAATTTACACAGCTTTTAGTTTATGACTGCCTATCATTTCTTGAGGTGCTAAAATGGCAGGGCAGTACAAACCCCCCCAAATGACCCCATTTTGGAAAGTAGACACCCCAAGGAAATTGCTGAGAGGCATGTTGAGCCCATTGAATATTATTTTTTTTTGTCCCAAGTGATTGAATAATGACAAAAAAAAAAATTACAAAAAGTTGTTACTAAATGATATATTGCTCACACAGGCCATGGGCATATATGGAATTGCACCCCAAAATACATTTAGCTGCTTCTCCTGAGTATGGGGATACCACATGTGTGGGACTTTTTGGGAGCCTAGCTGCGTACGGGGCCCCGAAAACCAAGCACCGCCTTCAGGATTTCTAAGGGCGTAAATTTTTGATTTCACTCCTCACTATCTATCACAGTTTTGAAGGCCATAAAATGCCAAGATGGCACAAACCCCCCCCAAATGACCCCATTTTGGAAAGTAGACACCCCAAGCTATGTGCTGAAAGGCATGTTGAGTCCATGGAATATTTTATATTTTGACACAAGTTGCGGGAAATTGACCAATTTTTTTTTTTTTTTTGCACAAAGTTGTCACTAAATGATATATTGCTCAAACAGGCCATGGACATATGTGGAATTGCACCCCAAAATACATTTAGCTGCTTCTCCTGAGTATGGGGATACCACATGTGTGGGACTTTTTGGGAGCCTAGCCGCGTACGGGGCCCCGAAAACCAAGCACCGCCTTCAGGATTTCTAAGGACGTAAATTTTTGATTTCACTCCTCACTACCTATCACAGTTTTGAAGGCCATAAAATGCCAAGATGGCACAAAACCACCCCAAATGACCCCATTTTGGAAAGTAGACACCCCAAGCTATTTGCTGAGAGGCATGTTGAGTCCATGGAATATTTTATATTTTGACACAAGTTACGGGAAAGTGACAATTTTTTTTTGTTTGTACAAAGTTGTCACTAAATGATATATTGCTCAAACATGCAATGGGCATATGTGGAATTACACCACAAAATACATTCTGCTGCTTCTCTTGAGTACGGGGATACCACTTGTGTGGGACTTTTTGGGAGCCTAGCCACGTACGGGGCCCCGAAACCAAGCACCCCCTTCAGGATTTCTAAGGGTGTAAATTTTTGATTCACTCCTCACTACCTATCACAGTTTCGAAGGCCATAAAATGCCAAGATGGCACAAAACCCCCCCAAATGACCCATTTTGGAAAGTAGACACCCCAAGCTATTTGCTGAGAGGCATGGTGAGTATTTTGCAGCTCTCATTTGTTTTTGAAAATGAAGAAAGACAAGAAAAAACATTTTTTTTCTTTTTTCAATTTTCAAAACTTTGTGACAAAAAGCGAGGTTCTGCAAAATACTCACTATACCTCTCAGCAAATAGCTTGGGGTGTCTACTTTCCAAAATAGGGTCATTTGGGGGGGGTTGTGCCACCTGGGCATTCCATGGCCTCCGAAACTGTGATAGGCAGTGAAGAGTGAAATCAAAAATTTACGCCCTTAGAAAGCCTGAAGGCGATGCTTGGTTTTCGGGGTCCCGTACGCGGCTAGGCTCCCAAAAAGTCTCACACATGTGGTATCCCCGTACTCAGGAGAAGCAACAGAATGTATTTTGGGGTGTAATTTCACATATTCCCATGGCATGTTTGAGCAATATATCATTTAGTGACAACTTTGTGCAAAAAAAAAAAAAAAAATTTGTCTTTTTCCCACAACTTGTGTCACAATATTAAATATTCCATGGATTCGACATGCCTCTCAGCAAATAGTTTGGGGTGTCTACTTTCCAAAATGGGGTCATTTGGGGGGAGCTTGAACTGTCCTGGCATTTTATGCACAACATTTAGAAGCTTAAGTCACACATCACCCACTCTTCTAACCACTTGAAGACAAAGCCCTTTCTGACACTTTTTGTTTACATGAAAAAATAATTTTTTTTTGCAAGAAAATTACTTTGAACCCCCAAACATTATATATATTTTTAAAGCAAATGCCCTACAGATTAAAATGGTGGGTGTTTAATTTTTTTTTCACACAGTATTTGCGCAGCGATTTTTCAAATGCATTTTTTTGGGAAAAAACACACTTTTTTAAATTTGAATGCACTAAAACACACTATATTGCCCAAATGTTTGATGAAATAAAAAAGATGATCTTAGGCCGAATACATGGATACCAAACATGACATGCTTTAAAATTGTGGTACAAATGTGCAGTGGCGACAAACTAAATACATTTTTAAAAGCCTTTAAAAGCCTTTACAGGTTACCACTTTAGATTTACAGAGGAGGTCTACTGCTAAAATGACTGCCCTCGATCTGACCTTCGTGGTGATACCTCACATGCATGGTGCAATTGCTGTTTACATTTGACGCCAGACCGAAGCTTGCGTTCGCCTTTGCGCGAGAGCAGGGGGGGACAGGGGTGCTTCTTTTTTATTCTTTTTTTTCTTTATTATTTTTTTGCTTTTTTATCTTATTTTTAAACTGTTCCTTTCATTTTTTTTACAAATCATTTTTATTGTTATCTCAGGGAATGTAAATATCCCCTATGATAGCAATAGGTAGTGACAGGTACTCTTTTTTGAAAAAACTGGGGTCTATTAGACCCTAGGTCTCTCCTCTGCCATCAAAGCATCTGACCACACCAAGATCGGTTGATAAAATGCTTTCCCAATTTCCCAATGGCACTGTTTACATCCGGCAAAATCTAAATCATGAAATGCTCGTAGCTTCCGGTTTCTTAGGCCATAGAGATGTTTGGAGCCACTCCAGTCTCTGATCAGCTCTATGGTCAGCTGGCTGAATCACCGGCTGCATTCTCAGGTTCCCTGTTGGGACAGGAGAGCTAGAGAATAACATGGAAGACGGTGGGGGGGATTCCCTCCCACTGCTTGTAAAAGCAGTCTAGAGGCTAATTAGCCACTAGGATTGCTTTTACATGAAAGCCGACCGCTGGCTGAAAAGAATGATACCAAGATGATACCTAAACCTGCAGGCATCATTCTGGTATAACCACTCAAAGTCCAGCAACATACCAGTACGTTGCTGGTCCTTGTTGGGCATATATTGTAAGCTTTTTTTCATGCAGCCTGTGGGCTGAACGAAAAAAAAGATATTGATCGGTGGGTATGCCCACCATTAGAATACCTCCCTTCATCCACCCACTTCTAATGATGGGCATGCATGCACCGTATATATATGCCGAAGCATGGGGGCATCCTCCCACAAAAGGCAGGAGCAAATCGCTTCTCCGCCCACTGCTGCCCCCACGCTTCGGCATATATGCTGAAGTAAGTAACTGTGGTGGTGAAATCACCTCTGACAGCGCTGGAGTCACGGCTTTATATATCGTGGGAGCAAATGCTGTTGCTGTCAAGATAAATAAATCCGCGCTGCAACTGAATGGGGCGACGCAGACCTTATCTGACCCTAAAAACATAACTTATATCACCGCCGGGCAATTAGGGAGTTAAACCTTTATAAGGTAATAAACAGTGGGTGCCCTAAAACTATAATAAACTATAAAAAACAAACTAACTGATAGGGTTGAAATAATGACTTAGAGTTCCACTTTAATTGTTTCTGCTTTTTCTTACCTGTGTACGTATCAATTGTTCTATTTAAATTGTTTGTGCTCCTTTCTTACCTGTGTACGTATCAATTGTTCTATTTAAATTGTTTGTGCTTTTCTCTTCTGTGTACGTATCAATCTGTATCTAGATGGAATTTGGAACTGCTGAATAATCATTACATGTTCGCTGATAAGAAACTCTTTGTACCTTAACCTCATTTGGTAATGCCGATAAGATTACTGCTTGTAGAGCTGCCTATAAAAGACGTAAAGGGTGCAGTTCTCTCATGCTCAGAACTGTGATACAGACATACCTGACTCCGTGTCATCTTTCTTATAGAAGCAATAATTTGACAAAGCAATATAAACTTAAAGCAACTTATTTAAGAGTTGCCCCTAACATTTTGGCGCCCAAACAGGGACTCACTGATGATACTACAAGAGGTGGCTGAGCTACGCTGACGGAACGAAAGGACAGGCATTCCGGGAACCACAGATCAAAAAACCTGCGCAGGTAAGAAAAAGCTTTATTTTTCTTATATTCTGTGCTCCCCTGATTTGTGCCTATCCGTTCTGTCAGTTACGGTTCTCCTGGTTTTAAAACACCAGCCTCTGTAGTGGTGAGTCTAGAATTACTGCATATTTTAGTATATATTGCTGGAATTATTTGTTTGTTTGTTGTCTGTGTCTGTCTTGTCTGTCTTGTTGAGAAAGTGAATGAGCCTTGTCAAGGATGGTATGAGTTAGAAGGGGATTGCCGAACTAAGCAACGGAATGCGCCTTACCTCACATGATTGGGAACTTGAGGGCTTGTGAGCTTGGGGGTCTGACGCTTATGCTTAACCTCACATCTAACTCATAAACCATAGACGGGTTGAGAGTATAAGCCCTGTCTGCTCCATAAAGCAGGGATAAGAGTGTATGAGAGGGATTACCAGATTCGGGGAGGGAATAAGATCTCCATAAAGTCCGGAGATCTAGTCGGATACCTGGCCACTTAAAGGAATGCTTGTATATGTTGTAGCCGCATTTTTGTATATGTTGTAGCCGCATTCTGGTTTGTTATTGGGCTAGCATATAAAGTAATTATTTATTATTGGGCTAGCATATAAAGTAATTCGATTTCAGAAATCTCATTCCGGAGAGGTTTTTAGAATTCTAGCACCCTAGGAGGAAGGCAACGAGGAACTAGTGTAACTTAGCTGGTTTGTTATTGGGCTAGCATATAAAGTAATTATTCATTCTTGTATATGTTGTAGCCGCATTATATTGTACACTAAGTGTCCCACACGCTACCTAGGCAGGACTGTTAGAATGAGCCAGAGGAACACAAAACCCCGTCAGGGAATTGTGGCGCACTATACGGTGCCACAGATAATTAAAAACATCTGTGGGAAAGATGAAGCATAGGACTTAAAGGATGTCTTTCGTAAATTTAAGGTGAAAGGAGCAGCGGGTTTAGACCCGGATGTATGGAGTGAAATAGTGAAAAAAAAGTGAAATAAAAAGGGACAGACAAGGAGAGGTGTTAGAGAAGCAATGGATGCGTCAGGTTCAATGCTTAATTAAGGTCTCAAATAGAGCAAAAGAAGAGGGGTGGAAATATAATCCAGACTGTGATGATTGGGATATGAAAGATAGAAGAACAAAAAATGTTGAAATTTTAAATAATCCCAGCTCAGCCATCCCACCCCCATACACTGACGTAGAACATAAACCACACAAGATATATCATGTACTTAAGGGTAGAGAATGGGTTTTTTCAGGTTTGTGGAGTACAAGAATTTCATTCAGAAACTGTAGCCCCCGTACGCACTGATACATGCATTATAGTAAAGCCAGCTGTTTTCTGTAGATTTGTGACACAGTTAATGAATATACATGAAGCAACCTGGCAGGATGAGGAGGATTTATGCAGACATAAAATGACTCTGACCCTGTTTAACCAGTTTATGACCGACCTGCAGACTGAGCTGAGGGGGATGGCAATTTAGAGACAGGACACGTCAGACACATAGACTCAAGGGCCCCTTTTATTGCTAGTTTAGAAGCTTTCTGTCAGGCAAAACAACAAGAGAGGGGGTCAATATCACCCATGAAACAAATGCCAGGACAGACTGTATCAGAATTTTACTTATCTATGGAAAGTATGATGGCAGATGAGGGATTGGATTTGGCTCTGCCAGTCACGATCCGAGCCTTCAATAGACAGTTTATGGAAGGATTAATTCCACAGATAAGTGAAAGACTGAAAGCTTGCACACCACCCTTAATTTGTTGCGATTTTTGGCAGAAAAAGGTTGCAAGGTTAATAAGAAAAAGTTGCAAGTGTGTCAGGAAAAAGTTATCTTTTTGGGACATTGTATATCACAGGGTACGAGACATCTCACTGAGGAGAGGGTTCAAGTGATAAAGGGAATGTTACCCCCACGGAATTTCAAACAATTGCGTATGTTTTTAGGTATCGTGTCATATTGTAGACAGTGGATACCACATGCTAGCGCTTTGATGCAGCCATTATACGATTGTTTGAAAATTGTACCGTATATGCTTACAGAAGTAGCATATGAGTCGTTTATCACTTTAGATTATACTAAGATATTTAATCTGTACATTGCTGAGATCACTGGACACGCCACAGGTGTTCTGACACAGGCACATGTAAAACAAAGACCAGTCGCTTACTTTTCAGCAGCATTAGATCCAGTATCTAGAGGTTCACCGTCTTGTGTACGGGCGGTAGCTGCAGTGTCAATTATCATAGATAAGTCATCAGAGATTGTTCTAGACAATCCAGTCGTAGTGCATACCACACATGACATACATGCAATCTTGTCTCAGGTACAGCCCAAACACATTTCAATGGCTAGGCAATTAAGGTTACAGTGTACTTTACTCTTACCTCCAAATGTCACTTTTCAGCGCTGTACAACCTTAAATTTGGCCACCTTTTTGCCTCTTCAGTCACCAGATTTGGCAAGGGGGAATGATAGTGCTAATAGTACTAGTGAGAAAAGAAATGAGGACACTGACACTCTTTTTTGTTTAAAGAAGTAGATGAACACGATTGTTTTCAGCTCATGGAACAGGAGACAATGGGATTCCCACACGTTACAGATACACCAATTTTAAACGCTGAGTACACCTTGTATATAGAGGATAGCAGGTTTGCTGATGACAAAGGTAAATATCACACAGGGTATGCTGTAGTGACTGATACCCAGGTAATTGAAGCACAGCCCTTACCAGCCCACATGTCAGCACAGGAAGCAGAATTAAAAGCTTTAGAACAAGCCTTAGAATACTTAAAAGGACGAGAGGGAAATATTTACACTGACTCTGCCTACGCTTATGGTGTAGCGCACGATTATGGCCACATATGGAGGGCTAGAGGTTATCTGACAGCAGCAGGTACACCTGTAAAACATGGAGAAGGGATTAAGAGAGTCCTGAACAATCTTCAAAAGGTTAAACGAGTAGCCATTATGAAGATAGCGGCACACACGAGCGCAAAAACAATTGAGGCAAAAGGAAATGCATTTGCAGATTTGACTGCAAAACAGGCAGCTCTAGGGGAAGGAAGCCCTGAGACCTTAGCAGCAGTAGAGGTGAGTATCCCAGAACCAACATGGCAGCAGCTGAGTAAATTACAGGAGCAAGCAGGGGAGAGCGAGAAAGATAAGTGGGTCAGGATGGGAGCAACACCAGACCTTGACAATGTATGGAGGGAAAGAGGCAAAATATGCCTACCTGCCTCTCTGTACCCAGCGATGGCAGCGGCAGTTCACCTACCCACACACATCAGTTCCAATTCCATGTATAGGATTGTGAACCAAGGATGGCTCGCCCCTGGATTCAGTAGCACTGCAAGAAACTACTGTGCAGCCTGCCAAATCTGTCTCCTGAATAACCCAGGACAGAGAGTAAAAACCCCACAAAAACACCAGGTCCGGGCCCAATACCCCTTCCAGAGACTGCAAATTGACTACATACAAATGCCTAAGAGCGGCCCCTTTGAATTTGTCCTCGTGTGTATCGATTTATTCTCAGGTTGGCCCGAAAGTTATCCAGTAAAATCAGCTACAGCTAAAGCCACAGCTAAGAAACTGATCACTGAGTTAATACCTAGGTTTGGTCTTCCTGAAACCATAGAATCAGATAGGGGGACACACTTTACAGGAGAAATCATGCAGAATGTGATGACCATGTTAGGGGTTCAACAAAGTTTTCACACCCCTTACCACCCACAGAGTTCAGGGTCAGTGGAGAGAGTAAATGGGACAATAAAGCTAAAAATACAAAAAGCCATGCAAGAGTTAAACAAGCCTTGGCCAGAATGCCTGCCTCTGGCTTTATTCTCTATAAGGTACACTCCAACAGGAAAAACAGGATTATCCCCATACGAAATACTTTTTGGGAATGCACCTAGATTAGGTCTATACTTTCCACAGAGTATGCAATTGCAATGTGATAGTTTGACTGCATATGTGATACAATTACAACAACGTCTAACTAAGATCCACAAAAGTGTGTATTCTTCTCTTCCAGACTCTAATTCAATAACAGGTACACATACGCTGCTACCAGGGGATTATGTATATGTAAAGAAACACACCAGAAAGACATTGGAACCCAGGTTTGAAGGTCCTTATCAAGTACTCTTGACCACGGCCACTTCAGTAAAGCTGGAAGGAAAACCTACCTGGATACACGCATCACATTGCAAGAAACAACCCGAGAAAACAACATGATGAAATATCTACTTACATATTGGTTGTTGCAGATTGTTGTTTTACAAATATATGCATGGACTCCTGGTATTAATGTAATTGAGGTAGAGGAAACAGCCGATTTACAATGGGTTATAGACGATCCTAATGTAGCGAATGTTTCAGGATATACAATGGACGAGTACATAGTAGTGGGTAATTTCACAGTCAAAGGACATAGGAAGCCGTTGCACATTGATGAAAACATAGGATGGATAAGGGCAGACCCATCATCAAAGGTAGATATAACGTTTCAATTAAACACTAGTATGGGTTTCACATACAGATGGAAGAAGAAGTAGTTCCCACATTTGAATCATCAATGCTAACACCCGTGCCCCACACTTGTATCAATGTATCAGTATCACAACAAAAGACAAAAGTTAAATTCAATCTAACTTTCCCTGAAATTCCAAAATGTAGGTACAGACGAGTATGGTATGACACTTTACTGGGACTGTCAGGTACAGGGATGGGAATTTTAAACTCGGTCGAGATAGAAGAAATGAACAACAGATGGAAGCATGCAGGGGGACACATAGCTGACAGCTTGACTATCACAAGCAAATGGTTACCCACCACTTTTGAAACCCAACTGCAAGAATTACCCCTATTACAATTTTTGGGAGGGTTAATAAATCACACGATAGGAGCAGAGCTCCAGCTGTGGAATCAAAGTCAACAGTTTGTAAATTTCACACAGTGCTCTTTTAACCTCTTATCCTATCATATACAAATAAATAGGGCCAGGACTGAACTACAGTTGGGAAATTATCATACCTGGATGAAATATTTTAAGGGTTTAACTGACGATGGTGTATGGTTCCAAGTAAAAGGGGATAAGATAGAATGTGAGGAGAAATGGTGTGTAGGAAGGTTCGAAGTATACCGGGTAGCAGATGTAATGGAAATGTGTAAAATAGTGGTCATGCCACTAGTAATTAATGACAAGTTTTGGTATCCAGAAATATATGGGAAATATGTAGATAAAGGAAACAGAACCCATGATTTAACTCTATGTGAAGGAACCAATAAGGGAATGGTATGTGGCAGAAGTTCCCCAGTATATGAACCTTGCTTGTTAAAATACCAAACTAGCATATGCAAAATGCAAAGAACACCGATAAATGTGAACAATAGATTCATAGAAATAGGACCCCAGCATATTTGTATCATTACTAATGATAACTGCACCATGTCAGCATTAAATAAATCGGCGCCATTTGCGGGATGTATAAAAAAGATTAAAATATTACAATGGGGTAACGACACCTATCTTTTTGAACCAGACGCCGATAAGATATTCTCTTCAGTCTATGAGGTACATAATCTCACTGACACTACACCCTTTATAATTTCTTTAGACCCACTAAAACAGGTTTTGGAACAATCAGAGTTGTTAAGACAACACATAGAAACACTAGAACATACCCTACAGAATAACCTTGTATCTGCAATTATTGACAAAGGTAGACTAGTACATCTTTCCTCACAGATACAACAGGATACTGCACCACATTGGTGGGATATATTTAGTGGAATGTCTTCTACAGCGACTAGTACCTTTCACTGGTTGTTAAGTCCAATGGTAATTATTATTCTAATATTAATATCACTTACAATCACGAATATATGTGTATACAGGAAAATAAATAGGAAAATTAGGAGAATAGACAGGGCATACCGATAAATGTGTATTGACATCACCCTACTCCTATAAAACTCCTCTTCTTGAATTTTAAGATGTTGGTAATACCTAGGGGGATGGGTTCTACCCCTCTGACAACTCGCGGTCAGGGAAAGGACTCTGGGGAAAAACTGACTAGAACTTATTCATGAGGACCCAGGGGGAAGGAGAGGATGATGTCAAAGGGGGAAATTGATAGGGTTGAAATAATGACTTAGAGTTCCACTTTAATTGTTTCTGCTTTTTCTTACCTGTGTACCTATCAATTGTTCTATTTAAATTGTTTGTGCTCCTTTCTTACCTGTGTACGTATCAATTGTTCTATTTAAATTGTTTGTGCTTTTCTCTTCTGTGTACGTATCAATCTGTATCTAGATGGAATTTGGAACTGCTGAATAATCATTACATGTTCGCTGATAAGAAACTCTTTGTACCTTAACCTCATTTGGTAATGCCGATAAGATTACTTCTGTCTATAAAAGAAGTAAAGGGTGCAGTTCTCTCATGCTCAGAACTGTGATACAGACATACCTGACTCCGTGTCATCTTTCTTATAGAAGCAATAATTTGACAAAGCAATATAAACTTAAAGCAACTTATTTAAGAGTTGCCCCTAACATAACTAACCAGCGTCACCCGTAACACTTATATGGTGATCGCTGGTGAAAGGGTTAACTAGGGGGCAATCAGGGGGTTAAAACCTTTAGTAGGTAGTTTATGGGGGTCCCTGTCGCTATAAAACGCTGACGGCGAACCTATATACTTACCTCCCTAACTAGCGTCATCTGTGTCACTAATACAGCGATCAGAAAAACGATCGCTTAGTGACACTGGCGACGGGGGGTAATCAAGGGGTTAACCTTTATTAGGGGGGTTAGGGGGGTACCCTAGACCTAAAGGGGGGTACCCCAGACCTAAAAGGGGATAACCCTAACTGCCCTAACACTTATAACTGTCACAAACTGACACCAATGCAAAAAAAAACTGCTATTGGTGTCACTGTGACAGAGGGTACAGGGGGGTGATCGGGGAGGGTGAAAAGTGTGCCTGTGTGTTCTACTGTAAGTGTAGTGTTGTGCAAACTCACATTGATGTCTTCTCTCCTCGGCGCCGGAACGAAAAGACTGGCTCGAGGAGAGATGACATCACTTCCTCTGCCTCTGTTTACATTACAGAGGCAGAGGAAGGATCTAATTGGCCGGGAGCAATCGCGAGGGGGTGGCCACGAATGGATGGCCTCCCCCTCACCTCTGACCGCCCGGGAACAAATGCCGGCCACCTCTATACTTCACTATAACCCATGGAAAACTCTTCAAAACTGTTTCTTCTATGAAAACAAAGATTACAGTTAATACACATATTTGTACATTACTAAGGGGTAATTTTACTCTTTACAGTTCACTCAGCTCACTCAATTTGCATGACACTACAGCTGTTTACACAGACACAAGCAATGCAATTTAACCTGTGTCAAAGAAAGGGAGGGGGGTTGTCATGGAACGTCCCACACTCCGATTGAGTGGTTCCGTCAGTATATCGCTTCCTAAGTTCTGGAACACGAGTCCAATGGATCTGGCTATAGGAACCCCCAAGAACTAGACAACACCAGTCTTGGAGTACATCAGAACTGTTTATTTGAGATCTCACACACATTTATACACCAGGATGACTCAAAGCTAACCTAATTAACATGAGCTAATTTACTACAAAATTTACCCAGACTAGATGACAGACTTGTGGGCACCGAGCTTCACACAGTAATATAAACACAATAGCAGGAGCTAATTACAATTAACAATACAAACAAAACCTAATTAACATGAGCTCCAATAGGAGTCGTCCCGTCTCCTACATTGTATAGAGGACAATGTGATCAGCTCATTCAATTAACATACATCCTGGGAGATATTGTGGAAAAATATTACTGTCCCATTTTAAGTAGTCCAAGATATATTTTCTCACTCACCCTGTGCCAGGATGGCACTGGGTGACTTAGACATAAGATGTATTCTGAGTTCCACGGGCCCTCCCGTCACATCTCTCCCCTTTCGGCAGAAGACTAACACAGGAGGAGACCCCAGACGGGTTGACTCTGAAGTTAGTAAGTAGTTCCAGTCCTCTACTGCCTGTACCCACACAGTACCCCAAATAAATTGTTCCAAACAAAGCATTACTCACCCAGCCAACCTCTGCCTCTCTCAGAGAACATATCTGCCGCTGGGGAGAGGCCTGGACTGGCCCTTCTCCCTGGAATCCTTTCTGCCGCTGGAGAGAAGACAGGGTGTCTGGGCTCACTCTGTCATGCTGTTGGGGATCTGGGCCCACTGCCCAGCATCCCTGGGGTATACAGGTGGAGACTGAAGTCCCATCCACCTTCACAGGAAATCCATCCTCTGTTAGTTGAGGGCAGAGTATAGCAGTCCTCGGCCCTGTTGCCAGCCCTTCTGCTGGAAACCCCACACCATCTGTTCCGGCTAACTGTTGGAGAGGGAGGCCGACTGCCCCGCCTCCCTGGAACTCTGTAGTTGTTGCCGGTGCTGGGCAGAGGTTGGTAGCACTCTGCCCTGTTGCCAGCACTTCTGCTGGGGACTCCGCATCCTCCGCTCTGGCTAACCGTTGGGGCAGGAGGCTGGCTTCCTCCACTCCCAAACTGTGTAGCTGCCATTGGGGAGGTGAGCCGGCTGCTTCCTTTTCCATTCCCTCATCTGGCTGCTGGGACGACATGTCGATGGTACTGTCTCCCAGGTGCATGGATCTTTGCTGGGGAGGAAAGCCCGCTTCCTCCACCCTGGCCAACTGTTGGGGAGAGACAACACACACCTCCTCTCCCTTCTCCCCCTGTATCTGCTGCTGGGAAG
Organism: Aquarana catesbeiana; assembly: GCF_042186555.1. Taxonomy (NCBI): domain Eukaryota; kingdom Metazoa; phylum Chordata; class Amphibia; order Anura; family Ranidae; genus Aquarana; species Aquarana catesbeiana. The sequence goes on from NC_133335.1 coordinate 88,862,502, forward strand.
TGATTGCCATCTTCTCACCCTGAGCCTCCACAATTGCTGCAGGTGTGGGGCAGAGGTCTTGGACCCTCTGTCCGGTTGCCAGCACTTCTGCTGGGGGTTTGCCAGGTGGTTCCTCCTCTACAGAAACATCTATTAAATCCCCAGTCTCTGGAATTGGTAAAAGTGTGGGACAGAGGTCTTGGACCCTCTGTTCAGTTACCAGATCTTCAGCTGGAGAAGTTTTTTTTAACTCCATAGATGCTGCTGGCAGAAAATCACATGTCCCTGTCAGTGTTGTGGGAGAAAGGCCGACTACCTCTTCTCTCAAGAAGGCCGAAGCCACTGTTGGTGCTGGGCAGAACACAGTGAACTTTGGCCCTGATAGCAGCTCTTCTGCTGGAGGCTCATCAGGTTGTTCTTCCTCAGCAGAAAAGTCTATCAAATCCCATGTCTCTGCAACTGATGTCTGGGGATAGAGGTTCACCATCTCCTGTCCATGGAACCCAGAAGATGCTATCATTTCTGGGCAGAGGTTAGCAGAGCTCTGCCCTGTTGTCAGCACTTCAGGTTTGGGGACGGCAATCTCCGGATTTTCCACTGCCGATTCTCTGGCATGCTGCTGAACTTGTTCTAGCAGTTTCCTGTATGCCCTTTCCAGATGCTGTTCCTTCCTTAGCAAATGGTCCAGATCAGGTTTGAGCTCTGAGACCCCTGCAAGACCGAGCATAGACTCTCTATAGTCTCTCAGGTCCTCAAGGTCAGGTTCCCCTTCATCGCCAAACATAAAAAGATCTGTAAGGCTCTCCCACAGCAATCCAGGGCCGCCAAAGTCATATCCCTCCGGAGAGCATTCTGTTGTCTCCCCTAAATATCCCTCCTCTGCGTGCCAATGCAGAGCTCGATAACGATTGTCCAGCTCTATCTCCTGCTGGACCAACCCGTCCAACTCAGTCACCCATTGCTCCTGGGGCTGCTCTCCCAGGAATGCCATCCGCAATGCCCGTTGGTCACTGGCCCATTGCTCTTGGGTTGGAAAGCACTTGCCCTGTTTTATACCAGCGAGACGGAGGGCTGCAATACAGAGCTCCACCCGAATTTGCTGCCTAAGCTCCAGGTATTCATCCTCAGACACAGTCCTGGTGTATGTTGAAAGGATGATCCGCAGCAGCCCCGGGAACTCTGATGCCAGGTCCATATATCCGCTGGGGTGTCTGAAGTCTGCTATGCTGATCTTGGATCCAGTTGGAGGTTTGGATGTCCCAGACTTCAGGAAGCTTTCCTGCTGCTTGCCACCAATGTCACGGAACGTCCCACACTCCGCTTGAGTGGTTCCGTCAATATATCGCTTCCTAAGTTCTGGAACACGAGTCCAATGGATCTGGCTATAGGAACCCCCAAGAACTAGACAACACCAGTCTTGGAGTACATCAGAACTGTTTATTTGAGATCTCACACACATTTATACACCAGGATGATTTAAAGCTAACCTAATTAACATGAGCTAATTTACTACAAAATTTACCCAGACTAGATGACAGACTTGTGGGCACCGAGCTTCACACAGTAATATAAACACAATAGCAGGAGCTAATTACAATTAACAATACAAACAAAACCTAATTAACATGAGCTCCAATAGGAGTAATCCCGTCTCCTACATTGTATAGAGGACAATGTGATCAGCTCATTCAATTAACATACATCCTGGGAGATATTGTGGACAAATATTACTGTCCCATTTTAAGTAGTCCAAGATATATTTTCTCACTCACCCTGTGCCAGGATGGCACAGGGTGACTTAGACATAAGATGTATTCTGAGTAGGGATGAGCTTCGTGTTCGAGTCGAACCCATGTTCGACTCGAACATCGGCTGTTCGATCGTTCGTCGAATTGCGAACGATATGGGCCGTTCGCGCCAAATTCGTGTGGCGCGTCACGGCCCATAATTCACTGCGGCATCGCAGTGCATTGCTTGCTGATGTTTGGCCAAGCATGCACTATGACCCGCATGCTTGGCCAATCACAGCACCGCCTTAACAGAGAGCCGTAATTGGCCAAAGCCAAGGAGGCTTTGGCCAATTATGGCTCAGGGGATTTAGTACACGCCCCACACTATATAAGGCCGCCTGCACGGCGGCCCTGTGCAGTGTGTTCCGGTGTGCTGAGAAATAGAGAGAGAGAGAGACAGTGTCATTTCATTTGAGTTAGCTAGATTAGGCAGGACAGTCAGTCAGTTAGCTGCACTTAAAGTGTATTGTCTATATATATGCATCCCAGGTGTTGCATATATATATATATATATATATATATATATATATATACACTGTATTCAGTTTAGCTAGATCCGTTCCTGTTATCTTCTAGACTATTTACATTTAGTGCAGTGCGTCCTGCTCACAGTGTTCAGCTAGATCCGTTCCTGTTATCTTCTTACTGACAGGCAGGCTTGTCTTGTTAAAGTATTTTGAAGAAAATTACTGGTGTTCTTTTGATCCTATTAGTACCACAGTCAGGCAGCTAGACTATTTACATTTAGTGCAGTGCGTCCTGCTCACAGTGTTCAGCTAGATCCGTTCCTGTTATCTTCTTACTGACAGGCAGGCTTGTCTTGTTACAGTATTTTGAAGAAAATTACTGGTGTTCTTTTGATCCTATTAGTACCACAGTCAGGCAGCTAGACTATTTACATTTAGTGCAGTGCGTCCTGCTCACAGTGTTCAGCTAGATCCGTTCCTGTTCTCTTCTTACTGACAGGCAGGCTTGTCTTGTTACAGTATATAAAGCTACCTGAAGAAAATTACTGGTGTTCTTTTGATCCTATTAGTACCACAGTCAGGCAGCTAGACTATTTACATTTAGTGCAGAGCGTCCTGCTCACAGTGTTCTGCTAAACCTACAAGTTAGTGGGGTGCGTCCTGCTCACAGTGTTCAGCTAGATCCGTTTCTGTTATCTTCTTACTGACAGGCAGGCTTGTCTTGTTACAGTAAATACAGCTACCTGAAGAAAATTGCTTGTGTTCTTTTGATCCTATTAGTACCACAGTCAGGCAGCTAGACTATTTACAGTTAGTGCAGTGCGTCCTGCTCACAGTGTTCTGCTAAACCTACAAGTTAGTGGGGTGCGTCCTGCTCACAGTGTTCAGCTAAACCTACAAGTTAGTGGGGTGCGTCCACCTCACAGTGTTCAGCTAAACCTACAAGCTAGTGGGGTGCGTCCTGCTCACAGTGTTCAGCTAGATCCGTTTCTGTTATCTTCTTACTGACAGGCAGGCTTGTCTTGTTACAGTAAATACAGCTACCTGAAGAAAATTGCTGGTGTTCTTTTGATCCTATTAGTACCACAGTCAGGCAGCTAGACTATTTACAGTTAGTGCAGTGCGTCCTGCTCACAGTGTTCTGCTAAAACTACAAGTTAGTGGGGTGCGTCCTGCTCACAGTGTTCAGCTAAACCTACAAGTTAGTGGGGTGCGTCCACCTCACAGTGTTCAGCTAAACCTACAAGCTAGTGGGGTGCGTCCTGCTCACAGTGTTCAGCTAGATCCGTTTCTGTTATCTTCTTACTGACAGGCAGGCTTGTCTTGTTACAGTAAATACAGCTACCTGAAGAAAATTGCTGGTGTTCTTTTGATCCTATTAGTACCACAGTCAGGCAGCTAGACTATTTACAGTTAGTGCAGTGCGTCCTGCTCACAGTGTTCAGCTAAAACCTACAAGTTAGTGGGGTGCGTCCACCTCACAGTGTTCAGCTAAAGCTACCTGTAGAAGGTTGGTGGTGTTCTCATACTACAGGCAGGCAGTTGATTTTGCTAGCTGCAGTATCAGCACATATATATATATATATATATATATATATATATATATATATATATATATCCCAGCTTAGTGCAGCTACAGGCCATTAGTATGTCTGGAAGGCCAAGAAGGAGAGGCAGACAGTCACAAGCCAATAAGAGAGGGCAAGCAGGCTCTGTGTCTAGTGCTGGTCGTGGAGACGGTGCATCCTCATCAGCACGTGGCCATGGGACACGCTTGGCCTTTTTTTCGGCAGCTGGCCATGTTGAGCCGCAACATGCGGAAGACTTGGTTGAGTGGATGACCAAGCCGTCCTCATCCTCCTCATCCTCTCTCACCCATGCCCAGGGTACTTTGTCTGGCAAAGCAGCGACCTCTTCCCTCGGCTCAATGTCATCAGTGACTCCTTCCCTAGCCCCACCATGTCCTCCTGAGGAGTCCCTCGAACTGTTTGACCACAGTGTTGGGTACATGCTCCAGGAGGATGCCCAGCGTTTGGAAGGCTCTGATGATGATACTGAGCTCGATGAAGGCAGTAACATGAGCACGGACAGAGGGGGTGCCCAAGAAGGACAGCAATCTGGCAGTCATGCTCCCCCTGCTGCAGCATACTGCCAGGTTTGCTCCAGTGATGAGGAGGGAGGGGATGATGAGGTCACTGACTCAACGTGGGTGCCTGATAGGAGAGAGGAGGAGGAGGCGGCACATCACCAACGAGGCAGGATGCCCTCCAGGGGCCAGCCTAAGGGCAGCACATTGACTGCATCACACCCCAAAGCTCCACATGTGCAGGGCGCTGCAGTCTCTGCGCGTTATTCAAAAAGTTCTTTGGTGTGGGCCTTTTTTGAGATGAGTGCATCAGATCCCACCGCTGCTATTTGCAACATATGTCTCAAGCGTATCTCGCGTGGCCAAAACATCTCCCGCTTGGGTACCACATGCTTGACCAGACATATGTTGACCTGCCATGCAGTTCGTTGGCAAGCGTATCTAAAAGACCCACACCAAAGAACAAAGAGGACCTCTCCTTGCTCCTCATCAGCTGAGATTTCCAACCCCACTAGACCTTCAGTCCTAGGCATAAAAAGAGAGAGGGGCGCACCGGCCATGTGCATTATCTTTTGTAAAACATTTATTGATTAAAATAATAAAAAAAAATTACTCACAAGCAGTAGTGCAATCAGGTGCCATAAAACTCGAGCACTAGCTTAAGCTAGTAGTGATGCCTGTATGTTCCTCTAAGACCTTTGGAAAGCTTCGCTCATCACTATAACCACTTGCTGCTTGTTGCTGCTCGAGTTTTATGGCACCTGATTGTACTACTGCTTGTGAGTAATTTTTTTTATTATTTTAATCAATAAATGTTTTACAAAAGATAATGCACATGGCCGGTGCGCCCCTCTCTCTTTTTATGTCTTTGTTTGCTAGGATTCCCCATCCTTGAGGGCAGTAGGGATGAGCCGAACACCCCCCTGTTCGGTTCGCACCAGAACATGCGAACAGGAAAAAAGTTTGCTCGAACACGCGAACACCGTTAAAGTCTATGGGACACGAACATGAATAATCAAAAGTGCTAATTTTAAAGGCTTATATGCAAGTTATTGTCATAAAAAGTGTTTGGGGACCTGGGTCCTGCCCCAGGGGACATGGATCAATGCAAAAAAAAGTTTTAAAAACGGCCGTTTTTTCAGGAGCAGTGATTTTAATAATGCTTAAAGTCAAACAATAAAAGTGTAATATCCCTTTAAATTTCATACCTGGGGGGTGTCTATAGTATGCCTGTAAAGGGGCGCATGTTTCCTGTGTTTAGAACAGTCTGACAGCAAAATGACATTTGGAAGGAAAAAACACATTTAAAACTACCCGCGGCTATTGCATTGCCGACAATACACATAGAAGTTCATTGATAAAAACGGCATGGGAATTTCCCCCCAGGGAAACCCCAAACCAAAATTAAAAAAAAAAAAAATGACGTGGGGGGTCCCCCTAAATTCCATACCAGGCCCTTCAGGTCTGGTATGGATATTAAGGGGAACCCCGGCCAAAATTAAAAAAAAAAATGACGTGGGGTTCCCCCTAAATTCCATACCAGACCCTTCAGGTCTGGTATGGATTTTAAGGGGAACCCCGCGCCAAAAAAAAAAAAAAAAACGGCGTGGGGTTCCCCCAAAAATCCATACCAGACCCTTATCCGAGCACGCAACCTGGCAGGCCGCAGGAAAAGAGGGGGGGACGAGAGTGCGGCCCCCCCCCCTCCTGAACCGTACCAGGCCACATGCCCTCAACATTGGGAGGGTGCTTTGGGGTAGCCCCCCAAAACACCTTGTCCCCATGTTGATGAGGACAAGGGCCTCATCCCCACAACCGTGGCCGGTGGTTGTGGGGGTCTGCGGGCGGGGGGCTTATCGGAATCTGGAAGCCCCCTTTAACAAGGGGACCCCCAGATCCCGGCCCCCCCCCTGTGTGAAATGGTAAGGGGGTACTTACCCCTACCATTTCACTAAAAAACTGTCAAAATAGTTAAAAATGACAAGAGACAGTTTTTGACAATTCCTTTATTTAAATGCTTCTTCTATCTTCCTTCATCTTCTTCTTCTTCTGGTTCTTCTGACTCTTCTGGTTCTTCCTCCGGCGTTCTCGTCCAGCATCTTCTCTGCGGCGTCTTCTATCTTCTTCTCCTCGGGCCGCTCCGCACCCATGGCATGAGGGGAGGCTCCCGCTCTTCTCTTCATCTTCTTCTTCATCCTCTTCTCTTCTTCATCTTCATCTTCTCTTCTTTTCTTCTGCGGGCCGCTCCGCATCCATGCATGGAGGGAGGCTCCCGCTGTGTGACGGCGTCTCCTCGTCTGACGGTTCTTAAATAACGGGGGGCGGGGCCACCCAGTGACCCCGCCCCCTCTGACGCACGGTGACTTGACGGGACTTCCCTGTGACGTCACGGGGAATGCCACAGGGAAGTCCCGTCATGTCCCGTGCGTCAGAGGGGGGCGGGGTCACCGGGTGGCCCCGCCCCCCGTTATTTAAGAACCGTCAGACGAGGAGACGCCGTCACACAGCGGGAGCCTCCCTCCATGCATGGATGCGGAGCGGCCCGCAGAAGAAAAGAAGAGAAGATGAAGATGAAGAAGATGAAGAAGAGAAGAGGATGAAGAAGAAGATGAAGAGAAGAGCGGGAGCCTCCCCTCATGCCATGGGTGCGGAGCGGCCCGAGGAGAAGAAGATAGAAGACGCCGCGGAGAAGATGCTGGACGAGAACGCCGGAGGAAGAACCAGAAGAGTCAGAAGAACCAGAAGAAGATGAAGGAAGATAGAAGAAGCATTTAAATAAAGGAATTGTCAAAAACTGTCTCTTGTCATTTTTAACTATTTTGACAGTTTTTTAGTGAAATGGTAGGGGTAAGTACCCCCTTACCATTTCACACAGGGGGGGGGCCGGGATCTGGGGGTCCCCTTGTTAAAGGGGGCTTCCAGATTCCGATAAGCCCCCCGCCCGCAGACCCCCACAACCACCGGCCACGGTTGTGGGGATGAGGCCCTTGTCCTCATCAACATGGGGACAAGGTGTTTTGGGGAGCTACCAAAGCACCCTCCCAATGTTGAGGGCATGTGGCCTGGTACGGTTCAGGAGGGGGGGGCCGCACTCTCGTCCCCCCCTCTTTTCCTGCGGCCTGCCAGGTTGCGTGCTCGGATAAGGGTCTGGTATGGATTTTTGGGGGAACCCCACGCCGTTTTTTTTTTTTTTTTTTGGCGCGGGGTTCCCCTTAAAATCCATACCAGACCTGAAGGGTCTGGTATGGAATTTAGGGGGAACCCCACGTCATTTTTTTTTTTAAATTTTGGCCGGGGTTCCCCTTAATATCCATACCAGACCTGAAGGGCCTGGTATGGAATTTAGGGGGACCCCCCCACGTCATTTTTTTTTTTTTTTAATTTTGGTTCGGGGTTTCCCTGGGGGGAATTCCCATGCCGTTTTTATCAATGAACTTCTATGTGTATTGTCGGCAATGCAATAGCCGCGGGTAGTTTTAAATGTGTTTTTTCCTTCCAAATGTCATTTTGCTGTCAGACTGTTCTAAACACGGGAAACATGCGCCCCTTTACAGGCATACTATAGACACCCCCCAGGTACGAAATTTAAAGGGATATTACACTTTTATTGTTTGACTTTAAGCATTATTAAAATCACTGCTCCTGAAAAAACGTCCGTTTTTAAAACTTTTTTTTGCATTGATACATGTCCCCTGGGGCAGGACCCGGGTCCCCAAACACTTTTTATGACAATAACTTGCATATAAGCCTTTAAAATTAGCACTTTTGATTTCTCCCATAGACTTTTAAAGGGTGTTCCGCGGCATTCGAATTTGCCGCGAACACCCCAAATTGTTCGGTGTTCGGCGAACTTGCGAACAGCTAATGTTCGAGTCGAACATGAGTTCGACTCGAACTCGAAGCTCATCCCTAGAGGGCAGCAAGGCCTGTGATTGATCTTTTTCCATATATTTGGTTGACCACTTGTGCGCAGGAGTCATTTTCTTTTTTCTATATCAGTAGACCTTCAGTCCTCTCTGAGACCTGCACTGAGAGGAATGAAGGTGTAGAATTAGGTGTGTCACAGCCAAGTACTTGTGGGCAATCTGATTTTGGTACACCGACATCAGATTGTACCAGGCAAATTTCCCTGCCCCAGCTGCTGCACCGCCGAAAGAAGTTTGCTCCCAGCCATCCACATGCCCAGCGGTTGAATGCTAGCTTGGCAAAATTGCTAGCACTTCAACTGCTGCCTTTTCAGTTGGTAGACTCTGCCCCCTTCCGTGAGTTTGTGGAATGTGCGGTTCCTCAGTGGCAGGTACCCAAACGCCACTTTTTCTCACGGAAGGCGATTCCGGCTCTCTACCAGCATGTGGAAGGCAATGTCCATGCCTCGCTGGACAGGGCGGTCAGCGGTAAGGTGCATATTACCGCTGACTCATGGTCCAGCAGGCATGGACAGGGACGTTACCTAAGTTTCACGGCGCATTGGGTGACTCTGCTGGCAGCTGGGAAGGATGCAGGACAAGGTGCAGTAGTGTTGGAGGTTGTTCCGCCACCACGCCTCCAAAATGCTAATGATTGTGACACACCTCTCTCCTCCACCCCCTCCTCTTCCTCCATGGCCTCTTCCTCGGAACCAGCGGTGCTCCGTAGTCGTTCAAGGGGCTACGCAAGTACGCAGGCCAAAAGATGCCATGCGGTGCTTGAGCTGGTGTGCTTGGGGGGACAGGAGCCACACTGGGGCAGAGGTTCTGTCAGCTCGGCAGGGGCAGGTTCAGAGGTGGTTGACGCCACGCCAACTTAAGGCAGGTCCGCAGCCCCAAGGTATGATCGGTTCCAGCAACCATCGCCAGCGTCTGTTTTACATGGTGCAGGAATACCTAGGGGCAAGATCAGACTTGGACACCTTTCCCACCGAAAATCCTCTGGGTTACTGGGTCTTGAGGATGGATCACTGGCCAGAGCTTGCACAGTATGCAATTGAGCTACTGGCCTGTCCTGCATCCAGCGTTCTTTCGGAAAGCACATTCAGTGCTGCTGGAGGCGTGGTAACCGATCACAGGGTGCGTCTGTCCACTGACTCGGTTGATTGACTGACCTTCATAAAAATGAATCAGTCTTGGATCACCACCAGCTACCAAGCACCTGATGCTGATGTAACCGAATAATTTTTTTTGAAATCTCAGATCCCTTCAAAGACTGCCTATGCTGATGCTGAGTGACTATCCCTGAGTAATTATCCTCTTCCTCCTCAATCATCACGCTGATAGCTTGTAAGAACATTTTTGGTTCTGGGCGCCACCACCAGTGCCTAAGGCCCAATTTTTCAGCCCCTGTTTAACAGGGGCGTGTAATTACAATTTTTGATGTAATACTTTGCAGCAGGGCTCGTTCCTGCATTCCAACTAGAGTGTCTGTGAGGGGTTGCAGTGTTGTGGCACCAGCACCAGTGCCTAAGGCCCATTTTTTCTGCCCCTGTTTAACAGGGGTGTGTAATTACAATTTTTGATGCAATACTTTGCAGCAGGGCTCGTTCCTGCGTTCCAACTAGAGTGTCTGTGAGGGGTTGCAGTGTTGTGGCACCAGCACCAGTGCCTAAGGCCCAATTTTTCAGCCCTTGTTTAACAGGGGCGTGTAATTACAATTTTTGATGCAATACTTTGCAGCAGGGCTCGTTCCTGCGTTCCAACTAGAGTGTCTGTGAGGGGTTGCAGTGTTGTGGCACCAGCACCAGTGCCTAAGGCCTAATTTTTCAGCTCCTGTTCAACAGGGGCATGTAATTACAATTCTTGATCTAATATTTCACAGCAGGGCCCTGTGAGGGCTTACAGTGTTGTGGCCACAGCAACACCTAAGGCCCAAATTTCTGCTGAGTATATAGGGCAGGACCCTACTTTCAAACAACTAACTTACAAACGACTCCTACTTGCAAACGGAAGGAGACAACAGGAAGTGAGATGAAATCTACCCCTAGGAAGGGAAATTCTCTCCTGTAAGAGTTAATATGGGAAAAACATTTCTCCTTTCCACTGATGCTTTCCAATCCATTGGGACAAAAAGTGAGGTGAAATCTTCTGAAGAGGAGGAAAGACAGCAAAACAAATGTCACAGGGGTGATAACCCTTCCCTATGTTTTCCAAAAAGCTTAAAAAAGATTTTTTGGCTGCAGCTAAACACGTTAAAAATGTACCCGTACAAAATTACAAAGAGATTCTACTTAACAACAAACCTACAGTCCCTGTCTTGTTTGCACCGCCTGTATACTGCTGTTCAGAGTATATAGGGCCTGGTGGCCCCACACCTTTCCTTATTTTAATTTGGGTGTGGGGTTCCCCTTAATATCCATACAAGACCCAAAGGGCCTGGTAATGGACTGGGGGGTACCCATGCCGTTTGTCTCACTGATTTTCATCCATATTGCCAGGACCCGACATTACATTAAACCCGCAAGCAGTTTTAAATGAGATTTTTTCCTTTAAAAATGACATTTGGTGCAGGGACTGTTCTAAACACAGGAAACACGCGTCACTTTACAGGCATACTATAGACACCCCTCAGGTACGATATTTAAAGGAATATTTCACTTTTTTTTTTTTTTAATTTAAGCATCATTAAAATCACTGCTCCCGAAAAAACGGCCGTTTTTAAAAGTTTTTTTTGCATTGATACATGTCCCCTGGGGTAGGACCCGGGTCCCCAAACCCTTTTTAGGACAATACCATGCAAATTAGTTTTTAAAATGAGCACTTTTGATTTCGAACGTTCGAGTCCCATAGACGTCAATGGGGTTCTAATGTTCGTGCGAACTTTCGGTCCGTTCGCAGGTTCTGGTGCGAACCGAACCGGGGGGTGTTCGGCTCATCCCTAATTCTGAGTTCCACGGGCCCTCCCGTCACAGGGGTCATTGCTCCTTAACCGCTTCAGCCCCGGAAGATTTTACCACCTTCCTGACCAAAGCACTTTTTGCGATTCGGCACTGCGTCGCTTTAAAGCGGAAGTCCGGCGACCAATCATTTTTTTTTTTTTTTAGGTCATTGAGACACTTTGCTAATCCCAAAATAATACTCACAGTTTGGGTGTAATATTTCAGCCTCTGTCTGTTTTCGTACTGAAGAATAACTTAAAAAATGTGATGCTGGCTGTTTCCATCTTGCTTGTGGGCATGTGAAGCTCACAAGCATTGATTTCCGGGATGCGGTGAATGCTGTTCAATCACAGCTTGTTCACACGCATGATCATTGTTTCCGCACTGAATCTTGGGAAGCCTGACACTAAGCTCCCGGGAGACAGTGCGGCACCAGGGAAAGGCAATAAACACGCCTACTCCCATGGGAGGAGAGACAGGAAGTGCCACAATAAAGTACAATATAAAGGTAATTACAGCGATAAAAAATTTTTTCGTGTGGCATTTCAACATCTATGCAATTTACTGAAGGGGGTAAGATTAAGTTAAAAATTTGAGTGGAACCCCGCTTTAACTGACAATTGCGCGGTCGTGCGACATTGCACCCAAACAAAATTGACGTCCTTTTTTCCCACAAATAGAGCTTTCTTTTGGTGGTATTTGATCATCTCTGCGGTTTTTATTTTTTGCGCTATAAACAAAAAAAAGCGACAATTTTGAAAAAACTCAATATTTTTACTTTTTGCTATAACAAATATCCCCAAAAATATATAAGAAACCAATTTTTTTCCTCAGTTTAGGCCGATATGTATTCTACATATTTTTGGTAAAAAATCGCAATAAGCGTATATTGATTGGTTTGCACAAAAGTTACAGCATCTACAAAATAGGGGATAGTTTTATGGCGTTTTTATTATTATTTTTTTTTATTAGTAATGGCGGTGATCTGCGATTTTTATCAGGACTGCGACATTATGGAGGACAGATCGGACATTTTTGACAGTATTTTGGGACCATTGTCATTAGGGATGGGCTTTATGTTCGGGTCGAACATGAGTTTGACTCGAACATTGGCTGTTCGCCGTTAGCCGAATAGCGAACAATTTGGGGTGTTTGTGGCAAATTCGAAAGCCGCGGAACACCCTATAAAAGTCTATGGGAGAAATCAAAAGTGCTAATTTTAAAGGTTAATTTGCAAGTTATTGTCATAAAAAGTGTTTGGGGACCAAGTCCTGCCCCAGGGGACGTGTGTCAATGCAAAAATAAGTTTTAAAATCGGATGTTTTTTCGGGAGCAGTGATTTTATTAATGTGATTTTATTAATTAATGTCTTCTTCTTTCCCCGCTTCTTCTTTTATCTTCTTCTGGTCTTCCTTCGGTGTTCTTCTTCTTCCTCCATCTTGTTCTTCCCCCGCTTCTTCCTCTATCTATTCTTCCGCTTCTTCTTCTTTGTTTACAAAAGCATCTCCCCATTCTACCTCTCCGTGACACTATCGCGGGCACCCGGTGGACATTGAGTCTGCGTGACCCGTGGTCACGGAGAACACAGCGGGCGTGTGCCGCTGCTGGCGTGCACCCGCATTACTACTTCTTAAAGGGGACGTACCTGTACGCCCTTTTGCCCACCAGTGCCATTCTGCCGACGTAAATCGGCGTGCGCTGGTCAGCAAGTTAAACTATAAACAGCATTCCTTATTTTTAAACTTTAATCGTCAGGGAAAAAGGCTTTTTTTTACGTCACTAATCTTTTAACATTTCACTTTACTTTACATTGGGTGTGGCTCCAATGACCACATGAATAGTCACCCAGCAAGTGTTTAAATTAACGATTTTCAGCTCATAGTTTTTTTTTTTAGATTAACTTTTCTTTTAGAATAAGAAAATATAATTTATGTTTTCTTTTCCATATTAAATTTACCACAGTGCAAAATGACTACACATTGCACATGATTTTACAATTTTAAGTCAGTATTTACCCAATTTATACAGATCAAATTGTTCATGATTTTAAGCCCCCTTTCACATGAGGCGCCTCGGTCCGCTGGCTCAGCGGGAGATCAGTCCGTTGATCTCCGCTGAGCCGGCAGGTGACAGGTCCCTCCCTGCTCACTGAGCTGCCGCCTATGGAGGGATCGGATGAAAATGGACAGTGTGTCTGTTTTCGTCAGATCTCACCCGATCCGATCCGCCAGCGACGGACATAGGGCCATCCGCCTGCTTTTAGCAGATCGGACGGGGTCGGATGTCAGCGGACATGTCTCTGCTGACATCCGACGCTCCATAGGCTAACATGGATCGCCCGTTCAGGTCCGCCGTCAAAACTGACAGGCGGACCTGAACGGTCCAATCCTGTGAAAGGGGCCTAAGTCAGAAATAAACATTTTTAGTCTTGTAATTGTACTTGTGGCAATGTTACATTCACTTTAAAACATACATAACAAACACAAAACAAATCATCATGCAACCAATGATCAATCTGTGTTATTAACTGTTTTTTTGATACAGCACTTTTGGCATATTAATACAACTAACACGACATGACACAATCCATGGATCTCACACACCTCTACACAACAAACATAACTCTCACACTTAGCCACCTACAACCTGTAGATGAAAATTTTACCACATTTCTGCACATAAAACTGCACTTTCCATGCCTACCTATACATAGACCATATCTATTTCAATATAGGTCTCATTTTTTTTTGTGTATGGTGGAGGGTTGAATAGGAGGGGAGGGGAGGGACAGTTGGGTCTGGTCTCTTCTTATCTTCATAATTTTTTTGTTTCTTATCAGTATGCTCTCTATTTAGATCTTTAGAGCAGTGGTCATCAACCCTGTCCTCAGGGCCCACTAACAGGCCAGGTTTTATTTATCACCTTGGAGAGATGCAGACTAGAATACTGCAATCACTGAGAAGCAAATGATATCACTTGTGATGTTTTTCAGTTATCTTGCAAACCTGGCCTGTTAGTGGGCCCTGAAGACAGGGTTGATGACCACTGCTTTAGAGGGCTTCTTTTGTTTGTTACTATTTCTCTGAAACCAATAAGGGGAATATTTTAACCAGTTCTCCCCCTCTTTTCTCTGAGGGTCACCGGAATACCATGGGAAGACTTTATTGTCTCCCTGACATAATCCCTACACCATATCTATGTGAAATTCATTATTATCTCTTTCTTGAGGGAATGAGTCACTACTGTGCATACTTTCTGTCCACCCAGCTAAGTTAGATACCCAGGGGTTAATAAACTCATAATCATTTTCTCATACTCTAGCTACATAATCATTAAAATTTTCCCCTGGGTTTGGAGGAGGTGGGAGATCCTTTCCCTGCGACTGACCCATTATCACAATCACAGTGAAAGAAAGATTGCCTTACCTTGCAGTTTCAGTTCACACAACAAATTATCTTATACTTCTATGTGATAGATAAGAAAAGCAAGACAGAGATGAATGTCCTGGTGGTAGTGTAGTACTACTTATTTAAACTTACAAAGTCCTTCCAGAGGACAGGTCTACCAAAGACCTCTTTAATTTGCAAAGTCCTTCCAAAGGACAGGTTTACCAAAGACCTCTTTAACAATTATAAGACATGGTCCGTCTCCTTTCTAATAAATTTAAGGGACTAAAGTTTTATCGAGCTGAGGCCAGAAAACAATTAATCAAAATAAGACAAAATGTACTTAAGAAGGATGATTGCTTTATCCCGTAACGAGCCCCCATTTGAAAGGAATTCTGGTTCTGGACGACCAACCTTTGGTTAAATTCAGCAAGCCACCTGGGCCTTCGGTACCATGAGACCCAATGAAAACATGTGAAACAAGCAAGATGTGTATTCAGAGGATGTCTGTCTTTAATGGGAAGGAAGGTAGCATATATGTGATACAGATCAAAGGAAGGGGGGGTGGTTAGTTGAATGAATAGGGAGAAACCAGTCTGTGACTTTGATGTCTATCTTTAAACATTTAGATGGACACCTGGTCATCTCATCATAAATCAAAACTGATTGCCTAAGGATAAACAGGACATACATACTTGAAAGGGCGTGACCCTAATTACTAGACGTGTGCAATTCGTTTAGTTCTGAATTAGTTTTTTAACGAATTTTGACAACTTTGTTAACTTTTTCAATTTATGAATTCCGAATTTCCGAAAATTCGGAATTTGACATTTCGGAAATACGAAATTCGGAAATTTGAAATTCGGAAATTAGAAAATTTCGGAAATTGGAAAATTTGAATTCGAAAGTTTGAAAATTCGAAAATTCGGAATTCGAAAATTCTAAATTTCGGAAATTCGGAAATTCTAAAATTAAAAATTAGGAAATTTGGAAATTCGGAATTTCAGAAATGTGAAAATTCAAAAATTTGGAAATGTGAAAATCCGAAAATAAGAATGAAAATCTGAAAATTCAAAAGAATGAAAAAAAAAAACAAACTAATAATAGCAATTAAATTATAGGTATTGGAATTTCCATTCAAATTTGTCTGTTAGTGAACGTAACGATTACGAATTTATTCGAAGTTACGAATTATCTGAAATAACAAATGCCATATCTAAAAGAATGGAACGTAACGATCTAATAATAATAAATAACAATTATAATAATAAAACCTTTTTATTATTATTATTTATTATTAATTTGTTTCATTCCATTTGTTTAGATGCAGCATTCGTTATTTCGGATAATTTGTAACTTCAGATAAATTTGTATTCGTTGCGTTCACAAACAGACAAATTTGAAAGGAAATTCCAATACCTAAAATTTATTAGCTAGTTATTATTAGTTAGTTATTATTTCGAATTTTACAGATTTTCTTTCTTTTCTTCAGATTTTCGGATTTTTAAATTTTTGAATTTCTGAATTTTCAAAGCAAAAAAACAAATGAAACGAAAATGAACAAATTTTATGCCAGTGCACATGTCTAATTACACACAATATGGGGTATGTTGCTGTACAAACATTCCCACACAATCATACACAAACAGAAACCTACAGCAATGAGAGACTATACTGAGATGGTAGGGGCACACAAAATGGCGGGGTTTCACAAAATGGAGTCCTGATGATCCATTCATATTATTACAACGTCAAACGTCACTTACGCCCAACGGCCATAACCATATGCCAACCGCCCACTGTACGGCGGCCCCTTAAAGGGGTAATAGGGGTCAGTGAGGAGCCGATGCACGTGTGGCCGCCGGGCACCCACGATTGCTCCTGACAGAGCAAGAATGGGGATCTGTAAACACATAAATCCCCATTCTGTCAGGGAAGAGGAGACAGATCATGTGTTCCTAGTATATGGGAACACAGATCGATGTCCTGCCCCAGTCAGTCCCCTCCCCCCACAGTTAGAACACACAGTGAGGGAACACATTTAACCCCTTGATCGCCCCCTAGTCTTAACTCCTTCACTGCCAGTGACATTTATACAGTAATCAGTGGCTATTTATAGAACTGATCGCTGTATAAATATCAATGGTTTAAAAAAAACAATGTCGCAGTCCCGATAAAAAAAAATCGCAGATCACCGCCATTACTAGTAAAAAAATAATAATACAAATGCCATAAATCATAAATAATGATATTTGAAGCGCTTCACAATGTGCATAAAAATGAATATATATGAATAAATATAAATACTCAAATAAACCCAGCGGTGAGTAAAAATTCCTAAAAAATCCAGCAATCAAAATAGTGTAAAATTATAAAAAATTAGTGACACCAAATGTGTAAAAAAATCCACATAAAAAATCCACATAAAAATAAATATATAGGGATGTATTCAAAAGGTTCAATTATACAAGTGTAGAATCCGATTGGTATAGAGCTTTGATCCAGTCCCACTAGCAAAGCTGTTTAAAAACACTTGCTTAATTAAGGTGCTCATTGACCTTTATAGTAACAATGTTTCTTTTGCTTCTGTTCACAACCAATGTGAGAATCATAAACAGATCTCATTTGACAGGCAGATAAGAGAAAAAAACAATCATTGTGCAATAGTTAGGATACCAAGGTACACAGGCAAACTTCAATCCACTCACGTGTGCCTTATAATGATAAGGCATATATATATATTTATATATATATTTCAAGGATCCTTGAAAAAGTCACGTGACTGTGATGTAACGCGTGGGAGGAGCCAAGGACGCTCTGTGCAGATCAGCAGTATCACTCAGTGTACTGCAGTGAATCTGCTCCTGTCTAAGGCGGTTGACTGCTATAGTAAAACCTGCATATGCCTTATCATTTTAAGGCACACGTGAGTGGATTGAAGTTTGCCTGTGTACCTTGGTATCCTAACTATTGCACAATGATTGTTTTTTTCTCTTATCTGCCTGTCAAATGAGATCTGTTTTATGATTCTCACATTGGTTGTGAACAGAAGCAAAAGAAACATTGTTACTATAAAGGTCAATGAGCACCTTAATTAAGCAAGTGTTTTTAAACAGCTTTGCTAGTGGGACTGGATCAAAGCTCTATACCAATCGGATTCTACACTTGTATAATTGAACCTTCTGAATACATCCCTATATATTTATTTTTATGTGGATTTTTTATGTGGATTTTTATACACATTTGGTGTCACTAATTTTTTATAATTTTACACTATTTTGATTGCTGGATATTTTAGGAATTTTTACTCACCGCTGGGTTTATTTGAATATTTATATTTATTCATATATATTCATTTTTATGCACATTGTAAAGCGCTTCAAATATCATTATTTATTCTTTTTAAGTGACTCTGAAAACTTTAGCATCACAGCGCTTTGTGTTTTATATATTCAAATGCCATAAATCGATAACCTATTTTGTAGGCGCTATAACTTTTGTGCAAACCAATCAATATACGCTTATTGCGATTTTTTTTTGTTCGGATCCCATAGACTTTAACAGAGTTTGTGGTTTGGGTCCAAACCTTTTCCGTTTGGGAGTTCTGGTGTGAACCGAACTGGTAGGTGTTCGGCCCATCACAATCTTAAGACAATGGGGATCTTTTATCACCTCTCTCTGCAACTACAAAATCATATAAAACTATGTATGTGCTGTAATGGCAAACTGGAGCATATTAAAGTGGATGTAAACCCGATTCGTGAAATCTGACCTAGGCGCATATATCTGTAGTGTTTTCTTATCTCTCTATCCGAAGCCCTAAGTCCTGTGTGTTTCTGCTGCTCCGTTCTTCTGTTATCAGGATGAGAACTTCTGACAAGTTCTCTGAGAGGGAAGATAAAAGCAGCTAAAAATTTGTGTTGCGGGAGGTTACTATAAATAGATTAGCAGAGAGCTCTTCTATTCACAGCACAGCTCTGAAAGTATCTCCATTCTTCTGCCAATGTGGAGGGGGTATGTGCCTTTCCTCCAATCTGCTGTCTCCCAGTGTAAAACAGGAACCCACACCCAGTGCTAAATGAGGAATATGTAAGAATTCTAAAGAATATAGCAAGTGGAAGACAGCAGATGTACAGTTCCTTGAAAAAGTATTCATAACCCTTGAAATTTTCCACATTTTTCATGTTACAACCAAAACAAAACATTGTGGAGGCAGACAGAGCTGTAAAGGGCAGTCTTGCTGAGATGGGAATGTAAGAACCATGTGTTGTGATTCTATTTGTAAGCATGAGGCACACACCAGAGGATGAGATACACCAGAGGAGAGACATATGATCAAAAGGTGAGATGGTATTATATCATTAGACGAAATTGTTATTATGATTAGAAACAGGAGATTTGGCTGTGTGCTTTGCGTACAACCAAATTTCGCTAACAGCATGGCGAGCCAGAACGTAGGAGTGAACAGAACCTCCTTCAGAATCGGATCATTAAGATGTGCTGGGGAGGGTCTGCTTCGCAAAAAGAACAAATTTTTCGTCTTTTGAAATAATGCTGGAAGTTTGGTTGTTATGTCTGGTGTGTGCCTCTGTGTGTGTGTGTGCCTGCTTGCGTGTGTGTGTGTGTGTGTGTGTGTGTGTGTGCTGCTTGCATGTGTGTGTGTGTGTGTGTGTGTTGTGTGTGATTTGTATCTCGAATCTTTGTGTAAGGAGACTGTGTGTGTGGTGTGTGTGGTGTGACTGATGCTGTGTAACAAGTTTATAATGCATATGAGAAATATTAAATGTATGAATTGAATTATTTGCAGCCTGCAATGTGTGTGTGGCTGAGTAGTTTTGTAAGTAGCTGAGCCTGTTTGTAAAGATGAGTTTAGTGAAGGGGGCAGGCATTGTTGTTTTTGTATTGAAAGGCTTACACCCTGGGGGGAAGGGAACTCTAATGTTCTGAACAGACATACAAGCATTCACTGTCTGTATCTCTGTGTCTTGTTCCTGTGAAAGCTGATGTGAACTGAGTTTGAGTGTATGTTACAGCCGTGTAATTGTGGGTTATGTGGCTTGGTTGTTTCGTTGGGTAGCATGTGTTCCGAAGTTGTGCTTTTTGTAACTTTAACACTTTTAAATGTTGTCTAAGCGTTCATTTAGTATCTCAAATGTGTAAGTTTTTGGGGAGACATTTTTGGTTTTGGCAGGAAAATGGTTTTTGTCTGCTACTTCCTTTTGTTCTCTTGTTGTTGTTGTCTACCATGTGGACTACGGTTGGCCATTTTCTTTTCCTTTGTGTGTGAACTTTGAAATGTTTATCTATCTTGGTCAGTTTTGGCGGGAAAATGCGCCATTTTGTTGGGGTCTGGCCTTTGTTGTGGTCACCATGTGCATCGGCGGCCATTTTTGGAAGACCTGTGAGCTCCCCCTGGAGCTGCTCCATTGTGTATTCATTTGTGTGTGGCAAAGCCATGTGCTTTAAGCTACAATCTGGCTTTTAGGCACCATTTTGTGAATTATTGGTTTTAAGTTGAAATGCCTGTCGCATATCCAAGTGCCCATGCATTGTTGGGACATCACAATAGGAGCTGTTTACACCCTGTGGGGGTCTCTGGTTTCTAGGTAATAACATGGGGGGAGTTCTAACTCTGAGTCAAATATTGTGTTGTATTTGCGACAAGCGTGTATTGTTTAAGATGTTTTATGTAACTTTGTCTCTTGTCATTTGTTAATGTCGGCCATTTTTCTGTAGTCCTGATTTCATTCACCATTTTGCCGTGGACCGATTTTCGATTGCTGCAACTGCCTTTTTGTTTATGCTGATTTTAGTCTCCAGCGAAATACTCTGGTTTTGTACTGAATTCCATTTCCAGTAGAATCATTTAGGTTTTTATTCCAGTTGTTTTAAAGAAGTTTATGTTTCTAGTGAAGATTTCTAATGTCTTGATAGAAAAAAATATGAAGCTATTTGAGGCTTCCCCTCCCCCCTCCCTCTTCCTACTCAGGTGTGCAACAGGAAGTTGGTGGGAGGGGCTTGGGGTCTTTTGACTTGTGTTTGGAAGGACGAAATCATTTTTATTTTTAAATTATATTAAGGTTTATACTGTAATACAGTTTTGGGGCAGAGAGCAAACAGGAGGCATCCAAGTTATTGTTGTAATATCTGGGTACAGATAGAAGCCATAAGTTTGTTTTTTGTTTTGAATAGCGGAGGATTTCATGGTGTTTTTGTAGTTGTCGGACAAACACGTTTAGAGGGCTGTATATTGTGAGACTGGTCGGGCCGTGTATAATAGTCGGAATTCCAGTTCGCGATTGTATTAGCATAAACATGAGGAGTAGTACGCTAACAGCCCCGCTCAGGCCGTGTATAATAATCGGAATGCGGGGGTCGATTATGGTGATAAAGGCGCAAACCATAATCGCTCCGAAAATAAAGCGCAGTGGGTTCTCTGGGACACAGAGTTCGCCAAAAAAATGCGATTTGAATCGTCATGGGCAATAGGTCGTCCATGCACCCCAGTCAGACAGCTACATAATACATGAAATCTGAGTTCTGAGGAAAAGGCCATTAAACCCCAGAAAGATTTGACATAGGTGGTCCAAGAATACTATTTTGGGTATCCCTCTGGAGTTGATGTAGCGCGACTGTGGCTTCAGAAATCTGTAATGTTGAGTGAGTTGAGGGATGCGTAGTACACATTTGTGTGATTAAAAATACACAGGCCTGTTTTTTGAACTTTGTGTGGCTGGTCCATGCAAAGATTTTGAAATGCTCTCGTGCCTTTCAAATTGTATTCTTTTTCTATTGCTAAAAGAGTGAAGGCAGCATTCCGTCTGGTCGTTTTTTATTTATTTTATTTTTTCGTTTTTGGGAACTATGAAATATCCTCCCCCACATTTGTATTTAAATGTTTGTCTTTGTTTCATTGTTTGTATGTGGTAACAAGATGTTTGAACCTCCCGTGACAGCCCTCTTGCGTGTCGTGGCTGTTGTATTTAGGAAAAAAAAACAAAAAACGTGAAAGTAAGATTTACAGAGGGTTTAGTTATTATCGGTTTTGTGGAATGTCAGTGACAATTACCAATGTACATGAATATTGTATTGTTTACCATTCTTTGAAGGATAGAGTAATAACCTTTGTTTATAAGTATCTTTTCAGGTCAAAGAGTTTCTGGAAGTGTGTGTACAGGTGTATAAGAAGGTAAAAGTATCATAGGTTATTTCACTGTTTTATTCTGCACCATTCTAAACCCTGCATGTCTTCCTCCAGTTTGTAATGAGGAGGGAAGAAAAGGGGGATGAGAGTGGTGAGAATAACACATTTTCCAAACCAACAATACTAACCGCTCTAATTCTAACCAAGTTTGTGCCAAGACTGTCTGTCTTTGATGGAATTTGAATCAGCAAGCAGCAGTCTGGTGAAAGAGGCTCCCATCCCAGATGCTAAGAACCTTTTTGTCACTGGTTCCAGTATTACACCGCGGATGGTAAGCCACACACAGGTTATGCAGTGACCACAGTCCCGATGTCTGGGTTATTGTCATATGAGGTTTGTTTTAAGGTCAACCAAAAACAGAGTTTTACTTTCCTCATTAGCTGTCACCTACATTCTCAGCTGATGGGGTGGGTGCAATCACTGTAACATGAACTTCAAAAGGTCCACCACAGGGTTCACGAATCCATCCCGGACCCTGACACAATAACCAGTTTACATTCTTTCCAACCAGGTGACTGGGTCATTGTAAAGAAGCTTGAGGGATGAGACCACGCCAGCCACTGCAAGAAGCAGATCAACCACAAAAGAGTAGAGAAGTATCTTCGTTGATTTATATTTTTTTTGTTTAATAAATTTTGGCAAGGGTAACGATGAAAAGCATCCCAACTGGCTAAGAAAGAGAACAGGACACATGGTCGGGTCTACTAGTGTCCCAGCGGTACATGCTATGTGACGTTCATATTGGTGTGAGGAGTTTTGACAGACTAGTAAAATCCAAACAGACACCTGTCAAAAGAACTTAACAAAACATTTCTAGAGGGGTAAAATTAATTATAATTTTAACAATAGCTCTGGTTCTTGCTCAGCTTTGGTATCGGGATAATGAGGTAGCCCACAAGTGTGCTACAACTGAAGTTTGGCATAATGCGGATCTACAGCTTTATAAGGTAATTTCCCGTAAGGCAAGAGGTTCATGTGTGCTGATGAACTCGTCCCAGCATCTTATGTCATGCCGATCGTGAGGATCTGATGGCACGAGAAAAGGTAAGAATGGCAGGGACAGCTGGAAGGGAATTGCTTGTACACGGTGGGGGCTTGAGCTTATGAAACGCTTGAACAATTTCTCATCCATTGAGGATGGAATGTTTCATGTAACTGTTGAAGCTACAAGGAAGTTCCTACATTCCAAGGGGGTTTCTGGGAATTCATAAGTAAAGATTGTTATATCTGGATCGGGGATAGTAGTGACAAAGTTCAGGCCCATATGGATAAGGTTTAGATCCCTGCAAGGAAAAGCCAGAGCTATAGATAGTGAAGGTTGGAATCCTTTTTAAGGGTTTGGGAATCGTTGGAGATTTAATTTTTATCTTGCAGCGGATCATAGTGAAGGAAGTAGGGGGTATATATACTCATGTTGTTTTTGTTTCTATTCCTTCTATATGCCATGATGAGGTGCTCCTGTTGCCTGATTGGACGCGTGACCAGAGCCTGAGCAGATGACCACATCTTCCCTAATGAGACGCCCCGAAGCCCGACCCACATACAAGACAGAGGATCCCAGACCAACCGGCGGACTACTACAGCTCACCACGTCATCTCCAACAGAGTCTACATGTCAAGCCGTGTTTTACTTTTTATGGACTATGAAGAAGATCAGGATTCATCGAGGGACACATGGGATCATATGACAAGAGGAGGGACTGTTGTGGAAAATTTTATATTAATGTGTTGTCATAAATCTCCCAGTGTCTGATCAACCAGAGCCCACTCTAAAGAGCTGACTGGAGCAGTCCGACGCTGGCTGAGACCTGTTATTTAGTGGAAAACTTCCTGGTGTTTGGAGAGAGGTGTTTGCGGAGAGAGGGCATGTCTGCCAGCAAAAGGGCCCCTGTGCAATGCACAGAACGATCGTCTGGTGGGATGCGTTCACTCTGCAAAGACATTATCGGTTTAGAGGTGTTTTGCTCTTGTCACCCTGGTGTGCCTGATCAACATGTTTGGGGTGCCATGACGTATACCTGCAGATAATCTCCCATGCACAAGGAACTTTAGTCATCGTCATTTAGTATATTGTATCATGTCCTGTAGTCATTGTTCATTGGTTGTTTTGTATTCTGTTGTTAAATCCTTATATGGTCACTTACATCCTGTGAGGTCACACCCTGTGAAGGAAACGATTGGCTGTTGGGGCCAGGGCTTCCTGTTTGTGATTGCTTTTGTGGTCTTTTGAATAAAGGAGGCAGACAGAGCTGTAAAGGGCAGTCTTGCTGAGATGTGAAAGTAAGAACCATGTGTTGTGATTCTATTTGTAAGCATGAGGCACACACCAGAGGATGAGATACACCAGAGGAGAGACATATGATCAAAAGGTGAGATGGTATTATATCATTAGACGAAATTGTTATTATGATTAGAAACAGGAGATTTGGCTGTGTGCTTTGCGTACAACAAATTTCGCTAACAGTGGTGGCAGCATCATGTTGTGGGGATGCTTTTCTTCAGCAGGGACAGGGAAACTGGTCAGAGCTGATGGGAAGATGGATAGAGCCAAACACAGGGCAATCTTAGATGAAAACCTGTTAGAGTTTGCAAAAGACTTGAGATTGGGGCGGAGGGTCACCTTCCAGCAGGACAACGACCCTAAACATACAGCCAGAGCTACAATTGAATGGTTTAGATCAAAGCATATTCATGTGTTAGAATGGCCCAAAGTCCAGACCTAAAGCCAATCTGTGAATCTGTGGCAAGACTTGAACATTGCTGTTCACAGACGCTCTCCATCCAATCTGACAGAGTTTGAGCAATTTACAAAGAAGAATGGACAAAAATGTCACTCTCTAGATCTGCAAAGCTGTAGAGACATCCCCAAAAAGACTTGCAGCTGTAATTGCAGTGAAAGGTGGTTCTACAAAGTATTGACTCGGGGGGCTGAATACAAATGCACCCCACACTTTTCACATATTTATTTGTAAAAAATGTTGAAAACCATTTATCATTTTCCTTCCACTTTACAATTATGTGCCACTTTGTGTTGGTCTATCAAATAAAATCCCAATAAAATACATTTATGTTTTTGATTGTAACATGACAAAATGTGGACAATTTCAAGGGGTATGAATACTTTTTCAAGCCACTGTACATGTAAAACTTATGTAGGGAGACTTGTTTCATCTCTGTGTATGATCTGAGGCTGTTCACTTCACTGGGTATATGTGAGGATTTACATCCACTTTAAGATTTCCAATGGGGTTGTTAGCTTTTGTTACTATAGCTCATTCTGCAGTCAATTGGGGACCTCTTGTGGCATTTCTGTGCAACAAAAAATGATCTAAAACCAGGGCTTTTTTCCTCAAACAATAGGTGCTGGAACTTAACCACGGCCCCAGAAAGCCCCCCCCCCCCTACACACCCCCACAAATCACATCAAATAGTGGGTCTGTTCAGTCAAACTTCACGAAAACAGTAGGAGGGTCTTAAAGGGGCATTAAATACCAGGATTGCATTACATACAGAGTGCAGAGCTGTCACTTGTAAACACAGAAACCAGACTTCTGTGTTTACAAGTGATTGTGGGGAGCAGACACCAAAGGGTCTGAGCCAGAGGTGGTGGAACTGAGTTCCACCAAGTTCCCCTGAAAAAAAGCCCTGTCTAAAACTATATTCACTGTAATGGCAAACTGATGCATAGTCAGAAGTCTTGGGTTTGTTTTATTGCTATAGCTTATAACAACAAAACAGTATATATCTGAGTAGAGTTCCTATAGATTTGTTAGTTTTTATTGTTATAGTTCATATTCTGAAGACAACGAGGACCTCTTGTGACATTTCTATGCAACTACAAAATTGTATAAAACTGTGAATCCACTGTACTACCAAATTGAAGCATGCTCAGTAGAGTACATATGGGGCTGTTTGTCTTTAATGCTATAGTTCATATTTTACAGACAGTGGAGACCTCTTTTGGCATCTCTCAAACCAAAAAAAAATAAAACTTCACAGCAATGGCAAGCTGAAGCATGTTTAGAAAAGTTCATAGGAGTTTGCTGGTCCTTAATGCTATAACTAAAATTCTATTAGATGCAGTGGGTTAGGAAGGGAGGGAGAGCACTAATGAAGTGCGCAGTATAGACACTGACCTCGGTTTCCAATGCCAACATACCGTATTCTTGTACCTGTCTTTTTGACATGTGCATAAACCAGATGCAAATACTGACAAATTTAGTGGAAAGCTTCTGAGGGGATTTTAAATGGTGTCTGCTTCCTCAATTAAAGAATTGTACTGTTCCTTTAAAGCCCCCTGCCCCAGATGGGAAGCGGTTGTGGGGAATGAAGACCCTTACTGGAAGTGTGGAAGTAATGCCGCGTACACACGAGCGGACTTTCCGGCAAACTTGGTCCGGTGGACCGGACTCCGTCGGACAATTCGATCGTGTGTGGGCGCCAGCGGACTTTTTTTCCCAAAAGTCAGAAGGACCTAGAAATAAAACATGTTTCAAATCTTTCCAACGGACTCGAGTCCGGTCGAAAAATCCGCTCGTCTGTATGCTAGTCCGACGGACAAAAACCGGCGCTAGGGCAGCTATTGGCTACTGGCTATCAACTTCCTTATTTTAGTCCGGTCGTACGTCATCACGTACGAATCCATCGGACTTTGGTTGATCGTGTGTAGGCAAGTCGTTAGTTCGAAAGTCCATCGGAAGTCCGTCGGAAAGTCCGTCGGAAAAACCGTCGGACAGTCCGGTTGAAAAGTCCGCCCGTGTGTACTCTGCATAACTTTTCATGTCAATTTGATAACCTATGAAAAATGGATATGGGAATGTATTAGGGTTGCCACCTTTTTTTCAAGTCAAACCCGAACACTTTAGCGGTGCACAGCAATCTTTTTTTATAGTATGAACTATACATATATTTTGCAATTAAATAACATTTCTAATCAAATTAAGTTAATCGCAAGAGTCCTCCTTTAGATCAGAGTCCACAGAGTTCCCCTTTTACATCTGAACTCGCAGAGTTCCCCTTTTACATCTGAACTTGCAGAGTTCCCTTACACTGTAAGGAGGGGACTCTGCAGACTCTGAAGTAAGGGAGAACTCTGGGGACTCTGAAGTAAGGGAGAACTCTGGGGACTCTGAAGTAAGGGATGCTCTGGGAACCCTGATCTAAGGGGGAACACTGAGAACTCTGATGTACGGAGAGGACTCTGATGTGAGGGGGTACACTGTGACCTCTGGTGTAAAGGGGAACTCTGATGTAAGAGGTGCTCTGAGAATACTGATTTACCTTAGTGTTTTCACTCAGAGGCAGGAGAGAGCAGGGGGGAGACTTCAGTCACGGACAGGGATGGATGGGTGAGCTCACTCACCCCTTGGCAGTCAGCAGCTCTTATCCAGATGTAGCTTAGGCTGCTGGAGTGTAGGCAGACAGAGTTGTAGGGGCGGGAGGAAGAGGAACAGATCAAGCCCTTTCACCTCTCCTGTCTGTGTGGAGTGAGGGGTAATTGTTAGTGCTGGCTTTGGGCAGTGTGAAAGAGAGTGTAACAGACACTCTCGGCTTACACAACTGCAGCCAGCAACCCTGCTGGGAAGCCATAGTCCGGTCTGAATAATATGTCCGGGTTTCATGCGGTCTGAACCCGAACGCATGATTCCAAACCCGAACTGTCTGGGTGACTCCAGGACAGGTGGTGACCCTAGAATGTGTAAGTGCTCCATGGATGAGCGTTGTATTATGCCTGTGAAGCTGCCCGCCTCAGATGGGAAGCGTATGTAAGAAATGAAGCTCCTCAATAGAGGAGTGGAAGTAACTGTACATGCCAAGCTGGCCATCAAATAAGAAGAGGTTTGGGTATTTATTTCAGGCTGCTTCTTCATGTAGGAGAGGACATTTGAGTGTGAAGCTGCCTGCCCTAGATGGGAAATGGGTGAGGAGTAGGGATGAGCTTCGAGTTCGAGTCGAACTCATGTTCGACTCGAACATTGGCTGTTCGCAAGTTCACCGAACAGCGAACAATTTGGGGTGTTCGCGGCAAATTCGAATGCCGCGGAACACCCTTTAAAAGTCTATGGGAGAAATCAAAAGTGCTAATTTTAAAGGCTAACATGCAAGTTATTGTCATAAAAAGTGTTTGGGGACCTGGGTCCTGCCCAAGGGGACATGGATCAATGCAAAAAAAAGTTTTAAAAACGGCCGTTTTTTCAGGAGCAGTGATTTTAATAATGCTTAAAGTCAATCAATAAAAGTGTAATATCCCTTTAAATTTCGTACCTGGGGGTGTCTATAGTGTGCCTGTAAAGGGGCGCATGTTTCCTGTGTTTAGAACAGTCTGACAGCAAAATGACATTTTGAAGGAAAAAACTCATTTAAAACTACCCGCGGCTATTGCATTGCCGACAATACACATAGAAGTTCATTGATAAAAACGGCATGGGAATTCCCAAAGGGGAACCCCGAACCAAAATTTAAAAAAAAAAATGACGTGGGGGTCCCCCTAAATTCCATACCAGGCCCTTCAGGTCTGGTATGGATATTAAGGGGAACCCCGGCCAAAATTAAAAAAAAAAATGACGTGGGGTTCCCCCTAAATTCCATACCAGACCCTTCAGGTCTGGTATGGATTTTAAGGGGAACCCCGCGCCAAAAAAAAAAAAAAAAAAAAACGGCGTGGGGTCCCCCCAAAAATCCATACCAGACCCTTATCCGAGCACGCAACCTGGCAGGCCGCAGGAAAAGAGGGGGGGACGAGAGTGCGGCCCCCCCTCCCTCCTGAACCGTACCAGGCCACATGCCCTCAACATTGGGAGGGTGCTTTGGGGTAGCCCCCCAAAACACCTTGTCCCCATGTTGATGAGGACAAGGGCCTCATCCCCACAACCCTGGCCGGTGGTTGTGGGGGGTCTGCGGGCGGGGGGGCTTATCGGAATCTGGAAGCCCCCTTTAACAAGGTGACCCCCAGATCCCGGCCCCCCCCCTGTGTGAAATGGTAAGGGGGTACATAAGTACCCCTACCATTTCACGAAAAAAGTGTCAAAAATGTTAAAAAATGACAAGAGACAGTTTTGACAATTCCTTTATTTAAATGCTTCTTCTTTCTTCTATCTTCCTTCATCTTCTGGTTCTTCTGGCTCTTCTGGTTCTTCTGGTTCTTCCTCCGGCGTTCTCGTCCAGCATCTCCTCCGCGGCGTCTTCTGTCTTCTTCTCCTCGGGCCGCTCCGCACCCATGGCATGGGGGGAGGCTCCCGCTCTTCTCTTCTTCTCTTCTTCTTTTCTTCTTTTCTTCTTTTCTTCTCTTCTTCTCTTCTTCTTCATTTTCTTCTCCGGGCCGCTCCGCAATCCATGCTGGCATGGAGGGAGGCTCCCGCTGTGTGACGGCGCTCCTCGTCTGACAGTTCTTAAATAACGGGGGGGGCGGGGCCACCCGGTGACCCCACCCCCCTCTGACGCACGGTGACTTGACGGGACTTCCCTGTGGCATTCCCCGTGACGTCACAGGGAAGTCCCGTCAAGTCACCGTGCGTCAGAGGGGGGCGGGGTCACCGGGTGGCCCCGCCCCCCCGTTATTTAAGAACTGTCAGACGAGGAGCGCCGTCACACAGCGGGAGCCTCCCTCCATGCCAGCATGGATTGCGGAGCGGCCCGGAGAAGAAAATGAAGAAGAAGAGAAGAAGAGAAGAAAAGAAGAAAAGAAGAAAAGAAGAAGAGAAGAAGAGAAGAGCGGGAGCCTCCCCCCCATGGCCATGGGTGCGGAGCGGCCCGAGGAGAAGAAGACAGAAGACGCCGCGGAGGAGATGCTGGACGAGAACGCCGGAGGAAGAACCAGAAGAACAGACAGAAGAGCCAGAAGAACCAGAAGATGAAGGAAGATAGAAGAAAGAAGAAGCATTTAAATAAAGGAATTGTCAAAAACTGTCTCTTGTCATTTTTAACATTTTTGACACTTTTTTCGTGAAATGGTAGGGGTACTTATGTACCCCCTTACCATTTCACACAGGGGGGGGGCCGGGATCTGGGGGTCACCTTGTTAAAGGGGGCTTCCAGAATTCCGATAAGCCCCCCGCCCGCAGACCCCCCACAACCACCGGCCAGGGTTGTGGGGATGAGGCCCTTGTCCTCATCAACATGGGGACAAGGTGTTTTGGGGGGCTACCCCAAAGCACCCTCCCAATGTTGAGGGCATGTGGCCTGGTACGGTTCAGGAGGGAGGGGGGGGGCGCACTCTCGTCCCCCCCTCTTTTCCTGCGGCCTGCCAGGTTGCGTGCTCGGATAAGGGTCTGGTATGGGATTTTTGGGGGGACCCCACGCCGTTTTTTTTTTTTTATTTTGGCGCGGGGTTCCCCTTAAAATCCATACCAGACCTGAAGGGTCTGGTATGGAATTTAGGGGGAACCCCACGTCATTTTTTTTTTAAATTTTGGCCGGGGTTCCCCTTAATATCCATACCAGACCTGAAGGGCCTGGTATGGAATTTAGGAGGACTCCCACGTCATTTTTTTTTTTAAATTTTGGTTCGGGGTTCCCCTTTGGGAATTCCCATGCCGTTTTTATCAATGAACTTCTATGTGTATTGTCGGCAATGCAATAGCCGCGGGTAGTTTTAAATGAGTTTTTTCCTTCAAAATGTCGTTTTGCTGTCAGACTGTTCTAAACACAGGAAACATGCGCCCCTTTACAGGCATACTATAGACACCCCCCAGGTATGAAATTTAAAGGGATATTACACTTTTATTGTTTGACTTTAAGCATTATTAAAATCACTGCTCCTGAAAAAACGGCCGTTTTTAAAACTTTTTTTTGCATTGATCCATGTCCCCTGGGGCAGGACCCAGGTCCCCAAACACTTTTTATGACAATAACTTGCATATAAGCCTTGAAAATTAGCACTTTTGATTATTCATGTTCGTGTCCCATAGACTTTAACGGTGTTCGCATGTTCGAACGAACTTTTTTCCTGTTCGCATGTTCTGGTGCGAACCGAACAGGGGGGTGTTCGGCTCATCCCTAGTGAGGAGGAAGAAGCTTCTCATTAGAGGAGAGGAAGTAGATGTCTATGCTTAACTTTAGGCATAGCTCCCAACTGTCCCTGATTTGAGGGACAGTCCCTCAATAGAAACAAAGTCCCTCGGTCCCCTCTTTCCTTCCCATTTGTCCCTCATTTTGGTCTGATCTATATAGCTGTATATAAAAATGCACTACTTATCTATCAAAAAGTGTTTCCCAGTGCTAAACCTTGCATCCAATTTCTAAATAGCTGCATTTGTAAATTCCAAAAGCCAATATAAAGAAATAGTAGTGGTAAAAAAGTACTTGTGGGTTCGAGCTAGGGTTGCACCGATACCGATACTAGTATCAGTGCCCATATCAAGCATTTGCTCGAGTACTTGTACTCAGGCAAATGCTCCGATGCTTGATCCAATACCTGGGCAGTCAGGGGTGATCGGTGGGGAGTTACAAGCACCGATCCCCCTGTAAAGATTTTAATAAAGCAGCTGACAACCACGGGAGGGAGAGAGAGGAGAAGCGTCTGTCAGCTGCTTTATTGAAATCTATACAGGGACGATCGGTGCTTGTAACTCCCCCCCCACCGCCCCACACTGATCACCCCCATGACTGTACCCATATCCTCCCTCCAGTTCCCCCTCTGTGTCCTCCTCTCCATGTTCCCTCCATGCTCTGCTCCGGTCCCACCTCAATGCTTCTGCTCCAGTCCCCCTCAGTGCTCTGCTACAGTCCCCCTCCGTGCACTCTGCTCACGGTCCCCTCCATGCTCCACTCCGGTCCCCCCTCTGTGCTCCTGCTCTGGTCCCCCTCCATGCTCCTCTGGTCCCCTCTGTCCCAGATCTTGTCAGGAGGGAGAGTGGAGGAAGGAGCCGGTAAATCTGTCATTTACCCGGCTCCTTCCTTTTCCGAATGAACAGTCAGTGATCACTTACTCTGTCCCATTCATAACTGTGTTTATGATGTTTTAGATTCATGAATGGAAAGGAGCCTCTGCGATCCTGTCCATTCATCTCCAGTGCAGCTGAGGTTGCTTGAAAAAGGGACTGGGGAATCTGTGTCTTCAGTCCCTTTCCCTGTTCAAAGATGAGATGTCAGGGGTCTGTTAAGACCCCTGATATCTCACCAAAGCCCCCCAACAGGGCTGATAAAAAAAAATAAAGAATTGTAATAAAATAAATATTTCAAGGTTAAATTGTAAAAATAATAAAAGATAGAATAAAAACCACACTGACTCTGTACACCCCCCCCCCCCCCCCCAAAAAAAAAGCATTGTAAAAAAAAACAACAAAAAATAAATAAATTGTAAAAATATATAGTTTTTAAAAGTTGTAAAAAATAAATTATATATAAAAAAAAATCTACTGACACAGTCCACGCATCATCAGTGCTGCATATTAGTGCCACTGTCATGTGGACATTAAAAATAGTATAGGTAATCGGTATAGGCGAGTACTTGAAAAAAAGTATCAATAATTGGTGTTAAAAAAGTGGTATCGGTGCAACTAGTTCTTTATTTTTTTTCGAATAAGCCATCTTTTTTTGTACAGTTCACCTTTAAGGGGACGTGGCAGGGGGTGTGTTCCATGTCTACATACTTATGCCTAAACATGTCTCTCATTATCATGTCTCGCGTGTTGTACCCACGCGAGAAGATAATGAGAGACATGTTTAGCATAAGTATGTAGACATGGAAACACACCCCCTGCCACGTCCCCTTAAAGGTGAACTGTACAAAAAAGATGGCTCGAACTAGGGTTGCACGATACCACTTTTTTAACACCAATTATTGATACTCTTTTTCAAGTACTCGCCTATACCGATTACCAATACTATTTTTAATGTCACATGACAGTGGCACTAATATGCAGCACTGATGATGCGTGGGACTGTGTCAGTAGATTTTTTTTTTATATATAATTTTATTTTTTACAACTTTTAAAAAATATATTTTTTACAATTTATTTATTTCTTTGTTGTTTTTTTTACAATGCTTTTTTTTTTTGGGGGGGGGGGGTGTACAGAGTCAGTGTGGTTTTTATTCTATCTTTTATTATTTTTACAATTTAACCTTTGAAATAATTATTTATTACAATTCTTTATTTTTTTTATCAGCCTGTTGGGGGGCTTTGTGAGATATCAGGGGTCTTAACAGACCCCTGACATCTCATCTTTGAGACAGGGAAAGGGACTGAAGACACAGATTCCCCAGTCCCTTTTTCAGCAACCTCTGCTGCACTGGAGATGAATGGACAGGACGCAGAGGCTCCTTTCCATTCATGAACTAAAACATCATAAACACAGTACTGAATGGACAGAGTAAGTGATCAACTGACTGTTCATTCGGAAAAGGAAGGAGCCGGTAAATGACAGATTTACCGGCTCCTTCCCTCCACTCTCCCTCCTGACAGATCTGGGACAGAGGGGGACCAGAGGAGCATGGAGGGGGACCAGAGCAGAGCAACAGAGGGGGACCGGAGTGGAGCATGGAGGGGACCGGAGCAGAGCTCGGAGGGGGACTGTAGCAGAGCACTGAGGGGGACTGGAGCAGAGCATTGAGGGGGACCGGAGCAGAGCATGGAGGAACATGGAGGAGGACACAGAGGGGGACTGGAGGAGGATATGGGTACTGTCAGGGGTGATCAGTGTGGCGGTGGGGGAGTTACATGCACGATCTCCCTGTATAGATTTCAATAAAGCAGCTG